>NC_136065.1:1726168942-1728568942 GCF_964261635.1 Lissotriton helveticus | reverse complement strand
CCTTTCTTAGAGAACCCAATGCATTAATATAATAAACACCTAAATTACTTCTACTAATGATCTGTTTTGAGTACCTCATGGATCCAACTTACCCACCCCTACTATTCAAACTTTATGCCAAGCTATTACACGAGATCGTCTCCAAAACAGGTATGTGGTTTGTGTGAGTATTCTGATGACAGACCACAGTACCTAAAGACAGATGGAACTGACAGCATTGACACACTATCCTTTTGGGCCATGGATGCCCCCGAATGACAGTGAGTATTAACCAGCAAGCATTAGAGTGTTTCCCCTCTCTTTCCTAACAGCTCGAGGGAACTATGTTCCAACAAAAGAAAAATCAGAAAACAGGAGGGGTGAAGGCAAAACAGTTTGTGGGTGACCCAGCTAAGAAGGCCAGTTCCAACAGTAGACATAATCAGTTTTCTGAATAAAGCTTTTCTGAATCAAATTTGGTAGTTGGAAGTATTTGCAGAAGTTCCATATCATGAGATCAGCCTGACAGTTGCTCCTGCTTGCGTTACTTGAGAATGTAGAATTACCTATTTGTTGGAGCTTGCATATTAGACATGAAAATTCAACATTCTCTGCACATCTCTATGATAGCTGTCATCCGATTCTTATATTTAGGCCTAGCAATATTTATTCTGTGTTACAAATGTCTTATGTTTCTCTAGATGTGGTAGCTTTAATGGAGCTATCCATATGTAGGACTTGTACTGTGATTTGTACAAGAAACCTATCAACTATCTTAAAAATCTTAATGGTGAGGTGCTGGATACCCCGACCATGGAAGATCTGAACCTGCTGACAAAACATGGAAGTCTAAAACCTGAAATGCTACTTCAAAGTGCATCGCATGCTTTGAGCTACTGAACTTTGGCCTTCAAGGAGTAGTACGCATTCTCAGCAATCAACAACCTATAACCTGTCCTCCCCAATTGGCATAAGAATCCTGCTGCACAAGATAATTCCACTTGCTTCTCCCTAAATGAAAGCCCAAGTAAGCTAACCGGAGTCAGGATGTTGATAAAACAAACATTAGGATGAAATAACCAATTATTCTTCACTAGAGGCAGGTTGGTTTTACAGGAATCTTCTAGCCTCCAACAAGGACTGTTGACTGCTAACAAGGTTGCACTCTTGATTCCTAAAGAGTGAAATCACAGGACACTAATACCGGCACATGTATTTGACGATGGAGATATGCAGGGAACATCCCAGGAATCATTCTGTCCAAGAGAAAACTATTTCAAGATTGGGCGGCCAAAACTTACTATGCAAAAGTCCTCCCACTATATGGAGGTTAAGGGCCAGATGTATCAAGCCTTAAATGCAATTCTGGAAGCTCCCAAAATGTGCGATTTGGCTTTAAGGAATCGAAAATTACCACCAACTTCAAGTTGGTGGTAATTTGCAATTTCCTAGAAAAATGCACTTTTTAGCATTTTTCAAAATGTCATGTAGTGCACATACATGCCTTTAGGGCATGTATGTGTGCATCATATGCACACATGCATATTTCAGGGGTACAACAGGGTGTTCTTTTGGCACTGTTGAAATTGCATTCGCAATTTGTGAGTACCTATTGGGTACTCGCAAATTGCGAATGTCTTCCGATTCATTCCTATAGGCCTCTAGGCCCTTAGGAATGAATGGGAAGGTATTCCTTAATTGTGAATCGCAATTTATGGTTCACAATTAAGGAATATGTAAGAATCACAATTATTATTAAGAAACCTACATACATTTCATTTTGCGAGTTCTTAATAGCGAATTGGTAAAATTTGCTAATAAGAACTCGCAAAGTACAACGATGATACATCTGCCCCTTTGTACCTTAGTTTTTGATGCATTTGGGTGTGATTGCAGTAAAGTATTTGAGGGATAAAAGATGCCCATCTGTACCTAACAACACCAATGTCTTTTTAGAAAGCAACAGAAAAAAATAATCTCTTAATTGTATTATAGTGAAGAACTCCTTGAATGCCAATTGCTCAGAATAGTTTGATACAGGATCATAGGCTCAAATCCTCAGCAATAATTGTATATGTTTGTTCTTTGACAGTCTTCACATGCACTCAGATACTAGTAAGAGAATACAACAATATTGCATCTGTTGTTTCCCAACATCTCGTTTTATTGAGGATACTGTTGCAAAAGAATAAAAGCATGAAAATCAATATAAAGTCATTACCAGTAACAAAACAAAAACGAGTTCATTACTTTACATCATGACATATGAATATGCAATGAAAAAAGAACACTACATTCATTGAACAATGAATAATGAGGTATGTGTACACGTGAGTAAACATTCGTTTGAAGCCTTCAGTGGCATGGATGGCACGAGGAACATGATTGCTGTTCTCGTATGGATCAAGGAAGATATCCTGATATTGAACACGATAATTAAAGTTTTATGACTGGGAGGTTTCGTGTGATCATTTGCTAAGACAAGAGCCTTATAATTAAAAAGACCAACACTAGAATATGTTATTGACTAATCAAGCAATAACAGCATTACTTGAAGCCAATCTTCACACCATGTTTTAAGATCATTGTGATGCCTGACTACAAGATCAGCAGCAAATGACAAATAAACATGAACAAAGACAACTGTATACATTCTCTTCTTAAATTAATACATTTTTCTGTGTTACTCTAAACCAAATATATTATATATGAAAGAAGATAACTGTAAACAATAAGTATAGCCTCCATCTAAAAGAGCAATATAGGCATAGAAATAAATGATAAGTATGTGTCCAGCATGCAAGTACACATTGCATAGAAGGCGAGAAACAGAAGTATCCGGAGAAGGCAAAAATCACTGACAAAGCAGTGACAATGTAAACGCAAAATAATTTAAAAACGTAATTTTTAAAGACTCACAACCTATTTTTCGATGTAAGACTAATAGTGAGACTTACTGTTAGCATCTTCTTTGTCGAACATTGTTATCCTTGAATTGAGTTTCTACAGGATACTGTATGTGCAATAACATCAATTGGTACTCAGTTATGCAGAACATTTGTATCGTTTTGCAATTAAGAAAATACTATTCCTAGAATAAATATGCTAATATTAGCTCAGACTCTGCAGGTTCACATTTAAATCACATAAAGTAGAGGGTTTGTTGAAAACAGAGGCTAAGCATTATTTTTAGATGTGTTAGAACTCGTAGATGTACGAGGCCAGATCCCATAGATGTTGTGCAATTTGTGAGTATTAAGGTCAGGAAGTTAGGTGATCACCCTATTTGCAAGTCGACAGGCATGTAGGTTAAAAACTTCTACTCTTAATTCCAATGCACCCTGGGAGCTATCAGAAGATGCACTGGTTCAACATTTCCCGTCATTGGGATCTTTCTCCTGATATGGAACCTATGTAATCCAGATCCTGGCTAGCATGTGGTAAACATTTGACAAAAAGGCAGAGGTTTAAGAAAGAGAGCATGATTTCAAGCAGATTAAACATTTGTGGGTTTACAGTTTCCGTTTTACTAATTTCTTTTACATTGAACTTGTGCCAAAGAGCAGTTAAACACTGACCCCATTTTCATTTAAAAACTCTTTTGTGGTACCGAAACTATGGGGCCTATTAGGATGACGGGCGGACTTTGTCCGCCCGTCATCCTACCGGGGTGTGGGACCACCCGCCATAAGGGCGGGGGTCCCGTGGGGGGTTTTAGGATGTGCCCGCCACAGTGGCCGGCACATCATTTTTAGCATTGTGGCGGGCGGGCGGTGCTCTCTGCACTGCCCGCCACAATGCTGAAAATGCATTAATGCATTTGCATAGACAAAGCGGCAGGCACCGCGTGGTGTACAACCCCAACTCACCAGAGTTAAGATTGCATGCTTTTCCGTGGCTGCATCGCCGCCGGGGCGGAAAAGCGGTTTGACGGTCTTTCTGTCCGCCGCGGTCCCCCCCACCATCTTAATATGGCGGGGGGAATTCAGGTGCGAATGGCGGGTGGATTGCCCCCGCCAGGGTGGCCGTGGCTACTGCCAGCCTGGCGGGGGCAATCTGCCCGCCATCCTAATGGGCCCTCATGTTTTTATTTGGCTCTTTTCTTTAGTTAAGACTGGTTAACAAAAAGTGTTGGGAGTGTTTTAGGTCATGTTGTATAATTACTCTACATATAGACGAGGGAGAATTATTTCTCATTTTCAGTGCATCTTTGCACAGTTGTGATCCTAAACAGGACCCTCTTGGATTACAAGTTGAGGGGATCTCATTTTACAATGTATAATATTCATTACACCTAAAATAAAAGGTTCGGCAGTTGAGAGGTAAGCAGAAGGCAGTTGTCTTGGGGTGAATGTAGCTGAATGCATGATGCACTTGAAGGATGTCAACTTTAAATGCTGATGTAGAAGATGGTTATCTGATAGACTATTGGTGTTAAAAATATTGGGCCTCATCTACAAGAAAACGACGCAGTGCTGTGCAGCAACCGATTTAGCTGCGACATGCTGCGCCATTTTTAAAGCACAGGGATACGTCGTATTAACAATAATACGATGCATTCAGTGAACCAGTGCAGGCACCCTTGCATCAATTTGTAAGGGTGCCTGAGCTGAGGTGATGATTGTTTTTGTCCATGAAGGTACACCTTCCTACATAAACACAAACATTAATGGCATTTCAGTCTTTCTATGCGTGCTGCAGAATGCAACACCCATAGGAAGAGGAAAAAAACAGGGATAAATAAAGGTATTTCTCCTTGTTGCACAATTCTAACGCCTCCCCAGGGGAGTTTTAGGATTCTGATGCATTCCCAGTTTCACAAAATGTTGCAAATCTGGGAATGCGTCAAATTCCATGGTTGTTGCGTGGGAACACCGACAGCAACACCCAGGGAACGCCACTTTCACGCAGAGTAATGCGTGAAAGGGGCCAATATTTAATAAGCCATGAAAAGTCAAGCAGGGTGACTTTATTTGGTCTTGTAAATACGGGCAGGCCCATTCCACAATATATTGTTCACATGAAACTCAATATTTTGTCCAACACGATAGATGATATTTCTGAATAATTGAAAGAGTGAAAATGATGGCTTCTTTTCATCTCCACTAGAAATACAAAAGAAACCCACTTACTACATTTATGTAGCATGCTCTAATATTTGTCTGGTCTCTAGGGGCTGACAACAGTTGATAAATGTTACCCAATTCAATGGTACACGTTATCAAGCTCAGAAGGATAAGTGGACATCCCAGGATTGGAAACTATGAACTTCAGGTTACACACAGAGCTCTATAGTAGATACACAACTACACTAAACTATCTTGCCAGTGGTCAGTTATGCCTATTTTGTAATTATGTTTGATTAGATCAGGAGGCAGCGGCAAATAAAACAACAATGGTTTATTTGATAATTTACAGGGGTGTACAGTGTATATTACACCAAATTATTAATATAATACTGGCTCCTTGTAAATGATGGTGTATTGAGTTTACTATAACCTCAGCGGTCTATATGTCGCCCCAAGTTTTGAGCAGATTATTTGTGTGGCTTAACCATGAGACGTTCTCCATCTTCAAGAGAAGCTATCATGAAAATTATAGAAACTATGATTAATATAAATTAAATATGAACAAGTAGCATTGAGTTCAAATAAAAATCAATAACAAAGTCCTGGGTTTGATTGTTGACCAGAGTTTGCTGTTCCTGGTTTATATGAAGAACTTTATTAAGACCTTGAGTCACTTTTGTGCTGCCGTTGCATCCCTTTTCATGACACACCGGTGGCGTTAACAATGTGCCACTTTGCGTCATATTTACAAGTTAACGCAGAAGCGTCACTTTGTAAAGCCCTGCACCACATTACACCTGCTTCAGGTATAATGTATGCAGGATGGGCGTTCCCAACAACAAAGCCTCATATGAGTGGTGCAATTACATCTATCACATTTTACTGCGACACTTCTAATATGCCACTGCATCAAAACCTTATGTCTGCCTCATAGCAGACGTAAGGGTAACATGGAGCTATATGTATAGGCCTGCCTCATACATAGGCCTGCCTCATACATTGCGGAGTTGCGCCATGCCTGCGACACAACTGCAGCAATGCGTGACTTTTGTGCCAACAGATACGTCAGGATTCCTGACGTATCTGTCATTCTTTGCGGCATGAAGGGCCGTACATTGAATACGGCGCATCCATAGTGTCGCAAGGAGAGCGCAGTGTAAACTGTTACATAGCTGTTTTATCGCAGTGATGCAACAGTTTTCATAAATGAGGCCCATGTTTATTCTCTCCAGAACCTTCGTATTTTGAGTCTAGCTTATATTTCCTTTCATATAATCCAATTATGTTTTACCACAGCTAATAAATATCCGGTACCCCCTTTCAATAATTAACATCCACAAATGTCTATTACCTCATTATTTCAACTAATCATATTCAAGCATCCAATGTCACCTATGGAACTTGGCTCCTCTTATGGCCTTCACCTGTTAGTATCCTTCACTAACTCGGTTTAATATTTCATTCTTGCAATATATAAAGCGACCCAAAGCCATCTAATTAGGTCATGATAAGGAACAATTTAAACACTTAAATACATAAATATTTTATAAATACCACCACATCTGCAGTGTGCAAAGCAGCTTTTATACTCAACAGCACTTGTGTCTTCCCGACTGTCAAGTTTACAAGTTTTCTTTTTTCTCTTTTTTGTTTACTATACGTGGACAAGGTTGGCATTTTTTATAATTATACATATATTTCTTGTTCACCTACATATAATTGTCATTAAAACCTTTTGAAAATTTCATTTAAAATCGGAACGTGATAGTTTTTATGTTTTTCATGGCTTACCTCAACTTTTTATTGTGAATCAATACTTTACCCTTTTCCTGCTTAAGACCTAATTCAGACCACCTCGTTCCTTCTATACGGATGATAAATGGGTGTATATAAGCGATCATCATCATGGCGTGATATATGAACGATCAACTTGAAATCGATGGAAGATCTTAGTGCAAATTTGATGTGGAAAGCTCAAGTTTCTGAAGGGGAACTTGTTACACCTACATGCATTCACTTAGAAAATTATAATTGTATGTTACAAAGAGGTACAAGAAAGGCAAATGTCCTCCATGATACTACAACAGACAGTAAAGGGGGGGTTCTATCCCATAAAGCTTTGGTGTAATAACATCTGAAAATTGTACAGTGCCTACAAGTTATCTTTAAGACATAATTACATTTAGAATCTATTGTAAGAAGTATTTAAAAAAACACATACCTTTTTTAGCATACATTGATCTGTGCAACTTTTAAGACTTATGAAGTGTTTTAAGAAAAATATAGCCTAACATAACATTATGTATTTTTACAATATTTCAGATAGTTGGAATTGAGTAGAAAATCTCTAAAATATGAAAGAGCATACATGAGTATCAAATAATTGGACTGATTTCTTCAATCAGATGAAAAAATGCACACTAGTTAATGTTTAAGACAAAGCCCTAGAATAACTCCATAATTTCAGTTAAAACATCTCTCTTTATTTTACACCACGTGGTTGTTTGCTGATATATGGACAATGCCAAACACTCTTCTAAGCTCTGTCCAACTTCTCACTTCACTACACAACCATGGACAAGCGTTGGATCTCTGCACTGATGTGCTTCGTGAAAATAAGGACTTGTATCCTAAGGGATGACCGATGTTACAAACATTATTTAAAAAACTATGTGGCATATGCACTTTGGAACACATCCTTGTGTTTTTAAGTTGCCTTGTAATTTGATATACTGTAAGTCAGATTTTTGTTTAAATGAGTGACCTGACATTGCACACAAGCTGTGGAAGAGGGTGTTCATCTGCTTGAAATTTATGAGTGGGCAAGGACTGACCATGTTTGGGGTTGGGTTCAAGTACTATTCGTTCACGTTGAGACATGCATTGTTGCATAGGCTGAGATTTCATTCAGCTCATTCTAAACAGAGGACTCAATGCTACCACTTGCTTTACCACAGCCACTTTCAACACAAGGTCTATCTTTAGACTCTGGTTGCGTGTCTTCTGTAGCTACACCTACACTATTTTTGCCATAGTTTTCATCCATTCGCATTGCGATCAGTCCTATGAGCTCTGGTGGATTCTCATCTTTTGTAATTTCATTTCGGTTTTGTCTGTACATGTAGGAGGCAAGCTTAACAGAGCGTTGGAATAAATGGCTCCTAAATGCTCTTTGAATCTTTATGGCACAGACCTCCTCTTGCTTCCTTTTCAGTGTGGTGGTAATAGGCTCGTAGGAAACCTTAGAGGGATTAGCTGCCATGAATTTCTCCTCCATTGAATCTTTCAATGCATCCATTTCTCCAGAGTCTCCAAGCACCTCCTTTGTTAGAGCAAACAGAATGTCTAAACAATGGATTTTATCTCCAGTGACCATTGGGAGATCCATTGTGATCAATTTTATTTTATTTGGTTTAGGTAATCTTAAAGGAGGATTCAAGCTATCCACAAAATTAGACATTTCACTATAAGCAACAAATTGAGTGGCATCAGGATCAAACTTTTCCCAAGTTTCATAAAACATTTCAAAATCATCTTCGCATAGAGGCTCTCCACTCTCCTCTGTAGCTACATTGAAGTTCTCCAGAATAATTGCGATGTACATGTTGACCACAACCAAAAATGAGATAATAATATAACTGCAGAAAAAGAATATGCCCATGGCTGGATTGCCACAGTCACCTTTGATATGAGTGCCAGGGTTTTCTAAATTTGGATCACAGTCGGGGGAGGCACTGTTCAAGATGGGATTTAAGAGATCACTCCAACCAGCGGACGTTGTGCTTTGAAACAAACAAATTATGCTGTTACCAAAGGTTTCAAAGTTGAACATGTCATCAATGCCAGACTCCTTTTTGACATATGCAAAGTTCGACATCCCAAAGATAGAGTAGATGAACATAACCAAGAAGAGCAAAAGTCCAATATTAAACAAGGCAGGTAGTGACATCATCAAGGCAAAAAGTAGTGTTCTGATCCCTTTTGCTGATTTGATGAGTCGAAGAACTCGCCCAATCCTCGCCAGCCTAATAACTCTGAAAAGGGTTGGCGACACAAAATACTTTTCTATAATGTCTGACAGCACAATACCTGAAATATAATGAAAGTGCTTGAGTTATTTGTAATTCAAAATGTTTGCAGTTAAAGATAATGCGAGCATACATGTTAACTAAGAAAGAAACCTGTGTTTTGTGAAATTCACTACAATTTCAGATGTGACTACAATCCACGATTAGAATGTTTATGTATCTCCACTCTGTTCATTTCCTATGGAGCTCTAAAAAATATATGTAGATTCAGAAACCCTATTGTCTGCCCTCACCATCATTTAATACATATTAATTGTTACTCTACACAAATTTTGAGCACACATTAATTACATGGACCAGGTGGTCTTAATCATGATGTTAGTGAGCGAGGGATAAGCAATTTCAGTTCCAACAAATATAAAGATAGATGCTTACAGATTACAAATTTCTCAATGATAGAAAACTCCTCGTTTTAATTAAGGCCCTGCTGCAATACAGGTAATTTTGTTTTAAGTACTGTTTCTACTTTATTAGTTCCTGTTAAGTTTAAGGATTTTTAGCACAACGTGAAGTGATACATATTTGGACAACGATTAACACAGAATGGTGTTGCAAAACAGACCATTATGACAGAACCCAATCCATTAGGATAATAAACACATAATACACTTCTACTAATGTTCCTTTTTGAGTACGTCAAGGATCCAACTCACCCACCCCCACTATTGAAACTTTATGCAAGGCATTACATGAGATCTTCTCCAAAACATGCAGTGATTTGTATGCGTATGCTCATGACACAACTGTACCTTAAGACAGATGAAACTGACAGTATTAACACACAGTTCTAATGAGACACAGATGCCCCCAAATTAACCAACAGGTAATAGAGTATATTCTCCTCTTTCCTAACAGCTCAAAGGAACTAAGGAGCATATTATCCCAAAAAAAAAGATCGCTGGTTTAGCGGCAGAAAACTGCCACTAAAACGGCGATAATTGGCTTGATAATATGCCCTGTAGAATTCCAAAAGAAGTCCATGTTCTGGTGTGAACATGGGCTTCTATTGAAATTCTCCAGGGCATATTATCAAGCCCATTATCGCCGCTTTAACTGCAGTTTTCTGCCGCTAAACCGGCGATAATTTTAACGCCGTTCTTGATAATATACCCCTTTTTCCATAAATGGTTTTAAAACCAAAAGTCCTTGACATCCTGTGTTCAAATATTCTCTCTTTCTAAGACTTGACCCTCTGTGACAGCCAGTTGTTTGTTTGCTTCTACTGCTTCTACTGTCTATTATTTCTTTCTCTCCCATAACTCATACTGTGCTAATTGACCACATACAGTAACCACCTTCATTGCCTAACTATTCTCCTTGTATATATTGTGTGTGGACTTGAATCTAATATGTCTTGGATCATATACTCAGCAACTTGATCACGATTATGTAAAGCGCTATTTAAAACCTATAAATAATTAAATACTCCCTAAGATTGGACATTCAGCTAAATCCATTGTGTTCTCTATTGAAACAGCCTTGAACCTGGACCTCCATATTAAGAAAAATCTTTAAAAATGCCAATTTCCAACTGACACTGTTAGACAACATTAAGCCCTTTGTCCCAAAACAGAACTTCAAGTCCAGTGCCCAGGCCCAGATGATTGCAGCTCATGAACACAGGTACTTACCACTGTTTAGTCTGTCTACTTCACGGCTACCCCTCTTATAGCTATCTTTCACTCTGCAGCAATGCAGTTTACCATCACAATAACAAGTGACTAGATCGCCCCCATTCTGGATGACCTCAAATGACTAACTCTTGAAACTTGCTGCACCTTTAAAACAGCTCTTACAATACCATACTCCTTAATTCCCCCTGTACGACATACATAAATACCAGTTAGCTATAGGAAACAGACCTACAGCCACGCCAATTGAAGAAACAAAGACCACCATTTAATGCTGATTTTTAGACATTGCTCACAAATTTGGAATATTGTATGCATTCGCAGAGGGCTTGTTCAATCATTTGAAATGTACATATCCATGCTGAAAGATCACCTACTGAAACCTATCATCTATTATACCATAAGTGGTTAATGAACCTTCCCCTTTGATGACCTTTCACCGCAATATATATGTTAGTACTGCAGAGTATCCATTAAGGAATATCATATGTTGTTATTCTGTAATCAAAGTTATTTTTTTTCCACTTACTGGTGCATGTATGACGTTGTGGTGCTATTGACTATGTAAGCAAGAATTACTGTCTTACATTCTATCCACTCTTGCATAGTCGTTACGCTCTCTGTCACACCTTGGGCATAGAATCTGTCATGCTCAATGTTCTATTGCTCAATCAATACAAAAACCTAAATACACTTGTTTTGGGATGTGTACGTTTTCTCTATTTCATGTATGTCTCCGTTAATAATAAATTATGCATAACACGTACATTTTCAAGAATGTATTTTTGTGCATTAAGACTGATATCCATCTGTCTCTCATTTATAGGTTCAGCTAGTTATTCAAAGAGAGAGTACAAATTATGTAGCCTGGTTCTCTGAATTTGTGTATTTAACAATGACTACCAATCTCTCCTCCTGTTCAACTATAAATGATTAGGGGACACATTTTCCCTCCTCCTCCAAAACTACCAGGAGCTTAGGTACAAGTAATTCCAGGGAGGGAAGTAACATGAATTATTAAGGGCTGCACACAAATGCCGGACTGGCCTCATCAGGAGTTCTCCTGGTCGGTTGTCAGGGTGGGGGCCGGTTTTGTTGCTGTGGGGGCACCAGCCGCGTTAGCTGTATACAGCTCTTCAGAGCTTTACAAGCACACCATGACAACAAATGGTTTTCAAGTCGGTCCGACCACACTAGGTTTCATACCATTTGTTTTTGCATTCGATTAGTTCCTGTCTCTTGCAGTAACCACAAACACACTGACCTAAAGGGTTTTCAGGTGGAAGGGGGTACGGGGGCTGCTGTTGCGTGGCTCAGAGAAAAGGAGGCACTGTGAAAAATCAGCTGCTAATGATCACACAGTGTGGTCAAGTGGAAGCTCGGATTGATGTAAGGTTTCCTTGTTTCACATTGTGCGATTCGGCCACTACATGCTTATCTTTTTCTCCCAAAGAAAAAGAGATGCTAAATCAGCGCATTATGTTAAATACCTCCAGGCTGTGCATGTTTCAAAAGGATTGGTCACAAGAATTTTTCGACAGAATAATGTTTTAATGCAGAAGCAAAAACCATCCCTTGACTGATGCATTGACACCACTCACTGATTGTAAAACATTTTTAGTCACTGCCATTCATTGTTAAATTAATTCATCTGCTCACTCCTCATCCATCCAACTATTAATTCACTCATTGAGCCATGCAGCTACGTCTCCAATCTCCATCCATCCATTCAACGGTTGGGCATGGCTCTGTAATAAAAAAGGTGTTGTAAAACACACCACATTTGCATTTTTGGAAACTTTCTTAGAGAAAGAAAGGCACCTCTTTGCGATGGTAAGGGACACTTGCTATGTGCAGTACGTGGGCTGGTCTGACGGAATTTGCCAGTGCTGTTCTTGGTATCCAGTCTGGCCCTGTATACACATGAAGGGCTTTAGTAGTCTCTACACACAAAACATAAATGCTGTAGGTCACATGACTCAACTGTGATAAAGGTGCCCCCTTACCTTACAGATAATCGATAATATAACCTCAAAACGTATTTATTTAGTTCATGACTTCATTCTGGTTGCTTACCTTGTTACAGACAGACAGCAATCAAGATAAGCCTCTGGCTTTCAAGTGAAACAACCCTTGCATCAAAACAGTCATTATGATGTGGGGTATATTTAGATCTAGAGCTTAGATGTTCAATCTACCATCTGTAAATCTCCAAATGTTTGGGATGCTACTTGGCGACAAATTCAGAGCGCAATTTAATATCCAAATTGCTAACTTTGTTTAGAGTCAGGTATCTTTCTTTTTATTCTTCTCATGCTTGCTGAAGAGGTATTGAGACCACACATACAGGAATGTTTTATCACAAAAATGTAATCAAAGAGGAAACATTCCCACCACAATGAATGTAGGAAGTTAGGATATTAACTACTCCACATTTTCAGTACTATTGAAGTTAACAGAAATAGTTGTGAAAAGGGTAATACCTTAGAATAGGAAAATCCTTGTGGATCAATAGGTTTAGGTTCAGGAGTTTTGTAATGTTGGGTTTATATTAAGATTTTTTGTGAGAGGGTATGGCCAGGTCTAGGGAAATGTATAGTGGAATGGTTAAAACTGTTTAGGAATATGGTTAAAAATATCTCTAGTGTGTAAGAAAACTGAAGTTAACAAAATAGAAACGGAAATAATTAGGGAAATACACAGGGTAAGCTTAGCCTAAGTGTTAAAACGAGAAAGGAACAGCAGGCTTCATTCACCTGTTAGACTCTTTCATGGACTGGAAAACACGGACCGGACTTCCGTTTTTTCGGTTTTGCGGTAGGAGTGGCAGGAGCAAGGAGCGAGGAGAACACGAGGAGAGCGCCGCTCCGGTACCTCTGCCCCCACAGCCCCCGCAGCCCCTACTGCAGCTGACAGCCAGGAGAGGGAGAGAGCGGAGTAGAGTTGAGCCGTGGCCGCACGGCGGCAAGAGGAGGAGAGCCGAGTGTTAGGCGCTGGAAGTGAGCAGCCGCGATATCGCGGTACCGTGAGTAGCAAGCGGTCCTGAAAAATACTTCTCTCCCACTTGGTGCACGGCTGGGAGAGAGTTGGGGAGTGGGTGCCGTGAGTGAAGAGTGGTCCTGCAAGCACCCCCCCCCCTCCTATTGGTGCACAGGAGCGACATTTCATACTACCCTTTCAGTGCATGGTGCCACAGCGTTTGAGAGCCCCTGCCAGTTCTGTCATTGCAGCAAACAAGCTGTGGAGAGACAGAGTGAGGAGGGGCGTGGTGGAGTGCAGCCCGGAGAGAGCAGCCTTGGGTGCTGTGAGGAGGTGAGCAGCTGTGGGCGCCGCAAGAAAGGGACAAAGTGCAGCCAAGTGAGTATTTCTTCCCCCTTTGGTGTGTCCGGTGGCAGCGGGCAGTGCTCTGCAACAGCTAGATGGGAACATTGTCTCCCTAGGGATTCCTGTGGCAGAGACAGTAAGATAGCGAGAACTACCAAGAGGCTCCAGCAGAGGATGTGCACTGAGGACTCTGAGGTCTTTGGGGGTCTCAGCAGTGCGAAGAGAGGTGAGCAAAGTTTCCAAACCCAGGCTAACTAAGGCTCGGAGATTAACTGTATTAATCGCAGCCTTCCTCACTTGTAGTGAGTGAGCGAGTGAGTGAAAGAGCGCAGGGCAAGGTCTCTGAATATGTAGCCCTGAAGTATTAAGCAACATATCATACCTCATCACGGAGCACAACATACTGAGTATTGCAGTTTTAATTGACTTATTTTTTTTTGTTTTTGCCTTTCTAGCGCCCTCACGGGAGGGGCTATAAACTACTGTAGTGATCTGGATTACAGGCTAATTATAATCCAGTAGTTACTCTTTAAGGAAGGATTTTAGTCAACCAAGGGTGCAAGACCAACTGGCAGTAAGGACAAATAACGAAATTAAGTGTACGCAAAAAAAAGAAAGTGAAACCAGCTGTCCATTAATATGAGGTCTGTTAGAACCCGTAAACAAGTGGTAGAAAAAACGGGGGAAAAAGTCATTAAGAAAACTAAGGAGGCATTGGATTCACCAGGAAAAAGTAGCCAAGTTGCCACAAGTACACTAATTTCACCAACATATTCGATTTTTGGTAAAAGTTTGCCTAGTAAAAAATTTAGGTTCCTAAAGGATCCCACGGCAGAAATTTATTCAGAGACCGGTGAAATAGTGGGGTTACAAAATCCATTGACCCCACAAAAGACATCTGCATTGAAATCTCAGGATCCTTTGATGAAAAATTCACAGGATATGGAAAAAGATCCGATAACCGGTAAGCAGATAACAATTCAAGTACAAATACATGGCCCGGACCGCTCACATTCAACCCCTAAATGTTTAGTAAGAGAGGGATCCTCTAGCGCCATGCAAAAACAGGAGGAATATCATTGCGACGTCTCAAATATTGTCTCAAATACTACCCATAGCCAACAGGAAGAGCAGAATAAATCATGGCTTTACTCATTATCTCTTTCAGAAAATAGGCATCTTCTTCAAGCAATGGATGTAAAAACCATAAACCTTTCATACACGCAGATGGAAAATTCAAAGAGCATAATATCACATGAACACAGTCAGCCGATAATAGAAATTTCTAGTACTCTAGAGAATCTTGCACAAGGGATAGAGAGAAAACAAGAGGAAAATGAAATTAAGGCAGCAACTGAGCTGTGCTATAGTGCAAAGCAAACAAGTAGCACAGGGTCTGAAACAACGGAAGACATAAAGGAAAATGAAATACCAATAAAAGAACTTCGGGGGGACATCCCCAAAAAATTGGAGATACAAAGAGAGAGGACTACACAGCCGCGTCTTCCTCGCTGCTAAAAATGCTAGAAACAGCAATAATTACGTTTAATATGCAGTCGGATAAATTAGACATTCAAATCGATTTAATGAATATAATAGCCACCTACATCGCTGGAATAAATTCAAAATTGGAAAATCTTACGAATCTAATAACTGCTGGAAAAAGTTAAAAGGCAGAAAAGTTCAGCGAGTGTGCATGCGGTCCCATAATTGACAAATTGAGCACCGTACCAGCAATCTTACAAAACATCTTAATAGCAAGACAAACTAATGACCTGGAGCTACCCAAAAACGTGAGCAATAAATATGAAGCCGCCAAAGATATTCAGCAAACTTCAATTAGGTATCAATCAAAACCAGGGGAATCAAGTAAAGTACCCTGAGGAGGATCTATCAGTCATAAACAATAATATGAACCACTCAAAACAACAAAAATCAATGACAATTGCCCAAGAGGCATCAAAGTTAAATAAACCAACAAAGAGACAAAAAAAACGGGCAAGGAAAGCCAGGAAGAGCAATAATAGCGAAAAAAGATTGTTCCACATCTTCGATAAAAAACAGTTAGAGCAAATAAACAAATCTACAAACCATGAAAGGGAAGATGGGAATGATTCAATCAAGGAGCCTCACTTCTTGTGTAGTTCAATGAGTCATAGTATAAATTTAGAGGAATCATCAATTGAAAGTAAAGCAAATCAGGAAATTTTAACAAAAAAATCTACAACAATTAAAAAGAAAAAGCTTACAAAGCAAAGAAAGTATTCTGACATCCTACACGAAAATGTGCAATTGCAAAAAAAGATCAGAGGGTAATAAAAGCGGAAAAAGATCAAAGAGTATTACAAGTAGCTTCACAAGATAATATAGGAATGGCTCATGAACTCCAACAAGAGATAGGTCGTGAATTAAACATCTCTAGTGGCCAACCGCGATTAGCTAATAAGGACAGGACAGAACAAAATAATGGCTCGCCTATCTCCCAGGATATAAGTTCAACACAGTTGGTAACAAACAACAATCCTCAAGATTTAAAGGTCTCAGATGAAGTTTTACAAAGGTATATACAAATGGAATTAAAAGTACAACTACAAATAAAAATGAATATATGAAATACAAATTAAGTAGGGGCTAGTTCTAGAATGGTAATAACAGCACCACAACATAAAACAAACCATATTTGATCTTATACAGAGTTAAACCAAGAGGATAGCTGGAGCAAGCAGATTATTCTAACACCTAAATACATCTCTCAAGGACAGCAAGATATTCTCAATAGAGGAAATATAATGCGGTTACTGGCGGAGATTCCGGTACTAAAAAACTTGTCTCAATGTGACTTTTTGTCCATTAAATTCATCCCGCAAGAGGAAAGAACCAAATTGAAAGAATGTATAATGGAAAGAAACAGATGGAAAGAACACTCGTGACGTGGAGGAATGAGGAAATAGTGGAAGCCATTATGAGTGCCAGACATCAGTTCGAAGCATGGGGTATCTTATGGGATAAACCCCTAAAACCTTGTTATCCATCACCGTTGATGAAGTTATGGCCCTGGAACTTCTAGGTCTAAGAATAATAAATGGAAGAACGCCAGATGAAAGGCCTCCATCTTGGACATATCAAGGAATAAATGCCCAGTCAGTATTAGATTTCACAATTCTGTCTTTACCCCTACTGAATAAAGTGAGGAAATTCATGATTAAGTTTACAACACAAAGTGATCATTCACAACAGCATCTGGAAATAATAACAAATTTTAACGGACATCAGGAAGCCCCCACAAGGATAGGTAACCTATCAACATCTAATCTGAAGCGTATAAGATGTTCAGCAGGTAATCTAGTTGAGATAACAAAGCTAGCAAAGGAGATAATAGAATCAAATACAGCTACAGAAAACAACCAAGTTGAAAACTGGGCAACTTTTACGACAATGTTCCTGAGGCTCGCACCAAAACAGGAGCACATAAAATATAAAAGAAGTAGGGAGACGGCGAAACCATCAAAAAACTTACTAACATTAAGAAAAGAAATCAGGAAGGCGGTTAGAAAGAACAAGATAAATAACAACGCAACTACATGGAATGATATAAAAAATCTGAAAAGATTATATTAAAAACAAATTTGGAAGGATCAAAAACTTAAACCAGGAGCAGTTCTGGGCAAGGCTTCTTTTTTGTGCCAAAAAATCTAACAATCAAGCATTTTGGAAAATAATAAATGGAATAGCCGGACCCATTCCAACCATAAATGGCTCCTGTGTGACAGAGTCAGACTGGGAACACTACTTGAGAAGTACTTTTAAGAAAAATACAGGAGTTGAAAATAAACATAGTTATATTGGTTTGGAACCTAAATCAAGAGATACATCAAAGGAACTGTGTAAAATTAAGGGCTCCCAAGTAATGCCGGATTGCCAGGTAGCCGACAGGATAAGGAAAATAATCAAATCAGGTCGGAGGGACGGGGCTCCAGGGCCTAATGGAATACCGCAGGCCATCTTTTCTGGGGACTATGATTACTGGGCGAGCCCGTTGTCAGGTCTGTTCCTGGAGGCAAAATTAACAAATAACCTGCTGATGAGTTGGAAAGGTGCTATAATCAACCCAATATTCAAGGGCGGAGACAGATCGGAGCCGGCAAATTATAGGCTTATAGCTCTAATGGACGTGGAAGCGAAATACTACGCCTCACTACTCCTGTAGGACCTAGTAGAATGGTCTACCAAAAATAAGCTGATTCCTATGAATCAAACCGGATTTCGTAAGGGGTTCGGTACAACAACTAACATACTTGCTTTGTCCATGATTGCAGAAAGGTGTAAACGAATATATGATGTCAGACCGCAGACAAACATCCCGCATACGATCATACCGCAATTTTTATCCCGCAAGTACTATTAGGCCGCAAATAAAGAGAACGAATACTTTTAAAACGAATATGCCTTTAACATGCATGCCTTTACAACGAAAAGGCATGCATATTAAAGGTATACTCGTTGTTAAATTAGTTAAGGTAAGTAAGAGTACCCTACCCAACCCTACACTACACTGTAATGTAGTACCCCTGCACCACCCACCCTTGACACACAGTCCTTTTCCTACATTTACACAACCCAGCACGACCCCCCAACACTACCATAAAGCACTTTACTTTCCTACACATACACTACAACACTACCTTAATACACTACCCCCAGCATGACCCTACTAAAATACTACAATACTACCCTAAACCACTACACCCCAGCATGACCCTACACTACACAAACACTACAACACTACCCTAAACCCTAAAACACTACACCCCAGCATGACCCTACACAAACACTACAACACTACCCTAAACCCTAAAACACTACCCCTGCATGACCCTACACTACAACACTACCCTAAACCCTATAACACTTCCCCCAGCATGACCCTTCACTACAACACTACCCAAAACCCTAAAACACTACCCCCAGCTAAACCCTACACTACACAAACACTACAACACTACCCTAAACCCTAATACACTACCCCCAGCATGACCCTACACCACATAAACACTACAACACTACCCTAAACCCTAAAACACTACCCCTGCATGACCCTACACTACACAACACAAACACTACAACACTACCCTAAACCCTAAAACACTACCCCCAGCATGACCCTACACTACACCAACACTACCCTAAACCCTAAAACACTACCCCCAGCATGACCCTACACTACACAAACACTACAACACTACCCTAAACCCTAAAACACTACCCCCAGCATGACCCTACACTACACAAACACAACACTACCCTAACCCCTATAACACTTCCCCCAGCACGACCCTACACTAAACAACCACCACAACTCTACAGTACACTAACACAACACTACACTACACAATAACTACCCCAGCACAACCCCCACCCCATAAAAATTAACCCAAACCCCCTTACCTCTCTTGTCATCGTGGTTTTCAAAACGCAAATGCATTTACCATACATGCCTTTACAACGTAATTCGTTGTAAAGGCATGCGTGATAAATGCACATGCGTTTTGAAAAAATGCGGCATGATGGTATGCGGGGTCAATGTCCTTGCGGGTAAATGGTATGCGGCCTGAAAGTCCGCGGGATAAAAAATGCGGGATAATGGTTGCAAACTGAATCAAACCGGATTTCGGAAGGGGTTCGGTACAACAACTAACATACTTGCTTTGTCCATGATTGCAGAAAGGTGTAAACGTTTGAATTTGAAATTACAGCTCTGCTTTATTGACTTTAAAGCAGCTTTTGACAGCTTAGACCGAGGACTATTGTGGTTTAAATTGAAGAAAATGGGCATCCCGGAGGTCCTACTGCGTGCCATTATTCAATTGTATACAGGAACATGGATACGAATAAAAATTGCAAATGGTACGAGAATTTTGAGGAAAATCTACACTGCAATAGAGCTAAAGCAAGGCTGCGTATTATTCCCCCATTTATTTAATCTTTTTATGGCGGATCTTTCAATAAAACTAAATGAGATAAATGCTCATCCCCCTCGTCTAGGTCCATTGCCGATAACACACCTTTGTTACGCTGATGACATAGTCCTACTCAGCCAGACACGAGTTGGTTTACAAAGAACACTAAACGAGCTAGAGTCATTCGCGAAGGTCAACGCCTTGGAAATCAATATAAAGAAAACAAAGTCGATGACTATCGCAAAACGGGCAGGACACAAATTCCCTGTTAGGCTGGGAGAAAGAACATTAGGGGCAGTTAACAACTACAAATACCTAGGTCTCTACATTGATGATCGTTTAAATTTCAAAAAAACAATATTTGGAAGCAAAAGGGAATGGCCTAATTTACGCATTTTGTGCCCTTTCAAAAAAGTTAAAGGGTCCATCTTTAAAGTCCTTACTAGATGTAATGCCGCCAAATTGGTGCTGACAGTAGAGTACGCTAGCATCGTTCTACACGGAACAGATGCTGAACTGTTGGATAAGATTCAAGTAAGAGCATCCAAAATGGCCCTTAAGTTACCGCAGAATGCGTCACCAGCCCAGGTGAGGTTGGAATTTGGGCTTATCCATCAAGGGATTGGAAGAAATTATGCATATGTCAAGAGTTGGTATGAAATCTGGTTGAGTCGAGCAAATGTTTTACACGATGCTTTGTGGCGAGCCATTTATGGCAAGTTCTTGAAATCGGCCATGGAAGAAACTAAGTCTAAAGAACTTTGGGCACAGTCCCCTTCCTATCCAGTTTTTCGTAAAGTGGTAAATAAAACGGTGAAAACGCACGCATTATTAGAGGATAAAAATACATTTGCAAAGAGGTTGCACGCTTGGATGATCATACAGTCTTATGCAAAATTACATCCGGCAGAATATTTGAGTGCGACATACTCATACGATCTAAAAAGGAAATTCATGGCCACCAGGTTTGGGTTATTACCAAGTTTAGCGGATCACCCCAAATGGAGATATAATGGGCCTACATCATGTACACTATGTGGCGCCAAGAAGCAAGACCTTATTCATCTTATTTGTATATGCCCTGGCTTAAGGCAGATCCGTTTGTGGCTTTTGAAAAAGATATTTATTGAGAAAGGCATTAGGACTTGTAGAAATACAATAATGAAGGGTTTGGACGCAACGGATTCCCGTCTAAATTGTAAGATTATGAAATTTTTGTTTCAATATGAACAGATGATGAAAAAGGATAACAAAATCATTGTTGCCATTGTTAGGGTAGTGTTTGGCAAACATTATTATGAACTCTTAGTAGGGATTGTATCATTGACTATAATCGTGGGACTAAAACAAATAGCAATAGTACATCAATTTGTATATAATAGATGGTTTTTTTAATAGGATTGTTTCGTTTTAGTTAAAAAGGCATTAACGCTGTATATTTATGTATGAAATAATTTTTATATAATCTCTTGAAATCTTTTGTAAAATTTTAAGAAAAAGAGAATGTAAGTTCTTTCAATATTGTATGATTTTTATTAACTGAAACAATAAAATTCATTCAGAGAAAGGGACGGGATTAGGGTGGGATAGGTTTGGCCATGGAAAAGGTTTACACTTGAGATTATGGTTAATGTTTGTGTTAAAGTTAGAGTTAAGACTAGATTTAGGGAGAGAGGAAAACAACAGGCATAGTTGGATGTCATGTTTGTAGGGGGTTCATTAATAAAGTCACTACATACTTATTATGGCATTGTTTTGGTGGGTTCTTCATTATGGAGTCTCTAATACTGATGTTTGTTATCATGTATTATTTGTCGACATAGATTCTGCTGATGCATTATCTTTAACATTTGCATTAAATATCAATTACTGATTGGAATCTTTCTAAATAGCAGTGACCATCCCAGATAGTTGACACTGGTAATGTTCACGAACAATTAAACCTTATAAACAAAATGCCAGGTGTTTCCGGTAATATTTGTAAGATCTGTGTGAGTTGGTACTTGTACAGTTATCTATTGTTGTTGTAATTTATTTTCTGCTATATGAAAAGTGCTCAATTGAGTGACCACTGTGGACTGCTGGAATTGCACGGCATTCAGATGCAAAGTTTTGTTTCCATACTGCTTCTAGTAGGTCTCTGGGCTGACAACCGCACTAGTGAAGCAGAGTCGAAAAAATGACTTCCTGGCGTGGTATTCATTCTCCTTGTCTTAAGATTGACAACCAGAGGTGGATAAGCTAGATTTCTGATTTACATTCTGGCAAAATGGGTTACTCCTATTGTTGCTGCCCTCTGCCTGCATTGGCCCTTGAAGGCAGATGTGCATGAAAGCTATTGAGCACAGGCCGGAAGCTGTGGAATTGAAGGGACATAGAATGGCAATGGTTCCAGAACTAAGGTCTCCTTAAGCTCAGCTGTGCATTTTCTGTAGGCCAACAGCGCCACACTCTGTAGCAAACTAACACAATAGGAGCTATCATTGGAAGTGTTTGATTTAAGTCAATTTTTCCCATTGGTCGCCACCATGGCTCATTTGAGAGGACCAGGACTGGCTGCAGATGAAGCAAAGACACTCTGCCTGCAATTCCCCATGTATTGTGATCATTGGAAGGGAACTTTTTAAATGCCTATGACAAGCAGGGATAAAACGTTCAGCATAAAAGGAACATTTATCTCTTACTTTCTAACATCCAACCACCTAACAAATATCGCAACCAAGTAGGTGAGGATCTCTGAATATTTCAGGTGGTACTCCCCCAGAGGGGAGGAAAGAAACCCCCTGCCGGCCCAGTGTGCTACAGGGCTGACCACCAGGCTTTAAATGACACTACCAGTGTTTGTTCCAGCCTTCAGATAGCCAAGAATTCCTAATATATGGGACAGCAAGGCCAGAGAAGTAAAATATTAATTATTGCATTGCAAATTCTGATAAGCGAGAAATATTTGTTGAATAGAAACTATTTTATCTTACTATTTGGCTTCTTTATATTTTTAGGGGAACAAAAAATCCTCCAATTTCGGAGGAAACTCTATTGTATGGAGTAGAATATATTGGTTAAGGTACCTTCACCATAGAAGTATGAGTGAGGAGGAAATTCATGCGGTGGATGGTGGATTCTACTCTGTATTTCAGAATTCCTCCAGAAATTAGAGAATTTTCTGTTGACCAGAAACTCAAAAAGAGGCCTTATATAATGTAACATTGTCTTTATTCCGCTCTGTTCATCTGTAGATTGGATACACACGCTTGTCACAGGAAAACTGTCAATGATTTATTTACAGTAAATTATGATTCACAATTATCGTAACATACTTGTAGACAGGAACAAACATATTAGGAGTTAACTTGTTTTGCCTTAAATCTTGGCAGTAATATATAGTTATAGTTAGGACCTAGTATTCAGCAGTTGTTGATTTGCCTCTTATTTTGCAGTCATTTGACCAATCTTCATGAAATCTTCCCTAAAAAAGTGTCAAGGTATGTTCCGTGTGTCATGGAAAGTTGGGGATGATCTGTGCAGTGGCGACTGAGAAATAGGGTCAATAAATAAGGGTGCATTTTTAATGTTAATTCCCATAGGAATGCGTTGTTGACTCTACAGCCCGAACTGCTGGATGGAATTGCACTAGATTTAGCAGAAAGTTAGATGTTGTTACGCAGATTGTACTTTTGGTTATTTGGTGCAAATCCGTGCAGTAGTTTTGAGGAATTTAAGTAGAAAATTATTGTGATATCTCTGGTTGTGGACATTTCACAATGATTTTGCAAGCAGTCGTGAATGCACCTGCCAACGGGAATGCTGTGATTGCCTGGACGCAACCTGAACAGAAAGTTGCCAGCACCATTTTATCGATTGGGAACGGTTCTCGAGACTGAATATTTAAGTGAAAGCAAACATAAGGAGTCAGGGTGGAGGTACTCTGACCCCATCTTTGGGAAATGGGGGTGTTAGGGACACAAGTTATGTGTCCAAATTTTATCTTGTGAATCATCCGTGTTATGCGATACACTCAGACACTCATAAACCCACTCACATACCCACTCAGACACTACTGCACCCACTCACAGATGCACTCAGACTCATGCACTCAGTCACAGACTCACTCAGACACTCTCACACCGACGCACAGACTCACTGAGAGACTTGTTCTTCCACTCTCACTGACAGACAGACCCACTCATGGCTCCAGTCACAGACTAATTTACCCATTCACATACTCATTTAGACACTCATGCAACCATTTACATACTGACTCAGACACTCGTACACCCACAGACATATTCACTCAGAGACTTATGCATCAACCTATAGACTTAGTGAAGGACTCATGCAGCCAGTCACAGACACACGCAGTGAGTCATTAATACACACTGTTATAGAGATATTGAGAGACTGATACATGTTTCTATAGAGTTATTTAGATAGGGATTAATCTACTGTGATGGTTAGAATAAATTATATAGTTATACATTTTGAATGTGGTGGTGGCTATTGAAGTCTTGCTTTTGCTTGGTGTTTTCGTGACACGTCCACGATTGTCGCGGATACCGACATCATGGCGACTCTCGGCGTTGCCGCGAAAACAGAGAATAGGTTTTAGAGATGGTTTTTATAGAAACTCACTAGAAAAACATGACTTCAGACAATGCGGTAATAAACCCCTCGTTTGGAAAATACTGTAATATGTGTGAAGATATGTGTTTTACACTTTAAGAAAAAGGAAGAATCGTTGCCGTAAACAATGTCATTCTGACACCCCAAATAACCACGAAAATGGAAAATAGGTTTCAAAGATGGTTTTTAAAGAAACTTAGTACAAAAACTTGAGTTTAAAAATGCTTTTTAACACCTTGCCTGCGGCGCCGATTCTCCCCTGGTGCTGAACATTCCATTCCCGGGTGTGGCCGTGACGGAACCATTCCGTCATCCGCACAGCCCAACCGTGAAGCATGACGGAATGGTTCCGTCACAAGCATCGAAGGGGTTAAAGAAGCATGCATATAGTAAAATGTGTAGTGCAATGTTGAGAATGGATTTTTTGTTGTTGTTATTATTTTTGCATGTGCTAGTGGCCGTTGGATGTCTGCTTTGTTTTACGATATTGCAACTTATTCGCGACCATTGTGACCTCGCCAAGAATATTCCCAAAAACGAAAAAAAAGGAGTTTTCTTTAAAAAAACAATATTTCAGGTCCCATGGTGGCTTTGGCAAGAGTCTTCGTGTTGAGTGTGTGTATATGGCAGCTACACATAAGACCGGATGCACAGTCAGGCAAAATATATCTATATATGTGCTTTACACTTTGTCAAAAACATTCTGTATTCGCTGTATTAATTACTTTAATTACTTACTTTGAGTTGACCATACACCAACTCACAGACCTACTCACTCACTGATACTGTCACTCACACAGCCACTAACTCACCCATACAAACACTCACACAATCAATCAGTTACTTATACATATACTAATACATATATTAATTCATCTATACAGTGGCTGAGAGAACTACATACTTTCCCAGACAACCTCTCTCAAACTCACTTACTCACCCATACAACCACTCAAACTCCCATCCACTCACACATACAGCTACTCATATACCGACTCACTCACCCATATACCCACTTATACACCCATAGATGCAGAGACAACCACTCATGTACCCTGTCACGCGCCCATACAGACATGTATGTACTTGCTTAAACATCCATTCAGGCATTCATGCACCCCGATTCACCATTTACACCCAACGAAACCTACTCAGTCAACTATACAAATACTCACACAGCCCACTCACTTACTCATACATGCACTGACACACCTACTTGCTTATCTATACAAAAACTCACACACCCACTATCTCATGTATATAGTCTCTTATATACCCAGTCACTCTTCTGTACACCACTTACACATCCACTCAATTACCCATACAGGCACTACCACAGTGAGTTACCTTAGTATATATGTTTAACACTCAGTAACTTGTAGAAAACACTCACAATCACTGGATGATGTCATTTCAGATGTCATCATTGATGTCACTGACCATGTCATGAGTGGTGCAATATGTGAGATGAAAAGCAGTGCATTGCAGGGGCGTGAGTTATAGTTAGCTCAGGAAACCATACTGCTGAATTTCTCTGTGTTTTTTTTAAGGTTATCCAAGAACATTTTGTCCTAATTATGAGGTGGTATTACAAACCAGAGTAGACCCTGCCAAACTTTACTCATGTCCTCACCACTTAACCTTGTGAAAAGTCTGGATTTTTCAAAACTTTAAAAAAAAAATTGCATTGCCATTCATTAATCTATGCATAAACATATACTGAGATGTACAAATCGAGTTATATCTCTCTCTCTCTCTCTCTCTCTCTCTCTCTCTCTCTCTCTCTCTCTCTCTCTCTCTCTCTCTCTCTCTCTCTCTCTCTCTCTCTCTCTCTCTCTCTCTCTCTCTCTCTCTCTCTATATATATATATATATATATATATATATATATATATATATATATATATATATATATATTTGTGTTTCGAAGAATTTCTCCAAAGCTTGAAGGCGCACTCCACAGCGGACAGATAACAACCCCTTTATTCACACATGAAAACGCAGTTCTGTTCAGACTTTTCCAGTCCTGATGCCGACGCATTTCGCAAATATGGTTATTGTATGATCAATATATACATATATATATATCTATATATATAGATATATATATATATATATATATTTATATATAGATATATATATGTATATATCGATCATACAATAACCATATTTGCGATACAAACATTCAAGGTAAAAAAATCAAGAAAACTAACAACCAAAAGTGGTCTGCATGGTAAAATAGCAATTACCATAATATACAAAGCACAACATTATAATTGTATCTGTAAAGGTTACACCCAGGTGCGCACAATTTAGTTTCATGATATTGTTAGCCCTTCCCAATGCCTGCATATTTATTGAGGATAGCCATCAACATCACTATTCTGATCTCAAGGTTGTATTGGTACATTTCTAATTGACTATGTTTTGCTGGGTACCTTTCTGCTATATACAGGCACACTATATTTGTCAATGCACGAAGTGCTATAATATTCTACAATATAACTAGGTCTAGTTTCCCATCCTGGGAAGCTCACTAGTTGGAGGTTGTCTGAATGGGGGAGTGTCTCAGCTATGTGTGGTCTTTATCCCCGCTCGTAGGAGTATTATTGTTAGCCTGGAGTGTGCACCGCAAGGTCAGAACTGGTTCCCATATGTCTTATGGTTTTGACTGGGTCCGCATCAGTCCCCAATATGTGGACAGCTGATTTTGGCAAAAGCTAATGTCACGTGTCCAAGTTTTAATAGAAGGTATGTGTTTACCTAGTGTGTTGCAACTCCCTGTTTGGCCAATAAAATCAATAGCGCGTGTAGTTTCCTTTCTCGGGCGGTGTGTCTTTGACATAACCAAATAAGCCCAACGTGGGTGATGGAGTTACAGTAATGTCTAATATCTTGTTTATCCTGCTGAATATGTCCGACCAGTATTTCATTATGAGTGGGCAGTGCCGAGCTATATGCAAAAACGTTGCTATGTCAGCCTTGCATCTCCAGCATTTGTCATCCGGTTTTAGTCCCATGAGTTGCAGCTGGATCGGCGTCCTATAACATCTGTTAGAAATTTAAAATGAATTAAACACAATTTGTAGTTTGGGGATAATGCTTGAGGTGTCCGAAGTAGAATTTCCGGTGTTCCTCTGTGACCTGGGGATGTAGCTCCGTGTTCCAGTCCATCAACGCCCTCGGTTTCATTATCGGTGCAGTGGACTGCATTACATTAGAGAGTCTAGTGAGTAGGGTGCGTGGTTATGGGTTTGTGATTATGTGCTCGAGGGCCTGTAGTGTGGGTGGAGGGCAAGGAAAGGTGGTGTGCGATTGTCGACAAGTGGCCCTGATGCGGTAGTTTATAAATAGGATTTTTCAAAACTAGATAAAATGACACAAGAATGTGCATTACATTTTTTAATAGGAAAGTGTTTGGAAAAACAGGTTGGTTTGGGTATACCAGAACTTGTAAAAGTTAAAGATAGCAGAAGCTGCATGAGCTTTTCCAGTGTTTGCATTCTTCTTGACAAAATTGCATGTGAAAACACTTTTGCACAATGAAATCCCATGTTTCTTCCTGTTCTTACTGTGCATTACAAGTGTGTACCTGCACAAGAACTTATGGCTACAAGGCCTACTTAGGGGTGACATTAATATTGAGAAGGAACCTTTAGACCAGTCAAAAGGGTTTATTTTGACAGATCGAGTCGACGTTTGTAAACTACCACTGTCTGGCTACAGTGGTTGGTCTGAAGCCATGTTTACCATGTCACTGTTGTGGAAGGCCCAACAGATGCTGCAGTCCACTAGTGAGATTTAACTTTCAGGCCCTGGGTACAGCTTGTAGCATATATAGGAAAGTTAAATATGTCAACCAATCTTGACATGTTTTAGGGGTCATAGAACATGCTCTTGGGCCTGGTTAGTCCCAGTGCAAAGAGTAAAAAAAAAAAGCAGCATCGGTCCACAAAAAGGGGGTGACCACGCAAAAAAGAGACACTTTAGCATACGTCATCTTTCTTGATATGAGTTTATTCATAGAAGTGGAGACCCTAAATATCAGGGTTTTCTAAGTATGTGACACTGCTCTGTTAGTGGAAGACATTACCTTGTTTAATCTGCTAGGGCTCACTGTTAAAAGTTTTCTAATTCATGCCACAGCTACACTTGTTTAGAAACTACCTGGCCACCCACATATCATATTTCTCCCTTATATTTCAAATGTCACCATTGCATATTGGCCACAATTGTCATGTCAATCAATCAATCAATCAATCAATAAATCAGCATTTGTATCAAGCAGCACTGTCACCATAGGGGTATCTGAGAACTGAGGATGCCAGGTCTCCATCAAAAAGCCAGGTCTAAAGTTCCTTTCTGAAATCCGCCAGGGAGGGTGCTGTTCAGAGGTGGAGGGGCAGGTCGATCCAGTTCTTGGCTGCAATGTAGGATAAGAAGGGCCCCCTACGGCTGCGATAGATGCAGGTAACGTGCACGAGGGTAAGAGAGGAGGAGTACAGGTGCCTTGCAGGTAGATGGAACTTAAGTTGATGGTTGATTTAGGACTTTCCTTGATTTTGTAGAGCGTTGTATCTGGCGTGAGGATCTTGAAGTGCCATCTCTTCTGAATGGGGAGCCAATGGAGGTTTCTGAGGTGGGAGGTGATATGGGTCCTTTTGGGGAGATTCCGGAGGGGTCTGGCTGCAGTATTCTGTATGATCTGTAGTGTTGCTGGGAGGTGATGCCTGGGTAGAGTGCATTGTCGTAGTTGAGGAGGTTGGTGACAAGGGCCTGGGGGACGGTTTATCTGGTATTGACTGGGCTCCATCTGAAGATTCTGCAGAGCATGCAAAGGGTGTGGAAGCAGGATAAGGCAACTGTGTTGACTTGTCATTTCATAGTCAGTTTGCTATTGGGGATGATGCATAGTTTGCATGCATAGTCGGTAGGTGTGGGTGTTGGTCTGTATTCTGCTGGCCATTAACTGTGGTCCCAAACTGAGGTGCTCTTTCTCCGAAAAGCAGTATGCCTGTCATGTCGGAGTTGAGTTTGAGGCAGTAGTCTTTTATTCAGTTGGCTACGTTGGTCATGGCATTGTAGAAGTTGGTTTGGGTGGTGGAAGAGTCCTCAGTGAGCGAGAGTATTAGTTGAGTGTCGTCAGCAAAGCAGATTATGTTGAGTTTGTGATATCTGACAACATCTGTAAGGGAGTTATATTTGGATGTTGAACAGTGTGGGGCTGAGGGAAGATCCTTGAGGCATGCCGCATATGATGTACTTGGGTTCGGAGGTGAAGGGAGGCAGTCGGTCTCTCTGTATGTGACCTGTAAGTAAAGAGGTGATCCACTTGAGGGCTTTTGCTGTAAGCCAATGTTGTAGAGTCAATCGATGAGGGTGTTGTGGCAGCAGAGAGGCCGAGGAGGTTCAAGGCCACAGTTTCTCTGTGGTCGAGGAGATATCTGAGGTCGTCTGTGGCAGTGATCAGCATGGTCTCAGTGCTATGGTTAGCACTGAATCCTGATTGTGAGGCTTCAAGTAGGTAGTTTTGTTACAGGTGTGTTGGCTCATAGCTTTCTTGAGTACTTTGGCTGGGTAGAGGATCAGGGAAGTTGTTCGATAATTTTTTAGATGGCTGGGGTCAGTGATGGCTTTCTTTAGGAAGGGTCTGACATCTGTCTGTTTCCATCTGTTTGGGAAGGCAGCGGTGAGGTTGGGGGTGTTGATGATGCTGGTTAGTTTGGTGCTAGGTTGAAGAGTTGGTGGGGGCAGAGGTTGATGGGTGCCCCAGAGTGTATGGAAGATATGATGGCTGTGGTGGTCTGAGCGGTGATTGGAGATCAGGTGGTGATAATTCAGCTAATGTGCATTGGTTGGTTGAGGTTGAGAGACGTGGGTTGGAGGTGGTCTAAATTGTTGTTGATGAAGACGATCTTAGGGACTCATTTACAAGGCCCCTAGCAGCACTTTTGTGCTGCCAGAGCATCACTTTTTTTTGTTCTACGGTGGCTCAATGTGCTGCTGCTTAGTCACAAAGCCACTTTGTGTGACTTTTCAAGGCCTTGTAATTATGTGTTTATGTTTATGTTTATGTTTGTGCCATTTTTAAAGCGCGCAAATACCCGGAGGTGTCTCGGCGCTCAGAATACAGAACCATCGCAGAGGAGATAAGTTATGATGGGAAGAGCCATGTTTTTAGTTTTTTTCTGAAACTGAGGAGGGTCGGGGCAGTTTTAATGTGGAGGGGCAGTGTGTTCCAAAGTTTGGATGATGAGATAGTGAAACACCTATCACCCCAATTGACCTTTTTTGTTCGCGGGACTTTGAGCAGGTGTGCAGAGGAGGAGCGAAGTGTTCTTGAGTGCTCAAGCAGACAGAAAGCTGCTCTAAGGAACTGTGGACCCACATTGTTGACTGCTTTGTAGGTAATGCACAGAGCCTTAAATTTTGTCTGGCTCCTAACAGGGAGCCAGTGAAGTTGGCGGGTGTGAGGAGAGATGGATGTGAATTTGGGGACGTTCAGGAGGACTCTAGCCGAGGCGTTCTGGACTAGTTGGAGTCGGTTGATGTTTTTTTTCTGGGCGTTCAAGAGAAGGGCATTACAGTAGTCAGTTTTGGAGAAGACCAGGGTGCTGACTAGAGTTCTACCGGCTGAGGATGGAAGGTAAGGGAGGAGTTTTTTTATTCTTTTTAGGATATAAAAAGATGAGGAGACCACTGAATTGACGTGATGATGAAATGTCAATTTGTCATCGAAAATGACTCCAAGGTTGCGAACCTTGGTGACTGGTTGAGGGGGGTCTCCGAACTCCGATGGCCACAAGCAAGGGGACCAAATAGGGTCCAGCTTCCCGAATGTCATCACCTCTGTTTTGTCAGAGTTTAGTTTAAGACAGTTTGATGACATCCAGGAGCTGAAAGCCCTCATTCCATTTTGGAAGTTTGCTGCCACTGATGTACCGTTACTGTGTACGGAAAGCACAAGTTGTGTATCATCAGCGTAGGTTGTCAGGGCAATTCCATAGGATTTTATTACTCTCGCTAAGTCCGAAACATAAATGTTGAATAGTGTCGAACTTAGCGAGGAGCCTTGTGGGACGCCACAAGGGAGGGTGAAAGTCTGGGAAGTGAAGTGGGCCATTTTGACTGTTTGGGGACGGTCGGCTAGGAAGGATGCGAGGAGTTCCTTCGCTTTGTTTTGAACTCCTATGGCTGAGACACGGTCGATCAAGATGGCATGATCGACCGTGTCGAAGGCTGCAGAAAGATCCAAGAGTATCAATACCGCGGCTCCTCCTTTATCTAGGGTCATTCTGATTTCGTCTGCAGCTTTTAACAGCGCGGTCTCAGTTCCATGACCCTGTCTGAAACCGAATTGGGTCTCGTCCAGTAGGTTATTATTGTCTATGTAGTTGGATAGTTGCATGTTCATCGCTTTTTCGAAAATCTTTGCTGGAAAGGGGAGACAAACGATGGGTCGGTAACTGGCGGGAAGGAGGGGGTCGAGAGTGTTTTTTTTTAGGAGCGGCTTAATGATGACCTCCTTCCAGACTGAAGGGTAAATGCCCGTTGTGAACATGGCGTTGCAAATGGACGTCAGAGCGGGGGAAATGGCTTCGGGGATCAGATTAAGAATGGCAGGAGGGCAAGGGTCTAAAGGTGATCCTGATTTAGTGCCCAAGACGAGTCGATGGACTTGTTCCTCCGTAACAGCTTCAAAGAACGGGAGGCTGGGTATGTTGTTATTTGGAGGATGATTAGACGTGATAGTAGGGGGGACGAGGGTGAAGGCTGAGAAAATATCTGTGACTTTCTTTTTGAAGAAGTTTGCGAGAGAGTCGCAGTGGGATTGGGTTCCATTGAAGCAGGGGACAGGGGGGTTGGAGAGGTGAGTGACCACCTGGAACAGTTCTTTTGATGAGTTTTTTGCCTGGTTGATTTGAGAGGTGTAGTAGGATATTTTTTCTGCAGTGATAAGATCTTTGTATTTGGAGAGAGCGCTTTTGTAGACAGTTTTATCCGTGTCGTTGTAGTGGCGGCGCCAACGTCTTTCGAGATTTCTACAATGTTGTCTCTGCAGTCGAAGGGATTCTGTAAACCAAGGAGCTGAGGGGGATGTTCTGGTGCGATAGAAGGTTTTAGGGGGAGCTAGAATTTGACAAGCCTTGTTTAGGCTGTAAAGGTAGTTGGAGGAGGCTAGAGAGGGATCCTGTTCGGTAGTGGTGATACTGTCAAGCAGCAAAGCAGAAAGGTGAGGAGGGTCGATATTTTTCCAGTTTCTGACGGTAATGGGAGAATAGGATGCGGGGAGGGAAGGTGGAGCAGTCAATTTTATAGAAAAACAGACTGCTGAATGGTCAGTCCATATGAGAGGGATCACATTTGACACAGCAATGTATGGGTTGCTGGTGAATAGCCCATCTAGAGTATGACCGGCTTTATGGGTGGGCTGGGTGACAATTTGCTGTAGGCCGGCAGCTGCTAGATCATTAGTTAGCACCGCGGTATCAGGGTCAGATAAGGTCTCAAGATGAAAGTTGAAATCGCCCAGTATGGTGAAATGTGGTGCGCCTGCGGAGACCTCGATTATATTATTGAGATTGTTAAGAAATCTCGATCTAGACCCTGGAGGGCGGTAGAGGAGAAGGCCTGTGAATGCTTGATTATCAGAGATGCTGATGGAGAAAGAGAGAGCCTCGCAGTCGCTGTAGTTAGAGTCGGTAAACTTGACTTTAAGATGGTTTTTATATAGGATGGCTATTCCACCCCCCTTACGTTTTGTTCTGTCTAGCCTACATACGCAAACATTTTCAGGAGTGGCTGCTTTGAAATCTGGGCCTGAGGAGTCATCACCCCAGGTTTCGGTCATGAATAAAAGGTCTATGTTGTGTGACTCGATGAAGTCTAGAATTTCAACTTTGTGTTTGGGGACCGAACGTACATTGATAAGTGCTGCTAGGACCTTGGGGGTGGGGGTAGATGAGTGGATGGGGGAGGTGCAGAATGGACATTTATGAGGACCTATATTAAGATCGGTGTACAGTAGATGCGGTAGAGGATGCGACACTTCTGTTAAAGAGTTCAGATTTCGAAGTTGTTTGGAAGTGCAAGTAAGGTTTGATGATTTACGAACCGAATGCAGCACACCGACATCCAGGGGGCTGGCCTCCGGCCCGATCTCGGCGCGGACGAGCGCAGACGAGCTTGCCTTAAGCGCGCCTTCGGCGCACAATGGTCGCGCCCGCTGCGCTCGTCCGCTGCGCTTCCGGTGGGTGAGCATAGTTTAAGGGGGCGGAAGAGTGACGTGGAAAGGGGGCGTGGCCAGCGCGAATGGGCATGTCCGCTGGGCCAGGTGTGGCGAAATCGTTAGCCCAACACTCACCCGCAGCAGCGTGAAATCGGCTGGGCGGGGTGTCGGTAGATGAAAGGCAGAGGCCGAGGGGTAAGTGAAATTAAAATGTACACGTTATCACAACAAGTATTAAAATACAAATGGTCCCTGTAAAAAGCTCCCGGCTTTCCGCCTCAGGAGTGGTTGAGTAAACACTGCGCTAGCAGTCAGCGCGCGTTTAAATAGTGAGGAGAGGGGGCGTGGCCAGCGCGAGTGGGCGTGTCCGCTGGGCCAGGTGTGGCGAAATCGTTAGCCCAACACTCACCCGCAGCAGCGTGAAATCGGCTGGGCGGGGTGTCGGTAGATGAAAGGCAGAGGCCGAGGGTTAAGTGAAATTAAAATTTACACGTTATCACAACAAGTATTAAAATACAAATGGTCCCTGTAAAAAGCTCCCGGCTTTCCGCCTCAGGAGTGGTTGAGTAAACACTGCGCGTTTAAATAGTGAGGAGAGGGGGCGTGGCCAGCGCGAGTGGGCGTGTCCGCTGGGCCAGGTGATGCGAAATCGTTAGCCCAACACTCACCCGCAGCAGCGTGAAATCGGCTGGGCGGGGTGTCGGTAGATGAAAGGCAGAGGCCGAGGGGTAAGTGAAATTAAAATTTACACGTTATCACAACAAGTATTAAAATACAAATGGTCCCTGTAAAAAGCTCCTGGCTTTCCGCCTCAAGAGTGCCCCTTTCACGCAGAAAACTGCATCAAAGGAGCGTTCCAAGGATGTTGCTGTGGGTGTTCCCACGCAACACCTATGGAATGTTAAGCATTCCAAGATTTGCAAGGAATCGTGAACCTGGGAATGTGTCAGATTCTAATGCCAGCCCAAGGGTTGCATTTGGGAGGCGCAATGAGGAGAAATATCTTTATTTCCCCTAGTTTTTTCCTCTTTCAATGTGTGCTGCCTTTTGTGGGTTGGAGAATTCCATTGCTATTTTGAAGAGCTCCTTTGTGTGGTTGGGCACCATATCGATACAGGCTGTAATGGATGCTTTCTTGGCTTCCTTGATGCGTAGGTGGTTGTTGCTGAAGGCTGCTTTATAAGTGGCTCTATCGGAGGGGTTTACTGTGGTGCACCATCATTTCTCGAGTATGTAGCAGTTGCACTTGATGGTTCTGAGCTCTGAGGTGTACCAACTGGCGTGTTTTGAGGTTTTGTTGGTTTTTGCTGATTTCAACAGGGTGACTCTGTTAGAGCAGTGGGTAATCCATGCAGAGAAGTTCTGGATGGCTAGGTGAAGCTCTGATTTGGGAAGGGTGCGGCTGAGGCCTGTGTTTGTTGTGTCTCAGTTACCTTGCTCTAGGTGCCTTGGGAGGAGGTGTGATGCTTGACAATTGTGTGCTGAGCATCGGAGATGGAGTAGTGAATGAGGCGTAGTTGGTCAAGAAGAGTTCTGTTGCACGGCTGGATTTGATTCTGTTGATGGCAGTGAAGATGGGAGTCGAGTATGTGACCAGTGTGTGCGTCGGTTCGGTGACCAGTTGAGCGAGGCAAATGTTGTTCAGGTTCTCCAGGAGAGTGATGGAGTTGGCATTGTTGGTTTTGTCAACATGGAAATTAAGGTCACTGAGTAGGATGGGATTGTAAGAGTCGATGGCTACGGGTGCGATGAGACTAGAGGTGGCGTTGTAGAAGGCCGGTCTGGGTCCCAGGGGTCTGTATAGGAGGGTGCCTCTTATGATGGTCCTGGCTTCCGTCTGTATTTGGAAGTTGAGGTGTTCTGTGGGAGGCATGCGGTTGTCATTGGTGACGTGCATCGGATGAGTTCTTAGAAGATGATGGCGATGCGCCCAAAGAGTTTGTTGGAGCGGTCTCGTTGTATCATCCTGCAGCTGTCTGGAGTTGCAGTGGTGATGACGGGGATCGAGGAGGGGTTGAGCCGTGTTTTGGTGATGAAGGCAACATCAGTGGAGAGGGCAGAGATTGTGTCCAGATTTCCGTGTTGTTAAAAGAGGTAAACAAGGAAGGTAAGCAGAGAAGCAGAAGGCAAAGAGGGGAGGAGTCTTATCAAATGGGGTAAGCGATGTGTGAGGGTGAGCGAGCTGCAGCAACTGGTCAGCAGACCTGTCATAGGGGAGCTGGCATGAGGACCTGTCTGACCCCTTAAAAAAGCCTTCTAGTTCCCAGGCATTCTGAAAAAAATTATCATCAAGAGGTGAGCAACTTTGGCAATCTTGTTTTGCCACCCAGCATTTTAAGGGCGACTTTCTAATCCTACAGATGTGGGCTTTAGGATCAAATTACATTTCTCACACTATATAACAAATGAGCATATCTGTTCATCCACAAATATAGTCTATCAATTTACAACAGTAGTTCCTCATGAGTATTGAAAAACTATTCATTCATGATGAGGCCCAATTACACCCACTAATACTCAGCAACAATATTCCACCATCATACACTACCCACAAAATATTCAGACTTCACCCATTCCACATTCTGACATCCCAGCCACGGTTCCACCTTCATCTCTTCAAGGTCCATCTTCCAAAACCCACTATAAGACGTCTTAACATTAGGTTCTGTCACTTAAAAGCAATCAATTTATGAAGTATAATCCAATGAAGCTTTCTCTTTGTCTAAGTGTACACATGTGTTTTCAGAAATGAGGCTATCCTGACATATTTATTTACTAACTGCAGTTTCATTTTAAGATTGCTGGGCAATCTCCCATGCAGTAAAGTTCAGTGGCCAAGTACCTACTAGAAGCAAACCAGGAACTTGAAGTAGATACTATTTGAAAGACTATGCTTAATAAATTAACTTCAAGTTGGCAATAACATCGTAACTGATGCTTCTTAGCTGAGTTGTGGATGTTACTGTGCGACTAATTCTAGAAATGCTAATTTAATCGCTGATTCATCAATTACATGCCCGCTCAATATTAATTAATGGAGCCAGGACAAAAATCAACTCTACAAAATATTATCTGCATGTGTTTTCAGTTATTCCCTTTTAAAGTATTTAGATAATCGTGGTATAACTAAACCTTTATAAATCAACAATGTGTCCATACTAATATTATAAAGAGAGAGCCCAAACCTTTGAGGCAGGTAATCTCAGTAACCACAGCACCAATCACAACACCCAATACAGCACTGGAAAGGGCATTTGCAGCAGAAGGACATAGGCTATGCAGACGGCCACCATATATATTTTTTTGTAGAGTTTTATATAGCGTGAACTTGACCCAAACTGAATCAGAACGCTTTACATAGCACCAGTTACGTTACATGAGGACACACATTCATTTTTGTTAGGCACGGGGAGATTAAGTGATTTGCCCAGAATCACAGGATGTTTGGCGTCGTTACCAAGACTCGAACCCAGATCCCCAGGTCCGAGGTCGAGCGCCTTAGCCGTTAGGCCAACTCCTCTATGCATTTAAAAGGTAAAAGAACCATGCCAGCAAAGTAGTCCCTTGTGGGCGTGTCTGCGTTGTGCTGTGGGCGTGGGCTGGGGGCGTGACTAACGCTGGGGATGTGTGGTACGGCCATCACATCATGGGCTGTGGGTGTGTGCTGGCGGTGTGACAAACGCTGGGGGCGTGACAAACGCTAGGGGCATGTGTCCGCCCTTCATGCCATGTGAGTCGTACATACGAGCACCAATTACGTTGCTGCGCAGCATCAAGGGGCACGCTGGGGGCGTGAGAAACGCTGGGGGCGTGTGTCCGGCCTTCATGCCATGTGAACGCAATTGCGCCGCATCAAGCGGCACGCTGGGGGCGTGAGAAACGCTGGGGGTGTGTGCTACGTTCCGCCCTTCATGCCATGTGGGTCGTACATTAATCAGAAGATCGTCTGCTGTGGCCGTGTGCTGGGGGCGTGACAAACTCGTTCACCTGGAGGCCTGGTAAGTAACGTTACTGCAGCCACTCCTGCGCGCTTTTACTGAACTTTCTCATTCAACAAAATTACACGCGCCTGCTACCATCAACCAGGGCTCTATCCGGGCTCAGGCGGCGGATCAGTACACTAATTACACGTGCCTGATAACATCAACCAGGGCTGTAGCTGGGCCTCAAGCGGGGGAACACGCGCCTGCTAACATCAAACAGGCCTGCATCTGGGCCTCAAGCGGGGGAACACGCAAATGAGCGTGTCTGCGGGGACAATTACTGCAGCCTCTCCTACTCGCTGTCACTCAAATCTCTCATTAAACGGATTGACCCGCGGCTGATAACTCTCTCATTCAACGACATTACACGCGCCTGCTAACATCAACCAGGGCTGTAGCCGGGCTCAGGCGGTGGATCACTACACCAATTACACGCGCCTGCTAACATCAACCTGGGCTGCAGCTGGGCCTTCTCCGTCCCTATTCTAATGAGACAAAATGTTTTGTCTACCGCAAGATTTTAAAATAAATTGCCCTTCCCAAATACACACATTACACACATTCTATTTCATACCCGGACAACGTCGGGACGGGCTGCTAGTGTGACTATAAAAATGAATCACAACTTCTTGATGTTGCTGTCCAAGGGCTAGGCTTGAAAGGTAAATTCATATTGATAACAGAATCACACATTGCCCAGATGCATTTAAATACTGTCTTTATACAGGGAAGGTATTGGAATTACGTCATAGTGCTAGTTTAAAACAAATAAATACATTAGAAATGTTATTCATTGTAGTCATGCAATATTCAAATCTGTATGTTAAGGTCTTTGTATTTAAGTAAGCCATTATGTTTTAAATGACATTGGCTCATCAAGGATTTCAACAATGATGTAATTGTTATGAGTGATTTAATATGTGAAGTTACAAGGAGTGCATGGCAGGGCACAAGGTATAGTTAGCTCAGTTAACTATAACTGGTGAATGTCAGTGTTTTTTTTGGTTTTAAATAGTATTTATGAACTGGTATTTCACCTAACTATATACTAACATCACTTTAACTGTTAGTTTTTTTGTGAATTGCTACGATTTTTTTAACATAAAGTAAGACAGTATTACCAGACCTAACTATAGCATCAATATAACCCTTGTTTCTTTCAGTGAATTTTTTTTCCTATGGAGCTATGATGCCAGGACAGGGGCTTTGGCTACATCCACATGTTGGTAGCCAGGAGTACCTGTTTTGATTTATCAGAAGTAGAATGCTTCCACATATATGTGCACTTGCCCCTTAGGCAGCTGTGATAATATTGTTTATCCATTCAGCTGCTTAGTCAAACTGGAGATCCCCACCCGCAGAGAGAGTGATTCTAATCCCTTGACTGCAACAATGGTCCTCCAAGTTCCTGTTGCTGCTGAAGTTATCGAAGTGGGGCATTCAACGCAAACTGAATTCTACAAACTAGTCAGAAGTATCAAATGGGACTCTATGGGTGTTGTCAAGGTGGGCTCATGGCTCACAGAACTATTTCCAAACTTCACTCAATACTCCTCCACGCACTACCATCACAGGTGAGACTCAGCCATTATTACATTAAGAGACCTCTTAACGGGCCCTGAAGTTCATCGTAGTCACCCTGGGCCTCCCCACGGCAGCTCCTCAACCCAGTCGTATTCTCCCAAAGAAGAGCTCTAAGGAGGGCCGCGTGCCTGCACAAACTTAAACAAAATAAAATAATTTGTAAGACCTTTATGGAAAGTTGCACATCAGGTTTCATAGCAAAAAAGTTCAAAGTTACGGCAAAGGACAAAGAGAAGAGGAGAAGAAGAAAGATCACATCTGTTGCATATATCGTTTAAGGCACTTGTACATGAATAGTATACAGCTGAATCAGGGTGGGGGAGATAGGAGATGGAGTAGGAAGGGCATGGAGTGGTGCTTGATGCTGACAGGGTACCGGCGGAGAGGGGGCTGCAGAGAATCAATAGCATACAGAGGGGAATCAGCACACCTGTACTATCTAGCACTGGTGGCCGCTGCGGGCTATGTGCCGGCAGGGAGCACGGGAGAGGTCACAGAAGGAGATGTGCTCCAGCAGAGGCGGTATGAAACAAGAGGGCCCCAGATATCACAAGGTCGGCCAGTTGCTGGTGTCAATTCCCAAAACTCGGACAAGAGCGTCTGACAACAAGCAGCATCTTCCAGCCAAGCGCTGATCATGGGCACAGGCCTACGACCCCAATGCAGAACGACCCTGCGACACGCGAGAACAAGTAGCATAGCGGTGAGATGGCGGGAGGCGTCCGGACTGTGTTTCACAAAGCCCAATAGGCGGACCAACGGGTCCGGGGATACATATGAGGAGGAAATCTCAGTAATGGTGCTGCACACATCACGCCATTACACAGAGACCTTGGGGCACAGCCAGGCCAAGTGGGAAAGTTCTGTAGCGGGAGCCGAGCATCAGGGACATCTATCGCTGGGAGCGAGACCCATTCTATACAGCTGAGTGGGGGAGCGGTAGAGTCTATGTAAATATTTGAGGCGCAGACAGTAGTTAGGTGACAGATGTTTGGTCTGCCTACAACAGTACATCTAGACCTCCTGAGAAAGATCAGCACCCAGATCCTTGCTCCAGGCAACACAGGTGCGATCAGCTGATACGGGGGACGCTGCCAACTTGGTTGCATAAAGTCTGGAGACCAGTTTGTGGGGAGAGGCAGAAGTGTAAGCCAGGTCAAGAGAAGCCATCGAAGGAGGGGACCGAGGGAAAGTGGAGTGTAGCTCCCGGCAGGATGCCCTGAGTTGATAATAGAGCAGCTTGTCCAATGGGCCGGACTCCGCTGGAAGAGAGCAAATGTTGCCATCAGGGTAGAGGTCCGACAACTTGACCAACCGCAGGCCCGAAGCGCGTTTAACCATCCCCGCTGTGTGCAGTGAGGGAAAGACCGGGTAGTATTCAATGGGCATGGCATTAGCGGAGAGCAGGCTGGAGCCAGAGTATTTCCGGAGACCTTACCAAGCCCAGTGCAGGGTCTTCACAGTGTCGACCTCCCCGTGCGGTGGCTTAGCGGGGACAAAAATGGCAGTCTGGAGGGGTGAGGAGGCCGTGAGGTCAGCCTCCACCACCACATGGGGCTGAAAGGGCATCCAGTGCAGCCAGAAATGAAGTAAACTAGCCTGGGCACTGAGGGCATATAATTTGAAGTCTAGGTCACCCATCCCGGCGCATGCAAGGGGGAGCGTGAAGATATCATATGCAATTCTAGGTTGGCGTCCCGCCCATATAAGAGAAATGATGAGGGAGTTGAGTGTGTGGAAGAAATGAGCCGTAAGAGTAATTGGAACAATGAGGAACAAGTATACAAACTTTGGGAGCACAACCATCTTGGCGATGGCAATGCAGCCCGCCAAGGATAGTGGAAGACGGCGCCAGAGGGGAATCTTAGTCTCCAGCCAGTCAACCGTGCGACTAAAGTTCGTCCATGTTTCTGCTGAGCCAGACGCCCAGATACCTGGTGGGCCCGGATGCCCACTGAAACGGGTAATCCGGAGTGAAGGGGACAATGGCGTCCGTCAGAGGGAAGAGAATAGATTTACTCCAGCTGACCTGAATGCCTGAGAGACCCCCAAAGCGCACCACCTCGCGGACCATGGGACCGAGGTTCTCTTGAGGTGGCAGACATAGAGTGTAACATCGTCCGCATACATGGAGACGACCAGGGCTCAAGCAGCAAAGCCAAGACACCTCTGGGTGTGATGCTGTCGGAGTCTAGTGGCGAGGAGTGCCAAAGCGAAAAGCATGGGCGAAAGCATACATCCCTGAATCGCGCCCCAACACGAGACGAAGATGGGCTCGGAGATCTGACCATTGATCCAGAGGAGAGCAGTGGGGAGAGAGTAGAGGAGATGGACCTTGCACAGAAAAACTGTGCTAAAGCCGAGGTCGGGGAGAAGGTACAAAAGGAAGGGCCACTCTAGGGTGTCAAAGTCCTTGGTAGCGTCCAAATGAGCAGCCATGGCCAGGGGGGGCTGGGTTGATCTGGTGAAGTACAGCAAATATAGTTCAGAGGTTATGTGACGTGGCACGCCCAGGAATGAAACCGGACTGGTCAAGTTGAGCAATCATTGGCTTGAGGGGCAGGAGGCGGGAAGCCAAATGCTTTGCAAAAATGTTATTATCAGTGTGGTTGAGGGATAGGGGATGATAAGAATCAAGGAGCTCAGGAATCTTGCCTGGTTTCAGGAGTAATGTTAGCAGAGCCTCCCAAAGGCATGGAGGGAAGTAGCCGGACTCGAAGGAGTCATTATACATAGCTGCGAGGTGCGGTATGAGGAGGGGCGTGAAGGCCTTATACAAGGACGGTGGCAGGCGGTCATAGCCTGGTGCTTTATCCCTAGGCAGACTGTTGATGGCTGCCAGAATCTCCTCCTTAGAAAAGGGCTTCTCAAGGTATTCGCAATGACCATTACCTAGCCAGAGGAGCTCCAGAGTGTCAAAGTATTGATCAAGGATGTCGCGCGAGGGAACGATCCCTGCATTGTAGAGGTGGGTGTAGAAGGCGGTGACCCTAGACACTACCTCAGTAGGCAAGGTAGTGCGCACCGGGCCCCTGTCCTGAAGTGCTGTGATATAGGAGGCGGCATGCGGCCGTTGCAGGGGATTAGCTAAAGCCTTACCAGGGCAGCCGCCTTCTCCATAACGGCGAGCATTCGCCTCTCTGACCAAGAAGAAAAGTTCTCTGTCAGCCTCTTGTTAAAACTCGGAACGTTTACCCCGGAGCTGCGCGAGGGTGTCGGGATTGAGACAGAGAGAGTGTGAGGAGTCGAGGGCCTTGATTTCCCTCTCCAGGCACCCAAGGACACTGCAAATGGAGCACAATACACCGGACTGCTTGGAGATACATTCGCCCCTGGATCACCACCTTAAAACCCTCCCAGAGTGTGGAAGGGGAGTCCACGGAACCGGCATTGAGCTCAAAATAGTTCTCTGTTGCAGTTTAGATCTCGTCACTAAACATCGAATTATGGAGTGCATTGGGGCAGCCGCCAGGCAAACTTGCGCTTTGGGGTGTGCGGAGGGAGCAGGCTGAGGTGGACGGGCACATGATCGAAGACTGTACGTGCCATGTCTTCAACAGAAGATACCCATGCAAAGGCGTCTTGAGTGGTAATCCAGAAGTCTAAACGGGGACAACAGCCCAGAGAGCCTGTAACACATGAACCCTGCACGCTTCTGGGGGGGTGTGTCGCAAAGCGTCGAGCAGGAAGTTTTCAGCTAATAGGGTAAGCAAAAGGGATGTGGAATGCGTATGTAGAGTGTGGGCCCCCGAGCGGTAAAGGGTGGCTGAATGTGTAATGTTAAACTTGCACCACCACAGTAGGGCAGCAGGACCCAGGGAGGAAATCTGCTGCAATATCTGTGCAAAGAAATCAGGGTTGTCAGTGTTAGGGCCATAAATCGCTGCGACGATCACAGGTTGAGCCAAGAGTGTGCCATGGATGATAACATTGGGCCCCTCAGGATCCACAATAACCTTGGTAGTATGCCAGGGATGCCCTCGACGTATGAGAATGGACACCCCACGGGAATAGGGTGCGGCAGGGATGTAAATAGAAGAACAAGGTGAGACAAAGCAAGAGATGATCATCACTGCATATGAGTAAAAGGGGTTATGGGGCCAATGAGACAGACGCAGGAGATGTCCCCGCAACTATGGTGGTCCCCTGGGCCCACAAGCCAGAGAACAGGAGAGTGTCAAAGGTGACTTGGGGCAGGAGGGCATGGGTAAACAGGGGGCGCCATGGCCGGGATCAGCAAGCAAACGCCATTAGGCGCACACTACAGGCATTGAAGAGTGAGGGCTATTTTCAGTCATTATCGCTCAGGACACCGTCGGCTGCCGTTTGAAAACTGGAAGGGGTGGGACGCTGCGGCCGGTCAAGTTTTTTGTCATAGACCAGTGCCACCTTCGGCTCTGTGAAGGCGCGGACCTGCGAGCCATGCCTGATGCGTAATTTGGCTGGGTATGCCAGGGAATAGGAGACATCATGTGTCTGCAACAGTCGATTGGCTGAGAGAAATTTGCAGCGGGCAGCCTGAACAGCCACCGTATAATCAGGGTAGAAGGATATTGAATTCCCCTGATGGCGAATTTTACACTTCTCTCTGGCGGCTCGCAGGATCGCATCTCGGTCCCGAAAATTCAGTAGTTTATTTTTTTATTTATTTATTTAATTTGTATAGCGCGTTATAACCACCGGGGTCTCTAAGCGCTGTTTGTCCAGATTACGTAGTGGGGGTTCGGTATTTACTTGATCTTAACACAGCGCCTAGAGGCTACTCCATGCTTGCCTGAACAGAGTGGTTTTTAACTTTTTCCTGAAGGATAACAAGTTACATTCCTTCCTTAGTTCTGGGGCCAATTTGTTCCATAAAACAGGAAGCGTGTTGGAGAAAGCACGTCCTCCCACCGTGGCCAGTTTAAAGCGGGATTGGGACAAGAGGGTAGCGTCCGACGAACGCAAAGTCCTGCTCGGTGTATAAGGGGACAGGCGAGATTTCAGGTATCTCGGTGCATTACCATACAACGCCTTATGTACGATGCACAATCCTTTAAAAACAACCCTCTGCCGAATCGGGAGCCAATGTAGCTCCTGCATCAGAGGGGAAGAGTGGGCAGTCCTAGGTTTCTTGTAAATCAGCCGGGCTGCGTCGTTCATAACCCCCTGTAGCATATCCAACAACCGTTGAGGTAGGCCAATATACAGGGAGTTACCGTAGTCCAGCCTAGCCAGAATTGTGGCTGAGACCACGTGTCTCATGGTGGAAAAAGAGAGTAATGCAGAGATCTTCCTCAATTGTCGCAGCAGGCCTATACAAGTGCCCACTACCGTGGTAACTTGTTTCTTCATGGAGAGTTTGTCGTCCACGTATAGACCCAGGCTTTTGACTGCAGACGCCGGTTCCGGCGACACACCCAGCTCCACAGGCCAGAATTTCTCGCTCCAGGGGTTGCCCGTGATGGAAATAGGCAGCACTTCTGTCTTGTCCGGGTTGATTTTTAAAGAATTCTCGGACATCCAATTAACGGTGGCTTTGAGTATGTCCTGCAACCTGGTAGACGCTCCCGGGCCATCATCCAGCCGGATGATTATCTGGGTGTCATCGGCGTAGATGTATACTAGGCAGTCCATCCTATTCAGGAGTGCAATTAAAGGCTGCAAGTAGACATTAAAGAGTAGGGGTGACAGGGCGGAGCCCTGTGGAACCCCACAAGTGATGGGGGCGGAAGTGGAAAGAAGATCCCCCAGCTGTACTCTCTGTGTCCTGCCCTGCAGGAATGATGTAAGCCATGCATGTGCTGTACCCCTGATGCCAAAGGACCTCAGCCGCGACAATAGTTGTTCATGACACACAGTATCAAAAGCCGCGGAGAGATCCAATAGTACCAGGGTGCTCGGTGTTGGGATGAGCAGGCAGGCCAGGAGTGGGTCGGGGCCCAAAGAGTGATAGGCACACTCGATGATGAATACAGGGGAGAAACCTCCCTGAATAAGTCCTGAATCAACTGCTCAACAAAGTCTTCCATTTTGACGATGTTGGGCGATTCAGGTAGGCCTGTGATGCGGAGGTTGCTTCGCGGGAACGCGCCTCCAAATCCTCATTCTTGGTCTTTATAAGTTCTAGCACCTTTTCCATTTGGAGGAGTTTATGGTGTTCCTGGGCCGCGGTGTCTTCCACGTCGGGGATCCTCGTCTCAACATGAGTTAGGCACGCGCCGTGTGTATCCACGCATCCCTTGGCCGTGTCCAGGTGGGCAGGAAGCTGGTCCAGCTGAACCGCGATGCCAGTGACCACGGATTTCATGTCCAGCATAAATGCTTTGAGGTCCTCCTCCAGAGTCAAACCGGCCTCAGGCTGGATAGCAGGCTCGCCAGTGTCCAAAGTCGTCCCCTCTGTCGTGTGTACCTGCGTTGGCCAAAGGCCAGCATTGGCTGTTTGGGATCTGCCTTCCCATGATCAGGCCCCCCGTGTTCAGCACAAGCTCACAGGCCGCGCGGCCAGGAAACCCGATGCGGAGAGGCGGTGGGCCAAGAGGCCGGGTCCAGTAAGGGGAGCTGTGGCCGAGTGTGAGCTCAAGGAGGACAGCAGGTGGGAGGCCCAGAGGGAGTACCCAAGCAGAGGGATTGCCGGGCGGCTGGCAGGGCCCTCAAGGGAAGGCAGTGTCTGAGCAGGGCCAATATTAGCAAGTGGGCCCGTTGAGGAGGGAGCAAGGAGCCGGCTTTTGCGGGCTGGGTTGAGGCAGTTGCGGTAGCAGCAGGTGCCAGCAGAGTGTCCTGGGAGGAAGTTGGGCCGGGCCGGGCCGGAGACAGGAGGCCATCATAGAGAGAACACGGCCCAGGCCAGCCAGCCGCAGTAGCCGATCATGCAGGGTCCTGTGTCCGGTGGATGAGGTCGGCTCACCACGAGGCCCAAGTCCAACGGAGAGGCCGCCCACCAAGGAGGAGGCTGAGTGCGGGCGGTTCTGCCGGTGCTGACAGGATGGAGAACATGTGGGGGCAAATGTGAGTCCCCAGGCCGGGTAGGAGATGCGTTGGTGGCATCAGGGGAGTATTGCGCTGGGCTGCAGTGGCATGTGAGCGGGAGATGGCAGCGTAGTGTCCCCGGTCCCACCAAGCAGGACACTAGAAGAGCCGGGAATCTGCGCCAGCAGAGACAATAAGCAGCGGGGAGACGCGGGCACGCTGCCCGCATCGCGGGGCCCGCTAGGAGCAAGCAGCTGCAGCGGGCGCCAGGAATGGGAAAATGGCGCCCAGGTTGAGCGAGGGCCCGGCAGTACGGCGTGGGCACCTTCTACCCAGCAGCGAGTCATCCCCACAGCGTCGCCAATCACCAGGTGCAGTAGAGCTGGGCAGTAGGTTGGGCAGTAGGTTGCTCTAAGCGGCAATCTGGCCCCAGGGAGGTCGCACGGGCAATCGGCAATTCGGCAGCGTGGTCCCGGACCAGGCGCCAGCCGCGGGCCCAGAATCCGCATCCAGCCCTGACAGTGGACCTTGGGATGACATCGTCATAGGAGGCCCAGAATAGTATCAATCAGCACCCCGTGAGGCGAAGTGGCTTGTTGCTGAAGGGCAGCGACGCAAATGTCCACATGATTCTGAACAGATTATCGGCTTAGCCGGCAGAGCCCACTTAGAGTGCGGCCATCTTGCATCCGGCTAAGCCATGCCCGCACCTGCACAAACTTAAAGCTACAGAGCTATCCGCCAACAATATGTCCCTATGACGTAAAACCTACAAAAAATCAACATGGGAAGCTAAGAATCAAAACGAAAAATATTCGGTCTGCTAAAGGAAAAAAAAACGAACTCATTTTTGGAACCACACAAACAAACTTTGTTCCTCCAACAAGAGCAGGGGGAATGTGGTGTCTGAAGAAGCCTGGTCTCAGTATGTCACTCAACAATACTGCTGTGAAGGCTTTGTCTCCGCGGTGGTCGAAATCGGAGATGGATACCTGTGAGCAGACCACTAGGTCGGCAGGTTCTTGAAATCCATGAAAAATGAGGGTGCCCCAGGGCCCAACGGCCTTCCATCTGCTGTATTCAAAAGTGCACCGGAAGAAGGGGCCAAGTTATTATTCCCCCTATATAACCATGCGTTCACTACTTTCCAGATGCCAGATTCTTGGAAAGGCTCGATTTTATGCCCATGTTTTAAAAAAAGGAGACCCATCTCTACCAGGTAATTACCGACTCTTAGCACTACTGGACCTAGAGGCCAAGGTTTAAGCTCGGTGTCTTCTCAAGTCACTAGAAGACTGGGTTGTGGAAACAATATTCTACCCTATTTTCAAACTGGGTTTCGAGCTTCTACCTCCACCATTGACAATATCACTGCATTAGCCATTCTGAGCCAACAAGCAGCACAAAGATGTGGCTTCCCCTATATTGCTGCTTAATAGACTACAGTGTCGCTTTCGATAAAGTGTCTCGTAACACCCTTTGGAGGAAACTAGATAAGTGGGCGATCCCAGGGAGCCTCCTTGCAGGCCTTATTTCCATGCATAAGAACACATGGGTGTGAATAAGAACTGGCCCCAAGACCGTCTCTGCAAAAATTTTAACACAAGGCGGCCTAGAGCAACTATGCGTCCTTACACCCCTCTTGTTCAACCTGTATCCTGCCGACTTGGGGAGATTCCTGGAGCAAAGCAGTCTGCTTCCACCAAAATTGGGGCATGCAAAAAAGAATTTGCACATTTTGCAGTATGCTGATGATATTGTCACATTATGTTGCAGGCCGTAAAAAGGTATTTGGTTACAGGTAATCCTGCAGATTGCCATTGTCCACAAAGATTTTGATGTTGGTCACCACTTTGACCAACCCTTGGCGTGGAATTTCACTGTGATGGTTCAATAGAAATGATTTGAATATTGTTTTGCCAAATGTAATTTTGTACATATTTGTAATTTTATAAATGTACTCCTTTTGGTTGTCAGCTTTCAAGCACTTCGGTAGGCCCGGGTTACACATAGTTTCAAGCTATTGGTAAAATCTAGAGGCCTTACTGGTTCACTGGGGAAATCTATGTAAGATTCATTGTTTTTCTCTAGCAGGAGGAACAGATACCCTTCTTTTCCATCAATAACTTTAGACCTTGGAGTGCAGTTCTGTGTTTGAGAGCAGTATGGGATGGCCAGGGCTGCAATAATCTACATGACCTTTTAGGTCTGGCTGGACAGTGCAACAGCTGTCGACCTTATGTGATCAACAAAACGACTTTCAGAGTACTAATGAGAGAGGAGCTTAGGATCCACCCGTATGATTGTGCCCTGAGCACAGGATATGCCTTGGACAAATGTGTGTGCTCCCTCAAAAAAGCCAGCTTGAATTACACTTCCTGACTTGTGGCAAAGCGTATACGTGATACAACATGACTGAGTTGGTTATGGTTGCAAGTCAGTGATGATGGCTACAGATTACCATAGAAGGTTAGGATTTTGGTGCCCCTTACCTTCTTTGGTAAACCACATGCATACAAGATAAGCAGGCAGTCAGAATCCTGGTTAGGCTCTCTGACGATAAATAGTATTTTGCTTTGCCAACTGTAATTTTGTATACTATGTAATTGTATGACTATTCCTGATGGTTGCCTTGCAGGAAAACGCATGCTTAGTACATGAGTCCTTGGTTAGTAATGGTGACAAGCCAATGATAGCAGCTAGAGGATTGATTGGTTCACTAAGAAAAAATATTTTGTGTACCATAGATCTGATCTGTTTATGAGAAGTTATGACAAATGCAGTAGACCCGACATATTGATTGAATGTACACAAGATTACAGTGGAGAAGTGTGGCTCACTGGTTAGAGGAGGCAGACCTGGAAGCAGACGGCAGCCCGGGACCAGGGTTCAATTCCTGGCTCGGCGGGGTCTTGAGTCCTAAAATGTCCATGGACTCGACAATTCTCGCTCCGGTGCCTACTCGATTCACGGGTTCACACTCTGCGACTCTGGGCAATAGCTTGCTTAATCTCCACAACGGCCCCTCGCGGCGGGATGCCTGGCATTCACCTTGAGGGTACCCTGCCGGGGTTATCTCACAGGGGAATACCAGGACGGGTTCCCTAAGCAAGCGCTTAGAAACCACTCGGTGATTTGCGCTATATAAATTCCTGTACATTTTACATTTACATTTACTGGGCAACATACTTGATCCTAAAGACATCCTTGGACATTGGAGGCAGTAATTCAAAAGATTGAAACATATCAGCCACACAGAGGGTGCTGGAACAGTATTTCTTGCAAACACCTTTTAATACACCACAGGCAGTCATGAATAATGGGGTTACTGGGTGTCCTTAAGGTACTGTTTTTGTCTAAGACCCTGGGTTAGGAAATATCAAAAGAGGTCCCTGGAATATGGATGTGCATGGATGAGACTTTGATCTTTTGGAATTCCCCAAATTACTGGTGTACAATTTTGTGTGTAAACTATGAAATACGTTGGTGATGAGCAGGCTATTTTTAAAATTGCAAATGCCAGTAATGAATATGTCTCTTTACAACGCGTGGTGTTACCACGCGGTAGGTAACAACGCGGTTGTTACAATGACCGTGTTGTTACCACCCATGGCTTTACATGGCAAGTATTTCTATAACCACTAGATGGCGCGCTGGACTTTAGAATAGTTTAAATTACTATTCCTACTCCAGTTAGCGCAACAGCAGGGAATGTGTTGGATTTAAAATCCAACACATTCCCTGGTGTTGTGCGCCATCTAGCTCAAGTCATTGAAATGACTTGCAATGTAATGCCATGCGTGGTAACAACGCGGACGATCTAACGTCCGTATTGTAACCTACCCGCGTGGTATTACCCGCGTTGAAACCTCTTTTTCTTGCCAGTAATGACATGTGTGAGCCTGCTACCATGAGAGATTACAATTTCAGAAATGTGTTATGAATTAAATGTCCATCCTCTTTGTACCTCTGTCCACAGGATAATTTCCCAATGAACAGCAAGTACAATCTTTTAATTATAACTATTTGTATTGCTGCATTGTTGCACGCCGGAGGTAGCCTCCGACACTGCACGTTCATTTTTGTTAAAATTGAAAGGTGACGCTACTGCAAGATTGTTTCTCTGGTAACGCCTTGATAAATGCCCCGGACCCATATGGGCCAATACAGTAGGACAGAAACATGTTGGTGCATGGAGTTTAAGAACGTAGGACCACAATATCCTGATTGCCCCAGTCCTTTTCACTTTTAATATCCACGTTCACCCCACCAATAAAGTGTCACCTGGGATGAATTAGGAATTCTTATCTTAATGTTAAAACCACCCAAGCAGTAAGATAATTTATTTCCTAAGTGCTCCCTGGAATATGGTCAAGCTCACCCTGACCTTTCGGAATCAGGGTGAACCCGATGATGAAGCATGCCACTATTAGAGTGGGTTAGGGTTATAAATAAAAATGAGGTTCTCTCCTCTTCCCGCCTCTGAGTGCGGTGGAAACTGATATATTTGCTTTTTCCCTCTTCTCTCTCCATTTTCTAATCTCATTGAGTGGATACCCGTTTGTGTGTTAAGTGTGCATGGAAGAGACCACTCTGGTTTATAGGTACCGGGGTGAGAACCAATGATGAAGTATGCCACTAATAGAGTAGGTTTGGGTCCCAAAAACACAAAGGAGGGTCCCAAGCAATTCTCCATCTTTGTTAATATTGTACATGATGTTCATTGCTTAGGGCATAGGACATGTAAGTGTGGATCTGAGTTAAGCAGCTCACACCTCTCACCCTCAATAATCTATTAGAAAATTAGTGTTAGAAGACCTTTAATTTTCCTGAAACAGAAAACCAGGGAGGGGGTATCCTGCACCCCATTATAATATTCTCTCTTCCCCTCCCTGAATACGGAACGTTTGGTTCTGACCCACATCATTGTCTAGGATGTTATTATTGAAACCAATGATTTGATTGAGGAACACATTAAATAGGAAGGGAAAAACAGAGCTGTCCTTCGTCTGGCCCCGATAGTATATTATCCAAGGGTGAAACCATCACAGTCCTGTGTTGAGGCTAGGAACGTCAAAATAGCCAAGAACTTATGTTATTCAACAATCTGCTTATGCTGAGAAGCTACTTCACATTTCATTATCTCTAAAAACCAAGGGAGGCTCCTTTATGAGCCAGTAGCTCTGTAAATATTTTTGTCGAGTGAGGATTTTTTAATGAGAAAAGTAACTATTGATTTCTTAAGCTAATGTGGGATGAGTCCTCACTGTGGAAGGGGGTAGATTAGTTTTGTAACACTGAGTGTACTACTCTATGTTATGGCTACTAGTGCTGTATTTTCAACTAAATTAAAGAGAAAATGGCAGTTTCTTCAATGCCAGATGGAACCTCTCAAGATCAGCAAGGAAAAAAACAAATCCTCCCCCTATAGTTTCAAAATTCTGATGATTCATCCAAAATAAACATATGGTTGTACCACAGACATGTAGTTTTAACTTTTATTATCAAAAAATATAATAATTCATGGATACAACATACATATAAGTAAAATTGCTTCAAATCACATGTAAACAAATACATTCATGTGAATAATGGCAAATCATTCATAAAGAGAAAAAAGAACAAAGGAGCCCACTGAACATAATAATCCAACACACAACATAATATGACAATCATAAAATATGTACAAACCAGACAACCAAACACAAAAATTCAGACACTGAACAATAAAGAAACAACAACAATAACAAATAACCATAAATGTGTAATGAGTTGGAGGCAAGAAATAAGCCAATAGGACAAAATGCCGACGCACGTTTTGGAACACTGAAGTACATAGACAATTCCTTCTTCAGGGAGTAGAGATTACGATACATTCAGTAATGACAAGCCATCTGTATGTCAGGTGGAGTCCACCGGATATGTGGTTAATCCCAAATAACATAGCAAGTTCAATAAAAACACTTTTGAATTTTTGACTACTTTATTTTGACATTGTTTTTTTTGCACTGTATACATCCTAAACGTTTTGTGTAGAATTGACTCGTGCACAGAATCTTAAAGCCAAGAATATCCATGGCTTGGCTTGCCCTATTAAATGCTGTACTCCCTCCTCTATATGCGACTAAGGCTTGGGGCTGTCAGTAACTTGATAACATGATTTGTAAAAGGTGAGAACTAGAAACATGGAGCGCTGGACACATGTACTGATTTGACAACTCTACCATCAAGGCTTCTTGAAGCAAAAGCGAAGAAGAGTGTGTGCACTGAAAAATCATTTAATATAAGTGATCTCTGGGCAGTGACAGCAGGCCATTGTGTTATAGTTATGAGTTTGAAGTGCCCGCAATCCAATGCTGATGATGTCACATATTACATCATTCAGGACATGGTCAGTGACATCACTGATGACATCACTGATGACATCTCAAATGACATCTCAAATGACATCACTGATGACATCATCCACGTGACAATCTGATACATCTTATCATACACTCGCGGGCGCGCGAGTTATACTTAGTGCAACTAACTATAATGGAGGAATTTCAATGGTTTTGTAAGAGTGAAATGTCCAGCTAACTATAACACCCCTAAAACCTATGATTTTTTCAGTTCATATTTAAGGTTTTTTAAATGCTAATTCCTAACTATAACATGTCTGAAACCTATGTTTTTTTTAAGTGAATTTCAAAGGTTTTTTAAATGTTATTTCCTAACTATAACATGTCTGAAACCTATGGTTTTTTCAGTGAATTTCAAAGGTTTTGTAACTGACAATTTTTAAATGTATTAATTGGTATTTTTATTTGTTTGATACTGATTTACTACATTTTTTTTAAACTATTTATTTTTAGATATTTTATTTTTTAAATTACATTATAATTACATTATACATCACGCCAGAGGCCCTCAAAATCGGCCCGGCCCTCCCTCAGCCTGGATGCTATACAACTTGACCCAGCTGTGAGGGGAACGGCCATTGACACTTACCTCTGCGGGAACCAGCGGGAGCCTGTCATCTTTGCTGCCATTAATGCAGCTGAGGGAAGCGGAGCTGCCAGTGCAGTTCTGAGGCTCAAACTACAACCCCCAGAGGGCTCTGCAAGGCGCAGAGCCAGTGATGCTGTTGGAGGGCGCCAGAGGCCCTCAAAACCGGCCTGGCCCTCCCGCAGTGCGCGAAGCTATACAACTTGACCCAGCCATGAGGGGAACGGCCATCAACACTTACCTCTGCGGGAACCAACGGGAGCCTGTCATCTTTGCCGCCATTAATGAAGCTGAGGGAAGCGGAGCTGCCGGTGCAGTTCTGAGGCCCAAACTACAACCCCCAGACGGCTCAGCAAGGTGCAGAGCCAGTGACGCTGTTGGAGGGTGCCAGAGGCCCTGAAAACCGGCCCGGCCCTCCTGCAGCGCGTGGCGCGCACGGGCTTGCACGGGCGCTGCGCAGGCGCTGCCCGGACACTGCCCTGGCCAAGGGCAGGCCCGTCCGTGACCGTCAGAGGCCGGAGGAGGCTCGGCTGGGCATCCCCCCTAACATTTACAAAAAGGGTTCTGGACATGAGGTACTGTTAATTTTCTACTAAGCTTGGTATCCCTTGAGATTTGTCCATTTCTATAATTGGTACAAATGCCGGTGTAGTAGGGCCACAGGGAAACTATTGTGTGTGCAGATTATATCCGTATAGTGCAGTGGTGTGTATAGATTACTCCCCCATAATATTTAAGAGTTTTTTAAAATGGGAAAACGGGCGTGTGTGGAAAAGAAACAAACCCTAGCTTTGCCTAAATCAAGCTCTAAACCTACGTCTATAGACAGGATATTAGAGAAAGCCCTGGGAGCAGTGGCCACAGAAATAGAATGGACTGAGAGACGTCTATCCATCACCCCAAATTTAGAAATTGAATCGTTGGATCTCAGTCCTACATACGACATAGGGGCTCTACCAATAGAGCTATCTAATGATCAATTGGTAATTATAGACGCAGTGAGCTCAGAGTCACCTAAGGACAGCGTCCCAATTCAATCGGGCAGAAACAGCAAAGCTAAACCAAAACCCAAAGTAAAACTGCCTGTAAGAAGGAATAAACTCGAGGGCTCCACCCCCGAAAAAGGTAACCTAGAGGGTAACACCCCAGCGGATAATACAGGTCACGTAAACGATCAGCCTGTGTGGGTGACATTGTTGGTGTCGAATCTCCAGATGCAAATGAGAGCCATTGTTAAGGAGGAGCTTAGACCCTTGTTAGAAAGGTTAGAAGGGCTGACTATAAAGCTGAATGAATCGATAAAATCAAGGGAGATAATCAAGGACACCATTAGCTCTGATAGTATGGCAAGTGAGCAGGTCACCACAAGTAATCTATTGGTTAAACCCTGCTCCATTCCGATTGAAAGAGCCCCTCCTCCAAATGTAGATAGCGTACAACAGGCTATGGAGTATAATGAAAAAAGGGCAGCAAAGCCTCTCCCGGCGCAAATAAATGCAGCAAATAATAATCCATCATTGCCTAAAAGAAAAGGGGAAACACATCAAAATCATAGTCAGGAGGTGGAAGGAATTTCACCAATTCTAGAACGTAATAACCAGATTTATTGTCCCCCAAACATAAATCTTCCTCCTGCCTCAACTCCATATGTATTGATTCTTGCAGGTGAACCGGAATTAAGAAAGGGTCAATTAGAATCTCACCAAGAATTAAAGAATAAATGTGTTTATTGGTTAGTGAACCATAGCAATTTTGGATATGAAAACGCGGAAGAGATCTTAACTACAAGAAGGGTGGGTTGGATAGGCGGACGACACAAGGATGTACAAGGAGAATGCATAGAAATTAATTTTAGAAATCCAAGGATGACCCAAAGAGTTTTAGCTACTGAGTAAGGGAGGAACAAGGGTAGTATTCTACTATTTCCTTTAGGATATTTCTACCCCCCTAATATGCCTTACCAGCATGGCCAGCATCAGGAGATGGGAAGGAGACCTGTGTATAACAATCTTGTATCACCACATCTAGGTCAACATTGGCATAACCAACCCATTTTTAATATTCCCACTGGGAATAGGTTCAGTCTCCTAGAAGGTGTGGATTGACTAAAGGAAGTCCCCCAATTTAATAAGGAGGAAACATGCTCTGCAACTTTAGACTATGAGAACAAGGGTAATTTTATAGGGCCATATCCCCGAAGTGAGGAAGGTTTGGTCGGAGGGAGCATGAGTGGCTCTCGAAGTAGTAACCACCATGAGGGTGATCTCGCCCAGTTTGAAAATCCTGAATACCTTATAACTGAAGGGGTAAATGAGCCGGAAGATACTGGAATAAAAAGAGTGACAATTAATGTGCCTCCCATAGTGCCTGTTAAAATAATTTACACAATTGCCAGGTCACACAGGTTTTATCTTGGAACATTGCGGGTATTAACAATAAACTAGACGACCCTGACTGGGTATCCTTTATTAGTCAATTTGAGATCTGCATGTTCCAGGAAACCTGGGCAAGAGGGGAGGTAACTAAACCAGGCTATGCCTCCTTTAGTATTCCTGCAATATCGGGGGGAGTAGGGAGACCATCTGGGGGTGTAACTACATGGGTAGGCACACACCTGGGTTGTACGGCTGTGCAAATGGATACAGGTTCTATTGATATTTTGTGTGTCCTACTGCAATTTCCTTCTAAATCTCCTGTTGCCCTAATAAACGTATACTCGAGGCCCACCTCTATGGGCAAGGAGTCCACCACGGTGGAGGAACTAACCACACATTTTTATGTTCTACTGCTGCAAAACAAATGGTAATCGTAGGAGGGGACTTTAACTGCCAGTTTGAGCCACTTGAGGGTTTGTTTCTTGACAGTTTACATGATGAGGATCATTTTCTGGAAATCCCAGAGTCCAGATATCCAAAAGTAAAAAAATGGTCTCCCCTGGTGATCCAGATGAATTGCCTTGTCCTGAAACATTCACTAAGAGTGTGTCATGGGAGATCACTGTCTGATACATCAAATAGTTACACGCTTCATAGTAAGGATCGTGAGTTTTTATTAGATTACATCCTAATTGATTCTAATTCCTGGGACAGGATGATTGATTTAAAAATGATCCCACGTTTAGATAGTGATCATGATGCATTAGTAGTAGAACTAAAAATATTTAAACTTTGAGAGCGTGCACTCCCCAGATAATCCCATTGATCCCAGGTTGACTGTCTCGAACTGTAGGAGGAGAGTGCGATGGACTGATTTCAGTCAATTGCAGGATAACTTGAGCAGTCTATATGATGCTCTACTCCCTGTACTTGTAGAGGCGTCTACTTTATACATCCAAAGTAGGGACGTTTTGGATATAGAGGTGGTTGAGTCAAATCATGCTAAATTAGGGGAAGTTACATTGAACTTCTTCTATCCCAACAAAACTAATAGGCCGGGTAGGCCACCATCCCACCCTTGGTATAATACTTTTTGTCGTGAGGCTAAAAGGGCACTAGTAGTAACCATTAAAGCTAATGACCGCCCACAAATAAAAATTGCAAGAAAGACCTATAAAGTAGTTGTTCAAGAAGCAAAACAAAGGTGGGAAATGGAAAATTGGGATACATTGAAAATTGCACTAGGGGATAGAGCTATGAGGACATTCTGGGGTGTTGTAATTTCTGGTTAGTACACCCCCAAAAGAGTGGTTGAACCGAATCTGGATAAAGAGGTTTGGCGGGAGCACTTTGAATCCCTCTATGCGGAGGTAAAGATGTCCGAGGATGTCCCAATTGCTAGCTGTTATTCGAAAGTGGAATACCCCTCAAATATAGGGGATACAAACTTCCACCCCGATGGTAGTATGAGCCCAAGCATAAGTTTAAATGAAATAAAGGGAGCATTGGCAAAAATAGCCCCGGGCAAAGCACCAGGTCTGGATAAGATCCCCGGGGATCTCTTCAGGAGTGAACCATCTATTTAGGCCCAGTACTTTTGGGTACTTTTTGATGCCATAATGCTGGGCATGAAGATTCCCTCTAGTTGGCTTGGTGCGGATTTTTGAAAAAGGTTCTTCACTTTCACCAACTAATTACAGACCAATTAGTTTAATAGATATTTCCCCAAAAATATTTGCACGAGTTCTGCTCCTCAGGCTACAATCCTGGATGGAAGGAAAGGGGATACTGTCCCCTCTACAGGCAGGGTTCAGGGAAAAGCTGTCGACCCTGGACCAAGTACTAAGATTGGAATTGCTGTACTGAAAGACCATCTGCCTTGAGGGGGGCAGTCTCTACCTAATATTTGTTGACCTAAGGTCAGCATTCAATCTGGTGCCAAGGGAAAAACTGTGGTCAGTCCTCTGTGAGATGGGGGTCCCTGTGTATCTATTCCAACTCATTAAACAACTCAAATGACGACAATTATGCGCAAATCAGTCATGGTAGAGATAGAAATCTTACTGCGCCCATACCCATTAAACGTGGCGTACGCCAGGGTTGTGTGCTTGCGCCAACTTTATTTAGCCTCTAAATCAATGGCTTGATCGATGCCCTGTTAACAGAAAAAGACCTAGATGCCCCAAAGTTAGCATCCCGTAGAATTTCGGCAATGATGTTTGCCGATGACACTCTTTTGGTAGCCAAATCACCCATGGGGATACAAAGGGTTCTTGATAAATTTTAGTTATTCTGTAGGGAAAGAGGTTTAGAAATAAATCTACAGAAAACTAAATTTATGTCATTTAAAAGTCCAAAAAGTACTCGCCCAAAATTAAATGTTAAACCACTCGAAAGAGTTTCATCTTTTATCTATTTAGGCATTACAATCACTGAATCCATGGACTGGGGGGCCCACATTATGAGGTCGACACTAAAATTGACACAGTCGACAGGGGGCATTAGGAAGGTTTTTAGTAAGTCTAGCAAGAGAGCTTTTAGCCCGGCATTAGAAATTTATAAGGCCCAGGCTCGAGGTGGCGCATTATATGGCGCAGAGTTTTGGGGTCATCTCAAGCTTGAGACCCTATCACAGGTGGAGAATCAATATCTCAGACAATTGTTTAGGTTACCATGTAGCACCCCGTTAATTCCGCTTCGATTAGACTCGGGATTAATGGCGATAGCAGAGGTGTTGAGCCTTAAACCCTTAATGTACTGGTGTCGCCTATCGACTACTCCCGAACTTCTACCCTATAGGAAGGAATTGTCTGAAGTAATGATGATATGGGGTGCTGCCAAACTTACTTGGTTTGCCCACATTAAATACTTGTTAACAAATATGGGCTTGGGGGATTGCTGGGCCGAACCTGAGCCAGCCTGTTTTCTAATATCAAGGAAGCAAATGAAGGTACATTATGAAGAGTACAGAATGGCTCAACGTCATTCATGTTCCAAAACAGGCAAATTAACTATAGCTTTCTTAGAAATAAAAGATAGCTTTCACTTTGAGATGGTGTTAGTTCTCATTAAACCAGTGGCGGCAAGAAAGCGTTATCTACAACTCAGGTTCGGGGTTCTCCCGCTCCGCTGTTTTACATCAAAGTGGAGAGTTCAGCAAGCGGTACAGTGCTCGGCATGTGATCACCCTGAAGAATCAGTGCTCCACGTTTTCTTTAGTTACCCTGGCTACTACAAAGCAAGTAAACGATGGTTGGTGCAGATTTTCAGGAACCTGGGCAGTAGGCATTGTCTTGAGGTGTTTAGGATACTGAAGTATGACCTCAGTATCCCGATTGTCTACTCAGTTGCAGGATTCCTGTTCTCTATGTGGTGCACCAGAAGGTTTTTTTTTTAAATCATCTAAAGATGTATTGGATCTGCTATAGGGAATTAAAAATGTCACCATTGTAACCTGGTATAACCTCGCTCCGTGGCTTAGCTTACTGTCTTATACTTAAGGGCTTCCCTTTTTTTTAATGAATCTCTTTTTATCTAACTTATTTCTTTATTTATTGAACTATGCACTTTTCCAAAATTAAATATGTGTCTTCCGCCTAGTAATATCTCCCAAAATTATACTTTTAAAAAGCATGAAGGTATTTTAAACTTATAATCATGTGTAAAATGTCCTAAAATTGTTGTTTGTATGCTATGATGTAATTTGTATAAATGATTGGTTTTAGGTGACCGAAATAAAGACACCTGTCTGCAACGCAGCTCCCTGGTGCATACTGGAGATACCTGTTGGACTATTTGGCCCTCGGGGACCCTCAGTATTAAAAGATAATTAATTCCCCAACTTAAAACGCACCACGGGGCGCGTTTGCACAGTGGTGAAGGAAGTAAATGTCATGGTACTTATAGAGCGCACTGTCACCAGACGGTCACCTTGCGGTGTCGCCTATTCGGCTTCCTGGCGCTGATACTCATACCGCTGTGGAACCCCTCCTGGTTTTCCCTGTGAAGTGTCCACTCCTGGGCACCTCCAGGGTGAAGCCAGACATCCTTAACGCTGTTGGGGCCGGTGTGGAGGCTCAGCAAGCTATTGCCCAGAGTTGCAGCGTGGGGCCCCTTATTAGAATAGGCACCGAGGCGAGAATTAACATTTCCGAGGAAATTGAGCCCGAGACCCTGCCGAGGCCGGAATCGAACCCTGGTCCCTGGCCAGAACTCTGCATCAGGGTCTGCCGCTCTAACCATTGAGCCCCCAAGGAAGGGGGCGTGGCCAACTAGCCCACCAGATACCTCCAGTATGCGCCAGGGGGCTGCGTTACAGAGAGGTGTTCAGAGGCCACACCCCTTTTTATAAACTCTGCAACGCAGCTCCGTGACTCTTATTGAAGGCACCTGGTGGGCTAGTTGGCCCCCCAGTGACCCTCAGGATTGACAAGGAATAAATTCCCCAACTTAAATCGCGCCACAGGGTGTGTTTCCACACATGTGAGCTCAGGCCCCGACCCCTCCCTTCACCACTGAGCAAACGCACCCCGTGGTGCATTTTAAGTTGGGAAATAAACTCCCCTTGAAAACTGAGGTTCCCTGGGGTGCAACTAGCTCACCAGCTACCTCCAGTAAGCGTCACAGAGCTGTGTTGCAGAGGGGTGTAAAAAGAGGCGTGGCCTCAGAACACCTCTCTGCAACCCAGTCCCCTGGCACATATTGGAGGTTCCTGGTGGGCTAGTTGGCCCCCAGTATTCAAGGGGAATTCGTTCCCCCTCTGCAAATACGCCAGGGGCGCGTTTGCAGAGTGATTCTGGTAGGGGGCGTGGCCTCTGGCAGCCTGCCGGTCTTCTTTTTCTTTTTTTTAAGAAGGGGGCTGTGTGGCCCCCCTTCTTTTCCTAATATTTTGGCCGTGGGGACTCCATCCCCCAGGGCCTAATACCTTTTCTTTTCTTCAATTTTGAATGGGGCCGCGTGGCCCCCCTCTTAAGGCCATAATTTGCCCTGGGGACCCCTTCCCCCGGTGCCTGGCCTTTTTAAAAAATATATTTTATTTTAGGAGGGGGGCTGCTTTGCCCCCCCTCCTTAAGCCATTTATGGCCCCGGGGACCCCATTCCCTGGCGCCGGCTGGTCCTCTCCGTTGGGGAACGTGGGAGGGGCCCCAAACCCCCACTGTCCTGCCGGCCTCCCGCCTCCTGCAGGAGCCGGCATTGCTTTTCCACATGGGGAGCCGCGAAGATGCAGCTCCCCATGTGGAAAAGCAATCGTCTTTGGTATTTGGAGAGAGAGCAGGTGTCCCTGTTCTCTCTTCCAAATACCAAAGCAGTTTGCTATTGCAGGGCGGGAGCCGCGAGGCTCGCATCCTGCCATAGCAAACTACAGTGTCCCGGGGTAGGCACCCCGGGACACTGTAGGACTGAGGGGTGGCGGTCCCCATGGCAATCAAGGGCTCCAGGAGGAGGGCCACGTGGCCCCCCTCCCACCATTTCCAAAGGTGGTGGTGCCCGGGGCTGGGGGGTCTGTCATGGACCCCCCTATTCTGAATATTAGAGCCCCAGGGAGGTGGCGGACACTGGGGTGTGTGGGGGGGCTTGAGCACCCCCACAGGTTATATTTTTACAATATTGGTGAGCCCCCTCACCAATATTGTGATGAAGCCCTGGGGGTCGCGGTCCCAGGGGCTTGGGGGGCCTTTGAGCCCCCCTACCTATTCCTTTTTTCAAAGTCCCGAGGGTGGCGGTCCCCGGGTGTGGGGGGCTATGAGCCCCCCACATTTTCTCTTGAAGCCCGGGTTGTGGCGGTCCCCCTTTGGGCCCCCCACCCAATTCTTTCATTGCCCCCGGGATTTGGCCCCCTGGGGGCTAATTACCACTAATTACCACTGAGGCTAATTACCACTGAAGCAACTTGCCACTCCCGCGCTTCTTTTTTTTTTTTTATTTCGACCGAAATTCGCGCTGGGTGTGCAAATCTCTCCGGATTGCTTTTAAAAAAAATGCTTTTTCTGGCCCTGGCGGTCCTTGTGGGACCCCTTAAGCAGGCCTAGGGGGTCAGGGTGTTTCTACCCTGCCCCCTTTTCGAATTTTGCGCGTTTGTTTTATAGGTTTCTTGTGCCTCGGTTATACCGAGGCACAAGATGGCTGCCAACACTTCTTGATTTGGAGTGTTGACAGCCAAATAAAATACAACTCGTGCACGTCAGGGTGCGCTTAGGCTGCGCTTAGGGTACGCGGACCCTCCGAGGCGGCCATAGATATATATATGCTTTAAACTGTAATTTTCTCATGAACTACAGAACAGATTTACACCATTTAAGCAAAAGGCACGAGTCTGAACTAAGGACTACCTCTTTGCCATATTTGGTGTAATTCCGTTCAGCAGTTCGGGCTGTAGCTGCGGCTAAAGGTCCTATGGGAAATTACATGGGTAAAACGCATTTTGGACCCCCTTTTTTTCTCGGCCCCGACTTGACGAATCACTGTGAAACTTTCAGGATAGGAGCAGACCGGAGCTGGCCAAAAGTTTGGAAAATTTCGCGAAGATTCGTCAACCGGCGCCAAAGTTATTCTAAATATAATGTTTTGGATTTCCTATGGATAATATGTCCTCACTATAACTACCTACTGGTGATCGGCAGTAGGTAATATATATATAAATATATATATATATATATATATATATATATATATATATATATATATATATATGTGTATGTATGTATATATATGCATGTATGTATATATGTATGTATATATATGTATTACCTACTGGCGGTCGCCAGTAGGTATATATAGTTAGGATTTTTTCTCTATGGGATTTTTGAAAATTCTATGTCTAATAACTTTGGCGTTTGTGGACGGAATTGGCTGAAATGTTCAGGAAAATGGAACATTTTGTTTCCGAGCAGCCCCTGAAAATTTGGGGGGGTTTCGTCAAGGGGGGGCCGAGAAAAAAGGGGGGTCCCAAAACGTGTTTTTAACATTGAGTTTTCCATAGGGCGGTTGGCCTCGCTTTTAGCCCGAACGGCTGAATGGATTTGCACGAAACTTGGCAAAATTGTAGGGACTGGTAGCCCGATGTGCCTTTGCTAGGTCTCAATATATGTGCTCCAGTGGATTTTGAGAAATTAATGTTCAAAAAAAGATATATATCTGTAACAGCGGACCAGGCAGCGCTCCAGTTCGCGTACTTTTCGCGTTACAGAGCTTTGTGAAGCGAAGCTGATTGGTTCTCCGGCGTCTGTAAACATTCCAAACAGTCCGTAGCGGCCGCCATCTTGTCTCTCGGTAGGATCGAGAGACAAGAGGAGGCCAAAGCGAAGGGGCAAATGACCATAAGGGGGCATAGTAGATCCTCCCTGACCCCCTAGGTTTGATGTGGAGGTTTTAAAAGGGCCCCGCGGGGCAAAAAAAAAATTATAATAATCGAACGGCTGAATGGATTTGCACGAAACTTGGCAAAATTGTAGGGACTAGTAGCCCGATGTGCCTTTGCTAGGTCTCAATATATGTGCTCCAGTGGATTTTGAGAAATTAACGTTCAAAAAAAGATATATATCTGTAACAGCGCTCCGCTTCGCGTACTTTTCGCGTTACGTAGCTTTGCGAAGCTGATTGGTTCTCCGGCGTCTGTAAACATTCCAAACAGTCCGTAGCGGCCGCCATCTTGTCTCTCGGTAGGATCGAGAGACAAGAGGAGGCCAAAGCGAAGGGGCAAATGACCATAAGGGGGCATAGTAGATCCTCACTGACCTCTTAGGTTTGATGTACCATTTTGCCAAGTTTGGTGTAATTCCGTTCAGCCATTCAGGCTGTAGACGTATCTAAATGTCCTATGGAAAATTGCATGGGGAAAACACATTTGAAAGTGTTGAAATTTAGAACCAATTAAAATGTTACTTTGGTTTTGTATTTGTGTGTGATGAAAGTTAATTGGTTATGTATATATCAAAAATGAGAGGAAACCACAGCCATTTTGTGATACTACTGTCTGAGGTACATTTGTGAGGAATTTTTGGTGCTCAATTTCTGGTGTTTGATTTACACAGTACTAACACTTCTCCTACTTTCAAAAAAGTGAGTTGTTAATTTGTAAGGGGAACTATGTTGTACACTTTAAGATAATTTGAAAAATGTTTTCTGTTATTCATTTTCAGTCCTTCTGTTATACTAAATACTTGATAAAGTTAGTTTTATATTATGTATTACTAAAAACGATAAATGAAAGTGATTATTTTTTTCAGCAATTTACAGCAAGAAATTTCAAAATAAAATGGATCACAATGAAGAGACCGTGGCAATTTCTTTTGAATTATCCACCACATTTATTGAAATTGACAGCACCAATAATGAAATATTCTCACAAGGAGGAGATGACTTGAATGATTTTTTTGATCAATCTCTTGACGGCGAATTTATCGAATGTTTGGAGACCATAGAGTTATAAGAATCATCATTGCAGACTTTTCATGAGGAGATTTCTGATGAGATGATTGAAGAGGAAATTCCTGATGAGGACATGTTACTAGTTCTTTCAAATTATGAAAATTCAGAAGAATAAATTTATATTTAGAAATCAAAAATTGTTTGAGACATTATTCATTTTTATTTTTAATTTATGAGGTTGTAGCGAAGTGATTGTAGTATAAAAAAAGACTTATAGTATAGAGTGCAAAAATTGGTTCTTTTTGGAGGGGCAAAAAAAAAAAATCGTTTTTTTGGTGGGGTGCGCCCGGTTAGCGTAACGGGAAGTGGACTGGGGAGCGTACTACAAGGAAAGAAGAATGATTGACTTTTAACTTATTGTATGTTTGTAGACTTGTTTTTCTGCTGAGTGACGTGTCGGCCTATCTCCACGGGATGCAGTTCCAACCATCTCGGCGTTTAAGCCCAGGGGGACCGGTAGTGTGGGAGAGATAACGGGGCATATTATCAAGGGGGTTTATCTCCGCTTTTTTGGCTTTAAAAGCCAAGAAAGCGGAGATACAATTATCTCCGTATTACGTAGCTGTCGCTAACACCAGTTAGCGACCGCTAGTAGGAGATAGCGACCATCTTGGGCTCCACTTTGCATGTCAGTGATATTTATCACTAATGACATGCAAAGTGGGCATGCCAAGATGTTAGCGACTGGAAACAGTCGCTAACATCGCTATCTCCTATTACCAACTTTTGGAGATATTCGCGCTAAGCGCGAATATCTCCAAAAAGTAACACCTGTCCTGAGCAGTTCTTAGCCATGTCATCCAATGGGAGGTGGATAACATGGCTAAGAGCATTAGCTCGGTAATGCATGAATATCGCTGACTTTTCAGCGATATTAATGCATTGCGGCTTTTTTTTATGGCATTTGCGATAAACCTTGCTAATAGCAAGGTTTATCTGCGATAATTTCTGACGATGCTTAGCGGTAAAAAATTTGTTGCTAAGCATCGTTAGGGATAAATATCGCTTAACTTTGGTAATATGCCCCAACGTCTGTTAACGTTCGATTCGAAGGAAATGAGGAAGTGTTGAAAAACATTGTCTGCGCCATCTTGCCTTTTTTCAAATGCCACACTTTTGTCGTGCACGGCAGCCATTTTAGATGCCTTGACCAGACCCACTCTCTGCACGCTGTCGATCCGTAGCATGGCTCCCCACCCTCGCAAGCATCTTCCCCAGGCACTGGTCACCCCCGCTCTCTGTCTTATGCATGGGCAGTAAACCTCCCCCCATCTGCGCTGCTCTTCCCTGAGAATCACACCCTGTGCCCGCCCGACACCTCCCTTTCGCCCTATTCACTACCGCACCCTCTGACACTCCTCTTCCTCTGTGTCCGATTGTCCAGGCCGGTCCCAGGCTATCAGTTAGCCCTGCAGATGTAGTTTATGGCCCCAGCTGTAAAGAATCACCCCTCTTCAAAGGAGTTATAGTAGATCAAGGCCCACACCCGATGAGATCCGTCACACCACACGCGTTCCTACTATCTGAAAACCATCCTGTATTGTGATTGGGGAGGGGACCGAGCCTGAAGCGGAAGATTCCAGGGATGACTCTTTGTACATCAAAGTTTTTACAATTATGTGTCACATTAAAAATATATAGCACTCCAACAAAGTAGTAGGAATATAAAACTTTAATAACTTATAAATATATACAACAAAACAAAAACAGTAAAAACATTTAAACAATGAAGAGACCGTGGTAATTTCTTTTGAATTATCCACTACATTTATTGAAATTGACAGCACCAATAATGAAATATTCTCACAAGGAGGAGATGACTTGAATGATTTTTTTGATCAATCTCTTGATGACGAATTTATCGAATGTTTGGAGACCATAGAGTTACAAGAATCATCATTGCAGACTTTTCATGAGGAGATTCCTGATGAGATGATTGAAGAGGAAATTCCTGATGAGGACATGTTACTAGTTCTTTCAAATTATGAAAATTCAGAAGATGTTGCCTGGGTGCCGCACTGATTTGGGTATCCGGCGTGGGGCGTCCCGGGGGGTGGGTCGTCAGTAGCGGTCTGTTGTGCGAATAGTTCCAAGGCAGCAGAACGCGCTGAAATCTGGATGGCACCAAGGTGATGTCCAGTAAGTTGCCGCCCACCAAATAACGGCGTGGGGCGCCGCGGGGGGGGGCGGGGCGAGGCAGTCCAAAGTTCCGTTAAAAGGGCAAAGGAAAGGATCGGTGGTTTGAACCATCAGTCAAAAAGGGGAGGGGGTGCAACAATTTTTCCTACCGGGTCACACTGTGCTTTCACCGGAACTGAGGTCTGCAGGATTCTAGTCATTCAAACTGAGGCTGGCGCCAGCATGGGAGCGCCGACGTCCCATCGGGGGTGTCTGCGGGGGTCGGGGACTCCCGCGGCTCCTCTAGAATCTTCAAGGTCGTGGAGGACTACGGTGGTGGAGTCAACCAGTGACCGGGCCATTTCTTTATGCTGGGCCCGCTCTTGCCAGGTCGACCGCCATTTTGAGAGTTCGGTAGCTACCGGCGATCGCGGGGTCAAATGAGCGGACGGGCTCCACCCTGCCGGGCGAGACGTTGCAGCATCGCCACAGTGGAAGAACCCTTTTCCGGGCGCCTGGAGCGCTGAGGGTGCAGCTGGGAAGCCTCCACCTGGGGAGGCGGGAGAGGCCTGTTTGCACCGTCTCTCCCACCCAGTGCACCCCACGGCGTCTCGCTTGACATTTGTTATGGCCGGACCAGGCGATGAGGACGAGGGGGGGGGGGGTCGGAGGCATGTGCAAGACATCCCCCCCCCCAGTGTTGTCGCAGCCATTATAAAAGAAAGAAGAAATGTCCCGTCCGTCTTTGGGCCGGACCTCCGGTGGATGGCGGCCGGACGCCCTTTGCTCTGGCCCCATGAACGGGTTCCTTGGCTCATCCGGTGGGGCAGGCCTTGGCGTGTGGTGCCTCTCCTGGGCCTTTCGTGCAGTGGCCTCTCCACTCCCAGGCCCTCCATGGATGCTGGCCCAGACTGGGAGAGAGAGGGTCTAACCTGCAATTCTCCAGGGTTACCGCCACCGCGGCCGGATCCCGTCGGCCTCGGCCTCTGGTTGATGGTGGCCGGACTGGGAGAGAGAGGGGAGGGTCGAGGACACAGACATTCCCCCCCTTGCAACTCTCCAGGGTGGTCGTAGCAATCCCCCTGGACGGGTGCCATTGGCCTCGGCCTTTCCTCCGGCTACACCCTACGTGATGATCTTCTGCCGACGGTTGGCAGCAGGACCCGCCTTATATGTGTTGCTTCCGGCTGGGCGTAGCCGGAAACCTGTTGCACTTTGGAAGTTTCCAGAATGGGGCGGATGTCTGCTGACTTGTATCTTTCCCAGTTTGCCGTTATTTGGCCGTGGCAGGCGGTGGGACAGACACGTTTTGGGGCAGTGAGGGGCGATGAAGCCTCGTTGCCTTGTGGCCGTTGCAATGTCACACTTGGTTTCTCTTACTGTTTTCAGGTTTATTATTACGGGTTTACTTCTAACGTTTCTTGTTTCTAGGACAATAATAGGTTTTATCATTACCTATTGTTATCGTTTCTTTGTTTGTTATCTAATAAAAAGTTCATCAGTGGCCTACTGATTTTCGTTTTCCTATTCCTTTCTTTCCAGGTTGTTTCATGCTAAAGTTTCTGTTAACAGGATACAGTGATCACTTCGTTATTATTGCATATGTCCTTTTCACTAGGGGTGCTCTCTGGTCGGGCCAGATGACCTATCTCTAGTAAATGGTCCGGGGGAAACAGGTGCATCAATCAGTGGGGAGTAGATCGGCATGACAGATTACAACGGGGGACAAAGGTCCGCATTACCTACCCTTTCACTACTTGCAAAGATTTTCCTACGTTTATTTGCAAACAGGGAATACCTCCAAAAAGAACCAATTCCCAAACAGTCAATGTTCGGGCAAACAATCAATCAATGAGGAACGAAATAGGCACAATGTGTTAAAGGTTTGCGTTACCTACCCTTCACTATCTGCAAAGGGAGAGAGAATATTCCTATTCTTCCCCGTTTGCAGGCAGAGAAGATCCTTAAGAGAACCAACTTCGAACAATTCAATGCTCGATTCAATCAATCAATCAATGGGGAGAAAAATAGGTATGACGGATTACAATGGGGACAAAAGTCTGCATTTACCTATCCTTCACTATCTGCAAAGACTAAACAGAGTATGGCGATTCTGTGCTTGTTTGCAAATGCTTGGATAACAATCAATCAAATGGAGAGAGAAGCAGGCACGACGGATTACAACGGGGGCAAAGGCCTGCGTTAACTAATCTTCACTATCTGGAAAGAGAGAGTACTCCTAATAGAAATGAGGGGGGGGCAGCATTGAAAGCAGATCAGTGTGCATAAACACGAAAATGTTTTTTCTTACCACGTACTTGACAATCGACAGCTTATGATATTTGCTATTAAAAAACCATTGAAATTCACTGAAAAAACCATAGGTTATAGACCATATATAGTTAGGAATTAGCATTTACAAAACCTTGAAAATTCACTGAAAAAACCATAGGTTATAGACCATATATAGTTAGGAATTAGCATTTAAAAAACCTTATTTTACTCACACAAAACCATTGAAATTCCATATATAGTTAGTAGTACTAACTATATATCGCGCACCCGCAATCCACTGCTGATCATGTCACATATTACATCATTCATGACATGGTCAGTGACATCACTGATGACATCACTGATGACATCTCAAATGATATCACTGATGACATCACTGATGACATCTCATTTGACATTACTGATCACATCACTGATGACATCATTCATGTGATAATACGATGAACCTCTTCAGACTCTAATATAACCTTAGATACACTCAGTGTAAACAGACACTCACAGACTGTCACCCATCCATGGAGTTACTTACACACCTAGTCAGTCATGCAAAGAATCAATCACACCTCCATTTCCTCAACTATACAGTTATACACACCTTACTTATTCAATCATATACTAAAACATATTTACTCTCTTATACAATCTCTGATACAAGTTCACAATGATCCATACAGCCACTCACACATTCACTGGCTCTTATGCACAGTTATTTATATATGTCAACTCTCACATGTACTGTGTTTTACATATGTACTTACTTTGACATGTAGCACTGAGATATCCATTCACTCACCAATACACTCATGCACACAGTCATTCGCCAATACAGCTGTTTCCACATGCACTTTTGAACCCATACATCTAGTGAATCAACTGCTCACACATCTGTGCACAGAGTTATGCACCTCCCAGCCACCCACACACACACTCAGTCTCCCATACAAATACTTAGGTAATCAACCAATAACCCATATAGTTACTCATATAGCTACTGATCAACACATGCAGCAGTTTACAGAACAACAGGCATAATGATGCACAAATTAAGACAGTTTAGTCACTAACCCATGTTAATGTTAATGTTAAAGGAGTTTGTATAGCGCGCAGCTGCCCCAGCCAAGGGGCGTCCCGGCGCTCAGTGAGACACATTTAATCACTCACTCATACAGTCAGTCATGCACCTACTAAATCCTTCATCCAGACACTTATACATCCACTCATTCTTCAATATGTAAGACATATTTTAACTTTACAGAAACATACAGTCATTGGATGTTGTCATCAGTGATGTCATCAGTGATGTCATTTGAGATGTCATCAGTGATGTCATCAGTGATGTCACTGACCATGTCATGAATGATGTAATATGTGACATGATCAGCAGTGGATTGCGGGTGCGCGATATATAGTTAGTACTACTAACTATATATGGAATTTCAATGGTTTTGTGTGAGTAAAATAAGGTTTTTTAAATGCTAATTCCTAACTATATATGGTCTATAACCTATGGTTTTTTCAGTGAATATATATATATATATATATATATATATATATATATGTATATGTATATATATATATGTGTGTGTGTGTATATATATATATATATATATATATATATATATATATATATATATATATATATATATATATATATATATATATATATGTGTGTGTACAACAGAATTGCTCCTTGGATGGGTGCAAGCTTAATACAGTTTGGAAATCACAAACATTCAGTAGCAGTAGGCTTTGAAAGCTGTGCCGGTCTCACGTTTCCAGGCATGCCACTAGCAATAAAACACCTAAAAGGTTTTAGGATGAATGCTTGCAAATAGACTAACCAGTGGCAATTACTCGGGACAGCATTCCAACCCATTGTTTTTTTACCACTAGATAGAGGCCCATTTAATGCAAATGTGTACTGACCCTGTTCCTCATGGAAACAGTCCATCCTGAACATTAGTCATCTCACCACTACATCCTAAAGTCCACAGCTTTATCAGTGGGGAAATTTGAGGATCACTCTTCCCCCACCCGAATCTAACTGACTACACTACACCCCTGGCTATACTCTAAGCAGCCTAAAACAATTCACGCTATAACATGTAGCAATAGTTTGTCTGATTAATCCTCAAACACGTTTTCTATTAGACAGTGTAGATAAGTCTTGATCTTTTTATCAACGTTTACATGGAGGTCTCAGTTGCTTTATTTTGTACATTTTTACATCACCACTTGCCTCACAAGAAATATCACTGCACATCGAAGTATGCTCATTTATTATTATAGGTAAAAGAATGACAGTAATTGAAGAATTTAAAATGAGACTGAAGCATTCCATAATCAATTTTTGCACAACATGTGCATCTGAATTACATGCGAGCAATGTAGTGAATAGACATGTATGCAAAATATATAAAACCAGCATTGCCAAGGCCAGTCAGCCTCACCTGTCATAATCAGCTGCATAGCTGTTGGCCTTACCAATACGTGTTCGCTTTTCAGTCTTGCAAAGTATATAAGATACAAAATGGCTTACAGGGCATCAGCACTCAAGTACATACATGCTAACACATGTTTTCTTTTTTTTTACGTTCACAAAGTATAAGTATAAGCATTAAGACATGTACATGAGTGCTGATGAATGCTAAACATCATTAATAATATACAGTTCAAAGATGGTCGATGGCAGGGTTTCCTAGATAAATTATTTTAGATGCCGTACAACTATAGAGAGTTTAGCAGCCTAGTAGAATATGCTGTTGTTGGTCTCTTGCATAAGTAATAAAAACATAATAAAACATAAATAAATGAAGGGGTGCAGGGTTTAATGGGATTAGGTGGGAGGAGATGGAGAGAAGGTAGAGAGAACAGGGTAAAAAAGTAAATCAATACTAATATTATAAAGAGAGCCCAAACCTTTGAGGAGGGTAATCTCAGTAACCACAGCACCAATCACAACATCCAATACAGCGTTGGAAAGGGCAGTTGCAGCCGAAGAACATAGGCTATGCAGACGGCCACCATATACATTTAAAAGGTAAAAGAACCGTGCCAGCAAAGTAGTCCCTTGTGGGCGTGTCTGCGTGGTGCTGTGGGCGTGGGAAACACTGGGGGCGTGTGTCCGCCCTTCATGCCATGTGAGTCGTACAAACAACAAGTAGTTCCTTGTGGGCGTGTCTGCGTTGTGCTGTGGGCGTGGGCTGGGGGCGTGACTAACGCTGGGGGCATGTGGTACGGCCATCATATCGTGGGCTGTGGGAGTGTGCTGGGGGCGTGACAAACGCTGAGGGTGGGACAAACACTGGGGGCATGTGTTCGCCCTTCTTGCCATGTGAGTCGTACATACAAGCACCAATTACGTTGCTGCGCAGCATCAAGGGGCACGCTGGGGCGTGAGAAACGCTGGGGGCGTGTGTCCGGCCTTCATGCCATGTGAATGCAATTGCGCCGCATCAGGGGGCACGCTGGGGGCGGGAGAAACACTGGGGGCGTGTGCTACGTTCCGCCCTTCATGCCATGTGGGTCGTACATTAATCAGAAGATCGTCTGCTGTGGGCGTGTGCTGGGGGCGTGACAAACGCGTTCAGCTGGAGGCGTGGTAAGTAACGTTACTGCAGCCTCTCCTGCGTGCTGTTACTGAACTCTCTCATTCAACGAAATTACATGCGCCTGCTACCATCAACCAGGGCTCTAGCCGGGCTCAGGCGGCAGATCAGTACACTAATTACACGCGCCTGATAACATCAACCAGGGCTGCCGCTGGGCCTCAAGCGGGGGAACACGCGCCTGCTAACATCAAACAGGCCTGCATCTGGGCCTCAAGCGGGGGAACACGCAAATGAACGTGTCTGCGGGGACAATTACTGCAGCCTCTCCTACTCGCTGTCACTCAACTCTCTCATTAAACGGATTTACCCGCGGCTGATAACTCTCTCATTCAACGACATTACACGCGCCTGCTAACATCAACCAGGGCTGTAGCCGGGCTCAGGCGGCGGATCACTGCACCAATTACACGCGCCTGCTAACATCAACCAGGGCTGCAGCTGGGCCTTCTCCGTCCCGATTCCAATGAAACAAAAAAAATTGTCTACCGCGAGAATTTAAAATAAATTGCCCTTGCCAAATACACACATTACACACATTCTATTTCATACCCGGACAACGTCGGGACGGGCTGCTAGTTAAAATAATAAAGTAGTGGGTAGGGAGAGATGAGACAGGTGGGCAGAGGGCCAAGATGGGGTAGAGACTGAGGTAAGCGGTGTGCTCACATAGAATTTTTTTTTTTTAACCTTCCTCGATTCAACAATAGATAAATACAACCCAGAAAATCTGAAACAATGGCAAAGAAGAAATGCTCCAGGAGCGGACAGATGCAAGAATAGGAAGGTAAGACATTGAATAAAAGGCAGGGACCTGGGACAGACAAGAAAGCCATCAGATTTAAGAGGTAAAACAATTTACCAACACCCATAGGACCTACAATTAATCTTAAAAAACATCATGGTGATTTATGCATTTCTCTTTGGAATTTGGGCCCTGTCCTGTGCATTTTTCTCACACTTTTCAAAAACATCTAGCTCTTAACTTCGACCACTAAACACATTTATGTAAATAAACAAAATATGGCTCTGACACATACTAGAATAGAAAGCGACGTTGGTGCAGAAAATCATCCTCATAGAAGAACACTACCAGACCAACACATCTGAAGTAACCATTAGGCCGAAGACTGGATTGAAAGAAATAGAGAAAGAAGGACAAAGGACATCAAAGAAAGAGAAAAGTGCGAAGACAGAGAGAGAGTGAGAGAGAGAGAGACACGAAGAGATGGTTGCCTGGATGCAGCACTGTGATCAATATTGCATTTAGTGAAATATCAAGAGTTCTACTTTTAGAGTAGGTAGGTCACTTTGTAAAATGTGAAATGCTTCAGTCCTAGGTTTACTAAAGAATGTGTTAGTGCTGCCTTGTAAGTAAAGAGATGCAGTGCTTTGAGTCACTTAGCGCCACACTACACCCTACTCAAAATTTTAGTAAATTACCCCTGCAGAGTGTAATAAATTGTAACTGCCTGTGCCACATAATTCGGGTTTAGCATGTGCAGTCAATGGAATAATGTAATGTAATGTTAAAGTAAATAACGACGTCAATGCATTCAAGGGCTACATTACCTTTATTAAAAAAGAACACCGTCCTGCATGGAGATCCAGCGAAAATAGGGTTTAATTAAAAAATATAAATAAGTTAGTTTGGGACTGCTGTTAAAAATATCCAGAAAATTATATAACAACATCCTGTTCCCAGTCTGTGGCACATCATAACATTACAGCGTTCAGAATGGTGGGGATCCCCCGGCAGATTGTTTCTAGGGGATCCCTCGTCTGCCATACCTCACAGATATCATTGACCTTTGGCTGAATGGGGTCCCCTTGAAGGGTTGCCCCTCCTGACCGTAGAGGCAGCAGGGGCCAGTGCTCAGCCCCTGAGACAAACATTATCAAGAACATTACCTTCTTTTATAGATAGAATGGAGAAGAACACACAATACTAGAATAAAAGTTAAAACTATATAGAAGCCCATCACATTTTTCTTCATTGGGAGCCACACTGAAGAAAACATGCATCAGGTTAGTAGAACTTAAAAATAGTAAACTCATATACCAACTTAAAGCATGCATGAAAAGTAAGGCATGCTCATAAAATAACATGCAAAAGATGTAATTCGAAAAGAAGTGCAAAAGGTGGTTTGAAGTGACGTACACAAGCGAGACAAGTACACAGAATACTACTTCAGCTAACAAGCTTAACCGATGGATAATTTGCCAGCTCTTTGGTCATGTACTCATTCACATTATCTGTGCTCCATTGAAAGGCTCGCTGCGCTTGTGTGTAGTGCATCATACAAGTGATGTAGCAGCGGCAGAACAAGGGGTGCAGTCTCATCCTACCTACATTAATGTTTTGATGCAGCTCCGAAGCCTATGTCTGGCAGCCTAGGACACACATATGAGTGCGTGCTGTTCCTGTGCCCAACGTGCATGGTTGCAATGCAATGTCTTTAATGCAAAGGGAGTGGCTTGCTAACGGATATAGTAAGTGTCACACCGTCTCTCAAAGAGCATGCACTGGGGCCGCACGGGAGGTCTTTGGTGAGGTGCCAGAAACTTCCCTCAGGGTCTGAAGTCTCCTACTGCCCTCTCCCTCCAGGATGGTGCTAGAGGGTCTGTGAGCCTCTCCATGCCCCCTACCACATTTTGTCACTCAGAGAGAGGAAATGTAAACAATCTCTGGAGTCTGCAGTTCCAGGAGAAGGTGGTGCGGGGCACGTGATACCAAACGGGATGCTGCTTGAGGGAGGACACTTATATACTTGTGACACACCCTTAGCAAATAAATGGTTCCTCGCTGCAAAAATGAGTGTACCACTCTATACTCCATATTTTACCAACATTCCTTTTCCAGGACGTATTGTAAAGTTTTCGTATTTACATTTTTGGGTGTTTTTTAATTGCGTCTTTATTCTGTGCCTCAAAATCTATTATTTTGCCCTTTTCCACCATGTTCTTCCCTCTTAATCCTTTTGTTAATTTTTTTCTAGAAATGTTCCTCAGAACAGCGTAGAAACCCAGACCTTCTGTAACAAACTTCTTTAGAAAGGTCTGTCTATAAAAGACAAAAATGGTTTTCTCTACACAGTTATAAACCATTTAAAATGTGCTGCCTCAAACCTGTTTAAAACATTATTTGTCAAAATTACGACTAGTCAGGACCCTGTAATAACTTACACTAGTCTAACTGCCCATCAGTTGTTTCATATGCAACTGCTTGGCTGTCTAGCCCACATTGTACACTTGATTTGCTATGCCATACGTTTAAATTTCGTGAATGCCAGAGAGGTGCGGTCCTAATTAAGTTTGTCTGAGAATATTTCTGGTGTTGTATTGCACAGACACTTCCGAATTAAGGATGCGCAGAACTGAATGTATAAACTATTGCGACACCTAACTGAAACAAAGGGCCTGATTTTGATGTTGGTTGTCTTCCTACTGGAATAGACACCGTGGCGGCCCGAGGAACACAGCCAAGCCGTCTGCAGTCCCACCCGCTGGATTATCAAAGTAACCCAGGGAGGACGGAGCAGCGGCGGTGGTGTCAAGGCAGTGGGAATGTTTGCCTCATAGGAGAGCCTAAAAAGCATCCCACCATGATGACAGTGCCTCCAGCAACACCGTGCATGGTGTGGCATGCACCATGTTGTGCATGCCACACAGTGCACGCACAACTGTGCACTTTTGGGGGCACCTCATGAGCCCCGCATCCACCCCCATGGGCATATGTGCCAGATGTGTTTTACGCCATCCCAGGCGTAAAACAGCTTGGAGGAAAGGGAGGTCGGAATCTGTTTGGCGGTGCCGGCATCAGTACCAACGCGATTCCTGCCTGCTTTCCCAACCAGTAGAGGTCTTGTGGTGGTCTCATCGCCACCATCATGATCGTGTGTGTGCCTGACGCGATTGCTGCGGTGGGAAAGCCATCCACTGATACGTCAGTCCCAGGACCACCGACATCAAAATCCAGCTCAAAATGTCTCCAATTGAAGGCTTAGGAGAATGCAAAAATGCTATTATTATGAAACATTTGTCTCGCTAATAAAAAGTGCAAACATTTAGCTCTTTTCACGATCATTAGAAATAAGTATATTTGTGTATTCCTTGTATTATTTTCAAATGTCTACATATTTTCAAATATGAACTTATCTTGATTTGCTTGTTATTTTAATGGTAACATATAAGACATTTATTTACATACACAGTTGATTGGAATATGAACCCCACGTTCACAACGACATTCCCAGAAACGTGTTTTAACCAAGAGTTTCGAAACTGAAGTGTAAGATTTGGTGGTAGCCAGGATGATACAGAAGAACACTCTTTCTGTCACAGGTATTGAATGATGACATAACATTATATGTCTCATACAATAGACTCTGCAATTCCTGACATCTCGGAAGGCTTACATGCGTGACTTAAAATAAAAACCTCTCTTTATGAACTTTTTTAGATAAATGTTGCTCCTGTGACAAAGCAAACACATTATTTTGTAAAAAGTGCAGAGTACATTGATTTTATGTGCCATGCTTTTCCCACACATAGATTTGAAGCCATCCTTTAATTAGATGCATATATTCGTTTTGGGATTTAGTGGTGTTCTTCCTGTAATATTACTGTTTTGGATTGCCATCAATTTAGAACAACTATATTGTGAGCTATTATGATCTTCCAAGTCACCTGAGGGCACTGTAGCTCTCTGTTCACTGATACACTCTTGTTTGATATCATACTGGTGAGTAACGTTCTATTTTTGTGCGCCCTTCAAATAGAAATGCAAGTGCCATCATATCCAGACTCTACGGTCCCTTACATGTTTATGTGGAACAGTTTATACCATTTTATGCCATGCCAATAATTTAGATGTTTGTATCCTGGCAGATAGCCCTGAATATGCATATAGCCATTCGTAGCAGTGTGCCCTTTTTGTGTTTGGCTCCTGCATCATCTCTGGAAATATTCCTTGACATGTATGTTTACCTTTATGTCACATACTGATTATTCAGCTATTAAATAGACTTTAAATAATAACTTGTCTTTAGTATCATTGCATTGCATCTATGTAATTTAGTACCAGGAGAACCATAAATTCACTCTTGCAGAGCACCATAAAAACAGTTGTCCATTGACCAAAAGGCCTAAAAAAGCCAAGCTTATGAAAACTATGACTATCCTTTCATCGGATTCCGGCGAACTACACCTGGACAAGCACATGTCAAAATGATAGCAAGTAAAGAGTGTTGTAGAACCGATGATCACTAAATCACAAAAAGCAGTATCACATAGCGTAGAGTATTACTTTCAATAATCCAGCATACAGACATTGTTTTTGTTATCTTCGTCAAAACTACTAAAAAAGACCAACACGTTTCTGCCAGAATAATTTTATTGAGTGAAAATTCTGCAGAATGGTTAAACCATGTACATTCAAATATATATGGCATTGGTAAATGATTAAAAAAGCATTGAGGATACTTTACGTCAGGTGACATGCCAACAAGGAGTAACAACAGCATACTGTTTTAGTACTACAACATTTACTGATTACTTGTTATTTGTGAGAGCACTTTCACTTGAACCTGCAGTGCCCGTGGCACCTGTGGTCCTCTCACTTCTAAAACTACAATAAAAATGTCTGCAAAAGGTCTTAGAGCATAATCATTGGACATCACTGAACAGGTACAATGGCATTGACCATGGCACAGTCTTACCCATATTTGTTGTTCTCATTCTTTTCCAAGACATGGAAATTAAATTGGTGCACTCTAATATTCTAATATTCTAATATTCTTTCCAGCAGTCAGCTAGTTATTTCAATATATTTATCTTGACTTCCAACGTTTAGATTCCCTGACTTTCAAGGAATTAAGCTACAGAATCAGGAATAAACAACTCAGTAATGGGAACATTTTATAAAACGCTATACTTTTTCATTTGACAGATATCTTTCAATTCCAAAACATGAATTTGCAAATGGAGATGTTTGTAAATGACGAGAGTGAAATATCAACTGGAGATACTCATTTTTGGATTAGAATGATGAGAATTTAAATACATAATAAAGCCCACGACACATGACTGCAGTGCGATTTAGTGAACACAGGCATGATTACTGTAACATGGTATAAGAAAGCATGCATTAATTTCACGCATTTGACAAACTAGTACTAACTGATGTACAAATTCCAATGAACACATTGACATCTATTTTTCTAAAATGTATCACGTTTAGAATTTAATGATCTCAGAATTTTCATAAAAACAGCTGGAGCCAACATGCACACGGCAATAATATCTTACTTTTTCATGATTTCGTGCAAATTAGAAACAATATGTATACGATAAATATATCCTTTACTCACTCTAGCTTTGCATATTCGCATTTTAATCATTATTAAAAAAAGGGTTTGCTCAGCATACAGTCTGGCCAAGATGTATGTGGAATTATTGCTAGTCCTCTAACCAGCATGTGCTCACCTGCTGAAAAATGTACAGTGAAATGGGGAACAAAGGCAGCATGTTAAAGGAGAACACTTTGTTCTGGGGACAAGGTTCCTAGCAGGACAGTCCTTAGAGCAACATAATATTTCCAATATAGGCATTGAGGAAGCAAGTACTTCTGAAATCCTGGCAGATGAGGAAATACTTTCTCTGTTCGTTTGCACCAGTATACATATGGTAGATAACATCTAGCTGACATAGGCTTCAGTTGATCCAGGTGATTCCCCTCGTAAAGTTTGTAACTGGATTATTGATGTAGGGAGGGTACCGAGGGTAGCTTGCACTGGCTCATTAGCCCCTAGCACAACATACATTAGCACACAATTGTGTCAATGATGTATGGGTCTCTGTCCCACTGTCTTGCATAATGCTGGGCACTTCAGACATTCACCGGAGGGGCTCAAGTTTGCTCCACAATAGCAGCAAATATGTGCTTTTCATTGTACCCACAATGAAGATTTTTTTTAACGAATGCCCAAATAACATGAATCTAAATAGAGTGATCTTGTTACTCATGATGACTATAGTCTTGGTTCACTCTCACCAACATGTAGTCTGTAATGTGTAATTTCACTCTGAGACTGGTTTTTATCATCATTTGAAATGTATCTAATTATAAACCGGTCACGCGTCTGATCATATATACATAGCATGTGGGCAAATGTCGTGAGGTTGCACTCACAAAACTGTGGTAACCTTCCAAACGTAATCACATTGACAGGCATACCAGGGTTACATCATTAAAAATATGAGGCAAACTTGGTGTATCTTTGAAGTGCTCATCTTTGAGTAACCAACCGTATTGTATCCTAATGGTACCATCTCTCTGTACTTTATATACAAAATCAAACATGATTAGCAATAAGTTTCCTGTAGCCTATTACATTTTTGTCTGGGGGAAGATGTATTGAAGGAACCACAACTTCATTATTTTATGAGGGGTGACAAAAAGTGATGGATAATTCTGGGTGGAGAGACCACGGTGAAACAAATGATTGAACAAGCAATTTAAAAAAAATGCTCTTAGTGCAAAGTCTACATGCATTGCTCATTTTAAATACTCATAATTGTTTGGAACAGGTGCACACAATAATTTTTACAAAAGGCAATTTTAGGTCATGAGAAGAACATAAAACAAACATTTACTATAAGTTCTTGCCCCACAGAGGAGGGTATGAGGTTATGAGGGTATTTCCAATCACTATCTTTTAAACCTTCGAAACACCCACACACGTAAGTTACAAAATACATGCCAGCACTTAAGACATATTCACACATCTAGTTTATGTAAATACATTGAAAAAAGCCTTATAAAATATTGTTGAGCAACATTTAAGACTTTTAGAGATGTTTAAAAAAATAAATCTTGTCATATCTGCATTTATTTTTACAATATTTCCTATTGTTTTGAACTGTTTAAAATCCTCAGATTTATTTGAACTTATTTCCCTGAACCAAAGGAGAGAAATACACACATTAATGTTCAGAAACATTACTAGGCCCAACTCATATACTTTATCCAAATCTCTCTTTCATTAGCTAACAGTGTGCTAAAAGCAGGAAGTGTCATTAGGTTTTGGAGCCAACAGGCTACTTCCAAACTTTACTAAACTTTCCACACGGCCTTGAGCAATAATTTCACGTTTGAGCTCAATAAGCCCCTTAAAATTGAGATCTGTGTATCACCACATATCATATGCTGTTTAAAAGAAACATACTAAGATGTGTGTTAGTCCTCTCTCAAAGTAATATAAAACGCACCCTTTTTGCTTAGATTTAGGACTAAAAGCTTGAACTCTGTAACAGAGTCTCTAGCAGCCTAAACCTAACTGATGGATCTGTTTCACAGATACATTTACAATTATTTCAGCAAGAAGATGTAAGCTGTTGAATAGTCGGAGACTGAATACACTTTTTAAATACTGCTATACATAAGTCTCTCTGTGAAGACTTTGTAAATCATAGCCACTGCCATCACGGATCAAAGTATGCGTATATGGTTCAGTGGCTGGTACTCCTGTTCCTAAGCCCAAAATGTCATAATATGAAGTGGCCTGGTGAATCCCCAACGCTTCTTTCCTTGATGGATCCTCAGTGATTGTATTTTTCTTGCTTTCATGTCTATTGACTGAGGATGGGCACTTTATTGCCCCTTTTTCTAAATACCTCCTGAATGCCCTCTGGATCTTTGTGGCACAGACTTCTTCCCTTTTCCTCTTTAGTGTGGTAGTAATAGGCTCTCTAGAAACTTTAGAAGGATTACTTGCCATGAATTTTTCCTCCATTGACTCCTTTAGTGCATCCATTTCTCCAGAGTCTCCCAACACCTCTTTGGTCAGAGCAAACAGAATATCCAAGCAGTGAATTTTATCCTCAATAAGTAGTGGAAGGTCCAATATAACCAACTTAATGTTGTTTGGTTTAGGGATTTTAAGAGGTGCATCTAAGGCGTCCACAAAATCAGATAGTTCACTATAGGCAACACATTGCGTAGCATCTGGATCAAACTTTTCCCAAGTTTCATAGAACATTTCAAAATCATCTTCACAAAGAGGTTCTGCACTTTCCTCAGTAGCCACATTGAAGTTCTCAAGAATAATTGCAATGTACATGTTAACCACAATCAAAAATGAGATGATGATATAACTGCAGAAAAAGCATATACCCATGGAGGGATTGCCACAGTCTCCACTAACAAAAGTGCCTGGATGCTCTGTAGTAGGGTCGCAGTCAGGAGGACCAGTGTTCATGATTGGATTTAGGAGATCACTCCAACCAGCTGACGTTGTGCTTTGAAACAAACAAATTAAGCTGCTGCCAAAGGTTTCAAAGTTAAACATGTCATCAATACCACTCTCCTTTTTGACGTATGCAAAGTTTGACATCCCAAAGATGGAGTAAATGAACATTACCAAGAAGAGCAAAAGTCCAATATTGAACAAGGCAGGCAGGGACATCATCAAGGCAAACAGTAGAGTTCTGATTCCTTTTGCCCCTCTGATGAGTCGTAGAACGCGCCCAATCCTCGCCAGCCTAATCACCCTGAAGAGGGTTGGTGACACAAAATATTTCTCTATAATATCTGACAATACGATACCTGAAACATAATGAAAGTATTTGAGATCTATGCTTTCAAAACCACCTGCTTTAAAAAAACACCATATAATTGTTTTAAATAGGAGTACTAGGGATCGGTAGATGCCTAATTTACTTTCAGAAAATCACTAGCTATTAATAAAGTCAGAAGTATTTGCACAATGGCATTTCAGTTTCGTATTCTCCATTTAGTAACATCTCTTATAATTACAATAAATGTATTCTTTACTAGTTCTAGCTTCGCATATTCACATTGTAATCATCAATTAAAAAAAGGATTTGCCCAGCACCCATTTCATACATTTGAATATATATATATTTGTATGAAATCAGCTACAAAATATCCAGTCATCTTTGCAAATCCTTTAGAAATTCATATAAATCCTTTACTTGTCCCAGATAATTGAATTTCTGCTTTGATGATGAGCGTGATGAAAGACAGATAAAGAGGACAAAGTCTAGAAAGAGATGTAGAAAGAGAAAGAGGAGAGTGAAATATGGAAAGGTAGGGATAAAAGCTCAGAGTTGGAGATAACGATATGGAGAGGGCGGCAGCTAGAGAGAGAGGGATATGGGTGAAAAAGAGGAAATGTCTGATGAGAAAAAGACAAAGACAGTCAAGGAGTGAGAGAGGTAGAAAGTGAGAAACATAGAAAGTGAGTGAAAGATGTATGGCAAAAGAGACACATAGAGAAAGAGAGACAGGCGAAAAGACAGATATAAACAGGTAAAGCAGAAGAGAAGGTTGAGAGATGGAGAGGGTGATGTGGGTGGTGGCATGTAGACAGGGATAAAGAAATTGAGAGAAAGGGATGGACACAGACAAGGAGCAAGTCAAGCAGATGGACAAAAAGCAGTAGAGTACCATTCAGAAACAAAGACAGAGAAAAATAGAGAGGATGTAAAAAATAAAGAGAGACAGTATGAGAAAACTCACACTACAGTCATTCAAAACATAACACACACACACACACCAAATGAAATGTTTATCTCCTCACAATATTTACATCAATATGTAACAAAACCTAAAAGAACAACATAATTAAATAACAACACATACTTAAACGTATAAACAGAACTACATTCATGGTCATCTCTTTTATAACAATATAGGTAATGGAATCTTATCTCAAGATAATCTTATCTGTAAGATTATGTACAACATTTGTAATTGCAAATGTCACATCGAGTGAGGTCATAAACATTGTATTTGGTAATTGAGATGTGAGGTGCATGATTGTTTTACAAGGTATGGTTTGTCATGCTAATTATAACTTGCAAATGTTATTTTTGTTGTGGTTTTAATTCTTAAAAAACCTGTAATTTAATTACACTTTTTATGTGCATTACTGAGGTTTTCTAAAGGTGCAATAAGGTGTTATAACCAAAGCTAACCATGACGTCATTTGATTTGTATTTTATTTTTAATGAAGATGTGTATCGGCCTGAAGCTGTATTCCTGCCATTGTAGGTGTATGTTATGTTATAGTGGGAGTGTAGATATGTATTGTGGGTGTTGATGTACTGATATATGATGGTGTGTGTATGAATATATGATGGAGGGTGCATTGGTGTATGATAGGAAGCATGTTTGCGTATAATGTTGGTTATGTGGATGTATGTTAGTAACTGTGGGGCCGATTAGGATGGCGGTGAATCCGCATCCTCCGGGCCGGCGGAAGATACGGCTGGCCTGGAGGATGCGGATTCACCGCCGCGGACATTGGAAACACCCACCGCCACATTAGGATGGCGGTGGGATCAGCGGCGGATGGCAAGTCCGTCCGCTGCTGATACGCGGTGTGTCCAGGCAAATATGGTGGCGGTGTCTGCAAGACACCGCCAGCCATATTAGGATGCAGGCTGAAACATGCTTTTCCACGGCGGCTTTTCCGTCGTGGAAAAGCATGTGGTCTTTTGTGTTTGGGGGCCCGTTGCGGGCCCCCAGGGTGTCAGAGGGTGGGGTGTGCACATGGGGGGTACCTATGGTACCCCCCTGCATTTACATGCATAAAGCGGCAGGCACCGCGCGGTGCCTGCCGCTTTGTGCATGTAAATGCAAAACATGCATTTTTAACCTTGCGGCGGGTGCTGCTTCAATCAGCACCCGCCGCAAGGTCAAAGATACGGTATGTGACCGCCAGGGTGGCGGTCACATCCCAATTGGTATGGAGGGACCGCCGCTGCCCCTGCAGACGTTCCCTCCACCTCGGGGGTGGCGGACGGACGCAGGTCCGTCCGCCATCCTAATAGGCCTCTATGTTGGGATGTGATGGTAGGCATGTTATTGTATGATGTTGGCTACGTGGAAGTATGAAGGTGGGTGAGCTGGTTGTGTAATGATAGTTGTTTAGATATATGATAGTGGTTATGCGGATACATGATTGTTGTCTTTTTGACAAATGATTCCAGTAAGGTGGAAATGTCTTATAGTGGGGTGTTGCTGTATGATGTAGCTAATGGTGTCCTCTGTTGTGTAGTGTGCTACTTTTCGTATGAAAAGGTGTGTCACTTTGTGAAAACTGTGTACATGTACAGATAGATGTGTAGACATATATTGAGGGGCAGGGAGAAAGGGAAGACAGAGATACAGTCATATGTAAATTGAAAGACAGGTCATAGGCATCAGGGAAAGAGTGATAAACGGAGTCAGAGAGAAGGTGAAAGAATAAAGGACAGAAAGTAAAAGACTCAAGTGACATAGAGCTACGGGGAAGAGTGGAGGAGAAAGGAGAATGGCAGAAATTGTGCAGGTGGGGAAAAGATAGAGAAAGTAAGAGAAAGGGAGTCAGAAGAAGAAGGAAGGTGAAGTAACAGAAAGAAATGCAGATGGATGAATAGGAAACAGAGACAAAACAACATAATACTTTTCAGCATATGAGCCTTTCAAAATGTAGAGATATGTCCATTTAAACTTTGGCTATGTTTGTTCTATTAATATAGCAATATACCATCATTTTACCGACCTCAACTCAATTGATGTTTGAGAGGTCGCGAGAAAAGGATGGAGAGAAAGTGGTTATGTAGGAGTAGAAAGAAATATTATCAGGAAGCAAACCTGCATGAACAGGATACAGACAGTGCAAAAAAAGACATGGAGACTTCACCTACAAAGGTAACAGATAAACAAAGAATAGCAGAGACACAGAGGAACAGATAGACCCATGAGTAAATGAACAAGGACTGGAGGAAAAGATGATAGCAGAGGTGAAAAAAGAGAGCAATATGACATACAACTATGCAAGAAAACAATTCCTCTGACATAAGCACTACAAAAACAAAAGAAATTAGCTATGACCACAAACCAAGTTACCATAGAACGTCTCCAATGAGGCAAAATGATTGTGACTCCTGATTCTCACCAGTTTACCTAAAAGTGGCTAACAGGGGCAATTGACATTGTTCCCTAATGTAGTCAATAGTGTCACAGACTATGGGCCATTTTCACAAGGGTACATTTTACACATGCGTATTTACTCATGAATACATTTACTACACTTTGTAAAAACTTTACACTTTTTTAATATTCACCTAAAAGTTACTCCAAAAGCGTTTAGTTACATGTCGCCAACTAGGGACTGGTGAATACTAAGATGAGTTTATGAGTGTAAAGTTACTACAGAGGCAGGTAGAGAGCTCCACCACTGGGATGGGGATCATCTTATGTTAAAGTATAAGGAACAATTATAAATGGTAATAAACCTGAAATTATTTTTCAAGTAAAATAATTGTAAATAATTAACTAATACTTTTTTACAATGCAAAACTTCATACCTGGAGTAAAATTGTTATTTTTATTTAATGTTTTAAAATGTTCCAAAAGTTACATATATAGTATACATAACACATACTTTATTTTTTTTAAGTTTAAGATTCATTCATTTAATTTCCAATTAAAATATTTTTAACATGTGTATGTCTACATCTATCTATATATAGGTATATATAGATGTACACACATGTCAAAATTACTTTCTTTAAATTGTTATTATTTATCTTTCTAATTATGGTGTTTTATCTTAAGTCTCTGCCTCCACTATTTTGTCTGGGAATGTGAAGTAGTACCTGTGAGTGGCTACAGTTTTGGGGGCTTTTTGGATGTAGTAACTTTACAAGTGTAGTTTGTGACTGGCTGTGGGCTTACTGTTATGTGGGTGGATGTATATTCCTCTGTAAATTTCTCCTTACCACTGTAAACCCTTCCTATTTAGGCATAAGTATTTTTCAGCCACTCCCTGGTTCCCACTCACATTTACTACTAAAATGTATACTTAAGTGTGCCGAGATTTCTGCTACCAGTATGGAGATCTCCGAATAGTAAAGATTGGTGAGACGGAGGTGGTGATCTCCAGCCGTAGGCTTGGGCATGGCATTTTGTAGTATGAGTAATACTACTTTAGTACTACTTAATGTACTACAAAAGGTAGTTTGTGAATAGGCTCCGTTGTGGTTACTGATGAACCTATAAATGTTATTAAGGCATTACGTGTCAGCCCACAGACCGACTTGCTGCCCACAACCAAGCCATTCTATAAATAGACATATCTGTAAAAAATAACCAAGAAGTATACGATTCAATACCAAAGGGGAAAGCAAAGAGGAATTGGAAAAGCCCTCAACAATTAATCAATTGACTGGAAACTGCAATTCTTCAACCTGAAAGTATACACACAAAAGACCCCGTAAATACAACATGCGAATACAGACATCACAAACCACTTAAAGGAAAACCGACAGACTAGCATTACCATAACAAAATTGTTAATATAACACTTGAGTGGATACACGGGCAGATTTACGAGAAAGCCATTTGGCTGCCATTTGGCTGCTTGGCACTGAATCACTTTCAGAGAACAGGAATGCAACATATTTACAATGATGTGTCTCATTCCTGTGCTCTCCCTATGCTGGCGCACAAACTGCTGCCGTGCGCCGGCGCAGGCACCCTTGCACCATGGTGCAAGGAAACCTGCATCATGGGGGGATTGTTTTCGTGCAGGATGGGGCACTTTCCTGAACGAAAACAATAATTACAAGCATTTTCCTCTTTCAATGCGTGCTATAGAATGCAGCATGCATTGAAAGAGGTAAAAACGAGGAGAAATGAAAACATTTCTCCTCGTTGCGCGTCCCTACACCACACCTGGGAGGAGTAGCATTCACACAAATTTGTCTGGTTCCATGGGTGCTGCGTGGGAACACCTACAGCAACACCCATGGAATGCCCCTTTCACGCAAAGTGCTGCGTGTAAAGGGACCATATTTACAAGGAAGGAAAAAGCCAAGCAGGGTGGCTTTTCCTGTCCTAGTAAATATGGAGCAGTGATATGCGCCACCAGTATGTCACAAAAAGTGACGTACTGGTGGAGCAGGGGCTTATAAATCTGCCACTCTATGTATACTAAACTATTAAAACTGTACAGTTAAAACACAGAGAATCAAGAAACCAGACTCTACACGTCTTACAGAGATTTAAGACACTGATAAGGAACCAAAAAGAAACTCCAGATGGTAGTTGTACCATGAAGCAGCTTCTAGAATAACTATAGGGATATCCACAAAAAAGGGGATAAACAGCCTCCCTACTGATAAAAAAAAACCAGAAACAACAGTGGCCAGATTCACAAAAGAAGAAGAAATCTGAACGTATAGTGGTACTCTTAAAAAAGGATGAAGGATTATTACTTTTTTGAATTATTATACATTCCCAGTAGTTTGTCTTGGAAGCTGTTCCATGGGGAAGTTTCAAGTTGTACTAGAAGAAATGCCATATGATTTTTCACAGTCCCCCTATTTCCCAGTGTAGTCTGTGGACATTTAGCAAGTTGTGCGTTTCTTTGTTTTTTCTGCAGGGATTCTTTTTTTCCCCAGGGGAGAAACACCTTGTCTTTCACCCTTCCAAATTCCAAGCCTTTCTCTGCCTAAGCCCTGCTCTTTACCTGAAATTTATTACTGCAGCTTTTCTCCACACTCGAGGAGAATGAAGCCATTTTCATCCGTAAACGTATACATTTATTTAGAACAATGTTGTGAATCGGGCTTCAGCTGTTTAATCTTAACATGCTAGATAGGCTTTAAGGTACAATTAAAACATTTCAAGGTCACTCTAGGCCCTCGGTTCATAGAAACACATATGGATTTACAATGGAAATGCTTAAAGACAAAAATTGCACCCAGACACTACACAATATTGAATGAAATGCTGAAATTCAACAATCCCAGATTATAATAAAGAATGATCCCTGCTACAATATGACATTCATCTCATTACAATTCCTCACAGCATGTACAGGGGAGCTTATCATCACCATTGCCAAAGCGAAGATCTCTTGGACCAGGCTGCAAAAATGATGTTGAACAATACTAAATACGAGAAACTAGAAGTGCATCAAAGATAAAAAGATCCACCACAGGGACCAAACACGTTTCTTCTCTCGGCATCTAATCACATACTATGACCGCTTGAGTCTGTGTCTGCTGGCCGTAGCTTTGACCGGAGTGGAGGCAGGAGATAGCACTACAACAGAGAGGAGAACGAGCCGAGGAAGTACACAGCGGCTTTGGATAACCACTCATTTCTGTACTTTTGGAAGAATTTCCAACCAGCATTTTGTGACCAGTGTGGTATTTTTTAGAACCGACCTATGTGCTAATAGGTGGGTACATGAAATATTGAGCCAAAGTGGATTGCAATTCGACCTACCTCATGAATAATAATGAGGTAGGTTACAAATTGCAAGTCACTATTATTCACAGTGATGGAGCGAGGTTTAGAAATATATTTTAGTTCGACTCGCAAAGTTAAACTTCCATAATAAAAATAATTGTACTGATAAGCATGGAGTGAATTACATTAATCAACCTAGATTAAAACGCATACATGACATGAGGGTTTAACATATATGCTTTATGTTGCAACTGCATGTACGTGAAAAATAATGAACTAACCTTGTCTATTGTCTTTGTCAGTAATGAACGCGGCTGTTTTATTAATGGCATGTGCTTATTTGTGTGTGCTTATGTTGTGTATTTTTGTCTTTATGTGACATAAATTTAATCCTGTTCGCTGCTTTATTTGCTTCAGCTACGTAACATAGATTAATGGGTTAATATTTAGCAAGGGTGGGTGGGTAACAGAACGAATTCTAATTCTTTCATTAATTATTCTTTTGTGTTTCTTTGAATACTAGTTTTCCATGAGAGAGGCCTAAAGCCTGAGGCCTAACGTTGTTAAGATGGTGTTATCAAGTCCTGTCCAGAAAGAGCAAGAGCCCTGCGTGGAAAGTTTTATCACGTTGGCATTATTTTGCAAGTTCAATTGAAGAATGTGTTATTCAAGCTCATGGAAGGACTAAGCTAAGCCAAGGTCGGAAACCGACAAAGATTGCCAAGCTAAGGAAGTCACGGACTGTCATTTACAAAAATGTTTCTCTTTGAGGAAGCTGCGTGTCTTGTGAATAAGAGACAATAGACTCTTAGAAAGGTCGTAACTAGGCTTCGAAAAGATGATGACACCATGTGTGGACTGACGTCTGTCAGCCAATCAGGACTTTGGATGGCAGGGAAAAAGTATTCTTTTTAGTTAGATTAGCTAGGGAAAAAGGTATAAAAATTGCCCCCTTGGGCAGGAGTGCGCTTCTCGCTTTCCGAATCCTGTATGGCGTGCCGTGCTGAAGAACTTTTTGGAGCACGTAAGGATCAATAGGGTTATTGACTATTTCTTTAGGATAAGTGAGTTTTAGACAGGGAAAATAGAACTTAGGTGATGAAAACTGTTTAATTTGCTTAAATCATGCTAATTGATTTTACTTTGAATTGACAGTCTAATGTGCCATTCTTTAATAAAAGATGCAAAAATTGTTAATAAAGAATTAATAAAATGCACTTACATGAATAAAGCTAATAAAATAGGATTCTAAAAAAACAAGCTGGTCTTGTTTATTCGTAGTCTTGTTACCATTAGTTGATCCATTTACCTTAGTGACTTAATTAAAATGTTTTATGCGCAAAACCATGGTCATTGTATATAAATGTGTAAATAGTTTATGATTAGGTTCTGATTAATTAGGTCACATGATTCAGTTGCCCAAAACTGTCTCGTTGGTTAATGGGCCTTGTGAGTGATTTATGATTAATGTTGGGTAGTGTTGGGTAGTGTTGCTGAGACAGAATTTCTATAGGGGCGCAGGATCAACACTATCCCTCTGGATAGTTGCCTGCTGGAGTCAGCAGACCTCTAAGTCTGCGATGCCTTTTAAATAAAGTAATCCATTTTTTTAATGCAGTCCATTTTCCTCAAAGGAAACGTCATGCGCTGGACAAGGACACACCCTTTGGCTTACGAATCTGTTTAGTCACATACTCTTTCACAAATACATTTATTTTTGACATGCCTACTTAGGATTCCCTACATGTATTCCAATAATCATTCATATATTATTTTTTTATCAGCTTCCCGATCTCATTACAATCAACTACACATCCAAGCAGTGAAAGGTACCATCAATTCAAGATTGAGGCTTCTTGGGACAACCAAATACTTTGCTTGTGAGTATGAACAGGCACTCCCATAGATTCTTAATCAATCGAAATCTATCCTCTCCTTCTCAGATTGCGATCGAGGTCCCCCAAGGTTCAACTCTCACCCCAACTCTCCCCAACTCTTTATAACCTCTATCTGGAATTCTGCATATCACCAACATCTCTTTCCACATGTATGCAGATGACACACAGATCTACATCAAAATGTCATCCCTAGAGGAGATCAACCAATGAATGAGTCTCTAAAGCTGAGTGTACAATGGCTTGCTAGCAACCAGCTCAAACTTAATGCAAAAAAAATGAATTCTTACTAATTTCCCCTCCTAAAAGTTCCACTGACATACTTGAATGGACAAATTCGATCTCCACGCTGAACTGCAACACGACCATTGTGGGCTCAGCCGAATCACTAAGAATCACACTGGACAAGAACCTGAACATGCGAGCCCACATCAACTCACTAGCCAAAAATGCCAGGTTTCAACTGAGCTACCTGAGAAAACTAAAGCCATTCCTAGATACATCGGACCTTAAAATGGCAGTACAGGCAGTAGTTATCTCTAGGATCAATTACGAATGCTCAACCTTCTTTGGCCTCTCCAAGATCTCAACGGTTCCCCTAAAAGCTAAAATTGCGACTACATCTCACCGCACCTGAAGGCTCTCAACTAGCTCCCTACGAAACCAGAATCCAACTCATATTGGCCTGTATCACACACAAAGCATTACGCTCCAATTCTCTTGCGTATCATGCTCAGAAAATCATGGTATCTGGAGGAGGCAGGCACTCCCGTTCTGCCAGGGATTTTGTGCTGACCCCTCTTCCAGAAGAAGAAAACATACAACAGAACTTTCTATGGGGCCGCACCTAGAATCTGGTCTTTGTCAAGATTCAAAAAGAAAGCTAAGACTTTCCTAATGTTCAAACTCCTCCTATAAACACTCTCAGTGCTTATAAAGCTGAGCAGCCTAGCAATATACTATTGCTCTCTACTTGAACTCTACCCGTGTAGGCAGGTCTTGATTTCATTGTTGTAGCCTATACGTTTCTTGTAAAATGGTTGTTGCTTATCATTTTGCACTTCACTATCACTTTATTGGGCAGAGGCTGGTGTTGGGCAGTCTGAACTGCCCCCACTAACGTTTGCTTTATATCCCTCAAGTATACTCATGATTGCCTATTCCTACTTTTGTAAATAGCTTGTGATCTTTGCAAAGTGTTCTCATGAACGCCTGTTCCGAACTTTGTAAATAACCTAGTATCCCTGTAAAGCGCTTTGATACCCTAACGGGGCACGCTCACATTCTGTAAAACATGAAATAAATAAATATGACACAATTAGATTTACGCACAAGAATTTGTTTCTCTTTTTACCTACTTGTTATCTTTTTTAAATTCTGCAGACCATGCCCACTTCACTGATACACTGCAGGTATAGCTGAGATTGCAGTTTGCAGAGCGGCAAAGGAGCTAGGAAAGTAAAGAACTCAGTCCTCCCTGAATCAGCTGCAGGCACTCACATTTTTTGGAGTGCACTGTTTTACATACTTTACGGTAGCTGCAACCAGTGCAGGTAAGATCGGTGGGGCCGGGTGTTGACAGACGACCACAAGGGAAAATGGATTATTTATTTCATTTTCCCTAGTGGTTGTCTGTCGAAAGCACCCCCCCCACCTCGCAGCCCCATTGGCGTAACGAAAACTGAGGGGGCCTCCCTGCACGGTACATAGAGGGGCCCACTCCGGACTTAATCATGAGCTCTCTGACCAGAGTGCAGTGCCGAGGGGGCCTCTTGGAGCTTGGGGCCCCCCGCACCGCGTGGGCTGCGGGGGCCTGTGTTACGCCCCTGCACAGCCCCACCGTTCTTACCTGCACAGGTCGCGTGTGCTTCACAGCACATCAAAGATACTATGTTTGGCAGTGGCATAGATAGATGTTTTGCGGTCTCTGCGTTTTCGACCGGTGGACGCAGGTAAGAGCGGGGGACCCCTCCTTCCTACGCCACTGATGTTTGGTCTACTATAATCAATATCTTGTGTACTATTATCCAGATTCTGTGACTTACTGTCCAAATCTCGACGTGCCCTACGGATCTCTTTGCTCGTAGAATGCATCATCAGTACCGAAGCCAGGTACAGGGTACCAGTGCACTGCCTCCATTCGCTTCTATTGATTGTAGGATCCAACCCATAGAGGCAGCACAATAAATACTGGCATTGCAGCTTGGAAATCCAAAATTCAAAAACAAAGGATGCTTAATCCTAGAGTTACTTTGGTCGGAAGAGGGTGTAGCTTTTGTCGTGAGGGTGAAGATTTAAAGGCAATCTCCATACAGCTGTCGGCAAAATCAGCACTGTACTTCATACACAACAATCCTGTACTCCGATGAAAACTGTGTTTAAAGCACAGCTCTGCCAGAAATGCCGGGTAATACTAGCCTTCATTCTAACATTGGAACTACGGGTGCAGGACATCTGATTGGCTGCTGCCAAAACCTAGCTCTTGCAGTGGTGGCACATATGGTGTGTAGGTGCAAGTATTTCAGCAAACAAGACATGCTCAAGTTAGAACTCTGCAGTTTGCACGAGGGTAGCACAGTGCATGTTAGTAAAACGTATCTATGGCAATGCCAAATGACTACAACTTAAACTGGCTTTTGAAAAGCAATTCATTTATTTCAAATATATCACATCTCCAGCTGACTATTACAGATCTTGATGTAACAATTTATTTATTTACTTAATTATTAAACTTCAAAGTGTAGGGGCCATGAATGCTTTGACTCGTAACTGGGTGACACAACTTGATAGTATTAACTTGTTTTTATACAGCACTTTATGCTTTGATTTCTTGATGCTGTAAATAGCAGGCACTCCTAATGCTAAATTGTAATAGAAATTGAACCCACTACTACAGTCCGTCGTTGCTGGAGCTGTTCGGCAACTTGATCACGCAGGCTTGAGGATGGAGTCACATGAAGGATGACATTGTCCACCATCCAATGGATGCACAATGACCCAGGGCTGACCATGGTCGTGGAGTGGGGTGTCAGCCGGTATTCTTTCAGGAACGTGTACTCCATGTTCTGCCCCTGGGCGACCACTATCCTTAGTACCATGTTCAGGGTACGCATAAAGCGTTCCGCTTCCCCATTCGCTTGGGCCCACCGTGGTGTGATCTTGTGGTGCGGAATACCTCGGGATTGGAGGTAGCTAGTGAACTCGTGACTAGAGAAAGGCGGGCCCTTGTCCGTGTGTAGCTCTCGAATGACTCGATGGGTGGCCATCACCTTCTCGATTCATGGTATCGTGTTGTTAGCTGTAATCGAGTCCAGAACCTCAACCTCCGGATAGTTTGAAAAAACGCCTATGACTACGAGCATGTGTCTTCCATGTGGTAGACTACCGAAATCAGCTCTTGATCAGCGCCAGGGGTGTGGGGTAATATCTTCCATCACAATCGGTGCGGATGGTTCAGTTGGACTGTCTGTTCTACGACCCGGTCTAGATCAGGAGACCACACCTTGCAGCACAGTCAAGACTGAGTCTTGACTATTCCGTGGTGGGCAATGTGAGCCAAATGTGAGCCAAATCCACCACCCCTTGCTGTAGTGCTCTAGGAATCACCAGGCCGGCACCCCGCAGTAAGCATCCTTCGGGGGAAACGGCCAGCTCCATGCAGACATTATGCAGGGCCTTGAGTGCTGTCTGCGCGTCCTCCATTCTGAATGTCAAGTTTTCGAGTAGGAGATGCCTCTGTCCTGACCCCACTGCTGATGTCGCCATCGCCCAACACTCATCTGCTTTGGTTGCTTTCATGATGTCGTCCAACAAGACAGGTAGGGGATGAGACCGTTCGACCACCAGTTTGACCTCATCTGCTTCATCTTCCTCCACCTTAGTTACTGGCCTCGCATGCCTGGACAGGAAGTCGGCTGGAATATGTTTCCCTAGGCGATAGACTACTTTGAACTGGTATTCTTGTAGCTGCAGGATCCACTTCTCGATTCTCTGAGGGGGTTTTGATGAGACTCCCATGAAAAGTGGGATGAGCAGTTTATGGTCTGGGTGGACTGTGAATGGTTGGCCATACAGGTACAGGTGGAAGTGGCAGCACCCCCAGTGGAACGCTATAGCCTCCTTCTCAATTTGTGAGTACCGCTGTTCAGTGTCTGTTAGGGCACGACTGGCATAGGCTACCGTGGCCCACTCCCCATCTGGTTGTTTTTGCGGTAGTACTGCACCAAGTCCAATGGGTCTCGCATCAACAGATAGCTCTGACTCACATGTCGGGAACAAGTATACTAACGTGGTCTCGTCCGAGAGGGCACGTTTGGTGTCCAGAAAGGCTTTTTCCTGCACAGGACCCCATTCCTAAATGGTGGTGTTGTTTGTGAGATCTCTCAATGGCGCTGTGAAGCCGGTGAGGTTGCGGATAAACCCGCTACAGTATGTGACCATGCCCAAGAAGCTTCTCACACAGTACACGGTGGTGGGGGCTGGTGCAGTCTGGATGTCACAAACATTCGCTGGATCCGGCGACACTCCCCGCTGGAAAAAATTGTATCTGAAGAACACTACTTCCTTTTGGAGGAATGCGCATTTCTCGTGATGGAGGTTGAGACCGCTGTCTTGCAGTCTCTGCAATACGGCCCAGAGGCGGTTTATGTGTTCCTCTAAGGTGGATGCGTGCACCCAAAATATCATCACTGACAATTATGGCCCCTCTTAGGCCCGGAGAGCACACCTCTAATTGTGTCTTGAAAGACCTCCGCTGTGCTGGAGACTCCAAAACTGAGACCATTGTATCTGCGCAGTCCTACGTGTGTGGAGAATGCCATTATGGCTCTCGACTCGGGATCCAGCAGCAGTTGATGATCGCCAGCCCTTAGGTCCATCCTTGAAAACCACTGCGACACACTCACTTCCTTGACTATGTCATCCACCAGCATCTAAGGGCCCCTGTCCTCCGTAGACACAGCAGAATCGGCACTGGAGGCCGCATGCGCTTAGAATCCAGCACCATGCCGAGACTCCGTGTGAATGCAGGCGTGCGCGTGCGTGCACAGGCCACGTGCGAGTAGGTCGTGCCGGGAGAGTACTGAGGCACCGCTGAACAGCCGCCCATGGGCACAGGAGAAATACCAGGGACTTCAGGAATACGGCGTGCAGCAGAGACACGCTTGCGAGGGTGCTCACCACAATCCTGGCTTTTTGACGCACTGCGGCCGCTTCAGCAGGGGCACGGCCACTCCAGAATAGAGCGAGCACACTGAGGCAGCACAGGTGGGACGCCGGTCCTTGGAACAGGAACCACCCTCGTCGGTAGTTGTTGCGTGCCAGGGGGAAACTTTGGGCTGCACCGCAGGATAAGTACATACAGCAGACCTCAGCAGTTAAATGATACACGGACACTCAGATTGGTGGTAAATGTGGTCTGACCCAGATGTCCCAAAGTACATGGGGTAGTCCTTGCAAACATAACAGCATGCACTCATATTGTCAACAGGTATTATCTACACCAATATTTCATCCGTTTAAAGCCAAGGCCTCTTGGCTTTGACAACGGTTGTCAGATTAGTTAATGATTACCCTGAATTTATAACTGTAAAAGGACTGTCAAGCCCATTAGGAATGTGTAAAAGAACAAATTAGAAGTAGAGGTAAGCGGGCAACAAGAACATTTTCATTATTGCGAGCCACTGAATGATGAGTCCGACAAATAAAAAACATGCAACATAACAATACTGAATATGATGGGGAAACACCCGTTACAACGACGGTGTTTCGATGCGGTTCCATCGCAATGCGACTTTCACATCGCAGACGGATTTACAACGCATGCATTCATAATGCATGCTACAATGGCACAGTGAGATTTACATCGCTAGCAATTACATCGCTAGCGATGACAACGGGGACATGGCTGCTGAAAACATGGAGGGGAGGCAGAGGTAAACGCACGCGATGGAACGGTGCACGATGTATTGACATACATCCAATATAAAGTATTGAAACTAAAAATCGCTACATGTATTAACGTGTAAACAATAATTTCGGTTATGTTTGAGGGCATTCCTCATGCTCTGATAATTAGCCAGTCATGTAATTAGCTATATGTCAATACACACACACACATGAAATAATTTAATCGATGCTGCACTGCATTACATTCAAGTTTCTCATAAGTATACATATGTAATGAATTATCCATTTGTATGCACAAAAACTGAGCTATTGATATAGCAATAAAGGAAGTTTTATTATCATTTTGTTTCTGGAATTCCTTTGTATATACATCTACTCCTAATGAATTGCATTTTTAGCTCCAAATGCAATGAGTAACAGCAGTTTTAAATAGGGCTTGAATTTCAAAATATGGATTCGCAATACAGAAAATAAAGCTTTAGAGCTTAATTGAAGCAGTCAACTGCATTTATTAATGGTTAGTACCATTGAGTTGGGTAACAATAAACATCTGTTATTTTTTTCCAAGATACCCTTCTGTTAACATTTTGCACCACTATGAAGTACATTACTCCACTCAAGCCTTATTGGCCACAAACCAATATAACTTGGATCTGAACATCTTGCCATGTTTTATTATTTTTGGTCAGCTTTTCTTTTCTGTCTAGCAAGCCCACTTCCAACTAATGTCCTCATTATAGCCCAATGTATTGTGAGTCATGGCGATTTGGTTACTTTAGTGCAGTTTGGACTATACAACCTACTAAAATCTTTTTCCACACTGATAATGAAGTTTTCCTGTTTCATGTTTTCACACTTATCTCAATACATATGCTACAGTCTACCTTGAGTTCGCTAAGCAACTGTAAAGCATCCCTGGCCTCATATTGTCTACCAAGATGGAAAAAGCTGGTATCAACCATTTCAATATCTTATACTCTCCTAATTTCTCCAAATCCTAAGCAAAAGGATTTAAACACAGCACTCAGGAAGATTTTCCAGAAACACTATTTGTTTATAAATACTAAACCTGGGTGGAGTTAGCGCACTTCTAACAAAAACACTCTGCCAAGTTACCTTGCGCCGTTCACATTGATTTTTGGTGCCGGGTGTTTCTCCTGCAGTGTAAAATCAGCTCCAACGGCATCTCGCACAGTGCTAGAGGGCGCTGCTTATTTCTCCTGCTCAAGTAGAAGTTCTACTTGAGCGACAGCTTCCTCAACACGAATGAAAGGTTTATCAACGCGAGCAGTAGCCACCATCTGTGTCCAACCGCATTGAGAAATCTCAGTGGTCTAGCGTTGGATTTTTCTCGCTCGCACTCGCCAACTTACCATTGGCGATCGCAAGCTAAAAAATAACTCAGCGGAGCAGAGTTTTTCGGAACTTTGTAAGCTCCGCAGGGCATGGAGTGCAAAAAACTCTGCAAACATCGAGAACGGAGAGAAATTGACCACCCAGGCTTAATCAATACCACGGCGGCCAATACGGAAAGCTTAAACCAGACCATGTCTTCTTCAAATGTAACACTACATCCCGGTCCAACATCTTCAACGACAAACTCAACATTACATTGTCAACTGCCATTCCCCCATGGCCGCAAGATCCAAATCTCCCCCACCACTATTCAAGGGAAGTACCACTATCTCCATCTACAATAATGGTAAGATCCTAATTCAGTCCACAGATTTGCACTTCGCACTCTTTGGCCACATCTTCCTAGCCCTCCTCAATGTCCTACTGCAAGCCTACTCTAATACAAAATCCAACACTTTATCTAACCCCACACAACCTACACAAACCCCACCCCAGCTCCCCTCCAATATACCACCAGTGGCCTTCACATCTATCCCTAACAGGGTACCCTTCCCCGTCCAACCATACCTCCCAATGTTCACTTTACCTCCCCAAAAATACCCCCATCCTGTACTCCCTCCTCTTTTCCCAAACATTTAATTCTCTGCAACCTGTAACAACTAGCTACCCCCAAACCAGAGCCCACTGGCATAACCCAATCCTGCCAGATCACACACAGACTAGCCCATCCTACCATACCTCACCCTCTCATGCCATTCAACACTCATACTCACCTTCCATTCACATATACAGAACAACCCTCCTCCACAATGAAAACCCTCCAGCCCCACCCCAACTCACTTCCCACACTCATCACTAACCCTCCGTGGGCTAGTCCTGTTTCCTCATCAACATCATCACACCCCTCATCCATACTAGCTACAATCCCTCTGTTGTGTCACCTCATCTGATGGCACCAGACCTCAACACCTCACCTCCCCACTACTCATCCTATTACTGCACAATAACTCTCCTCCCTATCTGAACAACACAATTTACCTCACAGTTAGGTGCTCTGCCTCCTTGCATACTATATAGCCCCTCCCAACCCTCCCATAAAAACCCTCTCCCCAATCCTCAGTCTCCCGAAGCTAACAAGTCCCACGGCCCTCTCATTATACCCCTCTCCTCCAGTACCCCTAAACCCTTCACCTAGAGCACAAACTAGATCTCCTCAGCTCAAACCTCTCTCAGCTTAATGAGACTGTATCCTGACTAAACACCAGACCATCATCTCTCCGAGACTATCTCACCCAAGCCCAAGACACACTATCCTTGATTCACACCCACTCTCTCCCAAGCTGACATTGACAAGCTACAGCACCCAGCTACCCTCAATCTTCTCCAATACTATTCCTCCCACCACCATCAAGTCAACCCTAGACAACTCCAGCCACAATATTATCGCCCTTACTCGACTCAAACACAAGTTTCATCCAAAGTTGACGCCTGCTATTAGGAACAATATCTCTATAATAACCAAATCCCCTGACACCACTCACACCAAATCCATTACCTCTTCCCTATGCAATATGCTTCACAACTGTAGATCTGCTATGAAGCAAAAACTAAATATCTTCAAAACCATCTTTAAATAGAATCTTGGCCTCTTAATTTTAACTGAGACATGATTCATCAACACATACCATATCACCTTTGACCTTCTACTTCCTACAAACTACTCCATCATCAGAAAGAACCCAGTAGGAAGAGTGGAGACGATATCACAGTCATCTACAGAGATTCACTGCAAGGAGATTCCAATTGGCTCTTTCTCCACGTCTCAATGCCCCACTCAAGACCTGGGTGCTCAACACAACTCTACCTTCAGAATAAATGTTTACCACACACCAGTTACTAACACAGCCTTAGTCAAGGAATGCACTGACTTCATAACTGACAAAACACTAGGAGTGACAAAGTGATCTTTCTGGTAGACTTCAATCTTCACTGTGGCATCACCAAAGACTATACAGTGAACCACTTTGCCTCCACACGCCTTGATAACATGTGATCTATCATAACCTCAAGACAATACACACTAAAGGCTCTAGACCTAATAATCACTATACCTAATAATCTCCAAAGATGACATGCTCTTAGTCAATGATCCAATCCCGGTAGACTAGTCGGATCACTACCTCATTCCCTTGACCCTACAGCTCTCTCACACCATGTGAACAATGCTACCTCCCACAGCTGTGCATGCCTCTCTGGTGTGCTTGGCATTCAGGGTGGCTCATCCATTTGTGTGGAGTGTCTTCCCACTCAAATGCCCCCAAAGTCCCAGAGATGAAAAAGAAAATGGTAATTTATTACCATTTTATTTTTCATCCTCCTATCCTGAAACCATGTGTCTGCTGAGTGGCATCAGGAAGGAGTAGTGGGTGGCGGGCTGCCTGTGCACTGTTTGAAGTGACCATACGTCTTTGGCCGGTTGCGTTGCGATCCCCTGCCATACATGCGCACATCAAATCTCTCAATCAATATGTCTCAGACAGCTGGGTTGACAGCAGGAGCAGGCCTCCAGTGTGCTTGGTAGCGCCGAGAGATGCCACTCCCTCCAATCAGGGCGCTTCTCTCATTCTGGTTAACAGCATGTGAGCAGCATCCGGATTAGTCAAGGGAGTTTAGTGGTGCCAGCACTGCAGTCAACTGCAAAAGAGGTACGGAGCAAAGGACCGGTTCGGCAAGTATATAATTTTATTTGAGCGCCTGACATAGCTCCCCCTTCCCGTAGATGCTGTCTGCCGCAGTTGGCATTGCAGTTCCACTGCACAGTAAAGAGAACCTTCCTAAACCAACAGTACCATGGTTCAACTAGGCCCTTTATGAGGACTGGAAACCTTAAGGAACTTACAAAAGAAATGGAGACGGCAGCCCTACACCACCAACCTGATCTGCCTCAGAAATGTTAGGCCCTAATACAAAACATGATAACAAAAGGAGGTACCCCTGAAATTTATCGCAGGGAGGGGGGTAGTTACATGGAGAAAGTCTCCATGTAACTACCCACCTAATACAAAACATACATCTTCTGGGAGAATTGCAACCACTTTAGGTCCCTGCTGGGCTCAGCCAAGAACTGACCGAAGCAACTCTCTGATCTGGTCAGAACTGACAGCACCACCTCCATGCCCACATCTAGCAAATTTGAAGACCCACCATTAAAGGCAGAGGAGTTTCTACAGTTCTTCGACTCAAAACTTAGATGGCTACTTTGCCATTATGTCTACCCTACCTCTATGCCAGCATTCAAATTCAAAGAATCTTGGCAACTATTTCATTGTGATACAGAGGAAGGCTTCACGTGTATCATACAAAGAAACCCTCAGACCACTTTGTAGATCCAATCCCTGGTAACATTAAAAAATACCTCTATACTCACATGCTTCCTCAATAGACAAAACTGGCGAATCTCTCGCTCAGACAAGGAACATTTCCTAATTGCCACAAAGCTGGACTAGTCAACCCTCTTTTTTAAAGAAAACCCTCTGCAGACATCAACAACCTCAAAATCCGTTGCCCGATCTCGAACCTACCTATTATCTGAAAAATCATTGAAAGAGGTGTAGCAGAGCAACTTACTCAAGACATCAAAAACACTGACCTCCTTGACAAATCACAATTTGGTTTTAATCAAAATGTCAGCACAGAAACTCCCCTACTACAGGTGGTCAACAAAGCTCCTCGATTTCAAAACACAGACAACCCTGGTCTCCTGATTCTTCGGGACCTATCATCAGCCTTTGACACAGTCAACCACCACAAACTCCTAGACACAAAAAAAAATCAGATGGCCATTGATGGCATGGTCCTGAAATAGTTTGCTTCATTCCTCATGGACTGGTCGCTGCGAGAAAAATTGAAGACCATCTCTCTTTATCCATTCAAGATGGATCCAAGGAGTTCCCCAGGGTCCATCTGTGCCCCAACCCTATTCAATCTATACAGCAAGCCACTTGGAGTCCTTCTTAAGAAGTCAGGGATCTTCTATCTCCAATGCAGATGACACACAGCTGGATCTAAAAGTCTCTTCACTCGCCGCTAACCTGAACTTTGTTCATATCTGGATGACCTCTCATAATCTACAGCTAAACCCTTTCAAAACTTAATTTCTCCTTAGCTCCCCTTCGAAATCAAAACCTCTGCTGCAATCCTGGATGGATGCACACAACATCTTCAACAGTAAACCCACCATTGTTGACAGTACCAAGTCTCTGGGAGTCATCCTAGACAAAAGGCTCAACCTACATTCTCAAATCAGCACCATGGCGAAAAACACTAGCTACCAACTACATTGCCTGTCGGGGATCTGCTGTTACAGCTCAGAACAAGATATTAAATCTTTTGCTCATACACTAGTGTTCTCCAGAATAAACAATTGTAATTCTCTCCTGATTGGTCTCCCCAAAACCCATCTCACCCCCCGAAATGTGATTCTACACTAGGCAGCACAGTTCGTCTACAGAGTCAAATGTAACAATCACATTATCCCCATGCTGCTCACTCTCCAATGGTTGCCAATTGAAGCAAGGGCTATCTGCAAGACAGCCTGCATCACCCGTAAAGCCATGCAGACGTCCACTCCCTGTTACCTTGTGGGCAAACTCAAGCTATCAGGCGGCTTCAGACCATCGCAGAACATGAAAGTAATGCTCCTCAAACTCCCCATCCTTTAAAAGGCAGCGACAGATGGCACAATCCTTTTCAGGAAGTGCAACCAGAATCAGGTATTCACAGCCTCCAAATCTGAGCAAAACTAACTCATTGATTACTTTCAAAATGGACCTTGAAGCCCTTCTCTTCCAATGGTATTTAAGCTAAAACACTGTAATCAACTCTTGGCACAGACCTCTATTCTACTGCAACATTGGAAAGGCTGTATATTAACTCAATCTGTTTAACGACATACATACCTTTTGTACACTCTGTATACTACCTCAACCTTCTTGCGGCTTTTGCACATTCTGTTTTATGTAATGATCTTCCTGTTATACTTCCAAACTTGCAATTACTTATAGCTCTGTTGTCTATATTAAACCATCTGTAACTTTGATGTAACAAAACATTTCACCTGTCCACATATAAATCCATCCACCTTTGTGCATGTGTGGCTGTGTGTGTGTAGTCTTTGGCTGTTTCTTAGCTTGCATTCCACAGACAAAGTCATAATTTTCAGAAACACGCTTATTGTCAAAGTTATTGTACAAGTAGGTTTTTGTTACAGTAATGGGGCATGACCAAATACCCTAGGAGTGATAGGATAGACATGCAATAAAAGGTAAAGGGAAGAGTTAAGAGGTAAGTGTAATGACAAGAACCTCACCCATTTACCCACACTAATATATTTGAACATCTTTACATCCACCTATAACTATGCACTGAGTCATACATTCGTCTATGCCCGGGATCAATTAATTGAACTATGTATATATTCACACATGCCTATGCATTCATTCAACCATCTACCAACAACTATCCATTCACATAAAAATTCAGCCATCCATGACTATGTACCCACATGGAATTTTATGTGATTTGGTTGTATTTGTGTGGATGTATGGGCCTGCTTGATTTATGTATGTTTGCCTTTGCATATGTGTGGTGTTTTGTATTTGTATTTCTGCACACGTGTGGCTTAATGCCTTTTTATATATTTGTATGGGTATCTGTATGTATTTTGGCACTGGTGCCCGTATGCCAATTGTCAAACGTATCTGCATGTGTCTTCAGTTTACATACAACTGCTTCATTCCTACTTTCTTACATGAAGATTTTGAAATTCCTAGATTACTTATCAGTAATCTTCATTACTCTTTGTCCTACTCTTCCTCGTCCCAGTCGCCCTACTCTTCTTCGTCTCAGTCATTAATTATGAGGTTGAATCACCGTGGAGACTGGAAGAACATATACATATGCTGAGAGTCCGCGTCACACTTACCTGATTGAGCACCATAAATGTGAAGGTACTCCCAGCATCCTCTTCAACTATACAAGCCAGCAGTGATTGGCGTTCAGTGCAGGAGTGTCATCCTAGACAAAAGGCTCAACCTACATTCTCAAATCAGCACCATGGCGAAAAACACTAGCTACCAACTACATTGCCTGTCGGGGATCTGCTGTTACAGCTCAGAACAAGATATTAAATCTTTTGCTCATACACTAGTGTTCTCCAGAATAAACAATTGTAATTCTCTCCTGATTGGTCTCCCCAAAACCCATCTCACCCCCCGAAATGTGATTCTACACTAGGCAGCACAGTTCGTCTACAGAGTCAAATGTAACAATCACATTATCCCCATGCTGCTCACTCTCCAATGGTTGCCAATTGAAGCAAGGGCTATCTGCAAGACAGCCTGCATCACCCGTAAAGCCATGCAGACGTCCACTCCCTGTTACCTTGTGGGCAAACTCAAGCTATCAGGCGGCTCCAGACCATCGCAGAACATGAAAGTAATGCTCCTCAAACTCCCCATCCTTTAAAAGGCAGCGACAGATGGCACAATCCTTTTCAGGAAGGGACACCCCCGCGCCGCACGGCCACCAGCTGCTGCGTGTGCCCCATCGCCTGCCTTCTGCCTCGCCGACGGCCTCGCTGCCGCCTTGGTCGCTCCCCTTTGGTTTTCGCCAGTTGTTTTGCCCTAAATTTGTGCTTGTTTCCGTTGTGCCGTGTGATCGTTTCTTTTGCTGTTTTCACCATTGTTTTGCCCGCCATTTGTGCCTGTATTTCTGTGCCGTGACATCGTTTTCCTTCCTGTTTTTGCCTTTTATTTTGTCCTCCACTTGTGCCTGTTTCACTTAAAGTAACCTCTGTGCCGTGTTTCAGGTTCCTTCCTGTTTGGCCGCCTACCTCGCCGCCCTCCGCTCTCCCTTCCCGCTTCCCGCTTCCCGCCACCGCCATTTGCCCCGCCCCTTTTCTCTTCTGTTCCCTCCCCGCTCCCGCCTCCCAGCTGCTCCGCCCACCCGCGCACTTCACCTTAAATGGCGACCGTGCGAACGCGCAGCGGGCGCGCCGATTGTGCGCCGAAGGCGCGCCAAAGGTAAGCCCGTCTGCGCCCGTCCGCGCCTGGACCGCGCCCAGTGCCAGGACCCCTGGCCCCCACCGACGGAAGACGACCCGCCGAACCTACACCACCGCCGATCTCATCGCACTCAACACAGGCCGCATCCCAGGATGTCATCGAGCCGCCCCGAAGCACACCCACGGACCCTTCAGCTGCCAAACCTGCAAGTTCACCTGCATCCGGACCTCCCCTGCACCCGCCAAGCCGAACACCAGCAGCAACCACCTCAAGTGCATCCTGCTCAACACCCGCTCCGTCCACAGACACGCCGTAGAACTCTGGAACCTCCTCGACACCACCGCCCCTGACGTTGCCTTCCTCACCGAGACCTGGATGAACGCCTCCTCAGCCCCAGACATCGCCATCGCCATCCCAGAGGGCTACAAGATCATCCGGAAGGACCGCACCGCCAACCAGACGGGAGGAGGCATCGCCATCATCCACAGAGACACCATCCGCATCACGACCAACACCGACGACACCCTAACCACCGCTGAACACCTGCACTTCCAGATCCACACCAACCCGAACACCACCCTCAGAGGCACCCTGATATACCGACCCCCGGGGCCACGCACACGATTCAGCGAGGACATCACCGACTTCATCAGCCCGCATGCCCTCCCCTCCGCGGACTACATCCTCCTCGGGGACCTCAACTTCCACCTGGAGAACAACAGCGACCGCAACACCATCAGCCTGCTCGACAACCTCGCCAACCTCGGACTCAAGCAGCTGGTGTCCACCCCCACCCACCTCGCCGGACACACACTCGACGCCGTCTTCTCTTCCAGCAAAGACGTCACCTTCAGCCACGCAACAGGACTCCACTGGACGGACCACAGCTGCGCCCACTTCACCTTCAGAAGAACGACGATCCACCACCACCAGCAACAGGTTGCCCGAAGAAGCTGGAACAAGATCACAGCCGACCAGCTCACCGCCTCCCTGAGCCAGCACCCTCCTGCCGGCTCAGCGAACCCCAGCCAGGCCGCCGACAACCTCACGAAGTGGATCAACAACTGCGCAGACGAACTCGCCCCTCTGAGAACACCACCCAGCAGACCCTGCAGCAGAAAAACACCATGGTTCACCGACGAACTCAAGAGCTCCAAGAAGAACTGTCGAGCCCTCGAAAAAGTCTGGAGAAGGGAACCTACTACGGACAACATGTCCACCCTCAAGCTCGCCACCCGGAAACACCACCAACTGATCCGCGCCACCAAGAAAAATACATACAAGGACCGGCTGGACAACAACGCACACAACTGCAAGGAACTCTTCAACATCGTGAAAGAGCTCTCCAACCCCAACGCCGGAAACAATGACATCACCCCGTCGCAAGACCTCTGCAACTCCCTCGCATCCTACTTCCACAACAAGATCGCGGACATACACAACAGCTTCAGCAACCAACGAACGCAAGCCACAACCACAACAACGCCACCCACCACCACCCTCCGCACCTGGACTCCGATCAGCACCGAAGACACCATCCGCACAATGAACTCCATCCATTCCGGATCTCCGACTGACCCCTGCCCTCACCACGTCTTCAACAAGGCCGACGCTGTCATCGCACCCCACCTGCGGGACATCATCAACACCTCCTTTGACACCGCCAACTTCCCTGAGAGCTGGAAGCACGCCGAACTCAGCGCTCTTCTCAAGAAACCCACAGCAGACCCCACCGACCTCAAGAACTACCGTCCCATCTCGCTCCTCCCGTTCCCGGCCAAAGTCATCGAGAAGACCGTCAACAAACAGCTGGCCGCCTTCCTCGAGACGAACGGATCCCTCGACCCCTCACAGTCTGGCTTCCGAGCGAACCACAGCACCGAGACCGCCCTCATCGCTGCCACCGATGACATACGAACTCTGATGGACAACGGAGAAACAGCGGCCCTCATCATCCTGGACCTCTCCGCGGCTTTCGACACTGTCTGCCACCGCACCCTAGTACAGCGCCTCGGCAACCTCGGAATACAGGACAATTCAATTCAATTCAATTCAAAACCACTTTATTCGATTTAGTTAAAAATCATAAAAGCATTCTACAATCACATCACAAAAAGGGCAATACAAATTCATGAGCAAATACGAAAATCATCAATCAATAGTATTTGTATATACATAGAAAGACATGATATGAGGAAACGTCGATAATAATTAATTTATATACATTATAAAAATACATCATAAAAAGAGTAATACTCGATAAAATAGACATTTAAATGTAAACAACATCCATTTCAGTCTTCTTCACAAAACACTAATATTTGCATTTTTAAGTCTTTTCCTCCTGATCCTAACCGCAGCAACAAGATAATTGGCCACGCTAAACATGGCCAACGCAGAGTCCAATAATTGGAGATACAGGAGAGCAGGTTTTGCCTGGTAAAAAGCTTCATCCTTCAATAATGGAACCAGGTATTTCTGTCTGGGCTCAGTGAAAAAATTACAAAACAGCATGAAGTGCATATTATTTTGTGTAGAAAACCTATCACAGTTACAGACAGGGGCATCCTCCTCCTTAAACCAACCTTGACTATCACACAAAACTGTGTAAATCTGGTTAAACCGGAGTTTAACCAGAAGCCACCTATGAAAGGGGATAGTGACGATAGTAAGGTACGGTTGTATAGTAAGGCGGGTAATGGTAAGGTAGTGGGCTCTGACCGTGGGCTTGAGTAGTTGGCGTTCCTCCCTCTCCACATTTTTCAATTTTATAAAGTTGGCCTTCACCCAATCTAGATCAGATTTCTTTAGACCCTGAGGGGCCAGAAAAATATCAGGACGTCCCAGGTCCAAAGAGCACTTTTGTATATATGAAAGCCAAATAATGTTTTTATAATTATCTAGTTTTAAACAGTCCGCCAGTATTTTATGATTTAGACCCAAGTTTTTATTGGTCCAAAGCCTTATCCATAACAAGATAGGGGCCATAAGAAGGGTGTCAGATATATACCCAAGCCCCACTTCCTGGTGAACTGAGAACGTGGCTGTAGAATGGGGAAGCCCTAAGGTGGAACGCAGGAACTTATTTTCTTCCCTTTGAACTGGTTCACTATTTACATAGCCCCACAAACCCGAGCCGTACCTGGCTATTGCCACTGATTTTGCCGTATAGGTTAAGTAAGGCACCTGTTGGCTTCCCGCCCAGTCTCCTGGCAAAACTTAGGATAGCAGTGGCCGAGCTTCTGACCGCTTTAGTTTTAGCTACAATTTGCGGAGCCCAGCTCCCCTTGGTGTCAAAGATTACACCCAGGCAGGTGAAAATTTTAACATTAGTGAGCACGTCACCATTACAGTAGAACTGTTTGGAGTTGTTTTTACCCGCCCCAAAAGCCATGACGTGTGATTTGGAGTTGTTTATCACTAAGTCTAATGATAACATAAAATCATTAAAAGCATTTAAAAGTTTTTGCAAACCTATGGGGGTCCGAGCTATTAAAGCTGCGTCGTCCGCGTACAGGAGAACCGGAATACGAGTTTCCCCTGCACGCGGAGTATCCAAGGTAGCATTTAAAAGAGTTTCCTCAAGTGAATTTATATACAAAGTGAACAGCATGGGAGCAAGAATGCAGCCCTGCCGCACGCCCCTACTGGATTTGAACCAAGCGGTACGATTACCTTCTTGGTCCATTCTAATTGAAGCTTTTAAATCTTTATGTAGTTCTGCCAAAAAATATACAAGGGGAGGATCAAGACCCAGCTTTAACAACATGGTCCACAGCCGAGCTCTATTCACCAAATCAAAAGCTGTGGACAGGTCCATAAAAGCAACAAAAATTGACCCTTTTTTAACAGTTGTATATTTCGAAATTAATAGATGAAGATTTAAGCATTGGTCCTCAGTCCCTCTCCCGGCACGGAACCCATATTGGGCATCTACTAGAATATTATTGTCTATGGACCAGGTGTTAATTCTAGCAAGCAGGACTTTGCCCAAAATCTTCATTGAGGAATCCAATAACGAAATTGGTCTAAAACACTTGGGGTCGCTTCTTAGACCCTTTTTAAAAATAGGCACTATAATAGCACATGACCATGTTTTTGGCAAACCCCCCTCATACACACAATTAAAAACATTAGCTAAAATCTCAGCCCACATCCCAGAGTTAAGTTTGTATAGGTCCAAAGGTACCCCATCCGGGCCCGGGGCTTTATTCGCAGCTGAGCCTAAAATTGACAGCTCTACTTCTGATTTGGTAAAATCTAATTTAATGAGAGACGATGGGGAGTAAGGTATTTTAAACGCCTCGGCAATTTCATTAGAGCCATATATATTAGAAAAATGGTTAATCCAGTCAGCTTCAGAGATGTTAATTTCAAGATCCATATTGTTGGTGTGGGAGAACAAAGGATTATTAATTATAGCCCAAAATTTGGAGCTATGTTTAAGGGTCATGGGGTCCATCAAAGAGTCCCATGCTTCATCTTTGATGGCTTTTTTCCGAAGTTTGACTGTCAAAGCATATTGTCTTCTTAGATATGCCACCAAAGTCCTATCTCTAGGGGATTGTTTAAGACCCTTCAGCAAAGCTGAGTGTGCCTGTGAACAAGAGTGGTCAAACCATCTACACACTGGTGCAGAACCCCTCCCTGGTTTAACTCTAAGCTCTTTTTCTACTCTAGCACAAATAGCTTCAAAGGCACTCACGACTTCCCCTCCCCTCATCTCTCTATTCCTGCATTTCCCAATTTCGACTCCCATTTCTTGCACAATAAGACCATGAAAATCCTCTGGACAGACTTTACACCATTTAAGGCGTCTACCCTGAACCTTGCTCCTCACGTCCCTTATAGAGGTAGCCCTTAATACTCCTTTATGCAAACCAGAAAGAGCATCCAAAACCAATAACACAGGGTTGTGGTCACTAAACCCACTTACAATTGCGTTATAAAACAATACATAACGAAGGAGCCCTGAAGACATAAAAAAGTAGTCGATTATCGATTCACTGCCCCTTGCGTTGTACGTGACCACTCGATTTATTGTGTCTGAGAACCCTGGTTCATATAGGTCATTTGATGATAACAAGTTTTCCATTGCCACACCCTTAGGGCTATGTTCAAAGTGTGGCGGTGAAGTATAATCAGGACCGTTATCATCAATAATCTGGCATTGGGACTCACACAAATGAACATTAAAATCACCCATCATTATACACTGAACAAAAGTGGTTTGTTTTGACATATATTTAGTTAAAAAGTCCGATAAACCATCTAAAACAAAATTTGGGGGCCCCCCCTGCATAGAATTATAACAGTTTATTAATACAATCTTATTCTTATCAGCCAAACAAATTTCCACCAGCTGAAAGTAATGAGAAGAACTAGGGATTTCTCTAACATTACCTGCAATTTTAACTGAAACAAGGAATAGCAAACCCCCTCTGTCCCTACCCGATGTGGAGCTCTGGGCATCAACAAAAAAAGAAATGTATCCTTCTACCCAGAAGCCTTTATCTTTCATCCAAGTTTCTTGGAGGGCAACTATATCATGGTTCTTCACTGATTGTAACCAGATTATATCGTCTTGTTTTGCCCGTAGGCCCGCAATGTTCCATGATAATAACCGTATGTGCCCTCCACCCAACTGTAATGGGTCGTTTATAACAGTTTCAACTCTGGCATCAAGAAGGGTCACATCAGTATTGCCTGGGAGTTGGCGAGTCAGGTTTTCCTGTTCAGGTGCAGGTTCTAGTCATTCAATGTCTATTCTATCAGCTAATGCCGAAAACATGTTTGACAAAGGTAAATCATTAGAGGGTGTATTCCTTACATCATTTACTGCACCATTACCTTTAATTGACTTAGTCATCCAGACATTAGTAGGCATAGGTGAGATAAGATTATCCTCTGCCCAAGTATTGTCAGTAAACTGTAGCTTATTGTTCTCATTAATAACTGGCCTATAAGTTCGGGGATAAAAAAAGCCAAGAGGCATCGCCCGGACCCCTTTACTTACATGATCCAGAGGGGAGTCATCCCAGAAAAGTCGACTAGCGACATTCTTGGATTTAAAATTTACAATGACACAGTCTCCAGATACCTCTTTCTTGCTTCTACCCACCCAATTTACCCGTCTACTTGTTACAATATTGTCTGCGATGTTACTTTCTCCCGTGCAATTGGCATTACACCATTTTTTGACGTGCCTAAGCAGGGTCTCATGTTGTTCTACCACCCCGTCTTCAAGTTTGGGCACATTAACCAAAATTGCGACAAAGGGTGTAGCATCCGGAGGTAAATTTATTGGAGGTACCCTTTTTTCCACAGCCCCCCACTGGCCTCTAGGCCCTGTGGAGCGGCTTACGCTGTGGCCGGCCTCTGTCGTGGGGATATATATTCCATTATCTACCTTCCCTTTTTGTGGCACAGGTTTAACAATAGGTAAAAGAGGGATATTGACTAGCCTAGTTATGGGTGGGTCACGAACTTTAGGGGCAGAGACCTGCACAACTGGAGAACATGGAGCCGAAGGCATAGGAAAGGCAGGTGCCCGGGTATTAAGAACATCATTGATACGATCACATTTTGCCATAAGGTTTTTAACACAATCCTTCAAAGTTTCAGTAATGTCCGAGGCAATCTGAATTAAAGCAGTCTCAAGTCTATCTGTGAACAGTTTTTCCAATAAGGCCATAATGCCTTCCTCCGTCAGAAGGGTTGACTGAACAGAGCCAGTCATAGTTAACGCAGAACATCCAACATCCCCGGGGTTCATAGGGAAGTTAGGTATCACAGTTTCAGGTAAAGCCGGGCATGGAAGAACTGTGGCAGGTAGTGGCAAAGTAGGTCTACACGCCTCAATGATGACCCGAGGCTCCAATGGTATACAGTTTATAGCAGAGGAATTGGAAGTATCAACAAACCCAGGGGTAGGAGCAAGGCCCAGTTCACGCTCGGACTCAGCAATCTGCGATGATAATTCCCCCACCTTTGTAGTTAAGTATGTGAGTATACTTGTAGTATACTTTGGCACCTTTGCTTTGGCTTCATCAGCCGCTGGAGTAACCAATTTGCGCTTACCCATAATGGAAGATGTTACGGACGTAGCCCGTCCCGTCCCTGGTCGTCCTTGGACGGCCTTAGACGGCCCGCCCTCTGCCCGGGCTCCGCCCGGCGCCGCCCGCGCGCGTCCGCGACGCGGAGGTAGCTGCCGCCTTTAGTAGCGCCTCCTGGCGCTTGTGCAGGAAGTGGGCGGAGGATGTTGCAGGGCTCGCTGGGAGTTGTGGTCCGCTCCGCGGCCGTGCGATGGCGCTGCACGGCGGCGGGGGCGACTACAACGTCAGGGACCCAGCAGCGCTGTGTGTCAAAGGCAGTGCGAGCAGCGTCTGAGCAGCGTTTCCGCGACCCCTCCTGGAGCCGGTAAGCTTCTGTTTAGACCCCCGCTCCTCTCTGGGAGCTGCCGCCTTTAGTAGCGCCTCCTGGCGCTTGTGCAGGAAGTGGGCGGAGGATGTTGCAGGGCTCGCTGGGAGTTGTGGTCCGCTCCGCTCCGCGGCCGTGCGATGGCGCTGCACGGCAGCGGGGGCGACCACAACGTCAGGGACCCAGCAGCGCTGTGTGTCAAAGGCAGCGCGAGCAGCGTCTGAGCAGCGTTTCCGCGACCCCTCCTGGAGCCGGTAAGCTTCTGTTTAGACCCCCCACACAGGACAAGGCACTGGAATGGATCACCTCCTTCCTCGACGGAAGAACACAGAGAGTCCGCCTACCACCGTACAAGTCAGAGGCCACCAAAGTCATCTGCGGCGTCCCTCAAGGATCCTCACTGAGCCCCACCCTCTTCAACGTCTACATGAGCCCCCTCGCGGCCATCGCACGCCAACACAACCTCAACATAATCTCCTACGCCGACGACACCCAGCTGATCCTCTCCCTGACCAACGACCCCGCCACCGCCAGAGCCAACCTGCACGAAGGGATGAGAGAGGTAGCCGAATGGATGACGACCAGCCGCCTGAAACTGAACTCGGACAAGACGGAGGTCCTCATCCTGGGCTCCTCACCCTCCGCCTGGGACGACTCCTGGTGGCCCCCCGCCCTGGGCACCGCACCCAAACCGACGGACCACGCACGCAACCTGGGCTTCATCCTGGACTCCTCCCTCTCCATGACCAGACAAGTAAACGCCGTCTCCTCATCTTGCTTCAACATCCTGCGCATGCTACGCAAGATCTTCCGGTGGATCCCCACCGAGACGAGGAAGACGGTCACCCAGGCACTCGTCACCAGCCGACTGGACTACGGCAACGCCCTCTACGCCGGAACCACCGCCAAGCTCCAGAAGAGACTCCAGCGGATCCAGAACGCCGCGGCCAGACTCATCCTCGACATCCCCCGACGCAGCCACATCTCCGGACACCTGAGAGATCTGCACTGGCTCCCGGTCAACAAGAGAATCACCTTCCGTCTCCTCACCCACGCACACAAAGCCCTACACGACCAAGGCCCGAGCTACCTCAACAACCGGATCAACTTCTACGCTCCCAAACGCCTCCTCAGATCAACCAGCCACGCCCTCGCCGCCGTCCCCCGCATCCGAAGAGCGACAACAGGAGGAAGGTCCTTCTCCTACCTGGCCGCCAAGACCTGGAACTCACTCCCAACCGACCTGCGCCTGACCCAAGACCACCTCTCCTTCAGGAAGAAGCTCAAGACCTGGCTGTTCGAGCAGTAACGGCACCCCCCCCCAAACCAGCGCCTTGAGACCCTACGGGTGAGTAGTGCGCTCTATAAATGACCTGATTGATTGATTGATTGAGAGTGGGTGGACTTCATGATTCACATGCAAAAAGGTCACTGGTATCCAATTAAAACATTATCTATATGTCCCCTCTTCTTATCCCAGTCATTAATTAGGAAGCATCTCCAAACCAGCAAGTGTGGCCAATGTACCAAAGACAGGCCCAGGCAGTTTCATACAGCAACAGTATATGCCGGTGCAATTTCATCAAAATGGAACTGATGCCCAACAGAGTCCGCCAGACATCAAAATAGTGCATGCTTGATGATCCAAATAGATGAACAGGAAGAAAGAACAACCTTATGATACCTGGTAAAAAAAAGGAAGAAACCTTATGAAGGATGGAATGGTCTGGGTGAAAAAATAATGAAGGTTCTCTATATAGACATCAGAGAACCACATTCCCATTTATCACCACCTTACTGGTGAGAAATTTGAACACTACAGAATCCAAAGGCTTAACCGAATAAGTCTGCAAGGCCTTGGGAACCTGAAGCAGACCAGAGGGAGATCCCAAGGAGTGGTGAGGTCAGAAATACACCATTAGAGTGATCAATACTTCATAAGAAAACCCCAAAGAAATGCTTTTAGTCAATTAGACAGTCACCCTAATCCCAGCCAACAAATGAGTCAAAGCAAGAGAGAGAAAGAGGCAGAAGGTAGAGGGAAAGCATGCAAGAAAATTAGAGGCCATGGAAAGGAAATGGCATCCTCTCCCCAGGTAGTGCGATCTAAGTACCAGCAGCAAAACCTTCACATTCTGTTGAGAGGCAAAATAGATCAGAAAACAAATACCAAACCTCTTTCATATCTCAAGGAATCAAGTTCTGAGAATTGGCAAAAAAGATGCAGAGATGATGCATCCAAACCCTGTCATCTACTGAATATGAACCCTCTTCAGAAACAAGAGATGAAAATCCACCAACCAATCCAGTAGGAAACTAGGGAGGCCTAAGTCCTGAAACCAATTTCAATACAGTTGGTTGACATATGTCATGGTGAATATATTGTCTGATCAGATCAAGTTAGCTTTCTCCAGAACTTGTGAATGCGGGCACTGGAGAGTCATGAACACTGCCACCAGTTCCCTTCAGTTTGAGGTTCGCCAGCTCCCTAGAAAGGACTGCTATCCTTGGATGGAGCTCGACATCAGGGTAGTCCACAGTTTAGGAAACTGTATCAGTTGTTACCACCATGGGGCAAGACATTTGCAGAGGCATGAACAATACCAGCTGACTCAGCTGAAACCACCATTGTGACTGAAAGGAAGCCTGCTGAATCACTGCGACAAAAGATTCAATGGAAGGTGCCACAGAAACAATGCCAAGTCTGCTGGAGAAACAGCTGTCATAGGACTGACCACATCTGGTCCCCAATAAATGACAGCACCAACTGAGACTATAGATTAAACAGACACTCATGGATAAGCATGCGTAAAATAACAGCTACCAGGCACATCTCCATCTCCTGCAAGGAACTAACATTAGCCAGTCATCTGGGGACAGGGACAAAGACCAACTATCTGAATACTTCGGCCAACAGTAGTGATGCAGGCCCAGAAAGGAAAACCCTGAATTTAAAATTATGGCCCTGACCACAAAACAAAGATATTGCCTGTGATATGGGGCTTGTGCATGAAAGGATCAGAAGATCCATTGTCTCCATGAAGCACGCAGTCTCCAGATTGAACATAATATGACAATCTGAAACCACCCTGTGAGACTAGGAAGACAACTGAGTATGCTCTTTAACCTGCTGGGTCTAGCTGGGACCAGCATAATCTCATTTTGACACAACACCTAATGAAAACCCTACTGCAGATCTATGCTCCTGGTGAGCAGGTAAAGCCATGAATTTTGAATGACTGCCAATTTTAATAAAACATAAATAACTTCTTATGAAGCCCAAAGCAATCTTCCTTGCAAATCCAGGAGCCCCTGCAGACCTTCAATGAAACAGCGAATACACCCAGCATGGAAAGCTGCGCAAATTGTGCCCCTAGTTCCTGCTTATTGTAGGAAATTGAGCCAAATAATCGGATTTCCCAATCTAGAGAAATGATGCCTGAATTTATAAAGTAATTTGAGGGAAAGAATATACATGATGCTTATTGTTTATGTTAGACTTGGCATCCTTGGCATGGTTTCCCCTGACATTTTGCCTTCTGACTTCCTTTTTAGCTAACTTCATTTGTGTGGCTTTTACACAATTGGCTTATTTAATTTACTTATAAGTCCATAGTACAGTGCATTACATGTGCCCAGCGCCTATAAATTAAGTGCTACTAGTTTGCCCGCAGCACTGAATGTGCTACCCACTTCAGTAGTCCTTCAAACATGACTCAGTGCTGCCATTGAAGTAAGTAAGTAAAGTAAGTGAAAAAACTTGTAGAGCGTATGAATGCCAAAGTGTCTTGGCGCTGGGAGTAGCGACGGAACGAATAAAGAATTGGGTGAAAAAGCTTCATTCCTGTACAGGAAATAGCCAGGGCTTAAGCATTTTCCTAAACAAGGTTCTGGTAGGTTGTAGCCGAATAATGACCGGTAGTTCATTCCTGAGCTTGGATGCTTGATAGGAAAGGCTTCTGCCTCCCATCTGGCCTTTTGGATTTTGGGGACATGGACTGGACCTACATTGGGAGATCTAAGATTACGCCGTGGGGAGTGCCAATGAAAAAGTTTCCGTAGGTCCGATGACCCTCCACCATATAAAGCTTTATGCATCAGGCATAGCGCCTTGAATTCAATGTGCTGCTTGACCGGAAGCCAATGAAGCTCCCTAATGCTGCTTGAAATATGGTGGTACTTGGGAATATTGAGCAGCACTTGCCCTGCGACATTTTGCAGGGATTGAAGTTTTAGCAGTTGAGGTTTGTCTATGCCCAGGAAAAGTACACTACAGTTGTCAATTTGTGAGACAATTAATGAGACTACAACCGAACTAGGGGAATAAAGGGCAAAATGTTGTGCAAAGTCTTTAGTAGAAAAAAGAAAGAAGATGTCAAAAGGTTGATCTGTCCTGCAAAGTTTAGATGGTCATCAAACAGGAAGTTCCTAACTTTTACCAAGGAGTTCGGGTAGTTACCGGCTTCTGCCAGCCACCAAGATTTGTTCCAGAGTTGTGGTCCCTTCCCAAACTCTATGACCTACATTTTTTATGTGTTTAATTTGAGGTAGGTCTGATGCATCCACCCCATAATGTGCTTCAGACAGCTATGAAATCTCCAAGCCACAGTTTCCACACTCGAAGAAATAGAGATAACAATCTGAGTGTCATCGGCATACGATACCAGCGAGAAACCGTGAGCCCTAGTCAGCTTGGCCAGAGTTGTAACCCAAATGTTAAATAAGGTTGGCGACAATGCAGAGCTTTGGGGAACTCCACTAGGGAGGGAGAACCTCTCTGATTTAAAATTGTCCCAACACACCCTCTGTTCCCTTGCAGTGAGGAATGAGGTGAGAAGGGTTAGGGACGCCTATTTAATTCCTATTGCTTTCAGCCGCTCTGTTAATACCTGATGATTAACAGTATCAAATGCTGCTGATAGGTCATGTAGTATGGCTCTTCACTCCCCCAACCAGCTGTTTGCGTTTTTCCTATGTGGCAATGATTAAAGTGGACTCGGTGGAGTGCCATGGTCTGAACCCATGTTGGGTGGGATTTAGAAGGACATTGGCATTGATATATCCAGTTAGGTCTTGGTTGATTGATTTTCTAGAATTTTAGCTGCAAGCAGTCAGAAGAATATCTGCTGGTAGTTTTTCACCTCCGAAGGGTTAAGCAAGGGTTTTTTTTTAAAAGGGTCTAATGCAGGCTTTCTTCTAGGATGCAGGGAAGGTTCCTGAACTTATGACACTATTTAGAAGTGGGGCTAGTTGAGTACTAATCTTATCCGTAGCCAGATGTATTATAGCGGGGAACAAGGGTCTGTCAGGGACCCTGATTTCGTGAATAATAGCAGATCATTCACTTTGTCCATGGTTAAAGATGTGAAACCAGTCAATTGGAAAGCAATGTTATCAGAGGTCCTCCGTCATTGGTACAAGGGGCGTGATAGGGGCAGGGGCCTTCCCTGCACGTTCGTCATAGACTGTTTGAACTTTGCTTGGAAAGAAGTGGGCCACTTTATCACAAAGAGCTTGATCTGGAGCAAATTGATTCTCCTGTTTTGGACACATTAGTGACAGTCTTAAAAAAGCTCTCTTGAAGAGTTTTTTGCCACCTCGATTTTGCTTGTAAAGTAATTAATTTGAGAGCTTTTAATGTCTTCCTTGTATTCAGCTAGTGCTAATTTGTAGGTAAGCTTACCCTGCTCTCTATAGTCTGACCTCTAAGTGTCTACACCAGCCGTGGCCCATCCAGGTAAGAGCGGAGGGACCCGAGGGGGATTTCACGAGGGATAATTAAATAAATAATTAACTTCCCCTCATAATCGTATGTCGAAATGCCCCCCCACCCTCCCACATGGCCCCACCGCTCTTACCTGCATGGGGAGTGGCTGGTCTACACTTACATTTGAGATTTGAAGAGTCTGAGTGTGAAGTTTTAAACTGCCATGTTGACCTGCCAAGATAACCCTCCTGTCAGGCCCAAACCTTCCTTTTTAATACATATAAGCCACCCTGAAGTTAGGCATTAGACAGACCTAAGGACAGGGTGCAGTGTATTTAAAAATTAGGACATGTACTTTTAAGTTTTACATGCCTTGGTAGTGAAGAGCGATTACATTCATTTTCACTACTGCAAGGCCTATCTCTCCCATAGGTTAAAATTGTAATTACTGTATTATATTTTATAAGTGTAATTCCCAATTTGAAAAAGATAGATATTTCGATTTTGGTGTCTCTGGACTCACAATTTAAATCACAAATTATGGTAAAGGTGAATTTATGTTGCAAGTCTGAGAATGCCACTTTTAGAAAGTTGCGATACAAAAGGGGATGATGGACGGAGCGTTTGAGCAAATCAAACACTCACCCCCAGTCAAATGATCTGGGTTTAATCCATCACCATTCTTTAGCTCACTCGGCCACCCCAGTTCAGACATGGCCATATGCAAATCAGTCTGACCCTTTGCCTCATGGGAACAGTCCAGTCTGAACTGCCAAGACATGTCTTCCCTGGACCGGAAACAAGCATCCTGGGACCGGTTTCGGATTCATAATCCTCATCAGCCAGGCTATCTTGAATCCAGTGGCCAAGTGAGCAAGGGACTCACGTCTGAGCATACCCTGCCACACTTAGGGCGAACAAAGCGATACAAAAGGGGATGATGGACGGAGCGTTTGAGCAAATCAAACACTCACCCCCAGTCAACTGATCTGGGTTTAATCCATCACCATTCCTTAGCTCACTCGGCCACCCTAGTTCAGACATGGCCATATGCAAATCAGTCTGACCCTGTGCCTCATGGGAACAGTCCAGCCCGCACTGCTAAGCCATGTCTTCCCTGGACCGGAAACAAGCATCCTGGGACCGGTTTCGGATTCACGGTGATGGATTAAACCCAGATCTTTTGACTGGGTGTGAGTGTTTGATTGGTTCAGATGCTCCGTCCATTACCACCCCCTTTTGTACCACTTTTGGCCGCCATAAGTGTGGCAGGGTATGCTCAGACGTGAGTCCCTTGCTCACTTTGCCACTGGATTCAAGCAAGCCGGGCTGAAGACGGCTGGAATGCCAGAAACCGGTCCTCGGAAGCTTGTTTCCGGTCCAGGGAAGGCATGACTTGGCAGTTCAGGCTGAACTGTTCCCATGAGGCACAAGGTCAGACTGATTTGCATATAGCCATGTCTGAACTGGGGTGGCAGAGTGGGCTAAAGAACGGTGATGGAATAAACCCAGATCTTTTGACTGGGTGTGAGTGTTTGATTGGTTCAGATGCTCCGTCCATTACCACCCCCTTTTGTACCACTTTTGGAAAGTTGGCATTTTCTTACTTTAACCATTCTGTTCCCTTGTCTGCCTCTGAATACACATCTGCGGTGGGTGACAGCTGGGCTTTGTGCATTTCCTCGAGACAGCCACACATAAAGGAAATAGGTGTGCCTAAAGGGCCATCCACATCCTGATGGGACATTAACATCCGTAAGTCTCATCCCGGGCAAGATCGGAGGGGGGACCTGACACTTGCACCGGAAGGGCTGTGCCAGTCCCCACACAAAGAGCTGCATACCCAACCGTAATGAGTCTGGACAAGGGCAGGGACCTTGTGCCCTTCAACGGCCTCTCTTTTGAGTCTCCACAGGAATAACTGGGTATACGTACTGGATTCCTGACACCACCAACTCAGTACACTTCTAGAACTGAGGATATTCTGCCAGGAAGAAGGACTGCAGTGCTGCTGAAAGGACTGTCACTCTGCCAGACTCTGCTGGACTACTGCTTTGCTGTGCCTGCCCTGCAGCATGCAGCCTTCCTTCCCTGGGAGTGAGAAGGACTGTGCCTGCATCCCTACATTCTCAAGAACTTAAGTGACTCCAAGGGCTTGCTGGCTTGCCTCCTGTTTTGAAGTCTCTGGATATTAAAGACTTACTCCACTCTCCCACAAATGATGGGACTCTGTTAGCTGTGAGTTTACTGTGCCAAGTGGTGCCAATCCAGCCCTCGTCCCTTGATAGGGAGTTTTCTGAAAGTTGGCAGCAAATTCCACGCATTGCTGTTGTTGTATCGGTTAGAACTGCTGCATCGCCTCTAACACCATCGCCTGACAAGTACATTTCATCGACATCAAGGAAACCGCCAACAATGTATCTCAGATCATGCGGCTCGGAACTGACACATCGTATACATCCAAACGGATCGACGACGATGCATTGCCTCCTTGACTCAATGCATCCGATCCTCGACATTAACATTGACACATCCTCCTTGCAGCAGGCCGAGGCTGGTCCCTGTATTACTTTTGGATTTACCCCAGTCAAGATCAACCAGATGTCCCTGGTCGGTGCTTTAAGCTTTTAAGCACTACATTTTGAGATATTGTTTAGAAATGTGTAACTCCTGTTCTACTTATTGGATTTTTGTTGTTCTGGTCTTGTTTTGTTCATTCAATTAAGCTTCATTATTCTAACCTGGTGTGGATTATTTTTGTGTGGTGTTTTCACAGTTTTACTGTTTTGTGTGCTGCACAAATACTTTATACACTGTCTCTTAAGTTAAGCCTTGTTGCTCTGTGCCATCCTACTAAGGTGTGAGCAGAGGTTAATTTAAAGTGTGTATCTGACTTAACTTAACTATGACTGTGACCCCTACTTGGACAGGGTGCATCCCCCTGCCAACTTGAGACCCAATTTCTAACAGTCTCATAATGGTAGCAAATATTCTTTCCAACAGTGCAGAAAATAATGCATACTAAGAAAATGCATGTTTTCCCTGGTTAGATGACACACACTGTCCTTACAATACTTACATTGTAACAGTATAACAAATTATGACTGGCTCTATTGCTTAGCTACTACAGCCATGTGAATAACTAAAGAGTGACAATCCCTGTTGATTGAAACTCAAGTTATCTGCATGTTGCAAGATTGTCTCCCAACTGGACCAGTGCCCATACTTTAATGCTCTAGCCCACATATATTCCTTTCTGACCCAGCACCACCACTAGGAATACTGCTCCAACATGAAATTAATCTGACAACTGTAAATTTGAATTTAAGTCCCTATCAATGACAGAAGGCACTGAGAAGGACACCACTCTTGACTAACCACCATCAAACCTCAGAAAACCCGGTGAACTCATCACCTCATTGCTCCTTTCGCTATATTACCATTCCCCAGCAGGTCACTTATTCTCCATGCTGGGGCTCACACAGATTGTTAAACTATGCGAGAGAGGGAGACCACAGTCTGAATGTTGATCGTGACTGAACTTCAACTAGCCCAAAAATATGTGAACCAAAAAGGTGAACTATTTTTGTGAGGATATCCTGACTCACATATGGTAGCTTGAGAAAGTGTTGGTTACATGTTCAAAAACAATTTTCATGTAAATGAAAGCTGAATCCAATTTATTTGAAAAGGGGACGATTTAATACATAGAATATCACTGGAATAATGAAAATCAGATATAGGGATCAAAAGCAAAAATGAAAATCAATGTTAGCAGTTAGTCCCACTGAAAGTTTTTACCTTTGGACCTAACTTTTCTGGACGTCGCAGATCACAGACACTTTAGCTGAGAATGATTACATGATGTTTGATACATCTGAGGATTGCTCCAAATGTAATTGCCCATTTAGTAGTTCAGAGTAATAAATAAGATATGATAAAGTCACCAAGTTTGTGTTTTTTTCCAGGTGGTTCTGGCAGCTTTTTCTCATCTGTAAATCTTCAGGTTCAGTTTGTCATACCCAGGCCGCAGTTACAAGTTCCATGGGGTTCTCACAAATTGCAAACACTGCAAAATGCATAGATGCAACAGTGCATCTGGATTTCCTTGAGAAGCAACATCATCCTCTGTCTACAGGACCATATGCATGTCCAGTTAAAGAGGGAAGTTCCATAAGGCCAAGCACCAAAAATGCTTATTTGCAATTTGTTCACTAGATTTTGTACAGACCAACAACAGTATCCTTTGCTACAAGACTTGAGCCCTCTTTATTCCCATTGGGATCAGTAGGAATCTGCCTACAGCAGTACTGGGGAATGGGCCTGAACACAGTGTCTGATTCACAAAGGCAAATGTCCACATGTACATTTACTCATGTGTAAATCTAATCCTGCACATAAGAATAACTTTGCACTTATTGATTAATATATGGAGCATATACGTGCTACCCAAGCACTCCTTCCTCAGTTACTTTCTTGCTGTGCCTCTTAATGCAGCTCTGGTGCTCCACTTCATCCTTCTGACGACTCCTAAAGGAAGTCCAGAGTGCAAGGGAATAAATTCCCCTAGTAAAACTACACCCTTCAAACTGTACAACCATTGCAGGAAACAGATATCGGTCAACAACCTGCCGGAGGTGTGTCTTTGGTGTCTGGGCTTGGGGCACATCTCAAAGTCATGCGATGAATGTACCCTCATGCACCTGTGACAATCTGGGACATATAAGCAAAGTGCTACATCGCTGAACACAAGACGTTGCGGGCCTTGCACATTTACTGCCTCTGGTTCTAAGACAAGGGTGCAGAGCCGCTTCGGAGAGAAGTCGTCTTCATGGTCTAAGTCCTTTGCTAAGTTGAAGTCCAAACAACAACCGAAGGTGAAGCAGGACTCTACCTCCCTCCTGCCGCTCTCTGCCTAAAGAGAAGCCGCGAGGGCAACACCATGTCAGTTGTTCACCCTCCTAATCTAGTGTTATGGAACAGATCACGCAGTTGAAGCTGATGCACCCCAAATTTCCTGGTCCATCAGCAAAGAGGCCGTGCTGTATATATTTGGAATTTTCCTGCTCCCTTTGGAGCGCCTTCAGGCCAGAGGGAGCTGGGCCCTCAGTTGAATTACCACTGGCAGATCCAACCTCAGTGCAGCTGTAAGAAATTGGGTTGCTGGTTCTGGGGGTGAAACCCTACTGAAGCAGGAACTTCAATCCTTGTTAGGGTGTAGTTACAAGAAAGCCCTTCATTAACCCTTGCTCAACCCTCGTGTTGCTTGCCACGGGCTTAATTCAGAGGCAGCGTAGAGTATTTGTGCAACACTTCAAACACAATCACAGTGAAAACACGTCACAAAAGAATACCACATCTGATCTAGAACAATCGATTATTATTTAATAAATAAAACAAGACCAAAATGTCAAAAATTAGATCAGTAGAGCTGGAGAAAGGCAATTGTAAAGATCTCAGTTAAAATAGCGCCAAAAAGCAGAAAGAGTCAACTGTAGATATCTGGTTGCGCAAGCCTGGGACAAAGTCGCAAGTTCTGGCCAACCGTGAGCGCAGGCTGGCTACAGGGACAAAGTTAGGCCCGCTGAACAACAGTACCTTAAGTCCTAGTTGAAATGTCTAACACTGAGAAGCTGCTTTGTAATCAAAGATCCTGTGGTGAAGGGCTTGCAATGCAAAGTCCGACTTTGAGGATGTGTCCCGCAGTCAAGGCGATGCATGGATACTGAGGAGCTGTTGCGAGAATGCGATGCAAGAACCTGCATCGTCGCTGAGGCTGCCATCAATGAGAGATTTGCGATGTGAGGGCCTGCATCTGAAAAGATTCACACAGGTAGTGGTTCCAATTCGAACTGCGAGGATGATGTGGAGTCCTTGCGTCTGGAGGACCTGCACAGCAGAGGTAATGCATAGCTTCTGATCGGGTTTACGCCGCGTAGCAGAGAAGATGAGTCCATTCTGCTGGATCCACAGTTGAGCCCACCCACTCACACTAGGTGCAGTGGGCAAGGATCCGATGATGAAGAATGCACGGGTGGTACCCGTCGATGAGGATCCTATAAAAACATCTAAGAGATGCCAGGATCTCACTAACCAACTGCTGTAGAGGAGAGAGCTAAGATGACATTGACTGTTTAGACTGGACTATGTTTTTGGAAACTGAGGGTACCCTTCCATCTTTAGCTTCTCATTCCCCTAAGTGTGATATATGTACTGCACAGTGCATAGCTGTGGGAGTAAGCAATACTGTATCCCATACTTAAGAGCCAGTCAATATCAGCAGAAATGCTGCAACAATTGGCTTTTGGTGCTAATGTCACACAAGCGGTTCACCTACAAAAACGGTCCACTACAACCATAATTAGGAACACACAAAAAATGATTTTTTGAATGCAAAAATGGCAGAGAACTTAGGCTTGACCTCCTGTATCATCTGAACGTAGCCCAGACGATAGAACAGACATAAACTGGGACACACTGACTAAACTCAACATGAACCGCATTAGAACAATTTTGCAAGGCGTCATTAAGACAGAATACCTCAGAGCAAATGCAGCCCAAGGGGCCTGTGGGTTAACAACGCCCGAGTATATTTCTCAATGATGCCACCCTTAAAAAGGAATGGGCCCAATACCTTGACACTGTACTAGGAACTAGTTGATCCTGATCATAAAAACAGGTAAGAGATCAGCAGAGACTATACTAACAGAAATACGGACCACTGAGGGACAACTTAGGGCAATAGTGACCGCCTTTAAAAAGCGACTTGATAAGATCAATAAGGAATAAGGAAACACATGAATATAAGGAGTTCTTAGCACATTCTAAGATTCAAAAACTCCAGAAGGATGGGAAGAAGTTTGCATATAATAAGTTATATCCATACTCAGTACTGAATTATAAGGCACCAGCCGCTAATGACGGTAATCTAACAGACAGCAACTGCTCTGATGACCGATCGATCGATTCAGAGGGGTGCCAAGTGATAAAGACCAGAGTGGAAAAACTAGGTCTAAAAATAAGAGTTGACCAGGGGCTCAGTCATGGCCGGGATTTAACAATTTCTTGCCAGCCATCCCTTTCTATCTACCACCTTTCCCACCACAAGGACTACCAATTATGCCTTGGGGGGCACCATTAAATCAAATGGTACCACAAAGATTCCCACAAAACTAATGGTCACAGAGGGAGAAAGAAAAGAGAAAACAGGGTGGAGCGGGACCTAGAAATATGGCCCTACAGGCCACTTACACTTACCGGGTAAGTGGGTAACCCCCTGGGATGCTCGAATCCCAGGAGGCCAGTTTTGACACTTTGAGGCTGGTTTCGGCCTCAGACGTGGTCGTGCACGTTAAGCAACTTGAATGAGTGTGATGTAATCAGCTTGTTAAGTAATGCATCCTCCTTGTCCTTGTTCTGTTCCTTGCTGCTCAGCCAATGTGATGTCATTAGAATGTTATGAATGTTTGTACTTGAAGGGAATTCAGTTGGAGATGATGGGCTGAGCAGCAAGGTGGCTGCTCCTGGTGGGGAATATATTGGAACGTACTAAGCTGTAACTTGATGAATAAACCACCATACAAGAGCTGTCTACGAGACATCTTTAATTGCTACATTGGCGACGATTAAGAAGCAAGAACCTGCGTGTGCCACATAAAGAAAGCTGAAATTACCAAAGATAATACATTCAAAGAAACAGTAATGAAAGCCAAAGGAAATCAAAGGTAAAAGACGTTTTACATAAATTAAAAGCATGCGTTTAAAGTTATCTGGCAGTGACCCCAATAACGGTCCCCCCAAATCCAAGAGTGCCAGATCCAGCTGTAAGGAGAGCCCGATGTCCCTTATAATACCATGGGAGTCTATGACCCCTGAGAGGTGCTACCATGAGCAGTGGTGCTCAGGGGCATACATCGCATGTTAACGAGTTAAATAAAGAGTTTTTCGGGGGCAGAGATTGAGTCCCAGAGCGCAGTGTGTAGTATTCTCATGTAATGTGTATGCTTTAGTATCCAGCTGCTCAGCCCTGTGTGTGTGTATTCCTATTGGAATCCTAGTCTGTGTGGAATGTTGGATGGTTGAGGATGGGCTGAGCGGCCAGTAGGCTGCTCCTGATGGGGCTGTTATCTTGACCTTGACTTATCCTAATAAACATCAACTACAAGTACCTGAATTGGTCTGCTGTGTCTACTTATCTACACCTGTACCTATGGGATTTACCCACTACATTTTGGCGGAGAGGGTTTTTAAGTCCCATCATCCCTGTATGCCTGTATGGCATTATATTTATTTCCTTAGTGTTTTTCTACTTTAAGGAGTGGGTTATCAGTCCCATGACTTAGGGAGTGGGTTATTAGTCCCATTACCCTGTGCAGTGGGTTTCAAGTCCCGCTAGTTTTTTTGGGAATGAGTTGTTAGTCCCATTTACCCTTGGCTTACGCAAGTTTGAAAAAAAAAAAATGATCATTTTGATGAGGGGGTTTTAGTCTCACCTTGGTTTTTAGGGGGTGTCAGTCCCACCTGAACAGTATTATACTAGGGTTTGAGTCCCATAGTGTCCCTTAAAAGAGGGGTGGCGCTTTTGGCTATGTCACAGTCTTCTCATGTGAGAAGCACTTTCTTGGGTTTTAATTCGCCCATTGCAGCTTTTGTCTTAATTTTTGATAATATGTGAGCTCAAAATTTTACGACTTGTTTATTTTAAATTGTTCATTATTAAGGGAGGAGGATGGGTAAGTGTTTATCTTATTGCTTTCTTTCTTCTTTAATAATTTGAATTTCTGTTTTCCCTCCCGTGATGCCTTTTATATCCATCCCTGGGTCACAGATTTCTTGGAAGTTGTATATTTTACTTGTGCATAGTTTCTCCTTGTTTTCTCTTCTGTTCTTTTGTTTTAAATTATTAAAGGGAGAGGATAATGTAGTATTCTCATGTAATGTGTATGCTTTAGTATCCAGCTGCTCAGCCCTGTGTGTGTGTATTCCTATTGGAATCCTAGTCTGTGTGGAATGTTGGATGCATCAGAGTTTCAGTTGAGGATGGGCTGAGCGGCCAGTAGGCTGCTCCTGATGGGGCTGTTATCTTGACCTTGACTTATCCTAATAAACATCAACTACAAGAACCTGAATTGGTCTGCTGTGTCTACTTATCTACACCTGTACCTATGGGACTTACCCACTACACAGTGCTGATCCTTCTTATATTACATCGAGGTGATCGAGATGCAAGCACTTTAATGGCTCTTAAATGTGGTCATGGCCCCTTGAAAAGTGTTGCTCGGGGCATACATCGAGCCCCGGTGTTGACACCTAATTTATGTTGTTCAGGGCAAATGTAAGAATTGAAGGCAGTCATTTTGAAATATGCTGTTCATGGACAAATATCGAGCCCCGGTGTGCTTGCGCTTGAAGTATGGCTGTTGTGAGCAAGCTTTGAGACCCAGTGAGAAGTCATTAAGTGCTGTGAAGGTTCACACCTTAACTCGGGGGCTAGGATCGAGCCCCGCTGTTGCCTAGTGGTGCTTGGCAGGAATGAAAAGTAAAGTGAGGGAAAAGATCGTGACCCAGTTTACAAAGTACTAATCTCTGGGAAGCAGACCTGATGTGAAGTGTGGGGCGGAAATTGAGCCCCGGTGTATTTGGTTTTCACATGTTAAAATATGAGTGATTGCTGCGTGAAGCCTCCCTTGGCCTGTCACTGGAGTGTTTGAGTTTGTTTGCTGCAATCTTCACGGGTCCCTCTGCTGCTACTGGAGCCACCGAGTGTCTACTGGACTGGGACTGTGTTGCGGACGTAACTGTTGGGGACTGTGAGGGCCAGCATTCATAGCTGGAGTCACCAGCTGCTCCTCTTCCCCTAATCAGCCCGCCTCCCGCTCGCTGCATATTACATCTCACAGCCCCTGCTTTGCGGGAGCCGTTCGCTGCGTGAAGCCTCCCTTGCACTGTTACTGGAGTGTTTGACTTTGTTTGCTGCAATCTTCACGGGTCCCTCCGCTGCTACTGGAGCCACCGCGTGTCTACTGGACTGGGACTGTGGGGCGGACGTGCCTGTTGGGGACTGCGAGGGCCAGCATTCATAGCTGGAGTCACCAGCTGGTCCTCTTCCCCTAATCAGCCCTGCCTCCTGTCCTATTACAGCTGGCCCTTCCCGCGCGACGCGCGCGGTTGTGCGCCGGGCTGAGCCCGGGCAAAGGGTGGGCCGTCTGAGGCCGTCCGATGCCGATAGAGGCCGGGCAGGGCCCACTCTCTTTGAGGTACATCTTTCTATTCCTGCAGCTATTTTCTTGATTGGTAGTGTCTATTTAACTATCAGTATGGTGCTGCGGTCAGGGAAGGGGAGAAAGGTTACTATATCTACCCCGGGGGGGGGGCTGTTACTGGGACCATGGAGCGTTTTATTAACCGGGCTGCAAAAATTCTGGAGAAAGAAATAGCAGAGACAGAAAAGCGTTTGTCCCTTGACCTGGTGACGGGCAGGCGCTCTTCGCTTGGTGCTATTGGTGCATCTGTCTCCCCCGTATTAGGGCTGGCGGACCTGGGAACAGCTATACGTCCATCTTGTAGCCCGAAGCCGGTAGAATACAGTGCAATTGATTCTTACCTAGAGAATACTATAAACAGTACACCCATAAGTGGTTCTACACGATCTCTGATTAGCTTAATAACGTCTATGGACAGTCCTGATCTCGCTCCATCTCCAACGAATACCCAAAGTGTACAGAATAAAATTACCAAAAGGAAACGGGGAGGGAGCCCCCCAATGGGGAAATCTGCTAAAATATCTAAAAACTGTGGCCTAACACCTAGCCCTAGTTTATTAGATACCTTGTGAGGCTTTAAGCCCCTTTTAACATGGTTCCTGAACATACAGGCAATATCGACCTCCTAGGAAAAATTTAAATTTTAATGAAATCTTTAATGCTGACCCTACTGGAGCGAACACGGATCATTAACTGTAAACTTGATCAGCTCGAAAATGTTGTGGTAGCTAATATTAATACACTAGAAAAAATGGTTACTAGAAGGGAAACTATTGTAACCCCTTATACTGAGCCCATAGAAAACGGCGTTAGTACAGATACTCAACCTGAGATAGTAGTTACTAGTACCCAGCCAGCGAGAAAAGATGTACCCATTCCCAAGCCTAGATCCAAGTTAGTATCCCATGGGGGCGGTGAAGGAGGCCCAGCTCCAGCTAAGGCCTCCTTGAAAGTAAAGGAAACTCCGCCTAAGGTAATTAACCGCAAGACCAACAACCAGGCAGGGAAAGTTTCATATCCAGATCTCTCGCCGGAAGCACAGCCCTTGGTAGTGGTCCTTACGGGCATCCCGGCTTTAAAAGAGGAAGTTTATGAATCTTTTGCCTCATTAAAGAACAAAGTGGTAAGCTGGCTTAGCGTGAATAGACCTCTCCCCGCCTTTACATCAAATGAGATTATCATGGTCAAGAGGACCACCTGGGTGGGAAGAAAGGCCAAATCGATGAACGGTGACTGTGTCCTTGTAACCGTTAGAGATCCGAGGGCAGTCACCCATATTTGCGCATGGGAAAATCATAAGACAGATCCAATCATTAAGCCATTTCCCCTAAATTTTTTCTATCCACTGAATTATGAGAGAGAACTCATAAGAGGCAAAGGCAAATGGACCAGAGTAGTAAGGAGGAAAAATGACAGGGGGGCTTGGGGTAATAAGGCCCCTTTGTATCCTACTGATGCCTATGTTAGCCATAATCGATTTAATTGTTTAGAAGCCGTAGACTGACTGACCAAGTCCCAGCATGAGCTAGTGAGTAACTGTCCCCAGATCAAGGTACTAGGCCCACCCCCTAATTATATAGAGTCTCCTCAGCAAGTGGAGGCCATACTGACTGATCATGCACGGGCGGGGGGGAACAATAGCGCCCCACCCTGCGATGGAAACGGGACTCGGGGTGTAACTACTACTATACCTAATGGACATGGGAGTATTTTGTTTAATACAAACCAACTAAGCCTGCCGGAGAGTCCCTCAAAAAGCGTTGAGGAAGCCCCCGTTAACAGTACTGAAGTAAGTGATAGATGGTTTAATCTTGCCTATTGGGACATTCCTGGCTGGAATAACAAACGAGACTGCCTGGGCTGGAAAGATTTTATGATCAATCATGACATATTATGCTTCCAAGAGACTTGGTGGGTGAATGATATTAATTATGATGGTTTTGTATCTTATAATTTACCAGCACATGCCTCGAATATGGGTAGAGCCAAAGGTGGCTTGGTTATCTTACTCTCTGTCCAACTTCCAGTAAAGGTTATTTTACATGAAAATGTTGGTTGTCACTCACAAATTGTGTGGTTATCCCATAAGAACGGACGTAATACATTGTTGATTAACCATTACAACAACGTGTTTGATTCTTCCCGCTGTCTGGTGGTAAAGGAATTAGAGAAGGCTCTGGATAAGATTTGTAAGGATAACTGTGTGAACTTCTCAATCATCTGGGGTGGGGATTTTAACATCACTACGTGTACACTATCAGGGACCAAGGTTTGTGGGTACAATGATGACAGTGGGGATGGTATTATTCACTTTTCTCATAATGCGTATGGAGAGTCGTTGAACCTGGTTCTGGCTAAGTTTGCATTAAATATACTCCAACCTGCTAAAGACAGCAAGGGCAACTTCGTCCCTACCTTTATGGGGAGGAACTCGGCCACGATCATTGACCCGCTGTTGATCACTAATGATATTAGCCCCTTCTGTGATGCCCCAGTTGTAAGGGATTTAGCTCTAAATGATCACAACTGTATCACACTTGTGATCACTTTCTGGGGCCTTAAGCCTTTGTCCAATACTTGTACCATCAACGACATAGTGCCGTGTAGACCCAACGGCTATAGGATAAAATGGAGGGGAGACAACTCAGAAAAACTCTTGGTTAAAATTGTGTCTGCTTGCCTCCCGGATCTACAAGATTGCCTGGATGAGAACTCCTCCACTCAGGGAATTTTATCCAGTTTTAATAGGATAAATATTGTAATTAACAATATCCTGTCAGCTACTAAGCATGGTAATAACAAACCTATGACCGGTTGGTTCGACCATGCATGTACTGAGTCCCTGAGGAAATTAAAGACAGCATTATCCAGAAGACCAAGGGATAGATCGATTGTCTCAAACTTACGGGCATCCTATAATGAACAGCTAAAGCGTAGGAAGAGAGAACTCCGGGAAGAAGCCTGGGATAGCCTGTCTAGAGCAGTCCAGATGTCGGATAGTAAACTCTTCAGGGATGTGGTTAATCGCCCTCTTTTTAAGAGTGAGGATATTCCGGTACTCACCGCCCATGTCAGCAACGAAAGTTGGAAGTCACATTTTGGAAGTATATTCAACTCAAATGGAATGGCAATCCCAATCACTAGGAACACTGAACCCTGGCCGGCCACCCCGTTGAATATTACAGTGCAAGAAGTCGAGGTGGCGATTAGGGAAGGCACCCAGTACGGACGGGGTACCGATCGATCTGTATAAGACTGACCCGAAATTATGGGGGCCCGTATTGGTTAAAGTTTTTAACGCTGCAGTGACTGATGGCACCCCGCTTTCTAGGGGGGAATCAGTGATTATACCTATATATAAAAAGGGAGCTATGGCAGAGCCAAAGAATTATAGACCAATCTCTCTCGTAGACTCTTCCCTCAAGACAATGAGTCGGGTTTTGCTGGCTAGGTTAAAGGATTGGGCGGAGAGTAATAGAATTTTAGCCCGTTCCCAGTTTGGGTTTAGAAAAGGATTACGGACGATTGAACAGTGCATAAACTTGGACCTCGTAATAGGGAAATATACGCGCACCAAGCAGGGCTTGCTTTTTCTCTGTTTCGCTGATCTAAGCAGCGCGTTCAACTTAGTCGATCATGCCCTACTATGGCCAACACTACTTGAACTGGGTGAACCCTCAGAGATTATTTATTTCCTAGCTAGATTATATTCCAATTTATCGGCACGTATTAGATTTGGCCGGGGTGGGGAGTGCACTGACAGTATCGGGGTTAACCTAGGCATAAGGCAAGGGTGCGTTTTGGCACCCCTCCTCTTTTCCCTTTTTATTAATGCCGTTGAGGCCGAGCTTAGGTTAGTAAACTCCGACGCACCACAAGTAGATGGGCAGGCCATCCCCGTTCTGCTTTATGCCGACGACTCGGTACTTTTATCTAGAACCCCCCGAGGCTTGCAGAGATTAATGGATAGGTTTGCAGGGTTCATAAAAGAACGCAAACTTAAGATTAATTACACAAAAACCTTTATTATGATTTGTGGAAGTAAGCCGAGGATGTCTAGTTCCTTTTTTATTGATGGGCACAGGATTGAGGTTGTCAATAAATTTTGGTATTTAGGTATAACCTTTAGTAATAATGGCCTGTGGACACAAGAAATATTGAATGTCAAAGCTAAGATGTCCAATAGCGCACACGGAGTCTTTAAGTTTGCAACAAAACTTGGACAACGTCGTATATACGACATGTTGCAAATATATCGACTGAGATGCACTCCCATAGCCTTGTATGAGTCAGGGGTCTGGGGGCATAGCCGTTATGAGGCTCTGCAAACGGAAGAGAACGTTTTTTTAAAAGATTACTGTGTTTGCCCCAATCAGCCTCTACACCGATAATACATAATGAGCTAGGGATAGAATATATGTCCGACCTAATTGGTTTAAGACCTTTGATGGTTTGGAGAGCAATTTGGTTTAAAGAAGAAACTAGCTTTACGAGAGACATTATTACTGATTGTCTTCGTTTAGACAAGAGGCTCTCGATTCATTGGATTAATTACGTCGTGACCACAGTATTATTGAACATGGACATTTTGGCTGATCCAGCCAGTCTCTCCGACATCCCTAAAAAGGAGTTAAAATCTTTGTTTTTAGGGAAAAAGGCGGAAGCACGTAGGGAGGCAAAAATTTTGCTAACAATTCCCCAGTACTATTATTCTAATATCGAGACCACTGGTTTTCAGACCTACCTAACTGCGGTCACTCGGCCGTCTCACCGGTACGTCCTTACCAGGCTAAGACTGGGTATTGCCCATAATTTGGTGGCCTTTCCACATATAAAAATCCATCCTTCTGTACCGGGTCCATGTGATGGGATTACAAAACAAAGCACTGTCCACTTTTTATTTATCTGTGATTTTTATTTGCATCTACGTGTATTTTATCTAAAACCATTGTTTAAAAAAAGGGCAATAACAACTGGTAAATCAGCTGTGCGACTGCTTTTCTCCCTGAATGATCATGAAATCTGCTTTCGTACTGCAATTTTTATCTTGAAAGCCATTTCTGTGAGGAAAAGTATGCTTTTTTAAACTCTTTCCCGAATTATGTAGCCTTAATTTTAACCTGTTGCGTGGAATCTGTATTAGCGATAAATGAATGTCTATTGTCTGCTATACCATGTGCTTTTATGATTGTTGTTTTCAATTAATCGAATAAAGCTTTGAAATCGAATCGAGTGATTGCTAATCAGAGTATTGACTGACTCTAGCTAAATTCCGTTTTTTTAAGTGTGGCATTTATGCGGTATTTTCTCCTCAATAATGGACCAACTGTTACAGTTTACTTTTAAAAATGTATAGCACAAGATTAGAAGTACACGCGTCGCTTTAGCTTCTCACGGAAGCCTTCTATGATGACTCCTCACTCCATCCACGTTTGTACTCCTTTGCGGCAATATGTAGTGCATGTTAGTGTCGAGAAACCACCTGGTTCTACGTCAATATGCGTGCCTCCATTTTGTATCTACACAACCAAGTATTGCCAATAAAGTTAATTTCGTGAACCAGGTACTGACGATAAAGATAATTTTAATGTGAGGATTGCTGTGAGTGTTGCTGCCTGAAGATCATCAAGGAGTCACAGGTACTGTAATTTTAGTTAATTGAAAACTCCATATTACCGGGAAAATTTAGAACTAGTATAACATCGCCATCTTCTGGCTATGTAGTGCCACTACACCAGGACAAAGAAATACAAGTTCACTCTAAGACACAGTGAAATTTAGAGCCCCGATTGAGGAACTGTATTTTGAGTCAAGACTTTGTAATGAATAATTAGCTGCGAGGAGATCGACAATGAGTCAGAGAGCCAAGAAACCAGAATAGGAACAAAATGAATTTTCAAATCCAGTGTAAGCCCAGAATAGGGACAGTGATTCCAGAAGCGGGTCTGAGAGTCATTGTTGGGGACAATGGTCCCAAAACTTGAACCACGACGAAGAACCCAAATAACGGGGACGAACAGCCCGTGTGTGGATTAAAGTCCCAGAACTTGAACCTAGACCTAAACGTGGACAAACGTCCCAGAAGCAGAGGATTGTTGCGTATGAATTGGTGTTGAGATGCTAGTCCACTCATCGGTTCGATGTTGTGTTGAGATGACTGTGAAGCCCTATGTCACTCATTAATTTGATGTGAGATGTTAAGCCACTCATTACTTTAATGTTGTGCATGAGATGGCGGTAGAGGATGTTACGTCACTCATTACTTTAATGTTGTGCATGAGATGGCAGTAGAGGATGTTAAGAAACTCATTACTTTAATATTGTGCATGAGATGGCGGTAGAGGATGTGGAGCCACACATTACTTTAATGTTGTGCATGAGATGGCAGTAGAGGATGTTACGCCACTTAATACTTTAATGTTGCGCATGAGATGGCTGTGAAGCGTTACGCATGAGTATGCAGTAGAGGGTAAGGGGACAGAGTATTACTATGTGAGTGTTTCATTTCCCTAGTCCTGCATGAGTATGTGGTAGAGGATGAGCTTTCAGATTTCTGGTTCTGCATGAGTATGAGGTAGAGGGTATTCTTTAGGTCCCTGGTTAGTGGACGTAATATTCCCTAGTCCTATTATTTGTTTACATTTACGATTCCTATCTTGCTGTTTGATTATGTACATTATTATTGTTACGTATTTACATTATTATTATTACATAAGGAAGGTAATTTATTATCTACATTACTATTTGTTACTTACATTACTATTATTACATTATTGCATTATTATTATTACATAAGGAGGATTTTTTACATATTACTACTGCGTTCATGTATACTTATTTCGGAATGTCTTTATCTTTTCTCCATATATATATATATATATATATATATATATATATATATATATATATATATATATATATATATATATATATATATATATATATGTGTTATATACTGCTTGACTTTTCTTTATTCTATATAAAGGGAAAGATGTGTTGTAATCGGCTTGTTAAGTAATAAATCCTCCTTGTCCTTGTTCTATGCCTTGCTGCTCAGCCAATGTGATGTCATTAAAATGTTATGAATGTTTGTACTTGAAGGGAGTTCAGTTGGAGATGATGGGCTGAGCAGCAAGGTGGCTGCTCCTGGTGGGGCATATATTGGAACTTCCAAAGCTGTAACTTGATGAATAAACCACCAACTACGAGAGCTGTCTACAAGACATCTTTGATTGCTACTGAGTTGATCTGGTTCTAGCGTGCATTAGTCTAAACTTGGCACATCTGCACATGGGGCTGAATTTCTAATTTTTTCCAGGACTGTTTTAGGTTGCCAGTCGGTCCCTGCCTAGAGTCCACAAGAGTACGTACATGAAGCATGACAAACACACCCCTGGAACCCAGCACATGGCCAACCTAGTGATGAATCTGGATAATAAAACACTCACAGACACCCAGCTGAAGGTATTAAACAAAGGACTGGGTTTTGTTCCCACCATGACCTTCGATACATTCCAGCTACACTATGAGTTAGCCACTTTGTTTCATAAACTACATTTGAAGCCACATTTTATAGATCGGGAACAAGTACATGAACTCATAGACACAGGCTTACGTAAAAAGCCCATGTTCTATCATCCCACAGATATAATCCAGCAGAGCTACTGACTTTCAAACAGGCTGTGTACAAAGATGTGGAAAAAGTGGTCTTTAAAACATTGAGGACATTCCAAAATCTAAGCAAAATAAAAACGGTGGCCCTTAACGAACTGTAACAAGATGCCAGCATAGTCATAAAACCCACCGATCAGTGCAAATGGTCATTCTCCATACTACTACTGAGTATAGGGCAGAGTGTCTGAGCCTGCTTGCAGAACTACAAGATATTGGACACAGACCCTAGCCCTGCACTGATGAGAAAGAACAGTTCTATGGAAGAGGTGGCAGAATGTGAGGGTTGGATCAGCAAGCAGGAAGGGGCAATCTTAAGGAATACCAGCCAGGTAATACCGTATTTCAATACCCTCCCCAAAATAATAAAAACTGGGACCCTCCCGTCCCTACGCGCCCTCCTGGCAGACTTATCTTGTCAGGCATAGGGTCTCTATTGGAACCTTTGACCCAATTTTGTGACTTTTTTCTAAAACCCTTAGTGCAAAAAACAGAAACAGTCACCAAGGACCTGGTAACACACATAAAAGAAATAGAATTTGATCAAACAAAGGACTGGGTTCAACAACAGAATGTACTGCTGAACCTGGCTGTGGAGAGCCTCTACATGATTCCCCTATAGTAGGATACCTTGGATGTTACTGAGAATCCTTGAAGAGCACAGAATGGACTTACTCAACCCCCTGGGAGTTTGTATTTGGGTGTGCCCAAATACCCTTAATGAGAACCTGCTTTGAATTTGAGTAACCCTTTTCCTACAGACCCATGGCACGTCGATGGGCAATACTTTTGCAGCAAGTGTGGCAGGGCTCTGTGTCTACAATCTGGATTGCATCATGCAAAGTAACAACCCATATAAACAACATATATAAACAATATATAACCATGTGGAAATGTTATATTGATGATATTCTTGTGGTAAGGATGGGTGACGTTCCTACTGCTTTGGAATGAATTGCAAGGTTAAATGGACAGGAGGGAACCTTATTTTCATATACACTAGCAGCAATGACTCCTTAACATTTCTGAATGTAACAATATTCACATAAGGAGGGATACTACAAACTGACGCGTATGAGAAGCCAACTGCTAAAAATGACCTGTTCAGATTTGACAGCTTCCATCTTCGCCTGTTAAGAGAAAATCTCCCTTATGGTCAGTTGCTCCATTTAAGGCGGATTCGGATCAGTGACTTCAAAAGACAAGCAGAAAACGTAGTTGAAAAACTGAGAGGTCGATATTATCCGGAACGGACCATCCAAAAGAAAGGCCAGAAACCAGAAAAGGGATTCACTACTTGAAACACTGGTAATAGAGAGCCGGGAACTCCCCTTAGTATGTGTGAAGACATACAACATAGCCTCATATTGTTTTAAGAAATCATTAGGAGAAACTAGCAGATCCTGAATACGGGTCCACGGCAGTGGAAATACCCACTTTCTTCACACAAAAAGGAAAGATCCTTGAGGGATACCCTAGTACATAGAATACCAAGACAGACAAAAAGAGTGACCAGCATCATACACAGTGCTCTGGGCCTCCCAGAAGTAGTGGGATACTACCGATGTGGTCAGTGTGGTGTTTGCCGCTAGGCATCACCAACTAAGGAATTAGACCTTGGTTTACAATTTACCTGTCGACTAAGGAGACATACCAATTGCAACACAAAGCAGGTCATACTAATTATAACCTGTCCTTGTAACCTTAAATATATATGCATCTCAACCAGAAAGATTAGGACTAGAATATTCAAGCAAAGAGAAAATATCCATTGCAAATGCAACACCATGAACATTTATATCCCCAAAGCACACTCGGTACACGATCTTAAATGGGTTGTTTTGGAACAAGTGATAGAAGAGAACAGACATACTGAGAAAATGCTCTTTCAGGAAATCAGCGGTTGGTATATACATTATCCATACACAAACACGGGTTAATGATGGTAAATGATGACATTCCATGGTGGAACATACAGTAAAATAAGCTATGTATTCTATTTTACCATATCAACCCTGTAGAAGAGTATGACTTCCCTGCAAGGTATTTCACTACAAGGAACTCATTTGAATATTGTTCACCATTTTTGACCCTTTGATGATAGACAGCACACTCTCGGCATTTTTTAAACATCACTTACATTAAAGTCACCAGTATGCGAACAAGAGAGAAGCGCAAAACTCCCCCAGAAAATACTTTATATAAAAGAAATCATCTGATAATACATGCTTCTGAACCAGGAATACTCTCATATATATTTTTAAAAAGCACACGCCTGGCATCATGTCAAAGAGTAAAAGACCTATAGAAGTAGCCACTTACCCAGGCAAGGACCAGCCTGCTATGCGCAAAATCATGCCCCTCGGTGGCATTTCCCAGCCTGCTACGCACAAAAGCACGCCCCTCAGTGGACGCGGAGAGAGTGCGACAGAACACATTGAGCACACCAGGTCCCGATGCAGAGAGACCCGTTGAGTCCGCATCAGCAGTATGCAAGGTATCCAAAAAGGCGCCATCTCTCGAGACCACATTTCCCAACCTTATATGCTCAAAACCACACACCTCAGCAGATGCTGAGAGAGCGCCACCACGGGTCCCAATGCAGGGCGATGCGTTGAGACCTTATCAACAGTATGCAAAGTATTTAAAAGCTGCCATGGCTCATAGCCGGTTTGATTTATGGCTCGGGGACCCTAAGTAGGTGAATGGCAGGATGACTTCCTTTGATGGAGTAATTCTCGGGGCATATATAAGGAGGGGCCGTCAAGGATGGCACTGCCAGCCAGAGAACCATTAAAATGACCCTCATTGTATTTGTTTCCATAGTGTGTGACTACAGGGATCACCTTCTGCCGATACCTTATGGAACTAAACATGTTCTATGTTAAGTGTAGGTCACAGTAAAGGCCTTTTAAGGCATGTGTGTGCATGAACCCACTTTACTTTTCTTTACGCGTACTAATTTTAAGTGTTTTTAAGTGTTGCTGAAAAGTTGTATGACAAATTATGATCATAACAGTGAGGTGATCTCACATGTGTGCATGCCTTGATGCACACACATTGCATGAGGTTGCTCTATGAATGGGGCATGATCATGTGCCCACTGTGAAATTATGTGATAAATGATCTCTTCTCTAATTGTATGCATCATTTTGTAAGTGTGATAGTGTCACACCACTAAGAGTCTAGAAAGTTGGACACACCAACCAAAACAAAGTAGGGATTACATTAGTCTTGTTCCTGAAGAATGCCCATTGATCCTCAGAGGCACATAGAGAGACTGAAACATGTCGACCCAATTTTGATGGTCGGGCCATTATGCCCTGTCACATCAATCTGTTTTTAACCTTGCCTTGGGTCCTCAGATTTCAAACAAAGATATGAGGTTCCAGAAGGCAATTTTAATTGATACAATCCCTCTTAGAAAAGTTCTCCGCTAACAAAGTGCGTCGAGCCCACCCACTCACACTGGGTGCAGTTGGTGAAGATCCGATGATGAAGCATCCGTGGATAAGGACCCAATAAAAATATCTAAGAGATGCCAGGATCTCACTAACCATCCCCTGTAGCAGAGAGAGGGCAGATGATAAGGTTAACCCTCCAAGATTGTTTCGACTATTCAGCCAACTAGCCCTTGGAGTCACTTTGGAATCCTGGGCTCAACAGATGCAGGTCCAGTCGTCTCACCCAGGCAAAAGGGTGGCAGGTCAGCACAGCAAGACAGCAGCCCCTCAGGGCAGCAGTCCAGCAGAGTGGCAGACCTTTCAGCAGCACAGCCACCCTTCTTCCTGGTCCAGAAGTGTACTGAAGGGTTGGTGCCTGAAGTCCAATATTTATACCCAGTTCCGCCTTTTAAGTGGGCAAAGCTTCTAGAGGCAAAGCTTCTAGAGGTTTCCCTTTGAAGTCCATAGGGCTCCTGTCTTCCCTGACTTGGCTCCAAATTAACTACAGGGGACATACAGCCCTATTCAAATGTAAGTAGAGCTGTGCCCAGTTCCACCCTCCCATCCTGCCAGTGATGACCCATTTAGGTGCACCTAAGCTCTGTGTGGCTGTCTAAGAGGAATGCACAAAGCCAAACTGTCAGTTACACCCAATCAAGAAACCGGAGGAAATGTAATAAGGTAACTCAAATCTTATCCTATAGAAGCGGTAGGCCTTGCAGAAGCGAAAAACAAATGTAAGAGTGTTTCACTACCATGAAATGCAAAACTTAAAAGTACATGTCCAACTTTTTAAATATACTGAACCCTGGCCCTTGAGCTGTCCATGACCTATCATAGGAGTGACTCATATGTATTATAAGGACAGTTTGGGCCTGGCAAAAGGTTTATTTTGCCAGGTTGAAATGGCAGCTTAAAACTGCATACACAAGCTGCAATGACAGGCCAGTGACATGTTTAAAGGGCTACTTAATTGGGTGAAATAACACGTGCTACAGGCCCACTATTAGCATTTAATTCACAAGCCCTGGGGCATGTAGTACCAATTTACTAGGGACCTATAAGAAAACTTCATGTGCCAATTGGGTGTAAGCCAATATCACAATGTTTTAAGGAGAGCACGCAAGCATTTTAGCATTGGTTAACAGTGGTGAAGTGCACATAGTCCTACAGCCAGCAAAAACGAATTCAGCAAAAAATGGAGGGTAAAGGCAAATAGTTTGGGGGTTACCCTGCAGAGATTGCCAGGTCCCACAGCCGTCCAACCATCTTGAACATTTCACAAGCTGCACAGCAACTCTGGTGCAAACTTGCAGATTCTCCACAACCTGCATCATTCCTAACCCTGGGCAAAGCACTACGCTCGCGTAGTTTGCAGAGTTTGCTCAACTTCGCACTATGCGAACTGCACGTAGGACAGTGCGAACATGCGTAGCTTAGTGCAGTGGTCATTTTTTGCTTGCTCGCGGTCATCAACGTCAAGTTGGCGACCACGAGCAAGCAAAATGACATCCTCGCGAGACTTTTTCCTTGTTCGCGATCAGCAACATCAAGTTGCCGATCGCGAGCATGGAAATTAAACCTTCCAGCGAGATTCTCAACGCGGGGAAGTCAGGTTTCTCATTGCGAGTGGTCGCGCATGCTCGCGACCGCTCGTGATGAGAAACTACCAGTCCTCGTTGAGAAAGCTGCAGCTCGAGTTAAAATCTACTTGAGCGGCAGAAAAGAACAGCTTGCACAGCAAGATGCTGTTTTCAATGATTGCACAGTGCCGGATGCTTGTCCACACTGTGCAATCATTGAAAACGACTTTTTGCACAGTGCGAACATGCTACTACGCAGTTCGCGTAGTGCTACGCGTAGCTCGTGTAGTGCGAAGTGCACTTTGCGTAGCTACGCGTAGCGCTACTTCGAGAACTACGCCCACCCCTACTGTTAGGTTGTGTTGCTTGGTGTGTGACAAAGCCATTCCTTGTAGAGAACAAAGTGGAAGAGTGTTCAGTGCTTCTTCATCAGAACAAGTGCACAAAATATCTGTTTTGTCCCCTTAAAATGTACAATCATCAAAAACCTCAATATTTTTAAAAGAACGGAAAAGCTATTTTTGGAAGCAACTTTAATGGTGGAAAAAATATATGATGTTTATTTTGTGTGAGAGTGAGTGAAACTGATGGACAGAATGAGAAATATGTTGCAATGGGGTTACACCCATTTAGCAGACCCAGATTTTATTGCTTTTTGATCAACCAGTTTTGGACTTTTTAGTGGGGGGAGTCTCACTACTACTGTCTCAGCCACGGTGATTGACTGCGTGTATTTAACCACCAGTGTCTGCCTTTTAAGATAAGGCTGCTGCGATGCAGCTGGGTAAGTTGCGCTTGTCCGGTTACACGTGAAAATGTGTGCACACACTAAATCTTCCTTAGAGCACAGTTTCCCTTCCCTTAGGCCTACAAAGTCCTGTGAGCTATGAAACTGGGGTGAAACATGTGCGTCCAGTTTGAATACACAGGTCCCAAGATCCTACATGTACACTTTATGGGCATTTGTAAATTAACTGTCACACTGTGCCAGGGTTAGGACGGCTCAGGCCCACTCAACAAAGGAGGATGCCCAAACCTCTATTGCCAACTCAGGAGGAGGCTCCGTTTTGAAGTTTTGATTGGAAAGACCCTGGCAGTGATGTCAGCTGGGGCAGAGCTGAGGCCCCCAGAGGAGATATGAACAGCGAATACTAGTTGGTGTCATCTTGAATTGTCCCAGTATGCTGTGCAGATGGTTTGGGACAGTGGTGGAAGAGTTATGTAGCACTCTAGGATTAGCCAGGATTGTTTGGCATCTAGAACTGTCCAGCCCCATTTAAAAAAAATGTTGCACAAGGGAGAAAGAGTTGTTGTTGGAGTTGGACCCTGGAATTGGAAGGTGGAAACACCAAGGACAACTGGAAGGACAAGCTCTCTGCCCTAATAGACTAAGGACTCTGCCTACAGTTGCCGCTAGAACTGTTTGGGGGAAGAAATGGACTTCAGCACCAAGGCAATAGGAGGGGAGCTCCAGAGACCAAGAAAAGGATAAAGGCTGGTGCAGGAAGCCAGGGGAACCAGCTCCATGCAAAGTGTGCCACTTTAGAGGTAGGAGGACTGCTAGAAAGGCTCCAGTTGTCTAGGGCACATCGCTAGGACCAATATGAGCCCATGATTGTGCAAAACAGCCAAACAGGTCCTGAGATAACTCAGGGAAAAGGATTTGACCTCTGACTACCAGCCGAGAAAATGAAACATGAGGATCTCTGCTACAAGTCCTCAGGACACCCCTGAGGTGGGCCAGTGCCCAGGGGTCGGTGCAAGATGCATTAAGTTTTTATTAGCCTGATAGGGGGTGTGCTTGGAACACCCTCCGCAGGGCTCTACGATGACCGGAGACCCAATCCTTCAGTCCAGTTCATGCTAAACGTGGCCCAGGACCCTATTTCTGCCCCCGGAGAAGGAGAACTAAGGGCGAGTGCTGCTTTTCCCCCTCAGTGGTGGTGTGCTTGCTCCCCACATCTGTGTCTGGGGGCAGCTGGACAGTTACTAGGTGAGTAACACCCTGCATGCATTATGCTAGCAGGGAGAATTAAGCTGCTGGCTCCCACACTGGCAGAAAAGGGCACCGGATGGGTGGGGAGTCAGCAAGAGGATTCGTGTGTGGGCTCTCCGTGTCAACCTAGGGTTAATCCAAGTTGTGCTGCCCAGGTGGAACCAGGCACCCCAAAGAGAAAGCAAACAGTAAAGAAGTAAAGAAGACTTGTATCCTGCCCCACACAACAAAAAGGAAAGCCTTGGCTAAAGCTGCTTAATTGAAATGCCTGCTCCCTTGTGAGATTTTCCCATAATACTCTCCGGACCTCACATTTGCCTAAGTTTATGATACATGTAGTGGCCCTAAGATGACAGGGGCAGCACCAATGTTGAAAAGAGAGTTGTTCAGGGGCTGCAGGAGTGTAGTAGTTCACACACCCCCAATAGGATTCTATTGTGACCCTATACCTGCCTGGTCAAATAATCTATTATCCCCCCAGGCTTTTCAGCCTACATTTAAGCACTTCCAAGGCTGGAACATTTGTTCTACAGCTGGAGAGCACTGACCTCTATTGATTGGTCCAATGGGCTATGTTTTGTAGCCTAACTTGGTTAAAGAGTGACACAGGCACAAGTAATGTTGTTTAATGAAGTTTATTCAAATGTACTGTTGACAGTGGTTTTCATCTACGTTGTTGTAAAACTTTATTAGTTATAATAGGTGCAGATGGAATATGGTCACAAAAGTCAGTTATAGAGTGATGCATATAGCATGTGGTACTTGGTCTTTAAATGTGGTCATTCTAATAATTCCAATAGGCCTGCTTGATTAAAAGTGACACCCTCCTTTATGATAAATGTTCTATATTGTATGGGAGGGGAGGTACTGTGAATTTGGGAGTCCTGACCCATTAGGGGTGAAATGTGACTGCAGCACGTCATCTAACATACTTTCAAACTGCCTGATGTATATTTTGCAAATGAGTGTGTAGTATAAAGTAGTGTGTGTTATAAATATACTTTTCATTTTCTAAAGAAAAAGCTCAGACTGAAAAATTCTTCAATGAATGGTATTATTACTAACCCTGGGCAAAGCACTACGCTACGCTCGCGTAGTTTGCGAAGTTTGCCCAACTTCGCATTACGCAAACTGCACGTAGCACAGTGCAAACATGCGTAGCGTAGCAGTCATTTTTTGCTTGCTCGCGGTCCTCAACGTCAAGTTGGCGACCGCGAGTAAGCAAAATGACATCCTTGCGAGACTTTTTCCTTGTTCGTGATCAGCTACATCAAGTTGCCGATCGCGAGCATGGAAAATAAACCTCCCAGCGAGATTCTCATTGCGGGGAGGTCAGGTTTCTCATTGCGAGTGGTCGTGCATGCTCGCGCCGCTCGCGATGAGAAACTACCAGTCCGCGTTGAGAAAGCTGCAGCTCGAGTAAAAATCTACTCGAGCGGCAGAAAAGAACAGCTCGCACTGTTCAAGATGCTAATTTCAATGATTGCACAGGGCCGGATGCTTGTCCACACTGTGCAATCATTGAAAAATGACATCTTGCACAGTGCGAACATGCTACTACGCAGCTCGCGTAGTGCTACGCGTAGCTCCCGGAGTGCGAAGTGCACTTTGCGTAGCTATGCGTAGCGCTACTTCGCGAACTCCCACCCCTAAACGTTCCCCTCATCTTTGACACAGGTAACAATACCAGGGGCTGCAGAGGTGAATCCAGTGCTGACTCAGATGTCCACCGTTAGGCACAACCTAGACTGAGGTCACACTCTTAAATCACTACAACACACCCAGGCATCATGCAACTAGAGTCTGATTCTTTACTCCATCTACCAAGGAGGCACCTTCAGAGGCTCCATTGTCTTTTTACTTCCTATTCTAACTAAAGCTTGTCATTATCCAGAGATGATTGTTATGGAGGGGGTGGCGATGATTTACCCCCTCATTATGATTATGACAGTGTTTGCATGGACTTACAAGAGGCCAGTAAGCTTGATGCTTCCCTCGACATTGTTGAATTCACCTTCTTTACCCCCAAAGGAAGAGAGTGCTTCCTTTGCTGTGGTAAATAGACAAGCAGCTGAGGCCCTGGAATTCAAGCTGCCGTAATTTGAAGTCCTCATGGACATCTTATAACCTGTGCCAGGCCCACCCAGCTCTTGCTTTCATTCAATAAGACCCTTACTGATACCTTAATGGATACCTTGTCAAAGCTGTGATCTTGCCCACTGGTAAATAGCAGGTGGTCGATGTCACATACCAGCACCTGGCCAACCTAGTTTCATCATAAAATATTCTACTTCAGAGAGTCTGATTATTCAGGCATTCACCGGGAAGATGACTCATGAAATATTTCCTATTATTCCCCAAACAGGAATTCTAAAAGGATAGAGACATGTGTAAAATAAATACTGTCTTCAGCTAGCCTGGCACAGAGGTCAGCCAATGCTGTTTGTCTATTGGTCTGATAATAGGCATGCCATCTGGGACATGACCAGCGAGCTCCTGTCGGGTCTAAGGCACACTGCGCTGTTGGTCCTAGCCAAATAATTGCATCAGTTTAGGAAATTCTGATGCTACTCTAAAGGGTTGGTGTGTAGGCAATATCAGTTTCCCAATCCTCTACTGAAGCCACCCCAGTCCTTTTGAGGCTGGGGGAGTGGATGTGGCAGGCAAGGTTCAGGTCATCAAGGGCATCAGTCTTCCCAGTCACCTTCCCCTGCGGCAATAGCCTTCTAGCCCCTGTAACTTGTCATTAGTGGTGCACAACCACTCTGTGGGAGAAAGAATCCAATACTTTATCCCAAGGTGGCAAACTACCACATCCAACAGATGAGTCATCCAAATCATGCAGCTTGGCTATGCCCTACTGATTCTTTCTACCCTGCTTTATCTTCTGTCACAAACTCCTCATAAGCCCTCTGTGTGGTGGGCCTAGCAAGCAGGTTTCATGTTGCTTTACCCCTATGGAGCTTTATGGCTCGCTATGATATTCATGACTGATGCACACCCCAGCATTTCTCAAGGCTAGTGCTCCCCAGCAACCTCATGACTGATGCTTCCCCAGCTCCCATAATTTCCATTACGCCTGAACCCCTATAAACATCTCCCACTTCCCGTGAACCAAGGGATTAATTACTCTTGCTATCAGTTAAGTAAATGTGAAAATAAACAAAGTATGCCTTATTTAAACACAAAACACAAACTAAATATGGATAAATACCAAAAATATGGCCATAAACATGGTTACATATTGAAGAAATGTTAAAAACATAAATACCATAAAATCCGGAGCCCTAATGATGATGATGTACTAATTATGTTAACTTTTTAAAAAATAAACAAAATGTATACAGGTATGTCGTTATTATCTTCTATGGGGTGTTATTTTAAATCCCTGTCTCCTTTACTTATTATGGGAGTGTGTTTCAGGACTAGTGAGAAGCAATGTGTGGGGATGGAATTACTCCAAAACTGGTTCAGCTTGTGAATGGTTATGGGCTTACTCATTTATGAGCCTGTTACTACTCCTTTAAGTGTTAGTATTCTCCATTTTTCAGTCAGTGCCCTGTCCCACCCACTTTTACTGCTAAAATGGAAAAGTACATGGGCAGTGATGTCCACACTCATGGCAGATCTCACTGTATAGAAAATGTAAGAGGTGTATTTGGAGAGCGCTGCATGTTAGTGTGTGAAATGCATTTTCTAGTTGGCAGAATAAAGCTACGGCTCATGGAGGCAGGAGGAATTTCTCAGCACAGCATGAAGGAAGTTCATATAACAACTTTTATCTCAAATATTTTAAAGGGTAAAGCAGTACACTATGCAAGCTTTCCCCATGCCAGATTGTGGTATGCTAGGATTCTTCATATTGCTTGCTGGGATTCTATTTATTGCTTGAGTCTCTGAGCCTCCTGTTGTATACTTATGATATGTGTCCATGTTCTATGGAACCGACTGAATGGTTCTAGGAACGTCAGCTGAGCTGTAGTCAGTTTGCTGTGTTCCTGGGAGCATCCAGATGTGTCCTTGGTCGTGGGTCATCCTCTATGCGAATAAAGCTTCATTTGGATCTCTACATCCTTTCCCATGCTGTTATTTCATCCCACCCTGCCACACAGATCTTCAGCAATGTGAAGCATTTACTTTCTAGTTAATGTTTAGTACAGCAAATCGCTCCAGAAATTCTATGCATCCACAAGCTAAAATGGTGGGACCTTTGCTCATTGTGCGGTGACCAACATCAGCCCGTTAAGATTAATGCTGTAGCTACAACTACTTCAAATATAAACAATGGTTCTGTCGGGTATGTACATAGTTGCCTTAAATAATATATATATCTCTAATCCCTTAATATCAGTGCATCATCATATTCCACATCAGATGAAATTATTTACATAGACTAATACATATAGAACCAAAACCAAAACCAAACCAACGGAAGAGGGTCAAAGAGGTTTTTTAATCACCAAGTCAACTTGATCGTTGCTTCTTTCTTATTTTGACCCAAACATGAATGCATAGAAAAATCAATCTTCACATATTATTTTACAATAGACGGCGCAACAAAAACAAGTGAGTGAATTGTGACAATTCGTGCATAAGTGACGAAAAAAGTGCAATATATACAAGTGATTGAACAATGGGGATGAGGGTAGAAATTAATTCGATAGGCCAGCTATTCTGCAAATTCAAAAACCATGTAGTCCAGTGTGCTAGATTATTTAGCTTTTTATCCTGGATTCAATTAACTGGTCCTATGGTTTAATGTCGTCGACGTTTCGACCCTAATAACGCCTGATTTGCAGGTCTGTACGGGTCTTCCTCAGGACAGGAACATAGGTAAGGAAGTGAGCACCTAATGGTCTAGTGGTAGACTACTATTCAGACTGTCTCTGTCGAATTGTCATCGGGTTGGATTAATTCAGATTTTTCCTGATTAGTTAATTCCAGAGAATCAAGCTTGTGTTAATCAGCGTGATTCGCAACATTGGGACACTGTGTAGTGCCCCCAACCATCGCACAATCGCTTTTGCATGTGCAATATATAAACCAACGTTCATCATAATAAATCTTTTCAATCCATCTTTTTTTCATTCCTTTTTTCATTGCTTTAAACGTTAACCATTTTCTTTCCACATGTAGGATAATGCCAATTTTCTAGGTTTCAATTATTCCTGATGGGCCATCCGAACCTCTTCATCCAAGAATAAGCACTGACGCAGATTTCATAAAATAGCAGTTTATTTGCAAACCCAATGCATTTCGGGCCTCCGTGGGCCCTTCGTCAGGGGTAACTAGAAAATCAATTAAATAAATGTTACAATACATTTCTCCACAGAATATATACATGTTACATATTAATTCGTTATGAAGTAATCTGCAAACGTCATCAAACAGTTCACTGACTCATTATGCTAAACAATCACCTCGTGCTGAACCTGCTATTTTTAACTCACATTAATCATTGAACTCATGTCAACTGAGTGTCTATTTTACAAGATGTTCGTAACATCGCCATTCATCCCTAAAAGTGCTGTCACAGTTATTTACCCTCCTCGAGACAACTTAAATCCGTGTACTCAATGCCATAACGTTTCTAAATGAAACACTTTCCTGTGGCTTGCTCTGTTTCTACATGCTGTATTCGGCTACCCGCCCAGAACAGATACTGATCTTATCATTCACTAAACATACTGCTACGATGTTTACTTTATCAAAACAACCGTCTTGCACATTACAAAAAAAAAAATAAAAAAAAAAAATAAATAAAATTTCGCCCGTTCTCTTAACTGCAATCTATTTCTCTTGTGCAAAACAATGCTCAATTCCTGTCTCCTCCTTATCAACCCCTGCCTTTGCCACATACCTGCTAATTCATTGCCGGGATTCTCATTAGACTGCAAAAACGAGTCTCCCTCTGCTTTCCCCGGATCTTAAAACCACCTCTGGCCCCTCCCTCCAATCAAGGTCACCTGTGACGCACTGACGATTCTATTGTAGCTGTAGCACTACATTCCCCAAAATGCTCGGTAATGTTAACCAGCCATCATGTATCTTATGTTCAAACGCAATCGCCCTATACAATAGAATCGTCAGTGCGTCACAGGTGACCTTGATTGGAGGGACGGGCGAAAAATTTTTTTTTTTTTTTTTTTTTTTTTTTTGTAATGTGCAAGACGGTTGTTTTGATAAAGTAAACATCGTAGCAGTATGTTTAGTGAATGATAAGATCAGTATCTGTTCTGGGCGGGTAGCCGAATACAGCATGTAGAAACAGAGCAAGCCACAGGAAAGTGTTTCATTTAGAAACGTTATGGCATTGAGTACACGGATTTAAGTTGTCTCGAGGAGGGTAAATAACTGTGACAGCACTTTTAGGGATGAATGGCGATGTTACGAACATCTTGTAAAATAGACACTCAGTTGACATGAGTTCAATGATTAATGTGAGTTAAAAATAGCAGGTTCAGCACGAGGTGATTGTTTAGCATAATGAGTCAGTGAACTGTTTGATGACGTTTGCAGATTACTTCATAACGAATTAATATGTAACATGTATATATTCTGTGGAGAAATGTATTGTAACATTTATTTAATTGATTTTCTAGTTACCCCTGACGAAGGGCCCACGGAGGCCCGAAATGCATTGGGTTTGCAAATAAACTGCTATTTTATGAAATCTGCGTCAGTGCTTATTCTTGGATGAAGAGGTTCGGATGGCCCATCAGGAATAATTGAAACCTAGAAAATTGGCATTATCCTACATGTGGAAAGAAAATGGTTAACGTTTAAAGCAATGAAAAAAGGAATGAAAAAAAGATGGATTGAAAAGATTTATTATGATGAACGTTGGTTTATATATTGCACATGCAAAAGCGATTGTGCGATGGTTGGGGGCACTACACAGTGTCCCAATGTTGCGAGTTATTGTTGTGCGTGCCACAGGGGCTGGGCACGCAACCAGTCAGCACGCTTTACGAAATTTAAGGATGAACAAGAGAAAATGGAATACTTGAGGTGTGCATCCCATTCATGTATGATAAATCAGCGTGATTCGCCACATATGTAGACACCTGGACTTATTTGACGTTTCGACCCTAATAACGCCTGATTTGCAGGTCTGTGAGGGGGTCTTCCTCAGGACAGGAACATAGGTAAGGGAGTGAGCGCCAGTCAATAAAACGGAACAGGTTTTGGTTTTGTAATCTGTGATGATTAAAAACATTTAAAAGTCGCAAAAGCGATTAGGGGTTAAGGAACTCACCTAATGGTCTAGTGGTAGACTACTATTCAGACTGTCTCTGTCGAATTGTCATCGGGTCGGATTAATTCAGATTTTTCTGTGGGTTATAATATGGATTTCAGGACAGGTTTTTTTCACATCACAATTCAATTTAAAGCACTGGCAAGTGGTTTCGCCGTCTCACACTTACCCTGATTAGTTATTTCCAGAGAATCAAGCTTGTGTTAATCAGCGTGATTCGCCATATATGTAGACACCTGGACTTATTTGAAATTAGCCCATCGTCAGCCGTCTGAAAGTTAAGGTGAGTATCGATTACCAGGGATTGTATTTACTAAATATAGGCAATTATTGTCAGATATCGCCAATCCAACTTACCGAATCAACATCGGTGTCTGTTGGTGTCTCTTAACTCAGTTAGTCAGTCGCATAACATTCGGCGATCTATAGTTAAAATAAATGAAAGAGTAGTGTCATTCCCAAGGCAAAGTGTTCGACTCCTCAGACCAAAATGCACTCCTAGAATGCATCTAAAGATAGTTGCGCTTACCGATAGAGAAAAATTGTAGCCAGCTCACGGTCACTGTCGAGCGGCGTCTCCGCTTACCATTGTAGACCCGGAAGTCTAACAGCTAGTATAGGTCAGCCCTTCCATCGCGAGGACGCAACGTCGTTGCTTGGTTACCGGACGCTATATGCCTCAATAGACATCGGTTTAGTGACGTCAAAGCAACAAAACGTTCACGCATTTAGCTTGTGCGTCCAAAACATTGAGGCGCATGTTAGATTCAAAACAAGGCTCATGTCGCAATGAATAGCTTGATTTAATTAAATTAAACGATCCAAAAGGTGGCCAGTATTTGACCCGATCTCCACATTCAATTTTGTGTCACAGTGACTTATGCTGTGCGGTCGGGATAGTTGGTCAATATTTAACCACGATGCCTACATGAAGGAACACAATAAAGTGTTGATCTGGATCTTGACATGCAACCTTATAAAACATGAGCATTAATTCAGACACCGTTAAACATTGTTATTCATCACATTTTTCAACATATTACAATATATACACACAGTCTGGGGCGTTTTAGATTGGTAAAATTGTACAGATACGCCATTATTATGAGAGAGAGAAGAATATTTACTATAATAATAAAAGACTTATTCTGTACACATTTTAGGTATATACAGTCTGATCAGGATATCTAATGAAAATGTCTGAGGCATTACAGTTGGCCCATCTGTCTGGCTGTCTCCTCCCTCTCATTAAGTCTCGCTGCACAGTGTCTAGGGAATGTATCCATCTACATTCCTTGTAGTTTAATGATTTGGATAGGGAACCACCTCTGATACCTATGGTTACTTTCTCCAATACCCTCCATCCAATGTCTTCAGGTTTATGGCCAAGTGCGTTATAATGCTCAACTAATGGAGATCCCACCATGTTACACCCGATTCTGCTCATGTGTTGCAGAATTCTTGCTTTCACTTTCTGCGAAGTCTGTCCTACATATAACATTGCGCATGGACACGTGATGGCATAAATTACATGGGTACTGTTGCAATTTGTGAATTGCATCTGCCTATATGTTTTGGTGTTGTAGATGAAACTAGAGCCTTCCTGACAGAACTCGCAAGCTTTACAGTTTCCACACTTATGATGACCCACCATTGGGGGAAGGTTAAGCATGCTTCTTATGTCAGGTTGTTTCGGGGGTTCAAGGAAGGCCCTGACTACTGAGTCTTTTATATTCCTTCCTCGTTTAAAAGCAAACAATGGTTGTTCTTCCGTCTGTAATTCAGTTGACACCAGGTTCCAGTATTTCTGTATGATTTTCTTGATGTCTGTGCTCCTCGTGTTGTATGTAGTCACTCAAACCATAGCATTCATTCCCTTTGGTTTCTCCTTGGTCTCGAGAAGTATCTCTCGTGGTTGGTACCATGCTCGTTTCTTAGCACGCTTGAGTAATCCTGATGGATACCCACGCTCCCTCAGTCTCTTCGTTGGGTTGTCAGCTTCATGGAAAAAGTCCTTTCTCCGGTAACAATTCCTTCTTAATCTAAGGTATTGCCCATATGGTAGGTTATCCCTTAGATTTCTTCTACTAATCAGGAAAAATCTGAATTAATCCGACCCGATGACAATTCGACAGAGACAGTATGAATAGTAGTCTACCACTAGACCATTAGGCGCTCACTCCCTTACCTATGTTCCTGTCCTGAGGAAGACCCGTACAGACCTGCAAATCAGGCGTTATTAGGGTCGAAACGTCAACGACATTAAACCATAGGACCAGTTAATTGAATCCAGGATAAAAAGCTAAATAATCTAGCACACTGGACTACATGATTTTTGAATTTGCAGAATAGCTGGCCTATCGAATTGATTTCTACCCTCATCCCCATAGTTCAATCACTTGTATATATTGCACTTTTTTCGTCACTTATGCACGAATTGTCACAATTCACTCACTTGTTTTTGTTGCGCCGTCTATTGTAAAATAATATGTGAAGATTGATTTTTCTATGCATTCATGTTTGGGTCAAAATAAGAAAGAAGCAACGATCAAGTTGACTTGGTGATTAAAAAACCTCTTTGACCCTCTTCCGTTGGTTTGGTTTTGGTTTTGGTTCTATATGTATTAGTCTATGTAAATAATTTCATCTGATGTGGAATATGATGATGCACTGATATTAAGGGATTAGAGATATATATATGATTTAAGGCAACTATGTACATACCCGACAGAACCATTGTTTATATTTGAAGTGTACTGCCCAGGTTCTGAGGGATACTGGGTGACCCCATAAGAGATTTACGTAGCTACAACTACACCAATGTATCTGTTTAAGGATGACTGATGGTCTAAACTTGTGCATTCCTCCCAACATTTTGCATATGTATTCTCTCTAAATTTAAATTCAGTCTTTTTCTTCACCATTCTTCTAAGACTGGTGGCCGAAAAGATTTTCAGTTCATAATAATTACCGATCTAGCTATAACCATAACAATAAATATCTGTTGGTTAAAACACACTTCATGAGTGGACATCAAAATTATACAATAACAAGATCTTGATGGCTAGCTACCTGCCGTTGTGCATTAACGAGCCTAAAAAGGGAAAGTTTTAAAACATATTTAGACCCTCTCCTTGACCTTATCCTGATATCCTGGACACCCTATTTTATGGAGAAAGGTTGGTGTGAGATATGATCTATTTACTGAAGAATGAATAATTGAAAGATTTACTGAGAGCAACAGCTTCCCCATCAATGTTGTCCTTGTACTAAGACAATGAGGTGGCAGGCCAAATTGAGGGTAAATATAAATGCATCACTTGAAAATTCGAACTTCTGAGTGCTGTGAAATAAAAAATGTTTATAGGCTGCCAAATTTGTATTTTTCTGATGGATACTTTTGACCACAGATTCTTCACATGGGGATATTCGCCAGACATTAGACTGCATCCGGAAACTTTTGGAGTAGTTCGCCTGCACTCCACCATGTGGCATGCTTTGTACTAACGCCATTAGGAAGTGATGAGCGGATCTGCTATAAGTGTCAACCGTGCTCACTGATGTCAGTTACCTTCAGATGCTGATCTAGAGTGTCTACTTAGTCTTTCAATTAACTTCTCAGAAAGATTCTTCAACAGTGTGCAAGGGAAAATGTCGCCTCCCAAAAGTATAGGGTTCAAACCATGCAGGAACTGTCTCAAGCAGAGGTCTGTAATGGACATTCACAAAGTCTCCCTGTGGTGCTGGGGGTTGATGCTGGAATCCAGGGCTTGCACTGACTGCACCCAGAAAATATAGCCATACCATGCCGTCAAACCAAACTACGCCACCAAACACACAGGATTTCCTTCTGTCACCAGTTAAAGTCAAAAGGAACATCCTTCCTGCAGCAGATCACTGTCACAGTCAAAATCTTTGAGTAAGTTGAACTACAAAACTCAAGAAATCAAAGTGGGATATAGCCCTTACTGCTACTCTCAAACTCCGGAGAGGGCACAAGGGTGTCAACATATTGTCCAGATCCTTGCCCTTCGCCTGACGATCTTATCTTTTTGATGCTGCACCGAATGCTAGAGAGTCTGGATCAACAAGCATCCAGCAGAAAAGTCAACCACAATGCCTTTCCTACCACTCCATCTGACCATGAGTCAAAACAAACAGATGTTTTGCAAGCATACTTTCTCCTCCAGAAGCATTGCTTTGAGATTAATTAATGGTAGCTGCTTTCTTGGCTGCTACTTCCATGTCCGTTAGGACACAGTGGACCAAATTGTACTGGCTATTCCAGTTGGCCTTTGGGCGTCTCTTTTGCAGACCACTCAGGATGGTCGCAATGTAGCAAAATTTGTAATTAGTTCTGGCTTGGACAAAATGAATTGTGTGGCATGTGCCATGAGTACTGGTGTGGATCTTCAGCGCCATGCCTGGATGAGGCAAGGGGCTATTTCAGGCATCATTAAAGGACATGCTGTTTTATGGCGCCCACATTTTCAGCAACAAAGTGTACTCAGTCTTGGAACGTTTCAAGGACAGCAGCTCCACAGCCCATTCTTTGGGCCTTTTGTTTCCACAAAACAATTCAGTCAGCAATCTCACCCTCTCTGTCGATGCTGCAGAGGCTTCCTAGTTCGCCATTGTCAGACTCTTCCTCAAGTCTTTTTATGGCAGAGGCCATGGTCCTCAGACATTAAAAACAGCAGGGACAACTTCCAGCTCAGTTCCCACTCTGACAGCAGCTGCAGCCATAAAACTGCTTTAGTGTGTTTTTGACGGTACAAGAGGGAGCCCTGTCAGAGAAAGGATTGGATATGTCCTCCAATGGTGGCAGGCCATCACAAAAGTCAAGTGGGTCCTTCAAATTGTCCATTGGCCCTCCCATCCCTTTCTACCCCACTGCAGCTTCCATCGCCTTCAGGGCAGCTGACCGCGGATCATCTCTTAGTCTTATGGCAGGAAGTGCAGGCCCGTTTGGCCAGAGTGACCACAGAGAAGCTGCCCGCTTCAGAAGTCAGAACTGAGTGTTATTCCTTCTACTTCCTTGTGACGAAGATAGACAGAGGCCTTCATTCTTGTCTAGATCATCACCCTCTCAATGCCTTCCTACAGAACAACAACTCATGATGCTCTTTCTAACCCAGGTCTTGTCTGCATTAGACCTCGAAGACTCGATGGTTAGCAAGCCCGCAGGCACTACCTGTAGTTCACTGTGGGCCAGGAGCATTTTCAATTCATTTGACCCCTGCAGGCCTTATCAGTGAACCATCTGGTGTTCACAGAAATGATGACAGTGGTTGCAGATAACCTATGTGGTCAGTCTTCCCCTAACTCAACGAATGGATGCAGACAGTTGTCCACTACTTCCGGATGACAGCGAACCTCCTAACATCATTGAGGTTCAACGTGCCGAAATCACTCCAGATTACTTTGCAGGTTCTCCCATTCCTCTGAGCTATACCAGATACAGTATGATTTTGTGCCTTTCCATTGGAATGTAGAGATCAGGACATTATGGCTATGACCCCGATGCTTTAGCCTCTGTCCTGGATCATAGTTTGGATGAATCTGAGGCTACTGGGATAATTGGTCTCCTGCATCCAACATGCTAGATGAAACATGCTAGATGGATCATGTGGGCTCTGCAGTTGGACCTCACAATCAAGTAGGTACAGAATCTAATAAATGTGTCAGATTGTATCAAGATTTCAGAGGAGAATGCAAAAGTTCAACAGTGGTGGCTGGTGGACTGCGTTTGGGTCTGTGGCAGGCCCATTTTCCTTACATCATCCAGAATCGAAGGTGGTCACGGATGCTTCACTGAGGGGTTGGGAGACCAGCTGGAGGAGATGGAGATCAGAGGTCTCTCATATCTGATAGAGGCTCGATCAACATCATTCTATTGGGGTTGAGGGTGATTCGCTTGGTGTTGAATGCCTGCCTGACCACCATCAAAGGTAGGCTGGTGCGGCTGCTCATAGAGAGCACCATCTCCATGTGGTACTGAAACAGGGTGGGGCCCTGTCCTGTGTTGAGAGGCCCAGTGCCTCTGGAAGTGGCCGGACCACCAAGGGATTTGTCTGGTGCTGAACCAGTTGGCGGGATCTGCAGACAAACTCAGCCACAGGAAACTAGTAGATCACGAATGGCAGTTCCTTCCGGAGGTGGCACAGGCCAAAGTCCAGGAATGGGGAGAACCTTGCTCCACCCTATTGCCACAGTCAGGAACGCACAATGGCACCACGTCTGCACGCTGGAGTTTCCAATGCAGCACTCACTTGAAGAAGCATTCTCTTTAGAGTACAGTTTAGGACTATTGTATGCCTTCCAACCACTGCCTCTCCTGCTTCAAATTCTGAAAAAGGTTTGGAATGACAGGGCTCAAGTCATTGTAGTGTCACCGGAGAGGGCTAGGAGTATGTGGTACCTGGAACACCTGGGCATGAGCATCTGCCCTTTGACTAAGCTGCTGCTTCAGGATCTTCGGTCGAAGCAGTAGTGCAGGGTACTACATCCTGGCCTGCAGAATTTGTATCTCCATGCTTTAAATTTTGAGCAGTTCCAGATGACCTCCTTCGACTTGCACCCTGAGGTCATTGATGTCCTTTTGGCAATGAGACATCCTTCAATGGAATCAGTATGGACCAGTTGTTGGGATACATTTGTGGATTGGTGCAGCTTCCGTCGATCCATTACTGGCAAAATTGTCTCAAGTTTTATTGTTTATTCTTTCCTTAGCCCAACAAGGACTTGCTTTGGCACTGTTAAGGGCTAGTGATCAGCACTTTCGGCATTTCCTGTGGTTGCCTGGCCAGCCTTCATTAGTCAAATCATCTACTGTGATGAGATTTTTAAAAGGTTTGTTCTCACCAAAACCTGGTGTGATGCCTCAGTAGTACATGAACTCAGTCCTGGTCTTGGTGTACACCCACTTTGATCAGCTACACAGATGTCCTTTGATGAGATGTCCTTTGAAGATATTCTTTTCTCACCACAATAACATCTGCTAGACATGTGAGTGGACTTCAGGCTCTTTGTGTCAATCTACCTTATACCACCTTCCTCCCTGATAAGTTAGTTTTGAGTACCCGAGCTTCATTTCTGCCAAAAGTGCTTACTCCTTTCATGTAGGTCAGGCTTTCACTCTTCCGGCATTCTTTGCTACACCTCATCCTTCAAGGAAGCAAGAGAGATTCCCTGAGTGGATGATCTAGTCTTTGTAGGGATTTCCGGAGCAAAGGGCAAGGCAGTGCAAAAAAGGACCATCTAACGATGATTGGTCCCTGCAAAACATCTATCCACACTGGGGAAGAAGCAACCACCAGACAGCTCGCTGCTCCAAAGCTGCTACCACTCCATTGGCATGGGGGTTTGACAGGTAGCTACATGGGAGTTGGTACACACTTTCACAAAGCACTACTGCCTCGACAGGACATTTTGCCTGCTCGGTGCAAGACCTTTTAGTCTGAACCACTTCACAGACCCTCCACCTGGGGTGGTACTGCCATGGGAATCATAGGAATCTGGGGTTAGATGTATCCATCAGAAGAACATGTTACTTACCTTAGGTAATGATCATTCTGTTGGATGCTGTATCTAACTGTAGATTCCTCATCGACCCTCCCACATTCCCATTCTGTGAACTGGACTCCATTCCATCTAAAACATGTCCCACAATCTAGCAATCTGCGCTATGGTCCTCACAATACGCTGACAGTCTCTGAACCCGAGAGTGGGAAGAGCATAGAAAGCACCTGACATCAGTGCGTATGTGTGTCACTTATATGTCACTTCCAAAGCAGAACGCCATTGGCTTTCGGTTCCAGTGTGTCAGCTAGAAAGCTTGCTACCGAAGGTAGGTAGTGTGTTTGTCACTGTTGTTCATGTCTCTAAGACCTATTTATTAATAATTCTTTCGGTAACACAAAGGCCGGAATGTTTCTGTATAAAATTGTACCAGATTCCTATTTCCTACAAACAGCATTTGAAGGATTGATTCTGAGTTGTGTAGCTAAACAGTCATGGACCTGTTTATCGCACTGACAATCTGAGCATATGCCACCCTGTTAATAATGTGCATGGTGTGAGAAGTTGGCCTGATATGCAGTGCTCACTATTCTAGTGAACACTATGTATCAGTCCAAACAACCCTTATTGATGGTTGGTTGTAAGTCAACCTGATAGACCAGCTATCCTAGTAGCATGGATACGAGCAGTCTAAGGCTAAGACTCTAGAGGGCGTGTTAAGCCAGCTGTTTTACCATCACATTACCCCTTGAACACCAAGTGAAAGGACACCACACAAGTTGTTATGAAAATAAACAGATATTTATTTATAACAAGTCTACCCTGAACTCTTTATGAGTCAGGGAGCTAAGCACACAACAAAACTCTTAAGAAAATACTTTAAGTCGCACAATTTACACAAATGCCCGAGGGGCACGAAAAACCATATATTACAAAAGTGGAATGCGAATTACTAGCAGGTAAGTAACTATTCTCATAGACTTTAGAAACGCTAGGCCTACAATGCTAAACCCTTAGATTAGAAGCAGGAGGCCTGTGGACGTCGTGTGCAGAGTGGGAACTCTCACGCGTAAGGCGGGAAAAAGTCTATGGAGGCTAGTAAAGACAAAGTTACTGTTCTCGGGCGAACCCGACTAGGTGGGTCGAAAACGGGAGTGGATCCGAACACTTAGGGTGTTGGACTATGCTGGGGCACCGGAGTACTCAGGTTACCTAGCCCAGGGGCTGCGGCTGCATAGGGTTGAAGTTGCGTCGGAAACCCTCGTTGAAGATCCAGGAGCCTGAAGAAAGAAGTTGCTGGCAGGCGGCCAGTGAAGGAGTTCGTGGTGATCCAAGCCTGGATCAGGGAAGAAGAAACCTGTAAGCAGAGGGGACCAAGTTCTGAATCACTAGCCAGTGATTTGAGTGGGCACCAGGATGGCACCGGACGAAGTCACCTCAGCCAGGTGAGTGGGCGCTGCTGGGCTCTGCAGTCTCTCGGACCAGGAGGCGTTGTTGGCGACCAGGATGGAGGTGCGAGCTGTCCCACGAAGGTACTTGCTGTCGACGTCGCTGGACCCAGGATTGGGCAACAAGTCTTGGCAAATGCAAGGCCCACGCGGTGGACCTAAAATGGCGTCTTGAGTGGACCAGGAGGGTCCAGGGTGCTCCTCTTTTGGAGGGGAGCAAGGGCTAGTCTGGAGCAACCAGACCAGCAGTGGATGTCGTCGTGGAGCGTCGTGAGAGGGCCACTAGCCAACGGGCAAGCGACCTGGACAACGCGGTGAGCAGCAAAGAGCAGAAGGGCCCCACGCAGATCTCGTGGATGCAGGGGGGCTGCACTTCGGTGCTGGAGCTGCTCAGGGTCGGGGCTTCTCTTACCCCAAAGCACTCAGTCGAGGGTCACTCAGCGGTTGTGCTGGACAAGCGTCGTGCAGTTCTGAAGATGGCCGGTCCCTCGAGGTCTCGTCACACCCACGGATCACAGCTGGGCTGATGATGTAGGTTGAGGTCAGAGGTGCCAGGGAAGCCGGTTCTCGTCGTGCTGGAGCAGTCTTGATCGGAAGGAGAGACTGGCAACAAACCGCGATGCTTGGTTGGTGCCTGCTGCTGCAGGGTGACTACTCCTTAGTCACAAGGGAGAATCTTGGGAAGAAGTCTTGAGTTCCTTTCGTGGAAAGTAGTTTCAGGATTCAAAGATGATCTAAATTGGAAGGGGGCCAGTTCCTACCTTTATCCTGCAAAAAGGGGCTGGCACGCGACAAAGTCCTGCCCTATGGGTGGGACTAGGAGCGGGGTGGTTACACCCCTCTCCTTTGGCGGGCTTTCCCCAGATCAGGGGCTGGAGTGCCCCTGGAACTGGTTCAAGCCGGCCTATGCATAGTGAGCACCGGGGTGCCACTTGCAGTCACCTTCCTCTAAAGCCCTACCTACCTAGAATACACAAAATCCTGCCTGGGACGGTGCTGGCACCGCCCCTGGCAGGAAACCCTTTGTCCTTGCCTCCTGTGCTGGGAGGACTCCCAGCAGCAGGAGGGCAGACTTGTGTCTCGGTGGCAGCATCCATTTTGTGGAGCTAAGGCTCTGTCTGACTTTAACCGGGGTTACAGGTTACATACATGTAGTGTCCCTCTAGAAGGGTGGAATGCTAACCCCGTCGCCAGAATTGGCGAGGGGTTAGTATTCCAATTCGTATGACACCTTACTCGACATGTTTTGATAAAGCGATACCAGAGTTGGCATATAACCGCGAGGATTATAATGCACTTAAGAGTATATGGTATGAGATATCATGGAAACGGCTAAGGGATGGATCCCGAAAGCCGCAGACAGGCTCAGCTCATGCCAGAGCACTATCTCACATGATTCCAAGCACTCTGCCTTCAGGATTGCAAGGCCTGCCATAGGAGTGACTGATAGGAGATCTGTGTGTCCATATAGGTTTAGATATAGGAATACTATATCTACAGCAGAGGGTGAGTACACCACTCTGCCCCAGCTGTCAGGCAGCCAGTTGTGTCTGATTTAGTTAGTCAGCCCAGGGGTGGCATAATACATGCTGCAGCCTCTGGGAGACTTCTGGGTGCACCTCAGCCCTGGGTACAGGGACTTGAGAGGGCCCAGTGCCAATTCAGTACCTGGGTACAATTTGGAGTAGAGAGAACAGCTAGGCTGTGGGTCTGATTAGCAGGCCCACAGCCAGGGAAAGTCGTAAACCAGTGAAGCAAAAAGCAAAAATCTGGGTGATCATAGGATTGCAGACCCTACTCTCCTACATGACCCCCCCAAACTTTGGGACAATAAACTAACCTTGACCAGGTGAGTCTTCTTGTTCTAAGTGGAAATACCTGGAGAGCCCATCAGCATTGCCATGATCAGTACCAGGTCTGTGCACCACTGTAAAATCCATCCCCTGTAGGGAAATGGACCACCTAAGTAGTTTGGGGTTTTCACCCTTCATCTGACTTAGCCATAAGAGGGGCTTGTGGTCGGTCTGAACTGTGAAGAGAGTGCCAAACAAGTAGGACCTCAGCTTCTTCAGGGCCCAAACCACAGCAAAGGCCTCCCTCTCAATAGCTGACCAATTTTTCTCTCTGGGGGTCAGCCTTCTGCTAATAAAAGCAATTGGCTGGTCGTTGCCATCAAAATTCAGCTGAGATAGAACAGCTCCCACACCCAACTCAGAAGCATCTGTTTGGACAATGAATGGTTTGGAGAAGTCTGGACTCTTTAGGATAGGTGCTGTGCACATGGCATGCTTTAGGTCATCGAATGCTTTCTGACAGCTTGCTGTCCACTGAACTTTCTTTGGCATCTTTTTACTTGTCAGGTTATTAAGGGGGGTCACTATGGACCCATAATTTCTGACAAATTTCCTATAGTACCCAGTCAGGCCCAAGAAAGCTCGAACCTGAGTCTGGGTGATTGGAGGAGCCCAGTCCTTGATGGCCTGTATCTTACTCTCCAATGGCTGAACCTGGCCTCCACCTACAAGGTGGCCCAGGTATACAACCTGTGTCTGCCCTATCTGGCACTTAGTGGCCTTGATAGTGAGGCCTGCCTTTTGCAGGGCCTCTAACACTTTCCTCAGGTGGACCAGGTGATCCTCCCAGGTGGAGCTAAAGACAGCAATATCGTCTAGATATGCTGCACAGAAGTCATCCATCCCAGTGAGAACTTGATTCACCAGCCTTTGGAAGGTGGCAGGTGCATTTTTCAAACCAAAGGGCATTACCACAAACTGATAATGCCCACCAGGGGTAGAAAATGCTGTCTTGGGCCTGGCTTCCTCAGCTAACCTGATTTTCCAATACCCAGCTGTCAGGTCAAATGTGCTTAAGTAGTTGGCAGAAGCCAATCTATCTATAAGTTCATCTGCCCTTGGTATTTGGTGGGCATCAGTCTTAGTGACTGCATTGAGGCCTCTGTAGTCTACGCAAAACCTCATCTCTCTCTTACCACCCTGGGTGTGAGGCTTTGGCACTAGAACTACTGGGCTAGCCCAAGGGCTATCTGAGGGCTCAATGACTCCCAGCTCCAACATTTTCTGCACTTCTGTCTTGATGCAGTCTCTGACATGATCAGGCTGTCTGTAGATTTTACTCTTGACAGGCAGACTGTCTCCAGTGTCCACTTCATGGGTACACCAATCAGTTTGACTGGGTGTCAGAGAGAACATATGTCTGAAGGATTGCAGAACTTGTCTACAATCCTGTTGCTGATGTTCAGAGAGGCTGCCACAAAAGACAGCACCATCTACTGATCCATCATCAGGATTCTGAGTGAGCAGGTCTGGGAGAGGGTCACTCTCTTCCTCCTGTCCCTCATCTGTGGCCATGAGCAAGCTCATGTCCTTCCTGTCGATATATGCCTTGAGCCTGTTCACATGGAGCACCCTGAGGGGGCTCCTGGGAGTTCCAAGGTCTACCAGGTAGGTAACCTCTCCCTTTTGCTCAATGATGGTGTGGGGCCCAGACCATTTGTCTTTGAGGGCTGCTGGGCCACTGGCTCCAGTACCCACACCTTCTGTCCAGGCTGGTATACAGTCAGGACAGCCTTCTGGTCATGCCAAGCTTTTTGAAGTTCTTGGCTGGCCTCTAGGTTTTTAGTTGCCTTCTCCATGTATTCAGCCATCCTGGAGCGGAGACCAAGTACATAGTCCACTATGTTGGTTGCAGGCTTTTTGAGAGGTCTCTCCCATCCTTCCTTCACCAAACACAGGGGTCCTCTTACAGGATGCCCATACAGAAGTTCAAAAGGGCTGTAGCCAACCCCCTTCTGTGGGACCTCTCTGTAAGAAAACAAGAGGCAGGGTATCAGGGCATCCCATCTACGCCTGAGCTTTTCAGGTAGTCCATGAATCATCCCTTTGAGGGTCCTGTTGAATCTCTCAACAAGCCCATTGCACTGTGGATGATAGGGTGTGGTGAACTTGTAGTTGACACCACATTCCTTCCACATTGCAGTCAGATATCCTGACATGAAGTTTGCACCTCTGTCAGAAACAACCTCCTTAGGGAAGCCCACTCTGGAGAACACTCCAACTAGGGCCCTTGCCACTACAGGTGCTGTAGTGGTCCTAAGTGGAATAGCTTCAGGATACCTGGTGGCATGGTCCACCACCACCAGTATAAACTTGTGCCCTGATGCTGTCTGGGGTTCCATTGGACCAACAATGTCAATCCCCACTCTTTCAAAGGGCACCCCCACCACAGGTAGTGGTATGAGGGGGGCCTTTGTTGTGCCACCTGACTTGCCACTGGCTTGGTAAGTGACACAGGAGCGACAAAACTCCTTGGTATTCTCACTCATGTGAGACCAGTGAAAGTGTGAGACAAGCCTGTCCCAAGTCTTTGTCTGGCCTAAGTGACCTGCAAGGGGAATCTCATGGGCCAAGGTGAGAAGGAAACCCCTCTGAGACAAGGGGATGACCAGCCTCCTGGTTGCACCGGGCTTGGGGTCTTTTGCCTCAGAGTACAGGAGTCCATCTTCCCAGTATACCCTGTGTGCACCTGTGGCATTCCCTGCAGCCTCAGCAGCAGCCTGCTGTCTGAGGGGTTCAAGGGAAGGGCAGTCTAACTGTGCCTTCCCCAGGTCTTCTCTGGAGGGTCCCCCTGAGCCCAGAAACTCAACTTGATCAAGTTCAAGCTCTTTAGGCTCAGTTTCCCTCAGCTCTCTCAGATCAGCCTCCTCAGAGACTTGATCCTCAACCTGGGGCAAGGGGGAAGGCAAAGCCTTAACCCTACTGCTCTTCTTCTTGGAAGGTGTCTGGTCCATTCTTCCAGGATCCAGCACCTGTTCAGTGGGGCATCTTCTGGCCTGTGACCTAGTCACAGCAAGCACATGTGCTGGCAAGCCTAACATTTCCATGTGAGTCCTCTGCTCCACTTCTGACCATATCTGACATATGATGACTCCAAATCATTGCCCAACAAACAATCCACTGGGAGGTCTGAACTAACCACAACTTTCTTTTGGCCACTTACCCCTCCCCAGGAGAAAGCAACAATCGCCATACTATGACTGGTAGTGACGTTGCTGGCATTGGTCACCAGGAAATCTGTACCTGGCATGATCTGTCCAGGGTCCACAAAGTTAGGTGTCACCATGGTGACACTGGCACAAGTGTCCCTATAGGCCTGAGCCATTTTGCCATTTATCAAATGTGTCTGTCTGTATTTGCCCAAAGTATTGGGACTTACATCAGGGGATATATCCATATCCCCTGTACAGACAAGGACAGCCTGAGTGAGTGTGCCAACTAAGTTGTCAGACTCCTCAGTTCCCAAGGTTAACCCAACTAATCCCTTGGGAGGTGCACTACCACTACTGACTGTACTAGGGGGTGCAGTTGCCTTAGGGGCTGTAGTGGCAGGAGTTTGCCCTCCTCTTTTGGTGCACTCACTAAACCAGTGAGACTTACTTTTACAGTACTGGCACCACCTTTTTGACTGGCCTTCTTGAGTCTTCTTTTTCTGCTGTGAAGCCTGACCCCCACCCTCTTTGGTTTGTTGGGGACCTGTTGAAGACTTCTGGTCATTTTGTTCACTCTTAGTATTACCCTTCTGGTCTGCTTTCTTCTGACCACCCTGGTTCTGGTTCTGGTTCTGCTTGATCCTTGTTCTGACCCATTTGTCTGCCTTCTTTCCCAATTCTTGGGGAGAGGTCAGATCTGAATCAACAAGGTGCTGGTGCAACAACTGGTTATGACAATTATTTAAAATTTGTTCTCTCATCATTAGATTATACAATCCTGTGTAATCAGTAACCTTGCTACCCAGCAACCAGCCCTCCAAAGCCTTAGTGGCACAATCCACAAAGTCAGACCAGTCCTGAGACTGAGTTTTCTGGGTGTCTCTGAACAGCAACCTGTACTGCCCAGTGGTTAAACCAAACCCATCAACCAGTGTATTTTTCAGGACCTGGTAATTGTTAGCATCCTCCACTCTTGTAGTGAGGAGCTTATCTCTACCTTTGCCATCAAAGGAGAGCCACAGTATAGCTGCCCACTGACTCTGGGGAATGCCCTGCACAGTGCAGGCCCTCTCCAAAGCAGCCCTCCATTTCTGGATGTCATCCCCTTGTTTAAAGGGGGGCACTATTTTTGTCAGGTGTTTAGTATCTAAACCCTTCTCTTTTTCTCTTGGGAGATTGCTGCCACCAGTGGGAACTATCCCACTCATCTGCTGCTCTCTAGCAAAGGCAAGCTTTTCTTTGGCCAGGGCAAGTTCTTCCCTTCCAATCCTCAGAGTAGCCTGTCTCATCCTAGCTTCATGCTCCCTTCTCTGAGGGGAAGTCAATCTCCTCTGGGGAGAGTTCCTTCTCCTCTGAGAAGAGGCATTAGAGTGCAGAGATCTATTGGAGTCCCTAGAAGGAGATCTATTTCTCCTAACTCCAAGGTTAGGCCTAATTAGGGTCAGTACTGGGGGTCCCCCAGATCCTACCCCAAGTAGGTCTAAGTTGGCCCTAGTGAGTCTGCTAACTAACTCAGGACCCTTGTCTGCCTCATCCCCAGAGAGTTCCTCAAGATCCTCCTCCTCAAGTCCATTTTCAGTGTTAGGGAGGTCTGGGTCACCAAGGTGCCCTTCTAAGGCTGGCATATTCCCATCTCCCTGAGATGCTTTCCTAGCATCATAAGTCTGTAAGAGACCTAACAGAAAGGGAGTGGTGGGGTTAGACCCCTGTTTCAATTTCCTGGAGGTACACAAGTGTCTCAACTCCTGGAAATTGAGAGCTGCATATCTTGAGCTGACCTGTGGAGGGTCAATCGCCACAAGAGGGGTCCCTGAGGACTCTCCCTGGGTAGACATGCTTTTCTAGTGAGGTGTAAGTGGTGCACTTACCTACACTATATGTTTACCTACTGATCCCTTGCTAGAGTTGTAGTTTAGGGCGTGCTAAGCCCTAGGAGCTACAACAGCTGGTTCAGTAGAACTCAGAGTATTCTAAGCTAAGTTATATGTACCTTAGTACTTATGTGATCTTTCAAATGATATTCTTAGGACACGTGTGGTAAAACAACAGCAAGCTCAAATCCCAACCGCTGCTCACCAATGTGAGAAGTTGGCCTGATATGCAGTGCTCACTATTCTAGTGAACACTATGTATCAGTCCAAACAACCCTTATTGATGATTGGTTGTAAGTCAACCTGATAGACCAGCTATCCTAGTAGCATGGATACGAGCAGTCTAAGGCTAAGACTCTAGAGGGCATGTTAAGCCAGCTGTTTTACCATCACATTACCCCTTGAACACCAAGTGAAAGGACACCACACAAGTTGTTATGAAAATAAACAGATATTTATTTATAACAAGTCTACCCTGAACTCTTTATGAGTCAGGGAGCTAAGCACACAACAAAACTCTTAAGAAAATACTTTAAGTCGCACAATTTACACAAATGCCCGAGGGGCACGAAAAACCATATATTACAAAAGTGGAATGCGAATTACTAGCAGGTAAGTAACTATTCTCATAGACTTTAGAAACGCTAGGCCTACAATGCTAAACCCTTAGATTAGAAGCAGGAGGCCTGTGGACGTCGTGTGCAGAGTGGGAACTCTCACGCGTAAGGCGGGAAAAAGTCTATGGAGGCTAGTAAAGACAAAGTTACTGTTCTCGGGCGAACCTGACTAGGTGGGTCGAAAACGGGAGTGGATCCGAACACTTAGGGTGTTGGACTATGCTGGAGCACCGGAGTACTCAGGTTACCTAGCCCAGGGGCTGCGGCTGCATAGGGTTGAAGTTGCGTCGGAAACCCTCGTTGAAGATCCAGGAGCCTGAAGAAAGAAGTTGCTGGCAGGTGGCCAGTGAAGGAGTTCGTGGTGATCCAAGCCTGGATCATGGAAGAAGAAACCTGTAAGCAGAGGGGACCAAGTTCTGAATCACTAGCCAGTGATTTGAGTGGGCACCAGGATGGCACCGGACAAAGTCACCTCAGCCAGGTGAGTGGGCGCTGCTGGGCTCTGCAGTCTCTCGGACCAGGAGGCGTTGTCGGCGACCAGGATGGAGGTGCGAGCTGTCCCACGAAGGTACTTGCTGTCGACGTCGCTGGACCCAGGATTGGGCTACAAGTCTTGGCAAATGCAAGGCCCACGCGGTGGACCTAAAATGGCGTCTTGAGTGGACCAGGAGGGTCCAGGGTGCTCCTCTTTTGGAGGGGAGCAAGGGCTAGTCTGGAGCAACCAGACCAGCAGTGGATGTTGTCGTGGAGCGTCGTGAGAGGGCCACTAGCCAACGGGCAAGCGACCTGGACAACGCGGTGAGCAGCAAAGAGCAGAAGGGCCCCACGCAGATCTCGTGGATGCAGGGGGGCTGAACTACGGTGCTGGAGCTGCTCAGGGTCGGGGCTTCTCTTACCCCAAAGCACTCAGTCGAGGGTCACTCAGCGGTCGTGCTGGACAAGCGTCGTGCAGTTCTGAAGATGGCCGGTCCCTCGAGGTCTCGTCACACCCACGGATCATAGCTGGGCTGATGATGTAGGTTGAGGTCAGAGGTGCCAGGGAAGCCAGTTCTCGTCGTGCTGGAGCAGTCTTGATCTGAAGGAGAGACTGGCAACAAACCGCGATGCTTGGTTGGTGCCTGCTGCTGCAGGGTGACTACTCCTTAGTCACAAGGGAGAATCTTGGGAAGAAGTCTTGAGTTCCTTTCGTGGAAAGTAGTTTCAGGATTCAAAGATGATCTAAATTGGAAGGGGGTCAGTTCCTACCTTTATCCTGCAAAAAGGGGCTGGCACACGACTAAGTCCTGCCCTATGGGTGGGACTAGGAGGGGGGTGGTTACACCCCTCTCCTTTGGCGGGCTTTCCCCAGATCAGGGGCTGGAGTGCCCCTGGAACTGGTTCAAGCCGACCTATGCATAGTGAGCACCGGGGTGCCACTTGCAGTCACCTTCCTCTAAAGCCCTGCCTACCTAGAATACACAAAATCCTGTCTGGGACGGTGCTGGCACCGCCCCTGGCAGGAAACCCTTTGTCCTTGCCTCCTGTGTTGGGAGGACTCCCAGCAGCAGGAGGGCAGTCTTGTGTCTCGGTGGCAGCATCCATTTTGTGGAGCTAAGGCTCTGTCTGACTTTAACCGGGGTTACAGGTTACATACATGTCGTGTCCCTCTAGAAGGGTGGAATGCTAACCCCGTCGCCAGAATTGGCGAGGGGTTAGTATTCCAATTCGTATGACACCTTACTCGACATGTTTTGATAAAGCGATACCAGAGTTGGCATATAACCGCGAGGATTATAATTCACTTAAGAGTATATGGTATGCGATATCATGGAAACGGCTAAGGGATGGATCCCGAAAGCCGCAGACAGGCTCAGCTCATGCCAGAGCACTATCTCACACGATTCCAAGCACTCTGCCTTCAGGATTGTCAAGGCCTGCCATAGGAGTGACTGATAGGAGATCTGTGTGTCCATATAGGTTTAGATATAGGAATACTATATCTACAGCAGAGGGTGAGTACACCACTCTGCCCCAGCTGTCAGGCAGCCAGTTGTGTCTGATTTAGTTAGTCAGCCCAGGGGTGGCATAATACATGCTGCAGCCTCTGGGAGACTTCTGGGTGCACCTCAGCCCTAGGTACAGGGACTTGAGAGGGCCCAGTGCCAATTCAGTACCTGGGTACAATTTGGAGTAGAGAGAACAGCTAGGCTGTGGGTCTGATTAGCAGGCCCACAGCCAGGGCAAGTCGTAAACCAGTGAAGCAAAAAGCAAAAATCTGGGTGATCATAGGATTGCAGACCCTACTCTCCTACACATGGCCAGTCATTGACCCTGTTAATAATGTGCAGGCCCAGTCATTGAAGTGTATTGTTCCAAATAGAAGTTTGAGTAAATGCAAGAAAAAAATGGGTATTTGCATAATTGGGGGCTGGAGAAAAATAGAAATATAAAAAGCAATAATATTTACATTATTCATTATTTATCAATATTGGGAGTAAATTCCACCTATTAAACAAAAAGATCAAACAGGGGTCGATAAGTGTTGGATGTGATTTTATAATTCTATAAAATAAATCATTATTGTCAACACCTCACCAAATCAATCTTAGATTGTCGGTAGAGTGTGCTATTCGATAATGGAAGCACAACCTCGCCCTCTATATGGTGGAACAATATGATTATCTTTATGAGGTACGGCCGCAATTTCTATTACATTTATTAACTTGTAGTTTGACATATGGTCCAGCAATTGTACCCCCCTATCACATGTGCGCACATTGGCGAGGGGGTCCATAAGTAGTTCATTATTCCTAGAGATCCTAGCATTGAAATCGCCACCTAAACAAATACCAACAAGTTTATCGAACACCTTTTGGCTTTGTAAACTAGGGATAAAATTAAACAGATTAATGAAATTCATGTTTGGGGCAGTATAGAAATCATTATTATAAAAATTAATAAAACAGACAGAAGCCCGCCGTGTGTAGATCAGAGCCTTAAATTTATCATTATCTGTGGAAAGAGCCTTGGCGCTTTCACCTGCAGAAATAATGACCCAAATTGAGAGTCCGCCAGATGGACGGCCGACATTATTCATTCTTTATCAATATTGGGCGTAAATTCCATCTATTAAACAAAAAGATCTTGTATAGGAGTGGTTTGTATTCAATTCAATTCAATTCAATTAATCTTTATTCAGATACGAATATATCCATAAAAGCACAGATCAAATACCAGCATTAAAATACGTAAGACTATAAAATGCACAAATATCAAAACAGCAGCATCATAAAAACAATGTCCAGTTAATTACCTAGGAACGCAAATCATTAGCACCATAGTAGTGAAATTAGCTATAAAGTGCAATCGAATAAATAACAATGCATCAGTTTGACATAATTCCAAAGGAGATAACATTTAAAATATGCATAAAACCTACCAAAGTAAGGGGCCTATTACGATGGAGGATTTTCCGCATCCTCTGGGCCGGCGGAAGCCACCGCCGGGCTGGAGGATGCGGAAAATCCTCTGCAGACCCACCAAAGACCCACCGCCACATTAGGATGGCTGGTGGGTCCTGGTTTCCGTCCGCAGCTTTTACGCCGCGGTTGGCTTAGAACCGCGGTGGAAAAGCTCTAATATGGTGACGGTGTCTCTCAGACACCGTCAGCCATATTAGGATGGGCTGTGCAAAATGCTTTTCCGCTGTGGGTTTTCCGCCGTGGAAAAGCATGTGTAACTTCACTGAGGGGGCCCGTTGTGGGCCCCCTGGGTGAAGGGGTGTGGGGGGTGCACATGGGGGTGTGTTGGACCCGGCCTCGTGGCGTGGTCCCACTTCTCCCGCCTAGCGGGCCCTGGACAACATCAACCCTTATCCCCTGGCCGAAAAGCTATCCCCTCCAAACTTCACGAGAGCCGCGAGGGTCCGGACATCAAAGGACTCCAGACCTATATCTGGGGCAGCTCTGGGATGGGTCGGTAGTTTTATCCTGGAGTCGAGAGCCCTGCTGACGTAGTCGCGGCTGACCCCGAGAAGAACTCACTACTTGGAACCCTGAACCTTTTGGAGTCCTGCTGGCCCAACCTCGCTGAAACCATCCTTGGAGTCCTGCTGGCGCTGCCGCGGCCCAACCTCGCAGAAACCATCTTCGGAGCCTGCTGGCGCTGCCGCGGCCCAACATCGCAGAAACCATCTTCGGAGCCTGCTGGCGCTGCCGCGGCCCAACCTCGCTGAAACCATCTTTGGAGTCCTGCTGGCGCTGCCGCGGCCCAACCTCGCAGAAACCATCTTCGGAGCCTGCTGGCGCTGCCGCGGCCCAACATCACTGAAACTATCTTCGAAGCCTGCTGGCGCTGCCGCGGCCCAACCTTGCGGAACCCCCCAGCTCGAGGATTGAGAGCTGAGCGTAGGGTATTCCCGTGCTAGACTGGTATTAAGACTGTCCCACTACCCCTTTTCCCCCCTTGTTACCGAGACTCTGAGGATCCCTTGATCCGATTATATATATTACCAAAGGAACCGAACCATTAATGCTGATAAAGATCCTAAGAAGTACTCTCTTGTTTGGTGTCCCTTTGTAGTGTGTGAGTACTCTGCTTTGACGATTCTGAGGGAGGGCCCTCGCTCAGGAGGCCTCTCGATGGTGCTCGGCCAACTCCTTAAGGAGAGGTGGGTCTCATGTGGTAAGTCAGACATCTTCTGCCTCCCCAGGGACCGCCTTTCTAACATTGGTGGCAAGCGGTGCGATCCGAGCCGACGCAAATTGTACAGAGAGTGACTCACCCACTACTGACAGAAACACACCGCAACCATGACTACCAAAGAAACCAGAACAACGGCGGAGTTCCAGAAAGAACGACTAGACGATTATAATCACAAAGAATTGAAAAAAATCTGCAAGGACCTAGGCATCGCTACCACTGGACTAAGCACCAAGGAAGATTTCAAACAGGCCCTACAAACATGGGTGGAGACAGGAGCAACGCCACCCCAAAGCGAAGACGACACGGGTCCGAACATACACCCCGAGACCAACGCGATCCCAGCGGGGGAAAGACCTACGAACATGGACACGGGCCTCTCCCCCGAAGACGCGCGAGAGCGAGAAAGGAGCCGGCTCCACGAATTGGAGCTCGCCCGACTCCATCTGGAAGGAGAACTGCAACTGGCCGAGAAAAAGATAGCCCTTGAGCAACTACTGCTACAAGGGGACCTAGAGGAAAAACGAAGGCAGAGAGACTTAGAGGAGAAGAAGCTCACCTTTGAGCACGAGCGTGGCTTAAAAGAACTTGAGATCAAGGCCAAAACTGGGGAGTCCAACGCCTCCGGGAACCGGAGCCCACCTCCTCCTGCGGACATGAAGGTCCACATTCCCAAAGACGTCGTCAAGGAATATTATAAAAACAACAACATCCAGCAGTGGTTTAAGGCCTACGAGGTAGCCATGGCCTCTCATCGAATACCCCAGAAAGACTGGGGTGCCGGCTTGTGGGGGAAGTTCGTCAACGAAGGGAGAGACGCCCTGCTAGAGCTCCCCGACCCAGAAATGACCTCTTATGAACACATGAAAGCCCCCCTCCTTACTCGCTATGGGCTCACCCCCGAGATGTACCGGCAGCGATTCCATGACTGTAAAAAACTCCCCGGTACTACATGGGTGGAGTACGTGAACTTCTGTAGTAGAGCCCTAGAGGGGTGGATCAAAGGCAGCCAGGTCACCACCTACGAGCAACTGTTCAACCTCATTGTGTGGGAGCACCTCTCCAACAACTGTTTTATCAAACTGAGGCAGCATCTCCTCGACAGCAAACTGACCGAGCCCCGTAAACTCGCCATAGAGGCCGATCGATGGGTGAGCACCCCGGTCCCCCCGGGGAACCACCGCCCGCGAGGTGGCGGAGGAGGCCCGAACAGGAGCCGCGACTCCCCCGCGGGGTCGTCCCCGACCTCCATTTCACCATCCCTGGCCAGAAGAGGGCCCCCCCCAGCACGACCGGGGCCCCGCCCGAACATTACCTGCCACAGATGCCAGCGGCCCGGTCACTATGCCAATGACCCCCTATGCCCGATGAACCAACGACACGGCCCCACCGGTCCTCCAAACCGCCAGATCGCCGCCGCCACCCTAGGAGAAGAAAGGGGCGAGGAAGAGGACTATGACCACGAGCAGGCCGAGTGGGAGCCCGCCGCGATGTCCCTGGTATGTCTGGGCGAAAGAGATATGATCCCCCGGGCCCCGATCCCAGGCAACACTCAAAAGTACTGCCAGTGGGTCACCATTAATGGGCGCCGGACCGAAGCCCTCTGCTACACCGAGCCAGCGTGACGGCTGTCCGTTGCCACTTGGTGACCCCATACCAGATCCTGCCCAATGTGCTGTGCCCCGTACGGTCGGCGGACAATTCCGAAAGCCTGTGCCAGATCCCCTTCGAATGTGGGGGGGTGTCGGGCATGCTGAAAGTGACCGTCCGGGACGATGCCCCCATGGACTGCCTCCTCGGGAACGACCTAGAAAGTTCCCCCTGGGCCGGCGTCGAACGGAGAGAGCATCTGGGGATGCTAGGCCTTCCAGAGTGGGCCTGCGCGACCTCCCGATCAATGGCCGCCCGGGTCACCACCCCGACGGAAGTCGCCCCGACTGAAGACCCCGAGTGGCCCGCACCTCTGCCGCCCGCCGTATCCGAAGACAGCAACCCAGAACCCGACCCACTGGGGCCCCCCAGTGAAGAAATTGCTGAACTTAGCCACCTCCCGGAACTAGCCCAGTGGCGCCAAGAAGGTGGGCCCACACGAGAACAGTTCTGGCAAGAACAGAAAACCTGCCCCTCCCTCTAAGGAATCTAACAGGAACCCGTCACGCAAGCCGCCGGAGACCCCTCGGGGTCCCATTGGATCTATTGGGACCACGATCTCCTCTACAGTGAACAAAAAATTGCCGAACTGGGGGCCAGCCGGGTGCTGGTGGTCCCCCTCCGATTAAGAGACTTCCTTCTGAACCTAGCACACGACGTGCCCCTCGCCGGGCACCTGGGGCAGGACAAAACATACAGCCGCCTGGTGACCCATTTCTACTGGCCAAGAATGAAAAATGATGTGAACAATCACTGCCGGACTTGCCCCACCTGCCAAGCCAGCGGGAAGAGTGGAGGGAAGCACAAGGCCCCCCTCCAACCCTTCCCAGTCGTCAGCACCCCCTTCGAGCGGGTGGGAATAGACATTGAGGGGCCTCTGGATCCCTGCACCTCCCAAGGACACCGGTTTATTCTCGTTCTGGTGGACCATGCCACCCGCTATCCCGAAGCCATCCCTCTCAGGACTGTGACGGCCCCCGTGGTGGGCCGGGTGGTAATGGGGATCTTCTCCCGGGTAGGCTTCCCCCGAAAAGTCGTCAGTGACCGGGGTACGAACTTCATTTCTCGATACATGAAATCCCTGTGGCACCAGTGCGGGGTCACGTATAAGTTTACGACCCCCTACCACCCACAAGTGAATGGGTTGGTGGAACGTTTCAATAGAACTCTCAAAGGGATGATCATGGGCCTGGAGGAGCCCTTGCATCGCCAATGGGACGTGCTGCTGCCCTGCCTCCTCTTCGCCTATCGGGAGGTCCCTCAGAAGTCCCTGGGATTCAGTCCCTTCGAACTATTGTACGGCCACCCCGTCCGGGGTCCCCTCAGCCTAGTCAAGGAAGGCTGGGAGGTCACAGCCCAAGGTACTCCTCCCGATGTCTACCGGTACCTCCTAGCCCTCCGAAATCAGAATCGGAAGCTCCGGGAACTTGCAGAAGCCAACTTCGAGGCCAGCCAGGAGGAAATGAAACGTTGGTACGACCAAAACGCCTCTTCCATTGAGTTCGAGCCGGGCCAACAAGTTTGGGTCATGTCCCCGGTCGAACCATGTGCCCTCCAGAACAAATGGACGGGGCCCTTCAAGGTGGTGGAGCGCAAGAGCCCTGTCACTTACCTGGTGGACATGGAGACCCCCAGGAACCCCCTCCGGGTCCTCCACTCCAACCGGCTCAAACCGCACTTTGTCCGAACAGAGCTTAGCCTGCTGATGGCTACCGATGGCGGGGCCAAAGACGACTCCGAGCCCCTACCAGACCTTCTGAGCACCTCCGAAAAAGACGGCTCCATCGAGGGGGTCACCCTCTCCTCCGCCCTGACCTCAGAACAGCACCAGGATTGCCGGAAATTGTTGGGTCAATTCGCACCGGGGACAGCCCGCCTGTGCGACACCGGGCCTACCGAGTTCCCGACCGAGTTCGGAACTGCATCCAGTCGGAGGTCTCCAAGATGCTGGCCCTGGGGGTAGTCGAACCCTCTGACAGTCCGTGGGCCAGTCCAGTCATCCTGGTCCCAAAAGCCGCCGCCCATGGCGCCACTCCCGAACTACGATTTTGTGTCGACTACCGGGGGTTGAGCGCCGTCACCCGGACCGATGCACACCCCATTCCCCGGGCCGACAAACTGATCGAACGCCTGGGGGCGGCCCGCTACCTGAGCACCTTCGACCTCACCTCCGGCTATTGGCAGATCGGACTCACTCCGGGCGCCCAAGAACGCTCCGCTTTCTCGACCCCCGATGGCCACTACCACTTCAGAGTGATGCCTTTCGGGATGAAGAACGCCCCCGCAACCTTTCAGAGACTGGTGAATAAGGTATTGGCGGTGCTAGAAGGGATCAGCGCCGCATACCTGGACGATATTGCGGTGTACAGGCTCCACTGGGCCGAGCACCTCCAGCACCTCTGGGAGGTCCTGACGGTCCTCTGACCGGACGGACTGACAATCAAAGCCAGCAAATGCCAGATAGGCCAAGGTTCCGTGACCTGTCTGGGACACCAAGTGGGGACCAAGTGGCTCCCCTCCAACCCAAGATCGACGCCATCCTGGCCTGGGAGCCCCCGGTCACCCAAACAGCAGTCAGAGCCTTCCTGGGGCTCACTGGTTATTACCGGCGCTTTGTGAAGGACTATCGGAGCATTGTTGGCCCCCTCACCGAACTCACTTCCAAGAGGCAGCCACAGAAGGTGCACTGGACCCCCGAGTGTCAGGCCGCCTTTGAGACTCTGAAGACAGCAATGTGTACCGCCCCCATGCTCCAAGCCCCCGACTACAGCCGGGAATTCGTGGTCCAAACAGATGCCTCGGATCACGTTGTCAGGGCGGTCCTGTCCCAACTCAACGACCAGGGAGTTGATCAACCGGTGACCTTCATCAGCCGGGGCCTGCTGGCCCGAGAACAACGCTGGAGCACCATTGAACGAGAGGCCTTCGCCGTGGTGTGGGCCCTCAAGAAACTCCGACCCTATCTCTTCGGCACCCACTTCCGGGTGCAAACGGACCACCGGCCCTTGTGGTGCTTGATGCAAATGCGAGGGGAAAACCCAAAGTTGCTTAATGGTCCATCTCCCTCCAAGGGATGGACTTCACTGTGGAACATCGCCCCGGCAACAACCACGCCAACGGCCTGTCCCGCTTCTTCCGCCTCGACGAGGAGAACCCCCAAGAAGATGGGTTACTCTCCCCGCCTTCAGCTGGGGGGGACGTGTGTTGGACCCGGCCTCGTGGCGTGGTCCCACTTCTCCCGCCTAGCGGGCCCTGGACAACATCAACCCTTATCCCCCGGCCGAAAAGCTATCCCCTCCAAACTTCACGAGAGCAGCCACCCCTGGCGATCCCCGGCTCTCCCCCTCGCGAGCCCGGCGACCCCGGCTCGCCCCACTCTGTGGATCTGACCCCGATTCCGGCCCACCATTTCAGGCCCGACTCCATCTTGGACCCTACACGTCCGGACCACGTGGCCCCGGCCCGGCCTCGGCCACAGCCCCAGCGAAGCCCAGACATCGGGGCACCAAGATCTAATCAGGTGGTAAAGCGGCCACTTGACGGATCCAGGAAGAGGGGAGTTTCAATGGGCCTCCAGCCGTCCCCGGACGCCTGGTTTCGATCGCCCTCCAGCCTCCCTGGGCGCTGGCTCCACCCCCCTGCCAGGCGTCTGGACACTCTCATCCTGGCCCCTCTGACCCCCAGGCGCGAGGGTCCGGACATCAAAGGACTCCAGACCTATATCTGGGGCAGCTCTGGGATGGGTCGGTAGTTGTATCCTGGGGTCGAGAGCCCTGCTGACGCTGTCGCGGCTGACCCCGAGAAGAACTCACTACTTGGAACCCTGAACCTTTTGGAGTCCTGCTGGCGCTGCCGCGGCCCAACCTCGCTGAAAGCATCCTTGGAGTCCTGCTGGCGCTGCTGCGGCCCAACCTCGCTGAAACTACCTTTGGAGTCCTGCTGGCGCTGTCGCGGCCCAACCTCGCAGAAACCATCTTTGGAGTCCTGCTGGCGCTGCCGCGGCCCAACCTCGCTGAAACCATCTTCGGAGCCTGCTGGCGCTGCCGCGGCCCAACATCGCTCAAACCATCTTCGAAGCCTGCTGGCGCTGCCGCGGCCCAACCTTGCGGAACCCCCCAGCTCGAGGATTGAGAGCTGAGCGTAGGGTATTCCCGTGCTAGACTGGTATTAAGACTGTCCCGCTACCCCTTTTCCCCCCTTGTTACCGAGACTCTGAGGATCCCTCGATCCGATTGTATATGTTACGAAAGGAACCGAACCATTAATGCTGATAAAGATCCTAAGAAGTACTCTCTTGTGTGGTGTCCCTTTGTAGTGTGTGAGTACTCTGCTGTGACAATTCTGGGAGAGGGCCCTCGCTCAGGAGGCCTCTCGACGGCGCTCGGCCAACTCCTTAAGGAGAGGTGGGTCTCGGGGTGGTCAGTCAGACATCTTCTGCCTCCCCAGGGACCACCTTTCTAACAGGGTACCTATGGTACCCCCTGCATTTGTATGCAGAAAACAGCAGGCACCGCACGGTGCCTGCCGCTTTCTGCATACAAATGCAATGTATGCATTTTTACCATTGCGGCGGATGCAGCTTGAAGCCACACCCGCCGCAATGGTAAAAATAGAAGATGTGACTGCCAGGGTGGCGGTCGCATCCTAATTGCACAAGAGGGAACTACGCAGGCCATGCGGAGGTTCCCTCCTACTCTATGGTGGCGGACGGACTCAGGTCCGTCCGCCATCATAATCGGCCCCTAAGTACGGAGGTGGATGAATAAATAACCACAAGCATCTAAATGTTTTACTACTTATCAGGATAGTAAATTAAAGCATAGTAAAAATCAATCAGTCATCACTGAATGCTCATTGAGGCATGTGAACAAACTGCTCCTTTCAAAAAAGACCACACTTGGAAGACCAAATCATCTTCCTCCAACCTAAGAATTTCTGTGTAAGCTACTTTATGATCAATAATGGCAGTTTTCTTGAAAAAAGGAATCAAAAAACATTCTGTATATATTTGATAAAAATTACAAATGAATAAAAAATGTAACATCGATTGATTACTGCGATTGTCACAAGGGCACGGCATTTGATCAAGGTTAACATTAAACCTCAAGATAAAACAAAGCAGAAATTTCAAGGTGCCCACCCTTAGGCGAAAAAGCAAACCTCTTTCCCAGCGACTAATATTCTTTAGGAGAGAACTGCATGGCAGGTATGATAATGAACAGCGTATATCTTCTAAAGACATATACCTTGCGACTGAGGATTTCAAGAGCTCTTCTTCATATCTTACCATACTATATTTATGGTATTGGGCCTCCTGAAGGGAGTTTTTGTTTAATCCCTCCATGTCACTTGGATTAAAAAATATATGTTCAAGATTCACGCTGTTTAAGCGCTCTCTTACAGCAGCAAGCCAAGGTATGTCCCTGCCCTTTTCACATTTAGGCAGTCCGTTATTATATCTCTGGTGAGGGTCGCAGCCGGGTATTGCCAAATTGTATACCCAAATATGGCTGGGCGAGTCCTAATGTAGTCTTCAATATATGGTAATTTCAGTTCCTTATGACAGATATACTCTGAGGAAGAAATCAGGGGCTCCATAAGTTCCCTGCAAAATCTATTTTCCTCACCCTGAATACTGCTACACTTTATAAAACATCAAACTTCTGCGCCATATGTTGCAGTGGGAATACATTGTAGTTTGAAAATTGTAATAATAGATAATACCACCTCAGCCTTTGTTGGTTGGGTAAGGGACAGGATAGAGTTAGTTACTTATGAGAACTTGCTCCTACAGTGTGCCACATGGTCAACCCAAGAACTGTTGGCTGCAAATAAAAGCCCAAGTAGGGAAAAGTGCAAGTGCGATGTAAACATTCACTGCCTATAGAAATTGTGTTGATAGGATACTTTTTTGGGCCACAGGCCATTAAAAAGGATTTTTCTCAATTAGTGCAAAGATCTAAACGGGCCATAAAATCAACAAAGCCCCGGACTACAGTGCACAATGCGTTTGGTGTGTGCCCCTTTAGGACTGCGTCGTCTGTGTATAGTAAGGCGGGGAATGTATTACCATTAATACTAGGAACATCATTAGTGAGTTTGGTCAAGGAGTCATGTAAATCGTTAATGTATAAAATAAATAGGAGAGGGGCTGGTACACACCCCTGCCTGACCCCTGTACCAATATCGATGTCATGTGAGACCTCACCGCCTTTACTGATCCGCACCTGGACTTTGAGGTCCCTATGTAAATACGCCAAAAACTTAACTAAAACCTCGTCCAACCCATATTTTAAAAGAATCAACCACAAACGTGACCTGTTAACAAAATCAAAAGCTCAAGTAAGATCCACAAAAGCCAAATAAATAGGAGATTTCTGTGTTACAGTATATTTGCCAATAATCAAGTTAAGGTTTAGGCACTATTCTACTGTGCCTATTTTACTTCTGAAACCTAACTGACAAGAATTTTAAATATGTTCTTCCTCGGCCCAGGTCCTGATCTTGTTAAACAGGATCCTCCCTAGAATTTTCAATGTATTATCAATCAGGGAGATCGGTCTATAGCAGTTAGGGTTGGAGCGATCACCTTTTTTAAAAATAGGAACAATAATGCTGGTAGACCATGTCGTAGAAATCGAAGCAACTGTCAAGTTATTGAAAACATTAAGTAAAAGGGGCGCCCAAAATTTTGGTTTGTATTTAATAAGGTCAATGGGTAGCCCATCGGGGCCAGGAAATTTATTGCCCAGGCTTTGATGAATATTTTCAAACAACAAGGGACCCCAATATCGTCAGCACAGGACCTCGGGGAGCAATGATTATGAGAACAACAGTGGTTCCATGCAACAGTAATCAAGTTTGTAGATAAATACAGACACAATGGAACCTGTGTTTTGTGTGTTTGAATGTGGTACAGGCTTGTACCCCACGACATGAGTGTCGAAGGATATTCTCTATTTATCCAGTTGAATCTATTAAAGGATTTTGACCACTGTCCAGCTGGACAAGTCATTAGAATACAGGTTCCATTGTGTCTGTATTTATCTACAAACTTGATTACTGTTGCATGGGACCACTGTTGTTCTCATAATCAGGCTTTGATGAATAGCATCCTCAACTTCTGACACAGATATCTTGATCCTTCAGGCTATTTGATAATTATATAAATCCTCGTTTTGTGATGTAGCTAGATAGATCTTAGAAAGGTGGGCTTCCCATGCTTCACTAGTAATATTACAGCTTATGGGAGTTAGGGTAAGACCCACAGATCGCATAGCCTTGACTGCTACCCAGAAACCGATCCCGTTATTGAGTCCGGCGGCGCAAGCAAGATTATCCCATCGGTCTTTTAAAACCTCGTCTTACCGCTGCTTCGTAGAATATTTATATTGGTGCTTTAAGGACTTAACGAGAGCTGGATCCCTCGGATTCATTATAATTGCTTCACGAAGCTCTCTGTTTGCTTGAGAACAGGCGCTGTTAAACCAACGTGATCCCTGATTAGATTCCACTATAGACCTATATATCATTTGTTTGATGCCCCCACGGAGTTTGTTAACAGCATTAATTACCTCAGGGTTATGAACGGTTAATGACAATCAGGCGTCGATAAGTGTCGGATGTGATTTTATCATTCTAGAAAATAAATCATTATTGTCAACACCTCGTCAAATCAATCTTAGATTGTCGGTAGAGGGTGCTAAATTACAATCCCCACACTCTCTAACAAATTACGGCCTAGGGGCGAATCTTATTGTTGTTGCAATGGGATTATGATCGCCCGGAGAGTTGGTATAACCATAGCCTTTACCAGGCAATTTTCTAGTGGGGCAGATATAAAAACATAATCGATAATGGAAGCACAACCTCGCCTTCTATATGGTGAAATAATATGATTGTCTTTATGAGGTATGGCCGCAATTTCTATTATATTTATTAACTTGTATTTTGACAGATAGTCCAGCAATTCTACCGCCCTATTACATGGGCGCACATTGGCGAGGGGGTCCATAAGTAGTTCATTATTCCTAGAGATCCTAGCATTGAAATCGCCACCTAAACAAATACCAACTAGTTTATCGAACACCTTTTGGCTTTGTAAACTAGTGATAAAATTAAACAGATTAATGAAATTCATGTTTGGTACAGTGTAGAAATCATTATTATAAAAATTAATAAAACAGATACAAGCCCCCCGTGAGTAAATCTGGGCCTGAAAATTATCATCATCTGTGGTAAGAGCCTTAGCGCTTTCACCTGCAGAAATATTGACCCAAATTGAGAGTCCGCCAGATGGACGGCCGACCTTGGGAGCAGGGACAATAGCATTAAAGCATTCAAACCTTTCTAGGTGTAATTCCCGTGTTGCCCACGTTTCTTTCAGCATAAGTATATCATATTTTTGGACTGTTTTTATCCAATCCTCAGAATTGATTTTAGATGGAAAGCCAGTGATGTACCAACTCAATATAATTAGATTTAAATAATTTTCGGAGGTAACTAAAATGTCATGGCCGAGGGTCATGGGCATGACTGCTATAAAAGTAGTCTTGTCTGGTGTTAAAGAAGGGGCTAGTCAATCCTGGCTATCTAAGCCAGACAGAGTGGAAAACCTATTATGCATAATCAGCGATTCAGCATCATGGGTTTTCAACCCTAGGTCTGGCTTGTAAAAATAGCCCAGGGGCTGTGACCAGATAAGGGTAGAGTGCGCAGTGTTGGGCTTCTGTGACATCAATAATAATTTTACCAATCGATTGATAACTATAAAATTGATAACTATACAATCAGCCTCAATATTCGTCGGGGAAGTGCAAATCCACCCTACCCTGCATACCATAATGATGTTGCTTATGTTTGCCACCCGAAACCCATTACGTTTAACAAGCCAATCAGCGCTTTTGTTTTGCAGCTTGTCCCAAGCCTCTACCTGGTCTTTTCTGAGAGGAGGTACCCCTGCTAGAACCAATACATAGGGACATGCCGCAGGAGGAAGGCAAGGACTTCCCTACTACCCCCAGTTGTTACCATACTCGTGAGATTTAGGCCGCCCTCGCGTTGTGCACTTTCCCTGAGTTTGCTCTATCTAAGGTGCTCATGGGGACACTACATGGAGCTGATGACACATGTAAAGATGTAGTAGGTAGACTGCTCACAAGCCCAACATTACATGGCTTATCCTGGGCAGCAATGGGTTTAGATGAAAAACAATCCTTAACTTTATTGCAGGTATCACAAGCACCTAAAGAAGAAATAAATGTTGGTGCCAGTGCCTGAGACTGCTGACCAGGGTTAGGTGCACTAATAAGATCTGAATTTGCCCCGTGTTGTGTAGCGGGCTTGGGGGTATTCATTTGTGAGCTTAGTCTATTTGACAGCATCTCTAAACGATATAGGCGCTCCCAAAGGGCGGTAAAGTTCTAGTCCACAAGTTCTTTAATATGTTCCCATATAGTGATCACAATATAATTCATTGAGGTATCGCCAAGTCTGCAGCAGATAGAAGAAGTTGCAATTGCATCAGTTTGTGTACAAATAGAACAATTTGTTGCCTTAGTTGAAGTAGACTTGGCAATGGGGGTCAACTGTCACAACATTCAGAGGGTGCAGAACCCTCGATTCATGAGCTCAGGGCGGTACGAGGATGATTAACACAGGGTTGTTTTCTTTTGGAGCTAGTAGGTTTAACCAATTCCCTTTGGCCCCTGTTGATATCGTGATCGAGGGGGCATCTCTGTCCAATGAGCTTTCACCATTACAGGGTGCCACAGGTAAACCCTCGTTATCTTCATTAATGTTGTCGCTGGGTCTTAAGGGTGACTGAATAGTAATACTGGTGGCGCTGGTTTGCGTACTGGGCACCGCGGGGTGACCAGCGTGATCATCTAGGTCCACCCCTACCATGAGACCAGACTGTGGTGCCGCCTCTCCGTTAACTCAATTTCATTAGCCACAATATAAACTGCTATATCCAGCATACTGTCTATGCTTGTGGTGGTTCGGGAGCTTGATACTCCTGTATGTTTCCCCATATTTTATATATCTCAGCGCTTAAAATTATTGAATAGATGTGACTCACCTCAGCAAACTTTAGTGAATAACACTTTCACGAGGGGTGGCCGTGCCCAGCCTCTTCCGGACTCTGAAGGGCGCAGATGCGCCTGCCATTGGACCGGGCTTCGCCCGCGCGCTCCATGGGCACGCCTGCGCACGTCCAACACTGCCGGTGCCCTAACCACAATTTAAGTGTCTCCTCGCGTGTTGGAATGGCGTTGGCGGCAAGTGCGCCGCTTAGAATGCTGGAACTGAGAACAAAATGGGGCTGGCTCTAATAAGCTTAGAATGCTGGGGAATGTAGTTCTTGTTGAATTCACCCTCCTCACAGGTTCGCGTGACTGGGAAGACTGCTGGCAGCAAAATGATACAAAAGGGGGTGGTGCTGGACGGAGCATCTGAACCAATCAAACACTCACACCCAGTCAAAAGATCTGCGTCTAATCCATCACCGTTCTTTAGCCCACTCTGCCACCCCAGTTCAGACATGACCATATGCAAATCAGCCTGACCCTGTGCCTCATTGGAACAGTCCAGCCCGAACTGCCAAGCAATGCCTTCCCTGGACCGGAAACAAGCTTACTAGGACCGGTTTCTGGCATTTCAGCCGTCTTCAGCCAGGCTTGCTTGAATCTAGTGGCAAAGTGAGCAAGGAACTCACGTCTGAGCATACCCTGCCAACTTATGGCGAACAAAGCGGTACAAAAGGAGGTGGTGGCTTCTGACCGAATCAGTTTAGAAATGGTTTCCGACCCACTCGGATCAGGAGAGTACGATGCATCCATATGCTTCCAGATACGATTTGGATGGACTCGCATTGACTTCAATGGGAGCATAGGTTCCTAACCGCATCATAATTGGGCCCCGGGTCGGGAATACACAATCCCGATCTGATTTGGAAGCAGCAAATGCCATTAGGAGGCCTTCCTAACCGCATAAGAATCAGGCCGTAGGTAGGAATGCTTTTCTAACCGCATCAGAATCAGGCCCTAAGTAGGGATTACAGTAATATATTTTAAATACTTTTCCTTTCACTTTCTTTTAAGGCACAGGCAGATTAAGTAATTTGCCCAGAAGTGTTGATTTAAACTTGGCTTCCCAGGTTCCAATGGAGGCAGCTATGGCTGCTGACCTACAGCTTCTCATAAATCAAATTGAAACTCCCACCCCATGAATTAATCACCTTTTAGAGGTGATAAGGATATTTGTAGGTCACTAAGAGATTGAGTATAATAATCTAAGATACCACAGAAGTTATATATAGTTTTCTTTCTATTTGACGATTCATCCTAATCCAGCAACCATTATCATTGGAGCCCATAGACAAAACTTTAAAATCTTTTAGTTTAAGATCAATACACCTCTCGGAGGCAAGATGGCGGACACAGCTGTGTCCGAGTGAGGCAGGCGATTTGAGCTCTTCACCGTCCATTATCCTTTCCCCTCCCTGGCCGATGTTGGTTTGTGAAAACGGAGGGAAGCGGTATTGATTGCTGACCTGGTTATGCTGCTCAATCTGCTTCGTCTTCAGCGGGTCCATTGGCGTCTATTTCCCCGAATCCTGACTGTGAGGGATCAGCGCGGATTCTGGAGATTTGCTGCAGCCGGCTTTCAGCCTTCGGCATCGGTAACTGCTCTGCGGATGACGAATCGTCCCGAAGATCCGGGCTGGATTTTCATACCGGCTTCAATGGTACCCAAGAACGCCAGCAGCACTACAGTGAGGGGGCCAAAAACACGTGCGGGGGCCGCCGCTACAGGGGGGGCTACAGGTGGAGCCCCCAAAGATCCGGCTAACCTGGTGCCCCAATTGTGAGCAACGCGGACGGTGGTGATCCTGGAACTGCTGGAATTCCTGGAACTGCCAATCCTGCACAAGAGGATACATCTTCCTCCCCGGTCCCGGCTAGAACAGAGGTTGAGGTTGGAGGTACTAAGGTTAAAATCCCCGGCATATTTAAAAAGAAAACACAGCCTAAAGGTAAGATTGTTGCCTCGACTGAAACGACTGTTCAACAAAAAATTCAGCAAGGCGGTAATTCCAACGTCAACCCTAAGCCAGTAGCTGACAAAAATGAACTATTATTAAGAACAGTCTCTTCTCTTCCTGTAGAGGAGTCGGTGGAGGTTGTGATGGAGGCTGGGGATACCTTTGTTAACTCTGATACGGAAATTTCAGCTGAGGTTGATATTGCAACCACTCATTTAGGAAAGGCCGTATCGTCTCTCTCACTCTCACTCGCAGGGAAATCAGGGACTGCACTTGGCACTCAGAGGGCTATATCAATAGCGGTGGCAGACGCTAATTCAAATAAACCTTTCAACAATGCCGGGACTATGAGTGAAGTAACTATTGAGGCGGACTCCAGAAACTCAGCGGGTAAATTTTACTCTATGTCAGACTTCTCTAATACCTCAGATGTTAAGAGCACTGAAGTTGATTGGCAGGATGATAGAAGCTTGACAAGTTCAGCCCCTTTGGATAATGAAGAAAGTAGTCTAACAACGGAGGGGAGAAGTACAGAACATAAAGCAAAGGAAGTAATGGCCTCGCCCAACTCTTTCTCTAGAGACTGTTGTGGAAATGATGGAGCCCCTAGATTGGGTAATTCTTTCGCCGAGCTGGAATCTGGTACAGCACCTGAATCCAGGGGCGGGTATATCGAGGCTTGTCCGGAAGATCATACTGAGAGTGAGGTCACTTTAGCCACTATCTATCAAGCTATTATGTCACACCGGGAGTAGACGAAAGCTGAAGCCCTGCGGATGCAAGGGGCGGTGCGCAAGTTGCGAAACATGGTACGCAGAGTTGTCAAGACTTCCAATGAGTTGTCCGCTCGGGTTGGTGAGGCGGAAGCCAGAATTTCCTCAGTTGAGGATGAAATGCTGCAGCAGAAAACAGAAGTTTCTTCTCTGAATGCTCTTAGGGATGACATTAACTGGAAGTTAATTGATCTTGAGAACCGATCCAGGAGGAACAATTTGCGAGTGCTTGGCATCCCGGAAGGAGTGGAATGCAGTAACATTTGACAATTTACTCAGGAGCTGTTCTCAGGAGTCTTCCCTGAACTGACCCAATGGAGATGGGAAGATGAACGCCAAAGAGCGCACCGATTCCCCTTTCATAAACGGAATGGTACTAGACCTTCAGCCAAGAGCTATATTGATTTGTTTAAATAATTTTTTTGCAAGAGAAGCTTAATATGATTTAGTTAGGTCAGACTGTAGGAGAAAGGGGAAGGGGGTTGAGTTTTTGTTACGCCCAGATTATTGCCAGGCCACGGTGCAGCAGAGATGGCATTTGAGGCAACTCATACCATCGTTTCAAGCCAACACAATTTTTTGTGTCTGAGATCGCCGCTAAGGGCTTCTTAGGAACAATGTAGTGTAACAACATGAAGTGTGATTGATGTATCGACATATCTTTAATGCGTTTTTGATTTTCCATAAGTCAGGGGGGTGGGGCTGAACGGGGAAGAGCAATCAGCCTTTCTCTCCATCACCAATGGGGACTATCCAGTCCCTTTGCCTCATTTGGGTGGGTGTTTGGGTGGGTGAGGGTGGCTTTCAGGGTAGGAACCATTTCAAGAATGGGTAAATTTAGGGTGTGTTCTTGGAATATTTGTGGGCTAAATGAGAGGAAAAAAAGTTGGAATAATGGCCCAAATGCTTAATTCCATGAGAGTCGATCTACTGTGTGTACAGGAGACCCATATTGCATGGAACAATAGGAGTCGGTTCAAAGATCTGGGCTTGGAATTAGTCGGGTGTACCCAACAGGGTACGACAACAAGAGGGGTGGCTGTCTTGAAAAGATATGGTTGGGGGGCATGTAAATGTGTGAAAGAGGATTCTTTTGCTCGCTGGGTAATTATTGAGTGTTGCCTGGAAGGTTTTGTTGTGGACTATATGTACAATTTATGGCCCTAATCTAGACGATCCAGATATGATGAATCAGCTTAGCATTGAGCTGGCGGTCTGTCCATCTCCTTTAATCTTATGCGGAGATTTTAATCTCCATCTGGATGGCAAGGTGGACATAACCAGCAATTATATCTATGAAGGGAAGAAAAATAAAATGTTCAGGACAACCAAAGGGCTTATTAAAGAATTTGGTTTAGTTGATGTAGGCTACGCAAAGGGAATGGGAGCCCCTGGGTGCACTTTATTTTCCGCCCCTCATCAAAAACATGTCCGTCTAGATTATTTCTTTATTACTGCTGGATATGTCAATAATGTCAGGTTTGATATTTTGCCCTAGATAATCTCTGACCACAATCCTATTATTTTAGAGTTAGATGTTAATTTCAGCCCTCCTCTGAAAGCCTGGACTTTTGAGCGTAAATTATTACTTGATTCCCAGTATGTTGAACAAACTGGGAAATGGATAGTTGATTTTTTTTTAATTAATCGTGGATCTGCTTCTGTCCATATGGTGCGGGATGCTTTTAAGTCAGGGGAAAGGGGAGAAACATTAAGTTACTCAATCAATAAATGATGTGAAACACGAGTAGCTTTTGCTGCTGAGACAAGAAAACTTTGCGATATTGAAATCCGACTTATGACGGCAGCGGGCAGAGACCATGAAACTGACCAAATTTTGAGCGACTTAGCTACTCAGAAGACGCGGCTGTACCAGAACTTTGCTACAATGTTAGCTGCACAAACTGCAGTATATAGATCAGAGATCTACGAGGTGGGAGAAAATTCGGGTTGAATACTGGCAAAAAGGCTACGCCAGAAAGAGGTTGCCAAAAGGATAGATAGAATCCAGGATGAGTCCGGGCAAATTTACGATAAACCTGCAGAAGTTTTCGAGGTTTTTCATAAATTTTATAGTAAGTTGGATATGGAGGAAATTACGTGTGGTAGTGAAGACAACGTAACAGATTTCAGGGCTGGTATCGAAATTCATTTATTAACACCTGAACAGACTGAGGAATTAGATGCAGCTATCACATGGGAAGAGATCGAGGCAGCCTTAATGTCATTGGAGATTGGTAAGGCCATTATGCCCCGACTGCATTCCTCTTGAATCTTTTAGGGTTTTTCGACAAGTTCGGACAGAAGAGCTCATGGCAGTCTTTTTGGAAGCTCAGAAGGGGAATGCACCTTTGTCCTGGCGGAATTCCATGATCACATTTTTCCTAAAAAAAGACAAACCACCTTTGATGCCCTCCTCATATAGGCCTATATCGCTTATCAATGCCGATAGTAAAGTGTATTCTAAGATTTTGGCATCGCGTCTATCTGGTATAATTACATCTCTTGTGTCAAAGTTCCAGCATGGATTCATTCCTGAACGTGATACAGCTGATCATGTTCGGCGTTTGATCGCTCTTCTGGATTGGGCGCAAGCAACTAGCTCTACAATTGGGGTAACCCTGTTGGATGCCGAAAAGGCATTTGACAGGGTTTCCTGGTCTTAAATGTGGGACTTTTTAGGATGAAAGGTCCTGGTATCTTACTTGCTTTGAAGGTCCTTTACTATTCCCCAACTGCGTGTATTCGCTTGGCTGATCAAAAATCTGCCTTGTTTTCAATTTCTCACGGTACACGGCAAGGGTGTCCGTGCTCCCCACTTTTATTTGCTTTATATATTGAGTTTTTTTGAACAAGTTAAATGCAGCTGAGAATATTAAACCCATTCATTTATGTCACATAGATTATCGCGCCCTTGCCTATGCGGACGACATTGTTGTTGTCACAAGGGCTATAGGTAACGCACTTCCAGCTATTGATGAATTGGCGGCCCGGTTTGGATCGTTCTCGGGCTATAAGCTAAATATTTCCAAAACCCAGATTCTTCATGTCGAGAAGATCCTCCTGCAAATGTAACTACTGTTCCAGAGGTCACCTATCTAGGAATTAAAATTTCACCCCCAGTATGTAATATTCCTGAATTAAATATGAACTCTGCACTGACTAAAGTTAATTCAACATTAGAGAGATTAGATCACCTTCACTTTTCTATATATGGCAGATCCAATGTTCTAAAAATGCTGGTACTGCCTAGATTTTTGTATATGTTTCGCACAATTCCGATTGAATTTCCAGCAATATGTTTTAAGAGATTAGAGAGGATTTCCTCTAGGTTTTTGTGTTGTTATAAGCGACAACGAAGAGCCTATAAAAAGATGGTGCTGCCGAAAGACCGAGGCGGCTGGGGAATACTTTATTTCTTGTTTTATTATGTAGCAGCAGCATTGCAATTTATCAGCCCATTGGTAGTGGGGGATAGAGCCCGAATATTGCCCTGCCACGCCCCTTCTATCTACGAACTTGGGATGGGTGAGATGATTAAGGGCTGTCTGGTTAAAATAGTAGAACCTAGCTACTTAAGAAAACAACATTTAAAATTCTAAAAGCAGCTTATTCGGTATGGAGATTGGTTAAGCGTCAGCTGGGAGTCCCGAAGTTAAATGTATATACTCCGTTTGCAACATCTGAGTTATTACCTTTCATCTTCCGGGTTCAAATTGCTAATAGATGGACTTCTAAAGGAATTCTATGTTTAGGTGACCTGTTACAAGATGGACATCTAGCCTCATTTATTGAGTTGCAAAGAAAGTTTGGTCTGGCTAAACATGAATTCTTTAAGTTTCTTCAAATTCGTAGTTTTTTGCAGACTTTAGACCCTGAGATAGAACAGCAATTCAGGAAATGTTCTCTTGTCGAGAGCATGGGGAAAAAAACAACAATAGGGCAATTTTATTCTTATCTAGTTGCAGAATTGTCAGATGATCTTGAGAGTTGCCAACTTAAATGGGCAACCAAGCTAAGTCTAGAGGAAGTCAATATTGCTGAATCTGGGAACATCCTTTACAACAAAACTTTTTCCAACACGGTACCATTACCACGCAGGTTTTAAAAACGAAAGTCGTTACAACGACTTGCGCTGGAGGGCGCTGTACGATAGGGAATAGTTTACTTTACTATCCAACACCTTCCCTACTATCCACGGGGATTGGAGTTGGAATAGTAAATTAAACTATTCCACTATCCAGCGCCCCAACGCAAGTCATTGTAACGACTTGCATTGTAAAATCTGCGTGGTAGCGGTATCCGTTGTAAAAGCACGCATTGTACCGTCATACATCCGCTGAATCATTAGCAAAGCGGGTTCTTATGACAGGGAGGATGCGCTCGCAGCATTATATGGCTATATATGATCTATACTACACCCCAAGAAAGATATCTAAATGGAGCACCGCCGCCAGGACCAAGTTCAATAGATGTGGTCAGTTTGCTGCTGATGCTGTTCATGTTTTTTTCTTGTCCCAAGTTATCTGAATTATTTCTTTCAATTGAACAATTTTAGGATTAAAAATGGGACTACCGATGACTATAACAGGCGAATTGGTATTGACTGGTGTCAGCTCGGAAATAACTGTTCATACAAGAGCAAAGACTACGACATATTTTGTATTTATTTGTATGGCTGTAGTACGTGCATGTATCACAAATGATTGGATTAATCCGGATGCTCACTCCTTTTTTAGTTGGTGTGCAAGATTATAAGCAATGTATAATTTGGAATTGGCTATATACAAAACTAAAGGAATAAGAAAGAGGTCCATGGGAGTTAAGATTTGGGTACCCGTAACTGATTGGATTTAAGAAATCTTGCATATGTTCTGTATCTTTTTTTCTTTTGACTGCATTTACTTAATGTATTTGTTATGTATGATTTATACTCTGTATTCCTTGCATAAAATGGGGATCAAACCAATACAAAATAAAAAAAAGAACATTACACCTACATCTTGGTCCGGTGCTACAGATATTGATTTAGAGTGTATGCTTTGCCTAAATATAAAATATTCATTTTCCCTTTATTTTATATTTAATCCAATGGGTGTCTTGTGATGGTGCAATAGACCGTGTAGGACTCAAATCCAAGATTCTATGGTCTTGGCTTATTGATAAAATGAGGTTAAGTACTAGGACTTTAATTTTTACTAATCTCATCCATCAGCCAAATCAAAACAATACTGAAGTAGCATATCAGTTCTAAAAGATTAGAGACTTCATTTTTTATGCTTCATTTTACAGCCATATAATAACTCAAACTCATTTTTATACATAACACTCTGATCTAAAACCATTGATTGATAAACATATTGATTTCCCAAGTGAAAACAACAAACTCTACCTCCTTTATCTCTCCAAAATCCCTCTGCCCTTACACCACTATTAACTTTCCACTACTATTTGGTGACATCATTCCCTGACACTACTTCACCCTCCTCTTTTTTCCCCTATTGGTGCAATGTCTTGCACCCTGATTCAGGACAAACAACTTCCCATATTACAGGAACGTATAGCTGATCTGCTGCTGAACTCCTGGCAAACCTTTAGCCTTGGAAACATTATGGCAGTTATCTATGAGAATGTGAGATACCTCATGTAGTTGTGAGAAAAAAGGTATCTTGCAATTTATATTGAGTTTAGGTGTTGCTTGCTAACTATATACCACTTTATGACACTTGGGCATTATCTGTTTCAGCACCATCTTTGTTTAACAGCTTCAATAGAAATGTATGAGGAAATGTAGAAAGAATACTCATGTTCTACTTTAAAGGCTTTCTTCTGAATAGTGGCTGCACATTTTTTCCTCAATTTAATAATCAAAATAGTTAGTGGTGGGCGGGACTACATAGTTTTAGAAGTGGTCCACTAAGCTCTGGTGAGAGTCAAATCTCTGGATTTATCATGAAGTATATCATTTTTATCCATATCTGCAACCAAATCACTGTATTTTCCACTGGTTTGCTGGTTTCAGGAATTCCTACGAATTTTACGATTAACCTCCATAATCTATTCTCCAGATCCTCAAAGTTTATCTTGAGTGTTAAGATTTTGCTAGAGAGTTTAGGACCCTCAATTGACGTATTCTGTTGCCGGTCTTGGAGACCCTCTACTCTTGAGCTTATCATCTATCTGCTCTTTTTTGGTACTCAACAGTGCTGGTATCTCTTGACACAAATACTGGTTGCTGCAGAGAGAGCGCTGTCTTCTCAGATGTTCGACATCTAAGAACATGATTACATTGTTACATTATTACAGAGGGTGCTTGCTACCATGTGAGACTTTGGCTAAGGCTGTAGCAAATAATCTATGGTGCCTCACATTGATTTATTAGTTCTGGATTCTGGCTGAGGTTGGATACAGCTGGGTCTTGTAGAATGGCAAGGTGCAAAAATGTGCATGTGTCATGGAGTAGCTTAGGAATGTTACTTTTTGTATGTACAGGGGGCAGTTGTGTTGCTGCTTCACTGTCAGTCACATAAATTGATGCTTAAGTAAAGAAGGATTTCTGGTATTGTGGCACCTATTTATTAGTGACGAGTGACTTGCCGTTGTAGTTCACCTCTTTTTGTGCATTCCTGGAGGACCTTTTAATCTCCTGTTTTTTTCTTGATTTTTTTAAAGCCCACAAGGTTATTTTGGCTCCAGATTTGATTGGCGCACCCTGGTGCCTGTTTTGATGCCATTGACTAAACAGTCAGGAGAGTCCTTACATATTTCAAACAGTCAACAAATTTACTCCCATGTGCACTGGGTTTTTATGGTGTGGTGAGCATAGTGCCCTTGATCCGACAATTAACTTAGCTGGATTGAGGCTTTCCAGAGTGGTGAGGATCACTTGTATGACATGCACTGTAAGGCAACATTTGAAGTAGCCCCATAGGCTTCCCAGAAAGAAGAGGAATGCTTTCTGGTTTATTCGTGGTGCCATGGTGTTGGTCAGGCGGCACTTTCTTAAGGAAACCAGAAAGCCCAATTGAGATGCCCAAGTGATATCATCATGTCTCATCCTTAATTTTAACATAGCAACAGGGATTGCCTACAAGGTACAAGAAATCGGCTCAGCACCAGAAAGTGCAAATACTTGTTGCGTGTGGTTCTTCTAATGGTGATTCGCACACCTTCACTGCATATCTTGCATCACGGTGATGTGTATATCTTCCACCTAAAATGGTGTATGTATACCAAATCACTGGATATTTTAAAGATGATGTCCACACCTTCTAGCTATTACTGAATGTGCATGTTACATATTTTGCACTTGCATACTGCTTTTTGTTCTGTGTGTACATTTGTTGTTCAACAGATGTTATACTTGTTAACTGGTCTTCCTTGCTGTTATATTTTGTGTTTCCAGGAGGACCATCACTACTAGTTGCGAGAAGTTAGCCTGGCATATGGCATACACCTTACACAACATGTTTTGATAAAGCCAAACCAAAGTTAGTATTAACCGCGAGGATTGTAATGCCCTTAAGAGTATATGATATGGCTATATCAGAGAACAGCTATAAGGACATGGTTCCGAAAGCAGCAGAGGGGCTCAGCTCATGCTAGGGCACCCTCTCACATAACACCAAGCACTCTGCCTCCAGGATTGTTAAGGTCTGCCATAGGAGTGACTTATAGGTTACTATGTGTCTATATATAAGGTAGATCTAGATATACTATATCTAAGTAAGGGGTGATTACACCACATTCCCCAAGATGAGTGATCAGCCTGTGGTTTCAGTTTGGATGGCAAGCCAGTGGTGGCATAAAACATGCTGCAGCCCCTGGTAGGCCTTGGATGCACCTATGCCCTGGGTACCTATGGTACATTATACAGGGGCTCACAAAGGTGACCCAATTCCCAAACAGGTATGTACCTAAAGTACATAGTTTCAATTTAGAGAGAGAACAGCTGTCCTGTGGGTCTGATTAGCAGGCCCACAGCCACACTAAAGTCGAAAAACCAGAAAATCACAGCAAAAAGTGGGGCTGACCATAGGAAGCAGACCCTACTCTCCTACACTAGGTATTATGGGACACAATATAGTGCCTCCACCCTTCCTTTTACAGAATCATGGTCTTCCTAGTTTGGATGGGAACAATGAAAGGAAGGTTTTAAGCCTATGTAGATGTAATTCAGGGTGTAGCTTTTGCACAAAAAATATGCTTTACTTAGACATTGCGTGAGACCTGAGGGTAGAAAACTTCTTAAACATTTGCCTCATCAATCTGTGTTGGGCGTGGATGACATTGAAGATGATTATGCATCAGCCACGAAAATGTTATGGGTGTTACTAGCTTCAAGGTGAATCCATACTGAATTTTGTACGTGCCTTAAAAATCTCAGCTTCTACAGAACATAAGACTTTTGAGGAGGAATTAATTAGAGCCCATGCTGCTGAGCACACCACCAATAAGAAACTCAGGGCACTTTATTAACTACACTGAATTTAGTCCTGACTAAAACAATGGAAGTAGCTCCTGGATTTGAAAGCACTGCATCATGTATGGCTGAAAGTAGTTTTTTCAGCAAGGATCATCATTTTGTGAAGTGATACCTGATATTAGTAGCAAATGCCAAAAAAAACAGAAGACCTTTGTTGCAAGTAAGAACCGAAAGTCTCACATGTTATAGATGTAGCAGTAACAATAATTTGGGCAGTTCTACATCATACCCATCCACTGATAAAGTGATAAGAAACAGCAGACCAAATTGGTCTTTGTTGTTAGCAAGCATGATACAACTTTGGAGAGCTCTGGGTGATGAGAGTGTTGTGCAGGAATTTATTCCCACATTAAGGAGAGACTAGCGAAGCAGGTGGATAATACAATATTCAAACAACCCTAATGTCAAGTGGATGCTGGGGAAGTTTTAATTAACATGATGCCGGATTCCAAATCGCCTTTTAACCTAGTTGGAACAAATTACTTGAAAAAGTTCCAAAAAATCAAATTGAAGAGTTCCAAGGTCACACTGGTGACGTATGAGGGAAAACCAATAGATGTTTTAGGAGAGTTTAACGCAGTAATATCTTTTAAAGGTCTTTTAACACAAGTTGCATTGTAGCAGAATATGTTTCATCATTACTAAGATGGTTAGAACAAAGAAATCTTGGCGTAGGCTTAGATCCCAATAATCCTGAGCAAGTGCTTCACAAGAAGACCGATCCCAATAATCCTTTGAAAGAGCTTCTCAAGAAGGAGTGTTTTTGGTGTATGGACAGTGCAGTGTTCTGAATGGGAAATGAAGGGTTCTGAATGGGAAATGAAGGGTTCAAACATAAACTCCAACTTAAATCTAGCCCAGAACCTACTGAACATACGCTAAGAAGGGTTACATTAGCTGTTAAACAGGAGTTAGTAAAAGGAACTTGATAAGTTGTGCATGCAAGACATCATAGAACCTGCTGAGAGTTGTTGTCTCCTGTAGTATTATCATGTAAGGGCAATGGTAGTTTGATGATTTAGAGATCTTAACTCAAGGGTGGACAGTCAGACATACTTTAACAATTATCACAGAAAGGTTGACAATGATTGGGGGGGGGGGCATTTCTACCTTAGACATGGCCTTAGCATTCCACCAAACTGTTGTGAATTAAGATTCATGCCATTTGTTAATCCTTAAGGAGCATTTCGATTTAAAAGAATGTTTTTTATCTTGCTTCAGTTCCCGCTGTGTTTCAGCATTTAATGGGCATGCTCCTCAAGGAGGTGATAGAGTGACTTGTTTCTAAGATGATATATCAATATATACTGAGGACAGAACACTTAGGGGGTCATTAGGATGGTGGGCAGACTTTGCCCACCCGCCATCCTCGTGGTAATCGGGACCGGCCGCCATAAGGGCGGGGGTCCCGTGGGGAGTATTAGGATGTGCCCGTCACAGTGGCGGGCACATCCTGTATTTTTAGCATTGTGGCGGGCGGTGCTCTCTGCACTGCCCGCCACAATGCTAAAAAAGCTTTTCAGCATTTGCATAATCAAAGCAGCAGGCACCGCGCGGTGCCTGCCACTTTGACTATGCTAATGCAGGGGGGTACTCTCCTTCACTCTGGGGGCCCGCACGGGGCCCCCAGAGTGAAGTCCGCCTGCCTTTCCATGGCAGCATTGCTGCCACGGAAAAGCAACTGCAGACGCCCATCCCAATATGGCTGGCGGTGTCTGATAGACACCGCCACCATATGAACCCTTTTCCGCCCCAGCCGCAAGGCGACCGGGGCGGGAAAGTGGCGGGCGGTGTTTGCCTCTGTTGCGGTCCCCCCGCCATTGTAATGTGGCGGGGGGGGGAAAGGGTGGTGGGCGGGCATTTATGTCGGGCGGATCGCCACTGCCACCATGGCGGTGGCGATCCGCCCGACATCGTAGCATTAAGTGTATGTTTAAGCCGTAATAGAGGAAAAAGGCATCACTTTAAAGGCAGCGAATTGATAGTTTTGAGTATCCTATGTCAACTACTTCTCTGACAGGTTATGTGTGTGCGGAGTTGAACACAAAGAGAATCTAGTGAGAGCAATTTGCTCTGTGCCAGAGAATACAGTTCAATCACACTATTTTATGTGCTTAAGGGATTTCTATTCTAAATTCGTTCTTGTGTGTGTGGAAAGAGCACATTGGATCCACTCTTTGCTTTAGATCTGAGCGAAGTATGAGTGGAGTTACGAGTGCATGCAGCAATTCAATTTGTCCAAGAAATTTATAGCGGAAGCAATTCGACTCAAACTATTCGACAACAATAATCCAAGTATATTTGTGACATATACCGATCAGCAATAATTAGGAGCAATATTGTTGCAGAAAAGAAATGGTAGAAAACACATGGTGGGCATTGCCAGTCGTAGTCTCAGAAGTGCCGAACCTTCATACTCCGTAGTAAAGTGCAAAGCCTTGGGTTGCTGGTTAGGGAGTAACCATTTTCACCAGTATTTGTAGGGTTAAGAGTTTGTAGTTCATGTGGATCATAAGCCATTAGTTGATCTTTTTACTACATAAGGGAGAAGTAGATCCGCACCCAGAAACACAAAGTGGCTGATTTTCTCTCCAAGATACCTTTGAAAGACTGTGGTGATGATTTGGTTATGGAAGATGAAGAAACGTTAGTCAGTGAATTGTCTTTTGTTATAAATGGTGCCATTTCAGAAGGCGAGTGGTCATCTTCCATTGATCAAGGTATGGTTTTGAAGGTGATCATTCAGAATGTAAATACAGGTTGGCTGAACTCCAAAATATCTGATGCAGGTGTGGATACCTTTCATCATGTGGAGGTTGAGTTATCATTGTCAAAGGAATACTTTGCAGGTTGGATATTTTGGTAGTAGCAGTATTCAAGAAATCCAGAATTGTGGATTTAGCTCATAAGGGACATACTATAAAGTGAACTATTAAGAGGGGAGTGAGGGAGTTCTTCTGGTGACCTGTAATGGGAGGGAGGTGGAATAATTTGTGCAGTGTAGGGCTGTATATCTACCAAAAAGATGTTGGTTACTGTACCTAGTCATGAAATTCCTGTAAACTCTGTTCTACTGCCTAATAAAGCTCGAGCCAAGCTTGCCATTGTTAGAATTAGGCCTCTAAACATTGAGAATAAGATCAAATATGGAAATGTCAGAATAGATTACTACTCTAGATGGCGTGAGGTGGCTTTTGTGACCAGCATTCCAACTACCAAGGTAAAAGAAATCCCAGAGAATGTATTTTGGACAACAATTAATTGCTAATGGTTTTTAAATGTTCTTCAAAGAACATGGTATTAAATACATATCTATCTCCTTGTGTCATCCTAGAAGCAATGGTCCTGTGGAAAGGTGCAATAGAATAACTAAGGGAAATGTTCAACTGTCAATTATTGGCGATCTGAACTGGAAGCATGAGGTAAAAAACATTGTGGGAAATCCATACCAGTTCCAATGCACTAAGGGTTCTACTTTGTTTTTATTAAAGGGGGAGGTTTGTCTGGTTAAAAAATGAACAGATTATGGATGGAGAATAAAATGCAGTCTGATGGTCTGATTCGAAGCGTGTGTGAAAAGGCCCAAGAGAAGTAAGAGAGGTGGTTGTCTTTTGAATGTGAAGGTAGTATGAGACGGGTGGTTGTCATTTGAATGTGAAAGTGGGAGATTTGATTAGAGACAAAAAACCTTTTAAATGAGCAAAAGGAGATTCTCGTTTCTCCATGTCCAAGAGAGTTGTGATGATACATGAACATGCTGTTAGGTTGGATAATGTAAAGTCTTGAAATCCATGTTGAATGCTTGGGGCAGTTGCTGTGATCCTGCTTCCCTGACAGTCACATGAATTGATACCTACGAAAAGAAGAAATTCCTTACCAAACTGGTCTTTAAGCCAGATTTTAAGAAACTCCACTTCAGGGTCTCCCACTTTCTTTCTCTAGCCCACAATCAGCTTTTTGTAGCTTGTGCCATTATCCCTAGGATCTTATCTGGATTTGCATTGGTATACCCTAGATCACAGATTCAGAAGGTAGTTTCTGCGAGCCACCATACCCATTCTTTGTGATGATGGCAATTGGAAATGTGCCATGATCGTAAGTGGTAGCTTTTAAATTCATGATGATCTAGAGAAAATGTTCTTTAATGATTGCAATGAACTTATTCCACTTGCTGCCTGCTGGTGGAGTTTGATGTTTGGGTTTTTTGTTGATTGGATAGGGGGTGAGTTTCTCTGAGTTTTTATTTGAAAAGGAAAAATTCACATTTATTCTTCATGTGGATTGGGTAACATCTATAGAGAAGTTACACGTTTTTATTGACTATTCAAAATTATTATTTGGTTTATTGAGTGTGTTATTGTTTTTGTATTGAAGATGGTGAACTTTGGTGTTTTTCATTGTAGAAAGAAGGATTCCATTACATGTTCAGATCCAAATACCAGTGTCTGAATTCATATAAGCATCCAGACATAGTGTGTTAGTGCCATGAGGCCACTTGAAATTCTCAGAACTACAAATCCTATAATGTTTTAAAAAGTGACTGTCAGCTCTGTTTCCAGATGCTTGAAAATATATGGACTAATTAGCAGCATGAAATGTGAGACTAGATGGAATTCCTCCTTTCCAAGTTACAGATCTGGTTTAAGATGTAAAGCCACGTGTTTGCAGCCTACCATGGGATACTTTTGTTTGAGCAAGTGATGTGGAGCTGTACACTAACACATAATAGCACAGTCACTACAACCCCCACAATCACAATAAAACTAGATCACCTGCAAAAATACATGACACTTAAATAACACATTAAATAATGTTACAGTGAAATGCAAAGAGTGAGAAATCAGAAATACTACATCACAAATTGTCAACATGCAAGGCTGTTACGTTGTACAGAACATTTTATTTTTACTTTACTTATTTCTGTGGTATTTGTAATTACTGTACTGTGGTAAACCACTGGTCACAAATGCTTGTATGGGCTGCATTTGCTCTTGCACAGGATAATGGTAACTTAAACCTATATATATATATACACACACACATAGATGAAGCTTTAGGAGAAGGAATTCAGTGTATTGCATGTTGCAAACGTGGGAGGACTACATTGAACAAGCATTTGCAATGCATAAGGTCTCGCATTAGGAAAGTTTGAGCTATTGGTATTGTAAATGACACATTTTTTATACATGTGTTGGTTTTGAAAATAGCAAAAATAATAGCTTTGTCATTTACAATGCCAATAGTTATAACTTGTGACACCTATAGCATTTGTAATGCAATATGTGTTGTATTCACGTGACTTAGATGTATTGATATTACAAATAACATTGGCTTTGAATTTTTTTAATAATTAATACTTAAATAAAAGTTATTGTAATTTATAATGGCAATAGCTTAAACTTTTGTAAATAACTTTTGTGAAGAATATGTTCAGTGTATTTTATTGTGACGAAAATCCAAGAACAGAAGTGAAATACTAACCTATTTTTGTGACATTTGTAATAAAGCTTGAAACATTGAGAGATCATATTTGACCCAGTTGTTGGTAAATGGTTGCACAGATTGATGCTGTGGTGGGGCTGAGAGATGTTGTGGAGGCGACTAGTGATGCTGTGGCATTCAATGATCCTGTGGTAGCGCATAGTGATGTTGTTGTGCCCCTTAGTGATGTTGTGGTGATGCGATAGATAGAGTGAGTGGGATAGATAGATAGAGGGAGGGCGATAGATAGAGGGCGATAGAGAGATTGAGTGAGCGAGATAGATAGATAGAAGTGAGGGCGATAGATAGCTAGACAGATAGATAGAGTGACGGCGATAGATAGATTGATAGATAGATAGAGTGAGGGCGATTAGATAGATAGAGTGAGGGCGATTAGATAGAGTGAGGGCGATAGATAGAGTGAGGGCGATAGATAGAGTGAGGGCGATAGATAGAGTGAGGGCGATAGATAGAGTGAGGGCGATAGATAGAGTGAGGGCGATAGATAGAGTGAGGGCGATAGAGTGAGGGCGATAGATAGAGTGAGGGCGATAAGATAGAGTGAAGGCGATAGATAGATAGAGTGAGGGCGATAGATAGACAGATAGAGTGAGGGCGATTAGATAGATAGACTGAGGCCGATAGATAGAGTGAGGGCGATAGATAGACAGAGTGAGGGCGATAGACAGAGTGAGGGCGATAGATCGATAGACAGATAGAATGAGGGCGATAGACAGATAGAGTGAGGGCGATAGATAGATAGATAGTTGTGTGTGTGGTTGTGTGTGTGTTTATGGTTATGTGTGCATGGTTGTGTGTGTGTGGTTGTGTGTGTGTGGTTGTGTGTGTTATGCTTTGTTTTTCTATGTTTTGTTATGCTATGTTTTGTTGTGTTTGGTATGCTATGTTTTGCTAGGCTATGATATGTTTTGTTTTGTTATGCTATGTTTTGTTATGTTATGCTATATTTTGTTATGCTATGCAATGTTTTGTTTTGCTATTCTATGCTTAATTTGTTATGCTATGCTATGTTTTTTTGCTATCCTATGCTTTGTTTTGTTATGCTATGCAATGCTTTGTTGTGTTTGTTATGCTATGCTGTGTTGTGTTGTGTTTTGCTATGCTATGCTTTGTTATGCTATGTTTTGTAATGCTATGTTTTGTAATGCTATGTTTTGTTATGCTATGTTTTGTTATGCTATGTTTTGTTATGCTATGTTTTGTTATGCTATGCTATGTTTTGTTATGCTATGCTTTGTTATGCTATGCTATGTTTTGCTATGCTATGCTTTGTTTTGCTATGCTAGGTTTTGCTATGCTATGCTTTGTTTTGCTATGCTATGTTTTGTTGTGTTTGATATGCTATGTTTTGCTATGCTATATGTTTTGCTATGCCATGTTTTGTTATGCCATGTTTTGTTATGCCATGTTTTGTTATGCCATGTTTTGTTATGCCATGTTTTGTTATGCCATGTTTTGTTATGCCATGTTTTGTTTCGCTATCCTATGCTTTGTTTTGTTATGCTATGCTCTGTTTAGTGTTGCTATCCTATGCTATGTTGTGTTTTGTTATGCTATGCTACGTTGTGTTTTGTTATGCTATGCTGTGTTTTGTTATGCTATGCTATGTTTTGTTATGCTATGCTATGTTTTGTTATGCTATGCTATGTTTTGTTATGCTATTTTTTGTTATGCTATTTTTTGTTATGCTATGTTTTGTTGTGCTTTATTACGCTATGCTTGGTTATGCTATGCTTGGTTATGCTGTGCTTGGTTATGCTGTGCTTGGTTATGCTGTGCTTGGTTATGCTGTGCTTGGTTATGCTGTGCTTGGTTATGCTGTGCTTGGTTATGCTGTGCTTGGTTATGCTGTGCTGTGTTTTGCTGTGCTGTGCTGTGTTTTGCTGTGCTGTGTTTTGCTGTGCTGTGTTTTGCTGTGCTGTGCTGTGTTTGCTGTGCTGTGCTTTGCTGTGCTGTGTTTTGCTGTGCTGTGTTTTGCTGTGCTGTGCTGTGTTTTGCTGTGCTGTGCTGTGTTTTGCTGTGCTGTGCTTTGCTGTGCTGTGCTGTGTTTTGCTGTGCTGTGCTTTGCTGTGCTGTGTTTTGCTGTGCTGTGCTGTGTTTTGCTGTGTTTCGCTGTGCTGTGTTTTGCTGTGCTGTGTTTTGCTGTGCTGTTTTGCTGTGCTGTGTTTTGCTGTGCTGTGCTGTGTTTTGCTGTGCTGTGTTTTGCTGTGCTGTGTTTTGCTGTGCTGTGTTTTGCTGTGCTGTGTTTTGCTGTGCTGTGCTGTGTTTTGCTGTGCTGTGTTTTGCTGTGCTGTGTTGTGCTGTGCTGTGCTGTGTTGTGTTGTGCTGTGCTGTGTTTTGCTGTGCTGTGTTTTGCTGTGCTGTGCTGTGTTTTGCTGTGCTGTGCTTTGCTGTGCTGTGTTTTGCTGTGCTGTGTTTTGCTGTGCTGTGTTTGGCTGTGCTGTGTTTTGCTGTGCTGTGCTTTGTTTTGCTGTGCTTTGCTTTGCTGTGTTTTGCTGTGTTTTGCTATGCTGTGCTGTGTTTTGCTGTGTTGTGCTGTGTTTTGCTGTGCTGTGTTTTGCTGTGCTGTGCTGTGTTTTGCTGTGTTGTGCTGTGCTGTGCTGTGTTGTGTTGTGTTGTGCTGTGCTGTGTTTTGCTGTGCTGTGTTTTGCTGTGCTGTGCTGTGTTTTGCTGTGCTGTGCTTTGCTGTGTTTTGCTGTGCTGTGCTGTCCTGTGCTGTGTTTTGCTGTGCTGTGTTGTGTTTTGCTGTGCTGTGTTGTGCTGTGCTGTGTTTTGCTGTGCTGTGCTTTGCTGTGCTGTGCTGTGCTATGTTGTGTTTTGCTGTGCTGTGCTGTGTTGTGTTTTGCTGTGCTTTGCTGTGCTGTGTTTTGCTGTCCTGTGCTGTGTTGTGTTTTGCTGTGCTGTGTTGTGTTTTGCTGTGCTGTGTTTTGCTGTGCTGTGTTGTGTTGTGTTGTGTTTTGCTGTGCTGGTAAGGGCATGTGAGGGTGTGTGTGAGGGGGTGTGAAGGTGAGGAGGTGTGTGAGGGGTGAGGGCGTGAGGGTTGTGTTGTGTTTTGCTGTGCTGTGTTTTGTTGTGCTGTGCTGTGTTTTGCTGTGCTGTGCTGTGTTGTGTTTTGCTGTGCTGTGCTTTGCTGTGCTGTGCTGTGTTTTGCTGTGCTGTGCTGTGTTGTGTTTTGCTGTGCTGTGTTTTGCTGTGCTGTGCTGTGTTGTGCTGTGCTGTGTTTTGCTGTGCTGTGCTGTGTTTTGCTGTGCTGTGTTTTGCTGTGCTGTGTTGTGTTTTGCTGTGCTTTGCTGTGCTGTGTTGTGTTTTGCTGTGCTGTGCTGTGATGTGTTTTACTGTGCTGTGCTGTGTTGTGTTGTGTTTTGCTGTGCTGGTAAGGGTATGTGAGGGTGTGTGTGAGGGTGTGTGAAGGTGAGGGTGTGAGGGTGAGGAGGTGTGTGAGGGTGAGGAGGTGTATGAGGGGTGAGGGGGTGAGGGCGTGAGGGTGAGTGTCTCCAATGAATGTCACTGCTTCGCCTTCTTTGAAAATGTTCAGTGCTGCAAATAGAGCATGCCGCCCTAATTATCACAGCATGAGGCCCCAAAGTGATAATTATCACAGCATGCAGAGAGCCGCCCCACGCTGCTGGAGCACTCAACTGCACATTAATTATAGTTGAGTGCTCCAGCAGCCTGGGGCGCCTGTTGACATGCTGTGATAAGTGGGTCTCATGCTGTGATAATTGTTGCGGCGCTTGAGGAAGTGGAGACTCCTGCTGGGATAATTGGTCTTGTGGCGCCTCAGGAAGTAGAGTTTCATGCTGGGATAATTGGTCTGGCGGGCTTGCAGCGCCTGACGTCCAACAAACGTGCACAAGCTGCTCAACCTTGAAGCACGTTCACAGACCTGGGTCGGCTCGTGCCCAGGTCTGTATCGGGCTCGTTCACAGCTGTTACTCCCTTGACAGGGAGGAAGGTGACTATAGTCTCGCTGGCGGGAGCGCTTCGCGCTCCAACGCCAGCTCGACCTAATAAAAAAAAGACTTCCGTTCATGGCAAATCAGCATTTGATCCCAGCAACATTTGAGCTGTCACCTGCCCCGTCTATTACTACTTTCCTAACTCACTCATTGAAGAAAGCTAGCTCCAGTGGCGTCCAACCTCACCTGGAGAACTGCAGTTGCGTGGTGATAGGAAAGTTACCTTAAATGCAAGAGCGAACAAGCATTGGCATAGCCAATAGGTCTCGCCTTTGGGCCGTATAAGTGTTGAGAGCTAATGGCTTTGTTAACGTTTTTAATATGAGTTGCAAAGCATTGTGAATGTTGTGCAGCATGTTTAAAAGTTATACGTTATAATTTAATAAGTGTTATAACTATTTGTCACCTTACATAAAAGCTAGAAAACACAAGTGAAGTATCCTAATAAAAACAGAATTAACACCAAAATTGTGTTTTAGTGTTTTTGTTTATGCAAGGAAGGGGGAGGGGTGATTGGAGGTGCGGGGAGGGAGGGGGTGGGGCGAGGGGGCAGTGGATGGGAAGGAAGGGAGGGGGTGAGTGAGGGATGTGGAGGGAGTGAGGGGGGAGTGAAGGTGGGAGAGTGGAGGTGGAGGGAGGTGGAAGTGGAGGGAGGGGGATAGAAGGTCCAGGGAGAGAGGAGGAGGAGGTGGAGGTGAGAGTAAAGGTGCAAGGAGGGAGGGGGAGTGGAGGTGGTGGTGGGAGTGGAGGTGGAGGGAAGAGTGGAGGGAAGGGAAAGGGGAGTGAAGGTGGAGGGGGTAGGTGGGAGTGGGAGTGGAGTGGGGGGGAGGAGTTGTAGGGAGGGAGAGGGGAGTAGGCGTGCAGGGAGTGGGTGGTGGGAGTAGAGGTGGAGGGAGGTGGGAGTAGAGGTGGAGGGAAGAGGAGTAGAAGTGGAGGAAGGGGGAGTGGGGGTAGAGGGAGGAGGGGTGGGGGTGGAGGGAGGGCAGAGAGGGGGGAGTGGAGGGAGAGAGGGGGGAGTGGAGATGGAGGGAGTGGAGGGAGAGAGGGGGGAGTGGAGATGGAGGGAGTGGAGGGAGAGAGGGGGGAGTGGAGATGGAGGGGGTGGAGATGGAGGGGGTGGAGGGAGGGAGGTGGAGGGAGTGAGGGGGGAGTGAGGGGGAGTGAAGGTGGGAGAGTGGAGGTGGAGGAAGTGGAGGTGGGAGTGGAAGTGGAGGGAGGTGGGAGTAGAAGTGGAGGGAGAGAGTGGAGTATTTTTTTGCTATCCTATGCTTTGTTTTGTTATGCTATGCAATGCTTTGTTGTGTTTGTTATGCTATGCTGTGTTGTGTTGTGTTTTGCTATGCTATGCTTTGTTATGCTATGTTTTGTTATGCTATGTTTTGTTATGCTATGTTTTGTTATGCTATGTTTTGTTATGCTATGTTTTGTTATGCTATGCTTTGTTATGCTATGCTATGCTTTGTTATGCTATGCTATGTTTTGCTATGCTATGCTTTGTTTTGCTATGCTATGTTTTGCTATGCTATGCTTTGTTTTGCTATGCTATGTTTTGTTGTGTTTGATATGCTATGTTTTGCTATGCTATTATATGTTTTGCTATGCCATGTTTTGTTATGCCATGTTTTGTTATGCCATGTTTTGTTATGCCATGTTTTGTTTCGCTATCCTATGCTTTGTTTTGTTATGCTATGCTCTGTTTAGTGTTGCTATCCTATGCTATGTTGTGTTTTGTTATGCTATGCTATGTTGTGTTTTGTTATGCTATGCTGTGTTTTGTTATGCTATGCTATGTTTTGTTATGCTATGCTATGTTTTGTTATGCTATGCTATGTTTTGTTATGCTATTTTTTGTTATGCTATTTTTTGTTATGCTATGTTTTGTTGTGCTTTATTACGCTATGCTTGGTTATGCTATGCTTGGTTATGCTATGCTTGGTTATGCTGTGCTTGGTTATGCTGTGCTTGGTTATGCTGTGCTTGGTTATGCTGTGCTTGGTTATGCTGTGCTTGGTTATGCTGTGCTTGGTTATGCTGTGCTTGGTTATGCTGTGCTTGGTTATGCTGTGCTGTGTTTTGCTGTGCTGTGCTGTGTTTTGCTGTGCTGTGTTTTGCTGTGCTGTGTTTTGCTGTGCTGTGCTGTGTTTTGCTGTGCTGTGTTTTGCTGTGCTGTGTTTTGCTGTGCTGTGTTTTGCTGTGCTGTGTTTTGCTGTGCTGTGTTTTGCTGTGCTGTGCTTTGCTGTGCTGTGCTGTGTTTTGCTGTGCTGTGCTTTGCTGTGCTGTGTTTTGCTGTGCTGTGCTGTGTTTTGCTGTGTTTCGCTGTGCTGTTTTGCTGTGCTGTGTTTTGCTGTGCTGTTTTGCTGTGCTGTGTTTTGCTGTGCTGTGCTGTGTTTTGCTGTGCTGTGTTTTGCTGTGCTGTGTTTTGCTGTGCTGTGTTGTGCTGTGCTGTGTTGTGCTGTGTTTTGCTGTGCTGTGTTTTGCTGTGCTGTGCTTTGCTGTGCTGTGTTTTGCTGTGCTGTGTTTGGCTGTGCTGTGTTTTGCTGTGCTGTGCTTTGTTTTGCTGTGCTTTGCTTTGCTGTGTTTTGCTGTGTTTTGCTATGCTGTGCTGTGTTTTGCTGTGTTGTGCTGTGTTTTGCTGTGCTGTGCTTTGCTGTGCTGTGCTGTGTTTTGCTGTGCTGTGTTGTGCTGTGCTGTGTTGTGCTGTGTTGTGTTGTGCTGTGCTGTGTTTTGCTGTGCTGTGTTTTGCTGTGCTGTGTTTTGCTGTGCTGTGCTGTGTTTTGCTGTGCTGTGCTTTGCTGTGTTTTGCTGTGCTGGGCTGTCCTGTGCTGTGTTTTGCTGTGCTGTGTTGTGTTTTGCTGTGCTGTGTTGTGCTGTGCTGTGTTTTGCTGTGCTGTGCTGTGCTTTGCTGTGCTGTGCTGTGCTATGTTGTGTTTTGCTGTGCTGTGCTGTGTTGTGTTTTGCTGTGCTGTGCTTTGCTGTGCTGTGTTTTGCTGTCCTGTGCTGTGTTGTGTTTTGCTGTGCTGTGTTGTGTTTTGCTGTGCTGTGCTGTGTTTTGCTGTGCTGTGTTTTGCTGTGCTGTGTTGTGTTGTGTTGTGTTTTGCTGTGCTGGTAAGGGCATGTGAGGGTGTGTGTGAGGGGGTGTGAAGGTGAGGAGGTGTGTGAGGGGTGAGGGCGTGAGGGTTGTGTTGTGTTTTGCTGTGCTGTGTTTTGTTGTGCTGTGCTGTGCTGTGTTTTGCTGTGCTGTGCTGTGTTGTGTTTTGCTGTGCTGTGCTTTGCTGTGCTGTGCTGTGTTTTGCTGTGCTGTGCTGTGTTGTGTTTTGCTGTGCTGTGTTTTGCTGTGCTGTGCTGTGTTGTGCTGTGTTTTGCTGTGCTGTGCTGTGCTGTGCTGTGTTTTGCTGTGCTGTGTTGTGTTTTGCTGTGCTTTGCTGTGCTGTGTTGTGTTTTGCTGTGCTGTGCTGTGTTGTGTTTTACTGTGCTGTGCTGTGTTGTGTTGTGTTTTGCTGTGCTGGTAAGGGTATGTGAGGGTGTGTGTGAGGGTGTGTGAAGGTGAGGGTGTGAGGGTGAGGAGGTGTGTGAGGGTGAGGAGGTGTGTGAGGGGTGAGGGGGTGAGGGCGTGAGGGTGAGTGTCTCCAATGAATGTCACTGCTTCGCCTTCTTTGAAAATGTTCAGTGCTGCAAATAGAGCATGCCGCCCTAATTATCACAGCATGAGGCCCCAAAGTGATAATTATCACAGCATGCAGAGAGCCGCCCCACGCTGCTGGAGCACTCAACTGCACATTAATTATAGTTGAGTGCTCCAGCAGCCTGGGGCGCCTGTTGACATGCTGTGATAAGTGGGTCTCATGCTGTGATAATTGTTGCGGCGCTTGAGGAAGTGGAGACTCCTGCTGGGATAATTGGTCTTGTGGCGCCTCAGGAAGTAGAGTTTCATGCTGGGATAATTGGTCTGGCGGGCTTGCAGCGCCTGACGTCCAACAAACGTGCACAAGCTGCTCAACCTTGAAGCACGTTCACAGACCTGGGTCGGCTCGTGCCCAGGTCTGTATCGGGCTCGTTCACAGCTGTTACTCCCTTGACAGGGAGGAAGGTGACTATAGTCTCGCTGGCGGGAGCGCTTCGCGCTCCAACGCCAGCTCGACCTAAAAATGGCACGAAAGGAGAAAGGAAAACAAAATAACAAGTTGCGTCACATTTTGTAATAGCTGTCTTTCAAAATATATTGTAATAAACATCAAAGAGGAACAAAAGAATCATCTGTATGTCAGACTATAAAGAGCATGATCAGCATTAATACAATGCGATATCACACATAGTAAAAGAGCTACAAAAGTGACAAGTAAGACGATTGCAATTCAAATACACACAAAAATACTTCCTAATGTAAGCCATCATGAGAGGAAAATTGTAAAGGTGGTGATTAATGGCACAGTCCTCAATGAAAATGCAAAACATTAAGCCATATGTAAAGGTACTCCCGCAGTGCAACATGCAGCATGCACACCAAATAAAATCTTCAAAGCAGAAGATGCCATGCTTTTGGAAAACGTATCAAACTTTCTATTCGAAGGGAGCATGCAGCTGAATTATTAAGGGGTGAGTATTTGTCAAGACAGCAGTCTTGCATAGACTATGTCGGAACTAGACCCCGACATTAAATGATGCTTCATTTGTATTATGCTGAACGTATTTAGAAAACGCTATCACGCCCCTCAGATGTCTTTTTGGCACCGGATGTTTGTGATATATTTAGAGGCGAGTCGGAGTGTCTGGTACACAATGCCTTAAGCTTACCAGAGGCCACTGCCCATGAAGCATATGTGTTGAGATGAAAGCCGTAAGGATGAGTAGAACCTTTTTGTAGAAATTACTATTTGCTTTTGTTATTTCTTCGAAACATTAGACATCTAACTAACCAAGAAATAGAGGTGATAGATAGTAGGAGGGCGAGAGAGAGAAGATATATACAACAAACGATAAAACAAAATGGACATAGAAATGTACTACATTTCTACAGAATGGAAAATAAAGGTCTACAACACAAACACCTTTAATAATAAGTTAAATAATTCAACCCCAAAATAATTACCCATGGTTATAAAGTATTCCGTCTATGCAAATTCATATAATTCCATTGTCGTTAGTATCAGTTGTATAAAGTGGGAGCCATTGTGTGAGCTAAGACACGGTTCTCACATAGGCAGTGCGGTGATGGAGTATAAGATTGGTTATGTGATAAAACAGTGTTGCTATAAGTAAGAGGGCGAAAGACCCATAAATATACTACCAAATTGTCCTGGGGCTGTAGAACACAAAAGATCTAAAATGATACAATGCATGTTTGTTTGGTATATACTTCAAGGTGCTGAACCTTATGCAGTTGGCAGAGTAACCAGCGGCGGCTCCTCCGAAATGGCAAAGGATCATCGCCCCACTTCAGAATGAAAAAAACATATTTATTTTTGTTTAATGTTTCACTGCCAGCTAATGCTGGCAAGTGTAGCGCGGGGCCAGGCAATCCTTTCTTGACAATAGTGCAGGGACTGGAAGGAGTGGAGGGCACTTGTAAGTGCATATGTCAGTTTGGCCGGCAGTCTTAGTCCGCCCTAACAGACTTGCACACTTAGGGCCTCATTTATGATGCCCGACCGGAGTGGAAGAGGCGTTCCATGTGTGATGCTGGGGCGTTTGCAGCAACATCCATGGCTTTTTTACACTGCCGCAGAATTACAAGAAATCGTAATTCTGAGGCAGCACCAAAAATGTACGACTCCCCGGGGGAGGCGTCAGGGAGGCACAACGAGGAGAAATATTTATTTCTCCTCGTTTTTACTCTTTCTATGTGTGACGCATTCTACATTCTAATAGATACAGCACATTCCTGCTCTTTTCTTGTGGAGTAGGGCAGTGCAGCAGCAAGGCCGCCTGCAATGCCCACCAGCAAAAAACCATTCATGAGGCCTTTAGAATTTCTCCACCCATCTGTACTGCACAGCTGGGTGGAGACAAGGAACAGGCTCCCAGTCCCTTAAGGGAGCGCCTAACCAGGACACTCAGGCTCATCCAAGCATTTCTCTCACAGCATGAGAACTGCATCTGGATAGGGTGTGGAGACTGGGAGTCTGTGTTGGCCCAGCGACTTTTGGAAGAGAGGAGCATGGGGCGGCAGACAGCGGGAGAAACATGTAAGTGCGTTTTTTAAAAATGATTTGCCCTTGCTCTGCCCCACTCTTTATTTTGGCAGCAGTCGCTCCTGAGGGTAACACACGTCTAAACATATTGGTGAGGTCTTTTTATGCTCTCTTTTATTCTTTAGGCTCTAGATCTCGCTCCTTGCTTTAAATGACACTCTTCCAGGAAAAATGCTGAAGAGGGAGTTCTTCAGGTGCCTTGAACTCCAGCTGTGCTATCTTGTCTAGAGCTGAGTTAGACTGGTGAGTGTGTACTGTTTCCAAACTTTTGAATTTCTAGTCCCTCTCTGCACCCTATCCAATCAGTTAATAACTTTTTGTGCTGTTCTAGCAGCATAATGCATTTGGCGTAAGTGTGTTTAGAAATCAATACAAAGAAAAATAAATAAACTAAACAAACTTAAAAGCATTTTGTTAACTTGTAAAAGAAATAACAGCGTAAATAAACATCCCAGAACATCAAATAAATTTTTTTTCAAAACAACGTAAGGCACAATTGGCTCTTTCAAAATTAATTTAAAAATCATGAAATGTCTCTGTTGTCCATAGTAATGCTACTTATCAAAGGAGTTGTGAACCTGTCACACAAGTAATACATCTGATTGCACTGTATTAAAATATTTTTAGAGGAGAAAGGTAAGGAGTCCTTTGTTCCAGGGTCACAAATTTAGCATACTTGATGTACCTGGTTTTATTCTCTTAACCCCTTCGGGGCTGATGACGAGCTCAGCTCGTCATGAGCGTAACCTGCCGTGCGCTGATGACGAGCTGAGCTCGTCATGTTACGCGGCTTTTTGCAAAACGCGGCACGCAGCGGGAAAACCGCTAGCGCGCATGTGGTTAATAGCCTGTTCTCCACAGACATTTTTCAATTCAAACCTCGCTATTCACAAAATAGCTGAGACTGCAATTGCAAAAGGGATTTTTTTTCTATATACAAAAGCCCTTTTCTGAGTCTGAATATTATTTTCAAGTCATAAAAGGACTTTTGCAAAGGTTTTTGAATCGCACATGGGAGGATCATGAAATGGGTTCTCCCCTACAATGACGGATTAGGAAAGGAATGTAACAATAATTTACAATTGCAAATCAATGATGAGTTACTGACCCCCTAGTTGGGGCGAAAACTGATTTGCGAAGGGGAAGGGTCCAGGGGACCGCTGCCTGTTCCATGTGATGTTTTTCAAAACATAATTTTTTTTTTCAAAGCAGCACAGGGGCATTCAAGGAACACGGATTGCTTTTTTTTTGTTAAAGAAAATGTTGGGGCAGATTTACAAGCCTCTTGCGCCACCGGTATGTCAATTTTTGTGTCGTACCGGTGGCGCATTTTCCTGCTCCATATTTACAAGGACAGGAAAAGCCACCCTGCATGACTTTTCTGTCCTTGTAAATATGGCCCCTTTGCATGCAGCACTTTGCGTGAAAGGGGTGTTTCATAGGTGTTGCTGTTGGTGTTCCCACGCAACACCCATGGAACCAGACACATTTCCAGATTTACAAGGAATTGTAAATCTGGAAGTGTGTGAATGCTATGCCTCCCCAGGGGAGGCGTAGGGAAGCGCAACGAGGAGAAATGTATTAATTTCTCCACATTTTCTTTTCCTGATTCTATGCGTGCTGCAAATTGCAACACACATAGAAAGAGGAATTCACCTCTAATGATTGTTTTTGTTCAGGAAGGGTTCCCTTCCTGCACATAACCTCTTCCGTGCTCATGACGGCCCCCTGCCGTCATGAGTCACGGTGGGCTGGTGCGCACGACAGCCGGGGGCCGTCCGAGCCACGTCCAAGATTGGAATGTCCCAGCACATTGGCGGAATTCGCGTCGCAGCGAAGAGGTTAAACAATCATAGAATCAATTATGTTTTTCAACTTCTATGTGTTCTAAGGCAGCACACATAGAAGTTGAAAAATGGCATTTCAGATTGTTTTTGTTTAGGAAGGGAACCCTTCCTGAACAAAAACAATCTCCCCATGATGAAGCCATCCTTGCACCATGGTGCAACTTCTATATTTTCTAAGGCAGCACACATAGAAGTTGAAAAACGGCATTTCAGATTGTTTTTGTTTAGGAAGGGAACCCTTCCTGAACAAAAACAATCTCCCCATGATGAAGCCATCCTTGCACCATGGTGCAAAGGTGCCTGCATCGGGGCATGGCAGCAGTTTGTGGGCCAGCGTAGGGGGAATCCAGGAGATGCGACATATTGTTGTAAATATGTTGCATCCGTGTGCTTTGAAAGTGACTCAGTGCGGCCAGCCAAATGGCTTGCGTTCGGTGCTGAGTCACTTTCTTGTAAATCTGCCCCGTTATATTTTGGAACGCAGTCTTAGCTGTGGTGGTCTACTGCCTAATGCTAGCCACCATCCTTATGAGGCAGGTCGTTCTGTGAAGAATCAGTATTTGTGAACTGACCTATTAGTACATAGGTCTGTTTGCAAAATACTATTCCATTTGCAAAAAGTTGGTGGGCAAATTGTAAATAGTATGATAATACATCAGGGCCTAAAATCCGTTCTTTTTCCATAGTATTACTTTGTTCTTGATGGAGTGAACATGTTTGAATCATCTAATAAAGACGAGATGCCACATTTTTAAATCAATTACTTATTTTCCTAACAGCCATATACCATCTTCCTGGATTATCAGTTTGCAGCTCTGAAGGTACCATCTTAAATGTGTATTGTCAGCAGCATATATCACTGGCTATGTTAATACTTTGTATGAGTGCCAAAGATTAGATGAACATACCCTGAGTTATAATGTAATGTGCACAAGTTATGTAGACTTCCTTAATCGATGGACATCTCATCCCTGACTTTATTCGGATGAATTACGTAAAACAGGTATCACACAGGCACAACATATATCAAGACTAGTACTTCATTTTCAATGTAAGCTCAGAAGTTTGATATAATTGAGTGACACCAAATTTGTTCTTTAACACTGCATAAGAAGCCCAACACAAGTAATGAATGGTTAATGGTATCTCGCAAACGTCAATATATGAACCACTTCAAGATGGCTTCTTTAATTCTCCATTTCTTGTTTTATTCTTTCCACCCATCAAACTGTAATATTAAAGAAAACATTGTTATCTGTATAATATAGCACAGGCATGTTCTCCATTCCAACTTAGGGGCCGATTCTGATGTCGGACGGACCTGAGTCCATCCGACATTGGCCAGGAGCTGTAACCGACCGGCCTGCTGACGTCAGTTACAGCACTGCTAGTACCATCTGGAAGCCTCAAACCCATGGGGGCTCTGCTGGGGGCCCCCAGAGACAGCTTTCGACTGCCTTTTAGTACCAGACACACCGGCACGAAAAGGCAGTGAAAAGCTGCCATCCTACTCCCACGGTCTTAAAGAGGCGACCGGGGGAATAATGAGGGATTTTCCGGACTGCGGACAGGCTCTCCGAGCCTGTCGTCCGCAATCCGGAAATCCGAGTCGGATTCCTTTCCGACCGAGCCCATCGGAATGGCTTGGTCGAAAAGGAATCCGGCCGGCACTGAAAGATTCGGTCGGAAGGGCTCCGAACATGGTTCAGAGTCCTTCCGGCCGAAATTGGAATCGGCCCATTAGGTGAGAACATACAGTTTTTTCTAATGTATTCTATCTAAATAGGAAGAGTCGTTATTAAAGAAGGTCAACATGAGAACCAACCCATATTTCCCCTCACTTAAACATTCTTCCTTGTAAGTAAAGTTATTATTTTTATCATTAAGAATCTTTATCCAATCATGGGGGCATGTCTAAGATGGTGGCTTGTTTGGATGCACTGTGAGGAGCACCAACCTTCCACTCGTAATAATTATCCAGCAGAAGCAACACTCCCACCCCGAAAAACTGAGTATCCTTGCTGGAGCATCTCAACACGAGGGAGGGCGCTCTTAGCTGCACAGTTCCCTTTGGAGCAAAAGGACAGGCTGGAAAGCCCTAGAAGGGCCCATTGCTCATGGCAGAGGCATAGTCTGAGGCAGCTCACAGAGGCTGGAGAAAGCGGGCCCCTCGCTGAATCCGCGCTGCCACCAAGGTTCCCAATAGAGGCCTGGAGACTATGGCCAATTGGGGGACCTAACATGCATGTGGCACTTGAGACACTAATAGGAGAGACACTCCATGGGATATGCTGCAGTGGATGAAGCAGTAAATTGCGATCCGCTCTCATTATTAGCTATATATTTAGCTCTCTATGCCCAGGACTGGCCACATTTCGCCCACCTCTGTCACCCATGGGTAGAGTTGACATCTCCAAGATGCATGTTCTACCCCATCGGTTATATTTTTTGCCGGCTCTACTGGTGATGATCCGTCAGCTGTTTTTCAAACAACTGCGCTCACTATTAACAGCATTCATATGGGGCAACTGAAGACACTGGGTCGTCCTCTTGAAACTCTATTCACACTAGCAGAGCGGGGGGGGGCTTAGTGCTCCTAATTATGAGTTGTATTATGCTGGAACCAGCTCCAATGGCCAATTTGATGTCTAGCTGACACCCTAACCCAGAACAAAATGACACAGCGAGGTGGCTCTGACAAATTACAATGGCTAATGAGACAGGGCAGGGTCAACATTCCCAGCAATTGGGACACATATATCCAACTACGGAAGGGCTCAATATGCTCCAGAGATGCTGCTTTGAACCCTCCCAGACTGCTGTCAGCTCACACACCACCTCAACACCCGATCATGGCAGGAGGTGGGGATACACACTTGGGGGGGGTCTTTTTTAATGGGGGCCTGAGGATCCCCTTGGAGAAATTGAGAACCCAATATGGCATAAGACCAGATACCTTCTTCTATACGGTTCATAGAAATCTCTGACTGAAGCTAAACTAGAACACTACACTTTAAACGTCATGACTTTTAAACAAGGTTTCAGGTGCTGGTCCTTCACAGGAAGCACTGCAAGGCCTTCACATTATTATATACAGTGCTGTTGCAGATGAGGCACGTCTCAATGTCTCATCTGCCACAATGATGGGTAGATTGCCTGCACCTAGTGATCACAGAAGACAAAAGGGGAAAATGCCTGGGAAGAGTCTAAATGGTCTCTAGAATTGCGAGACTGAAATTTACACATTTAAACTATGCACATTGTGCATATTTGACCCTTAAGTGCATAGGGCGCATGTATTAAGATGCAAAATTTGAAGTGCCCTTGCTGCACAATTGCAGAGGCAGATTTTCTTGACATGGTCTGGCATTGTTTAGGGCTATCTAGATTTTGGTATGAAGTGACACAGACTCTGTCTGATATCAGAGGCATTCTGATCCCTAAAGAACATGTCCTTTGCCTGCCAAGCCCATTGAATCATACAAAAAAATACCATATCCCCGCGGAGCTTCATGGACCTGGCTCTAGTAGTCCTGGTGAAACACCCCATAGTGATATCCTGGAAGGCACCAATGGTACCCTGCATTTTAGACGAGTTCCAAGATGTGAAAAAGTGTACGAGTGCAGAGCTTCACTTGCTCTCCGCCCTTGATACAGAGATGAACAGGCATCATATTGATGCTTGGAAGGTAGAAGCCAAATCAGATATGCCACCCCATTGAACATCCAGGTTTGCCTAAAGGACTTGTATTGGCAGAGTTGTTGTATCAATGGGAATGGTGAGACACACTGCGATAATTCACACAGGGTGTGGGGACGGGAGAACAGCAGACCATGGTGGGTTCTCATCACACAGGATACAATGCCACTACTGTACCATGACAGTTTGCATGCAAAGGTTTTTGAATTCTTGGTTTAGAGCTACATATAATGAAACGATGTACGTGGCCAGCCTCTGAGCTGCAGGTGGTCAGTATCCCCCCACATCCCCCCAGAATGTGTATTTATGTGCAACAAGCTCAAATTTATTGTTAAACTCCAATAAAAATGTAATAAAAAATGTGTAATACGTATACCAGCTTAAAAAATAAGTGCAGCAACCCAACTTGTCAAACTATTATCACAGTTTTAACTTTTTTACTTTGTTAAAGGGCGTAGGCAAGTTAACAAATACATACTAGTTATACTTTTTAGCAAGACATTTTATTTGCAGCATGTTTAATAACCATAGAAGCTATTTAATTAGATACGGTCATTTCGCTGCTCACACCCACCTGAGTCCTGGTAATTAATTATTCACTGATCAGATTCCCAGCCTTCAACATAAGCCAATAATTACTTAGCAACATATTTACCAGTTGAGCTCAACATTGACAACAGAAGATAATTTCTCGGCTCACTAGAAGTTCCCGTTTGGTAAATTGTTTTTTTGATGGATGCTTTCCAAGATATAAGAACCTTGGTTAAGAAGACCACCATTGGAAGGGGTGATCGCCTAATTGGCTAGCAGAGTAAGAGTTGCAGTGGCCCAAATACTAGCTACCGAAGTTAATTGTTTCATCTGCATAATTAATGTTGTCATGCCTTTAGAGCTTAGCTCTATAACTAGAGGAGTTTTCCCTGCAGTTCAGATTTGCCTCAGTGCGCACATTTAGATGTGTACTCTGAGTGCTATAAAGCCTGAGGCAAATTTTCCTAAATTGTTTCCTAATATCGATTTGTCTATTATGTGCCAGCATTTATGTGTGTCAAAAAACTAAAAGTCCCAACTAGATGGACAATAAAAGTTATGTCCACTTCTGATAAAAATCATTAGTGGTATATTACTTAGAGCAGCATGCCAACAAATGGGCGGGAGAGGTAAAGGTGCAATAAGGTGTCAAAATTCTGGTGTAAAAATTGTATAACATAGAATATACAATACCAAATAAAACCAACTATCAAAAATCAATAATGGGGACACTGATGAAATTCGGCAACTTGGACAAGAAGTTTTTCAATTAGGATGACAGACAAAATCACAATGTGTGTTTGGTAAAATTCTGATATACAATTTATTCATACAATCACTTCATAGTTCATAATACAAATCACAGTGTTAAAAAACGTTATGATAATAAACAAACAATCTAAAAATTACAAGATAAAAAAGAATCAAAGAGCATTTATGTGTGTACATTTTCAATTTGCACAATATATTTTGCTGTTATTCACCATAACAATTTATCTAAGTGGCCATTTAACACGGAAGTAATTTATACTTTTGGAAGAAAATGAAAGATTATCAGTTCTACCTGGATTGTACGATAAAATAATCTTCTCCTTTATTTAACGGTTAATATGTTATCTAATTATTAAATAGACATTAAAGAATCCCATCTTTCCTGGGGAAGACAAATGTACAGAAATTAGGTCAAAAACAATATTTATGAGTTTGTTATGAGTTCCACACAAATTGGATATATAAACAAGTAGACATTGGGCCAAGTCATTTCAAGCTTTATAAAAGAAACCAGTGGATTGTTTTTAACATTAGAGATCCAGTGAGCTGTAAATAGTTTACTAAAGACTCACCTATACCTATGTTTTTATCTTTTTCCATATTGCGTTTAAGTTCTCTAGTTTCCTGTAATAATCAATATCAATGTCTAATCAAGGGAAGGGATCTAAGGGGGACACAGTTCAAGACCATTGCATTCAGAGTCTAGGTTTTTTTCTAGGTTTTTTTTGGAGATACTTTTTCGTTTTTTTTAATTAAGAATTTTTTTTGTTTTACTCTTAATGATCACACATGGGCTTCCTCTGGAAAACCAGTACAATTTAAAGGACTAGGGGGCATATTATCAAGGGGGTTTATCTCCGCTTTTTTGGCTTTAAAAGCCAAGAAAGCGGAGATAAAATTATCTCCCTATTACCTAGCTGTCGCTAACACCAGTTAGCGACAGCTCGTAGGAGATAGCGACCATCTTGGGCCCCACTTTGCATGTCAGTGATATTTATCACTAATGACATGCAAAGTGGGCGTGCCAAGATGTTAGCGACTGGAAACAGTCGCTAACATCGCTATCTCCTATTACCAACTTTTGAAGATATTCGCGCTTAGTGCGAATATCTTCAAAAGTTGGTACACCTGCCCTGAGCAGTTCTTAGCCATGTTATCCAATGGGAGGTGGATAACATGGCTAAGAGCATTAGCTCGGTAATGCATGAATATCGCTGACTTTTCAGCGATATTCATGCATTGCGGCCGTTTTTTATCGCATTTGCGATAAACCTTGGTAATACCAAGGTTTATCTGCGGTAAAAATCGCCGCAGCTCAGCGGTAAAATTTTGTCTCTAACCAAGCAATAGCGATAATTATCGCTATTGCTTGGTAATATGTCCCTAGGACTGGTAATATTTTCATTAAGCTTCACAGAGTTTAACACACGTGTTATCTTGTTATTTCTTCCGCATTATGCAATAACCAGAAAAATTCTCCGGATCAGCCATTACAGATTCAGGAATGATTTCCTAACTAGAAAGAACAACGCTGTGTTTTATTTCCTTGCGTAGCACGTAGCACACTTCTTTCTCATGACAAAAACAGCTTTTAGGCATGACGGAACCGCCCCGTCATCAGCCGCGGTAGCGCTGTGCTGATGACGGAGCGGTTCCGTCATGGCCCGCTCGACGCGCCTGCGCGGCTCTGATTTCGCGCCTGCGCGGCGCGTTCTATTGAGCGCGTGGGGCCATGACGGAACCGCTCCGTCATGAGCACAGCTCAACCGAGGCTGGTGACGGAGCGGTTTCGGCACCAGCATGGGCGCGCCATGCGCCCCCCGCCCCCTTAGCGCTGTGGCGGAATAGCCGCCGCAGCGAAGGTGTTATTAAACAGTCCCCCTGGTAACTCGAGCAAGGAGGCTAAAGAGTGTCCCTAAAGGCTGCAGCATGTAGTGTGCCACCCTAATGGACCCATCAGCACATTCATGCCAATTAAAATGGTAGGCTGTGTGCCATGGTGCAGAGAAAAGTGAAGAAATTACATGGCACACCCCATTGTGTGCCATGCCTGCAGACACTGCATGCATTATAGGTAAGTTACCCCTACAGCAGGCCTTACAGTTCTAAGGCAGGGTGCACTATACTACATATGAGGACATATCTGCACAAGCAGATATACCCCTGTGATATCTAAGCCGATTCTTAGATATTACAAGTAAACAGGGAAGCCATTTTGAGAACATGTGCTGAACACTGGTATTTACGAGTCCCCCAGCTACATGATGGCTTTACTGAAACTAGAGATGTGTCGTGTTCAATATCTTGTACTAATAACCCCACATGGATTCCAGTGATGGATTTATTAATACATGCACTCAGAGGGCACCTTAGAAGTGCCCCCTGAAAACCTACTGACTACTAGTGTACTGGCTAACTGGTGTAGACCAGCCTGCCACCACAGACAGGTTCTTGACATCCTGCAGGTGAGGGCTTGTGCTCTCTGAGGGCAGTAGCAATGCCTGCTCTGGCCGGAGGTGTTCTCACCTCCTCCAAGCAGGATGGCTAACTGAACAGCATATCAAGGCAGGAGGCTTCAAAGCATCTCCCACCTTTGATATGTGGCACAAGGCTTGCCATCCCATGCCTCCGGCCAATTTAGCACCAGACAGGTGTGAAAAATAGCTAGTCAGAAGGCGTGTTCCTCCATGACGCTGATTCCACCCCTAAGGTGGGCTGAACGATGTGAACACAAAACTTAGAATTCCACCATCTTGGTTTTGGTGGAATTAGGCTCACTGGGTCAGGGTTAAGCCCACTTCCCACAGGAAGTGGTCATACGGAGGGTGTAAACACCCTGAAGGTAAGTAGCCCTTTGGCTACTACCTGTCACTTCCCTTAACACCCCCAAATTGACATAGCCAGAAGAAGAGGACGAAGAAGAGACACGAGAAAAGTGAGAACTGTAGACTTGCTGCGGACTCTGGCCCCAACATGCCTGCACCAGTCTCAACAATCGGGCCAAGCAACTCATCCTGTAGCTGAACATCTTTGAAGAACCACTGGAAACTGCAAGCCATTTGCAAATTACAAGGAATTTCGCTTGGAGTGGAGGAGTTACTCTCCTGCAGCCCGTAGACACCAAAGATGCAAAGTATAGTTCACCGAGTTGCTGCTCCCCGCCAACCTGACGCAGCAGCCCTCAGGCAGAGGTACCAGTGTTCCTAAAGGTCAGCTCTGTCCCCCCACCGAGTGAGAGGACACCAGAGATGACCGGAGCTGCACAAGACTAAAACCCAATGGAACCGGACGCCTTGCAGCACACAGAGCCCGTAAGAGTCCAATCCCGACTCCCACTACACTGAGACCAAGCAGTCATCGAGGGACATCAGCACCGCAGAGACCCACTTCCAGAGTTGCTCAGCTGTCCTGATTTTGCACCCTTAACCAGCAAGACTGACAACCGCATAGCCCTAGGACGCCAAGAGCCCATTCGACCTTTCCACTCTGCACCCGAGCACCCCAGCCCGAATGAACTGGCTTTGCCCACTTGTCCCCAGGACCTCTGTGACCCAAGCCCTTCATTGGGAGCTATCGGACTTGCCCCCAAGTCTCCCTCTGCAGCCTGTTTCTAGGTGCCCTCCCTTCTTTCCACCGGCCTAGCGTGCAAAGCGCTCAACCTGACCAGCTCCTCTGCACCCGGATGCTGCAGGGGAGGTAATGAGTAAATGTTGGTGGTACTTTGCCCCTTGACCCCCTACAACCCTAAATCCCAAAGGAGATCATTGGAAACCAGCTATAAATAACTGTATGTCATGTATTCCTTTTTTCCCATAGAAAAGCATTGCTGCATAAAGACGCATTGAGGTAAACATTTTAATTACCTGTAAAAATTCATATTTAATAAATTATTTACTTGATAAAGACGTTCTTGGTATCAAAATATAACTTATTTTTATAAATTAGTCTAAGATTTATTCTTGAATGTTTGTCTCATTGATTGCCTCTGTCTCTCCTCCTAATAGGTTCTGTTGGAGCTACTGACATCATACTCTTCCTTTTCAGCAGCTTGCTGTCTCGGCAGTCCCGCCCGGCTAATTACAATGCGACCAAACACTATTCGGTCGCATACTGCCATTGTTCAATGGAGCTCGTGTTAAGCCCGTAAATCAGCCGTATTACAAGCTCCCATTGAGAAATGGAAGTGTTCATCTCTGCATCCCGTGGCAGGCATCACAAGGTACCTGCCACAAGGTTTAGGAATCATTAGGAGGGCACTATTGGTGCCTCCTTGGCCCCCAATCAGTGGGCGCATGTACAAGGAGATCCTGCTGGGGGGGCCCCAAAAAATGCTTTCTGACATGGTTTCCATGTCAGACAGGCCGGCATGGAAACCATGTCGGAAACGTGCATCGTAATCACATGGGCGCCCTTTGGGATTACAAGCCAGCTCCGACTGTCCGACGGGCTCCATGAGCCCGTCAGAAGACAGCTGGAGTGTCCAAACAGTTCACTTTCCAACCGCCAGCATTGTAATGCAACAGTCGGAAAGTAAACTGAGCGGCCGATTACGATGCGGCACGGTATGCTCCCACCATCGGAAAAAATATATAGATAGTAAAAATATCGACTCCCTATACTTAAACAGGTAAGTACAAAAATATCGAAGTTACAAATATAGATGTAAAAAATATTGATTAAAAATATAAATGAAATAATATATATCTATATATATATAAAAACGAATGTATGTCTGTCTGTTTGTCCTTTATGCATTACTACACCATTCATCCGATCGTCATGAAACTTTGGGAAGTTGTTGATAACACTCCCGCGAAGGTTTCTGACATACATTTTTTTTAAATATCGGCCCCCCAGGGCCCTCATAATCTTTCGAATACTGATGTACGCACAAGACGGAAAAACAAAAAATCGTGTATCCACAAGCACTCGAATAAATAAATAGAATTAAAACGACATTTTGAAATGTTTTCCATATTAAAATGAATAAGTTTCAATAAAAATGACACAAAGTAAATTGAATGTTATCATAACGAGTTTCCTTGAATTTCCTTTCTTCGGAGATCGCAGCAATGCGCGACGGGTAAGCTAGTTAAATATATAAAATATTAATAATATCTTTAACAAAATAAATGACAGTTAATATACATTTTACCTACATTTAAAAATTAAACTTTATTAAAAAATATATTTACTTTAAAATAATGTATTAACTATTATCTTTATTTAAAACATTAAACTTTTAAAACATAATTAAAATGTACATTTCGCAATACAATAAATACAACAGTAGGGAAAATGTTGGATAGCAAAATATTTAAATGTACTATTCCAACAGTGCAACAGTAGGGAAAGTATTGGATAGCGGAGGGGTAAAAAAAAAAATTCCCACTCCAAAGAGTACAACAGTAGGGATAATTATGGATAGCGGAGGGGTAAAAATTACTATTCCCACTCCAGTGAGTGCAACAGTAGGGAAAGTGCAGGATAGCGCAGCGGTAGAATTTACTATTCCCACTCCAGTGAGTGCAACAGTAGGGAAAGTGCTAGATAGTGAAAGGGTAAAAATGACTATTACCACTCCAGTGAGTGCAACAGCAGGGAAAGTGCTATATAGCGGAGGGGTAAAAATACAATTCCCACTCCAGTGAGTGCACGGTAGCGAAAGTGTTGTATAGCGGAACAGTAAAAATTACTATTCCCACTCCAGTGAGTGCAACAGTAGTGAAAATATTGGATAGCAGAGGGGTAAAAATTATTATTCCCACTCCAATTAATGCAACAGTGGGGAAACTATTGAATAGCAGTGAAACAACAATTACTATCAACATTTAAACAATTAAAAACAATTTAATAATCTTATAAATACATTTATAAACAATATTTATTTTAAAAGGAGCAAATATTCACAAACAAATATTTAAAACATAAATGGTTTAATTTTTTTCCTACCCTGTAACACCACACCAATAAAAAAGACATCAAAGTTTTTATTTAAAATTATTTCCATAATTATCATAATTAATAATGAATTTAAAATATATTAATCATAAAAAAAGATAATATTGATTGAGTACACATTCTTTAACACTATAATATCCACAACACACATCTAAAACTAATTACACAATGACCATAATTAATTATTTATTAATTAACAAATAATTAGTAATTTATCAATAAAAAATAAATTACTTCACACCATTTACACCTATTTAACATTTATTTATTTATTGCACTGAGGGTTTCCCGGCGCCTTGGATCTGTGTTACTGAAAAGTAAGCAGGGGGGCAATTATTGATCGAACAGCCATGATTTCACTCCCTTACGGAAGCGTAGATAACATCACAACACACACCTACAATTAATTACACAATTACCATCATTAGTTACTAAATAATTGGTTTAAATTAATTAATAAATAAGAAAAAATTTATCAATAAGAAATAAACTACTTACCACACTTCACACCATTTACACCTCTAAATACCACAACACATACCTACAATTAATTACACAATTGGCATAATTAATTACGAATTAATTTAAATGAATTAAATAATAAATAATAATTTATCAATACAAATAAATTACTTCACACCATTAACACCTATAGACATCACAACACACACCTAAAATTAATTACCCAATTACCATAATTAATTACTAATTAATGAATTAAAATTAATTCAAACTAATTAAACAATTATTATTAAATTCATTTACACATTTAACACTATAACATCACAATTAAATAAATAGTAAACTAAATAATTGGTTTAAATTAATTAATAAATAAGAAAAAATTTATCAATAAGAAATAAACTACTTACCACACTTCACACCATTTACACCTATATTAATTATTTATTAATTAACAAATAATTAGTAATTCATCAATAAAAAATAAATTACTTCACACCATTTAAACCTATTTAACATCACAACACACACCTACAATTAATTACACAATTACCATAATTAGTTACTAAATAATTGGTTTAAATTAATTAATAAATAATAACAATTTTATCAATAAGAAATAAACTACTTACCACACTTCACACCATTTACACCTCTAAATACCACAACACATACCTACAATTAATTACACAATTGGCATAATTAATTACGAATTAATTTAAATGAATTAAATAATAAATAATAATTTATCAATACAAATAAATTACTTCACACCATTAACACCTATAGACATCACAACACACACCTAAAATTAATTACCCAATTACCATAATTAATTACTAATTAATGAATTAAAATTAATTCAAACTAATTAAACAATTATTATTAAATTCATTTACACATTTAACACTATAACATCACAATTAAATAAATAGTAATAATTTAAATTTAAATTATTCTATACATTTTATATAAATAAATTACTTCCCACCCTATTCACATATAAACATACAACCCGCTACAGAACTAAAAATGCAAATTTCAAATAAAAAAATTGATAACTACTACAATTAATCAATAAATTGTATATAATTAAATTACTTCCCACCCTATTCCCCTATAAACCCACAAACCACTTCAGAACTAAAAACAAAAAATGCAATAAAAAAGATAAATGTATACTAAACTTCTAACACATATAATAAAAATACAAACAGTTCTAATACAAAGAAACAAATATGACACACATATAATATATGTACTAAAATATATCAGTAATTAAAAAAATCGACATTTTTAACACATATTTTTACAAATTATATTAAACTCTTTGATATTTTTTGCATCGATATTACTTACCTAAAATCGATATTCCAGACCACAGTATCTTGTCTGACGATATTTCTGACCCACGATATTTTTACCTCGATATTTGTGCACTTCGATATGTTTACATCAATATTCTTACTCTGCACCCAGACCATTGCCTTTACGGGCCACATTATAATCTGCCCCTTAGTGTTATCATATTTACCTTTGTAAACCAATAAGGTTTGCCTGGTTTTGGTCCACTATATAAAGAGCCAGCTTCCTATGGTTGGTGCTATATAAATGCAGTTAAGATTACAGTATTCTGACAAACAGGATTCTTTTAAAAAACTATTATAAACCCAACAAAAGGTTTTGTTCCCTGCGCTATGTTTAAAAATGGCCTTAGAGGAGTCTTATTGCTACCAAAAAAATACAAAGGATAGTTACTTTCCTCCGTCACCAGACAGAACAAGGCCATCAGAAAATCATACACATGGGGCCGATTCCGAACTGGGTCGGAAAGCACTACGACCGAGCCGGATCCGGGGTGTTTTCCAACCAATCCGGACTCCTACAGTCCGACCGAGCGAATACGATGCGGCCGTATGCTGTCGGACTCGGTTCGGTCGGACTCCCATAGGAGTCAATGGGAGCCGGTCGTACGACACGTACATGGGCATCCCATTCACTGAACGTACATGCCTGTGTTGGGTATGTGTCCGAGTCGTAAGGCTGCGGGTGAAGGGGGGCAGCACACGGACCCCCAAACTCCAACTCCGGGAGCTATTGCAAGCTGGACGCTCCGACTCGATCCGGCTGTGTGAATCGAGCATCGTACTAGCTCGGTCGTGAAACGTCTCCATTGCGCGCCAAGGTTTGCTTGTGACCGAGTCGTACGGAGCGGTTCGGACCCGGAAACGATTCGGACGGCGAGTTCACACTTGTTCCCATCATACTTCGACGTCCGGACCCGTGTACGACTCGGACGGAAATTCAGCCTCTGAATCGGATCCACTAATGCCGAACACGATTCGGTGCCCTACCGACTGAGATCGGAATCGGCCTCCTAATGTAAAACTGCAACAGAGAATGGTACACGAAAATAACCAGTTTTAGTATGAAGTAATCAAAAACATTTAAGGTTGATTAAAATATTATTCCATATACTAACAAATGTAAGCTACAAAAAGTCCCAAGAAAGGGCAATAGAAGTATTTTCTGCTATCTAGTTAAGGCAGGGAGATCTAGGCAGGAATTAAAATTGTAATGCAGTATGCGAGTATTCTGTAAAAAAATACTATTCTATGTCACTGAAGACTCTTTCCTCACCAACACTAAAGAGCCTATCATGTGAAAACTAGCATAACTGACAATGCTTTTATGATGAATGTAGAATGCTTCAGAAAGAGGAAGTAGGTTGTTATCTCAGTAGTCAGACATTGTAAGGATGGCCGTTTAAGTTACTGGAGCACAGCAGGCCTCTGACAAACCCACAAGTGAAAATGATTTGTTACAAATAATAGTAATTACTAGCACATTACGAACTGATCACATAAAGAAATCATAACAGCATAATAAAGTTAAGGCCTGGTACGTGTGGTCAACGGAACTCATAAGCTAGAAGTAAAAAGTTTTAGTTTTTCATTGCTCTTGAGTAGGATTTTTCTGAAGGTCAGCGTGTTCTATATTTCATATGAGCATGTAGAAACAAGCATTAACCTCAAGATGTTGTTTTTAAAGTTTCTAGGCACAGGGCAACCAAAGGTTATGAATAGTTGATATGAGGTGGTATATTAAACTAGATACCAAAATTGCCAAGGTAAAAAGCAAGTAAGTTTTTGTAGTTCTAAAACTTGCTGAGAATGTCTGCTGACACAAATTGTCCTGTCACAGACGCAGCATCTGGGACCAGTTTATACAACAGGGAAAGCCAGCTGTGTGTTCAAAAGTCGAAAGCAGAGGAGAGATAACTGGTGCCCACAACACCTGCGCTTGTATTGTAAGAAGTGCTACTGTTCTAATACGAGCTTGCTAATTTACATTAGCGATATTCTTCTACTGACCTTTTTTCTCAGGCAACACTTAGAATATTGTAAAGACTGTAAATAAAATATACGACACATGCTTTTAAATCAATGATAAGGCTAAAAACACGATTCAGTAGTCTCGAACTGTAAAGACAGGGCTCCTGAATTAGTGACCGTGAGCTCTAAATACACGCAGAGGAGTTCAGAATGTTCACTTTAATCGAGCAGTCATCTGAATGTGTCAAATACATCTTGTATTAGTCTTATACGTTTGAGCTTCAAAACAAAACATGTGGTGTAACCAATTCCACAGATTTTACACCCCAGTTGGTGTGAGTAAGGTGCACATTTGAAAGGGAGCGTTGAAGATGGATGTATGACATTACAACGCATGCTTTTACCATGCATGCTTTTACATCGCAGTTTTTACAACGCATACCATTACAACGCATAGCGCTTTGGGGTGCTGGATAGTGAATAGTTTAATTTACTATTCCAACTCCAGTCCCCGTGGATAGCAGGGAAGGTGTTGGATAGTAAATTAAATCTATTCCCTATCCTAGAGCGCCCCCCAGCGCAATGCGTTGTAATGGTTTGCGTTGTAAACGTTGCGATGTAAAAGCACAACTTATCCTTATCACTGTTTTGAGTTGATATGATTATGCCACTATCAAAGTGAGGAACTACAATAAGACAATTATTTTAATTCAAACTATATTGGTAGTGGAGGCATTTATAGTTTGCTCAAGAAGGAGCCTATAGAGACAGTAAGCATGCATGCGGTAAGAAATTCGTTTACTGGTTGGGAAGGGGGACCCTCTCAAGCAGCAACCACTATCCTTGGCAGGGTGAGGCACACGCAAACTCCAAATTAAGCTGTGCTCAGCATTCAGGCTTAACTTAAAGGTAATGTGTAAAGTATTAAAACAGCACTTAAAGAGTAAAAAAGTCAAAACTAACACAAAATTCCACAACAATTTAGCAAAATAGAGCCAAATGTAATAAATAAATCACGAGAGGAACAACATAAATCCAATCAGTAGAACTGGAGATAAGCAATTTTAAAGATTTAAGTAAAATAGTGCGAAAAAGCCCAAAGTGTCACTGGCTGCGTGAGTCCAGGAGCACAGATCAGATACAGGGACCAAGTTGACCCACTGAAAAGCTAACTTCTCAGTTCAGCGCAGAGTCCTATTCGTGGTGAAGGGGGCCACGAGGAGCAGTGAAACGCCTGCAGATTATCGTCGATGTAGTGTGGAGATCCTGTTGGGGTAACCGCCGGTTGAGCCAGAGCTTCGTGATTGTGTTCCCCACGCACTGCCAATGCTTTGGTGCGAAGGGTCAGGTTGACAGGACTTCATGTTAGCTAGCTATGCGAGGAGCAAGGTTTTGGCGCCAAAGGGCCCTTTCATGGTTGCGAAAAGCCCAAAACCTTTTTGCAAGGGTCCTGGGGCATAATATCAAGGGGAGCGATAGTCACATTTCACCGGTTTAGCAGACGTTTTCGGCCGCTAAGCGGCGAATATTCGATCGCCCCATTATCAAGCTGTCCCTAACAGCAGTTAGCGACAGCTTGAAAGCGATAGCGAGCGGTTTGGGGCCCGCTTTGCATGTCAGCGATATTTATCGCTAATGACATGCAAAGTGGGCGTACCCAAACCGTTAGCGACTGAAAGCAGTCGAAAACGTCGCTATCGCCTATTCACAAGGCTGGCGTAGCGATGGAAATATTCCCGCTATCGCCAAAAACTAACGCCTGCTCAGACCAGTTCTAAGCAATGTTATCCAATGGGAGGTGGATAACGTGGCTTAGAGCATTTTTTCGCTAATGCGAGAATATCGCTATATTCCAAGCGATATTCTCGCATTACGCCGCTATCGCTGGATATTTTAGCGCAATGGAGAAAAACGTTGCTAATAGCATGTTTTCTCTGCTAAAATATCCAGCGATAGGCAGCGATAAAATAAAAGTCGCTAAGCGCATTTAGCAATAATTTTCGCTAGTTGTTGGTATTATGCCCCCTGGTTCTTAGGGGCACCACTTGGGGTCAAGGGCATGCTCCTGCTTGATCTGGGTGCTGGTTCAGATGGTTGGGAGACTGTTATGTCCTTGTGGGCCTGAACAGAAGGTCAGCAGACTAGCCTTTTGAGTCACTCTGGGAGTCCTGGGTTCAGGTGCAGGCCAATCCCTCTGACTAAGACAGGGGAGCAGCAGGACAGCAATTCAGGAAGGCAGCAGCATAGTAAGGCAGGAGTCCAGCAGATAAGCATTTCAGCAGGCAGGATGGCAGTCCTTTCAATAGCACAGCAGTCCTCCTTCCTAGCAGTTTCCTCAAATGCAGAAGTGTACTGAAAAGTTGTTGTCTCAGGTTCAATTTTTATACATCGTACCTCCTATGAAGTTATGTTATGTTATGGATATTTTTAGAGCGCAGCGGTTACACGAGGGTGTCCTGGCGCTAGTCACTTTTCGAGTTCTGGCGCATCTCTGCAAATCAGCAGGGTTGCGCCAGAACAGATGCGACACACAATTCCCTCCCTGTGCCACCACAAATGCGTTGCGTTTACAACATGGCGCACCATGGTGCAAGGAGAGGGCGATGCGTGTCGCAACCTGTGGCGTAAGGGCGGCACATTGCTGCAGTCGTGTCACAAGCGCAGCGCGGCTCCAGCAATGCACAGAGGCGCCCTATGCCTGACATGCTGCGTCACTCCTTACGCCTGCTTCAAGCAGGCGCAGGGTATTGACGCAGCATGGACGTAAAAAACGGCGTCACTTTTACGAGGTGTTCCTGCAACAGAACGCCCACCAAGCATGGAACGCCCACATGAAACCTAACGCAGGTTTCATGTGGCGCAGGGCTTTAAAACGTGACGCATCTCCCTAGATGCGTCACGTTGTAAATAAGGCGCAATAGGGCGCATGGTTTACGCCGCCGCTGCATCACAGAAGTGACACAACGGCGGCGTAAATGGGGCGCATGGAGCTTGTAAATCTGCCCCCAGGTTTTTTAGTCCCCTCCTGAATGCCAAAAGATCAGTGGCAGTTCCCAGGTGAAATGGAAAGTCTATCCAGGCTTTTCCCAAACAGAAAGAAAACTTCCTACCACCCCATACTGCTTTTTTGGTGGCATGCACTGTGACCCACTTGGCTCCCAGCGAGCGAATAGTTCTTTTCGGTGTATACCATTGAAACTGATGTTTTAAATGGTCAGTCCTATGCCTTGAAGAGCTTTAAAAACCATACAGAGGGATTTGAAACTCACTCGATTCCTCACAGGGAGCCAGTGCAATTTATTTATTTCCTTAGAGATTGAGGAACCTTGGGCATACCAATGAGTACTCTTGCAGCTGGGTTTTGCAGCCTCTGGAGCTTATTCATAAATCGTTCTTGAATTTTTAAATAGAGACTGTTACAATAATCCAGCTTTTGCATGACCAGTGGTGTGACCACTGTTTGCCTGCTGCAGTATTTTCTTGATTGTTCTAAGAACATACGCTGTACTCGATGCCACTGCATTTACTTGGTCACCAAAGGTAAGTCGCTCATCCACTATTACTCCTAGGTTTTTTAATTTTTTAGAAGGCATGAGGAAAGTGCCCATAGAGTTCGGCCACCAATTTGGGGTCCAGAAGCTGGCATCATTCCCAAACAGTATGACTTCAGCTTTACCTGAATTTGTTTTTAGGCACTTTTCGGACATTCATCTCCCGACTGATTCCATACAATCTTGGAAGCGTTTATCCAATCTCACCTCCTGACCTGGTATCAGAGACACCAAAATGTGGGTGTCATCTGCGGATCAGGTGAGGCCAAACCAAAAAGAACTAATAAGAGGGTCCAATGATGAAACATATACATTAAAAAAGTGTGGGGCTTAGTACGGACTCCTGCGGGATGCCACAGGGCAGTGCAAAAGGTTTAGACTGGTATTCACTCAAAGATACAGTTAAGCTAAGAAGAATTTTATAAGATCCCACATGCCTTTAAACAATCCATCAGGATGGACCATATTAAAGGCCTCAGACAGATCGAGTGGGATCAGGGCTGCTTTGCCACCCCGATCCACGGCTTCCCTAATCTCTTCAGTGACCTTGATGAGAGTTGAATCAGTACTATGTCCCTCTCTAAAGCCATATTGGGTAGAGTCCAAGGCTTGTGTTTCGCCGAAGAAGGCACTAAGTTGACGATTCATCGTTTTGTAATCAGTTTTGCTGAAAGCGGAAGATGAGAAATTGGGCGAAAGTTATTTGGATCCTTAGGGTCCAGGCTAGGTTGCTTTAGAAAGGGCAGGATTGTAGCAACCTTCCAGGGTTTAGGGAACCGCCCTGTTTCAAACATGCCATTATAAATAGATGACAGTGAGCGGGCAACCCGACCTGGCGCCAGGCATGGATCATAGGGTGACCCTGATTTTGCCCTCATAAGGAGTTTAAGAGTATCTATCATTAGAGGACATTGACAGGAACTTGTCAAAGGTATGGGGAGAACCTTCATAGACTGAAGTTCCTCTCGTACCATATCCGTCCCAGCAGAAGATGTTCTCAACTTAATTCAAAAAGAACTTGGCGATGTCTTCACATAGTTCCTGACTCGACGGAACTCTGGCTGGGCCAGGAGAAGCCAGGCTTGATATCGTTTTAAACGGCTCTTTCATAGAGTTTTTCACTAGGTCAAAGTGGGTTTTGTAGAACTTTTGTTTATCGGAAAAAAGGAGTTGTTTATAACTCTGGAGGCTGTTTTTATATAGCTTTTTCTCATTTTCTGTGTAGCCTTTCCTCCAGCTTCGCTCAAGATGTTTACATATGAGTTTTTGATTTCTCAGTTCTTCTGAAAACCATGGAGCGGAGGGTTGTAATCTTTTGGGGAAGAGTTTTTTTTCTGGGGCTAGTATACAACAGGCTTGCTCCACCTATTTGGTATATACAATGGTGGCCTCCTCCACTCCCAAAGGAATTTGGGCCGCCGTGGAGGTAAGGAGTTCTTGTAGAGCAGTCTCCTCAACGTTATTCCTGCCTCTGATTTCTATCTGTCCTTTAGGACATTTCCCACTAGCACGCTGAGCCGTAAGAGTCAACTCAAATTGTACGGCCGCAAGGTCAGTCCATACTGGAGGTAGTAAACCAGTGAACAGAAGACAAGGGTGGTTAGAGAAAATACCATCCAGGGTATGTCCTGCCACATGTGTCTGACCAATTACGTGCTACCTAAGGTCAGCGTTGTTCATCATGTCGATCAGAGTCACTGTATCTTGTTCAGAATAAGCCTCCAGATAGTAGTTAAAATCTCCCATAATAGTATAGGCTTTAGTGCAAAGACCCTCTTCCAGTAAATGCCCAATTGATGCTGCAAAGGGATTCCTAGCTCCTGGTGGTCCATACAATAAAATACCTTTAAAAAAGACAAAGTCTCACAAGCTAAGTTGGGGGCGGACTGAAATAGCGCCTTAATAGATATATGATAGATCACTGCCAATCCCCCCCTTTCCTGATAGGCCTGTTTAAGGTGTGGCATAAAAACCCTGGTGGCGTGGCTTTTACTAAGTCCGGACCGGAAGCTTTGTCAGTCCATGCTTCTCTAATAAAAGCCATCTTTATGTTTCTTTCCTCAATAAGCATTGCACACTCCGTGCTGTGCTTAACAAAGGACCGTGCATTAAGCAATATGCATCTGAACCCTTGGCTTTCATCCCCCAATGTCCCTATCCTTTTACCATCACAAGACCTAATGGGCTGGTATTGGGTATTCCTGTGTGGGTTCAATGTAGCACACTTATGGTTGCTTAACTGTGCTTCAAATCGTTTGGGTTTTGATGCCAGTAAGTTGACACCCTATACCCTACTTACCCAACTTGCAGTGTGTTCTATCTTGATACGGTTCACAGTAAGTACCAGCATGTGTAACAACATCTACACTCTCTGCTAAACCCCTTGCTTATTCAAATTAGGAGCACAATGCTTCCACCACTTTGTTCAAACCATATTAAATATGTCCCATTTAGGCCAAGTTACAAACCAAGCACTCTAAATAGCACACTGGAATCCAATACAAATCAGAGGACTTCATAACCTCACAAGAGGTATTCAAAGAGCAACAAAAATAATTTAAAAAGAATAAGGTACATTCATTACCATACTGACACCATATCTCAACAAATGTACCCAGACTCCAAAACGTGATGGAAATATCAGAACTGCTTAGAAACCAAACACCTGGAATACCAGATATGTTGTGATGCCATGCTAACGAGCAACACTGGACCGTATGCGTGTCAAACACCGTAGCATCGTAGAGGCAGAAACAGGGAGCCTTGACAAACAAGATAAATGCAGAATTGCCTACCAGAAGGTGTTTTTTACTTCCATCACTGGCATCACTATTTCCCATCCAGGTGTCCCACTGCTTTGGCAGAAAGGTAGTAGGTTGTGGTGCCAGCAAAGTTTTGGAAAAAGCTATGATTAACAATGCGCCAAAATAGAATTGTAACTGGCAAATGTCTGCAAAGGAGACACAATGGAAGCTTGGCCTACACGCAAAAGTCCTGCAAATGGAGGTTTGCAGGAAATGTTACCTTAAAAAAAAAAAAATCTGGTAATTTCAACAGCCCCCCCCCAAAAAAAAATCAGCTGCTTAATTGAATTCCAAAGTATTTATTGCATTGTTGTGTGGGTTACAGAAATCAAGATAGTCAAAATGGGGGGAGGGACTATGCTTTCAGAAAAAATCTCAAATCTCAATTACAAATCATGTAACATACAATCATCCTGCTGAAATTTAGTGGCATTTGTACCAGTGACATAGCAGCAACTGAAAAAGTGGGCCTCATACAAGGCTAGAGAGCACATGATGACTAATACTGTGGTTATTGCACAATGTAGACAGAGTGTACTGGTAATCCAACTTCTATAACATGTAATAGAACAATAGAGTTAAGACACTGTATAAAACACAAACGTCAATTCTGGGAGATATTAAAAAAAGCAAAGCCTTATACTTAGATTCAAATAGTGTTTTGTGGTGATATGTTCCTCTGCACCTTAGCTGTACTGTTATTCTGCAGGAGTTTATTGCACACACAAAGTAGATGATGGTTTGAATTTCTTAAGAAACAACTTCCAATATAAAATGTTTGTGTTGTCCTGAAAAATGTAGGAGTTGAAAACGCCATACTTGGACTTATAAGTCCTTGGCAATGTTTTTGTTGACATTTAACAACTGCTTGGAGTACCATTAAATTGAGAACGTTAAAACAGATTAGTTACAGCTCCGCGTGGCAGCTAAACAATATAATAAAAAACTAACAAACCTGATGATGACTGAAATAACACCGAGGCAAAGTGAGCAGTTGTGTACTTAATGTAGAAGGTCAGGAGTAAGTTATGTCAGCGGGTTAGAGCAGCCTGGAATCCCATTGTAACACATCCTAACTGTGACTATGCCGAGGTGATGCCATGCACTCACGATGTAAAATGGTTATTTAGTTTACTTTCTCAATTTAAGATTTGGGAAAAGGGGGCGGTCACCGATGTCAGCACGAGCAGCGATACCTGTGCTCACCCTCCACACTTCTAGCCAGACGGTTCCGGACAAAGTTCACCGCCATATTGGGCACCTCCTAAAGTGCTTCCCTGTCCCTTGGGGAATATGGGGAGCGACACAGACCACCGACACCGAAATAGTGTGAAAAAGGCCGCTTTTATTGAAACAGGTGCACATCACAATTAAAAGGCCCTTGGCCTAATGTTACGCTACCCCCACCCCTAAGGTTCTCCCACACAACATTTAAAACCTGCCATTCAGTATCACCTACTGTGACCTTTCAGTTTTGACCTTTGAACTTTGAATGTTACCCTTGGCGTGACCTTTTAACCTTTCCATTTGAACTTTGACCTTAGAACTTTGACATTTGAACACTTGGTGTGACCTTTTAACCTTTCCCTTTGAACTTTGAACTTTACCCTTTTTCCTTTGACCTTTCAACCTTAACCTTTACGACTATTAACCTGTCACTAACCTAATTTCCTAAAGCACCTTAAATATCCTACCTCGTGAACTTGTCTGCCTGTAATCTTTCAGTCTTGATTGCCTCTGTCAATAACGAATAAACTTGGCAAAAACATGTCAACTTGAGTGCCAACCGCCCTTGCACCTGCTTCAAGCGACAACCCTAACACCAACACATATATCCCCTGCACACCTGTTCCAATACAAAGCCAACCAAAAAACGAGAATGCTAGCCGAGAAATAAAATGTGAAACAGAGAAACAGACCAAAATGGAAGGGGAGGGAGGGCGGGAAAGAAAAAATTCTAGAAAGCTGGGGACCAGCTACCAGGAATACTCAAAATTGTGACAGGAAAACACAAAATGGAGGAATAAATATCCCATGGGCTACAAAATAGCCCAAACAGCCCAAAAAGCCCAACCAGCCCAAAAGGGGGGCGGAGCAGAGTCCCGTACCGCTCCCATTCCCCAAACATCCCCGGGGGGCAGACCTCCCTACGCTCGGCTGCCCCCCAAGACCCCCTTGGGGAATATGGGGAGCGACACAGACCACCGACACCGAAATAGTGTGAAAAAGGCCGCTTTTATTGAAACCGGTGCACATCACAATTAAAAGGCCCTTGGCCTAATGCCTAACAAAACTATAACCTCACTATACAAGCTGTTACCTATGTTACGCTACCCCCACCCCTAATGTTCTCCCACACAACATTTAAAACCTGCCATAAAGTACCACCTAATATGACCGTTCAGTTTTGACCTTTGAACTTTGAACGTTACCCTTGGTGTGACCTTTTAACCTTTCCCTTTGAACTTTGACCTTTGACACCCTTGGTGTGACCTTTTAACCTTTCCCTTTGAACTTTGAACTTTACCCTTTTACCTTCGACCTTTCAACCTTAACCTTTACGACTATTAACCTGTCACTAACCTAATTTCCTAAAGCACCTTAAAGATCCTACCTCGTGAACTTGTCTGCCCGTATCCTTTCAGCCTGGATTGCCTCTGTCAATAACCAATAAACTTGGCAAAAACATGTCAACTTGAGTGCCAACCGCCACCCAGAAAAAAGGGGGGTAGACTCCCCTTTTTTCTGCCCCCCAAAAACGAGGAACCAATCGAGACTCTGCAAAAGAAACCTGCACCTGACACTCCGATCCCACGAGAAAAGGAAACCACTAAAAACCTTAAAAACCATCCTACGATTCAGGGATAATGCCAGCCACATGAGCGTCGAAAAAAGAAGTTCTGGCAGCATAAACCCCTTCCATGTCTTCCAATTGCCATGTGTACAGACCCAACCAATGCCCCAAATGGCCAATGCACAACCCACCTGGCCGTCGCTCAACCGATGGCATGACTCACCTGTACGAAAAATCCTAACAACTTATCTTAAGAGGGTAGCAGCTACCTCCCCCCCAGGCCTCCCTCTCCTACACAATGCCAAGTGCCAACAATATGTAGAGAGTCACAAGAAACACAAAAAACGCCTCTCGTTCGTGCTAGACTCCCAATACCAAGGACTCCTCCAGTAACAAAACAGACACCCAGGAGCCTCCAACTATGGCCGAACCTGAAAACAAAAAATTGTTCAGAAAATGAAGTATCTAGAAGCACTCCCCCCCTGACCAGAACACATTGCTAACAGCAGTACATGCCCGACTCCCTAATACCTAATGCCCGCTATGCTCCGAACCCATGGCCAGCCTCCCAATACCCTGAGTGCCAGCAAACCCCACAGCAACGCGGTTAACCTAGGACCAATTCACCCCTTTGCCACCCCAATGCGCCAGAACAAAGCCATACGTCCCAGAGCCCAAGCAAACAAAAAACTACATACCTGCGCCCTGCAGCCCCACCTAACCCTCTCCAGACATATGAAACATGTCTAAGAAAAACCTACTGCCAGGAGACACCTAGGTGAAACATATAACCTAAGAGCTCGGATACCCAAAAGGCCCCAGAAGACAACAAGCCTGTTCATAAAACAAGCGTACTTCAAAAACCCTCCCTGTAAAATACAGGCAACGCCCCTAAACTGAAAAACATCCCCTGAGCACCCCCTTGACTCCTCCCTCTGACAAGCACCAGATGCCATAAATTGTCTCCAGGCCAGAGCAAGAACTGCGCAAGTAGGAGCTGACAATGAACCTACCACCAGCTGAAAGACCCTGCGTTGTCTACATACCACAGCTGTTCCGGTATTGCGGTCGGAATCCTATCCACCTCCATGACCAGTCCACAGAATCCCCTCCTCTGCGAATGAGACCAAGCAGCAGGAATTTTCCCAGTTCACACCAGGGATAAAAAGTGCCCAGAACGCCATATCAAGCCTAATGCAGCCAAGAACAAACCTGCAACCAATTCACAAACTGCACATCCCTAGCTGACTGCTTGTTGATAATTCCCACCGCTGCCAAGATGTAAATCCTGAACCAAACTTTCTAATGTGCCGCTTCCTCACCCCCCGGCGACAATGCCACCAACACAGGAAAAGGCTCAAAAACGTAGATGCCCTCCTACCAAAATTCCACTGTTCAGCCACGACCCCGAAAACCAACTGCCTTGTCAGAATATACCACACCCATCGCCACCTGCCGGTCCTGAAAATATTTGAACATCCCACTGAAAGTCATCATTTCGAACCCATAGTAATCTGTCAAAGGAATGCAAAATTGATCTCCGCATGCGCAGGTCCACCTTCACACCAGCCAACAAGCGGATATAGTGGAGAGGCAGCTAATGACCTGACATCACCCTTCCCAATCTCCTGCCAAAAGTCCTACCAGCCCTGACTACCTTACAGGCAACATTGAAATAGCCCCACAAAAACTGGATGTCCTTCGGTGTTAATTTATGCTTGCCCACCTTCCTTCCAACAACACCAACATTTTCGGGTTCTTATCAACCGACCCCCATGCCTGCATTCCTACTAAGTCAATTTCCATGCTTAAGAATGACATGGTGGACATGGCCCCATTGTTCCTCTGGTGCCAAGGGCCAACCCCAGCTCCCCCAAGAGCTCGTGGAAAGTGTCTAGTGCTACCTGGCCCTCCGTGGAGCCCGGGGAACCTACAAAAGATCACTGCCGGACGATGCTTTGGATTAATAAAATCTCTGAGGAAATTTTTTGACTTCCTCCCAATAGCAGCCAGAAAGTCAGTCGCGGTAGCTCTCTTACTTTCCCGACTTGACTACTGCAATGGCCTCATGGCCGGAGTGAAAAAATCCACCCTCAGAAAGTTGCAGAGCCTACAACATGCTGCAGCTCGACTGGTTTTACAACTCCCCAGAACGTCATCTGCGTCTGCAGCCCTGAATTCACTTCACTGGATGCCACTGCACAAAAGAATCCTTTTTAAACTGCTTCTTACAGTCCACAAAACCATGCAAAACACAGGACCCCGTTACTTTGTAAACCGTTTCAAGCGCTATAACCCTTCGCGTTGCTTGAGATCCTCTGGGACTAACCTGGTTCAAATTCCCAGATTTAAATATAAGACCAGAGGAGGAAAATCCTTCAATGTTCTGGCAGCTAAAGCCTGGAACACTCTGCCCGCCGACCTTAGAGCCATAGACAACGAGAACAATTTCAGAAAACTCCTCAAGACATGGATCTACAAATTACCAGACTCCTCTGTCCTGGCTGCCATTTAGTTCTCTCCTCCATTTACTTCACTTTTCCCAGTTATTTCTCTGCAGCTTGCCCAGCGCCATGATGCTCCCTGGGGAGCGAACGCTCGCGCTTTACAAATGCCCATAAATATCAAATATCAAATATCAAAAGAAGACGTCTAAGTAGTGTGTTACCAGCCTCGGACCAGTGTGCTGTGTAAAATACCCCTGAAAAAAGGTGCACAAACACTTAAACAAAGCACAAGACATTGAACAACCCATCGGAAATGCCCTATCCACATACCACCGTCCTTCAAACTGGAATCTAAGAAGAACCCAATCATCCGGATGTACGGGAAGCAAGTGAAATGAAGATTTTATGTCGCCTTTCGCCATATCTGTAAGTGCGCCCTAGGTCATAACCAATGACATAGCAACTTAAACTGGGAAATATGACACTGAGGCTGCCTCCTCATCCATGAAATTATTTACTGAAAACTCCTCAAGCCACGATAGGTGTTGTCTTAGTCTGTACTGACCCCATTCTTCTTTGGGAACACCCCTCCCAATCGAAGAAACAAATCAAATCATCCACTGGGCAGCCATCAAAAGGACCTGCCATCCCACCTTCACGGATTTCTTTGTCCAACTTGTGTTTCACCCCTGCCATATGTTAAAATGCTGAGTTCGAAATTGTTTGGCCGACGCCTCTGCTGAGGCCCCTTTTAATCCCAACGAAACCCTTCTTCAAAACTCTCCAACAGGACCTGCTCTGCTTCCAAACCCTTATCTTCCCCAGACCCTGACGCCAAAGCTGTTAGTCTGACTGGTGTAGAAGCTTTTGGGCCCATGACCCTGAAATTCCTTACCGCCCCTACCACCCCGGGATTGTGGTGGAGGCCCAGATGTGCAAGCACCTGTCTGGTGCCCCTGCTGGTTTCCTTGCGCCCTGCCTCCCCAACACCTAACCAAGCGGTGTTTCCTTCCGCACTGAGAGAACTCGGGTATGAACTTACCATACTCCCTTGTGCCCATGCCTTCATAAAAACTCCCCTCACGCTCCTGATCCTGACTGTGTAGCTATTGTCCTACCCACCCCTCCCCGGGTAGGCCTTCCCTGAAAGGGCCGGCACCTACAGGTAACCACTTACGGTAAGTATAGGCCTTCCAGTTTACATTTGTCAACGGCACCGTAAGCTGCTCAGCCAGCTCATACCTCTCTTCCTTAGACCCTCCTTTGGACCGTATCTCCTTGTGAAGAAGCTTCAACATTTCAACGTATTCCCCCCCCTTCAAACGTGCTCTTTCGTGGCCAACATCAAATGCGCACCTGGGGGCTTTGCTACACCCATGTAAAGGAGGCTTTTATTAAACTTTAGCTCTTTACTCTGTAAGGCTCTTTACCTGGCCCCTCCGTCCAGTATTCATGCCACTCTCCACTTTAGTGCCTGATGCCACCACGTCACCAGTCCCCACACCTCGGACTCTAATATATTTACCCATATGGAGCTTACCACCCGGCTCCTCCCATACATCGTCACCCTTTGTCTCCACCGACACCATTTTTGGTTTGGCCCGTGGAACAACCTTCTCTCTCCGCTAGGTCTCTAATATATTTACCCATGTGGAGCTTACCACCCGGCTCCTCCCAAACATCGTCACCCTTTGTCTCCACCGACACCATTTTTGGGTTGGCCCGTAGAACAACCTTCTCACTCCGCTCTTTAACCGATTAACCTACGGAGCTTACCACCTAGCTCCTCCCAAAAATATCCATGCCATTTTCTCAACCGGGTCCACCGTCTGAGGAACCCTCATCGAGGGCCGTGCTCTCTTCGGGGCCCAAACGCCACTGCCCTCCTGGGCTGCACCGCCTCCTGTGCCTGTAAAAATCTAGGAGACACATGAGAAGGCACCCCCTTCCTCATTGTCCCTCCACTCCCCTTCCTCAGGGAAGTCATCATAATACAGTACAAACAATTCCTCGATCAGTATAGGATCCATCATAAAACCCACACTGCGGGCCTCAGCCGACCCAACATTGCCTACAACAGCCCTAGCGGCCTGTGAAAATACTCCTGGCGGGGGAGCCGCTGTACTCGCCGGTACTCCCCCCTGCAGTGACTGCAGCGTCTGTTTTATGTTGGGGTCAGCTAGGTCGCGCCTGACCTTCGTGTGCTGGCCGCGCCGGGCTCCCCCGCCGGTACGGAATGTGCCGCGCAAGGCTCCACCCTCCCTTCTCCTCAGTGCATTGGGGCCGCACTTCGCCCTGCTGACTGAGTCCTGTTTTACGTTGAGCCTGCGAGGTCGCGTCAGACCTTCGTGTGCTGGCCGCGCCGGGCTCCCCCGCCGGTACGGAATGTGCCTCGCAAGGCTCAACCCTCCCTTCTCCTCGATGTATTGGGGCCGCACTTCACCCTACCGAGTCTGCTGACCTACGGCGCTCCTCAACCTATGGAAAACAAATTTGGACTGGAGTGCTGGGAGCGCCCAAAAACGAACTGGCCTGCACTCTCCCCTGGCCCAAGGACCACCCTCGAAAAAACCGATCAGCACCCTGCCCCCCAGAGCCATAACTCACCGTACTTACCCGGGAGGTTGGCAGAGGGGGAGGGTTCCCCCTCCACACAAACATCCTGAAAGAACCAGGCGCGGGGGCGGCCCCCACGTGACAAACTCCCCTCTCACCCTAACCAACCCCAAAAGAACCCAACCTCACTTCCTCATCACAATGACTGAAATGCTGAACTGCGCCCCTTAAGGGGGGCTTACTTTGGTGGGGGGTACTAATGTACCTGTAGCCCCCCAAACCCAGAGCCACTAAGCCCCTTTCACCCAAGAAGAAAAGAGGATCTATGCTCTCCCAAGCGTGCACCCCTGCCACCGGAACCAATTTCCCCTCTGAAAATCCAAAAGACCTCACCCCCTTCAGGACCTGCTAAGGAGACACCCCCGAGGCTGAAACTCCCCCCACCCCCCAAACTGGGCCCATTCCCCCTCCCCTACAAAACTGCCACCCAATGACACCACCCCACCCCCGCTTACCTCGGCCCCGCTGCCTTCGCCACCGGACATGATATGCCAAACTGGGGCCGCTTTTCTAGACTGCAGGCGGTCCTGCTCCAAAACCGGGTTCATTGTTAGGCGTTTGCGACGTGCAAGCAGCCACCGCCGCTGCTATGTCGCCAATTAATAAATCCCTTTGACCTGCTCCGTCCAGAAGCCGAAGCGCTTAGAGACCCTAAAATCTCCTGATGCCATCGAAAGACACGTGAAAACTCTACCATAACAAGCCAAAAATAACTAAACTTCAGCGCAAAAACTTCCCTGACTAAAACAAAAAATTCCCTGACTAAATGCTCCCAGCCACCAGGTCACCAAAGAAAAAATTCTAGAACGCTGGGGACCAGCTACCGGGAATACTCAAAATTGTGACAGGAAAACACAAAATGGAGGAATAAATATCCCATGGGCTACAAAATAGCCCAAACAGCCCAAAAAGCCCAACCAGCCCAAAAGGGGGGCGGAGCAGAGTCCCGTGCCGCTCCAATTCCCCAAACATCCCGTGGGGCAGACCTCCCTACGCTCGGCTGCCCCCCAAGACCCCCATGGTGCTTCCCCTCTCTGCCTCTTACACACCCGGGGCTGGGCCCATACGAGGTGGCGCTGCCAGGCTCCTTCTCCTGTGTGCTTTCAGTGCAGCTCAATCTGCGAATTCTAGGGGAGTGCCAAGAGGGCTGGACTCCCTGGGACAGAGCCCTGCAGGGGAGGTGACGCGTGATGGCCATCTTGAAATAACCACTTCACCCTTGCAGTGCAGCGCATGGAAACCAAGAATTGTGCAAGTCGCGCAGCATGTTCCATTTTAAAATACGTTATTTCCACACTTAGTATCGCAGATTAGAAAAGTGAGAAAATATGTTTTGTATTTTGCTTAACAGCGTATGTTTTTTATTCGTATATCATATCTCTCAGCAAATGGTCACACAGGTGGTTTGGATGCCGTGTTTTTAAGGTTAAATCATTACAAAATGCAAGCACGATTCAATAGCTCTGCTGGCTCAGCTCGTTTCTCCTCTGTCCCAGCATTATTGCAGCTCAAACAAGCACTGACGGGCGAATGACTGCAAGTTCCCGCTGCTGCAAAATGAAAGCAGGCGTGGCATGCTGACTGTACACACAGCATGGTGTCGTGCTTGAGGTAAGAGAAACTCAATAAAGGAAATAGAAAAGCTCCAGTGTAACAACCAAGTAAAGGGGAAAGTAGCCATGGGAGGAATGAAATGACGACACAGCCGTACTAAGGAGGGACTAACAAGCCTCAAAATGAATCTGAAGGCAGCATTTAGGAAGGACAAAGAAACAAGCCAATGAAAAATATGGGCGGCGGAGTGGGAGAGGCTTTTCTCCTGTACTGATTTACCACAGATCATCCCAGGAGCAGTGCTTACACGCTGGTTCAGGGCTCATTCTAAAAATGGATCCGCAACTAGTTGTTGCCAAGGGAATGTCTAGGCTTTTCTCCTGTACTGATTTACCACAGATCATCCCAGGAGCAGTGCTTACACGCTGGTTCAGGGCTCATTCTAAAAATGGATCCGCAACTAGTTGTTGCCAAGGGAAGGTCTAGATTTCTGCACATAGTGTACCTTCTGAACCATTTTATGGCTAAAATAATGTAAACTGATGCTGAGTCCTGTACTTAGTTTAACAATCAATCTTTGATTGGGGGTGCTACATGGTCCCAACAAAACTAATATATGGTATGTAGGCTTATTTACTGACTCTTTTAACCATTATGATATGGACTTTCAAAGGTCAGGCATCCTACCACTCACGATGGCCTCCAGCAGCTGATCCATTTTTTCCGCATTGAAGTACGGGTTTTTTATGTTTAACAACTTCTTGCATTCTGCTTTACTCTAGGCTAGGCAGGGAGTCCAAATTACTACATAATCTTAAACAATTGTATTAATCTCCCTATAGGCTTCGTCAAACCAGTCACATTTATACATAGGCAAACGATGTCTTTGTTCTCTAGAGAGCTCTAGCCCCAGGATCTCTTACAACATTGCAAAACAAGTGATGTGTCTAGAAAATAAGGCATCTTGAAGGTGAGAGGGTGCTGCAGTGCAGCTCACAAGACTGTCAATCATTCTAGGGTAGACTAGTTCAAGCTATAGTTTTTTCTTACATATTCAGGAATTCTTTGAATAACCTGATTAGCACCACCCCATATACACTGGGTTCCAAAACGTAACCCTAGTTCAATGGGAATTTTGAGTAATGGCATTATTTAAGGATTTAGGTCACGTTCCCTAGATCCTTCTACATACAGCAACATAAATATTACAGTGTTCATCGTCTACGAGGCTGTAGTCCACTCTTGACTTCTAATTCCTAGTATGGAATGTTGGCTTGGTGGGCATGTCTGAACATAAGCTACCCTTTGATTTGTGGGGGTTTTATATAGTGCAAACTTGACCCGAAGGTATCGGAGCGCATTACATGAGCATCCGTTGCATTACAGAAGGCCACATTCTTTTTTTTGTTAGGTACGGGGAGATTAAGTGATTTGCCCAGAATCACAGGATGTTGAGCGTCCCTGCCGAGCCTCTAGCCATCAGGCCACATCCAATCCTACCATTAGCAACTCTGAAACAATGTTCTAACAAGTTTATACATGTTTAGTTTTTTCTCGAGAGGTGGCACACATTATTCGTCATTGGCTTCTAAATTCTCATTCCTTGATTACCTTGTGAACCACTGTGTGGAGCAGGTATTCTTCTTCCAATGGGGTCAAACTGGATCAGACCATCAGAGTTCATGTCTGATGTTTCTGAATATAATTATGCTTCCAGGGAGTGGTTGGAAAGCTCGCTGAAATCTACTAAGCAGATTGTTGGTTTTCAGTTAGGTATAGAGTTAACTGCATACTGCATTGCCTTTGCAATGCAGGTGGAGACTTGAGATGGTTCTGTAGTTAGTCAGTATTTAAGGACTGGTATTTGACTATTCAAGAGATGTGTGATTGTTGACTGTTTAAGGTTTCCATATATTTTACCAAGAATCTTTTTGGGTGAGGAACAATGCAGCAGGGTAGGTACATTGCAGAAAAGTAAATTTCCTTGAGACAGAAGTTACCTGTTTGCAGGAATTTTTTTTTGAAAGAATGTGTTTATTACTTATCTGTTTCCTCATAACCTTGTAGAATTATCTGTTAAAGATCAGGTATCGCTGCATCTCTGTGGGTGTAGAATAAAGTTGAAACTAGTGATACAATGAATACTTGGATCAGTCCTTTGGAGAGAACATGAGTTAAGTTAAACAAGTTGTTGTCACTAGGTAATTGTAGATCTGACACTGTTTTTGGAAGAATTCTCAGAATTTGCCAAATGGGTCTGAAAGTAACCCAGGAGTTAGCACACTTGCAGCTGCATATACCTCGAATATTGTGCAATCTGATCTCTCTTAAGTTTCACCTTCTTTCTGGGGGGCTTCTCTACTGCTCCCTCACCCAGATATTGTTGCAAGGCAGTTTTAATTTCTGTTGTAAGTAGAAGCTTTGGTGGATGTTAATGGAAGCAGTGAGTAAACAAGTGGTAATAATTTGTATTCAAGTGACTGAGTTGGTGGTTCTCTCATGTTGATTCTTCGGGAACAACGAGACTCTGCACAAAAGAGTCTGTGTGGATATTCTTATAGTTCTCCCATGAGAAGGCCAATGTATCACCATGTTTCAATCTTTGAGAGGTTATAAGTTAGTGATAAAACTATAACTGAAATTGTGTCCTCCAGCATATGTCTTCAGCTCTGTCAACTGAATAAATAACTGGTTATCCATGTCAAATATTCCCCATAAAGAGTTGGTGGTTACTAGGACACAGATGTAAGGGTCTCCCAGAATACGTCCTTCGAGAGGTTAATTATATAATCTGCATTATCTCACATTGTTTCATACCTGTGGTAAAGGTTTGTGAAAGTTTGAAACTCTCAATAACTTCCAGTGTACACTGATGGTAGGCAGTATTTTAGGAAAGGAGTTAAAAGTGTTTGTTTAGCTTCCTGCAAAGTGGCCCTGGTGATGAGGTACAACACAATTATTTGATGCACAAGTCTTTTATCAATCTGGGATTTATATTGCACGATTAACATTTAGAATAGATGAATGTTAAGTGCTTTATAAAAGAGCAGTGAGCCAAACAATAGTCAGGCAGCTTCATATTGGATGACAGCTAAGAGTGTAAAGTTGAACTGCATAGTTGCTCTGCTCTCAGCAGAATTAAATAAATCTAAAAATCTTTTTAGAGGGAGTGTATTAAATCATATTGTTGAATTACATTAAGTATTGAATATTAACAATTTAGATGAAAAATGGTGCTCCCCAACACCGATACATAGTCTCCTTAAAGGGGATGCTCGAAAACCGAGCCATGATTCTCACTGAATAATCCTTGTATATATAAAGCCACTATCTGACTGAGCAGATAGATAAAATACGAAAGATATTTACTGAATGGTTATATGGATAGATATTTACCGGATGGTTACTCACAAGTACATCTACAGATTATGTTGAATTGATCGGAAAAGACTATTACCTGCTCTACGGATATAGCCAGGGTTAACATACCTGTGTAGAAGTTATTAGGAAGATACATTAAATGAAAACAATATTTGGACTATAGTAGAGACAGAAAACTATTTTGAAATGGGTAGTAGGAATAGACAACATTCATTATTAACTAGATTCTTTGAAGCAGCATTGATACATCCAAAGGGTACATGAAGGACCTGGAGTATCATGGCAGTCTGTTAGTACTATAAATTATAATTCTACTCAGTTCTGAATCCTATTGTTAGTGCTGCTCAATGGCCCAACGTGAGTATGGAGAAGATGTCAGAAACAGACTGGTTCTTTATTGTATACAAAACAGTTATTAAATGTGTTATAAAAGGCTGTAAATTGAAAAATGGTCCGCCTGTTTCTCACACTGGAATCAAAGTAACTTTTTAAGATTCTATCCAAGGACTAAGAACAATAATTGCTATTTTTTTTATGTGACAGATTAAAATTTGAATGTATTGTGTGAAAATCTGTATCCTGTTTTTAAGATTTCGTATAATAAGTTGTAGCTTATGAGCTTTAAATGCTTGGAGGACATACTTGACATGTTAATATCTCGGAATCTTCTTCATTTTTTTCCTGTTTGTCTATATTGGTTTTAACTATTTGTATACATTGTTCCAGCTTCAGCTGTAGTACATATAAAGGATTAGTTGGGAAATATCTACACAGCATTCTAACCTTGATTCTTCACATATATAAAAGGCATTCATGATACAGAAATAGACACAATCTTCCATTTTGCTAATCGTAACGACTAGCTGTTAGATGCATGGGCTTGCTGTCATTTTATCTTTTTAGCTACTTTAAATCTTTGTGCAGGATTTCCAATTTTCTCTCTTGCCAGATCTTTAAAGCCGTATTTTAACAGGGATCAATATGAAGGTCTGGATGTTGACCTTCTCTGGTATTGGTGGCATAGGTAAGCCCACTGTTGCATTTAAAGGGATGCTATACAGCGTTCTCACTTTCACATCACTTGACAAATTGAAACGTATAGTATAATATGAGAACAATATACTATGTATAATGGTGGGGCAATACAATGAATCATGAGAGTGTTTATATGGTATCAATGTTTAGTATTTGTGAAAGCAAGAACGTTAAAAATCTGTATCAATTAATATCAATCAGCACTAACGTGTAATAGGTCATTGGTAGCCTCTTAAACAGAGTAATGAACGTTTAGGTTTGGGATTTTGCTGTTTATTCAGTGTGTCCTTATACAGTAGCACCACATTGCTTTTACATCTCTGCATTGCAGCCTTAGTGTGAATTTAGATTGGATGTGTCTTAAAATTATATTATTCTCCTAAATCCAATTACTAGTGATTCAACATACATTTTTTATGATATTGCACCTGCACCTGTATCATTGTAATGCTCTGCATTTATTGCACACTTAATATTGCTGCCATGATATGAACTGTCAGACCCTTCCACTTCTGAATTTGTTATTTGTAACTTTACTGCTCCGTCTATTTCATTTCACTTCTTTCCTATAAAAAGATGACTCACACTTGTACCCTTTCATTAATGTTAATGGCTTACCATATTTTTCATTGTTTTTTTAGCCTGTTTCTTTTAAAAATATATTTTTAAACAATAATAAATTAACAATATTTTTGTATACATTTTGTCGTTATTTGTTTAGTACACTGTAGTCTCTGTTAATATCTTTTATGTTGTTGTATCTACCATTCTGCAGAGTCATAGTTGCCTAGGAACTTTTAATATTTGAAATATTGTTGCCCTGTCCTAGGAACTACTACTAGTTAAAGGGGGTCCCCTTTTTATATACAGAACAATGTCATACATTCACCCCAGTACAGAGATCTGGGCCTAAATCCATCGTTTTTTTGCTCACCATGCCATTCCAGTTTGAACCCAGCCATATACAAATCAGTCTTGACCCTGTGTCCCATGGGAACAGTCCAGCCCGAACTGCCAAGCCAGGTCCTCCCTGGACTGGAAACAAGCATCCTAGGACCGGTTTCGGGCTTTCAGCCCTCATCAGCCAGGATAGCTTGATTAAAGTGGCATGAAGAGCACGGGACTCACGTCTGAGCATACCTGTCCCACTCGGGTTGACAAATGCAAAAACAACAGTTGATGGACAGATGCAGAACAATGTCATACATTCACCCCAGTACAAAGATCTGGGCCTAAATCCATCGTTTTTTTGCTCACCATGCCATTCCAGTTTGAACCCAGTCATATGCAAATCAGTCTTGACCCTGTTCCCCATGGGAACAGTCCAGCCCAACTGCCAAGCCAGGTCCTCCCTGACTGGAAACAAGCATTCTAGGACCTGTTTCGGGCTTTCATCCCTCATCAGCCAGGATAGCTTGATTCCAGTGGCATGGAGAACACGGGACTCACGTCTGAGCATACCCGTCCTTGTTCACTTTGCCACTGGATTCAAGCTAGCCTGGCTGATGGCGGCTGATTAGCCAGAAACTGGTCCCAGAATGCTTTTTTCGGGTCCAGAGAAGATATGGCTTGGCAGTTCTGGCTGGACTGTTCCCATGAGGTACAGGGTCAGGCTGATTTGCAAGTGGCCATGTCTGAACTGGGGTGACGGAGTGAGCTAAAGAATGAAGATGGATTAAACCAAGATCAGTTGACTGGGGTGAGTCCTTGCAATGTTTAACACTCCGTCCATCCTACCCTTTGGTTTTGCTTAGTTCGCCCTAAGTTGGCAGGGTATGCCCAGACGTGGGTCCCTTGCTCACTTTGTTATGTTATGTTGATAACAACTTATGAAGCGCGTGGACACCTGTAGGCTTCATGGCGCTGAGGCTGTGGGGAGTTGTCAAAAGTACCTAAGCATAGGCTTGCTTAAACAGCCAAGTCTTCAGGGCTTTACTGAAGACCAGAAGATTATCGCAGCTCCTGAGTGTCAAGGGAAGAGTGTTCCAGAAACTGGGGGCTAGGTACGAGAAACAGCATCCTCCTTGCCATTTCCGTTTGAATGAATGAATTGTTACCAGCTGAAGGTGGGGTGAGCGTAAATTGCGCAGGGGTTCGTATTTAGTGATAATGTTTTTAATTAATCTAGGGCCATTGCCGTGCAGGGCCTTAAAGGCTAAACATCCCGTCTTAAAGGCTGCCCGTTGGGCCATTGGTAACCAATGAAGTGTCAACAATCCCAGTCTGGCTGACTGCCATTTAGGCTGTTTAAAAATGAGTTTTGCTGCCTGGTTCTAGACAATCTAGAATCGGTTTAATAGACCTGCTGGCAGGCCGAGGTAAACTGCGTTCGAGAAGTCGAGCCGCGAAAGTACCTGGGCTATCACCACCTGTATGAGAGCTGAGTGTGTCAGCAGGTGGGCGATTTCCTTTATTTTCCTTAGATGAAAAAAACCGGAAGAGATCACTGCTCCCACCTGCCCTTTGAGCGAAAGATCAGCATTAAGAATAACCCCTAGGCTTTTCACCGAGGGGGAGGGAGTGGGCGGAGACCCCAGGTCCGCCGGCCAATAGTGTGGGCTCCAGCTGATCTCGCTCTTCCCAAGCAGCACTAGTTCCGTCTTGCCTGGGTTGAGCTTCAGGTGGTTCAAGTCCATCCAACGCTGGATATGGGACATGGTCGCCTGAAACACAGCCACGGCGTTTGGGGAACCAAGTGGGATTATGAGCTGAAGGTCATCCGTGTAATTGAAAATGGTGATCTTCCTGTTTTTTAAAGAATGAATCAGGGGTCTAAGATATAAATTAAACAATTACGGTGATAGAGACGAGACCTGGGGAACACCACAAGTGGAAGTAAGTTTAGGAGCCGTGAAAGTTCCAAGCCTGACTGATTGAGTCCGGTCGGCCAGGAAAGATTCTATCCATCTGAGTGCAGGTCCTCACAGGCCAGCCTGCTCAACGCGGTTCAACATGATGTTATGATCGGCCGTGTCGAACACGGCTGACAAATCTCGGAGCACCAGAGCCTGATGGTCACCTCTATCAGCGTTTGCTCTAAGAGTGTCCAGGACTGCAAGGATCACAGCCTCTGAAGAGTGCGCCGGACGGAAACCGGCTTGATTGGGTTCCTGATAATCAGAGTGTTCTATGAAATTCGAGAGACACCTAGACACATGGGCCTCCAATATTTTGGCCATGAAGGGAAGAAGGGAGATGGGGTGATAGAGGGGTTTGTGGGGTCTGCCCCTGTTTTTTTTATGAGGGGAACGACCGTTACGTTCTTAAAGGCGCTGAGAACCTTGCCTTGAACAAGAGATTCATTAAGGAGAGGGAATACACTCTGAGGAAGTGCGGAGAATACCTCTTTTAAGACATGTGGTGAACAGCTATCATTAGGAGACCCGGAATTAACACGGGTCATTAGCGCCACAAGTATTTTAGGGAAAATAGGTTGAAGGGCGTCTAGAGTGGAATGATTATTAGAAATATCATCCAGTGGTTCACAACTGGAAGAATTAGGGAGGCTGTCTTTAATGGAAGAAATTTTATCCAGGAAGAAGTTGTTCAGGGAGTTGCAGAGCTCTTGGGTAGGGGCCTGGGTGGGTGACGTTCTCTCATCATTACATAAATCATTTACTATCCTAAAGATTTCTTTGGATTTGTTACGAGAGTTTAAAATTTTGGTAGAAAAATAGGCCGCTTTGGTATTCAGATCGTTTTTTTTATATTCTCTGCGAGCTGTAGAAAATTGCTCCTTGTCTTTAATGGAGTAATTTAAAACCCGCGGGTACGTGGTTTACATCTGATGTTCTAAGTTGACAGAGAAGCATAGGGAGTTAGAAATAATAAAACAAATCCATTTGGTCACACAACAAGAAACAGAAATCAGTAATTGGAGTAGTTTTATTGTCAAGGAATAATTAGACCACTATATATATATATATATGTATAATCATATCAGGAGAATTAAAAAAAATAATACTGAATTACAGCTGGGAAACAGAAATAGTGCAATAGGTTCAGTCTCAGTAGAATAAGATGGGAAATAATCACAGACACATAAATATAAATACTGAGAAATAGGTGTTCCTTAACGAAATTCTGATTCTCTCTCCTAAACACCAATACATTCTAAAGTCATCTAATCAAAGCTCTATATTTAGAATAAGGATGGTTTGTAGAATTGGGTCTCAAGGAAATTTAGAAGTGCGTGGAGGTGTCAGCATAGTAAAGACTTCAGTAGAATTCTTCCAGAATTGGAATAAGTGTTCAGCGTGTAGCTTCACACTTGAAAGCATAAAGGAAGCAGAGAGGTCTGTACCCCTCCAAATCTAAGGGAATCTGCTCTAACTTCTAACAGTGTGAACACTAATTAAAACCAATAAAACTTCAACAACACCACCTGAAACCAATCATTTCACTTCTTGCGGTATGCATTTGCAATATCAATTGAATTTCCAATCCCACAGAACTTGAACAGTTACTGCAACCTTGACCATTCTCCATTCCTAATACACTATGAATAGGAGGCCTCATCTGTTCTTCACATTTCGTGCCAATACGTTTCTTCTCAGACCGTACCATTAAGAAAGTAGTACAGACAACAATGCTCCTTTCTCTAGCTAATGAAATCATACAAATTAACCTGCAAAGGAAAAGAAAAATCTGGCAAAGCAAAATACGTTTCAGTCAAGATCTGTTATCAGGCTAACTATAATGAAACATTTAAAAATGCACTTCAAATAAATGGTTATACCTGCGCAAATGTAGCTCAAAAACGAATGCAAACAAGAGTAAAAGCATATATCAATTAATCAGCTTTTGTAAAGGGCAGAACTGTCACCCCTAGGGTATCTGGGTGCTAAGGGTGCCATGTACCTTTTAAAAGACAGGTCTTGATATTTTCCTGAAGTACGCCAGGGAGGGTGCTGTTCGGAGCTGGAAAGGCATGTCGTTCCAGGCCTGTGTGGCGATGTAGGAGAAGGAGCTGCCTCCACTGTGGCTCCAGCATATGCAGGTGGTGTGAGCGAGGGCAAGAGGGTGCAGGTGTCTTGAGGGCAGATGGAAGTTCAGTTGATGGTTGATGTAGAATGGTCCTTGATCATGTAGAGCTTTGTAGGCATGTATGAGGATCTTAAACTGGATGGGGAGCCAGAGGAAGTTTCTGACGTGGGAGGTGATGAGGGTCGATTTGGGGAGATCCAGAATGAGTCTGCTATGGTTGCAATGTTCTGTATGGTCTGGAGTCATTTTGATGAGAAGGATGGATGCTCCAGCGTAGAAAGCAGTGCTGTAGTCGAGGTGGCTGGTGATGAGAGCCTGAGTGATGGACTTTCTGGTATTGACTGGGATCTAACTAAAGATTTAGCAAAGCATGTGAAGGGTGATGGAGCATGAAGATGCAACTCCATTGACTTGTCATTTTTATGGTCAGTTAGCTGTCAAGGATCATGCCGAGGTTATGTGCATGGTCTGTTGGTGTGGGTGTTGGTCCGAGTTCTGCTGGCCACCAACTGTGGTCCCAGTCATTACTTCTGTCTTGTTGGAGATGAGACTGAGGCAGTTGTCTCTCATCCAGTTGCAGAAGTTGGTTTTGGCATTGGAGGGGTCTTCGGTGGACGAGAGGCATCGTTGAGTGTCCTATATGTAGAAGATAATTTTGAGGCCGTGGGATCGGACGATGTCTGCGAGGGGGTCATATAGGTATGGAACATGATAGGGCAGAGGGATGAACCTTGGGGTACGCCGCATATGACATCCATGGGTGTGGAGGTGAAGGGAGACTGCCAGAGGCTCTGTGTGTGTTCTGTAATGAAAGAGGCGAACAACTTGAGGGCGTTTTCCTGTATGCTGATGTTGTACAATATGTCGATTAGGGTGTGGTGAGAGACGGAGTCAAATGAAGCAGAGAGGTTGAGGAGGATCAGGGCCACAGTTTCTCTGCAGTCGAGGACAGTTCTGTTGACATCTCTGGCAGCAATCAGCACAGTCTCAGTGCTGTGGTTGGCATGGAATCTTGATTGTGAGGCGTCAAGTAGGTGGTTTTGTTCCAAGTATTCTGTGAGCTGTTGCTTGGTGTCTTTCTTGAGTACTTTGGCTGGGTAAGGGAGCAGGGAGATCGGCAGATAATTTTTGAGATCGCTGGAGACGGCAAAGGGTTTTTAAAGGAAGTGTTTGATCTCTGCATGTTTCCATCTGTTTGGGAAGGTTGCTGTGGAGATGGAGGTGTTGAGGATGTTGGTGAGTTCCGTGCTGATTGGGTTGGTTTCTAGGTTGAGGAGATAGTGAGGGCAGGGGTCGGTGGGCACCTCGGAGTAAGCAGAAACCAGGTGGTGATTTTTTGGCTGGGTTTGCTGTTTGGTTGAAGTTGACAGTGGTGGGTTGGGGGCTGAAATTGTTTTAGATGATGGCAATCTTGCTGTGGAAGTAGTCAGAGAGGGTTTCACAGAGTTCTTGGGAGGGGTAGATGGTGTTGGGTTGGAGAACTCCTTGACAATTTTGCAGAGTTCCTTCATGTGGTTGGCAGCGGTATCAATGTGGGCAGTGATGGTTGCTTTTTTGGCTTCCTTGATCAGCATGTGGTAGTTGCTGAGGGCTGCTTTATGAGCACCTCTATCATAGGGGTTCTTAGTGAAGTGCCATTACTTTTCGAGTTGGTACCAGTTGTGCTTGGTGGTTGTGAGCTCTGGGGTGTACCAGCTGGCTTGTTTTTAGGTTTTGTTGGCTTTTGCTGGGTTTAGAGGGGTGACCCTCTCTGAGCATTCGGTGGTCTAGGTGAAGAACTTCTGGACGGCCAGGTCACAGTCTGCTGAAGCTTGAGGTTTGGTGGTGCTGACGGCCTGTGTCCACTGAGTCTCGGTTACCTTGTCCCAGCTGCAGTGGAAGGAGTTGTGGCACTTAATAATGATGTGCTGAGCATCAGAGATGGTGAAGTTAGCATTGATGTGGTCAGTTAAAGTGAGTTCTGTGACGTGACTGAATTTGATTCTCCGCTGGAGGTATAAATAGAGTTGAGTGTGTGTCTGGCTTGGTGCATGGGTTCGGTGACCAGTTTGGGTGAGCCAATGTTGTTCAGGTTCTCCAGGAAGTTGATGGAGTTGGTATTACTGGGGTCATTGACATGGAAATTGAGAATGCCCAGTTGGATGCAGGATGCTTTGGGGCCGTTCCGGGTTGTTAGTAGTTTTCTGAGCAGAAGCAGCATGGGGTCCAGTGCTGCTGGTGGGCCTATGTAGCAGGAGAAGTGGCAGTGAAGGCAGGTGAAGGATCCTTTGGTTCATCGCAGGGAGGACATGAAGTAGCTGTTGTTCCTGTATAGGGGGTCCAGGGCCAGGTGCTTCTTGGTAGTGTAAAGGGTCCAGGTGCAGGTGGGCTTGCCTTTGGCCTGCCAGTGGCATGTCGGCTGTACTTGTCTGCTGTGTGGCCACTCAGCGGGACCCATAAGTAGTCCTGGGAGTTGAGAGGGGTTGTCAGGGAGGAGGGAAGGCTGCGAGTGGGATAGCAGCGGGGTGGGAAGACAGGATGAGAGGGTGGGAGCCAGCAGGGTGGCAAAAGCACACCGGTGAAGAACAACAAAACTCAATAGACCAATGCAGAAAAAATGTACCAATGAGAAACAAAAAGTACCAAAGGAAGAAACCAATGCCACTAACCAAAAAAGTACATTTACCAGTAAATTAGGCTAAGTGAGAGCTGTCAATGGCAATCAGCAGGATAAACGGTCCTCCGAGCAGCGGGACCAAGCAGGAGGCTTTGAGTACTAGGATCGGAATCTCAGCCTTAAGGACTAGGCAGTAGCAGCGGGGGATTAGCACAAAGACCAGAGGTCAAAGGCTACTCCCCTTCAACTTTCAAACATGACTTTCAGAATATATCTAAATGCAGACGTGAATACAGAATACATGTCTTCATGTTAAGCTGATCATTAGTGCACCCATTTATAAAACTCTAGTTTCCACAGCAAACACATTTTACCAATGTGTTTATATGGTCACACCCATTAATAAAGTTATGGCACACAGTAAATACAGTGTCACTTGTAGGTACACAAGGGCATTTCTGTGATTTGTAAGGGTGGGTCTAAATTTTGCTTCTCCAATTTCCACTATGATGGTGATGTTAGCCATCATTATAACAAACATATGAATCCGTATCAGGTGAAATCAAGTCAAAGAATGGAAGTTCTCAACAACTTTCATCTAGTGTTTTTCTTGTTTCATGTCATCATAAAATCTACACTGATGCTCCTCCAGTTCCATATCCCTTCTAGTTCTTTTCAATCCCTTGCCATGTTGGCCTTCCTCCCTTGCTTCTATACTCTTGTATCCTTAAAAAGATAATGAACAAACACATCCCACTGATGGGGATAACAATAAGAGATCTCTAGATAGAATCCACTCTTGCCCTTCATATGTTTCCAAATCATCTGCCTATTGCAGACAATCCATTTCCAATTGCTTCTCAGGCACCTCTAACTCATCACTCTTGTTGGGTTATATAGGTAGAGCATTGCTGGACCTTCATCATCTAGGAGAGTCCATCCTCTTTCGCTAGAAGAATGTCTAATGCAAGACGGATCTCATGGCTACTATTTCAGTATCTACAGCTAATAAGAAATGTGCTGTACTTGTGGCAAATCTAACCACTATGGGGGACAATGTTCTAATCTTACAAGATTACACCTAAAGATGGAATCATTGCACCAACAATGTCTCCCACATTTTCAGCACCACTACTTTCTCATTTAGTTCTAGTTTTCATTTCTCGCACAGGATAATTCAAATGTTCCACATGATAAATCTTTGGTAGATGTAAATCTAAATAACATATACCATACCATCCCTTGGGCAATTTGAAGTATGCATGCTCTCCACAAACAAAAGAAACTCAAGCAATAGTCAGATCTTGTCCTTCCAAGACCAGAAACCAAACTCCTACATATTGAAAAAAATATGGTCACATTTACTTTTACCCATGAACTTAGTGTTTAAGGTTGATTTATTTATACTCACACATAATTTCCTTTGTGTTGACAAACTATAAGTAGTGCAGGCAAAACTCCTGAGTCCCAAGGTTTCGCATCATTCTTATCTCACGGTCCTTTATATCTCTGATTCCATCCTGTTCTATACCATGCATCTATTGCTCTATTCCTGTCTTCAGTTAAATCCCCAATTTTCATCTCAATCTCAGTTAAAGACTCCTGTCGGCAATTGTGAGCGCAGATGGTGAAAGTCCTTTCGGATATGACCGCACCACTCAGATGTGTTTACCTGGACAGATCAAAACTTTACAACCGGCTCAGTGTAAGTTCATGTTAGTGGTGCCACTGCTGGCAAAACGTAGTGTGGGCATACACTCGGGATCAAGATCCGTACCCAAGATTAAATGGTGGCTTACTGACATGGAGTATTGAAAAGTACAGCTAGAAATATTTGCTGAGGAATTGCCACTGCCCTCACCCCCTATGGATAAGGGGGGCCCACTCACCACTCATCTGTTGACAGCTTTGGATATGAACTCATTTGTTGGGAAGCTGGGGAGTTACCTGTTAAGTAAATATGGGGATAGAAGGGTGGTAATGGTAGAACAGTTACAGGCTTTACCTAGCACACTGTGGGAAATTCAGATGAAGATAATCCTACAAGAAGAAAAATTAATTCTACAACAATGGCAAACAACACATCTTCATCTAATTGTGTTATTAGTTTGTCTTAACCTCTCTAGAATCAGACTGTTAAGCAAGGTTTGCAGCAAGTGAATTTACTCCTTTGAACTTCTAGTTATGCAGATAACAAACAAAGTCTATAAATCATGTGATGAGGTTATTTATAAAGTCTTCATGAGTCTTCCTTAACTGCACTCCGTCTTCTCCTAAAATGAAACCCTTATGCCCCTTTAGCAGCAACAGGACTAGGAAATCTTCTTAATTCTTTTAACTAAGTTCAATCAAAAGTCTCTAATAAAACTAATTTCTATTCCGAAATCAAGACAATGACACCTCTGGTCAATCTATTCAATGGGAGAGCAATTTCAAAACACAGTTCTTCAAGGAATGCTAAGTCACAAGGTTCTCCTGTAATCTCAGTCTCATCTTATAAATCCCACATTCCCGTCTCATCGTTATTTGCTGCAAAGTATGTCCACTCAGGGGAAGAGTATCTCTGACATGGCACTCTAGCTCTTTTAGCTTTCCTGAATAAAGGGTGTTCACTTTCACTGCCACTTAGGCCAGAAACCTCAGTATCCTCTTGGACAGTACTCAGTTTGCATTCTGGAGCACACTCAATCCCTTCTTTCTTGCCTTCTCAGCCAACGATCTTCAGTCCCAACTCAGCATGACACAGCACTAGGCCCTTTGTCAAGGTCTATGTCTGGCAGATGTAGCAGTTCAGGCGAAGACTTCTCAACTGTCAGTTCATCAAAGACATCCCTAAGGCTGAGGATGTGCTGTCACAGGTATTGCCAAATCTGAGTACTCTGTGCACCCTCTTCTTGTTGTCTCTCAGTTGTGGGTTGCACTTCAGGAAGAGATACTGTTGCATCATCTAAAGGAACTCCACACTACGAGTGTGGGTTGCATAAATTCAGTTGGGAAAAGCCTCACATTAAATAGCAGTATTCATCATTAGGATGAACTGGTGCGGTCCAAGCCATCAAGACTCCAGACACATTATCCGAATGCATTTTTTCACCAAGACCCAGTCGCCAGGACTGAGATCATGGCATTGCTCAAGACGTGGAGAGGCAGCAACAGCTTCAACCTGGTGGAACACAATATGGACCACATCAACTAGTCCCTTGCAATAGTCAAGAACCATGTCATCTGTAATGGTCACGAGCGCATTTGAGGGCGCTGCAGGCAGTCCCATTGTTCTCCCCATGATTATCTCATGCAGGGATAATCTTGCTTTCCTGTCAGGAACCCTATGAAGACTCTTCAGCACAAGAGGCAATGCATCTGGGCACTTCAGAGATGTTGATGCACACACTTTGGCTATTCTGGCTTTCAACGTTCCATTCACCAGCTCCACAATGCCAGAGGTCTCTGGCTGTTACTGCAATGTAATCTCTATTACACTTGTAACGCTGCGCTCAACATTTTCAGGACCTCATTCTTGAAATGAGCCCCCGACCTGACTCCATCAAAGTTGGGAAATCAAACCTAGGTATCAGCTCAGCTCCTATGAGACTGGCATTTCTTCTGGTCGGCTAGGCCGCCACCCAATGCAAGAAGATGCACACAATCACTAGGACATATCTTAGCCCTTATAACAGGCATTTGAATAAAGTCTATCTGCATTCTGTTGAATGGCCCTCCTGATCTACCTATATGACTCAATGCCGCTGGAGTTATTTTCCCTACATTCATCTGTTGACAAACAAAACATCTGTGGCACAATTCTTCGGTCACCAGTCTAGATCGTGGGTTAAACCAATGTTGTCTAAACAATTGACCATATCATCCCTCCCAATATGCGCCGGTACATGAAAATGTTATGCCATTGGGGATACCATGCTGTCAGGCAACACTGGTATGCCATCTACACTAACCCTTATATCAGCTCTCTTCATACATCCTGCTCCGATCCAACCCTGCTGTTCTGCCTTTGACACTTCTTCCTGCAATCTCTTCACTTACTTCCAAGTATCAGTTGTTGGCAACAAAAGGTTATAGTTGGTCTCACCTTAGGATTCATTCATGTATTCATGCATTCACCACTGAATTATCGCGAACACAATATCATGAACACAGTATAGTGCAACCTCATTAGCGCAACGTTTGCCCATTGTCACCACTGCAGTCAGCTGGACACTTCTCAATTCCAATTCTAGCAGGCAGTTGTAGTGCTTCAAGTAATCTCATGACACGTTCTCCATTGGGGATCAGAGATCCTGATAATGTCATAAATCCTCTTTGTGACCATAACTGTTCAAAGTTATGAACAACACTAAAGCCATACTGACTAATTGTAAATATAGTCACTCTCAGCTGTTCAGACACAGCAAGCTCTAGTAAGAACTATTAATTCAGCCACTTGTGCAGAGAGCACCCCTGCTTCGACTACCCCTGAGACTGTGCACATTGCATATGCAGCTCTCACATTTCCTTCATTGTGTCTCAAACATGACCTATCCACAAACAGCAGGTAATCATTTTCTACCAGTGGCTCATCTCATATATCTGGTCTCTGGCTTGGTGCATAGTTCAGTGAAACTGAGACAATCATGCTGAAACTCCCCTTCACCATTTTCATTCTCCGGGAGAGGCATCAAGGTGGTAGGATTCAAAGTAGCACATCTCTCAAAGGTTACATTTTCTGCACCAGTATGATCTGTTCGTACTTTGATAAGCAACTGTTGTTTAAGTGCTTTGTGTGGGTATGTGTCAACAATATCTCATCTGAATGAGGCGCAAGAACAGTTAGGGGATGTCCCATCACAACACTTTCATACAGTTCTATGATGACACCAACTGCTGCCACAGCCTTTAGACACCTAGGCAGCCCTGCTGCTACAGGATCAAGAGTAACAGAAAAGTAAGCCACAGGTCATCTCACATTTCCGTGCATTGGTGTAAGCAATAAGAGAGAGCAACCCTCCCTCTCACTGCAGAAAAGAGTAAACTCTTTAATGTAATCAGGCATTCCCAGTGCTAGGGCACAACAGAGACTTTTTCTCAGCTCGAGGAAGGCAATCAAGCAGTTGTAATCTCATGATATTGAATCAGACACATCCTTGTGTGTCAGCCTCTGTAAAGGCTTGTCCATTAGGGAAATGTTGCATATCCACTGGCGAGAGTAGCCCACCATTCCCAAAACATTCTGACTTCTCTCTGGGTGGTTGGCAGATTCATTTTAAGAGTTGCTGAGATTCTTTCTTGTGACACCTTTCTTGCTCCTTTCTCAATGTGATGTCCAAGATACTAAAATTCCATCTCACAATACCGCAACTTATCCAGGGATACTTTATGTCCATTCTCTGGGAAGTGGTTAAGCAATGCAATGTCATCTTGTTCCTGTGTATCTGACGCACCCAGTAGGTCATCTGTGTACTGCACTATGACTGAGGTACAGGACATGACTAGGGCCTCAAGATAATTTTTAGGTATCTGATTAAGAATTGAGGGATTCTCTGTATACCCTTGTGGGCCTCGGCACCATTCCAAAATGTGGGTCTGGAACTGGAAAGTAAAGATAAACTGACTGTCCTCATGTAAGGATATAGAGAACAAGGCCTAAGACAAATCAATGACAGTGAACCACTCAGTCTCACATGGAACGTCAAACAAAATCACAGCTGGATGTGGTACTATGAGGCAACTGGGAATCATTTGTTCTCAGGTCCTGTAATACCACTAGGCTTCTGCAAGTCCATATTGAGTGAATTACATGGACTCCACATTTACTCCTTCAAAATGCCTTGTTTTATCATTGACTGAATCACGGGGATAATCCCAGCAATTGTTTCAGGGGTTAGATTATACTGTGGGATTCTTGGGGAACTCATCATTGGATTTTACTTTTATGCAAACAGGCTCAACTTCCTTTATTAAAAAGTCCCAGACCTCAGGCTTCACCATATCGTTAAGGTCAGGTGGTAATTCCTCAGATGTCATTAAGGGATACAGCCCAACTTTTGGCCTTGGACTCATCAGTTTATTTGATATTCTACATCTTCGTTATGGGTCTGAAATTCTACTCCTTTCGAAGTACAATAGATAGTGCAATTTAACTTGCACAATATATGATGTCCTAGTAAACACACAGGACTGGAATCACACACCACAACCTCGTGATTCTCATCAATGCACCCTATTTTAACAAGTAGTTCTTCTGTTATGTGGTTTGTGATTGCCACTCCTACAACTTAGATTCTTTTTTCCGAGAGGGGTAGGTTTGGAACTTTTACTGTTCTTACATTAGGGCAAGTAGCACTATTATCGAAGATTGATATGGCTGGCTATTCATCTCACCTTCTACAACTGGACCACTGTGGTCTACATCTAAGACAACGTCAAATTTGTAATCTTCCTCCCCCATTGAGCATGTCATTGTGAGAGGTCAGAGCTGTAGCCCTCAAGTGTCCTAAACATAGGAAAGTGATGAAATGGATTCTGGTTCTGGAAGGAATTCTGATTTGAATTTGGGACTTGATTTGAATTAAATCAGGAACTATTTGCATATTGCTGCGGCATCTGGGTTTGCGGAATCTGCATCACTGGAGCTTGAGGCACATTAGAATTTTGCATTCTCAGTCTCCTTACACTCTGTGACTGTATGGGGTTATTACTGTGGGGCTGTGCAAACCTTGAATTCTAAACCTGGTTCTTATTCAACACTCTGTTGGGGTTAAGACACCATTCCTGCTTTCAATGACCTAACTTATTGCAATAATGACAAAGATTCAGGGCCCGATGTAGGTAGCCAAATACCGGTCGGTAACGGGCGAAAATCGGTAAAATCGGCCATTACCGACCGGTATAAGTGCATCGAGAGGTACGTTACCAAAAACGTACCGATTCGGTAAATACCAGTCGGTAAAACACCGATTCGGTATTACACGAATCGGAATTTACCGAATACATATTCTCCGAATCGGTAAATAAGAAATGGTAAGTTACCGAATCGGTAAATACCGGATTCATATTTACCGAGTCGGTAAATAAGAAGTGGTAAAAAAGGCCATTTGAGATGTAGCAAAGTCAGGAAATACCAAATTTCGTGAAATTCGGTATTTAAGAGTCAGTATTTAAAATGGATTGGAAGCAGGTGGAAACCAGGCACAGGATATATAAGGATCTCCCAAAATGCAACTGTACACCCACAATGGCGGCTTTCTACGTTATTGCAAGGCGGCTACAGATACAGGCAGCAGGAGAGAGCGTCTGGCTAAGGGAGGAGCAGGTATATAGGCAGAGGATCACCCTCTTCCAACTCACTGAAGCAGAGATCCTGCACAGGTATCGACTCCACCCCAGAACCATCCTGGACTTGATCAGGGACCTCCACCCATATCTGGAACACCCAACCCCAAGAGCACACGCCATCCCACCCCATGTACAGGTGCTGTGCTGCCTACACCTTCTTGCCGCTGGGAGATACCAGCACGTGATAGCCGCTGTAGGTGGAGTGTCCCAGAACTGCCTGTCACGCTTCTTCAGAAAATTCCTAAACGCCATGAGGCAGAGGATGGAGCACTACATTGAGTTCCCTGAGACACCTGCAGAACTACCAAGGACAAAAACCGAGTTCTATCAACTTGCACAGTTCCCGCACATCATCGGCTGTATCGATGGGACGCACATCCCACTATGCCCACCTGCAGCAACTGAGCACATATACAGAAACCGTAAGTCCACCCATTCAATCAATGTGCAGGTGATCTGCAACGCTAGCAACATGATAACGGACATTGTAGCCAAATATCCAGGGAGTACCCACGACTCGTACATATTCACCAACAGTGGGATATACAGACGCCTTGTGGCTGGTGATTTCGGTGATGGATACCTGCTGGGTAAGTATGTGTGAGACACCCTGACAGTTCATGAAGAAGGTGCACACCTGAGTACGTGACTAATCTAATTATCCTTTCCCACCCTGGTGACAGTGCATATGCCCTGCGGTCATTTGTGCTCACCCCCTACCTGAACCCATCCACCAGGAGTGAAAGGCGTTATAACATGGCACATAGAACAACACGTTGCGTGGTGGAACGTACATTTGGGCTGCTGAAAAGTAGATTTAGGTGCCTCCATAAGAGTGGAGGTGCACGTCAGTACACGCCAATTATCTGTTGCAAGATAATTGCGACCTGCGCCATGCTGCACAATCTTGTCACCAGGGAGGGCACAGAGATAGAACTGACATATCATGAGGACATTGATGATGGGACAGTACAAGCGACTGCGACGCGCTGAAATCACCAACAGATACTTCTAATTGAGCGATGACACACAGCTATGTCCAGTGTTTGGAACACTCACTTTAATGTACACAACTGCACCTTCCAAAAAAAACAAATATCAAATTAAAGGCACTTTGCACAATGGTTGGCCATAGTTCTCTTCACTTTGACCTGTCCTGTGTTCAATATGTCTCTCAATGCTTGCGCTTACGCATGATGTTTTGCGAGCCACGGGGCTGGGGGTCTACATGCGCAGTGGTGCCGGTGTCATCAGCATGGAGTCTGCTGCTCCTACGAATGTCCTGAACAGGCGTGCTGGACCCACTCCTGCTCATTGACTCCTCAGTGTCCCCAACAACCATGTTGCCACCTGTGGCTGTCAGCTGTGTCAGCATTGCCTCCATTGCTGAGGTCACCCTCCCCATCCCACGGGACAAGTCACTGCAGCAGTGCACAATGTCAGTCTGCAGATTAACAGAGCGGCGACACTGCAGGGTGGTAGAAGTTGCCAAGCGGTTAATCGACTGATTGAGCAGCCTGACCTCGCGCCTATACCTGCGCCTCTCTTCGTGGTCACTTTCAAGCCTGTCACAGAGGGTGCCCATGCGCACCCCCATGTCCCCCCCCCCACCCGCCAAAGGACTCCATCCCTTTGCCCATTGCCTCCATCCCTTTGCCCATGGCCTCCATCCCCTTTGCCACTATCCCCCGATCGATGTCCGACATCCTCGTATTCAGGATGCACACCTGCCGATGCACTGCCATAATGCCTCTGGCCTGCATACGCTGGACTTTGACCATTGTGGCTTCAAGCCCAGCGAAGACCCCATGCACATCCTGCCCCTCATCCTGCTCTCGTGCCCTACGGACACGGTCACCTGCACGGCCAGATCCCAGTAACCCAAGTTGTCCAGCATGGCCAGACATTGTTGGTGTACTAGGTCTGGGAGCCTCTACCACTTCCTCCTCAGAGCTCTCAAAGATCCTTAAAGGTGGTACGTCCTGCCTCCTTGGCCTCACATGCACAGGGGACCCTGAGCTGGGTGTTGTGGCTTCTGCAGGTGCTGGCTGAGTCTGTGTCTCGAACAGCAGGGGCGACAGTGGCTGAGCAGTGGTGTTGTGCTCCATTGCTGTGGGTGCCTGGGGTGTGGTTGTATCCTCAGGGACAGTGCTAGGTCCAGCTGTGTCTTTGGCCTTCTCCCTCGCAGACGTTGTTGTGGCACTACACTCCCCTCCCAGCGCTGCTCTGCGCGATAACTCTCTTGTGAACAGACATGGACAATGATCAGCTGCGTGTTTTCCCAACACAAATTCCTAACACACATTTTCATTTGCCTAGACTGTTTGTGTATGGGGAGTGTGGCATGGCATGCAGGGTTCGGTGTTGGCAGCTTTGATGTATGTACCTATGACTACAACTACCATGATGCTTTGCTGTGGACTACAGTCATGTGTGCTGGATTGTGAGTGATTCACCCACATTGGGGAAAGGGCCTGGGAATGGGTGGGGTACATGTCCATGCATCTTACCTTTCTTACTTGCAGCTCTGGCTGAGCTATCAGCATCCCCGATCCCATGTATGCTCTCAGGCTCCATGGTGGATTCCACGAGCTGCTCCAGGTCGGTGAGGTTTGGGGCACGGCTCTTCCCCCCACCGGTTGCTGCTGATTCCTTCCTCTGGGTGTCTAGGTTTTTTTTGGTGGTGATCCTCAGATCATACCTCCTCTTCTTCATGTCGTCAATTTCTCGGTGGGTCACTCCTAGGGCATTGACCTTGCTCTGTATTGCCAGCCAGGTGTTCCTCTTAACAGACTCAGCTACTTGCAGAGTCTATCTCCCAAACAGCTGGCTGTAGTGCTGCACAACCTCCTCCACCAGCACCTAGAGCTCTGTTGGGCTGAATTTAACCTTCCTCTTTCTATCCCCTCCATCCTTTTGTGCCTCCTGGGACTCCATGCTGTTTCTCTGCTGGTCTCAGTGCAGCCTGCTCCTCTGTCTCCCCTCCAGCTCTCTCTACAGTTCTGTTGCTCTGCACCTGCAGGTACTGGGGTGTGGTACTTGCACCTGATTGGTTGATCTCTCAGATGCTTTGTTGTGGGGTGTGGTGGGTGTCCCTGATTGGTGCACAGGCTCACATGTCATGTATTCGAATTTTCGAGATCGGAATTTACCGATTCGGTATTTACCGATTCGGTAAATACCGATTAGGTAAATTCCGATTCGGTGTCTCCCATGCATTCCTATGGGACTGGAAGGCCATAGGGTTGTATGGGTGTTACCGACTCGGATATTACCGATTCGGTAAATACCGATTCAGTATTTTCCGAGTATGAATACCGATTGATACCGATTCGGTATTTTTTACCGGATTGTTACCTACATATGGGTTTCCGGTTCATAAATACCGATTCGGTATGAGTCGGTATTTATGAACCGGTAAAAAAAAATTACCTACATCGGGCCCTCAGTATCTTCAGAGTTGCCACTTCAATCCCAGTACTCGGGTCAATTGGAGTACCACGGCGTCTATCTTGTTGCAGGAACCCATTTCCACCTTGTATCATAGGAGCTCCCTGCTGATACACTCCTTGCATAGGACCAATGTTCCAGACAAAAGGTTGACTCTATGTGCTGCTTTCATCTATTACACCATCAATTTATCTTACAATCACTTCTGCTTCATTTCCAATTCATCACTACAATATTTTGCATATGTTAAAATATCTTCACATGATTTATTCTGCCACCAGATCAAATCTTGCTGAATCATCAAAGCTATTCTTGGGTCTCAACCCCGTCACAAGCCTGGGCACACAATTTCCCATGTCTTTAGCTTTCCACTGTGCTGCTTAAACACCTGCAACAATTTCTCATAATAGGCATGCACTGACTCTTTGTGCTTTTGGGCCGTCCTGTCAATCTTAAACCAATAAGTGTCTTTAGCTGGTATTTGCCCTTTCAAAAAGGTGGTCACCTGTTGATACTTTTTCATCACTAGTGGTGAAGGGGCACTTGATATCAGATTTCTCAGAGGTACAATTCTACGGCCACTTTATAGCCACTTTACGTTCTGCCCACAAATCACTTGGTACCACGATATCGAAGAAGGTATTCAAATCGACCAACAAGACTTGTGAAATCTTCATAAATCACTCAATCTGTGCATACCATTTAACTGGCTTTTCTCTCAACTTTGGGAAATCATTGGTAAATACTTCAAGATCACTCCTACTCCAAGGCACATTGACATAACCTCCACCAGGCAATTGAAAAATCTACAGCACTCTCTTCATCCATTGAAAACAGAGGCAGCTCTGCCTTTGTTTTCTTTTGGCCTTTCTTCTTCGCCCATCTGCCTTCCCATTTATCTAGTGCACTCCATTTGAGGATGCAACTAATTAATCTCTTAATTTGCATTTTCATTCCTGATTTTCTCATATTGTAAATGTCAATCTCATCAAAACATACACAATAACTTTTCTGTAGTTACTTGGTTCGGCTTAAATCTTCATCATAAGGTCGGGACACTTCAGACAATTTTTCATGAGCTTGCCCTGCTCATTTAGTGACATCTGTATACATCAATACACATTTGTTCCCCTGGTAGGTATCTAATCTGGAAAGATCAATGGTACCTAATATTAGCTCATTCAGTTCTAACTTTAGGTTGACAACCACAATGTAAGGATTTCAGATTCCAATAGTCTAATGATTGCAAATTGAGTAAATCTTAATTTAGGTGAAGTACATTTTATTGCTATGTTTGTGGTCATTAACTCCCCACATCCAAGTGGTATTTGAGTGTACACCAAAATATAAAGTAAGACAATGTTAGACTCAAGGATCTCAGTAGGTCTGTTGCAGTATCTCATTGGTTGGCAGGGATATTATGTGGCAGATTGCTCTTGGGAACCTGCTGCATTTGTACATGCCCCTAGATTCATGTCTGCTGTCCATCATAAATTTCCACAAAAGTCTTCCCATCTGTGTTTAAGTTCACTACTTAGTTTATTCATGACAGAGGCAACCCTATAGAAAAAGAATCCCTGTTTTTACCAGACGACATAAAGGCAAATTCTTTCTCTGTCCTTAAAAGTCTTTAAAGGAAATGTCATGCAAATATCAAAGCAAGAAGCCTTGTGGTTTGAATAAAGGCAATAAATCCCTTGTATATTTTGGTCATATGAATAGCCCTTTTTTGGTCACAGTATGAACAGCTTCTAAAGAGGGATCTCTTCTCCTTTTCTACCATGATAACAGTTAAAGAAAGTTGCCTCACCAGGACAAAAATAGATAAAGTCCCCCAGAAATAACTCACGGTTCAGCAAAACTGAAGCTAGGCTAGCTGTTGTCCAGGGGATGTGAAGAAGATGTTGAACAAACTGTGCTATGGTGGCGTTTATTGGGGTGTTGAGACCTCAGCAAAGACAGCACATAGGAAGAAGTTTGGTAAGACCATTTTTGCATACTTTATTGCAATTTTAAGATTACTGGGAAGACCCATCCTGATGGCAGGGAATGATTTAGGCCTGCAAATCAATTACCATTACCAGCCTTTTAGTGCACCCTAAATCTAAATCTGAACACACTTTTTCAAATTTCTAGTGTTTCTCATTGACTAGACTCTCAATGGACAGGTGTAATTGTGTTTGAATAGTAATGATAACTGTATCATTTATAATTGCTGACATTGGTTAGTTGGATGAATACATAGGAATTCATCACAGCATACGTTTTCTATGGAGAAAGGCATTTGTTTTGTTCCACAAGAGGGAGAGCAGTTCAGTGGGTAAATAGTACTAACATGACAGTGTTGCGCACAGAATTTACAGCACAAACAGTGCATTCTGGTTGTAGGGTAGGCCACTGGTCTTGCAACCACACTACCGAAGTCACAGCTCAACATTATACCCTGTTATTGCACAGTTAGTTAATATCACCTTTATTATTTCCAGCCTCATTCTTCAGTGCAGCATTAGGCATGCAAATGCCTCATCATCGGTCATGAATCATACATTTTTCAAGGCAGTATTTACTGATGTTTTGGTCGGCCCATTACACAGAGATTACATAATGTATGAGGTTTTGTAGTTTTTTAATGAAGCAGGTAAATCAGAGCCTCTGGAGATATTTGTCCATCTTGTTGAGCTAAAAGTGATGGCTTCTCCCTAATATTGACAATTTTAAGAAAGGTTCCTCCTTGTCAAATATAATTAGAGAAGGATGCAAGCTGAGGTGAGCTGCATCAATTTCTAGTCTATTTTCTCTTGTGTTATGGTACATTTATTTCATGGCACATCATCAGTGGTGCCTACTCCACCATTATGGTGTGATGAGACACTTGAATAAAAAAGAGAAAAAGAATGTTGATGGATGATTTGATGTAACATTTGTCCATTTCCCAAGGACAGCCTTGCAACATTTGCCTATACGCACGGAGCACTTTTCGGTCGTGTGGGGGGAGAACTTCAATCCCCAGCAGCTCTTGCGCTAGGAGGCGCCGCACGCCGCATGCCAGCATGCCCCTTGTGCCCCAGACACTGCTCGTAAGCGGCCGCAGGCTCCCGCGGGGCTTGAGCCTTGCAACATTTGCCCATTTGCCAATGACAGGAGGACAGCGGAAGGGTCGTTACCCTACAACCTTGCAACATTTGTCTATACCCACGGAGCAATTTTCAGCCACATGGGGGGAGAACTACAATCCCCAGCAGCCCTTGCGCCTGGAGGCACCGCACGCAGCACGCCCTTTGTGCCCCAGACACCGCTCTTAAGCAGCCACGGGCTCCCGCAGCGCGGGACGCGCGCAGGCATGCCGTGCGAAGCCCGGGCCAAGGGCGGGCCCGTCTGCTCCCGTCATAGCCCGGCAGAGGCCGGGCTGGGCCACAGCTCTTACGTTCATTACAAAAGTACTGTTTTATTAAATATATTGTGAAGCATATTTAGGGCATATACCTGGAGGTAACGTTGAAGCCAAGTACTATTGACCTGGACCGAATCTTGGACTTATTCTAAAGGTCTTGAATTGTTAAGAATTTTTTTTTTCCAGCCATATATTGCTGCTTTGTAATTAATTATAAGTATTTTCTCATTCTGCTCCATATAAAATCTGTGGTGCCTGCGATTAGTGCGTGACTGCCCAAGTGTGGGGAAAAGAAAAACAATGTCCGCACAGACTAAGAAGCCAACAAAAAAAGGAGAACATTCACACCAGTCGTTACTTAGCTATTTGACTGGTGCCAATGTGCTATCACAGGGAAAGTGAGTTCTGATACTTTTTTATCTTTTACAGAGCAGTAAGCTGGGTAAAAATGGTTGTGTGGTTAATATACCAGATCATCTGTCATGTAGTGAGCAGGACTTTGAGTTGCAGCTTCAACCCCCAAACAAGCATGTGAGAACCCCGAGTGAGTGTCATATTACCACCAGGGATGAGGTTATAGATTCCACTGTACCAGAAAGGCTTTAACCTAGAAAGCTTAAAAGGCCCGCTAAAAGGACAAAGTCCATTTCAGCGAATAAAACGGAAAACGGAGAAAAATCGAAAATTAGTACCAATATGCGAATGCTGAGTGAGGTAGGGAAATTAAAAGTAAAATTGGAAGACCTGTACACTTTGATTAGGGACAGTCTAGGTAGCCTGACATCTAGAATAGGTACCATCGAGGAGTCTCTGGCCAAATACCTAGATACTTTACAACTATTTGTATCGGGCAGAATAAGCTTGCCATTGCATACTACTAAGGAAGTTCAACAAGTTAATAACTCAAGTAGCAATCACTCAGGTCTTACTAGAGTCACTTCTAATACCCCTAGTTATCTCCCTAGTTACCCACACTCTATTGCATTAGAAAAACATCCTACAAGTAAAACTAATGGTCATTCAACTAGTACTGTACTGGCTGTGGCAAACCCTGTAATCACTCCATCCTTACTAAACCCAAGCAACTTAGACCGGATTCAGGGGGCAGACCATCGCACACGTTTAGACCTACCTCCAGCTGTCACACCATATGTGGTGATTTTAGTCAATGTTCCTAAATTGGCAGATGATACGGGAGAATCATGGAAGAATTTAAGGAACAAATCACTACAGTGGTTGGGTTTGAGGACTGGCCTAACTGAGAAGCTATTTGAAGAGTTTAAGATGGCAAGGAGAGTGGGATCGCTAGGAAAAGGACCACAAAATCAGGAAGGGGATTGCGTGGTGGTGTCATTTAAAACCCCACATTTTGTAAGACTAATCTTGAGTAGAGTGGGAGACAGCTTCTTAGGAAATTCATATATTAGCATAGTTCCCTTAGGATATTTTTATCAGCCCTCAAGTTGGAACCTTCCAAGGTTAAACTGGGAAAATCCTACTCCACTCTACAGGAGACAGTTTAACATCTCCCTAGAAAATCGGTTTGATAGTTTAGCTCTGCTTAATAAAGTGGACTGGCTAAGTTATGCGGTCCACATGCAAGGCGTTACAGCTGGCTCATTGGATGACCCTAGTTGTAAGGCCTTTTCACCATCTGGCTCTGGTTGTAATGTGGTAGTACAATCTGACCATGATATATTAGTTTGCATGGGTAACAAATCTGTGGATAAGTAGGTCATTGTCCACATTTCCACATCTAATAATGAACTTATTTCCACTTCCCAGACTGATGAGGGTACTATTGGCATTCCAGGTAGTGAAATGAATAATAGTAAATTTGTATTTGTATGTATACTTGTTAAGCGCAACTGCCACCCAAAGGGTATCCTGGCGCTGTGACCATAACAATCCATCAGGTGTAATACATTACATTGCTCTTGGAAAGAGGTGGGTTTTAAGATCCTTCTTGAAGGAAGTCAGATCTTGCCTACTCCTCAGCGACAGAGGTAAGGTGTTCCACAATTTGGCGGCCGCAAAGCTGAAGGCACGGCCGCCCATCCTCACTCTGTTAATCTTAGGGACTATCACCAAGAACGCCGAAGAAGACCTCAGGGGTCTAGCGGCTTGGTACCAGGAGAAAATATTTTGAAGCAGCGTTGGTCCCAGTCCATGCAACGCCCTGAAGACAAGGCATGAGGCCTTAAAAAGAATCCGCTGCTGGACAGGTAGCCAGTGGAGATCAGAGAGTGCTGCCGATGACGATGCAGAACGTGGGCGAGATAAAGCCAATTTGGCTGCCATATTTTGAATCCTCTGTAACTTTGATACCAGGATATTGGGAGCCCCCAGAAGCAGTGCGTTACAGTAGTCTAACCTACTGAGGATGGTACTATGCACCACTTCTGCCCTGGCTCCTAGAGGAAGTAACAGCAAGATTTTTCGTAAGGCTCGAAGCAAGCCCATACATGTGAGCTGATGTTCTGGAATGTGGTAGGATTGAAAACAAAAGTGACCAACAAACTGTGGGTGGATTTTGTGAACAATTATGAGATATTCTGTTTACAAGAAACCTGGGTTGAGGAAGCAGTTCACTTGTGTGGTTATAAAACGTTGCATGACCCAGCAATTAGATCGACCCATGGTAGACAAAAGGGGGACCTTTATCTCTAATTATTTAAAAATTAGGAACATTGATTTTGTGGTTAGTAATAACTACTATCATATTGTTAGTATGCATGTGGACCAGAAATTATGTTTGATTATAGTGAATTTCTATAACAATGTCTCCTCTGGAATGATAGAGGATTTATTTGGCAGTTTGCAAAGCTTGAACACCAAGGATGTTTTCATTATTTGGGGTGGGGACTTCAATTGTCTTTTATGTCACAAGGGGGATAAAGGGGTTTGTGGGATTAACAATGGTAAAGATACTAGTTTCCCGCATGTTTCCCATTTATTGCAAGGTGAGTTTCTGAATGATATTGTATTCACCAGTGACATGGGATTTGCAAATAGTCTTTGCTCACCGGAGGTTCTATTTAGCCCAACTTTTAATGGTCGAGGTGTTTTCTCAACAATTGATTATATCCTGATATCATGTAGACATTGTTCTCGAGTTAAGAATTTTACCACACATGATATAGCTCTGAGTGACCGTTAAGCATTGATATTTTGGTGTGCAACCAAGACTTTATTAATAAAGGCAAATCTGGGGAGTTTGTAAATAACATCGAGCTGAGCAGGCAAAATGGGTATGCATTGAAGTGGATTAAGGTGAATCCAGAAGATTTTCTCACAAAATTAGTAAGGAAGTGCAAACAGAGTTTTCATGTATGTCGTGACAAAAATTCCTCCCAGGCATTAATAGCAGAACATTTTAAAGTTATTTTAGCTTTTATTAAAGAAACCCTCTGGATTGAAACAAAAAAACTTAATAAACATAGCGAGGGGTGGTTTGATTCCACTTGTACTAAGGCCCATACCAGACTGCAACATGCCTTAAAAGCTAAAGTTAAGGATTGTGATCTTATTGGGGATGCCAGAAGAGGCTATAAGAGGGCACAAGCAGTAAGGAAGAATGCGCTAAAAGAGGATGCTTGGGACGCCCTGCATTAGGCGTCAGTAAATCGTGACCCTGCTGCTTTTTGGAAGGCAGTTAATACGCCTTCCTTTACGGACATATCCAAAGCAACTATAGAAATTACTATTATGGAGGAGGAGTGTGTATTACATTATTCGAAACTCTATACCACTCAAACCGTAGATGAGCAAACAAGGGAGAGGATCGAGGTTGATCCAGAGTTTTCCCCCGCTCAGTGTAAATTTAGTACGGATTTTACTGTGAATGAGGTGACTATGGCCATTCAATCTAGCTTTGGTGGAAAGGCACCGGCCCCGGATGGTGTCCCAGTCGACCTGTATTAAAACAACGAGGACTTCTGGGGACCATTCTTAACACAGTTATTTAATGCCTGTTGCTCCATGGGGTTTTTAACGTCCTGGTATGAATCCCTCATTGTACCTATATTTAAGAAGGGCGATATGGCAAATTCAGCCTGTTATCGCCCTATCTCATTATTGGATTCTACGGTATATATTATAGGGCGTGTGATTTTAGACAGACTTCAGCTGTGGGCGGAAGAACATTCCGTTATAAGTGATGTACAATATGGTTTCCTTAAGGGGCTATGTACCATTGATGAGGGCCTAAACCTTCACATTCTCCTGGAAAAATACACAAAGGCAAAAAGGGAGAGACTATTTTTAACGTTGTTGACCTAACTTCAGCATTCGATTGTGTTGTACATGAAAAGCTCTGGGCGATTTTGGAAGGGCTGAGTGTGAATGACTCTATAGTTTTATTTCTAAGGCAGCTTCATTCGGGGGCTAGGGTCGGTTTCGGACAGGAAGGGGACTGTACTAGAAATTTTTCAATCATGAAAGGTGTGTGGCAGGGCTGTGTCCTTGCCCCATTCCTATTTACGCTATATATCAATGAACTTGAAAGTAACCTAATCATGGAGTGCAGGGATTTGCCAACGGCAGCCACACGTCCTATCCTTATACTCCTTTATGCAGATGAGGCAGTCCTTATGGCCCCTACGCCCATTGTCTTGCAAAGGGTTGTAACTTCCTTTACACAATTTATGACAAACCAGGGTTTAACTATTAACTGCTCTAAAACATTTTCTATGAGTTGCAAGTTAGGGTCAAATAAGAAGAAAATCCCTACTTGTATTGGTTCTAAGCCAATTGAGAATACTAATATATTCTCTTACTTAGGAATTTTATTTGAACAGACAGGCTCCTGGTGTAGAGCAATTAAGGCGAGAAGACTCCTATTTTGTAAGTCATTAATGGCACTAACTAATTTTAGCAGGAAAATGGGTAGACGTCCCCCAAGGGAATTGTTGAATATTTATAGGGCGAAATGTGTAGCAATTGCCACTTATGGGTCAGGTATCTGGGGGTTTGTCAATGTTAACTCACTTCAAGTAGCTGAAAACATTTTCCTCAGGTACCTCTTGGCAGTACCAGAAAGTACTTCTACACTTATTTGCCACATTGAACTGGGTATGCCTTATCTTGAAGATGTGATCAAGATACAGCCTGTACTGTTGTGGCACAGGGTTTGGATCACTGAAGAGTCCGTATTTAACCGGCACATTTTAAAGGATGTTTTAAGTATTGATGGGGCAAAAAAGATAAGATGGCTAAACTATGTTGAGAAGTTTTTTACTCAAATAGGCCACAAGAAATATTTCAATGACCCATCTTCCATGTGTCGGCTATCAAGAAAGAAACTCAAAAATATATGTATGTCATACCTGAGCGAGTCTAGAATTACAAGTGAAATGACCAAACCATCGGTGGCGGCACATCAGCTTACCTTGATTACTGTTAATATACAGCCTTACATTTTGTTATCTACTAAGGACTTTGAAAGATTTATGTTAACTCGCCTCAGGCTTAACATCTTACATAGAATTGTAAGTTTTCCTAAGGTAAATGACTGGTCAAGATCACTTTGTAACTGCCCATGTGATGATATTTCAACTCAGTCGTCCATACACATCATGTTCTGTAAATTTTATTCCATATCCAGAAAAAGTTGGATTGTCCCCGTGCTAAAAAGATTGCAATTAAGACGGTGTCATCCAGCCTTCTTGGCGATACAGAATTTAGACAATGTATTTACTATCACCTCTGTCACTGCTTTTAAAAAAAAATATTTTTAAATCTCGTAATTCACTTAGTATATGAATTTATACAATAGTTTTTATCTTCCATTTTAATGCATTTCATGTAAATTTTATTTTATTATTGTACTTTTATGGTTATTTCTTGTATTATAACCGAATAAAGTTCTTTGACTTTGACTTTGATTTGATGTGGACTTCTAATAAGGTGTTGTAATAAAGCATCTTTATAAACTGTGGGTTATAAATACCTACTTGAAAAAAGGGGCCACGAGTTGCTAAAACAAAGCAAAACAAAAAAGACAACCTAGAAAGTCTTTCTATTTCCTTACACCGTTTTGTGGAAACATCAGCACTGATACTACTATAGCTTATACTTGATAAATAGTAGTGTCTTACCACAGGTTAGTTGACGGAAATAAATACAGCACAAGTTATAAATGGCAAAAAGTTATTTCATTTACATGTTCTCACAATAAATTGAATTATGCCACTCTGGACGACCTGAATATGCTGAAAGGGCATTGTGAAAACCCAAAGGGAATTTCTATAACCTAATCTTGAAATGACTCGTGCCTTACCCACATTTATGGCTGAATTATCCACTGTAGTTTTATTCCTAGGCAACAGATCAAAGTATATCTTAAAGTCCTGGTTTCTGATTGCACAAATCAGTTTAGGACACTTCAAATTCCTAGGTTCTCACAATGGACAACATTAATGATTCTTTTGTTTACAGCACATAACTCATTTAAAGTGCTTTTGTAATATGCGTTTTGCACCTTCACCTACATTGCCTGGATGCCTTGTGATTGTAAGTAACTTAGGTGAAATCATTCCCTCAATTGGTGTAGTGGTCCAATTTATGACACTTTAAGCTCCTATTGTCCCACAAAGTTACTGCTGACATTAAGATTGATAGATATATGGAGCACTGTCGGAATCCAAACTTTTTAAATAACCTGTAAACAATTTCAAAAACAGATTCTAGAATCAGACGCTCCGATCTACCTTTGAAATTGAGATTTTGGTAGGAGTATGTTTAGATATCTAGATATAATAAATCAAAAATACTTTTATTTGATCTCATTAAAATCATAAAAGGGTGGGTGTCTAGATATAATTCTTGCAAATGTTCCTTGAATGAGCAGTATGCTTCAGGTCTTTCCCATAAACAGCTTAACATCACATTGGAGGAAGAATTCAGGAAGTCCAAGACTGATATAATGTCAAATGGGCACAGATATTGATACAATGACATCATATGAAATGACAAAAGCGGTTTTGATGGAAGATACTAAGTTGGGGGAATAAGTCCCCTTGAATCCTGTGGGACCCTGGGGGCCAACTATCCCACCAGGTACCTCCGGTAAGCTCCACAGAGCTGCGTTGCAGAGTGGTGTAAAAACGAGGCGTGGCTTTGGACCACCTCTCTGCAATGCAGCTCCCTGGCGCATACTGGAGCTACGTAGTGGGCTAGTTGGCCCCCAGGGACCCTCCGTATTCAAGGGGAATTAATTCCCCAACTTACAACACGCCAATGGGTGCATTTGCAGAGTGCTTCAGGAAGGGGGCGGGGCCTCCGGCGCGATGCCCCCTCTTTAATTTTTTTTTAGAAGGGGGCTGTGTGGCAACCGTTCTTATTCAATTTTTTGGGCCCTGGGGAGCCCATACCTCAGGGCCTGACCCCAATTTAAAAAATAAATTTAAAAAAACGGGAAAAATGGACGTGGCCCCCCTCCCAAGGCCAATTTGGGCCCTGGGGACCCCATCCCCATGGTCAGAATTTTTTTATTTGGAGGGGGGTTTAATACTTTGATCTCAGTCTCACTTAGATGTTTAGTCGTAAGATTGACAACAGCCAGGTTAGTAGTTTCTATTGTCTTTTGTTGAATTTCTTGTTGCGCGGCAGCCATGTAGGTGAGGAGATTTAGCAGCAGCATCTACAACAGATATAAACTAAGTACTGACTACAAACGCCAGAGGGCAATGCGCTGGAACGCCCACAGGGCGGGACTACCAATACTTCTACAAGCCACCTGCTTGCTGCTTCTCCCAGTAGGCCATCCTGTGATAAAGGGCGCAAGGACGCCGTAAACATGTGAGGACTTTATGGCTGAAATCGCATCATCCACAAAGTTTGTTAAGCTGTACTGCCTGGCTGATGAAAATAAAGTACGCTGTGTGAGGTTCTCCAACTGTGGCTCTTTTTCGAATGGAATATTGGCCGCCATGCGAGGTCGCGGAGAACCCCCCTGATGATGTGCGGGTCGAGCGCTGACACTAGATCACCGCAAAAAGAACAACGTGAGATCATGTCCGGGTAAGAATAGTATGGCAGCAATCTGGGCCTGATGAAGCAACCCACTGTGATTTTTTTTAATAAAATGAGGAGATGTAGCAGCGGCATCTACACCAGATATAAACAAAGTACAGACTACAAACACCAGAGGGCAATGTGCTGCAACGCCCACAGGACGGGACTACCAATACTTCTACAAGCCACCTGCTCGCTGCTTCTCCCCATACGCCATCCTGTGATCAAGGGCGCAGGGACGCCGGAAACAAGTTGGGACTTTATGGCTGAAATCGCATCATCCGCGAAGTTTGTTAAGCTGTACTACCTGGCTGATGAAAATAAAGCACGCTGTGTGAGCTTCTCCAACTGTGGTTCTTTTTCGAATGGAATATTGGCGGCCATGACAGGTCGCGGAAAACCCCCTGCTTATGTGCGGGTCGAGCGCTGACATAGCCCACCACTTACACACCCAAGGGGGGAATACTTCGCTTCGCACCCCCTCTATAGCATACCCTAAAAACCCCACAGAGGTGACAGTGCTCCTACCCTCCTATTTCCCCCTTTTTCCCCCTTTTTTCCCCTTACTCACTTCAACGGAATCACAACATGGCGGCCAACACTTCCTAGTTGCAACAGCTCGCACTGCGCGCAGCCAATCAGCAGCGCAGCTCGTGCTCATAATGCCTCAGCCAATCAGATGGCTGAATTCCCAAATATCGATATCTGTAAATTTCAATATTTCTCAAAAACTACTGAATAAATGTACAACAAATAAACAAAAGCACTCTTTCTAGACCAAGACCCTTCTCCCTGCCAAATTTGGGGTAATTCGGTTCACTCGTTCGACCTGTAGCCTTTTCTATAGTTTCCTATGGAAATTAACATGGAGAAAACACGTTTTAGGACCCCCCTTTTTTACCAGCCCCCCTTAACAAATTACCGCCAAACTTTCAACATAGGAGCTGATATCAACAAATATTTTGTTTTAAAAATTTCACGAAGATTTGTCAATCGGCGCCAAAGTTATTGGGAATAGAATGATGCCATTTTCCTATGGTAACTAGGCCCTAATTATAACTACCTACTGGCGACCGCCAGTGGGTAATATATATTTATATATATATATATATATATATATATATATATATATATATATATATATATATTATATATATATATATATTCACTGAAAACACCATAGGTTATAGACCATATATAGTTAGGAATTAGCATTTACAAAACCTTGTTAAATTCACTGAAAAAACCATAGGTTATAGACCATATATAGTTAGGAATTAGCATTTACAAAACCTTGAAAATTCACTGCAAAAACCATAGGTTAGAGACCATATATAGTTAGCTGGACATTTTATTGACATAAAACCAATGAAATTCCATATATAGTTAGTTGCACTAACTATATATCGCGCACCCGCAATCCACTGCTGATGATGTCACATATTACATCATTCATGACATGGTCAGTGACATCACTGATGACATCACTGATGACATCTCAAATGACATCACTGATGACATCACTGATGACATCTCATTTGACATCAATGACCACATCACTGATGATATCATTCAAAAAATAACACCTGGATAACATGGCTAAGAGCATTAGCTCGGTAATGTATGAATATCGCTGAGTTTTTAGCGATATTCATGCATTGCGGCCGTTTATTATCGCATTTGTGATAAACCTTGATAATAGCAAGGTTTATCTTCGATAATTTCTGACGATGCTTAGCGGTAAAAAATTCGTTGGTAAGCATCGTTAGCGATAAATATCGCTTAACTTTGGTAATATGCCCCAACGTCTGTTAACGTCTGTTAACGTTCGATTCGAAGGAAATGAGGAAGTGTTGAAAAACATTGTCTGCGCCATCTTGCCTTTTTTGAAATGCCACACTTTTGTCGTGCACGGCAGCCATTTTAGATGTCTTGACCAGACCCACTCTCTGCACGCTGTCGATTCGTAGCATGGCTCCTCACCCTCGCAAGCATCTTCCCCAGGCACTGGTCACCCCCGCTCTCTGTCTTATGCATGGGCAATAAACCTCCCCCCATCTGCGCTGCTCTTCCCTGAGAATCACACTCTGTGCCCGCCCGACACCTCCCTTTCGCCCTATTCACTACCGCACCCTCTGACACTCCTCTTCCTCTGTGTCCGATTGTCCAGGCTATCAGCTAGCCCTGCAGATGTAGTTTATGGCCCCAGCTGTAAAGAATCACCCCTCTTCAAAGGAGTTATAGTAGATCAAGGCCCACACCCGATGAGATCCGTCACACCACACGTGTTCCTACTATCTGAAAACTATCCTGTATTGTGATTGGGGAGGGGACCGAGCCTGAAGCGGAAGATTCCAGGAATGACTCTTTGTACATCAAAGTTTTTACAATTATGTGTCACATTAAAAATATATAGCACTCCAACAAAGTAGTAGGAATATAAAACTTTAATAACATATAAATATATACAACAAAACAAAAAACATTTAAACAACGAAGAGACCGTGGCAATTTCTTTTGAATTATCCAATAGATTTATTGAAATTGACAGCACCAATAATGAAAATGTTATTTTTTGGAGATATTCGCGCTAAGCGCGAATATCTCCAAAAGTTGGTAATAGGAGATAGATATCTTGCATGTTGTAATGCAAGTTATTGTGGTATATGGAACTCATACCATAATCTCTCAGGAAAGCAGAAACTGATCCTTTTGGGACCGCCTAAAAAGGCCTAGGGGGTGAGGAGTACTCTACTTTGCCCCCTTTTCACGTTCCGAAATATTTTATTTTACTCTCTTCTGTAATTACACAAAATAGCAGCGATAAGATGCATCGGAGACACACAGTGAGAGAAAGGAGGCTGGAGATGAAGAAGAGATGTCAAATACACATTGGAGATAATATAGTGGCAGAAGGGAAGTAAATATGAGTAAACTTACCATGTAACATAAAAATGTTGCACTCTATACTATAAGTCTCATTTTATACTACAATCACTTCGCTACAACCTCATAAATTAAAAATAAAAATGAATAATGTCTCAAACAATTTTTGATTTCTAAATATAAATTTATTCTTCAGAATTTTCTAAATTTGAAAGAACTAGTAACATGTCCTCATCAGCAATGTCCTCTTGAAAAGTCTGCAATAATGATTCTTGTAACTCTATGGTCTCCAAACACTCGATAAATTCGCATCAAGAGATTGATCAAAAAAATCATTCAAGTCATCTCCTCCTTCTGACAATATTTCATTATTGGTGCTGTCAATTTCAATCAATGTAGTGGAATCATTCAAGTCATCTCCTCGTGACAATATTTCATTATTGGTGCTCTCAATTTCAATCAATGTAGTGGAATCATTCAAGTCATCTCCTCCTTGTGACAATATTTCATTATTGGTGCTGTCCATTTCAATCAATCTAATGGAATCATACAAGTCATCTCCTCCTTGTGACAATATTTCATTATTGCTGCTCTCAATTTCAATCAACGTAGTGGAATCATTCAAGTCATCTCCTTGTGACAATATTTCATTCTTGGTGCTGTCCATTTCAATCAATCTAATGGAATCATACAAGTCATGTCCTCCTTGTGACAATATTTCATTATTGGTGCTCTCAATTTCAATCAATGTAGTGGACAATTCAAAAGAAATTGCCACGGTCTCTTCATTGTGAGCCATTTTATTTTGAAATTGCTTGCTGTAAATTGCAGAAAAAAATAATCACTTTCATTTATCGTTTTTAGTAATACATAATATAAAACTAACTTTATCAAGTATTTAGTATAACAGAAGGACTGCAAATAAATAACACAAAACATTTTTCAAATTATCTTCAAGTGTACAACATAGTTCCCCTTACAAATTAACAACTCACCTTTTTAAAAGTAGGAGAGGTGTTAGTACTGTGTAAATCAAACACCAGAAATTCACCACCAAAAATTCCTCACAAATGTACCTCAGACAGTAGTATCACAAAATGGCTGTGGTTTCCTCTCATTTGACATATATACATAACCAATTAACTTTCATCACACAAAAATACAAAACCAAAGTAACATTTTAATTGGTTCTAAATTTCAACACTTTCAAATGTGTTTTCCCCATGCAATTTTCCATAGGACATTTACATATGTCTACAGCCTGAATGGCTGAACGGAATTACACCAAACTTGGCAAAATGGTACATCAAACCTAAGAGGTCAGGAAGGATCTACTATGCCCCCTTATGGTCATTTCCCCCTTCACTTTGGCCTCCTCTTGTCTCTCAATCCTACCGAGAGACAAGATGGCGGCCGCTACGGACTGTTTGGAATGTTGACAGATGCCGGAGAACCAATCAGCTTCGCAAAGCTCCGTAACGCGAAAAGTACGCGAAGCGGAGCGCTGTTACAGATATATATCTTTTTTTGAACGTTAATTTCTCAAAATCCACTGGAGCACACATATTGAGACCTAGCAAAGGCACATCGGTCTACCAGTCCCTAATATTTTACCAAGTTTCGTGCAAATCCATTCAGCCGTTCGATTATTATTATTATTTTTTTTTTTTGCCCCGCGGGGCCCTTTTAAAACCTCCACATCAAACCTAGGGGGTCAGCGAGGATCTACTATGCCCCCTTATGGTCATTTGCCCCTTCGCTTTGGCCTCCTCTTGTCTCTCGATCCTACCGAGAGACAAGATGGCGGCCGCTACGGACTGTTTGGAATGTTTACAGACGCCGGAGAACCAATCAGCTTCGCTTCACAAAGCTCCGTTGCGCGAAAAGTACGCGTACTGGAGCGCTGCCCGGTCCGCTGTTACAGATATATATCTTTTTTTAAACGTTAATTTCTCAAAATCCACTGTAGCACATATATTGAGACCTACAAAAGGCACATCGGGCTACCAGTCCCTACAATTTTGCCAAGTTTCGTGCAAATCCATTCAGCCGTTCTGGCTAAAAGTGAGGCCAACCGCCCTATGGAAAACTCAATGTTAAAAACACGTTTTGGGACCCCCCTTTTTTCTCGACCCCCCCTGGACGAACCCCCCCCCAATTTTCAGGGGCTGCTCAGAAACAAAATGTTCAATTTTCCTGAAAATTTCAGCCAATTCCGTCCACAAACGCCAAAGTTATTAGACATAGAATTTTCAAAAATCCCATAGAGAAAAAATCCTAACTACATATACCTACTGGCGACCGCCAGTAGGTAATATATATATATATATATATATATATATATATATATATATATATATATATATATATATATATATATATATGTATATATGTATATATATATATATATATATGTTCAACCTAAGATTTGCACCTTGTGGAAAAAGCCCCGCTGCTGGGTTGTCGTTCTCCAATCATGCGTGATGTGCAGCAGGGAGGGCAGCGCACTCAACCCCCTCAGCCATACGCGTTTCAGGATCTTCCTCCCTTGATCACTGGCAACAGGAAACAATACACAGATCGTTTTGCAGGAAACCACCATTTTATTTTTCACATTAGCCCCGCCCACTGGCCTCCGGGCATTATGGTACTCGTGGTCTTGCATGACTTCCCAAGTGGGCTCCGTGAATGTTCCCCATCAAACATTAAAAACCCAAGTGGGTGGGTATTGGGCATCGCTTCATCCCCTGATGCAAGTAAATTCACGCTGTTGAAACCCCACCAGCCGTGAGTCCAAGAAGTCCTGCACTCGTTTTCCGCTCTGCGGCAGGCAGTTTCCGCGACCGGGCAGGCCGCTGTAAATGTTCAACATAAGATTTGCACCTTGTGGAAAAAGCCCCGCTGCTGGGTTGTCGTTCTCCAATCATGCGTGATGTGCAGCAGGGAGGGCAGCGCACTCAACCCCCTCAGCCATACGCGTTTCAGGATCTTCCTCCCTTGATCACTGGCAACAGGAAACAATACACAGATCGTTTTGCAGGAAACCACCATTTTATTTTTCACATTAGCCCCGCCCACTGGCCTCCTGGCATTATGGTACTCGTGGTCTTGCATGACTTCCCAAGTGGGCTCCGTGAATGTTCCCCATCAAATATTAAAAACCCAAGTGGGTGGGTGTTGGGCATCGCTTCATCCCCTGATGCAAGTAAATTCACGCTGTTGAAACCCCACCAGCCGCGAGTCCAAGAAGTCCTGCACTCGTTTTCCGCTCTGCGGCAGGCAGTTTCCGCGACTGGGCAGGCCGCTGTAAATGTTCAACATAAGATTTGCACCTTGTGGAAAAAACCCCGCTGCTGGGTTGTCGTTCTCCAATCATGCGTGATGTGCAGCAGGGAGGGCAGCGCACTCAACCCCCTCAGCCATACGCGTTTCAGGATCTTCCTCCCTTGATCACTGGCAACAGGAAACAATACACAGATCGTTTTGCAGGAAACCACCATTTTATTTTTCACATTAGCCCCGCCCACTGGCCTCCGGGCCTTATGGTACTCGTGGTCTTGCATGACTTCCCAAGTGGGCTCCGTGAATGTTCCCCATCAAATATTAAAAACCCAAGTGGGTGGGTGTTGGGCATCGCTTCATCCCCTGATGCAAGTAAATTCACGCTGTTGAAACCCCACCAGCCGCGAGTCCAAGAAGTCCTGCACTCGTTTTCCGCTCTGCGGCAGGCATTTTCCGCGACCGGGCAGGCCGCTGTAAATGTTCAACATAAGATTTGCACCTTGTGGAAAAAGCCCCGCTGCTGGGTTGTCGTTCTCCAATCATGCGTGATGTGCAGCAGGGAGGGCAGCGCACTCAACCCCCTCAGCCATACGCGTTTCAGGATCTTCCTCCCTTGATCACTGGCAACAGGAAACAATACACAGATCGTTTTGCAGGAAACCACCATTTTTTTTTTCACATTAGCCCCGCCCACTGGCATCCGGGCCTTATGGTACTCGTGGTCTTGCATGACTTCCCAAGTGGGCTCCGTGAATGTTCCCCATCAAATATTAAAAAATCAAGTGGGTGGGTGTTGGGCATCGCTTCATCCCCTGATGCAAGTAAATTCACGCTGTTGAAACCCCACCAGCCGCGAGTCCAAGAAGTCCTGCACTCGTTTTCCGCTCTGCGGCAGGCAGTTTCCGCGACCGGGCAGGCCGCTGTAAATGTTCAACATAAGATTTGCACCTTGTGGAAAAAGCCCCGCTGCTGGGTTGTCGTTCTCCAATCATGCGTGATGTGCAGCAGGGAGGGCAGCGCACTCAACCCCCTCAGCCATACGCGTTTCAGGATCTTCCTCCCTTGATCACTGGCAACAGGAAACAATACACAGATCGTTTTGCAGGAAACCACCATTTTATTTTTCACATTAGCCCCGCCCACTGGCCTCCTGGCATTATGGTACTCGTGGTCTTGCATGACTTCCCAAGTGGGCTCCGTGAATGTTCCCCATCAAATATTAAAAACCCAAGTGGGTGGGTGTTGGGCATCGCTTCATCCCCTGATGCAAGTAAATTCACGCTGTTGAAACCCCACCAGCCGCGAGTCCAAGAAGTCCTGCACTCGTTTTCCGCTCTGCGGCAGGCAGTTTCCGCGACCGGGCAGGCCGCTGTAAATGTTCAACATAAGATTTGCACCTTGTGGAAAAAACCCCGCTGCTGGGTTGTCGTTCTCCAATCATGCGTGATGTGCAGCAGGGAGGGCAGCGCACTCAACCCCCTCAGCCATACGCGTTTCAGGATCTTCCTCCCTTGATCACTGGCAACAGGAAACAATACACAGATCGTTTTGCAGGAAACCACCATTTTATTTTTCACATTAGCCCCGCCCACTGGCCTCCGGGCCTTATGGTACTCGTGGTCTTGCATGACTTCCCAAGTGGGCTCCGTGAATGTTCCCCATCAAATATTAAAAACCCAAGTGGGTGGGTGTTGGGCATCGCTTCATCCCCTGATGCAAGTAAATTCACGCTGTTGAAACCCCACCAGCCGCGAGTCCAAGAAGTCCTGCACTCGTTTTCCGCTCTGCGGCAGGCAGTTTCCGCGACCGGGCAGGCCGCTGTAAATGTTCAACATAAGATTTGCACCTTGTGGAAAAAGCCCCGCTGCTGGGTTGTCGTTCTCCAATCATGCGTGATGTGCAGCAGGGAGGGCAGCGCACTCAACCCCCTCAGCCATACGCGTTTCAGGATCTTCCTCCCTTGATCACTGGCAACAGGAAACAATACACAGATCGTTTTGCAGGAGACCACCATTTTATTTTTCACATTAGCCCCGCCCACTGGCCTCCGGGCCTTATGGTACTCGTGGTCTTGCATGACTTCCCAAGTGGGCTCCGTGAATGTTCCCCATCAAATATTAAAAACCCAAGTGGGTGGGTGTTGGGCATCGCTTCATCCCCTGATGCAAGTAAATTCACGCTGTTGAAACCCCTCCAGCCGCGAGTCCAAGAAGTCCTGCACTCGTTTTCCCCTCTGCGGCAGGCAGTTTCCGCGACCGGGCAGGCCGCTGTAAATGTTCAACATAAGATTTGCACCTTGTGGAAAAAGCCCCGCTGCTGGGTTGTCGTTCTCCAATCATGCGTGATGTGCAGCAGGGAGGGCAGCGCACTCAACCCCCTCAGCCATACGCGTTTCAGGATATTCCTCCCTTGATCACTGGCAACAGGAAACAATACACAGATCGTTTTGCAGGAAACCACCATTTTATTTTTCACATTAGCCCCGCCCACCGGCCTGCGGGCATTATGGTACTCGTGGTCTTGCATGACTTCCCAAGTGGGCTCCGTGAATGTTCCCCATCAAATATTAAAAACCCAAGTGGGTGGGTGTTGGGCATCGCTTCATCCCCTGATGCAAGTAAATTCACGCTGTTGAAACCCCACCAGCCGCGAGTCCAAGAAGTCCTGCACTCGTTTTCCGCTCTGCGGCAGGCAGTTTCCGCGACCGGGCAGGCCGCTGTAAATGTTCAACATAAGATTTGCACCTTGTGGAAAAAGCCCCGCTGCTGGGTTGTCGTTCTCCAATCATGCGTGATGTGCAGCAGGGAGGGCAGCGCACTCAACCCCCTCAGCCATACGCCTTTCAGGATCTTCCTCCCTTGATCACTGGCAACAGGAAACAATACACAGATCGTTTTGCAGGAAACCACCATTTTATTTTTCACATTAGCCCCGCCCACTGGCCTCCGGGCATTATGGTACTCGTGGTCTTGCATGACTTCCCAAGTGGGCTCCGTGAATGTTCCCCATCAAATATTAAAAACCGAAGTGGGTGGGTGTTGGGCATCGCATCATCCCCTGATGCAAGTAAATTCATCGCTGCACTCCCTGCTGCACATCACGCATGATTGGAGAACGACAACCCAGCAGCGGGGCTTTTTCCACAAGGTGCAAATCTTATGTTGAACATATATATATATATATATATATATATATATATATATATATATATATATACATTACCTACTGGCGGTCGCCAGTAGGTATATATAGTTAGGATTTTTTCTCTATGGGATTTTTGAAAATTCGATGTCTAATAACTTTGGCGTTTGTGGACGGAATTGGCTGAAATTTTCAGGAAAATGGCACATTTTGTTTCTGAGCAGCCCCTGAAAATTTGGGGGGGGGGTTCGTCAAGGGGGGCCGAGAAAAAAGGGGGGTCCCAAAACGTGTTTTTAACATTGAGTTTTCCATAGGGCGGTTGGCCTCACTTTTAGCCCGAACGGCTGAATGGATTTGCACGAAACTTGGCAAAATTGTAGGGACTGGTAGCCCGATGTGCCTTTTGTAGGTCTCAATATATGTGCTTCAGTGGATTTTGAGAAATTAACGTTCAAAAAAAGATATATATCTGTAACAGCGGACCGGGCAGCGCTCCGGTTCGCGGACTTTACGCGGTACGGAGCTTTGTGAAGCGAAGCTGATTGGTTCTCCGGCGTCTGTAAACATTCCAAACAGTCCGTAGCGGCCGCCATCTTGTCTCTCGGTAGGATCGAGGGACAAGCGGAGGCCAAACCGAAGGGGCAAATGACCATAAGGGGGCATAGTAGATCCTCCCTGACCCTCTAGGTTTGATGTGGAGGTTTTAAAAGGGCCCCGCGGGGCAAAAAAAAATAAATAATAATAATGGAACGGCTGAATGGATTTGCACGAAATTGGCAAAATTTTAGGGACTGGTAGCCCGATGTGCCTTTGCTAGGTCTCAATATATGTGCTCCAGTGGATTTTGAGAAATTAATGTTCAAAAAAAGATATATATCTGTAACAGCGCTCCGCTTCGCGTACTTTTCGCGTTACGGAGCTTTGCGAAGCTGATTGGTTCTTCGGCGTCTGTAAACATTCCAAACAGTCCGTAGCGGCCGCCATCTTGTCTGTCGGTAGGATCGAGAGACAAGAGGAGGCCAAAGCGAAGGGGCAAATGACCATAAGGGGGCATAGTAGATCCTCCCTGACCCCCTAGGTTTGATGTGGAGGCTTTAAAAGGGTCTCGCAGGGCAAAAAAAAAAATATCGTTTTTTTAGTTTTTTTGCCTGGAGTGCGCCCGGTTCGCGAACCGGGAAGCGTTCTGGGGAGCGTACTTTCTTGAAAATTAGTGAAAAAAGTTAGAGTAAAATAATAATTGTGAGTGATCAGATGTAGGGTAGCTCTGAGAAGAGCTTTTGGGTTTATGGTACATTTAGGTACTTATAAGTAGGTACCAATGCACAGTCTTAAATTCAGAGTGAAAATTCTGTTGCCCTCATCTGAGAAGTGAACTCCATCTCCTCTGTAGATATCTTGCATGTAGTAACGCAAGTTATTGTTGTACAGGGAGCCCATTCCATGGTCTCTCATGTAAGCTGAAACAGATTTGTTTACATGCTTCCTCGATTTCTCAATTTGTGGACAAAATTGGTTCGACCACCTCCATTTTTGTCTTTGGCATATATTTGAATATACCAAGGCAGTCTGAGGAAAAAGTGCCATCAATTGCTCAAAGGTGTCCTTTAAAAGCATTTCCAGACCTACCCCAGTCAAAGTGCCCAAATCATTACCTCCACAGTGCACAATTAACAGGTCAGGTTTTGGCAAATGCATAAAGGTTTTCACCAATGGTATCAATTGGTGACATTTTAATCCTCTGTGGCCAAACCACTTAATTTCCACATCTTGTAAATTGAGGTTAGGTAAATTCCTGTTTTCAGCGTACCTCTGAGCCCAATAGATGTAACTATGTCCAACAATCCAGACAGAAAACATGGCGAGAGAAGGTTCTCCTGCAGTCAGATGAAGTGTGGCAATGAAATGGCAGTTGAAAAAATGAGAGTGTAAAATGAAAAAAACTGAGGAGTTTCTGTGTTAATGAAGCAGTAAGAGTGATTGGTGGATTTTGATTGCTGAAAACAGAAAGTTAGGGTGCATGGATGAGTTCGTTGAAAGATGTATTTTGAGTGGCGAAGAAAAAATCATTAAATGAAAGATTGCACTGGATATGCAGGTGCACTGAGAGTTCAGAGTTCAATTGCAACATTGTTGTGAACTTGGAAACACCAGAGGTCTTGCAAGAGGTGGTTGCTATGCAGAAAAAGCAGAGAGGGGGCAGAGGGGGGGAGGGTTTTGATTTGAAAAAAAGTGAGGGAAGAGTTTTGATTGGGTGACATGAGAGATATGTGTGAAGAATTACAGCATTTCTGTGCTTTTGATAGCTGCAGACTCTGGAGTGCATACCTTTTGCTCTGCTGAAGACAAATTGGTGTGTTTCTGAGACTGTTTTGAAACTCAAAGTATTTGCTAAGGTGAGAAAAGATTTCTTTAGATAGAAAATAGTGTGCTTTAAGGAGAAAATTATGAAGAAAGTTGTGTTTTTCAAATGTTGGTTTGTCTCAAGTGTTTTACAAATAGATTTTGTTTCTTTGAGAAATTGTAATTGGAGAAAATGTGAAGTATTAGTACTGACAGGGTTTTTATGTGCATAGGAGCTGTGGAGTGTTTTCAAATTATGACTTGTAAATCGTTTTTGAGGAAAAGCAATGGTTTTAATATTGATGACAAGGACATAATGGTGTCTGCTTCTTTATAAGGTAATTGAGAGTCTCTGATGTTATTTTTCCCATTTCAATGTAAGAAGTTTGTCTGTGGAGCAAATTGCTTGTAAATATGCTCCCACCTGTGCATGGCAAATTTAGATTTTGAATGTTTGCGTTACATAGGCATGTTAAAGGTGACCGAAACATGCTGCAAAGGCAGTCAAAAAACGCTTTTATGTGTCTTAAGGACATTTTAAGTCATTTCCCCATGTGCAGTGTTTTCAAATTATGAGTTGAAAATCGTTTTTGAGGTAAAGGAATGTTTTCAAAATGTATGTGCGCCATATGCCCCCAAATTTCTTTTTCAGGGGTGCAGCAGGGTGTTCTTGAGACACCCCTGCACCCTCGGCAAAATTCGTAATTTGCGATGAGGTAATTGCTAATCGCAAATTGCACCTTCATTCCTATGGGCCTCCTGCTGCATGGAAATGAATGGGTAATTTGTAATTAGCAAATAGCTCATCGCAAACTAGGAATGGTAAAGAATCGCTATTTATTCCTTAAAGTTCGCTATTTAGGAAATGCAAAAAACTTTGATGATACATATGGCGGTTCATCTCTAACAAGATAAGAAGCATAGGGATAGATTTATGATGACTGGCGCATCACCAGGGATGTGTTAGTCATTCTGTGCCGCTGTTCCGCCACCTATGGTGTGCTGCATTTACAATGCGGCGCATCATGGGGCAAAAACAGCACAGATGCGTGACGTATCTGTGCCGTAAAGGTGGCGCCATGCTGGAGTTGTATCGCAAGTGTGATGAAGCTCCAGCAAGGCTCAGGGGTGCCCCTGTCGCAGGGTTTCTGTTCTCACACAGAACTGTGGACAGAGGATTGGAACCTCGGCGAATTAGGGTGCCCCAAAACTCACCTTAGTAATCAAAAACCCCTTAGCAAGCTAGGTACAGTGTCACATTGGATATAACAAACTCTCAATGTTTAGACAATCCAGAATATGAACTTATAGTACCTCAGGATACGTGGAACTCATGAACACTCGGTCGTTATATATTTCTTAGAAACCAGAACATGGAGTTAAGAAGAACACATGTGTATTTGAAATGTTTATTTACTAATGCCGTCTTCTCAGGCGTAGTATCTTAGATAATACAAGTACACATATTATCAGTAGCAAAATTACCAGCATAGTTACTAGTACATAAAAAGCAAATGGTGACAGTATGTTAACATGCTGTAAATGAATAAGAGTTAGCAACACTTATAAGCAGCCGCGGGCCGTGGAGGGAGTTACGGTGGGGCAGGGAGGCGGGGAGGGGGGGGGCAGGGTGGAGAGGGCTCCACCCTGCCCCTCCCCCTCCCCGCCTCCCTGCCCCACCGTAACTCCCTCCACGGCCCGCGGCTGCTTATATCTCACCCTCCCTAATACACATATTATATTATTTGCTAAGAAGGTCTCTTTGTGTTGGTTTAGGGCGTGCCCATACTTTAGTGTCTTAGATTTGAAGGAATCACATCAGCATACACCAGCTCTCTCTTCATGTGAACCGCATCAAGTGTTGTGTATGTGTGTTCGGCAAAGCAATATAAAACCCGCCTCATGCCCAGAATTGGCAGAAGCTGCACTTATGTTATGAGTATGAAGTCGTGGAGATCAGACCTCATAACAATTCTGTATCGTGTTGTTCTTGAAACTTCAGCACTCGCTGTACAGATATAGTTTAACAATTAAAGCAGATAGTAGAGCAATAACATATTATTCTCATGTAAATCACGATGAACTATTAGGTTGAAAGCTAAAGCAACAACTAAGTGTCGTGTGCAGAAGTTGCAAAAAAGGAAAAATGGCGTTTAAACCGGTAATGAGCCCATGCTAACTTAACACGGTGTAAAGATATCCAGGATCTAGATGACACCTCCCCATGATCCGGAAACGAACTGAATAGGATAATAGAAGTGCCATCTCATGAGAGCAGATTGCAACTTTATATGTGGACGGTCCGCAAGGTAAAACATTAAAAACTAGGAAAATTTAATGCTAAAGAAAAATAAAACAGCCAACTACTTTATCGGGGCTTAAGCCAATAGGCAAGCTAAATAATAAAAACTTGACAAATAAGTCAATGAATTGTCAATGAAATGCTAGTACTCAGCATATCAAACATGAAAAAGGTCTATGACATAACTGTGTATGCAAAATAAGCTGCAACAGCCTCTAATAGGAAGTCACCGTCTTCATCCGAAAAGAGTTCAGCCATCCAATTTAAAAGCGGAAAAGAACATACGTGCTCTCCCAGCACCGGATCCTCTATCACCATCAGAGGACAGCTCGTGGGTTTTCAAGAAAGCTCTGTTCCAAGAAAGACTGTGTTGCCGCCAGTAAATTCCAGGGACCAATTAGTCCATGCATCAATGCCACAGCCATAATCCTTTCGCCAGGACAAACCAACTTGTGAGTAATGATAGGACTCATCAGCTGATTAAAGTCGACGTCAGGAGAAACCGGTCCGCAGAGACACAAATCAATGGCCCAATCGAAATCACAGGTCAGGCAGTGAAATACAGGCTGGACACAGGTGAAGTAGGAGAATCGAAAAGATAATCCATATGCCGTGCTTAATATCGCCAACGGCATTGTGCCATAATATTCAAGCATGCGATTGCGGAACAGGGTCAGCAGCTGCAGGGCGGGAGCTTGCACAGGAGGGACATCCATATTTAAAAATGTAAAAAAGCACAAGAGCGTCCGCTGGTAATGCAAGTAAAAATGGGAATCCACCAAGCACAGTGGAAAAAATAGAATGAAAGAAAGCAGGGATGACTCCAAAGATTTTCTCAAATGAAGTCACGAGACCACTGGTAACAACTTTAAAAAAGTGCGCCAGGCCCTTTGTGGAGGACGCGTTAAAGATAGTCCGAACCATGTCGCTGAAATGCAAAGGCGAATCAGTATTTAAAAGGGTCTGCACCTCTGTACGGGTGTTCGCTATGTGAAGCACGAAAGTTTCACGGGCCGAACTCAAGGCCACCTCTCTCTGAGACAAAAGAGCTCTTATTCTTGCCATGCCGTTGAAATCTGCTCCCAAGGTTGGTATTTGTGGCCAGATTGAAAACTCCCTATGTTCATGTGTGGGAGGAAATAGAACATTTCTGCAGCAAATAACCCGTTCACTTACTGTTACGATAAAAGGAATACTTTTAATTAACCCAGAACAATCTTCATTATTGAGCATCAAATAACTACCATTTTCCAACAACTTGAATGTGGGGATGATAGCAGGAACTGGCGTGCCTTGCAACACGCAAGCCATATTTGGTCGGTGTTTGTTGCATGAACCGTGTAACTGTATGTGCCTACACATTAGTGAATGATCTGGCGTCTTAGTGCATTCCTCTCCATTCAGATAAACTTCTTGATCATCTTTGAAAATCTGTATGTGTATGGAAGCGACCAGACCTCATGAAGAAAACCACTACCTAAAGGTTCATAACGACCTATTGGTATATATTTCATACAATTTGAAAACTTATATAAAGCAAAAGGCAGCGTTATTAAACCGTGGATAAGGCACGTTGCCAAAGCAGCCAACCTTTTGGATTTACTACTGGAAATGTTAAAGGAAGAATTACGGAGTAGGGCCTGTAAATCTTTAATGGACAACCGAGTAAAATTACTCCAACCATCATATTCCTCTAACTCCGGGATAGTAGGGGTGTTTAATTTTTTAGAAGTAGCCAATCCAAAGCATTTGGTCTGGGAAATTGTTTCATTCACAAACAACATATGATTTGGGATGAGACATGCACGGTGCAAAGCCTCAGTGCCTTGTACCTGCCAGGTTCGTGAACCCCAAACTGATGTAGATCCTGGATATCTTTACACTGTGTTAAGTTAGCATGGGCTCATTACTGGTTTAAACGCCATTTTTCCTTTTTTGCAACTTCTGCACACGACACTTAGTTGTTGCTTTAGCTTTCAGCCTACCTGCGTCAAGATCTATGCCTGCTTCAAGCAGGCGCAGGGTTTTGATGCAGCTTTGTCCTATCTGATTGTAAATGCGGCACACCGTGGGAGGCAGAGCAGCGGTGCACGTTAACTGGTGCATCCCTGGGGATGTGCTAGTTAATATAAATCTGCCCCTTTACATTTAATTATGTGCAGGGGACACAGAGTCGGTGAGGTTTATCCAAGGTTAAGAAGAGATGAGTCCTGTTCAGTGAAAAATTGGAGATAGGCTTCACCTCCTCACAGCCGCGGGCCGTGGAGGGAGTTACGGTGGGGCAGGGAGGCGGGGAGGGGGAGGGGCAGGGTGGAGGGACCTAAAAACTGGCATATGGATAATTGCAGGTAAGTACACAATTTAATTATTTAAACGAAATTCGTAGCGCGCACAGCATCGCATTTTGCGATGCTGTGCGCGCTACGAAATTCGTTTGAATAATTAAATTGTGTACTTACCTGCAATTATTCATATGCCAGTTTTTAGGTCCCTCCACCCTGCCCCTCCCCCTCCCCGCCTCCCTGCCCCACCGTAACTCCCTCCACGGCCCGCGGCTGCCTCCTCAGCATCGTTGGACATGGTTAAATAATAGCTGCAAAATGTTACTCTTGTTAAACAATTTTACTATTATAATCTCTGAGATTTGTCTCTTACTCTGCAACATCTCATTGTTGTTATCTTTCTTTAAAGATAAAGACAACATCAACATGAGCGACAATCAGCAATCAGTTGATTTCGACCTCATCATTGAACTCGTAATTGAAACATCAGTGGATGTTGATCCCTTGGATGATTTCAATCCTGAGGATGAAGAAGAACGTGATGAGGATGCAGATTTGTCAGAATTGTATGACATAGGATGGGAAGCTGACGTGCTTGAGCCTATGGAACTATAAACATTTATTTTATAAATTTATAATAAATAAAAAGTAAATATGTAAACCGTTTAATTTAAAAATAAAGACACCTTCAAAAACAGGTTATGTGTAGTGTCTTCAATAAAATATTAAAATATGGTCATAAAATTAGATCAGATTCATATATAAAACAGCACAGGTAAAATGAATATAAATTCCATTTCTTTTCTGCTATTTCTGTAATCTAAATTTGCCATGTACAAAAAATTCTTCTATGTAAAAATGTTAAGTAGTGTGTTAAGTTTTTGATGACTGTTATTAATTTACTGTTGGGTAATAGTGGTTAATAACATTTTTTATTATATTTTACCACAGATTCAACTGCAGATTATTTCAAGATTTCAGGATGCCAAGCAAAGAAAGAGTGAGAAAGGCTGCAAAACGTCAAAGACAGCAGGTGAATGAAAAAAAGCAGCAGTCCTCTAACAAAAAGATTTGTCAAGTCACCAAGAAAGCACCGGGTAAGAGTACAAAAACATTCATAAGAAATATCTGTAGTAAAAAAAATATTACTACAGAAAATGTTTCAGTCCAGAAAAGGAGAAGCAATTCAAACGGTAAGGAAAGGCCAGTGAGAAATGTTACTGCTAGAGTAAGAGATAACTCTATGCATGAAAGTAGAAGGAAACAACAGTTTAGGGACATTCGTAAACGAATGTTCCGCAACAGGATAATTGGCAATTTGTTAAAAAATATTAAGAAAGGTCAACAGAAAGTGGTTTTTTATAAGAGAAAAAAAATAGTTGAGAAAGTTATTGATCAGGCATTTGAAATTAAACGTAAGTTATTTATTTTGACAATCAATAGAATTAGGAAGCTAAACAAGGCAATTTATGATTTCAAAAGAAATAGTAGATGGAAGAGAATAGTTAATCGTAGTAATTTTTGTGAAGTTTTTTCTGGAGAATGGATGCATAGTTCAAGCTCTGAGGCATTTTTTAATGAGGAGAGTTATTTCCAGGATAATGATTTGGTGCATGCAGTTGACACCAGTGGTCGAGCTTATGAAGTGAAAGATGGTTGTCCAGTTGAAAAAGAAAAACTTGTGACAACAGAGATAGAAGAGGTGTTAGGTAATGAGGTTTTAGGGAGACGTCCTAAGGGTCCTGTGTACACCTGGAAGTGTAGTAGTATTTGCAGTGTACGACAGGATTCCATCAATTTGCTTTGTGATTTTATACGGTCATTTAATAAGAAAAGTTTGAAGCAGAAAATGAAGTTGTTGCAAGAATTAGATCCTTGCAGAGTGAGAGAAGTGATAGGTTTGCATGGTCATTCACTGGCTTGTCTTTCCAGGAGAGTATGCCAGAGTGTTTTTCATCATTTCAGGATGCTAGCAGTGCATCATAATAAAGTGAGGAAATTAGTTAGAATGTTGTATTATGCTAAGAGTCCAGCAATTATGCTTAAACAATTATGCGCTGCTCTTTTGCATGGTTCTGAAATAGATGTGAAGAATATATGTGAAGAAATTGAGTTTTGTTACTTTGGAAGTAAAGAGGAGAATGTTGAAATTGACCAAGAAGAAGAGAGTAATGTGGAAGATAGTGTACAGGTTTCCAGTACAGATAATTTCCAGAGGGAAATTGCGACGTTTGAGGTGAAATCAAGTGAGAGGCCAAATTTCACTTGTGTGTGTTGTCGACGCACTTATTATAAGAATCAGACTAAGTTAGTGGATTTATATGGAAAAAGTGAAAGGGAAAATAATAGTGAATGGAAGGATTTTACAACATACTTGATGGTAGAAAATTGTTTTGATTTGGGATTGGATCAACGTGTGTGTACTTATTGTTGTAACAAATTAAATCAAAACCAGATGCCTGCTAGAGCAGTTCATAATAATCTGGAATTGGTTGAGATTCCTTCTGAATTGAAGGATTTAAATACTTATGAATCTATTTTGATTCAAAGTATCCATCCCTTTCAGGCTATTGTAAGAATGGAGCCAAAGACAGGGAAATTGCCTCCATCAGATTTACAGAGAGGATTAAAGGGAAGAGTTGTTTATTTGCCTCTAGATTTGAAGAAAAACATTAACACAATTGGAGTAGAAAAAGTGGAAGAGGAACCTCTTGTTATCTTAGTTAATGGGGTTCCGACAAAGAATAAGAAAATATGGCAAGATTTAGTAGATGTTAGGAAAGTCAAAAGGGCAACATTGTATTTGAAAAAATATAATAAATACTATAAAAATGTATATGTTGCAGAAGAGGAAGTAAGTGAGGAAGAGGATAGCGATTTGTGTGCTGGTCAAATTGAGAAAGTAGAACCCTGTACTAGTGAAGAAATATATGAACATTATAGTGTTCATCCTTTGCATTCCAAGGAAGTCATGGGGAATGCTATTGAGTTGTTTCAAATGAAACAAGCGAAAGGGAGTCCCATTAGTGTTTGGGGGGAAAGTTTGGAAGCTCGGTGTTTCCCACAGCTTTTTCCAACAGGTCAGGGAGGAAGATATGATGAGCGACCTCATCAAATTCCTGCTTCTGAATACCGGACTTTGCGATTGTATGCAGGAGATCCTAGGTTTCGACAATGCATTCCTTATTTGTTTCATCTCCTGTTTGAAAGCGATCTGTCTGGACTGTCATATGCAGTGAACCACATCTTGAAAAGTGGTATACACATGCAAAACATCTCGGCAAGTGACTTTATGGATAAAGTCAATGTCCAAGACAGTATTTTGGATTCTCACCTGATTAATCTCATGGCGTGTCAGCGTGGTACTAATGAGTACTGGTACCGTCGTCATGGTGATTTAAAATGTATGCTGAGGAACTTAGGAACTCCCACATGGTTCCTCACTTTGAGCTGTGCTGAGTATGGCTGGGAAGACTTACTTGAATTTCTACGAGAGGCAAATGCTAACGTAGAAAACATCGAATTCAAGACACCCGGAGAACTGTGCTCTTTGGATCCAGTCAATGTATGTAGGTACTTCAATCATAGATTTGAAGGTATGATGTCTTTCATCATGAATAAGAAGAATCCACCTCTTGGAGAGGTGTTGGATTTCTTCTGGAGGAAGGAGTACCAAGCAAGAGGTGCTCCTCATATACATATGTTGCTGTGGATCAAGGATGCACCTAAATTTGGAACGGATGCAGAAGACTCAGTGATGAGTTTCATAGAACAGTATTCTACGTGTGCTGTTCCAAACGCAAAGGAGAAAAAAAGCCTAAGAGAAAAAGTTCTACGTTTCCAAAGCCATCGATGTGGAAAGTACTGTCGTCGTAAATTCCGGAACAAAGACAAGTTCTACACCAAATGTCGTTTCGGCTTTCCACGACCGGTGATTTCTAAAGGAAGAGTGAACAGTTTGATGTCTTCGCTGCGACATAATGTGATGAAGAAATCACCTAAAAACACATACAATTTGAAGAGGAACGAAGAGTCTAAGTACATCAACGACTACAACCCGGTGATTTTGTCCATGTGGAATGCTAACATGGATATACAGTTTGTGGCTGATAACTGTATGGCTGTGGCTCGGTATGTGACATCTTACATCACCAAAAAAGAGAAGACAGAATTGAAGGATATGTGGGAGGACATTTCCCATGAAAAGAGCCTCAGCAAGAAGTTGTACAGTTTCAGTCTGAAGATGTTGTCGCATCGAGAAATTGGAGTTTACGAATGTTCTGACCGGTTGTCTTCAGCAAGTCTCTATGCCAAGTCCAGGAGTATCGTTTGGGTGAGTGTTGGTCTTGCTGCAACGCGTAATCGAGTTCTCAAACCTGTGCGGGAAATTGAGTATTTGGCGGAAAAGGAGCCAAACAGTACCGACATTTTGAAGACCAACATGTTGGATACATATTATCCAAATCGAAGCAGTCACCTCGAGAATGTTTGTCTGTATGAGGTTCTGCAAAATTACATATTCAAGAGGAACATCAAAGAAGATACTGAGAAAGGAGTGTATGCTGTAATAGGAAGTGAGGGATGTCTGGTCAAGCAAAGAAAATGCCACTTGATAAACCATCGAAAATTGAGTGGCGAATCTCCTGAAAAAAAGGAGTTTTTCTATTTAGCACTTTTGCAACTTTTTAAGCCTTGGCGTGCAGAAGAGGAACTGCTTGGAGATTTCCTTTGTTACGAAGACTCATTCAATGCTGCCAAGGAGACCATAGAATGTCCTGCTTTTCCCAAATATGTAGAAATGTTGAATGTGGAAATTGAGCAGGAAGCAACGATTGCAGCCGAGATTGCCAGAGACAGTTCTCAGGACAGTCATAGTTCTGCTTCATTGAGTCAGGATCCACTAGGAGGACCTCTTATCGAAAATGAAGCTGCCACTGCTATGAATGAAGTGGAAAGAGCCATGGCACATGCTCAGGAGGATGCGGTTAACTTAGAAGAGTTGGAAAGACAACTCAACGTTGAGCAGAGGAAAATATATGACAAACTTGCCATGCAAATTGATCATGGATTAAGTCATGACAAGAAAGAGTGCTCATGTACGTCGTTGAAGCCTGTCCGACTGTACGTGAGTGGAGAAGCGGGAACTGGAAAAAGTTTCCTTATTAAAGCAATTTCATGTTATTTGCATGAAAGTACAGAGTCATCGCTGTCTTGTGTCTTGTGTTGTCACCGCTCCAACTGGACTGGCAGCACATAACATTAAAGGGATTACTTTACATCGTTTACTGATGCTGCCAGTGGAGCATGACAACAAATTAGAATATCACAAGCTATCTGGAGATGCTTGTTTTGAAGTTTCAAGAGTCTTGAGGAAAATGAAACTTCTTATCATTGACGAAGTAAGCATGGTTTCCAATGTCATGCTTGCCTTTGTGCATTTGAGAATGCAAGAAGTTCTCAAAACAGAGTATGATGTGTTATTTGGTGGCAAACACATCATTGTTTTCGGAGATCTTCTACAGCTGACACCAGTGAAAGGGCAACCTGTGTTCAAAATGCTCACGCATGAAGATACCAGGAAGTGCTTAGGGAGCATTGGCAACGTCAATATATGGTTAAACTTCAATTATGCTGAACTGCATGAAAATATGCGTCAGGCAAAGGATGAAGTTTACAAGACTATTCTACAAGATGTTAGAATTGGAAAAGTGACCGAGCATGGGAAAGAAGCTTTACATGCACGATTACTGACAAATTTATATCCAGACGAAGATGTTGTGCCTGAGAATATTTTTCAGAAAATTACTGAGAAAAAATCTGGAATATGTTTGATGCCAACTCTTGCAGAATGTGCCAAATTCAACAACAAAATGTTGCATTTAGAAAAGCAAGAGATTGTGAAACTGGAAGCTATTGACAGAGTAGAGCATATGGGATCAACAATTATTTTGTCTGAGAATCTGAAAACAAAATTGGATTCATTAGAGAAGAGTATATCTAAAACTGCAGGTTTTGAAAAGACTCTGAATGTGTGCTTGAACTGCCGTATAATTTTAAGAAGGAATTTACATGTTGAAAGAGGTCTGGTAAATGGATCAATGGGTAATGTTGTTGATTTTGTGAAATACAGAAATAGAGATGGAATTGAATTTTTAAAAAATAAATTTGATGGCATTGAGGAAGTACAGCTAATTGGTCGTTGTTCTGCTAGATTTTTGCTTGTAAAAGACTTATATGTTCGTCGTAAGCAGTTTCCTGTTTGCTTGGCATATGCGGTGACAATCCATAAATCGCAAGGTTTAAGTGTAGACTGTGCATTGGTGAATATTGGCAGTTCTGTGTTCAAGGAGGGTATGGCATATGTGGCATTGTCACGAGTTAGAACTTTATCGGGATTGTACTTGATTGAGTGTGATGTCACAAACATTTGTGCGGATCTAGATTGTGTTAAGGAATACAATAGGTTAAGAAGAGAGTATGCGCCACATTTGCCTCAGTATCCTTTGTTTGAGAAACGTGTGGTAGGCCGGAAACGAAGAAATGTGACCAATACTGAAGAGGTTGTAGCAAAAAGACGAAAAGTCGATGAACCTGAAATTATAAGCAGAAACAAAAAGGATTCTGTTGAAGATGTTGTTGGTTTTCAATTTGAAAACAGTTCTGGTGTCAACTGCTATGCTAATGTAGTGGTTAATGTTTTGTTTTCTCTAGAAAATGTAAAAGAAGAGATTGTGGTCAATTCTGATCAAAGATTTTGCAGTTTGTTAAATTCTGTGTTAGAGAAATGTAGCACTGATAGAACAAACATAGAAAGTGTGTCTGAAATTCGAAATCTGTTAGACAGATGTTCAGGCCAAACACAATTCTCTCAAAATAGTCAGCAAGATTGTCAGGAGTTTTTAATGTATATGCTTGATGTATTGCATGATGAAGGTGTAGATGTAGATCACCTGTTTGGGCTTTCTTATCAATGGCAGCATGACTGCGAGAACTGTAGGGTATCAAGTACTACTAGTGTAGACTCAGAAAGATTTATATATTTAACTTTGCCAGACAGTAAATCAGTCTCTTTTAATAAGGTAGTAAAAGCAGCTGATCACAACATGGAGTGTAGCCAATGTAAATCTGAAATGATGTCCACATTATTTATACGAACATATGGCCAGTATGTCATTTTAATGTTCCAACGATGTAGGCCTGATGGAACAAAATTGACAACTTTAATTAAAAATTTTGTGGCTTCACAGTTGTCAATATCAGGAAGGACTTTTGTAACTGTAGCAATTATATATCATGATGGTCCTTCAATAACATCAGGACATTACACAGCTTATTCAAAGTGTAGAAATGGCTGGTCATTCTGCAATGATTCTGTTTTAATTTTCAAAAAAAAATTGCCGTATGACCTTAAAAACTCTTACCTGGTGTTTTTAAAACCAAAATTTTAGGGAAAGAATCTCGGGATGTGCTCTGAGGAATTTCAAGAAGTTCTAATGGCTCCTACACGATTTGGCCTTGAGGATAAGTGTAGTACAGAGACATAACTTCTTACCATAACACTGGACGTCATGGAGAAATACGTGCACTTTGAATGAGTTCAGAAAAACTGTTTCTTTTTATAAGCTAATTGAAGCAGCCAATCAAAACATGGAGTAGAGGGAATGTAAGTCTGCAATGCTGTCTACTGTTTTACATTGCTTTGTGATTAAAAGTGATGTAGAGAATTAAATAATTGTACTAGTCATAAAGGTAGTGTAAGTCTGCTTCATAGTAAGCAGTATCAGTGTGATAGGAAATGTAGAACATGATTGAGCAAGAAGGGGAAGATATTACTAGTCCAGGATTGTGAAAATGATCTTCAACATTTTAATTGTGAAAGTTGCGGAAATACAACATGACGGGATTGGCTTAAAAGAATTCTAAGAGTTATAAATGGCTCAGACACGATTTGGCCTTGTGGAAACGTGTGGTAGAGAGCGAGAAGTCATTTATTGTATGTAACATGTTTTTGAAAACAATGGAGGTTTTCTTTCAGAAAGTGGCGGGTTGAAAGTAATAACAGCACAACAGAGTGTAAGCTGTTCATAGGACATCCTTGGCCGTCATGGAAAGTAAGTTAACTTTAAGGAGTTCTGAATTCTGATTTGTTATGTTGTATGGGTTTTTTAAACACAATCATTTTGATTGTGTTTTTTTTCCCCGCTGTTATATGATGAATACCTTCAAGTCACTGTTTTAGTGAAATTTGATACATTCTGAGAACAGCAAAAATAAACCATTTAACATGTATAATTAATTCTGTTCTGTTTGCATTTATGATGTACATGTAGAACTGTGTAGGAGGCATGGAGAAGGTGAGGCTTCTGTAAGTGTCAAAGTTGTTGCATACAGTGCTCATATTCTACGTAGTCTTTTATATTTCATTACTTTCACTGTTTCTGACTGATCTAAAATTTTTTTTTTAAAAAGAACAGTAAGTATAAGGGAAGGAAACAGACAGTTATGTTAAAAGAAAGACAGCTATAGGGAATAAACTAGGGATACTGTTACCCGCAATCCTCTGCTGATGATGTCACTGAGCATGTCATGAATGATGTAATATGTGACATCATCAGCAGTGGATTATGGGTAATAGTATCTCTAGATTACTCCCCTATAGCTGTCTTTCTTTTAACATAACTGTCTGTTTCCTTCCCTTATACTTACTGTTCTTTTTAAAAAAAAAAAATTTTTGGTTCGCTTCCGGTTCGCGTACCGGCGAGCGAACTGGGAAGCGAACTAAGAGAAATAGAGGTTGGCACAGTTCCAAATATTGTACCAATTTTTTAATAACGGGGAGGTAGTTCTGAAAAGAACTTTTTTTTTATTGTTTTTGTTGTTTTATATTTTTTTAATTATTATTCTGAACATTTTTTTACTTTTTTTGAATTTTTCTGAACAGTTTTATATTTTTTTTGGTTTTTTTTCGGAGGGGGCAACGAAAACGATTCATTGTAAAGGGCTCAACAGGAGCAACAAAAAAAAAAAAAAGAATTTATTATTTGGGGCGTTTCGTACAAACTTGCATATGATAGTCAATAGCTCTGTTGATCAGAGTGATGCTACTTTCTCCGTAGCAAATGAATCCACTGCAATGTACGCAGACTTGTTTTACTTCACGAAATCTCGTTTGTATATTTGGCACCAATTTTTAAGAGTAATGAGCACTGTGTTGAAAATGCGTTTTTAATACCATCTGCGAACCCATTATGTTTTACAGTTAATGAGGTTGCAAGGGGGATTCAGGGTCTAACTAGCAATAAGGCCCCAGGCCCGGATGGTTTGCCACCGGACCTGTTCAAGTCTAGTACCCCCTTTTGGGCTCCTGTTCTCACGGCGGTAATAAATGCGGCAGTGATAGCGGGGTGCCCAAATATGTGGGGTCTATCGACTATAGTCCCCGTTTTTAAAAAGGGCGATCGCAGCAGCCCCTTATGTTACAGACCGATTTCTTTAATAAATTCGATAGCTAAAGTAGTAGGGGGGGGTAATTCTTAACAGGCTATCCACATGGGCCAATGATAACAATATTCTATCACCTATACAATACGGGTTCAGACCTGGCCATTCGACCATTACACAGTGCCTGAACCTATATTTGATATTAAGCAAATACACCCTGGCTAGACAAGGAACCGTCTACATGGCATTTATGGACTTGTCGTCCGCTTTTGATTGTGTGGACAGGAGCTTACTATGGGCTACTTTGTTGAGAATGGGTGTAGAGAGGAATCTTGTTAACTTCCTAGCCGATCTGCATTCGGACACTAGAGCTAACGTCCATTACACTCAAGACCTTAAAGTAACGGACGAATTTAGAATAAACCGGGGAGTTCGTCAAGGATGCATTTTGGCCCCATTCCTCTTCAACCTATATATCAATGAATTGGAGGAATTTCTTTTAAACACTGAAGCAGATTACCCCTTTGTTGAGCGCAAGGGGGTGCCCGTGCTACTTTATGCAGACGATGCTGTTCTTATATCTAGGACAGCAATCGGTCTTCAGAAGTTACTAAATTCCTTCTTTAAATTTATGGAGTCACGTGGCCTAAGCATTAACAATTCCAAGTCCTATGTCATGAAAGCAGGAAAGGGCACCCGGAAAACTGACTCCTTTAGTATAAATGGGGAGAAAATCCCCTTAACTAATTCCTTTTCATACCTTGGGGTCCTTTTAGATCATAAATTATCGTGGGGCCCCGCAGTGTCCAAAAAGAAGGGCGAAATCTTACGGGTAAATGCGGCCATACTTGGCTTTGCAAAAAAAATCGGTAATTGCCCTACGGCCGCATTGCTCAAACTGTACCAGGCTAAAAGTGTCGCAGTTGCCTGCTATGGAAGTGAGCTCTGGGGCTATTGTAAGATAAAAGACCTAATGGTCACAGAAAATAAAGTCCTGAAAAAGATACTGAGGTTGCCAAGGGGTATTGGGAACTATTCTGTACATGAGGAGTTAGGGGTCCCCTATTTAGGTGATAGAATAGCAGTAAGCCCGGTTCTGTGTTGGTTGAATTGTTGGCTCAATACCGACATTCCACTCACACATGCCTTGCTGAAAGAAGCTTTATTGTTAGACGGGAGGTTTAGAGTCCCGTGGGTGAAGTATATAAGGGATTGTTTGTCGGCAATTGGCCGTTCTGATTTGTTTTATACTCCCAACCTGGTTAAAAAATCCGATGTCACCTCGGTAAAAAATGCTCTACTATTGTTAAGATGTACTGACAGAGAAGAGGTTGAGATACAGAAGGACAGTGTTAGGAAACACTTACTACTAAAAACCTGTCCACAAATAGAACCTTATTTGACATCGCCTATGACCAGATATGAACAGTTTTTACTAATAAGGTTCCGTTTTGATTTATATCATCTCCTACTGGCGGTACCAAGTGGGGCACAAAGGGGTGAAGTGTTGCCAGCTTGTGGCTGCGACGGAAAGTCTCCTCAAGATCTGGCCCACTTTCTTTTTATCTGCCCTTATTATTCCACCCCACGGAAACTATACCTTATACCGTGCCTTAAAAAACTGAATTTTGTACAAATCAAGCCTGCACTGTACTACCTACAACTACTGAAATGTGACTGTGCCTTTTTTGTCTGTAACTTTTTTTAAAAAGCCATCTGTTTTAGGAAAAGTATGGATGGATAAGTATGCTGCGAACGTTTTAGGTGTTTTTAAATAACACAGTAATTTATGTTCTTATCTAAAACACTGCTCATACCTATAGTGCCCGCTGTTTGATTTTTTTCTTTGTACTGTATACTGTGTCTCTTACATGTCATATGCAATGAATTGTCTGGAATGCTTTTTAATGTGTACTTATGAATTGTACTTTTATGATTGTATTATTTACAATCGAATAAAGATTTTTGAATTGAATATTTGGCACCATCTCCCTGCCCTCTGGTCCCGTTACTTCCGGTACAACAGATCTTCTGGCCATAATAGGGAGATTATCTAGGTCGTTACGAAACTGTGCAGCACTGTAGTTGTTAGGATGCCACCTAGTCATATGGCGATGCATTGTGTAGTTTCCGAAACTGTATTTTTTGTCGGTCCCTCTGGACAGTCTATCTTGACATATAAGGCAAATTACGTATCTTGCATTTACTTTTTTCTGACCTTTGGGAATTTTAAAAAATTGCCAAATGAAGTTTTCTTTCCGGTGAGATGTCCTGGGCTCCTCAGGCAAAAAGTGCCTCTCTTCGTGCTCTTTCTCCTGTTCCTCTTCTTCGTCTTCTTGCTGAATTATAACTTCAGCAAGTGGTCCACTCTTCCTTGGATGTGGTGGAGGTGGTGGGGAAGCACCAGCTGAAGCTACTAAAGAAGCCATTGCTCACTGGTAACAAAGGGTCTTTCTCTCACAATGATGAAAGTCAGAGTGAGGAAAGAAGGAGGGATTTTCATCATTTGGGAAAAACAATAGTTCTTAACCAATGAAAAGTGTTCATTTTAGATTATATGACCTAGTCTTACATCATTAGGAAACCAAAAGTGAAATGAACCAATGAAAAGTGTTATTACCAAGTCACATGACCTGCTGTGTTTACGTTACGCGCTTTGCAGGGCCTCCCGGTTTGCTTCCAGAAACCTGCGCTTTGCGCCTCGGTAAGCGTACCAGTTCGCTAACGTAGCACGTCATATGACGTATCATGCGACAACGCGAAACGTCATGCGGACGGGAGGCGTCACGATGTTGTTTTCTAACGCGGCAGTTGCGGTAAAGGAACGTTTAGCGGCTCGCGGTCTATTTCGCGGCATCAAGGTCAGCTAACGGGAAGCTTCCCGATTCGCGAAGCGGGAACGAAGAAAAAAAAATATTAAAATTTTTTTTTATTAATAAACATATAAAATATATTTTTGGATTTAAAGAAGAATACATTTTACAGCTACAGATATTAGCTGTTAAAAAACCAATGAAATTCACTGAAAAAACCATAGGTTATAGACCATATATAGTTAGGAATTAGCATTTACAAAACCTTGAAAATTCACTGAAAAAACCATAGGTTATAGACCATATATAGTTCGGAATTAGCATTTAGAAAACCTTATTTTACTCACACAAAACCATTGAAATTCCATATATAGTTAGTTGCACTAACTATATATCGCGCACCCGCAATCCACTGCTGATGATGTCACATATTACATCATTCATGACATGGTCAGTGACATCACTGATGACATCACTGATGACATCTCAAATGACATCACTGATGACATCACTGATGACATCTCAAATGACATCACTGATGACATCATGACACACCAATACCAGTTACTACATACGCACTCACTGATTCCTACGTCTACACACACATTCACTCATTCACCCATACAATCACTCATACATACAGTCACTCATTATTAAAACACTATCATATGCACTCATACACCTATGCAGACAGTCACACACTGCCACTCATCCATGGAGTTACTCACACACCAAGTCAGTCCTGTAAAGAATCAATCACACTTCCATTTCCTCATCTATACAGTTAAACACAGAACACCATAGTTCAGTGACATCACTGATGACATCACTAATGACATCTGATATGACATCACTGATGACATCTCAAATGACATCACTGATGACATCATGACACACCAATACCAGTTACTACATACGCACTCACTGATTCCTACGTCTACACACACATTCACTCATTCACCCATACAATCACTCATACATACAGTCACTCAATATTACAACACTATCATATGCACTCATACACCTAGTCAGTCCTGTGAAGAATCAATCACACTTCGATTTCCTCATCTATAGTTAAACACAGAACACCATACTTTTCACACATATACTAACACATACTTACTCTCTTATACAATCACTGATACAAGTACACATTGATATGCACAGAGTCACACACCTCCCAGCCAGCCACACACACACTCAGTCTTCCATACATCCAGTCATTCTTCAATATGTAAAACGTATTTAAACTTTACAAAAACACACAGACACTAGATGATGTCATCAGTGATGTCATTTGAGATGTCATCAGTGATGTCATCAGTGATGTCACTAACCATGTCATGAATGATGTAATATGTGACATCATCAGCAGTGGATTGCGGGTGCGCGATATATAGTTAGTGCAACTAACTATATATGGAATTTCAATGGTTTTGTGTGAGTAAAATAAGGTTTTCTAAATGCTAATTCCTAACTATATATGGTCTATAACCTATGGTTTTTTCAGTGAATTTTCAAGGTTTTGTAAATGCTAATTCCTAACTATATATGGTCTATAACCTATGGTTTTTTCAGTGAATATATATATATATACATATGTATCCCTGGGAGTAACAACAAGATGCAATGCAGCTAATAGTCCTTTTTGTCCTCGATCTTCATTTGTCCCTGTCATGCCCATGAACGCCATTGACATCTTTAGTGATCGAATGATTGGGGAATTAAAGAAATTGAATCTTGTTGTGACTAATAACCAGAGACGTAGGAGTTACAAGGACAAACAATACTCTAATCTTATGAAAAAAATCAGCAAAAATGGGAACATCATAGTGAACAAAGCCGATAAAGGTGGCAATGTTGTGCTTTGGCCACGAGAAGTCTACATTGCGGAGGCTGAGAGACAACTTAATGATCCTCTTTGTTATAGGAAAGCCTCTTTCAATGACCTCAACAAAACTAAACAATTAATCCATACTAACTTGTCCCAATGGAAAAGAGATGGCTTAAAAACCAAAAAAGAATTTGAATTCCTGAAGGTGGATCATCCTATCACTCCAACCCTCTATTTATTGCCCAAGATCCATAAAGGCACCTTACCAATACTTGGGCGACCGATCATCTCAGCCCAGAATGGATTACTTGAGACAATATCAAAATATGTGGACTTTTTTCTTCACGGCTTTATGGAGGCTCTTCCGAGCTACATAAGAGACACTGGTGATTTTTTGAAAAAACTGAATGAGGTAGTATGGAAACCTGATTATCGGTTTTTGGTCATGGACATCTCTTCTCTTTATACCTCTATAAATCACAGTGATGGCCTCAGAGTGATTGAACACTTTTTGGGTGAAAAAGACATCAAATTCTATGAACATAGTAAGATGCTGGTGAACATGATGACTCTGTGCCTCAATAATAACTACTTTTTGTTCAATAATGAAGTATATCAGCAACTACGGGGTGTGGCGATGGGGGCGTGCTTCTCCCCCAGCTACGCGTGTTTACACGTGGGCTGGTGGGAGAAGCTTATCCTTGGCCGACCCCATGGTTGTTTCAATGAAACTGAGACTGGCATTGTCAACATGTGGCGGTTCATAGATGATGTTTTTATCATTTGGCAGGGCTGTGAAAGTTCGGCAGAGGATTTTGTTAAAAGAATCAATGTCAATGCCTTGAACCTAGTTTTTACAGCGACAATAAGTGAATTTAGAGTTAATTTCCTTGATGTTGAAATCTATATCCTTAATAACTCTATCATGACTAAAATGCATAGAAAGGTTACGGCAGGTAACTCCATTTTACATGCTCAGAGCAATCATCCCCGGCACCTTATTAAAAGCATTCCTTACGGTGAGTTTTTAAGGATTCCAAGAATATGCAACAATGAGGTGGATCTAACTTCTTGTCTTGAGGAATCTTTTCAAAGATTTTTAGTTAGAGGATATGATAGAAATGAACTCACTAAATCTTTGAAACAGGTGATGAATAATACCACAATTACCCTTGCTGACTCTGAAGTTCTTACCAACAGTCCAGGAGAAATAGAAGCAAAAGGCAATGAAAAGTCCAAAATTAGACTGATCACCACCTATAATTGCCAGGAACGAAAAATTAGACAGATTGTTAAATCTAACTGGCCAATCCTCCTGACTGATATCACTTTAGCACCCTTGCTGGAAGAAATTCCAGCAATAACTTTTCGAAGAGTTCCCTCCATGAGGGATGTGCTAGTTATATCTAGTCCTGAAGTTATTAATCAATCTGTTAAACTATCTAATAGATCTGGCTTTTTTAAATGCAGCTCTTGTAGAGCATGTAAATTCGGAGTAAACACCACAGAATATAAGGAAGCTTTTTCAGAGACTATTAGCAAAATTAATAACCTGTACACTTGTAAAACGGACCATGCGGTCTACGTTTTGCAATGTACTTGTAATATAAAGTACGTAGGAAGTACAAAATTACAGGTATTCAATCGTATTTTACAACACCTACGAGCAATAGTCAACTCCGATGCCAATTATCCTGTTGCGCGTCATTTCAAATTAGTCCACAATAATAACTTGAACGATTTGAAATATTTTGTGATTGACGCAGTCCCCTTATTTAAAAGAGGAGGGGATAGAGAAAAAGACTGCGACAATTGGAGAGCCATTATATATTACTTCTGAATAGCAAAATCCCGAATGGTCTGAATATGGGTGAGGACCTTCACAATTTTCTGTAATTTTTTATGATTTAATCTGTGCATTATATTTGAACATATTATATATACATTTAGTCCCAATGTGATTGTGACGGTCTAAATATGATATTTTCCCTCAGATATGCAAATTTCTTCAGTTTTTTTTATATCTTATCAATTTTAGCATATCTTATGAAATTCTAGTTTTACTAATTTATGGTTTTACTGAATTTTGGAATGCTATGGGGATTATCTAATTTTTACCAACAAACCTCAAAGTCTTTTTAAATGAAATGAGAAATAAGAGAGAAAAAATATTTTGTGCTCTTTAAAAGTGATTTTTCCTGCTTTAACCTGTTATCTATCTCCATCATGTTTGTTCTTGTAAACTGACATACATAGCTATCACTTGGAATTAGAATAATTAGCCGTTATTTACATCACTATTGCACTTTTTTAGGTATTTACTTTTTCACAGTTTTCACTAGCCTGCTGCTCTGGTTAACACTTCTATAAATGTGTGTGTACATAAATAGTATTTATTAGCACTGTATTTTGTGTAGGTTGTTTTAGTCTGCATATAGCTTCTGCCTTCCCCCGGGGATTCAATTCAGTGATGCATATTTTTTGCCACGTTGTCTAAGGGCACTTGCCCTGTATAACTTCAACAAAGACAAATATTGTATATCTATTTTTAGCAAAATTAATTGTTGATTCTACTCTGTCTCATATGAAGTATTTTTGAGACAGGTATTTATGAAAACAGACTGAGGTTGCAATAAGTTTAAAAAATGTTTTCACTATCTATGGTAGTTGGGAGGCGGGACCATTTGTGATGTATGCAGGATTTAAATCACCTGTGTCTCTGGGTATGTTGTGTGATCAAGTCCGGGTTTCCCGGACAAAACGCGTCATGCTGCTGCCCATTTTGGATTAAAAGCACTTATTTAATTTTCTTCCTTTGTTGTGGTCTGTACCTGATTTCGCGCTGGTGTTCGTTGCGCTGCAGGACTGTGGACTTCGATTTAATAGGACGGTGTGGCTGATTCCGCCCTGTGCAGACCCTCTCTTCGTTGGTGGCCGTTTGGAGTATTGGCCGACATCGCTGCTGTTGCTGCGATCAGTTTTCTTTGAACCCGGAAGGAGTTTTTCATTGAACGGCCCCCCGCCACCGGAAGAGTTCCGAGGATTGCAACGCGGTGAGGCTCCACGGAGGACAGACGCTGTGGAAGGTCGATCGTGTGTCGGAGGACCCGAGAGACTTTTTGCGCCGTCGCCCAAGGTGAGCCTTTCGCCTGAGTTTGCTGCCCTATGGTTACAGGCGGGTAGGAGAGAAAGAAGGATTATTTTTTGGCGCTTTGCGTTTTGATATCACACGCAAGGCAGCCATTTGAGTGCTACACTTTGTTAATCCGCAATTGAAAATGGCATTAGCAGCAAACGTATTCAGAGACCGAAAGCAAGAAGCAGATGCTCTTTTTTTGAATTTACCGGCTGTTCCAGGTGGAACTAAAGCTAAAGAAAAAGTGACTGAATCGGATGATGTCAAAACAAAATTGAAAAAATTAGAAAAGTTGCTCCGTACGGTACTCACTAAGTGGTGGGAACAAACGAGTTTGGAGAAGTATAAGGAAGCAGGGCGTGTGCCACGAGGTTTAATGGTACTGATAGCTCCTTCCTTCGAGAACCCTAATCCCCTCTTGTTAAAGGAGTGGGCCAGCAATAATTTGGTTGCTTCGATGAACATGGTGTGTCTTTCAGTGAAATACGCTGAGATTGACAGAGCTGATTTATTGGCTCAAATTGAATCTCTAAATATAGAATTGGATGCCATGGAACAAAAAGAAGCAATCTTGAAAGGTCGTGAGGAAATAAATAAACGCCTGGAAAAACACGAGAATGTAATTAAAACACGTAAGGCCTTCAAGTTCACGAGAGACAAAGCTAACTTTGAAAATGGGAGGATATTCACCTTTTCAAAAACATTTGAGTCAGTGAAAAAACACGCTCTAACCAATGCGGTGTCTGCAAACTCAACATCTGCCCCGATAACCCCTGCTATATCTGACACTGATTTAAGCTCTGTTTATAGCAGTACAGGTTCAGAAGACGAATTAACTGCACCTCAAGCTGGTGTCAGCAGTTTCACCCCATCTGAGGAACTGGTTTTTATGGTAGAGAACAGACGCAACACCTTACGTTCGAGGGGCACACAACAACAAAAACCACAAATGAAAGGCGCCACAGGAGGAACAAATGCCGCAAAGAGAGGAGGAAACGCCGGCGGCTTCATGAAAAAGAAAAGAGGGAAAGGGAACCCTCAATGAATTATATAAATATTACTGATCTCCTGGCCACCACGAGCATGGAGGTCCTTCCTACGGATGCTACACTGAAAACTAACAAAAAAGATGAAAACGAAAAAAACATAAAAAATGATAAATATAAAGGAATTGAACATCAAACAAAGGAGAAAGATGAACTTGTTAACAAAAATATTGAGAATACTGTGATTAATTTAACTGACTTGGATCTTAACAAAGCTGAAATTCAACTCTTGTCCTTGGACCTCTCCTTTTGTCCTAAAAATAGTTTTAAATATGTGCAATCAAGGATTGATGTTTTCAAATTTATTAGAAAACTTAAAATTTTGAATTTCCATACCTTGAATAAAAAAAGCAATCAGGCACATAAAATCATACAAGATTCTCAACCCAGTAAGACATTTGCGATTTCTGACACCATGTCACTTAAAACTGCACACTCCCTTCTAACTTCAGAGGAGGATACTGTCAACAACACCCAATCTGTGCTCAAATCTATGGGTATCTCTAGTGGCAATGCAGCTAATAGTCCTTTTTGTCCTCGATCTTCATTTGTCCCTGTCATGCCCAGGGACGCCATTGACATCTTTAGTGATCGAATGATTGGGGAATTAAAGAAATTGAATCTTGTTGTGACTAATAACCAGAGACGTAGGAGGTACAAGGACAAACAATACTCTAATCTTATGAAAAAAATCATTAAAAATGGGAACATCATAGTGAACAAAGCAGATAAAGGTGGCAATGTTGTGCTTTGGCCACGAGAAGTCTACAGTGCGGAGGCTGAGAGACAACTTAATGATCCTCTTTGTTATAGGAAAGCCTCTTTCAATGAACTCAACAAAACGAAACAATTAATCCATACTAACTTGTCCCAATGGAAAAGAGATGGCTTAATAACCAAAAAAGAATTTGAATTCCTGAAGGTGGATCATCCTATCACTCCAACCCTCTATTTATTGCCCAAGATCCATAAAGGCACCTTACCAATACCTGGGCGACCGATCATTTCAGCCCAGAATGGATTTCTTGAGACAATATCAAAATATGTGGACTTTTTTCTTCATGGCTTTATGGAGGCTCTTCCGAGCTACATAAGAGGCACTGGTGATTTTTTGAATAAACTGAATGAGGTAGTATGGAAACCTGATTATTGGTTTTTGGTCATGGACATCTCTTCTCTTTATACCTCTATAAATCACAGTGATGGCCTCAGAGTGATTGAACACTTTTTGGGTGAAAAATACATCAAATTCTATGAACATAGTAAGATGCTGGTGAACATGATTTCTCTGTGCCTCAATAATAACTACTTTTTGTTCAATAATGAAGTATATCAGCAACTACGGGGTGTGGCGATGGGGGCGTGCTTCTCCCCCAGCTACGCGTGTTTACACGTGGGCTGGTGGGAGAAGCATATCCTTGGCCGACCCCATGGTTGTTTGAATGAAACTGAGACTGGCATTGTCAACATGTGGCGGTTCATAGATGATGTTTTTATCATTTGGCAGGGCTGTGAAAGTTCGGCAGAGGATTTTGTTAAAAGAATCAATGTCAATGCCTTGAACCTAGTTTTTACAGCGACAATAAGTGAATTTAGAGTTAATTTCCTTGATGTTGAAATCTATATCCTTAATAACTCTATCATGACTAAAATGCATAGAAAGGTTACGGCAGGTAACTCCATTTTACATGCTCAGAGCAATCATCCCCGGCACCTTATTAAAAGCATTCCTTACAGTGAGTTTTTAAGGATTGAAAGAATTTGCAACAATGAGGTGGATCTAACTTCTTGTCTTGAGGAATCTTTTCAAAGATTTTTAGTTAGAGGATATGATAGAAATGAACTTACTAAATCTTTGAAACAGGTGATGAATAATACCACAATTACCCTTGCTGACTCTGAAGTTCTTACCAACAGTGCAGGAGAAATAGAAGCAATAGGCAATGAAAAGTCCAAAATTAGACTGATCACCACCTATAATTGCCAGGAACGAAAAATTTGACAGATTGTTAAATCTAACTGGCCAATCCTCCTGACTGATATCACTTTAGCACCCTTGCTGGAAGAATTTCCAGCAATAACCTTTCGAAGAGCTCCCTCCATGAGGGATGTGCTAGTTAAATCTAGTCCTGAAGTTATTAATAAATCTGTTAAACTATCTAATAGATCTGGCTTTTTAAATGCAGCTCTTGTAGAGCATGTAAATTCGGAGTAAACACCAGAGAATATAAGGAAGCTTTTTCAGAGACTATTAGCAAAATTAATAAACTGTACACTTGTAAAACGGACCATGCGGTCTACGTTTTGCAATGTACTTGTAATTTAAAGTACGTGGGAAGTACAAAATTACAGGTATTCAATCGTATTTTACAACACCTACGAGCAATAGTCAACTCCGATGCCAATTATCCTGTTGCGCATCATTTCAAATTAGTCCACAATAATAACTTGAACAATTTGAAATATTTTGTGATTGACGCGGTCCCCTTATTTAAAAGAGGAGAGGATAGAGAAAAAAGACTGCGACAATTGGAGAGCCATTATATAATACTTCTGAATAGCAAAATCCTGAATGGTCTGAATATGGGTGAGGACCTTCACAATTTTCTGTAATTTTTTGTGATTTAATCTGTGCATTATATTTGAACATATTATATATACATTTAGTCCCAATGTGATTGTGACGGTCTAACTAGGATATTTTCCCTCAGATATGCAAATTTCTTCAGTTTTTTTTATATCTTATCAATTTTAGCATATCTTATGAAATTCTAGTTTTACTAATTTATGGTTTTACTGAATTTTGGAATGCTATGGGGATTATCTAATTCTTACAATCAAACCTCAAAGTCTTTTTGAATGAAATGAGAAATAAGAGAGAAAAAATATTTTGTGCTCTTTAAAATTGATTTTGCCTGCTTTAACCTGTAATCTATCTCCATCATGTTTGTTCTTGTAAACTGACATACATAGCTATCACTTGGAATTAGAATAATTAGCCGTTATTTACATCACTATTGCACTTTTTTAGGTATTTACTTTTTCACAGTTTTCACTAGCCTGCTGCTCTGGTTAACACTTCTATAAATGTGTGTGTACATAAATAGTATTTATTAGCACTGTATTTTGTGTAGGGTGGTTTAGTCTGCATATAGCTTCTGCCTTACCCCTGGGATTCAATTCAGTGATGCATATTTTTTGCCACGTTGTCTAAGGGCACTTGCCCTGTATAACTTCAACAAAGACAAATATTGTATATCTATTTTTAGCAATATTAATTGTTGATTCTACTCTGTCTCATATGCAGTATTTTTGAGACAGGTATTTATGAAAACAGACTGGGGTTGCAATAAGTTTTAAAAATGTTTTCACTATCTATGGTAGTTGGGAGGCGGGACCATTTGTGATGTATGCAGTATTTAAATCACCTGTGTCTCTGGGTATGTTGTGTGATCTCGTCCGGGTTTCCCGGACGAAACGCGTCATGCTGCTGCCCATTTTGGATCAAAAGCACTTATTTAATTTTCTTCCTTTGTTGTGGTCTGTACCTGATTTCGCGCTGGTGTTCGTTGCGCTGCAGGACTGTGGCCTTCGATATATATATATATATATATATTACCTACTGGCGGTCGCCAGTAGGTATATATAGTTAGGATTTTTTCTCTATGGGATTTTTGAAAATTCTATGTCTAATAACTTTGGCGTTTGTGGACGGAATTGGCTGAAATTTTCAGGAAAATGGCACATTATGTTTCTGAGCAGCCCCTGAAAATTGGGGGGGGGGTTCGTCCAGGGGGGGTCGAGAAAAAAGGGGGGTCCCAAAACGTGTTTTTAACATTGAGTTTTCCATAGGGCGGTTGGCCTCACTTTTAGCCCGAACGGCTGAATGGATTTGCACGAAACTTGGCAAAATTGTAGGGACTGGTAGCCCGATGTGCCTTTTGTAGGTCTCAATATATGTGCTACAGTGGATTTTGAGAAATTAACGTTTAAAAAAAGATATATATCTGTAACAGCGGACCGGGCAGCGCTCCAGTTCGCGTACTTTTCGCACAACGGAGCTTTGTGAAGCGAAGCTGATTGGTTCTCCGGCGTCTGTAAACATTCCAAACAGTCCGTAGCGGCCGCCATCTTGTCTCTCGGTAGGATCGAGAGACAAGAGGAGGCCAAAGCGAAGGGGCAAATGACCATAAGGGGGCATAGTAGATCCTCCCTGACCTCTTAGGTTTGATGTACCATTTTGCCAAGTTTGGTGTAATTCCGTTCAGCCATTCAGGCTGTAGACGTATCTAAATGTCAATAATCGAACGGCTGAATGGATTTGCACGAAACTTGGCAAAATATTAGGGACTGGTAGCCCGATGTGCCTTTGCTAGGTCTCAATATATGTGCTCCAGTGGATTTTGAGAAATTAACGTTCAAAAAAAGATATATATCTGTAACAGCGCTCCGCTTCGCGTACTTTTCGCGTTACGGAGCTTTGCGAAGCTGATTGGTTCTCCGGCGTCTGTCAACATTCCAAACAGTCCGTAGCGGCCGCCATCTTGTCTCTCGGTAGGATCGAGAGACAAGAGGAGGCCAAAGCGAAGGGGCAAATGACCATAAGGGGGCATAGTAGATCCTCGCTGACCCCCTAGGTTTGATGTGGAGGTTTTAAAAGGGCCCCGCGGGGCAAAAAATAATAATAATAATAATAATCGAACGGCTGAATGGATTTGCACGAAACTTGGCAAAATATTAGGGACTGGTAGCCCGATGTGCCTTTGCTAGGTCTCAATATATGTGCTCCAGTGGATTTTGAGAAATTAACGTTCAAAAAAAGATATATATCTGTAACAGCGCTCCGCTTCGCGTACTTTTCGCGTTACGGAGCTTTGCGAAGCTGATTGGTTCTCCGGCGTCTGTAAACATTCCAAACAGTCCGTAGCGGCCGCCATCTTGTCTCTCGGTAAGATCGAGAGACAAGAGGAGGCCAAAGCGAAGGGGCAAATGACCATAAGGGGGCATAGTAGATCCTCCCTGACCTCTTAGGTTTGATGTACCATTTTGCCAAGTTTGGTGTAATTCCGTTCAGCCATTCAGGCTGTAGACGTATGTAAATGTCCTATGGAAAATTGCATGGGGAAAACACATTTGAAAGTGTTGAAATTTAGAACCAATTAAAATGTTACTTTGGTTTTGTATTTGTGTGTGATGAAAGTTAATTGGTTATGTATATATCTCAAATGAGAGGAAACCACAGCCATTTTGTGATACTACTGTCTGAGGTACATTTGTGAGGAATTTTTGGTGGTGAATTTCTGGTGTTTGATTTACACAGTACTAACACTTCTCCTACTTTTAAAAAGGTGAGTTGTTAATTTGTAAGGGGAACTATGTTGTACACTTGAAGATAATTTGAAAAATGTTTTCTGTTATTTATTTGCAGTCCTTCTGTTATACTAAATACTTGATAAAGTTAGTTTTATATTATGTATTACTAAAAACGATAAATGAAAGTGATTATTTTTTTCTGCAATTTACAGCAAGCAATTTCAAAATAAAATGGCTCACAATGAAGAGACCGTGGCAATTTCTTTTGCATTGTCCACTACATTGATTGAAATTGAGAGCACCAATAATGAAATATTGTCACAAGGAGGAGATGACTTGTATGATTTCATTAGATTGATTGAAATTGACAGCACCAATAATGAAATATTGTCACAAGGAGGAGATGACTTGAATGATTCCACTACATTGATTGAAATTGAGAGCACCAATAATGAAATATTGTCACGAGGAGATGACTTGAATGATTCCACTACATTGATTGAAATTGACAGCACCAATAATGAAATATTGTCACAAGGAGGAGATGACTTGAATGATTCCACTACATTGATTGAAATTGACAGCACCAATAATGAAATATTGTCACAAGGAGGAGATGCCTTGAATGATTTTTTTGATCAATCTGTTAATGGCGAATTTATCGAATGTTTGGAGACCATAGAGTTACAAGAATCATCATTGCAGACTTTTAATGAGGAGATTCCAGATGAGATGATTGAAGAGGAAATTGCTAATGAGGACATGTTACTAGTTCTTTCAAATTTAGAAAATTCTGAAGAATAAATTTATATTTAGAAATCAAAAATTGTTTGAGACATTATTCATTTTTATTTTTAATTTATGAGGTTGTAGCGAAGTGATTGTAGTATAAAATGAGACTTATAGTATAGAGTGCAACATTTTTATGTTACATGGTAAGTTTACTCATATTTACTTCCCTTATCCCACTATATTATCTCCAATGTGTATTTGACATCTCTTCTTCATCTCCGGCCTCCTTTCTCTCACTGTGTGTCTCTGATGCATCTTATCGCTGCTATTTTGTGTAATTACAGAAGAGAGTAAAATAAAATAGTTCGGAACGTGAAAAGGGGGCAAAGTAGAGTACCCCTCACCCCCTAGGCCTTCTCAGGCGGTCCCAAAAGGATCAGTTTCTGCTTTCCTGAGAGATTATGGTATGAGTTCCATATACCACAATAATTTGCATTACAACATGCAAGATATATATCTCCTATTACCAACTTTTGGAGATATTCGCGCTAAGCGCGAATATCTCCAAAAAGTAACACCTGCCCTGAGCAGTTCTTAGCCATGTTATCCAATGGGAGGTGGATAACATGGCTAAGAGCATTAGCTCGGTAATGCATGAATATCGCGGACTTTTTAGCGATATTCATGCATTGCGGCCGTTTTTTATCGCATTTGCGATAAACCTTGATAATAGCAAGGTTTATCTTCGATAATTTCTGACGATGCTTAGCGGTAAAAAATTCGTTGGTAAGCATCGTTAGCGATAAATATCGCTTAACTTTGGTAATATGCACCAACGTCTGTTAACGTTCGATTAGAAGGAAATGAGGAAGTGTTGAAAAACATTGTTTGCGCCATCTTGCCTTTTTTGAAATGCCACACTTTTGTCGTGCACGGCAGCCATTTTAGATGCCTTGACCAGACCCACTCTCTGCACGCTGTCGATTCGTAGCATGGCTCCCCACCCTCGCAAGCATCTTCCCCAGGCACTGGTCACCCCCGCTCTCTGTCTTATGCATGGGCAATAAACCTCCCCCCATCTGCGCTGCTCTTCCCTGAGAATCACACTCTGTGCCCGCCCGACACCTCCCTTTCGCCCTATTCACTACCGCACCCTCTGACACTCCTCGTCCTCTGTGTTCGATTGTCCAGGCTATCAGCTAGCCCTGCAGATGTAGTTTATGGCTCCAGCTGTAAAGAATCACCCCTCTTCAAAGGAGTTATAGTAGATCAAGGCCCACACCCGATGAGATCCGTCACACCACACGTGTTCCTACTATCTGAAAACCATCCTGTATTGTGATTGGGGAGGGGACCGAGCCTGAAGCGGAAGATTCTAGGAATCACTCTTTGTACATCAAAGTTTTTACAATTATGTGTCACATTAAAAATATATAGCACTCCAACAAAGTAGTAGGAATATAAAACTTTAATAACATATAAATATATACAACAAAACAAAAACAGTAAAAACATATAAACAACGAAGAGACCGTGGCAATTTCTTTTGAATTCCTGATGAGGACATGTTACTAGTTCTTTCAAATTATGAAAATTCAGAAGATGTTGCCTGGGGGTGGGTCGTCAGTAGCAGTCTGTTGTGCGAATAGTTCCAAGGCAGCAGAACGCGCTGAAATCTAGATGGCACGAAAGTGATGTCTAGTAAGTTGCCGCCCAGCAAATAACGGCAACGGGCGCCGCGGGGGTGAGTGAGTCCAGTAGGCACCACAGCTATTCTTACCGGCATTGCAGAATTACTGCTGGGGACAATGCCTGTGCTGTAGCAGGGTCACAGCAGAAACAAAAAGGATTCTGTTGAAGATGTTGTTGGTTTTCAATTTGAAAACAGTTCTGGTGTCAACTGCTATGGTAATGTAGTGGTTAATGTTTTGTTTTCTCTAGAAAATGTAAAAGAGGGGGAGGCAGTCCAAAGTTCCGTTAAAAGGGCAAAGGAAAGGATCGGTGGTTTGAACTATCACTTCAAAAGGGGAGGGGGTGCAACAATTTTTCCTACCGGGTCACACTGTGCTTTCACCGGAACTGAGGTCTGCAGGATTCTAGTAATTCAAAGTGAGGCTGGCGCCAGCATGGGAGCGCCGACGTCCCGCGGATACAGTTTCGTCACTCCACGGGCGATCATGGCAGTCATTCCCCATCGGGGGTCGGAGACTCCCGCGGCTCCTGTAGAATCTTCAAGGTCGTGGAGGACTACGGTGGTAGAGTCAACCAGTGACCGGGCCATTTCTTCATGCTGGGCCCGCTCTTGCCAGGTCGATCGCCATTTTGAGAGTTCGGCAGCTACCGGCGATCGCGGGGTCACATGAGCGGACGGGCTCCACCCTGCCGGGCGAGACGTTGCAGCATCGCCATAGTGGACGAACCCTTTTCGGGGCGCCTGGAGCGCTGAGGGTGCAGCTGGGAAGCCTTCACCTGAGGAGGCGGGAGAGGCCTGTTCGCACCGTCTCTCCCTCCCAGTGCACCCCACGGCGCCCCGCTTGACATTTGTTATGGCCGGTGGCGATGAGGACGGGGGGGGGTCGGATGCATGTGCAAGACATCCCCCCCAGTGTTGTCAAAGCCATTTTTGAAGAAAGAAGTGGTGCCTGGCCTGTTGCCGCTGCTATTACGAAGGAGAAAAGAAAAAATGTCCCGTCCGTCTTTGGGCCGGGCTTCCGGTGGATGTCGGCCGGACGCCCCTGGCTCTGGCCCCATGAACGGGTTCCTTGGTTTATCGGCTGCAGCCGGATCCCGTCGGCCTCGGCCCCCCGACTGTTGGTGGCCGGACCGGAAGAGCATGTGGCGGGACTACCTGAAACTCTCAAGGGCCACCGCGGCCGGACTGGGAGAGAGAGGGGAGGGTCGAGGAGACATTCCCCCCCCTGCAACTCTTCAGCGTTGTGAAGGCAATCCCCTGGCCGGGTCCCGCTGGCCTCGGCCTCTCCTCCGGCTACACCCTACGTTAGGATCTCCTGGCCGAGGCGTGGCAGCAGGACCCGCCTTATATGGGCTGCTCCCGGCTGGGCGTAGCCGCAACCCTGCCCCACCTTGGAAGTTTCCAGAGTGGGGGCGGATGTTCTACTGACTTGCATTTTCCCTAGTCTATCCATTTTTTTGGCGTGGCAGGCGGTGGGACAGCGAGGGGTGATTTGGTTTCTCTTACTGTTTTTCTGGTCTCTCACCACTGGCATATTTCTAACGTTTTCTTGTTTCTAGGACATTAATAGGTTTTATCATTACGTTATGTTATCGTTTCTTTGTTCGTTGTTTAATAAAAGTTCATGTTCATCAGTGGCCTACTGATTTTCGTTTTCCTATTCTTTTCTTTCCAGGTTGTTTCATGCTAAAGTTTCTGTTAACAGGATACAGTGATCACTTCGTTATTATTGCATATGTCCTTTTCACTAGGGGTGCTCTCTGGTCGGGCCAGATGACGTATCTCGAGTAAATGGTCCGGGTGAAACAGGTGCATCAATCAGTGGGGAGTAGATAGGCATGACAGATTACAACGGGGGAGAAAGGTCCGCATTACGTACCCTTTCACTATTTGCAAAGATTTTCCTACGTATATTTGCAAACAGGGAATACCTCCAAAAAGAACCAATTCCCAAACAGTCAATGTTTGGGGAAACAATCAATCAATGAGGAACGAAATAGGCACGACGTGTTAAAGGTTTGCGTTACCTACCCTTCACTATCTGCAAAGGGAGAGAGAATATTCCTATTCTTCCTCGTTTGCAGGCAGAGAAGATTCTTAAGAGAACCAACTTCGAACAATTCAATGGTCGATTCAAACAATCAACAAGGGGTACTGTGAACACAAATGAACGCCGCTTATGTACATACACATTGGTATTATCAACAGGTTGTTCCTAATGTTTCTATTTTAGGGAGGTCAAAAAGAGATCCCATTAGTGGCCTACTGATTTTGCTCGATTCCTTTTGTTTTTTTACACGATTTTTCGCTATCTGCAAAGACTAAACAGAGTATTGCGACTCTGTGCTTGTTTGTAAATAGAGAATGAACCAAAGAGAACAATCAATCAAATGGAGAGGGAAGCAGGCACGACGGATTACAACGGGGGCAAAGGCCTGCGTTAACTACCCTTCACTATCTGCAAAGAGAGAGTACTCCTAATAGAAATGAGGGGTGGGGGGCAGCATTCAAAGCAGATCAGTGTGCATAAACACGAAAATGTTTTTACTTACCACGTACTTGACATTCGACAGCTTATGATATTTGCTATTAAAAAACCATTGAAATTCACTGAAAAAACCATAGGTTATAGACCATATATAGTTAGGAATTAGCATTTACAAAACCTTGAAAATTCACTGAAAAAACCATAGGTTATAGACCATATATAGTTAGGAATTAGCATTTAAAAAACCTTATTTTACTCACACAAAACCATTGAAATTCCATATATAGTTAGTTGCACTAACTATATATCGCGCACCCGCAATCCACTGCTGATCATGTCACATATTACATCATTCATGACATGGTCAGTGACATCACTGATGACATCACTGATGACATCTCAAATGACATCACTGATGACATCACTGATGACGTCTCATTTGACATCATTCTTGTGCTAATACGATAAACCTCTTCAGACTCTAATATAACCTTAGATACACTCAGTGTATACAGACACTCACACACTGCCACTCATCCATGGAGTTACTCACACACCCAGTCAGTCATGCAAAGAAACAATCTCACCTCCATTTCTTCAACTATACAGTTATACACACCTTACTTATTGAAACATATACTAACACATATTTACTCTCTTATACAATCCCTGATACAAGTTCACAATGATCGATACAACCACTCACTCATTCAGTGGCTCTCATGCACAGTTATTTATATATGCCAACTCTCACATGTACTGTGTTTTACATATGTACTTACTATGACATGTAGCATTGAGATATCCATTCACTCATCAATACACTCATGCACACAGTCAACTGCCCATGTAGCTGTTTCCACATGCACACTTGAACTCATACACCTAGTGAATAAACTGCTCACACATCTATGCACAGAGTCACACACCTTCCAGCCACCCCCACACAAACTCAATCTCCCATAGAAATACTTGGGCAACCAATTAATTACACATATAGCCTCTCGTATAGCTAATGATCAACACATGCAGCAGTTTACATCACAACAGACATAATGATGCACAAATTAAGACAGTTTAGTCACTAACCCATGCATTCAGTGAGACACATTTAATCACTCACTCATACAGTCAGTCACGCACCTACTAAATCCTTCATCCAGACACTTATACATCCACTCATTCTTCAATATGTAAGACATATTTTAACTTTACAGAAACATACAGTCACTGGATGTTGTCATCAGTGATGTCATCAGTGATGTCATTTGAGATGTCATCAGTGATGTCATCAGTGATGTCACTGACCATGTCATGAATGATGTAATATGTGACATGATCAGCAGTGGATTGCGGGTGCGCGATATATAGTTAGTGCAACTAACTATATATGGAATTTCAATGGTTTTGTGTGAGTAAAATAAGGTTTTTTAAATGCTAATTCCTAACTATATATGGTCTATAACCTATGGTTTTTTCAGTGAATATATATATATATATATATATATATACATATGTATCCCTGGGAGTAACAACAAGAGCGCTGCCATCGTAGGGGGGGGAGTGTTGAACTGTTAGGCTCCGTGCATCATGGTCCAGCTGACCCGAAACTGAAACCGGGCCAGGTAGACTAACAAACAGGCAGCTGAAGCCCTGCACGAGGAGTGGAGGTTCCCCTCCGGTACAGTAAGATGCTATAGGGACACACATGGAGACCAATGCCTGACTCCAACATGGCGGAGCCTGCACTACGAACGAGCGGGGCTAGCGGAGTCTGCTGGAGCAAATAGAAGCTTACAGAGATCTGGGCCTAAATCCATCGTTATTTTGATCACCAAGCCACCCCAGTTCAGACATGGCCATATGCAAATCAGTCTTGAACCTGTGCCTCATGGGAACAGTCCAGCCCGAACTGCCAAGCCATGTCTTCCCTAGACTGGAATCAAGCATCCTAGGACCGGTTTCTGGCTATCAGCCGTCTTCAGCCAGGATAGCGTGACTCCAGTGGCTTAGTGAGCACGGGACCCACGTCTGGGCATACCCTTCCCACATAGGGTGAACAGCAAAACACACAAGATGATGGACGGAATGTTGCACAATGGCACTCCGAGTGGGACGGGTATGCTCAGACATGAGTCCCATGCTCTCTACGCCACTGGAGTCAAGCTATCCTGGCTGATGACGGCTGATAGCCAGAAACCGGTCCTAGGATGCTTGATTCTGGTCCAAGGAAGACATGGCTTGGCAGCTCGGGCCGGACTGTTCCCATGAGGCACAGGGTCAAGGCTGATTTGCTTATGGCCATGTCTGAACTGGGGTGGCTTGGTGAGCAAAAACACTATGGAATTAGGCCCAGATCTCTGTACTGGGGTGAATGTATACATTGTTCTCCATTCTTTCCATCAACTGTTGTTTTTACAATTGTCATCCCGAGTGGGACGGGTATGCTCAGACGTGAGTACCGTGCTCTCCACGCCACTGGAGTCAAGCTATCCTGGCTGATGACTGCTGATAGCCAGAAACCGGTCCTAGGATGCTTGATTCCGGTCTAGGGAAGACATGGCTTGACAGTTCGGGCTGGACTGTTCCCATGAGGCACAGGGTCAAGGCTGATTTGCATAAGGCCATATCTGAACTGGGGTGGCTTGGTGAGCCAAAAAACAATGGATTTAGGCCAAGATCTCTGTACTGGGGTGAATGTATGACATTGTTCTGCATTCTGTCCATCAACTGTTGTTTTTGCATTTGTCACCCCGAGTGGGACGGGTATGCTCAGACGTGAGCCTCGTGCTCTCCATGCCACTGAAGCCAAGCTATCCTGGCTGATGACGGCTGATAGCCAGAAACTGGTCCTAGGATTCCGGTCCAGGGAAGACATGGCTTGGCAGTTCGGGCTGGACTGTTCCCATGAGGCACAGGGTCAAGGCTGATTTGCATATAGCCATGTCTCAACTGGGGTGGCTTGGTGAGCAATAAAACGATAGATTTAGGCCCAGATCTCTGACTGGGGTGAATGTATGACATTGTTCTGCATTCTGTCCATCAACTGTTGTTTTTGCTCAAGTAAACAAAGCACACTAGTCCTCAGAGCAATTACCATAACGAAACATAAAAACCTACAGGTCACAACTATTTTGTCACTGTCAGAGAGCCTGTCGTAGCCTTATTTCAGATAAGGGTTCTGAGTATAGCGAAAACATTAGTTCCAATAAAAGCCTTCTGTAGCTTATAGCAAGTGCTTCAGTTGTCAGAGTAGCTAAACTGTTAATTTCAGAAGGATTCTATATCAGCAAGGACAGCACATCCTGTCCTGAGCTGATGAACTGCTGCAGCCCCATAACCTGAACCCAGTATGAAGTATTAAACCTGGATCAAAGAAGATCACTCACTATTACTGGATAGAGGAAACCACCAAGTAATATTTTAATTCAATTATCTGAGCTACAAAATTGTTGCTATAGCTCATCTGATGATAAACATCAAGTAGAACTTTGTCTTTACTAGAAAAAGGCAGTTTGAGCTGGTTAGTTATTCACAGGCCACAGCAGAGGCACTGACTGTGGACATTTTTTTCTCTCTTTAGTCATTATCCAAAAGTAATGTTGGCAAACGAATCTTCCTGACTTAGCTTGTACAGTTCTTTTGCAGAAATTATCCTTCATTAATTAATGTCTTGGTTAAAAGCAAAGTTTCAAATTGGAATCAAATGTAATGCTACTAATATCTAGAGGCTGAATATGGATGGTTGGGCTGCAGATAAAGCTGTATTGCAAAGAATTATTGTGATACATAGGAGTACGTTCATTTTAATAAAACCAATACTATTTAACTTCTGAATAGTAAATGAAAAACAGCTTGGTGTATATCCTTCCAAGCTAATGAAGAAACTTTTGTCGACTTACATATGGAGATAATGTGGTTTGTTGGGTTATTACAGATAACTGGTAATGAAGATTACTGCTCCATCCTACCAATTCAATTGGTATACCTAGCACATAAAATCAAGGACAAGTTGACTTTAGGCAACGACAAACAGCTGAAGGGGAAGAGGTGTGGCGCCGCGGCCAGGGCGACTGACGCTGGAATCTGGGGACCATGGTTCGATCCCCGGCTCCGGCGGCAGGTTAGCCCAGCACCATGTGACTCTGGGCAATAGCTCGCTTAATCTTCCCGACGGCCCCCCAGCGCCTAGAGACCCTTACGGGTGATTGTGCGCTTTACAAATGTGGACTTTACTTTACTTTACTGAATGAGTAAGAAGATTGCCATTTTAGAGGTAATATTTCTGTTACTGTAAAAAATTTTAACTTGAGAAAGTCATTGTCATGAGTAGGTGTTACCTAATCATAACCATATTAATATTAAGAGGATAGAAAGAATACAATAAAAAGGTAGGAAAAAAATTATTCAAGGAACAAAAGAAACAAAAGACCCAAAGCACCAGGGAAGAACCCCCATCGGTAGTTATACGGTTACGTAATGTACACCACACGCAAATAGCACATGCAAATGATAAAACATGGTATGGATATATAGCTAAATATACAAACATAGCTACACACATCTTGCACTCAAATGAAAGAAGGTTAGTTACTGTTTGCAGTATTAGGCATGATAAGGAATTTTAATTCAGCGAGCCTCCAGTGACATCATGCATATCGAGGTTTCCAGTACTATTCAGGTATTGGGATCACAAAGTACTACGCAAGTACTGCCTAATAACTTTGTTTTCAAATGCCTCTATTTTAGTTGGTAATTATCAGTAAAGTGTCAGGGTAATCTGCATTACCATACGTTTCTATTAAAATGAGCATATAAATTAAGAAGATTTGATTTGGTCATGGTAAAAGGAAGACTAAAACTATAGCTTGCTGTAATGTGTTTGCACATTTCACAACTGTACAAGCAGCATGATTATCACCACACAAAAATCTTATGTAAATAAAAGTAGTTCTGTTTTGCAGCCAATTTGATGAACAATTTAGGCTTGTTTAGGTTGCATAGGTAAGCGAATTTCTGCCCGAGTAATATTCAATGGTTGGCAGCATGAAGTGTGAGCCTACAAACATTTTCCATGTTCCCAACTCTTAACCAGTGTCTACTATAAGCATACGTCACAACATCATGCATGTAAAACAAGCTGCTAACCTACGTGAATATGCATAAGTAACTTTGAAAGGAAGACTGGTTAAATAGTATTAAGTTTCTCCCTCTGGATAAATGAAGCAAATGAAAAACAAGCTTGGTGGCGAAAAATATGCTTCCTCTAGAGTACCTAATAATGAGTGAATTATACTGAAACGTATTTTCTTGCCCTGAAAATAAAATATGTATGGCTACACACTGTTGTTTCTGAAGCATTCTTTTCTTTATGTACTAACTTGTACAAATATAGATTCAACAAGTTGCACTATCTGTTGATACTTTGCAATTGAGCCATGCTTCTCTTTATGTACCAAGTTGTAAAGTTGTACAAATGTAGATTTAACAAGTTTTGCCATTTGTTGTTTACTTTGCAAATGAGCCATTCTTCTCTTTATGTACTAAGTTCTAAAATTTGTACAAATGTAGATTTAACAAGGTGTGCCATTTGTAGATTACTCTGCATATGAACCATGCTTCTCTTCAAGTACCAAGTTGTACAAATGCAGATTTAACAATTTGTGCCTTTTGTTGATTACTTTGCATCAAGAAAGATATAGTCTCTAAAGCCAGTTATTTGAAATTCTACCTTCTGGTTAAGAACTGATACTATGAAAACAGTAATGTATATCAATATGATGCCAAAAATTCCTGGTCAGCTTATTTAACAGGAGCTATTCATGATTTAAATGGAAAATCCATCTGGAGGGAAAAGGCAAGAAGGCTAGTTTTGAGATCTGAAATAAAATCTGGGACTATGCTTCTTAAGCGCATCGTAGACTTCTTGGCACTAAATAAAATAAGAAATGCCAGGTACATCACGGACATCTATAACATCATGTTAGCTCAATAATATTTAACAGAGTCAATACAAAAAAACAGTTTGACAAAATATAATTAGCATGTGTTTTATGCTCTTCCCCATAAAGGATCTAGGACCTTCTTGGCCCAATCAAACATTCATCGACTTAAGAGGCAGATTTATTATAACAATGAACTAATACTCCACTCACTTTGCTGCTGCTCAGGGGTTAAACAAGTTGGCAAATATACATTAAACAGATTTCTATTTAAAACGCAATACCATGATGTACAGATGCACTAAAATATTGCCTCAATAATGGTAATATTTCAGAATTATGTCGTGCTGGGTAAATTCATTCAGGCTGCCATAAAAAAAAATCCTTATCACTTTCTAAATGTTGGTTAAAAGTACATCTGTCAGGTGAGTGACTAAAGATTCAGTAGTAAATAAGGTTACACCTACCAAGCTGTATATTCTTAGAAATTTGGAATTGTCTGGCAACACTGAGAACCTCTCCCAGAACACTCAATAAATATATTATTAACTGAATCTGTAAATGACTTGCTGTTATGGGTAAAACATCTCAACTTTGAAGTACAAATTCTTCGAATTGGAATGCACACATTAATGTTAATTCTGCATCATTAATTTGAATTATACAAGACACATTTTAAACACAATATGTAATTAGAGAATATTTTCCGAGCTGTTTCTTCGGTCTAATGTATTTCAATACAACTTGAAGTGAATTCAATAATTTCATGTTGATGGCAGTTGCTCAGAGAAGTAAACTAGCAGTCCAACCTCACACACACTGACCAGGCAATTTAATATAGTACCTCATTGGAACATATTCTCCCACATACTGACTTTTTGTGGTTCACTTGACAAGTGGCTGCAGTCACCTACTACTTAAAACATCCAATCACAAGATAGCAATTTATAAACATGGAACCCAGGCACTTCCATCTGCTTGTTCGACCAAATCATGCACCCACCCAGAAAAGGCAGGAATACCCAGGATAGAAACTCCCCCATTCAAGCAGCACAGATCCTGTGCAAGCACTGTGCATCAACCTCTCAATGAGTTCTTACAATTTACACTGTGAATGAAGACCAAGAGATGGGATTATGCTAATTATATCTCCAAATCCATGACAAATAGCCATAAACAGTTTAGAAATGCATATACTGCAATGACCACAGTTTGAGGTGGTGATGCTGTCCCCTCCTCTTATTGGTTCTGTAATGTTTTGGTGAGCTTTTGCGAAGATAATATTATACAGCAGTTTATTTCCAATGCATTATTACTGTAGAGTCCACAGTGCCTCATGTCAATGTCTGTCCTTCTGTTTACACATTGTTAACGGAATAGTATGAAGTGTGTGCTCTATAATAACATACAGCTCATTCACAGACACAATGTTTTAGTTTTGTCAGAATACCTGGCTATGTTAGTCAGTGCAACACTACAATGTCTAATGGCTAATTACCCGAAGCTAAAATGAAGTAGGACTGTCATTCTTTAAAAATTTTAAAAAGCCTTGAGTCAACAGTTTCATCCTATTTCCGAGAAGTCATCGGAGAAAAGTCATCTCCTAGAACTGAAGAGCAGCGGCACACCTGAAGCTTTAGTGCTGCCTTCTTGTTTGGGGGCTTTTGACACTGTGTTACATGGCGTTCTGCTGGGCACGTTTGAGAATATGATGGAAGAGGGTATTAGACTAAATTAGACCCAACCTCACAAGTAGAAATCCTTCTTTTCAACACCAATCGCAATGCTTTGTTCAATCCCTCAGAGATCATCTGTTATCCTTCTTCTTTTCAACATTTAACATGCTGCATTCAGAGGGACTAATATGGGAATTAGGCCTCAGGTGTCAAGTACTCCCAAATGACACCCAGTTCTTATTTCTCCATCAACTCAATGAAAGTATCTAGGAATTTGCATATGGTCAATGGGTGAACGTAGCACATCTAGTGGAGATAAAATCAAACTTTGCCCAAAAGCAGCCATGATCCACCCGGGTATCGCTACAATTCCACTAAAAGCAGTAATAAACATAGGTGTCATCTGAGCTGAACCTCCAGCAAAGGCAGTGTCTGTGATCTCACATTGTACAGGAATTATTTGAGGGCCCTTTCTTAAGCTCCCCAGCTCCATGAAATGCATATTAATCCTGGTAAAATCTTCTCTCAGTTTCAGCATACAGCAATATGACTTTGTTACAAAATCCAGGAAAAATGGGACAGTTTATGTGAGAAAACATTACTTCTTATACAATTTATTTTGGATATTGAAGCCAGCATTAGCTTCTTCAATGAAGCAATTTCTTCTCCCACCATGATGAAGCAGTTATTCTCAAAGATACCTGTAGCTACATATTCTAACGTGATTGAATGCGGTAGAACTCTGAAAATGTATAATTTTGAGTGAAAACAGGGTGATGTTGAGCTGTTATTGTATGTAATGCATTGTATTGCTTATGTTGTGTTTGTGTGGTTTTATCTGTTGCACCTTGAAATTGACAACTAGTGGTAATCTGTTTCACATTATAAACCTAAAATCAATTGAGTGACCTGGATTTATACATTGTCAGGTTAATTCAGCAATGCTACAGTAATTCTGTTCTGTAGCCTTCATTGACTACTAAGGATACCATGTATACTCCTTTCATTCTTTATTGCTTGATGGACCTGGGGCAGCATCAATGAATGCACCCCTCATTGCGAGTGAAGTTCTTTAAAAGTAATCTACATATAAGTGTTTGATTTCTGCCTTCTCTCTTGATCCTTTACTGAAATCTGACCCTATGTCGTCGTCACTAATAACTCGCCCTCTTTTGGAGGTGTCCCAATTCATTTTACCTTTTGTCACAGGTAATTGCCATGTATTTCACTGCAAAAAGCATTAATCCCTCCGAATGCAATGTATGTTTCAGGACTCGAGTCTCTAAATCAAGTCAGTGCTTTCCTGTAGCAGAAGGTCACACTCAATGGCTTACAAAAGTTGTTGTTGCTTCCCTTTGCTGGTCACCCTTTCAAACAGTTTCCTTTTGGGATAAAAGCAGCTCCAGAAGGACTGCTTCTTGGTTTAGTGTCATTTTTATCCTCAAACCCTAGTAATGGAGTGAGTCAGGGACATAATAAGATGCAAGAGAGGACTCCCTAAGTGCTGTCCCTCGCTGATACTATGACAAGTAACCATAACTACCAGATCCAGAAAATTCCGAAGTATGCCATGCAAGTCCGACAAGTATTCCCATCTCCTGTTCCCATCACCTTTTGTGGTTTGTAGGTACAGGAGTTTAAGTTCTGGTGAACCATCTATTGGTGCATTTGCCTTGAGATGAAGCAACTTGTTTTGAGGCGAGGGGTGTAAAGTTGTTAGTGAGTTGGGCTAGCTTTAATTTAAGCTTACCAAGGTGGTTCAGCCATCTAGGAGCACTCTTGAAAGTATCAGTGGCTGTGATTGTGTAGAATTGTTTCTATTTCCGGAATGTGGTGCTGGGCAGGCTGCATGTTCTGGTTGGAGGAGTCTTTCAGCCATGCTTCTAAAATAAGCAAAACTTCTAGGCCAGAGTTCAGTAGTAGAATAAAGATATCCCAGGAATATTTAGGAAGAGAGCTGGCTATAATTAGGAAGACCTCCTTTAAAAGCTCCTTTAGCCTCTTGAACATGCTCAGGCAGGTGAGAGGATGAAACATTCCCAGTGTTGAGCAAGTAGATTGAAGAACATGACTATTAACATGTGGGATCTTACATTCATGATTGAACAATTTAGAGGTCATGACAGTGATGGCCATGGTGTCCCACCAAACATGTGATTGGTGCATATATAAGCTTGCCTTTTAGCTCACTTTGTGTGCCCTATTAGCTCATCTACTGCACGACTGCACTGTGACTGACCTTAAGTACATGCTAGATCTCTTATACATGGGGTCAGAAAATATAGATCTTGAGTCACATACACACAAACACACACCTACCAAGATGGCTACATCAAGTTTAAATGAAGTAAAGACTAAAATAAACCCCCCAAGAAAGAAGCGAGATTCAGACAAAATAGTCTTTACCTAGCTAGACACTCCAGTCCTTCGACATCCCATAAGGCAAATAAAATATGAGTCCTCACGAGAGAAACTGAAGTGGAGAAAAGAGGGAGAATGGGGTTTCACATGTTTCTGAGACATCAGCGGAAAATAAATTCCGTTGGGTACCCTCTGCCATCATAAACCACCCTCTCTGCCAGCATGCACCAATCCATGTCTGTCTGCCAGTTCTTGAGTAGAAGTTCTTGTTCAGCACTTCACAACCGCACTATATTGAGCTTAGCTACCATGAATCACAAAGTCATCCAGAGTTTGTCTATTCAAGGAAGGTCATCCCAAATATTCAGCAAACACCACTTTGCGGTAGCCTCCATGTCACTCCCACACACGCCATTCATGCATGCAGTCATTTCTTACCAGTATTTCTGGTTTGCAGGACAGTTCCATTGCGTGTGAAAAAACATGCCAGCTTGATCACATTTCCTATGACACAGTGCACTGAATGCCCTACCCATCTTCACCAAAGTAGTACATGCATAATAACATTGATGCAAATTGTTTAATTGGAGCAGTCGAAATCTGGATCGTATTGCCACCTCACGGGGATGGTAATGCCTCGCGCCAATCATCCTCTAAGCCCTTAAGGTTGCGATCCTACAGATCCCTCAACTGAGTCAGGGCATAAGTATTGTTATTAATCAGTACACAATGAGTGAGGGAGATCGCCTGCTTAGACATGTGGTCAGTCAGTAACTTATCCTCTATTGGTGATAAAACAAATACATCAAATTGCATGTTAATTTGCAGGTAGCTGTAAGTTTCAGTCTCTGTCATTTGGTAGTCGGTCAGCAGGTCAGCAAACGAAACTACTCTAACCTGCTTCCACAGGTCACCCACCTGGGAGAGGCCATTCAGGCCCCATTTATTGAAGCACACCTGGGCCCCTAGAGTGCCCAGCTGCACAGTGTCCCACTAGGGTGTAGATTGAGTAAGGCTCCCGTTCCAGCCCAATGACCTTGAAGCTGCATGACATAAAGCGACTGTAGTAGAGGTTGAACTAAGGAGGGAGGCGGCATGTGTGTCCCCATAGAGTGCCCTGAGGTATCCCCCAGCCGCATAGTCTGCCTATCCAACTGAAGTGCCGGCTCATCCATCCTTAGATGGACCCATTGAATGAAGGTAATAAGCTGTGCCACCCAATACTTCTTTTGTATATTTGGCAGGGCTATTCCACCTTCATACCAGCCCCTCGTTTGTTTTTTTGTGGCAATTCGGGTTGGGTCCCCTCCCAAAGCAACGTATGGGTGGTACTCTCAATCTCCCGACAACAGAACGGACACATGGTAGAGTGTATTGTGAAGGTCATTAACAAAATGAGGTAGTGCCATCATTTTCAACAACACATCCTTCCCAAGGAACAACAGGGCAGAGTTCTCTAATGCTGGATGTCCCTTCGCAGTCACGCCAGTGGGGCTACAAGATTGTGCTCAGAAACAAATTCTGGATCAGGTGTAATGTAGATGTCCAAATAACGGAACCTTCTGTGACAATTTAGACTTCACCATCTCAAGGGAAGCGAGGTGCTGACCCCTGGAGGAGGTAGATTACGGACTTGTTCCAATTAATAGTATACTTTGAATTTCAGTGAAACAGGATGAGGCCATGAAGGATTCTGTCCAGCGTGAGTACTGAATATGAAGCAAAATGAAAAATATCATTGGCATGCATGGATATCCTGTCTTCCCAGTCCTCTGCCTATCTCAGCCACCTAATCAGAGGACCCCTCCTAATCCAGAAGACAAATGGCTCCAGAACAAGAGTTAAAATGAGTGGAAAGAGCGGGCAGCCTCTATCTCATTCCCTGCTGGAGCCAGAACACCTCGTCTGTACCCCCATTTACTGTCACCTGTGCCAAGGGGTCCATGTACAGCAATGCCACCCAAACCAGGAAACGTGGGCCTAAGCCCATTTTGGCTAGGATTTCAAACATATATTGCCATTCTATCATGTTGAATGCCATATTTGCGACCAATGTGAATAAGAGGGAGTTTTCGCATATGTCAGTTGCTCGGCCTAGGACTCTAGGAAATCTGTGCAAATTAGTGCTCCTTCCCGGCATAAACCCGGATTGACCGGGTGGACTAATGTCCGGAATACTTGATCAGCCTAGAGGCCAATATCTTGGCCAACACTTCCAAATTCAACAATGATTTGGCCTATATGAGACACAGTCTTTAGGAGGTTTACCCTCCTTATGAATGACAACGTTAGGGCTGGTCCTCGGGCAGAGAGCCCGCCACAATATATCCTTGAACATACGTGCAATGGGTGGGCTGTTAGGGCCGACTGCCTTACCAGAGTCTTGGAGTGCCTGGGTTACCTCATCCTCAGTAATGTAATTTTGAAGCAGTGGTGAGAGGATGTAGCCTTACGACTAGAGAGGTCGACCTCAAAGCTGGGGAACTGGGTTTGAGTCTCGGCATTGACTCTCAACATCCTGTGATTCTGGGCAAATCACGTCATCTCCCAATGCCAAACAAAAAGGATTGTGTCCGTCTGCAACAAAACAGGTGCTCAAGTAAAGCGCTCTGATACCGGACATCTTTGGGTCTCGTTTGCGCTATATAAAACTCTGAAAAACAAAAAACAAAGCAGTGTTCTGTCTGCCTTTGAAAGGCCCAGAAGTGGAATATCAGAAAGCATTTCACAGAACTCCTCTTCCGCAGCAGTGAGGGCAGGGGAGTATAAGTGTTCATAAGAAATCGCAAATGGGTTTGCTATGTCCTGTCTACCCCTCACCAACTGCCCAGCATCAGTGTAGACCTCCAGCACCCATCTATTGGGCTTCTTCTTCCTATCAAGCCAGGGCAGAGTTTTCCTGCTCTATCTCCCACTTAATAGAGGTGATGTTGGGGTGCTCAGTGACAAGTTCTTGCAGCGTCTGTGGCAGTGTCCCTGTACTCCTGCTGTTTCAAGTCTAACTTGTGATGATAGTCACCCTGACTGGGCTCAGTGAGTCTGGATCCCAATGCAAGGATTTTTTTTTCAAGTGCGTTAAGCTGGGCTTGCTTCTCCTTTTTATGACCCACTATCAGCGAAAGGCCTTGGCCCATTATGATTGCCTTATATGCCTCCCAGAGGGTACGGGATGAGTCTACCAATGTATAATTTGCTTAAAAATATCGATCTGTAGGCACACAGAGACCAGCAAGTATGCGAGGCACTTTTAGGTACTATGGGCCCAACATTATGCATCAGTTCACACTCCAGTCCGGCCAACCATAGATCGCTCCAAACCAGGGAGAGTGATCAGATATTTCCATAGCTAAATGCCGAACCTCTCAGAAATATGGGCGTTGATGTGCCAGAGGAAAGATGTAGTCAATTCTAGAGAGGGTTCCATGCACCCCAGAGTGGAAGGTGTATTGGCTCACAGTCAAGCTTTGGGTGCGTGCTAAAGCAGTCATGTACTTGGCTATAGGTCGTCGTGCAGACCCAACCAGTCTGGAGGGCCAGCGATCAACGGCCTCCAGTGGGCCCATTGAAATCACCCTCCATCAAGTTATTTCCCTCTGGGCGGCGGAGCACGAGGGCACTCAAGTCAGGAAAGTCCCCTTCATGCAGTCTGGGGGGGAATATAGGTGGAAATTATGCTAAGCTTTTTTCCCCTCCCATTTCCCTGATATCATAATATTTCATCCATACATATATTACAAAGATACTTCATCAGCTTTTCTGAAATTCACATTACTTCACCAAACATGACAACTCGTGCATCTCTGTGACCAGGACATTAACTGAGAAGAGCCTTCAGAAGGAGAAGAGTGCCTACAAACATGAAGAGGATCCACACTGCCTGTATCCTTGTCTAGGTGGCTTCAGTGTGGCCGGCCAGATATATATCTGTTGCACCTTGACTTCACCAGAACTGCACCATTTTGCACAAATCCTCTCATATGCCTGTGTTCATATTCATTGGACATATTACCTCATTGCGCCTATCTTAATCTCAGGTTATCCCAGCTCATTTGAACTCAGGTTTACAATGATAGAGGTGAGTTTTGTTTGTGGTTTTAATCTAGTTCTTCTCTCCCTTGTACTGAACGTTTTTCTACATTATTTGCTACACCAACTGAGCCCTTTTTTGCTACTAATATATGAATTGTTTTTTGATTTTTTTGAAAGAATAATTACTAATCAAATTCTCCTTTAACTAATAGTGGTATAGGTCTTGCTGCCTTTCGATCGTACTGTTGGGTAAATTGTGTTACACTACCCATATGCAACTTTGTCCTGGAGCATACATTTTCCATCTTAACAATGTTACTAAGGGATGCCTTGCAGGAATTTGTTTAACTGTGCAGGATGGTGATTAGCAATGCAGCACAGACAGTGGAACATATCCAAAGGTACCATTTTCTGGTACTTCAAATTAGAATGAAATGTTTTCATCAATACGCTGCATACAAAAATGGTATACAGATGCATGGCATGCGCTAAAGTTACTCTAAAAAAATGCTCTAACTTCATCTGAGTACAGACAAAATCTGATAATATCCCCACAAAGGTCATAAAACTATAACTGAGACCAGTCTCAGTTACCAAAAAATGTAAGGGGGGGGGGGGCACAATGTAAATGTACATTGCTGATATTGATATTTATCCAAATATAAACAGAAATTACCAGGGAAGCCCCCTAATTTATAATACTGTTCAGTTTGCTTAGAAATGTACAGCTCTTATGTTTTTATTTATTGATTGGTATATAAATACATATATGTATATATTAAATGTTACTTACCATGTAAGCATCTGTTTGTGGCATGTAGTGCTGTAGATTCACATGCTTAGGATAAGTCCAACATCTAGTGTTTTTCTCAGAAGTGTGCAAGTTGTTTTTCTTCGAAGAAGTTTTTTGAGTCACAAGGTAGTGACTCCTCCTCTTGCTTGTAGTGCAGATGGTTATTGACTCCATTGTTAGATTGTGTTTCATTTGGCGGGTGAGGCTGGAGTGAAAGGATAGTGTATCCTATGTTGATGACCATGTAATATTTCAATGTATAATGTATATAAATGCAAGAAACACAAGGAACTGGGGAGGAGGGTGGGCGCATGGGAATCTACAGCACTACATGGCATAAACAGATGCTTACAGGGTAAGTAACATTCACCATTTGATGGCTTGCGTGGCTGTAGCTACACATGCTTAGTATAGACTAAAAAGCAGGTCCCTTTATAAGTGGGGACTAACTTTTCCCTGGTGCATCTGTTTGAAATAATGCACGCAGTCCTGCTTGATGAACATTTGATTGAAGTCGAGCCATTAAATCTACACTATAATGTTTTGTAAATGTATGTGGTGCAGTCCATGTAGCTACTGCTTTACATATATCCGCTATTGGAATATTCCCCAGAAATGCCATAGAAGTCCCTTTATGTGTGTAGAGTGGGCTTTTGGTGGGAAAGGAAGAGGTCTTTTGGCTTTACCATAGCAGGTTTGGATACATTTTACTATCCAAAGTGCAATACCCGATTTGGAAATTTCTTTACCTTTATGTGGTTTTGAGAATGTTAAAAACAGTTTTTCAGAAGGACTGTATTCTATATATATACTACATTAGTGCTCTCTTAACATCTAATGTGTGTAATACTCTTAGGGCCAAATGTAGGTAATCTCGATTTACCTACTCTTAAATACCGAATCATACCGATTCGGTATTTAAGAGTAGGTAAATGGGATGTAGGTAATTTCTCTTTTTAAATTACCAAATCGGTAAGATTCGGTAATTACCGAATCGGTAATTGCCATTTATTCCTATGGTCCTGGAGGCCCATAGGAATGAATGTCAATTACCGAATCGGTAAATACTGATTCGGTAATTGGGGAAACATTGAATGGTGGCAGGGTGTCACTTTGACACCCTGTTGCACCGCTCAATCATGTATGGGTGCACATGTTGCAGACATACATGCCCCAAGGGCATGTATGTCTGCAACATGGCAGCGTTTGAAAAGCAAAAAAATGCTTTTTCAAGGCTTTTCATTATTTACCACCAACTTCTAGTTGGTGGTAAATAACGAATTCTTAAAGCCCTGTAGCACTGATTACAGTGCTACCTACATCTCATAATACAGATTCGGTAATTTTACAGAATCAGTAATTTTACCGAATCTGTAAAATTACAGAATCTGTAAAATTACAGAATCTGTATTTTAGGTGGCCCTACATCTTTTTTTCCAAATACCGGTCGGTAATGGCCGAAATTACCGAGTTTCGGCCGTTACCGACCAGTATTTGCCTACCTACATCTGGCCCAAAGTTCTTAAAACTACTTTGTCGTTATGTACCTGCAAAAATGGTTCCTCTAAAGTGAGAGCTTGAATTTCTCCTACTCTTCTGAGTGAAGTAATTGCAAAGAGTAAAGCAAGTTTATATGATAAAAATTGTAGTGGACATGTGCACAATGGTTTACATGGTGGACCCATGAGCCTTGTTAGCACAATATTCAGATTCCACTTTGGTGTGGGTGGAGCTCTAGGTGTAATAACTCTTTTAAGGCCTTGTAGAAACGCTTTATTTACAGGAATTCTGAACATAGATGTTTGTTCTCCATTCTGAAGCTATGCAGCTAATGCTATAAGATGTATTTTTATAGAAGTAAAAGTTAACCCTGCGACTTATAAATGAAGCAGATAACATAAAATATTTTGAGGTGATGCATTTAGTGGTTCAATATCTTTTGAGTGACAATAATGAACAAATGGTTTCCACTTTGCAGCATAGCATGCCCTTATCGTGGGTCTTCTTGCTTCTTTTAGGATATCCATACATTCTTATGGTATATTTCGGTATCCAAATTCTAAGACCTCAGGAGCCACATTGCAAGATTGAGTGATCTGGGATTGGGTGTCTTGCAGTTCCTTTGTTTTGAGAGAGGAGGTCCTGTCTTTTGGGTAGTAGTTGATGTGGGCCTACTGACAACTCTAGTAATGTTGTGTACCACAGTTGCCTGGCCCATGTGGGAGGAACTAGGATGAGTGTCAGTGATGTCTGCCTCAATTTGTGAATTACAAATGGAAGCAGAGAGAGAGGTGGAAAAGCATTAGCAAACATCCCTGACCAAATGCTCCATAGTGCGTTACCTTTGGACTGTAGATGTTGGAACCTGGAGGCAAAGGTTTGGCATTTTGAGTTCAGTGGGCTTGCAAATAGATCTGCGTCCGTTTGTCCCCATCGTTGGAAGAATGGGTGTAGGACTTGTATATTGAGTTCCCACTCGTGGACTTGTTGACGTATCCTGCTGAGGATATCTGCTGTGTTGTTGTCTACTTCTAGAATGTATGGGGCACACAACTTAATGTTGTGTTGTAGAGCAACTTCCAGATTTTCTGTGCTAGGAGAGATAACTGTGGAGATTTGGTCCCCCCGTGTCTTTTCAGATAATACATGGTATTCATGTTGTCTGTTTTGATTTAGACTACTTTGTCTGTAAGGTGAGGAAGGAATGTTTTTATTGCTAGATGAACAGCTAGCAGCAATAGGTGGTTGATATATAAAACGATTGACTGTGTGCCCAGTGCCCATGTTCAGTCATTTCCTGTGACTGCACTCCCCATCCAGTTATCAATACACCAGTTGTTATGGTTGTTTGCGGAACTGGATCTATAAACGTTCGTCCCTGTAACAGATTTTTGGAGTTAGACCATTGCAGAGAGTGACAAAGTTAACAGGTAATCAACACTAGATCCTCTAATTGACCATCCGCTAGAGACCATTGTTGCATTAAGCATTGTTGTAGAGGGCGCATATCGAGTCAGGCATGAGGTACTATGGATATGCATGATGCTAAGGGCCCTAAGAAAAGCATAACTGTTCTTACTGATATTTATTTTTGAGCCTGGAACTGTTACACCAGGGTTTTGAAAGTTTGTACCCAGGCTGCTTTTGGGTAAGCTACTCATGTTTGACAATTTAGTATGGCTCCGAAGTAAGAATGTATCTGTAGAGGATACAGGTGTGAGTTTACTGTATTGATTTTGAAGCCTAGTTGGTGTAGTAAATGTATTATTTTTTGTGTATGTTGCAAACATTTGTGATATGTGTTGCTTTTGATAAGCCAGTCGCCTAGATATGGAAAAACATTTATGTTTTGTCTTCACATGTGGACTGCTACCACTGCCAGACATTTGGTAAACACTCGGGGAAACATGAACGGAAGCACTTTAAATTTAAAGTGTTGTCCGTTCAAAGCAAACCTCAGGTATTGCCTGTGTGCTGGGTGAACTGGAATGTGAAAATATGCATTTTTTAGGTCCAATGCAGTCATGAAGTCTCCCTGTTGGAGAAGTGGTATACCATCCTGAAGAGTGACTATATGAACATGTTCCTGATGGATCTACTTGTTTAGAGGTCTGAGGTCTATGTTGTATATGAAAGTAAAGGAATTAGACCCCTGTGCCTTTTTGTTTTTATGGTACTGGTTCCATTGCTCCTTTGCTTAGTAGAACTTGAATTTCTTCTACTAATAGCGTTTGATGATTTGTTGATAACCTGTAAATGCGAGGTGGAATGTTTGGAGATGTTGATGCTAGCTCCGGACTATATACATGATGGATAATATCTCACACCAATTGATCGGATGTGATATTTATCCAAACGGGAAGGAAATGTTGTAGTCTTCCCCCAACAGGTGTTGTGTGACGGGGAATGATAGGAGTGTCAAGCCTTAGTGTAGGTAGTGATTTTCCTAAAACCTCCTTTACCTCTGCCTCTAATATTGTTTCCTCTATAGGACCAAAATACAAATAATAGTGGAGGGTCAAAAACTATGAATTTCACAAGAAACGACTATGTGAGGGAACTAGTGGCAGTAGTCCACTAACCAGGGTACATCATTCGTGATGTTTGAAAGATACCCATCAGTAGCTCTTCCTTGGTGCCCTTTTCATCATATGGGTTCCTTCTAACCATGAAGGATGGTATTTTAGTTTGGTCAAAATTGACAGCATGAGGACCAGTGATGGTATGGCTGGGTCGCAGGGGGCTACTGAAAAGCAGTGCGAGGGGGTATGTGATAAAGTGCAAAAAGTGCAGGGTAGTGGTATATAAAATTAGATAGCTATGAGGAAAATTATTTATTGCAGACCTCAGAGTTTCTAAGAGTTAAAAAGAGCGAAATTGGTAGTTTCACCTAATAGCTACCAACAGGTTGGTCGACATGTTTCAGCAGGATTTCGGATCACAAAGGTATCCACTGCATTCCTCAGGACCTGTGTCGCTACTGCTAGTGTTGTGTGGGAAGTATAAAAAAAGGAAAGGTTTCACCTGGGTATTAGTGAAGAATCATTCTCCCAGCTGAGAAGTCCGGTGGAGAACAAACATAGTCGAAAACAAAGGAAAAAACATACAATTAGTATACCTACGGTATCCAAAACACTTTCATGGTATACCATATCTATAGAGAGAATTTATAATGCAATCCTCTTGGTAGTACTTTTATTCCTACATATAACCACAATACCTTGATGTGATATGTAGTAGAACTCTCACTTACCATGTTGTGCAGGAGAGTACTGCCTCACCTCGCCTGGCAGACAGCTCAGGTAATTGAAGCACCGCTCTAGTGTAAAAGGAAAGGCATACAAAGACACGTCAGCAACAGCTGCCTTCACACTTAATCACAACTTTTTCTGGTGTTTCTTGCAGGTCAAAAAAAGGCCAAATAGCCCTGACTTAGGCTTTGGCAACAGTTAATCATATGGCACTGGCCAGGCCTTCGGTGACTGAAAAGTATGTATATTGTCAGTTGTTCTTATGAGAGGAACAATTATATCTGATCACAAAGGGTAGCATAAGGATCGTCTGTGCTTCGCCTTGCAATTGCCCAATGCGTGAAAAGTGTCTCCCTGGGTAGTTTAAAAGTACCACTGCGAGAAACAAAGAAGGAATCCCCGCTTGTAGAACTAAGTCTCAGTCAATAACCTCAGTTCAAGAACGCTTTCAGAGACGGAATTGAAAATGCTCAACAGAGGTCTGGGTTTGTGGCCACGAATATGGGTGACCCGTTCCAGACCCAAATTGAGATGGGGAAATTCTTCAGGAAAATCCGCTTACACTTCCTTTTCGCTAAGGACAATGAAGGTGGAAGAGATCAAGCATTGATGGACCATAATACAGGTCTGAAAAGACCCTCTACCTTCAATCCACCAACTACCTGACTGCCAGCGAAGGTCATGGCCTTTGAAGAGGCGGTGGATAGCGACATCAAGAATTTACTGCAACAGTACAGCAAACCCTTCATCAATTTCCCTAAGAGAGAACAGTTAGCTCTGAAAAATCTAGCAGAGGACTCTCCGGTGGTGATCAAACCTGCTGACAAGGGCGGTGCTATAGTTGTCCTTGATACAACTACATACCGTGAGGAATGCATTCGACAACTCAACGACGTGAAATCATATCGGAAACTCACTGAGGACCCGACAGAGAGACTGTCACTGGCCATCAAACAACACGTTGAAGAGGCACTCTCCGAGGGATGGATAACATCGAAGGAGGCATCATATCTACAATTGGCACACCCTATTGTTCCTTACTTCTACGTGCTTCCCAAAGTGCACAAACCTCAGCGGCCACCACCCGGACGCCCAATAATATCGGGCATTGGGTCTCTTCTCGAACCCCTCTCCACATTCGTAGACCATTTTTTGAGACCTATGGTCCACAATATGCCTACATATCTACAAGACACGAAGGATGTTTTGAAGATTTTACCAGACGTCGAGTTTGATGCCAACATGGATCTATTGGTATCCTTCGATGTAGAATCTCTCTACACGTCAATCCCCCAAAGAGAGACTCTTGATGTGATCGAGACCTTACTAAGAGCGCGTGATTTAGACTCAATCACTCCGGTTTCCTTCATCATGACTTTGGCCAATCTAGCGATGACCGAGAATTACTTTCAATTCGAGGATTCCATGTATCTACAGGTCTCTGGGACCAGCATGGGCAGCGTTTTTGCCCCTAGTCTGGCGAATCTCTACGTCCATCGGTTTGAAGAAGAAACCATCCTCACCAATACGAATCCTTTTCTCGCCTCGCTACGCTTATGGAAACGTTACATTGATGACGTCCTCGTGGTTTGGCGTGGGACTGTGGATGAGCTAAAAACCTTCCACGTTTGGCTGAACAGCAGAAATGCATTCCTCCGCTTTACCGTCGAACACAGCAAAACACATCTGGCTTTTCTGGACTTGAAGATCAATGTCACTCCTACTGGTCTTCAATCTGAACTCTATCGGAAACCCATGTCAAGGAATTCTCTGTTGAGCTACGATAGTTGCCATCCGAAAGCTCTGAGGGACAACCTGCCCTACGGGCAATTCCTGGGAATTCAGAGGAATTGCTCTACTAGGGAGGGTTTCTTCCACCATGCCAAAATGTTGGAGAACAACTTGCTTGAGAAAAAGTATCCTAAGCAATTAATACGAAGGTCGAAAAAGAGGGCGTTTAATAACAACCGTGAAAGCCTTCTGGAGCCTCCAGTCCCCAAAGCACAAGAACCTCGGATCACCTGTGTCAACACGTTTGGCACTCGTTCCAATCAGATCCAGAGGATCATTAAGAAGCATTGGGGGATCCTGAACACGGGAAATGATAATTTGCCCCCTCCTCTGTTTGCCTTCAAAAGGGGTAGAAACCTGAAGGACCAACTGGTTCACACTAGACCTAGAGCAGTGACCCCGAGAGCAGTAGGTACACTTTGGGACATGCCAGCCGTGACAGGTCACCATCCCTGTGGGAATTGTGCTGCATGTCCGCAGACTGCCAAATCAAAAACCATCGACATTGGAGGTGGGCGACAGTGGGAACAAAGGCGCTTCACCAATTGTAACAGTCTTAATGTCATTTACCTGATAGTCTGCCCTTGTGAATACAAATACGTGGGTATGACGACTAGAAAAGTCAAGACACGCATTTCCGAACACAGGAGCACCATCAGGTGTCGGAAACAGTCCACCAAAATGACTAACCATTTTCTGGAGGTGGGACATGGCCCTAATGATTTCCTATGGACTATTCTAGAACAACCACTGATACCCAATCACGTGAAAGACATTAATAAGTTTCTGTTTAAGAAAGAACAAAAATGGGTGTATACCCTCAACTCAGACAAGGACGGGTTGAACGATGACATCCCGTGGATGTCACTCTGATATGTATTCCTCTAGCACATGTGTGTTACCTCAAGTCAACCAAACATGTACAGGGGGCTTGGCATTAGTTCTGACCAGTTATTAGGCTACGTTTGCCCTTCCCCATTTTGCTGTTATTCACACATACTAACATCATGATAAGATTACCCCTAGATTAATTATAAATCTCCACGGATAAATTCTATCTTAGTGTGTAGGCCCACACGCCATTCATTATGACACCACACACCCTACACCGCAGAAGGGTACATTTACCTGCCTGCCGGCGTCATTACATCTTAAGGAACTCCTTATAGTCGAATTGAACTGGAGCTCCCCCTCTCTAACCAACAACTGCGCATCAGAATAAATATCCCACTACATCGCAATTGTGTATTTCACCTTGCTGGCGTTGCAGTGCTGGCTTTACTATAATTAATAGTTCATTCAGAGTCCAATCAGACTGGATGACACCCTTGTATACATGCCTACGATTCTGGCTCTGTATCATCAATATAAACGTAAGTGTTCACACAAGTCAATATGTCTGGGAGCGGTGATTCCATCCCTAGGACTACATGTCCCACAATCCTCTTGGGGCACGTGATGTAATGCGACACGCCCAGTTGAGGAAGTGAAATTGCTGTTGCCTGTTCCGCGCGTTACCTCCCCTTACAGCCAGAGGGACGCTGGAAGTACCGACGGACAGGTAAGAGATACGCTCTCCTTGCCTGTCTGTCAGCGATCAGAGAAGCGGGCTGCCACTGTATGCGCTCTCTACCATTATGCGCATTGAATAGGGAGTGTTGTGAGCGAGTGTTTCTGCAGAGCGCGATTGTTTCTATCAGGCGGTGCTGCCCCTTTGCAGTGCAGCCTCACTAAGCAGTAATATAAACATTTTTTGGTCAATCCATCACGGCGCAATAGATATCTGCCATTACCGCTCGCATTTAAGCGTTGGGGCATTGATTAATAGCTTGTCAGCTCAAACGCGAGCGGTCATCACAAAGCGGAATCACTGTGGGCATTTACCCGCGCTGGGACATAAGATTGTTTGAATCGCTCGTGTTGTTGAGCTAGATATTGATCCTTTGCAGTGTAGCCTCACTAAGCGGTAATATTTATTAATATATTTTTTTGTCAATCCATCACGGCGCAATAGATACCAGCCATTACCACTCGCATTTAAACTTTGGGGCATTGATTAATAGCTTGTCAGCTCAAGCGCGAGCGTTCATTACAAAGCGGAATTACTGTGGGCATTTTCCCGCGTTGGGATGCAAGATTGTTTGAATCGCTCGTGTTGTTGAGCTAGATATTGATCAATCGCGTGCGAGTGTAAACGCTAGTAGACATGAATTAGGACACGCGACTTAAACGCAGAGATTCTCTCTGTGACCAATCCAGTCCGTGTATTGATTTATTTTATTATTTACTGATTAATCGCGTGTCAGTCTATATATATTGACTGAGACTTAGTTTTACAAGCGGGGATTCCTTCTTTGTTTCTCGCAGTGGTACTTTTAAACTACCCAGGGAGACACTTTTCACGCATTGGGCAATTGCAAGGCGAAGCACAGACGATCCTTATGCTACCCTTTGTGATCAGATATAATTGTTCCTCTCATAAGAACAACTGACAATATACATACTTTCCAGTCACCGAAGGCCTGGCCAGTGCCATATGATTAACTGTTGCCAAAGCCTAAGTCAGGGCTATTTGGCCTTTTTTTGACCTGCAAGAAACACCAGAAAAAGTTGTGATTAAGTGTGTAGTCAGCTGTTGCTGACGTGTCTTTGTATGTCTTTCCTTTTACACTAGAGCGGTGCTTCAATTACCTGAGCTGTCTGCCAGGCGAGGTGAGGCAGTACTCTCCTGCACAACATGGTAAGTGAGAGTTCTACTACATATCACATCAAGGTATTGTGGTTATATGTAGGAATAAAAGTACTACCAAGAGGATTGCATTATAAATTCTCTCTATAGATATGGTATACCATGAAAGTGTTTTGGATACCGTAGGTATACTAATTGTATGTTTTTTCCTTTGTTTTCGACTATGTTTGTTCTCCACCGGACTTCTCAGCTGGGAGAATGATTCTTCACTAATACCCAGGTGAAACCTTTCCTTTTTTTATACTTCCCACACAACACTAGCAGTAGCGACACAGGTCCTGAGGAATGCAGTGGATACCTTTGTGATCCGAAATCCTGCTGAAACATGTCGACCAACCTGTTGGTAGCTATTAGGTGAAACTACCAATTTCGCTCTTTTTAACTCTTAGAAACTCTGAGGTCTGCAATAAATAATTTTCCTCATAGCTATCTAATTTTATATACCACTACCCTGCACTTTTTGCACTTTATCACATACCCCCTCGCACTGCTTTTCAGTAGCCCCCTGCGACCCAGCCATACCATCACTGGTCCTTATGCTGTCAATTTTGACCAAACTAAAATACCATCCTTCATGGTTAGAAGGAACCCATATGATGAAAAGGGCGCCAAGGAAGAGCTACTGATGGGTATCTTTCAAACATCACGAATGATGTACCCTGGTTAGTGGACTACTGCCACTAGTTCCCTCACATAGTCGTTTCTTGTGAAATTCATAGTTTTTGACCCTCCACTATTATTTGTATTTTGTTCAGTTACCCCCGGGGAGTATAGTGCCGAGTGGTCATTAAAAATAATCCCTGAGACCCAAAACTACTCTTATTTAATTAATCCTCTATAGGACCCCCTATAGTATCCTCTAGGAGAGGCTGCCTGATTTTGTGTTTCCTTATAGGAGCTGGATGTGTCAGTGGAGGTTGCTTTTGATCCTAAGCGATATGAGGAGCGACAAAAAGTGCCCCTTTGAGATTTTGTTTGTGGGGCTCTCATTGATTTAGCAGTTTCAGTATCTTTTTTAAAAAAAATTCTAGGAGAGAAGCAGCCTGGGGCCCAAAAATATGCTTTCCATCAAAAGGAAGGCCTGGGAAATGTTGTTGGACTTCTGGTTTAAAACCTGATATCCTTAACCTGGTATGTCTCCTTAGTATAAGGCTGGTGTTTATCCCTCTATTCTCTGTATCGGCAGCATCAAGGGCACATCATATGTTTGTATTTGAGATGTTATGCTTTCTTTATATGTCCCTTGGGGAGATTTTGTAAAATTTCCTCTATTTCTTCCCAGTTTGCCTTGTCATAACTTGATAACAGACCTATAGAGTTTGCAATTCTCCAATGGTTAGATGATTGTGCTGCCACCCTTATCATGCTGCATCTATATGTTTGCTCTCTTTGTCTGGTGGAGGAGGCTTACCAGTTGCCAGAGAGCTTGCTCTTTTTCAGGCTGTAGTCACTACTAAAGAATCCAGTGTTAGCTGACTCCTATTATAAGTAGGATCTGCTGGGGAATGTTTATATTTTTTAATAACTCTAGGAGTGATAATTCTAGATTTGACAGGGTCATTGAATATATCAGTAGTATAGGTTACTAAAGAGAGTCACTGTTCTTGACATAGGAACTAGAAGAAAGGGTCAGTCGTTTTTGAAAGGTGGAGAAGAGTCCGAGAGACTCTTACTTGATGCCCTCACACACCCCGAAGGGTTTCATGCTTCATCATGGGGCGATGCTCCTCGTTGGGCCAGCGCTGCAATGCCCTACTGCTCCCCGAAGAGTCACTTTATCTTAGATCTTTTATAGAGCTATCCGTAAGGTGTGTGCAGGTCTGTGTGCTGTGTTAAGTGAAGCGTAAAACTTAAAAATGTCTAGAGGGTATCTGTGTTAGACTAATTTAATCAGGGTGATCCCTCTGTCATAGCTAAAAGGTTAACTATTGCTCAAGAGTAGGTATGACCCTCAGTAGCTAGACAAGTGCAGGGTTTTATTAAAAAAGGGGTAAGGTCGACATGTTTTGTGCTGTGGTATGGTCTCAGGAACAGATCCTACGTGCTTCTTCAGGACCGTAGAAACGTGATAAGTAAGAGGGATTGTGCGGTGGCCTTATTGAAAGGAAAGTGCAACTGCAATGGACCCAAACAGTGGTCTTTATCTAAATGACAAAAAAGGGAAAGGAAGAAAAATAGATAATTCAAAATTCAGTGGAGTAGTGCCATTTCAGTGCAAATTTGAGGTCCCTAATTGGTGCACCACAGTATAATAATATGAGAAAGAGCCACAAGTTAAGGTTGTCACATGTGGATTGGTTGGGTGAATAGTTAAATATATATACTAAAGAGTTTTGCTGAGCAATAAAATTAAAATGAAACTTGAGCGATGAATCATCTAGTCATGAACAATACTCATGGTGTACAAGTTGACATTGACTGCCCCATTAGATATCAGGATAGGGGTGGCCAGGCTGTGGTGAGGATGATCATGTTGTGACCATAAAGACCACCACAGTAGTAGTGATCAATTAGCTAGTTCCCATTGATGGCAAACCTTTTAATACACACCGTGATAGTACGGGTAGCAGGGATAGGTTGTGGAGGGAAAATGGCTAAGGGCAGCTTACCTATTCAGAGTTGGGCAGGATGCTCCATAAGTCATAGCGAGAGGGAGCTTACCATCACCATCTACATAACAGAAAGGTAGTATTGCTAAGGTTGGAGCCAAGCAAGTGTAGTGTCTCCACGCGAAGTTCCACGGAGTTGGAAAACAACTCAGTGGAACTTTGCTCTGTGCCCTCCCGAAGTAATTATAAAGTATATCTTGCGAGTGCGCATGTGCACACGCAAGACCTACAATGTAGTGGTTATCTAAGAAGAAGGACGGCGAGAACGAGGAAGGAGAGCTGGCATGGCGAGTAGGCGGCAACCATGGCAGGTAAGTGCCTTTTTATTACTTTATGATTACTTTGGGAGGGTGGAGGGGCCGGCTAACTATGCTCCTGCACGGAGTAGTAGTTTTACCTAAGCTCCGCCTTCTCAACAGAATGCGTAGTAGGCAAAACTACGTAAGCTACGCTGGCAGAGTGTAGTTACCCACCCGGGCTTAATTATTGCTGCATTTACCAGTGGACTCATAGCGTATGTATGCGTGAGGAGGAAGTGTGTTGAAACTCACAGTTTTGTCGGATGGGACAGAATCTTGCACCTATCCGACCTCTCGCCAGCTTGGGAATTGTTGGGCATGACGGTTCCAGTATTTCATGTTACTGTCGGGCGCCGAGGGAGATAGGTGTGGTTGAGGGCGCGAGAAGTGTGATAAAGTCATCACGTGTGAGAAAGCCGTTGGTGAGGACGGTGGTGATTATGGGTGCCATCTTAGAGTGGTTAGGAGTGACATTGTGCGCTTGGGAGGAAATGGATATTCTTTGTGAGTTCATGTATACTATTCATTTTACCTGCCAAAGTCCATGGAGCAGTGAAACAATGTGCATGCCTCGTGTGTGAGTGGTGATCAGAGTGGTAAATAACCACAGAAGGGCCAGTTACATAATAGGAGGTTGGCATTGTTTTATATCAATTTATAGATTGATCAGTGTATTGCCCTGAAAGGCCAGGTATGATCAAGTGTATAGGTGGTAATGCCAATACACTAGGGACTATGATTAGTAGGTATTGTAGTGTAACCCTCACGTATATATGCTGCATGGGGAGTATCACAATCAATGGCGTAGTGGATCTTCATGAGTCCATGTATACTAATAATTATAGTTACCAAAGTCCATGGTGAAGTGAAACAATGTGCAGCCCTCATGTGTGAGAGGTGGTCAGAGTGGTAATAGACCACAGACATTGTAGGAGGGTGAATGGCCACTCAGATTGGCTTATTTATCATTGTATAGATTGATTGGTGTATTTCCCTAAAAGGGATGATCAAGTGTATAGAATGGGAATGTCAATACACTAGGGACTATTAATAGTAGGTATTGTAGTATATCACTCATGTATAAATGCTGCTTGAGGAGTGTCACCAAAAATGGTGTGGTAAAGTATACTTGTGAGTGTTAGTCAGTGAGAATCCACAGGGAAAAGAGGCAGACTAGATTTAGTGTTTGAACACAACCGGAAAACACCCACCATTGTTCTTTCTGGCATAGCATGGAAGCATTCCATGACACATTGGCTTCCAGAATAATCCATGTTAGTTGGTCTGTGGTATGGCGTTTCTCAATATAATGCACATTTTGGTTGTGCTTTGTCCGAAGCAAATGTTACTTGTATGTTCACCGATTCTGACTTTCGCAGGTCTGGTGGTCATGCCCACGTAATGTAAGTCACAGGGGCATGGGATTAAGTGGACACCGTTTTTTGTATTACAATTGGTGTGTTGTCGTTGGGTACATCTGATATTGCCTAGCTGGAGATTTTTTGTGTGGCATGTAGAGGCATGTGCACTGCACTTACCACAAGAATAGTGGCTTTTGACTGTAGGGAGGTCCCACAGCATGGTTTGTTGTGTCATCCTTTTGGTCTGCGGTCGGGTGCGGGTCAGCAGGTCTTTTAGATTTTAAGTTCTCTTAAAGGCAAATCTGGGACGTCCTAACTGGAGTTCTCCTTTGTTGACAATGTCCCAGTGTATTAGAATAATGTTTTTTACTTTATTGGATGTACATCGTGACACAAGTCATGGTATCTTGCATTCTCGGGTGGTTTTGAAAAGGGCTTCGCGGTGGTTATTGCGAGCCATCTTCTTTGCCGTTCTGATGACTTTCTTTGGGTAACTATTGTGTAGATAAGTGTGTCCGCTTCTACATAGTAGTCGATTGTGTTGCTGCAGTTCCTCCTCAGCCTCAGGAATTGTCCATATGGAAGATTCTCGCAGAGTGCTTTTGGGTGGTGGGTGTTAAAGGGGAGGGCTGTTGAAGTCAATCGTTTTTTTGTATGTTTTGGTTTGTAGTGTGCCCTCGTTCAGGGAGATAAGAGGGTCCAAGAATAGGATCTCCTTATTGGAGTTGGAGATAGTGAAATTGAGATATGGGTCTTTTGTATTGATCCGGAGATGGAATTCTTCACACCTTTCCTCAGTGCCAGACCAAACGATCAGAATATCATCAATGTAATGTTTCCATTTGATGATGTCCGTCTGGTAGGGGTTTGTGTCGGTGAATACATGTGAGGATTCAAAATCCGCCATGTAGAGACAGGCCAAGCGTGGTGCGAAAGTGCTGCCCATGGATGTTCCGTGTATCTGGTGGTATAGTTGGTTCTTTATTGGAAGAAGTTGTTTTTGAGGGCTATACTTGCACACTCCATGATAAACTCCACTGGTGTGGGTGAAGCAATCGTGCTGATTCTGATGTTGTTGTCGATGACCCTGATGGTGGCGTCTTGTGGGATGTTAGTGTACAGGGCTTCACATCAAAGGTAATGAGGAAGGTAATCTCATGTTGATTGGGTAGGTTGTCATTGAGGCAAAAGGTTTATTTGGTGTCCTTAAGAAATGACGGTGTACTCTGTACCAAGGGTTGTTGGAAGTGATTGCAGAATTGGCTAAACTGTTCTAAAAGAGAGCCAATGCCGGACACTATAGGCCGTCCTGGATGGAGTCGTATATTTTTATAGATTTTTGGAAGAATGTAGAAATATGGGATTGTTGGTGAACTCTTCATCAGAAAATCTGCTTCAGTCTTCGTGATTCATCCGTTAGAGAGTTCTTCATTTACCAGGATTTTTATTTTCTTGGTCAAGGTTTTCTGTAGGATCTGTATACAATTTCTTGTAGTATTGGGTGTTGTCCAAGTGTCTCTGGCATTCGTTGTCCTAGTCATCCGAGTTCATGATGACAGTGGCACCTCCCTTGTCAGCTGGTTTTATGACTATATTGGAGTAATTATTGAGATCCATAATGGCTCTTCGTTCTCTTGCTAATAGATTGTTGAAGGGGACCTTTGGCATAAGGTGTTTGACATCTTTCAGGACGTCCTTCTCAGAGGTAAGAATCTCGCTAGGAGTCATAGCAGCATTGGGTGTAAATCTTGATGGGATACACAGTCCAGAGTCCGAAGGAGTGAAGCTCTCTTGGTTATTGAAAAACTAGCGTAATCTCAATTTTCTGAAGAAGATGTGGAGTTCTCCAGTCAGTTTAAAATAGTCTTCCTTGGGGGTAGGGACATAGCCTAAACCTCTGCTTAGGACCACTGTTTCATCCGTGATCACTCGTCTGCTGGACATGTTGACAATTTGGTATTTTTCGTCATCTGGCTCTTGGTTTGCCGTTGGTTCCCAGGGTCAATCCATTGAACCTGTTTTTGGTCATTTTATCTTCTTCCTCTGCTTCTGCCCCTGCCTCTGTTCCAAAAAGGAGGGGGGTTCTGGTGTTAGAAGAAAGGTTGGAAGGGGGGTTGTTGTGGTCCATGGAAGCAGGGGTACCATAATGGAGGAGCTCCTGGATATCCTGGCAGGTGGAGTAGATAGGAGTCACTGGGCTCTCTAGTTCTTATTCCAGCTTCCATTGCTGGTGTTGATATTCAACAGACTTGGGGCCATATGTATCAACATACCCTTTTGCGATTCCTTAATAACGATTTTTAAGGAATCGCTATTTAGAAATCGCAAAATGGTATGTATCAAGAAATTCGCTATTTTTTAGTGATTCCTTAAAATTCCTTAATTGCGATTGTTGGTGGTAATTTGCGATTCCTTAAGGCCAATTTGCAAAATGTTTTGGCTTCTTACATTGCATTTAAGGAATCGCAGAATTTGCGATTCCTTAAATGCAATCGCAAAATAAGGAATTGCAAAATTTGCGATTCCTTATTTTGCTAGCAAATTCACTTGATACATACTATTAGGCCAAATTGCATTCACAAACGCCGAAATTCTGCAAATTTCGGCGTTTGCGAAGTCAATTTGGCTTCATACATATGGCCCTTGATCTTGTAGAGGTAGAGGAGCCGTGGTCTGAAGATGTATCGTTTCCTGGTGTCAGGTAGTCCTCTTTGGTACAAGGGTAGACTTTTTCCTTCCCAAAATTCTTAATATCCTTCTGACGTTTGTAGATCTTCTTCTGCATCAAATAATCCTTATGTTCATTCATTTCAATGTTGATCTCAGAGAGACGTGACTTGAAAGCCGATTTGCTAATGCTGGTTTTCAAGTCACTCTCTGCAATATTGATCTTGGTGTTGAGTGCTCAGAGAGGCGTTTGGCAGTGCTGATAACTAAGATGAGCCAATCTTGAATACATTCCCATGTGATTTGGCTCCATTCTTTTCTGAAAATGAGGTCTTACAGAAATAGTCGGGGGTCACTGTCACAAGGAGTCCATTGGGGGCTATGATGGCCCTTAAATATTCAGTCATAATAGCCCCATGCATGTCTATTTTATCTTGTTTTTTGAGTGTGGAAATAGAATTCAAATCTCCCTGGGGGGTGCTAGTGTGGGTAGTGCCATCTGCCCCTAGAAGAGATGGTATTCTTAGGATTTCGGAAACTATGTCCTCACCATAGCTGAGTCCTAGATGTTTGTCCATGTTGAAAAGGAAGGAAGTAAAGAGAAAATATAGATATGTCCCTGGGATGTGCAGACATGGTTAAGTACCTGAGAAGGGCAGAGGGGGGGCAAGAAGCTGGATGTAGGTCCAGTGGCTTGTGCTCTCGAGTTGTAGATAAGTTACTAAAGAAAGTAACTGTTCCTGAGATAGGAATTAGATAGGAATTAGAAGAAGCAGTGACTTGGGAGCACTACACACCGGACCTATTTCCCGCTCCTTATACCGCGCTATGCCTTCTCAGATATAACAGTAGTATATCTGAGCCTTCGATTTAACATGGAAAGATATTGTGTAGATGTTTGTTTAGAGGAAAGAGTTTTGAATTAAAAATCATCCTCTATTTCTTCAGTACATAATGGTACCTTATTGAAATTGGCTGCCCGACTGATAAGTTCATAATAGATAGTAGTATCATCAGGTGGGGAGGCTTTAGATAGAAAAAGATCCGGATCTGTGTTATCTGGTGGATCTGTATCAATTATATCCCATTCATCCTGTGGAGGAATTGAAAGTTGGTCATCATCCCTCCCAGTGATTCCAATCCCCTGTAAAAGAATACAATGACTCCTCTGGTGAATGTATGTGTTCATGAATTGGGGAGTTTTGTGGTGATAGAGTTTCTATATGTTGTAGTGGAGGAGAGCTAAAGCAAAGTAGACTGGTGGATTTATCCTGTTTTCTCCTTGTTTTTTCAGGAATGTCTATTGTCCCTTGAAAAGAGAATTGTCTCTTTGATGTTGTGCATTCACATGAGGGGGCCTGGTGAGTATTCTTCCTGTATCAGGATAGATAACTGATATTTCTGTTGAGATTCCAGTTGCTGATGTAATTTCTCAAGTACAGGCTGTACAGTTTATGGAGAATGCATGACTGATTGTTTTTTGTTTCTGAAGTTTGTTTTTCTCCCGTAGATTTGATTGTTTCGGTTCCAAAGCTGTAGATTTGGATGTGGAGTCAGAGCTCTTTTTCGGATCTGAGGGTTTCAGATCTGAAGATGTGGATGCGTCTGCTTTAGAATGGTTTGGTGCAGAGACTGTGGATTCCAAGGGGGGCTGTTTCATACCGAAGAGTTCAGTCTGTTTTTTCAGAGCTGTGCTGAGGCCAGACTTTTCGGAATCAACAGTTCGACGCCGACCATGGCTCAAAGGTAGTGGAGTCCCAACAGCAGACTTTTGCAATGTGTGTGGTTTGGTTGGAAGTGGATGGGGCACTGTACTCATGGTTTGTTGCCTCGATGTGAGGGTATCTTGTTCTGCGTCTGAATTGGAGCTAAGTTCCGGATAGAAATTACCATCTTCTTTAGCAGATTAATGTGCGTCCATTTCTTTTTTCAGTTCATTCTAACCAAAAATGTCCAGCGTTCCGTCGAGGATGCGTTGATACATTTTCAGTCTTCTGGATTTACAATCTCGTAGTGTTTTCTTTGACCTGAATGATTTGCAGGCCTCACTAGTTTGTTCCTGATGATCGGGAGATAGGCAGGAATTACACACATTGTGTAAATCTGTATGCGGAAATTTTGAATGACAGAAAGGACAAAATTTGAAAGGTGTTTGTTCCATCATTGTTCCTTGGTTGTTCTGTAAGAAAACGTATGAGAGAATTTCTCCACCAAAGGGAGAAGGCCCTGAAGGGGGCAAAGGAAACATGCCTTCCGGACGAATTCGACGTCAAAACAGTTTTTGTCTAAGTAGAGACTGAATCTCAGTAAAAAAAACAATACCAACGATGTTAGAAAAGGATCTAAGGGTGGTGTCGACCAGAGCAGAAGAACACACAACCGAACTCGATGGCGGGAAAAAAATCTAACAATGGAGTTGATGACCATTCGTACTACACGCAAGAGGAAGAGTGACTATACCTCCTGACTCAAAAGACTTCTTCAAAGAAATACAACTTGCACACTTCCAAGCCCAACACTAGCTGGTGGACTTAGGGTAAGTATGTGTATCTACAGACACACGTGCCATAAAAAAAAAATATATATATATTCACACACATATATACAGATATGTGTGTGAGGGAGTGAGGGAAAGGAAGTCTATAAAAGGCTAATGGTGGGATTAATGCATACCCTGAGAAAACCTAGGGCACAAAATTCATCCGTCCTCATCTATGCGTTTCTTGTGATTGGCTTACTCACTTCTCTTGATAGTTCCTAGAATTTGATGCAGTAAGCATAGAGGTCATGCTTTCTCCTGTAAGGCAGTAATATTGGAATACCCTCCCACTCACATTTGCACATAAGACAAGCATCTTCTTACATTACTTCTTCCAACCTAACCTCTTCTCCATTTGTTTGTTCCCCTGAATGCCCGCTAGGCCACCACTAGGGGTAATGAGGAAAATCGAATTTTGCCTTGTCATGTGTCCCTACGTGTTCCCCATTGTATGTTATATGTGCATGATCGATATGCATATTTACCCCCTTGATCGAATAAAGACGCAATTATAGTTGTGTCCAACGTTAATATGCCAGTTATCCAGTCCCCCGTGAAAGTAACAAGTATTAGGCCTATGTTGCCAACGTCTTTCATTGTGCACGTTAAATCATCGAGTTGTCCCCGTTTCTAGGCCTCACAGGGCCCGGACACCAGATTCGAGTCTCAAGTCTCCTGAAACCACTCCGAGGAGCGATGCAGCCCCTCCCGCATCCCTGACCCTTCACTTACTTTCTGCCAAGCAGCGCGGTGCCCGGCCTGGCCTGCCTGCCTGTCTGCCAAGAATATGTTATGCCTATAGTTATCAGTTCAGCTCCCCGGCTTCGCATTCCTAGCTAACGAACCGCATAAACATCTTCATCTATAGTCTAGTCTTCCTGTCTCCATGCAAGAGAATTACTGAATTAGTATCCATAGAAGATTCATAGCACACGCAATACATGTAGAATATATGCATGCACCAGCCTTAGTGACAAGTAGCCTTTGCCCTGATGACTTTTAGATTCAATCAACATGTACTCCAAACACAAGATATCAGATATGCTATAGGTACATGTCGTCCTGACATCCCAGACTTTAGTCTCCTCTTCTAGTGCCAGAAGTCAGAGCCCCCAGCTCTCCCCAGTTACACGTCATGGCCCGTTTGCGCGCACCAGTAGGTTAAAGGTTCCAGCTGCCCAGGTAGCCCCCTCCATGTATCCACCCATTTATGACACTTCTGTGACGTTTACATCACATGTCTTCGTGCACGCCCTGTGCACGCCTTCTTTGTACGCCCATATGTTCTTATCTTACGTTTGTCACTTGTTACGCCTACTGTATTCAATGCAATTATACTGTTTTACAATATATACTGTATGATGTTAATATGATATTAGGCTTTTATTCCCCCTTGTGTCTGTCCCTTCCTGAACCTTTGCAGGTGATGGAACCCGATGGTCCATTGGCTCGAGCCATCTGATTAAAGCCTGTACGACTCAGATACCAAGGATTCTGCCTCTTATTTATTGAGCTATCCTTTTCAGTTAATGCATAGAAAAATAGTACCGGTAATTATTTATTTATTTACCACATAAATGGCGCCCGACCAGAGCCCAAGCCGAGAGAGCAAGGTCCGAGGTATCCGGAGGCCCACCTGTTTCCGAAGCCCGAAGCCCGAGGCGCATGCGTAGTGCGTAGCAGTAACCAGACGTCATAGCAGTTCAGTCCAGTCCGAGGCCTTCAGTTTTGCTTCCTGGTGAGTACCGTTGCTGGGACGTATCTAGACGGGTTCAATAATTTGGACCCGGTCCGACGGGTTTGGGTACACAGATCCGGTCCGACGTGTTCACCTAGGTGGATACGGTATGACGTGTCTCTTTAGGAGACCGGTATGTTCTGTACTGTTTTAGCAGTGCATCCAGTAATCCTAGTAAGTCTGTTCTCGAGAAATTCAAGTATTGTGTTTTCAAATGTATCAGGTAGTATTCTGTTCGAACTGTTATTAATGTGTTCTTGATGTCGTGGTATGAATTATTGTTTTGCTATTCATTACTGTGTTCATTGTGTATTGTGTTCAAGTTCAAGTACGGTTCAAATATGCCTCTGTTTTCGAAGTTACGTCGGATAAAAACCAGAAAAGGGTTACTCGAAGAATCAGTTCCTGTCCCTCCCAGGGACAGTCCTGGACATTACATGTATCATAAGCATGGCTTAGATGCCATACTGTATCTAGATTTATGGGTGGACTACACAAAAGATCTTGAAGAGAAATATAGATGGCCTGTTTCAGGAACATGGGATGCCGAGTGCATCATGAGAGTAGAAGAAGCATTATGGAAAAAGAAAGCCAGACAATCCCAGAAAGATGCCATAGAATTATGGCGTAAAGAATCCCATAAAAGAACAGAGAAAGAATTCAGAAAAGCAGAATTAAGTAGAGAATCCTCAGAAAAAGCCCAAGAAAGGGAATTACTAGAAGAAGGTGAACGAGTTAGAGCAGAACAGTCAGACAGACAGAGAAATGCCCTTATTAAAGGTATGTATCCCCTTCTCGCCGAGGGTTTGCCAAAGGCGACCCCGGAAACACTCTGTAATTTACCGCCACCATTAGTTCCGACTAAGCTGCGTCATAAACCGACTGCAGCTGAAATTTTCCTTTCTTCTTATTTAGATGACACTGTCCCAGAATATGCTAATACGAATCCTACCCCGCCTGTTCAACTTCCACCTCCTGTTAATAACGTAATTCCTGTGCCTCCAGTCGTTGGTCCTGTTAATGTGCCTGTTCATTTGCCAGTTCCCCAGGATCAACCCACATTACGTACTCCTACTTTGCCAGTCACGTTACCAGCAGCCGCACATTCAGTATTAACTGACGATTCCAGTTCAGGAGGAGCAGGGGGAGGTACTCCTATCACCCCGCCTCAAACAAGGCGACGGACGCTGAGAGATGTAGCGTTACAGCGTACGCCAAAACTGACTACGTACGAAGCCCTCAGAAAGTATCTTAATGAGTGTGGATCTGATTGTAGATATGACCCAGTGCCAGGCGAAGATAGCATGATAATATATTCCATACGTTTACGACGAGTTGCAAGCTTCTTGGTTACCATATCAAATATGGAACAACATCTAGACAGAATATATAATTTCATCTGTACAAGGGAGAAACCAGAAAGTATTCATGAAGCTATGGTACACAGAAAAGTCGAGATTCAAGGCATGATTTTGCAATTTTTAATAAATTGTTTAATAAGAGAACAAGATTACCCTGATAAAAACAAAGAAGATATGAAAGTCCTGACAAGATGGAGTGACAATATAGCAGAAGGAAAACACAGGACGCAAAATTGTATAGAAACCATGTACAGAAAGATTCGTAAAGAAATTATAAGTATACACCAAAAGGAGGAAGCAATGAGAGTAGCCGAGAAAGAGAATGACTCTTCAGACGAAGAGGTAGACAACGAGAATCCCACCAGAATAGCGTATGTAGGTAGAATGAGACCTTCTGATAGACACACACGCCTAGATTACAAGAAAGCTTTTCCTCCTCCCGTACCAGAACAGTGTTCTCTTGAACAAGTATTCCAGGCTACCGATAAAGTTCTGAAATTACGAATAGGTTACAGTGAGCTTAGTACCATGCATGAACAAGAACTAGCCCGATCAGCAGTCCGATGGACTAGTGATTCTACCACGTATTCAGACGAAGTAGTGGCTCAAATGTTTCTGAAACTGCCCCCAGGCGAGCAGCGACTGGTGGGTATGTACATGATCCAGCACCTCATTACACTGTACGAGAATCAGCATTCTGATCCAGGTCCTTTATATAATGTATTGAACGAGTTACTCCTAAACAGATGGAAAGGTCTAGGTACCGATTTAATTAGTGTCATTTTAGAACAACGCCACAAATACAGAACGTTCCTGACTCCGCATTTTGTTCCTGTTTCACCCCCATTCTACATAGATCGACAGAATCCGTTGCGAGAAATGCATCCTGTTAAGGGAACGGGGGGTGCTCTCGAACGAGTATTTGTTTATACCCCTATCACGAAAATAGAACTACTAGAAATGAAAAAGATAGTGCCCTGTCACGATAAAGATCCAGCAGGGTTCCACCGTGAATTAAAAGACATGCTCCGTATGGGAGAATACACGTATCCCGATATCATCAAAATGTTAAAGGTCCTGTTGCCTGTGGGCATATATGAAAAACTGAAAGAAAAAGAATGGGAGGTGGGAGAGAAAAAGATTGACTGGACCGCGTTAGAGAACGAAGATAACACACGAGTCCCAGGTACTGGTCTTGGGGATAAAGCCAAAGATTTGCCCGAACTGTTAATACAAGTCTTGCCAAGATTACTAGCCACGAAAAAGGAAGATTGGGATGCCATCTCAGCCTGTAAACAGAAACAAGACGAAGACACTAGTGATTTTTATTCCAGATTTGAGAAATGTTTCATTATTAATAGCGGTCTGAAAACAAGTAGTGAGTCGTATCCACATCTTTTTGTTACTAAACTAGTTGAGAATTCTTTACCACACGTTAAAAATCAAGTATTAAAGGTCGAGAGTACATGGCAAGCTAATACCCCGTCACAAATGCTCCAGATGTTACAGTATCACCAGAATAGAATCAGGGAAGAGCAAGAACACGAAAGGAGACGTATGAAAGACACGAAAATGAAAGTACTAGTTGCACAGTCCGTTCCAGCAGATAGTCAGAAGAGGGGTACGAATCAAACTAGTCATTCTGCAGCTCCTGTTAAAGGGACATGCAATTACTGTAAACAGCCAGGTCATTATATAAACGAATGTGCAGTTCTGAAACACAACATAGCTACAGGTAAGACGAAAGAGAGACCACGTCCTCCTAGACAAGAACATGTTCCGCAGAATTCGCAGCCACCGCAGAACGCACAACAGACAGTTACAGTACCGCAGCCTATAGCTGCCACACAACACGTTACACAGCAGATGTACCAGTACGCACAGTCGGATTATCCAGAATATCAGCAGTATTCATGAAACAGCCTAGAGAGGGAGGTTGGCTTGCCTCTCATCGAGATTCCTGTAGATCAAGAGGGTCCCTATGTACATAGTCAAGTATTAGGGAAAGACAGAAAGTTTCTGATTGATACAGGGGCAAGTAGGACTACCATCAGTCATGACGAGGTTCCAGGGGCTCCACTCTCAGGCTCAAGAAATGTTTCCCTGGGATTTTCAGGAAAGCCGATTGTTAATGAAATATCGAAACCAGTTTCCCTAGAAGTTGGTCCATTGTCCCGAACTACCGACTTGTTACTTACGAAATCCTGTCCTGAAAATTTACTTGGTATTAAAACATTGAAAGAATTAGGAGCGGTCATTTGCTGTTCTCCGGAAGGAGTGAGATTGTTTTTACGTGATTTTAAAGGTCATTATGTGTTACGTGATTTTGATCCAAGATTACTGAATGTACCACAGCATTTATGGGCGCAAGGTCCAACTGATGTAGGTTGTATGCACATTACACCATATCGTGTCACTCTGAAACAAGGTGTTGTATTACCACGAATACGACAGTACAAATTGCCACCCGAGGCTGTAGCAGCCTTATCGAAAATTATTGACGAGCTTATTGCTCAAGGAGTAGTTGTAGAAACTGACTCCAATGTATGTAATTCTCCTATGATTCCGATTCTTAAACGTACTGATCCAAATGCACCTCCAGTTTATCGATTAGTGATTGACCTTCGAGAACTTAATAAATGTATCATACCCCAGTACCCAGTGGTTCCAGATATCTCTTCCCTATTGACTGCCATTGATTCTGAAGCTACGTTCTTTACTGTTATTGATCTCAAGAACGCATTCTTTAGTGTCCCCATTCATCCAGACAGCTTCTTTTCGGATTCTGTTTAAATGGAAGAAGCTACAAATTCACACGTGCTCCTCAAGGTTTCACAGAAAGTCCTAGCATTTACAGTCAAGCACTTAAACGACAACTAGACAGTATTCACATGCCAACTGACACTGCCCTACTCCAGTATGTCGATGATCTATTGATCACAGCCCGTTCAGAACGTGACTGCGAACGTGCGTCGCTGACAGTCCTGTATTTTCTGGCAGAGATGGGGCACAAGGTGTCCCCTTCCAAACTGCAATTCTGTGTCCAGCAAGTGGTATACCTTGGACACTTGCTGTCCAAGAGGGGTAGACAGTTGACACCAGACCGTATCCAGTTAATAGCACATCTTCCACAGCCCAAGACACAGAAGGAGGTACGAGCTTTTATCGGCCTCACTTCTTACTGCAGACAATGGATTCCTCAGTATGCATATCTAGCCAAACCACTGATACAGTTGACAACACAGGAGGCAGCCACATCGACTGTCCTCCCTTGGACCCAGGAACATACACTTGTTTTCAATGAGTTAAAGAAAGCTTTATGTAATGCACCTGTTTTAGCGACACCAAACTACAGTAAGCCTTTTACGCTTTTTGTCACTGAACGTGATGGTACAGCATTATCTGTTCTCACACAAGATCAAGCAGGACAACACAAGCCTTGTGCTTATTTTTCTAGCACATTAGATCCAGTAGCCCAGGTTCTGCCTGCGTGCCTCAAGTCAGTTGCAGCCACAGCTCTAGCTATCAGACAAAGTGATTCCATAGTGTTAGGACGGGGCGGTGAGTGAGCAGTGGCAGGGCTCGCAGCTGCTTTGCGCGCTGTTATTGTGTACTGTGTTTTTAATTGTGCTCACGTAGCGCTTTTACGGACTGTGCTGCACAGCATACCTTCATTTTTAAAAATCTTTATTTCTGCACGGTAATTGGATGCACTCTTAGCAGTGTCTCCGCTAAAGCTAAAGCCATACCCTTAGCGGACCTAGGCTTCTAGAACCCCCCCGGACCCCCTGACTCACCAGACGCTTTGGGGTGCCTGTCTTGTCTTCCCTCCTCCACGCCTCGGTCCGACAGGGTGGCTAGCACCGTTGAGCGGAGGGCGTGGAGGTGAGAGACAGTCACTTCCGTTTCCGCCTGCGAGTGGCCGGTTAGCGGTCTAGTCGCGGTGAGACAGACGGGCTGAGGGCTTTAAAAGGAGGATGTCATACCGGGAGCGCAGCGGACGTGCGCAGCGGGCGCGACGAAGGCGCGCCGAAGTGTCGCCAAAGTCGAGCCCGTCTGCGCCCGTCCGCGGCCGGTTGCGGGCTAGGGTGACGACCCCTGGTCGTAAGATCCGCTGGTCTAAGGAGCAGCTCCTTGGCTTCCGACCGCGCACTAAATCCAAATGCATGCATGGTATGACGAGTGATGATAGGGATTGTCCTCAATGCGGCTACTGCTTTTCTACCTTGCTGCGGGACACTACGGAGCAAGCACTTACTTGTGGCCTCCTTAATGTAAGATCATTACGCAAACATAGACTTGATGTCTATGAGATGATCCTTGATAAAAAGTTTGACCTAATGTTTCTTACGGAAACTTGGTTAGACCAGTTTTCCGACTCAGATATTATTGAGGCCACGCCGGAGAACTATTCTTGGGTTAGGCAGGATAGGCCTGAGGGGGTGGGAGGGGGGATTGCTATTATTTTTAGGAATACTTTGGGCTGTTGTTTGGAGCGCATGGTGATTGTGGAGAGTGAGGCGGGAGTCTTCACGATCCAAATCAACGGGGGCACAACGATTAAAGGCTGCCTGATATATCGGCCGCCAGGGGCCCGTACTAAGTTCAGAGAGAGCCTGCTTGAAAATCTTATGGAGGCCACCCTACGCAGGGATAAATTCCTCCTTTTAGGAGACCTGAACATTCACTTAAATTGCCCTGAGGATACAAGGGCTAAGGACTTCTGCCGGGATATGCTAGCTCTTCAACTTGAATTGAAGCTATCGGACCCCACGCACCGCCAGGGACACCTGCTGGACCCAGTTTATGCTAACTAGGGAGGTGTGGAGGTGTCCGGTATAGAGCCTATCCCTTGGACAGACCACTTTCTGGTGGCATTCTCCATACAGAGCTTAAAATCCAACAAAGCTAGTCAGGCACCCCCCAACTATCTCAGGAGGAAGTGGGCCAAATTCTCGGTGAAAGATTTCAACCAAGCTTTAAGTAAGGGTGGCCAGCCGGGTGGCGAAGACATTGAAACAGTGGTCTTAAATCTGAATCAGCGCATTATTGAAGCGCTTGACCAGACAGCCCCTCTCTGCCGCACTGCCATGGGTGCTCGGAAAGAACGCTCTGCCCCACTGCCATGGGTGCTCGGAAAGAACGCTCTGCCCCATGGTATAGTAGTGAACTGAGGTTAACAAAGGCAGACTGTAGGCGAGCTGAAAGAGCATGGAGGGTGGCGTATGACAATCAGGCCAGAGAATTGTTCTTGGAAAAAAGGCGCCTGCACCATAGGCTGATCAAAAAGTCTAAGGCGGCCTACTATGCTGGACAAATCCTGGGGTCGAAGAATTCGGCCAAAGAACTCTTCGGTATTTACAAGTCTTTGACCACGGTAAAATCATCTACTGAGCCGGAGAGTTCCTCTACGGAGTCTTGTGACCGTATTGCCGAATATTTTTCAACTAAAGTCGAGAAGATCTACTCGACTTTCCCCAACCCGACAACAGGGATTGACCTCGCAGCAGCCTTTGCGGACACGGAGTCGGCAGGGCACCTCACTAACTTCTACACCCCTCCACCTGAGGACTTAGTAGTGGTGTGCCGCTCTGTTAAATCAGGGTCCCCGTGGGACCCAGTGTCTCCCAAACGCCTGGCGGAAAGCCTTGAAGTTTTGGAACCTTATATGAGGCATGTCCTGGACATCTCCTTCAGCGCGGGGAAGCTCCCTGAGGGATGGAAACAGGCGGTGGTGCTCCCGCTCCGAAAGAAACCCCACCTAGGCTTCGAGGTATTAGAGAATCTGAGGCCCATCTCCCTCCTGCCGTTTCTGTCCAAAGTGGCAGAAAAGGTGGTTAATACTCAAATTATGAAGCACGTGGAAGAGACGGGATTGCTCCACGCGACACAGTTTGGCTTCAGGCCACGCCATTCCACCGAGTCTGCCCTCCTTATGGCAACGGAACATCTGAGGGAGGGGGTGGATGCAGTCCAAACTATGGCCCTGATCTTGTTGGACCTCAGCGCGGCGTTCGACACTGTAGCTCATAACATCCTGCTACAGTGTCTGAACAGAGGTGGCATCTCTGGCACCGCGCTGAGATGGATCCAGGACTTCCTCATGGGGAGAAGCTTCCGAGTTAGGCAGGGAGACTGCTATTCAAAGGGGGTTGCCTTGGGCCAAGGCGTACCGCAGGGTTCGTCATTGAGCCCGACCCTTTTTAATATGTATGTCGCGCCGGTTGCCTCGATTGTGGAGAGTCATGGTCTCCAATTGGTCTCGTATGCCGATGATACGCAGCTGGTGATCTCCCTATCGCACGCGCCCTGTCTTGCTGCCGATGGCTTCCGCTCGTGCATGAAAGATCTTGCCGAGTGGATGGCTATCAATTGTTTGAAGCTTAATGGCAACAAGACAGAGGTGCTGGTGGTGGGGAGAGCCCAGTCTGCTTGGTCGTCGGCATGGTGGCCTCCTTGTCTTGGACCAACCCCGACCCCCTGTCAAGAGGCACGCAATCTCGGGGTGTGGTTTGATGCGGATCTTACTTTTGGCCCCCAGATTAATCGGGTGGTAGGAGTCTGCTTCGGGATTTTGAAGAAGTTGAGAAAGGTCCTCGACCTGCTCCCGATTAGCGCCCGTCAAACCCTGGTTCATACCCTGGTGACAGCTAGGTTGGATTATGGGAACCTGCTGTACCTGGGGGCTTCGGAGAAAAGCATGGCACGCCTGCAAGTGCTGCAGAATGCGGCAGCTCGTTTGATTCTTAGGCTGCCCAAAAGGGCGCCTTCTAAGGCGGCGCTTCAGAAGCTACACTGGCTCCCTGTAAGGAGAAGAGTGGAGTTTAAAGCCCTCTGTACCTGTCATCGAATTTTGAATGGCAGGGCACCCGGCCCTCTGAATAAACTGATCGAAGTGTATCAACCAACACGTGCGCTTCGATCCGCAGGGGGCGGTCTCCTTAGGATCCCTAGAGTCAAGAAAGCCCGTATGGGAGGCAGGTCCTTCAGATGCTTGGCGGCCAATAACTGGAACAAACTTCCAGTGGACCTGCGCTTGGAGCCGGAGGAAGCCAGGTTCCGAGCGAGACTGAAAACATTCCTCTACACAAAATAATGGTCGGCTCTGTCTTTGTGATCCCTGCCTGCTGCCTCTTCCTCTTTCAGCGCGTGGACACGCCGGTGTGCGTAACGCAGCGCTCTACAAATGTCCCAATAAATAATAATAAATAATAATAGGACACTCCCTGACAGTACAAGTTCCACACTCCGTGGAAGTTCTTTTAAACCGAACACAGACTCAGCACTTGACAATTGCACGTTTAACAGGATATGAACTGACACTGTTTCAGCCACACATAGAAATCAGACGCTGCAACATTTTAAAACCTGCTACACTGTTACCCTCGATTACATCAAATCCTGCCACACATGACTGTGTGGAAGTTATTAACACCATGACCAAGCCAAGACAAGACTTGACGGACATTGCATTACCTGATCCCGACCTGATACTTTACGTGGATGGTTCATGTATGAGAACAAGTACGGGAGAACTAGTAGCCGCGTATGCAGTGACTACTGAAACTGAAGTTATAGAAACACATCGTATTGACACCCTGTCTGCTCAAGCAGCAGAGCTCATTGCTCTGACCCAAGCCTGTATACTAGCCAAGAACCTGAAAGTAAACATATATACAGATTCACGTTATGCATTCGGAGTCGTTCACGACTTTGGAGTACTCTGGCAAGAAAGAGGTTTCATGACCTCTCATGGAGCCAAGATTCAGCATGGCCCCCTCATTCAAGCTCTGTTAGAAGCAATACATTTGCCGACAGCCATTGCCATTATGAAGTGCAAAGCACATACGAAAGCCACTGACACCATTTCCCAAGGTAACGATCTAGCAGATCGAACAGCCAAGCTTACAGCTCAGACCCCAGACGTTCCAGTTAACATAACAAAGACAGATGTTCCAGATCAGACGACTTGTATGACAGTTAAGGATCCTACACAAGATGTACTAGACATACAGACACATGCTACCCCAGACGAAATCAAGAAATGGTCTGAACAAGGAGGGGTCCAGACAGATCAGGGATGGTTGACGAAGGGAAAAGCCACATGGTTTCTCCCCGACTCAATGGTTCAAGTCATTATTAACACAGCACATAGTCCAGCACATTTAGGAGAAAAAGCCATGTTAGACAGCATCCAGAACCTTTGGTTTAACAAGCATTTACGAGCAGCAGCGAAGTAGAAAGTGCGTACCTGCATGATCTGTTGTCAGTTCAATCCAGGTAAAGGTGTTCCGGTGGAACAAGGTGGATTCCATCCTCCTGACCACCCTTTTGAAGTCCTCCAGATGGATTATATTCAGATGGATCGATGTCGAGGTTTCAAGTATGTCCTCGTAGTTGTATGCGCTTTGTCCCGATGGACAGAAGCATATCTAGTCCCAGATTACACTGCCGCGACCACTGCCAGGCAGTTGGTTCGTGAGTTTTTCCCCCGCTATGGTTTGCCCAGGGTCGTGTATTCAGACAACGGACAGCCATTCTCATCCGAACTCATGAAACAAGTATCTCTTCTGTTAGGGTACCAGTGGATGTTCCACTGTGTACGACACCCCGAGGCAGCTGGCCTCGTCGAGAGACACAATCAAACTCTGAAAATACGTATAGCGAAGGTATGTGCCGAGAAAGGCGTAGATTGGATGGTAGCCCTGCCAGTCGCCCTTTTTTACATGAGAATGGTCGCTCACTCCCGTTCAGGTCTGTCACCTTTCGAGGTTGTATTCGGTCGTCCCCCGAACATGTGGGGTACACCTATGCCACATAAAATTACCGATGTTGACAGTAATATGCTGACAGATTACCTAGCTTCCTTGATGTCTGCACTACTCTCTTGTCGTTCACAGGTCGCGGCTGCCTTTCCAGACAACACCCAAGTGAAACCGCACGAGGTCATTCCAGGCGACCTCGTTCTTGTTAGGAACTTTGATCGTTCAAGCCCTCTGGAGCCCCGCTGGAAAGAGCCGAAACTTGTTCTGATGACCACAAGGACCGCTGTGAAACTGGAGGGCCGCAAGGGGTGGCTACACTCCAGCCACATCAAGCGTTTTCATGGACTCCGTCCAAAGACTTTTCTCAAGGACTGCCCCGATACTGACTCTAAACTTCCCTTGTTAGAGAAAACTCCGCAGCAGGAGTATAAACTCAAACTGAGGTCTAGCAAGTCAGACAGTTTAATTGTTTAAGTCCCTCTCGGGTGAAGCGGTTAGACAGGTTCCTGACATGTATGAGATAGACCCCCATAGTGAGAGAGATAGAAATTCCAAGAAAATACGTTATTGTAAGAATCTGCGCAGCAGATGCGTTATTACGTTATTGTTTATGTTATTTCTGAGTCTTACGATCACATGCATAAGTTATGTTTTACATGTATTTTTTCCCCCTCTTGATTCACATGTACATCTTTCCTCTAATGATACAGTAGAGCACACTTTTAGTGAACTACCCCCTCATGAGTTATCCTATCGACTTGCCATGCGCAACAATACTTTTATACGTATGTTACACTATTCACACCAGACTAGCAATGCCACTAATTGTTGGGTGTGTGGTCGACTCCCCCCTTTCCAGACACCGAAGGGAGTTCTGCCACTCTTTCCCTATCCGTTTTCACACAATGGTTCGTGTGGAGCATGGTTTACGAAAACGTCATCCTTAGACGATAAGTCCCTTCTGAATAGAACATGTTTCCCAGACAAGGAAGGTCTTTCCCATAGGACAGGGTTAGATCTAGAAAATGAAGTATATGATCTAGGTAATTTCTCCTCGAATTTCATGGTTTTGAATGTTCAGTCCGAGACTACTCCAGACTTACCTGCTATAACAGTTCTACCAGTGAAAGGCGAATTATGTGTTAGAAAGAATGGTTCAGTACATCTAGGACACAGTGATTGTACTACTGTGGTCGATTATAGTGACAGTGGGAAATCTAATTTCAAAGCTTCACGTCATTCGTATTTTGTATGTGGTCAGACCGCATATGTACGTCTGCCCCTAGATTGGGATGGAACCTGTTACATTGCCTTCCTACTGCCACCAGTTTTCCTAGCCCCGTCCGATTATCACAGAAATACACATCTAGTACACGTCAGACATAGAAGGGAGATCGAGTCCCCAATTGTCGATCAGACTGAAACTGCATTAGAACAGTATACAGATTTCAATAAAGGTTTCTTTTTCTTCATAGGTCCTGTCCAGAATAGTAAGCTAATCCGTAGGCTAACCAGAACCCTTGAAGCAGTAGTGAATGAGACTACTTCCACTCTAGGTAACTTAACAGAAGAACAATCTGCTATGAGATTTGTCGTTCTTCAGAACCGCCTTGTTCTTGACGTCATACTGGCCGATAGGGGCGGAGCTTGTAGAGTCATCGGATCTAGTTGTTGCATTTTCATTCCTAATAACGCACCGTCTGTTTATTCAGATATAACAAGACTTCATAAAATTGCCCATCAGTTACACCAGAATCCAGGCACCTGGACATGGTCCGGTTGGCTCTGGAGTATAATATCTGCCCGGGGATGGAAAGTACTGTCATTCCTGGGTATAGTAGTAATGATCATATTCAGTTGCTGTCTTTGTTTACAATGTGGCCCTGCGATTTGCGGCTTGTGCGCTACCTCTTGTATTCCAAGTCCTAAGTCCCGTTCCAAGAAGATAAGAGACGAGCAAATGATGCTATATGAACAGATAGATGGTATCATGAATATTGATGTTTCCTGAAGGAAACGTAGGGAACAAGGAGGGAATGAGGAAAATCGAATTTTGCCTTGTCATGTGTCCCTACGTGTTCCCCATTGTATGTTATATGTGCATGATCGATATGCATATTTACCCCCTTGATCGAATAAAGACGCAATTATAGTTGTGTCCAACGTTAATATGCCAGTTATCCAGTCCCCCATGAAAGTAACAAGTATTAGGCCTATGTTGCCAACGTCTTTCATTGTGCACGTTAAATCATCGAGTTGTCCCCGTTTCTAGGCCTCACAGGGCCCGGACACCAGATTCGAGCCTCAAGTCTCCTGAAACCACTCCGAGGAGCGATGCAGCCCCTCCCGCATCCCTGACCCTTCACTTACTTTCTGCCAAGCAGCGAGGTGCCCGGCCTGGCCTGCCTGCCTGTCTGCCAAGAATATGTTATGCCTATAGTTATCAGTTCAGCTCCCCGGCTTCGCATTCCTAGCTAACGAACCGCATAAACATCTTCATCTATAGTCTAGTCTTCCTGTCTCCATGCAAGAGAATTACTGAATTAGTATCCATAGAAGATTCATAGCACACGCAATACATGTAGAATATATGCATGCACCAGCCTTAGTGACAAGTAGCCTTTGCCCTGATGACTTTTAGATTCAATCAACATGTACTCCAAACACAAGATATCAGATATGCTATAGGTACATGTCGTCCTGACATCCCAGACTTTAGTCTCCTCTTCTAGTGCCAGAAGTCAGAGCCCCCAGCTCTCCCCAGTTACACGTCATGGCCCGTTTGCGCGCACCAGTAGGTTAAAGGTTCCAGCTGCCCAGGTAGCCCCCTCCATGTATCCACCCATTTATGACACTTCTGTGACGTTTACATCACATGTCTCCGTGCACGCCCTGTGCACGCCTTCTTTGTACGCCCATATGTTCTTATCTTACGTTTGTCACTTGTTACGCCTACTGTATTCAATGCAATTATACTGTTTTACTATATATACTGTATGATGTTAATATGATATTAGGCTTTTCTTCCCCCTTGTGTCTGTCCCTTCCTGAACCTTTGCAGGTGATGGAACCCGATGGTCCATTGGCTCGAGCCATCTGATTAAAGCCTGTACGACTCAGATACCACGGATTCTGCCTCTTATTTATTGAGCTATCCTTTTCAGTTAATGCATAGAAAAATAGTACCGGTAATTATTTATTTATTTACCACAGTAAACATGCATTTTACAAAATCCCTTCATAATCATCATATGGTTTCTGACAAACTGAACAAATGACTAGAGATGAGTCCAATAGACTTTCAAAACTAGTGTGTTTTCAGGTATGTTTTGAATGTAAAGAAATACGTTCTGAAATGAAAGGTGGAAGGGTGTGCTGTAAAGGGTTTTAAGTTTAGAGTTATCACTTTACACCATTTGTATTTTGCAGAGGAGGTGGAGAGATTGTTACGTCTGGCTATCCTTAGGCGTCTGGTCGATGGTTAAGGCCTCATTAATAAATTATGGGTGAATCCCCTCCGATTTCTTTTCCCCACACGAACATATAATGATAAGCAATGAGCAGCCACTCTAGAAGTTAAACATCTATTTTATACAGCTACACAAAATATCAGAATGCTGCAGTGATCTAAATATGTACACTTGCAAAGTGTTCGCCTGGAGTCTGCTGTCACTTTTTCAAGCTCTAGAAAGTAACAGGACCCCAAAAAACGTAAATCAAACTGAAATTCATGCATTAAGCATGTAATTATTCCACGTGTGCCCGTCAGCTCAATAAAAATTCTCATTCCAAGCAGCGTGATTTCAAAGCATAACAAAAGCGTGAGTAAGACAAGAAAATCTCACTGTGACTCTTGAATCCCTGCTATGCTCTACACTCTCTATGTCAGGCATATGAAATCATGAACGTTGTCATATTAGCACACATTTGAAGCCTGTCAAGATTTGAGAAGAAAACCACTAACCTGTAATGCATTGCTTACAGGCCCATTGAGAACGATTATGCATTACTTAATGGCAATGATAAGCAGTGTTTACCAACAAAATAGATACACATGAAAACCGCACAGACCACCCAACTATGCATTCAATATAACCCACATATGTGACTTTATATTTGGCCAGTAGGTGTGCAGCAGAGCAGCTACATTTCAGCCAAGATAAAAACTGTTGTTTCATTTGGCAGGAATACACGCTTTCGAGATTTTACCCATTATCACCAAGATTGCATCTGTATTGGAACAGATCCCTACTGATGCAATTCTTTGCCAGTGCCCTAAAAAATGTAGAATGCATGCACTGCACTAACTTCACATCAATTTGCGATTTACCCTGAAAGAAGGCACCATTTTCCTATTAGTGGTGGATACGGTCTACTTCAATAGATTAATAATCTGCAAGTTTTCTGCATTTTTTCTGATCATGCTTTCTTTTGTCCAGGGAAGGCTATGGCGAAATATGACTGCAGTACAGACATACCCAAAGGATCACCAGCTTTTTGAGAGTATTTCCTTTTCAATGCCATTTTAGAACTTCAGTATTTTTATTTCCATCTATCTACTTGAACACATATGATTAGTGGTTGCAATTCCGCGAAGGGTTATCAATGTTCAGACTGGGATGGCGCACAACATGTAGTGGTGAGGTAGTGATGAGGGGGTAAGGTTGTTTGGTGCTGCTTGTTCAGAGGAAACCCTATAACTCTGAAACCAAAGGGTGAGAAGGCTAACCCTTATGCAAAATGTATTGTCAAATCAAGCGCACACAACGATATCAATGATATGGGTAATCAAGATCAAAAGTTCTCCAAGGATAAGATCACACACTAGTGTTCATTTTCATTCTTGTTTTAATTAGTGTATGGATATTTCTCCTGTTCAGAGGAGATCCATATAGAAAGAAACCAGCCGACACGTGTTTCGTCAGTAAGGGTGTTAACCCAATGACTCGTCAGGGCTGGAGGTGATACAAAGGAAAGTGTGGGAATGTTATCAAATGAACACATTCAAGAGATGAGGAAAAAATGAAGAGAGATATAAAGAAAACCAGTGTTCGTGGAAACCAGAGAGGGGAAGTTGTGTGAAACAACAATAATAGTGACTCGCACTTCTAAAAAGAACACCTAACGTGGCATCATATACAGATGTGACCTAACCAAATGGTGTGTGTGTTTAAAATGTAAAGGATCAAATGCGAATTCCGGTTACAGAAAATAATACAAGAGCGCAGAAACACAAACACAGTAGCCTAAGTAAGAATCCTGAGTAAAGGCAGTTTGTAATGAGCCAGGTACCTGTAAGAAAAGCAAAAAAGCACGAACTAAAGACATAATGAACAGGAGCGAAATGAGCATGGGTGCGGTGAAGTGAAACCAGTGCCGTGATCTAAACATGTCAGTAAACAAAATAAAGAATTAAATAAATTATTGCACAACGACCCTGTTAATCATGCAATGCAACCTAGGGAAAAGAAATCACAATCCAGTAAACCATGGATTTTTTATCTTCTCTGTGAATCTTTTCATTTTTAGTGGCATGGTGTTAATGCCCGAAGGTTTTGGTGTTCTAGGTCTTGGAGTAGAGCGTTGTTTTGATACTTTCTCCTGTTTAGAGGGGAACTTTGTGATGGTATAGTGTAGATTTTGTTTAGAGCCAAAGCCTCTTCTTCTACTGATGAGCCAAGTAAGTTTTGGTTAAAGTCCCCTGTCAGGAGGAAGAGTGGCTTTTCCATCTGAGTGGCATACTCCACCAATTGGTCAGAGATTTTGTTGGAATCTTTAACTCTGTGTTTGGGGTGGACATATGCGTTGACAAGGCATATCTCTTCTTCTTTGTTCCCAAGCTGTAATGTTATCTTTACTGTTAGGGTTGCAGATGTAGATGAATCCATAAGGACTGCCGAAGGTATTGTTGTGGTGGATACATATGTGGCCAAGCCGCCTGACTGGTGACCAAATCTGTTTGTTCTGACCGCTGCTGTTGAATAGCAAGAAAAGCCTGTGATATGTTGTGTGGTTGTAAGCCAGGTTTCTTGCAACATTATTATATCAAAGAGAGAGATATACTTTTGGAAGTCTGGGTCGTCCATTTTTGAGGTTAGGCCGTTTATGTTCCAAGAACAAATGCCTATAGTTGGTGCCCTTCCCCTTTTATCGTCTCTAATTTGTTGCTGGCGTCAAGCCTCTTCAGGACGTATGAAGATAGTTCGGGACAGTGTTTCTCTTGTTGGTGCTCGATTTTGGTGTGGTGCCCCCCTTGCACTAGCTTCTGCGCGTCCCCGGGGGCTGCGTGTGTTCTTGTTAGGCGGACTTCCTCGCAAGGGCTTAGTAGTGGTAAAAGTGCGGGTCTGATAGTCCTTTAAAACTGGGCTTCTCCTGGTCGTTATGAGCGCTAGCTCAGAGCCAGCTGCCACCATCGGCCTATCTGTTGATCGCTGCCAGGGGCTATTCTCTCTTATTTTAGGCCCTTGAGAACACTAAAGGTATTTGCCTGTTGTGTCTCTGATTCTGGTCTTTACCTCCTCAGGAGTGGCGAGGGATAAGCTGGTCTTTGTGAGGGGACCAGCTTAATGCCCCAGATCTTAAATTGCTCTGCTTCAGCTATAATTGAATCTGCAACATTGCTAGTGGACCAAGTTGTCTTGGTCGCCTCCGGGCTGTTTTGGTTGACAGCGGGTTTAAATTCTACAGAGATTAGGTCCTTGGTACTTATCCCCCCCAGGTTGGGAATGCATTCTATTAATTTGAGAATGTTACCACGATTTAGCAAGTCCTGCTGCCCTTGTGACATGTATTCCGGGTAGAAAACTAAGATCTCTGTTGTTTGTTGTGTACTTACTTCCACCTGCTGTTTTATTGATGTATGGTGTGCTTGGGCTGTTGAGCCGCGACCTGGGTGAGCTTCGTGAAATGCCAGGTGGTTACCTTCGCCTGACATATTGGCGATGTGTGTTGTTGCTCATACGGACAGGCAGAGGCTCACCTCATTTTGCAAGGACAGTTCTTCCCTCACGGCTTGCCGCACCCGCTCCGCGGGAGGCGCTGCGCACAGGAGTGCGTTTGAAATCCACTGCACCTGGTCACTGGAGGCGGAGGCAGGGGCGCGAGGTAAGGCGTGGGCTGCGAGTGTGCAGGGACTCCAACATCCAGGAGTCCCTGCGAAGACCACGGATTGACCATCCGGTCCGCTCTCCCCGCCGGCCCGCCCCCCGCCTATCACGCCCATTATATCTCGGCCCAACACTTCCGCAGCGCGGGACGCAGCGCCGGGGCGAAGACCGGGCAAAGAGCGGGCCGTTCTAGGCCGTTAGTGGCCGGAGGAGACCAGACCGGGCCCCCCCTCTAACGCCCCCGTTAAATTGCCCCATTGTTCACCCCATTATGACTTCTAGAGCACTAAGGAGTAAGTCTGTGCAACAAGGCACAAGTACTTTGGAAAGATTTTTCCCCAAGGCGACCTCCCAAATCAGCAAGTGCCAATCACTCGCGGACTCTCATTGTGAGATGGGGCCTGAAAATGTGTTCCTGGACCCTGGGGATCCAGGTACTAATGATGTTAGCACACCCATTACCATGGACGCCACCCATATGTCTTTACTGGATAGCATTGACCAGACTATTGAGTCGGTGCTTCGACAGCTTAGAACTCCGGTATCGCAGAGGGACCAAGATTCGTCACGGCCATCGGGGACTTCTGACCATTTTGTTGCTCTGGATAACACGAGTCCAAACATGTTTGAAGCGGGCCAAGTGGCCCTGACAGCTGACCCCGCAGATAGTGGGGAGGCGCAGACCCTAAAAAGGAAAAGGCCTGCTGAACTAAAGAGGACAAAAAGGGCAAGAATGGTTACATCTGAATCATCACTCGAAGAAATCACAGATATTTCGGTCTCCCCAGAGCTTAGCGTATCTGGGTTTGGGTCGGGTCTTGTGGCCCCGACAGCCCCTGTGCTACCATCAGTGGCGGCGGGTCCATTTATCTTTGGTGGGGCATCCTTTAACAGCTCAGATATAGTAATTAGCTCACTTACAGCTATTATTAAGAATCTGTTAATCCCCATCTCAGCTAGATTAGAGGCTATAGAGAATCTACTTAAGTCTCGGGAAAATAACCACACTTGGAAAAGCCCTGATATAGCTATCAATGTCCCTATACCTACCGTGGAACCTCGTGGGAATAGTTCATCTCCATCCATAGTGTCCCAGGTTTCCAGTAGGGTAGTGCCCAGTGCAGATGGTGCGTCTACTTCTCAGTCGCGTACCTCGCTACCTCCAGCACCCAGGCCTCCTGTTCCGGCCCCAAGGCGATCCAAGTTACCACCTGCGCCGCAACTTGCGCCGCAGCTAAGGGAAACAGTTGGTCCTATAATTGCCCCGAGCGATGGTTTTGCCCTCCCCCCCGACAGACGTAGGATGGTCAATCTCCCCCCAGAAGCTGTTCCATATACGGCAATCATGGTGGGAGTTCCTGAGCTAACTAATGATGTTAGGGAGTCTCATGACTCCCTACGCAACAAGGTTATAAGTTGGCTCAGTATCAATAGACCGCTGCCCCCAAACTTGAAGGGTGAGGTCCTGATGGTAAGGCGGATCCCATGGATTGGTCCTACTATAAAGAACAGGACAGGGGACTGCATTGTCCTAAGTTTTAAGAGCCCACATGTTGCTAATTATATCTGCAACTGGCTTGTAAGGCCTGATAAGTCTAAAATAGAACTTGTACCCCTCTCTTATTTTTACCCTAGTGGTAGTAACATGGTGGGAGGGAGGGAGAAGAGGTGGACTAGGGTGGGCTTTGCTGTAGATGGCTCCCGCTACAGACCAAGGCACCCCCTACCAACACCTCAGACAAGCTTCATACATCAAAACAGGTTCTCCTGTTTGGACCAGGTCGATTGACCACAAGCCAGGATAGGCATGTCGGTCCCTGTGAGGACGGTGGACGATGTGCAAGGTTGTGTGGGACCTGGTGCGGATCCCTTGTTGGAACCAACCCGGCCCCACACCGACAATGAGCGAGGGGCTGACAAGGATGCCAATCTGTGCCAAATGGGCTCATCACCTGACATCGGGCCTGCCCATACTTTGCAAGCAGGGACAGTGGTGCGGGCTGGCCCTTCCGCCAACTCAGTTTGTGGAGCTGGCTTCCTAGACGTTGGTTTATCCGTGCTCCCCCCGCAAGCTCCTGCTGGAGCTCAGGGCACTCTGCCGCTTGACCCTGGATTGAGAATTCTCTCCTGGAACGTGGCAGGAATTGCGAACAAGGAAGGCTCTCCGGAATGGGATTGCTTGGTGGAGGGAGGCGATATACTCCTCTTCCAGGAGACTTGGGCGAGGGTCGCTCAATCCAGGAGAGGGTTTGAAATTTACGAAATCCCTGCCAAATGGGCTGGTAGGGGGAGGCCATCTGGTGGCTTGGCAATCTGGATCGCGAGTCACATTGGGTGCCAGGCGGAGCAGGTCCACACGAATTCGCAGGATATCCAGTGTGTGCGGCTCATTTGGCCTGGCAAGACGCAGTGGGCCATTGTCAATGTCTACTCGCGTCCAGTGCCCTCGCTAAATGAATCACCTACCTTAAATGATTTGGCCTCCTTCTTGGGCCAACTTCCAGGTGATCTCAAGGTGGTGCTTGGAGGAGACTTCAATTGCCACTTTGAACCTCTGGAGGGACTACTGGATGGTGTCCTTACGGCCGAGGATGACCTTTGGGGGGTCCCACCCTCAGCTTCTCCTCACCCTAAAGTCTGGTCCCCCCTAGCCTTACAACTTATGTCCCTTACCTTGAATTGCGCACTGAGGGCGTGTAATGGTCGTACTCCCTCCGATGCCCCCTCAGTGTGCACTTTCAACAGGAGGGGCCATGAGTCGAGGCTAGATTACATCATGGTGGACATTACTCTTTGGCCCAAAGTGCTTGACTTCAGGGTAAAGAGGTCAGACAGTGACCACAATGCCCTGTGCCTAAATATCCTGTGTCCTCTACCTAAGACGGATCTACCCCCAGTCGGTCTAGGGGACGATCCAGGGGACTTGACCATCACTACAAACAGGCGCCGGGTTAAGTGGGGAAAATTGGTGAACTCGGAAGAGTCCATCAAAAAACTATATGAGGCGGCCCTCCCCAGCTTCATGGAAGTGGATGCTCTCCTGAATGGACTGAGAACCCCAGATTTCCATGAGAAACTGGGAAATATTCACCAGGATTTAGTGAGGGACTTGGCCGAGGTCCTCCATCCGGAAGTCCCAATCCGAAAGAAAAGGACTCCTGTTCCCTCCTGGTATACCTCAGATTGCAGGGCCGTAAAATCTGAGCTCGTTGCAGCAATAAAAGAGGGGTCAGATAAGACTAAAGTATGCGACCTTAGAAAGCACTATAAATCGGTGCTGGCGGCTGCAAGGACCGAGTGGGACTGGAACCATTGGCAGGATCTTTATGATGCCCTTAAAGTAAGGGACTCCAGGAAATTCTGGGCCCTAGTAAATAATGGTTCAAGGGATCTTGGTAAAGCGATTGAGCCTAATATAGCCTCCGCGGTCTGGGAGGATCACTTTGGGGCTCTTTACCAAGAAAAAAGTTCCTGCCCGGCTGCAGAGCTGCAACTGCCCTTGGGTATTCAGGAGGCTGGAATGGATCTATCCCTGGGGGAAGTGAAGCTCGCCCTAGAACGTCTAGCAGTGGGGAAGGCGCCAGGCTTGGATAGGTTACCCGGGGATCTATTTAGGCACCATCCGGACATCTGGGGCCCTTACCTTCTTATTCTTTTCAATGCTATTCTTGGAGGTATGGCGATTCCTGAGTCGTGGTTGGGGGCAGAGATCGTGCCCATCCATAAGAAGGGTTCTACTCTGCTCCCTTCCAACTACAGGCCTATAAGTCTTATAGATGTGCCCCAGAAGGTCTTTGCGCGCCTCATCTTGGATCATCTCCTGGACTGGGTCGAGGACAACGACATCATGAGCCCCCTTCAGGCTGGCTTCAGGAAGAAAACGTCGACCATGGACCAAATCTTTCGCCTCCTTCTCCTGTATTGGAAGACGGTCACGCTAGAGGGAGGTCGACTGTACATGGTCTTCGTGGACCTGAGGTCAGCCTTCGACCTGGTCCCAAGGGGGAAGTTGTGGGAGGTTCTTCAGAAGCTAGGAGTTCCCCCCCACCTCCTCAGAATCATCATTAGGCTGCATAAGAACAACTTTGCGGTAGTGAGGTGTGGGAGGGATGGCAAGCCCTCGGGTAAATTCCCAGTCCGCCGAGGTGTCAGACAGGGCTGCGTTCTGGCTCCGACGCTGTTCTGTCTGTACATCAACAGTGTCATACAACACCTTGACGCTGTTGGGGACAATGATGCCCCGGTTTTGGCAGGAAGGAGGGTTCCGGCAATAATGTTTGCCGATGATACCCTCCTTCTTTCCAAATCCCCCATGGGGATCCAGAGGATTGTGGATGGTTTTGGCCACTTCTGTAGACAACATGGGTTGGAGGTGAACACGGATAAAACCAAGTTCATGATCTTCAACCCCCCATCCAAGACCAGACCCAATCCAAAATTGGGGGGAACTAGCCTTGAAAGGGTCTCCACTTTTATATATCTGGGGGTTTCCCTACAAGAAAATCTGACATGGGACTCTCAGGTAGCAAGATCCAGGTTGAAACTTTCCCAGCTAACGGGCGCTCTCCTCAGGGTGTCCAATAGATCTACTTTTAAACCTGTTAGCCCGGCTCTTGAAATGTACAGGACCCAGGCGAAGGCAGCTGCCTTGTATGGCAGTGAGCTATGGGGTCACAAAGCTGGGAAGGCTATGGTAGGGGTGGAAAACTGTTTCCTTAGACGCTTACTTGCTCTCCCGCAGGGCACACCACTCCTCCCTCTAAGACTCGACCTGGGCATTCCGTCGATCACAGAGGACCTACGGTCGAAACCCATGAAGTTCTGGCACCGGGTATGGTCCACCGATGAGCTGCACCATTATAGGCAGGACCTTATACACATCATGAGGCTGGACGTTAATGATAAGATCCCTTGGTTGGCATACATCAAGTCGGAATGCTCTAGCCTGAAACTGCCTGACCTTTGGGACGATCCTGCTCAGGGCTGCAGAAGGATTTCACGCAAGTCCCTCGCTCAACTCTATAAGAATGAAAGCCTTGTTGATATGGCCAATGCACATGACAGCGGAACTCTGACGGGCCGTTTTTTAGCATCCAAAAATTCGTATGCCTTTGAACCTTTTATGGATTTTATTTACCCGCTTCTCGCGAGGAAATTGTTCCTGCAATGGAGGTTTGGCACGCTCCCTACTAAAGTTTTTACCTACAAATGGGCGTCAGGGGGCGACAAGCTTTGTCCATGCTGCAAAGCTAGGGATGAAGACGACCTGCACATAATGTTCTGTTGTTATGCTTATCGGAGCCCGAGGAGGCGCTGGTTAGCTCCACTATGCCGGAACCTGGGCTTCAGGAACTATTTACAGGCTTACAGGGTCCTGAAAACTAACACCCTGGGCCACATTGTGTTTGCGGTTTCTAAATTCCTAATGGCAGCATGGCTAATAAGGAAGAAAATGTCAGGTTAACTTATTTTACCTTGTACTTTCTAAACATTGCAGCCCAATTGGTTTTATTGTATATATTGTGTTTTATCTGTATGTATTTTTACTGCTTCTTTTATGGCCTATGTGGCCGAAATAAAGAATTTTTGGATTGGATTGGATATTGGCGATGTGTGTTGTTGCTTTAGTTGAAGTGGTTTGCTTTAGTGTTGTTCTCTTTTCGAATGGCCATTTTCCCAGTGAATACTCTGTTTGGCTAGGCGCAAAATGAATAGTCGTGATTGGTGTGTCTCTGATTGGGTCTTCATGATTTGCGCTTAGCGTTGAGCCAATGATTCTTTTCCTGGCCCCCTTCTTAGAGTTTGGCGTAGGTGGTTGTTTGCTTGCGGCTGTTGTTGATGTAACTTGGTTGGTCGTCTCGTCGGGTGTTTCCCTTTGGAAAGTGGGCTCCTTATTTAGCGGTATTAGATCTCCCGCTTGGCCGTCGGAGACCCCCTCTTGCTTGATCTTGGTGCTACTAGGCTGTGTAAGCTGTTTGGTCTTTGTTGCCACATCTCTGCGTCTGTTTGTTCAGTTTGGTCTCTTGCCGATGGATCTTGGGGCCTTTGCCCTTCTTGATCCGTCAAGCTGCTGTTTAATTTTTGCTGCTGGGTTGAGCCGCTGGGCACATGGTTTTCCCCATCTGTGAAAAGGGCAGTGTTTATGTTAACCGAAGATTTTCCCTTTGTGCCAAAGAAGATGGGGAAGTATTTTGTTGTAGCTATTTGAGATTTTTGCTTACGCCCTTTTCTTTTTTGGTGACGCCGTTGTTTGGCGTTGAGTTTTTGCGGGAACTCCAGTCCCGTCTGAGTTGTCTCCTCATTTGCAGGGGCATGATGGGTGGTTAGCTTTGATCCAGGTGATTTGCTCCTGGAGTCTCCCTCTTCGGATTGAGTGGGGCCCATTTCTTTTATTATATTTCCTCCGTGAAGATTCCTTATATCACCTATTAAGTCAGTTAACATTGAGGGCAATGTGGCCAATTTGTCTACTGCCTGGCTGCAGTTGCAGCTCAGGTAGGTGCTTGTTTGTGCTCTCTTTATCAGATTATTCAGGTTGCTCAGCTTATCGTCGATGCCGGCTGTAAAAACTGCCAGTGTATTAAGAAGGGTGAGTTATAGCTCCATTTTCTCTGATTGGTATTGCAGGGCATCTAATGCTAGCTGGATTGTGTTTAGCAGTGAGTTCCAGGTTCCGATGTTATGTTCTTTCCCCCGCTCTTTCTCATTAGAGATGTTAATGGAGGTATTGATGTTATTGGCTACCAAAGGTGGATCGAGGGAGTGGGGCTCTTTGTGATCTGGTGTGTAGGTTGCTAGCATGTCTTCCCATTCTTGTGTATTAAGGTAGGACACTATTGCCCTGCCTTCAGCTTTGGGGCTAGAGTTGTGAGGACTTGCTGCCTCCCTGCCCAAGGAGCTTGCTACTAAGCCATAGGTTTCCGGATCTGTGAGTGGTGGAGCGCATCCAGCCGTTGATTGAGACTTGATGGGTGTGCTGTGGCTGCGGCTCATAGATTGTATGCCCGGCGCCAGGCTAGGTTGTGTTTCCTTGGGGAGAACCGGTGTTGGTGTCTGTAGACCGGCCCCGGAATCCCTTTCAGTTGGACGGCTGTCTAATCTATCGGCTAGTTTTGGTGCCAATGTAGGTTTTGAACTGGCTTTGAGCTCGTCCAGTGGGGGCCACAGGACGTTGCCCCGACTGCATATAACCTGACCAGCTGAGTGGGCGGGTGATGATTGCTGATTGGAAATTGAATCATGGAGCTTTCCTCTTACAATTGTGGTCTCCGGAGGTGTGGTAATGTTACTGTGTTTTAAGGTACCGCTTTGATGAGGGTCTGCCGTGGAGTTTTCTAGGGGCAAGCGGCTTGTGGTCATTTCAAGCAATGGTGGTGGCGAGCATGTTGGTCTCAGTAACGAGGAGAGCAGTGGAGTTTGCAGACCGTGCAGATGTTTGTTGCTCGAAAAAAAGGCTGAGCCCGCATCCTTTAAGAATTCAAACTTTGTGTATATTTTGGGTTGGTGGAGCTTTTTTGCGGTTTGTGGTTCTCTTGCTAAGGTCTCTTAGGTCAAGGCCGTTGGCGATCCCTGATCTGTTTTGTTATAGTTCAACTCCGATGCCTGCTCTGTTATAGAGAGATTCGGCTCCATGCTGGTGGGTGAGCTTGGGTTGGTTTTTTTCTTGTTCCCTTTCCCGTTTCCTGTTTTTGCCTTCGGTTTTAGCTTTGGCTTTGGCTCCGGGGACCCCCTGGCCCTTCCTGACCTCATGCCGTTATCCGAGAATAGTTCGAGAAGAGAGATGATCCTTACCAGAATAGGCCCCGAGTGAACTCGAAGCTTCTCCTGCATTTAACCTCTCTTCCTCTCTTCCCCCGGCTCTCTCGCTCTCAATTTGAAGTCCGTCCTCTCGCGTTGGGGCGGGTATCGCCTCTCTCCCTTGCTCCCTGAGAAGAGCAGGGGAAGAAATAGGTTGGCTCGCGCACAGGCGAGCGTGTCGAGCTGGACTGGACTGGACTGCGCTGGGCCTGCGGGTCCGTGACCTCCCCCGTAGGGTCCGGCGCTGAATGAGGTGAGAGTGGTAGGAGGGTGGAAGGAGCAATTTGGGAGCCTGTGCCCCCACACCTGCACCCCCGCAGCTGCTGCTGTAGTGGAGCTCACGGGGGAGACTGGTTGCAAATAAAGCTCGTGGGGGAGACTGGCTGCGAGTGGAGCACACAGAGGGGGCCGCGGGTCAATCAGACCTAGTCAGACTGCCTGTCGGTCAAGCCCCGGGCTCTTACTTCGCGGCCGCCTCTATCGGCGGCTGCACTCGCATCTCCCCCCCCCGTACCTTGTGCCTTGTGCCTTGCTCCGGTACCGGTGCTGAATAGCCAGGACACACAGTATCGCCAGTACTGTGCAATGTGTATGTAAGCAGGGATAGATGCTCCTGGAATGCCCCTGCCGCTGTGGGGGACCTTGCTGCGGTTCCCGCCGCTTCCGGGCTGTTCCCAAGCTGTCCGAGTGCTCCCGCGGCTCCTGCCAGCTGCCTGCTGCTGCAGAGAGCCTTGCAGCGGCTCCTACCGCTACCGGGCCGCTTCCACTTTTTCCCCACCGCGGTCTCTTGTTGTAGTACGGCTACGGACTGTACCGGAGAGACTGGAGATCTCAGCAATTTCTGACGACCCCTGCACCCACGCACCCATGCTCCACACTACACGGGGGGCGTCCTCTCACTCGCTTCCTCGCGTCCTCCAGCACAGCTCCCTTATTGGAAATGTTCTTTAGTTGCTTGTACAGGGATGCCCGGCGAGTTCCTTGGGATGGAGGGAATCCTCGCATACCTTTGTGAACCCTCTGTCGCTCAGTGTATATTAGAGAAATTTCACTTCCGCACTTCAGGGCATACTACTGGGCCTCAGTCACTGGGCACACGTCCCAGGGGAGGATCCTGGGGTGCACCTAGACCGGTGTTCTATGTTGTATCCTTCTTGGAGGCACTATGTACATGATGGGAAGAGTCGAACAAGTCTTCTGATAACTGCAAGGGTGACAATGACGGTGTGGAATAAGGTGAAGACCAAATTGGAGTTGAAGGGGAAAGTGGCAAAGTCCACATTGTTCAGGGTGGGAGAGACGCTCCTTGAAGTGAGTAAGTTGCAGGGTTTTGGTTGCTGGGAGATGAACGGAATAGTCTGCCTAGGAGACTTGCTAGCTGACAGAGCAATTCAATTATTCGCCTGCTTACAAGAGGAAGCCTCTCTTACACACAACACTATAAGTATACCCAGCTTGAGCACACTTTACCAGCCGAGATGGTGGACTGGGCTTCCCTGCCTGACACCTCCCCACTAGAGAACCACTTGCTGCCGGGCCCTTGGAAAGAAGGGCAATCTCTTCCACATACAGAGTACTCATTCACAAATAGTCCTGATGGCCTTGAAAGCATTCGGCAATGCCGGGAAAAAGAAATGGGAGAAATAGAGGAAGTGGATTGAGAGGCGGCGCTTATACACCCATGCGAGGTAGCCATCAGGGAGCGCTTTTACCTGATACAGCTTAAAGTCCTGCAGAGGGTCTACATATTGCGGGACAGGCTGCAGAAAATGGGGAGGATCCCATCGGCCTCCTGCCTACGCTATAACATGCATATTATTTTATTCTATCATACGCTGTGGGGATGCTCAGAGATACAGAAGCATTGGTAGCTCATACTGAAGGTACTGGAAGACATATTAGAGGAAGCGATTCCGCTGGTTCGTGCTTCTGGAGGGCTGGCAAATATAGACCTGCCTCGCAGGAAGCTAGTGTTCTGCTCTCTGGTCCCGGTGGTGCAAAGAGCAACAATTTGTGTGGGTCTTGGGGGGTGTAGGAGGTCCCCAAGAAGGAAAAATGGATTGTAAGAATGGACGCTTGCATGAGGGGCCAAAAAAGTAGTTTACACCTCTAGGGGATGTCCTAGGAAGTACAAGAATATCTGAGGCCGAGTTCTATGGCCTGGAGATGGGAATCTCCAAGCCAATACTAGATTGAGTACAGAACTTGGTGTCCACGCCCATGCAGAAGGAGGTGGGATAATGATAGGGGCTACTCCATACCCCCTCCTGCAATCACTTCTCGGTCATTGATGGACAGTGCTGTGACAATCTCCCTATCCAACAAAGCATGTCCTGATTTGGAACCTATTAATGCTTCATATGATGTAATGTGGGTATGCCCAATTTGTTTGTTCATGAATAAAATGCCAATGAAAAGATTATTAAAAAAAATGTGTAAGAGGTTCCTGTGCAGGAATAAATAGATAAGGAGGGAATTTCTATATCTCAGGTATGGTGTCTACTTTACCCAAATTATTATTCACTGGAGAATGTAAATGACGAAACTGAGGAAGCCAATTATCCAAGGTCTGTTTCCTGGCTTATTAGTCAATGGTAGTGTGTTATCTGGCGCAACTCATCATTAGCTACTTATAAATCAGTTCTTTCATCTTCCATATTGGGTGTACCTAGACATGTCAGGATTTAAGCACTTCCTAAATGGATAACTAATGTTCTGAAATGTTAGAAATATTCACTAATTTCCACTATTCCAAACAAGTATGTAGCACATTTTTTATAAAATGACACAGTAAATCTATATTTAAATTGAACTAATGCTTGATAGCAAGACTAGTATTTCTAGAGTGGAGTGGAAAACCCATAACATTTAAGGCAGCACTACAATGGTCATCATGTTGGTTCAGTCATTAATTAACAATGAGATTGTTGAGCTGAAGGACAACAGCCTCTGGGGAGGCATATTATGAGTCTCTGAAATATGTTTATCCATAAAGTTCCAGATGAATATAGCTTTCTAGACAAGGTGGACTTCTCCTAACTCTGTGGGAGTGATGGGAAATCGAGGCTCACTGTAAAGGCTGCATTAGAGGCTCACCACAAGCCCGGAAAACTGCCTTCACGGTCTGCCATAAGTTTGTATACATTTCTAATAATATTTCTACTATATAATTAAAACAATAAAGTATGTAAAACGTACCTGCAATGGACAAAATAACGACCACAAAATCAAAAATGTTCCAGCCGTTTGTGAAATAATAATGCCGTAGTGCAAACATTTTCAGAAGACATTCTCCAGTAAAGATAACGATGAAGACCAAGTTGATCCAGTAGAGAATTTCGATCTTTTGCTCGCTCTGGTCATCTGTTTCAATCATCATGGTCACCATGTTAAGACAAATTAGGACCATGATCACAATGTCAAATACTTGCTTGGTCACAAAATCAAAAACCAATCCTTGAAGTTTGTTCTTGAATGAAGGGATGATAGGTGAAGTTGGAGGTACAGGTGTAGTGCACAGAAAGGAAAACCACATTTAAACAAACAGGCCACAGACAAAGATATAAAAAGAAAAGAGTCGTTAAGTGAGGAAACACGAAATATAAATGTTTGCATGCACTGTGATGGAGAAGGATATGTTTAATGTTTAATCCCAAAAAGCTATTCCTTTAATCAATGAAAGAAAACATATTTACAATTTATTGCAACATAACTACAGATGTTTGAGCAAACATTGAAGAATCCAGCATATAACAAAAAATTATGTGTTTTGTAGGGAAGCAGGATGTGAAACGCACCAATCAAAAGATACATAGAGCATCTCAGAAGACACTGTTATAATCTGCTTTGAGCTTATGGTAGAACATCAATGCCACGCTGAGTAGTACAGAACCAACTACCACTACAGTGGTAGCCTGAAACATCAAGAAGGAAATATTAAGTTACCAGATTACCGAAGTTTAAATATCAAGAACTAAAATACTGAGAAGGTAAGTGATATATGTAAGTAGTTGTGATTGTGGCTTTTATTTTCTGTTGGCCAACAAGATAGCTCCTTTTGGATGTGTTCATATGAACAATTTGTCTTTCATCTGTTGCGAACTGCTTTTCAGTAGTAATTATGCCTTGTCACATCTACTGACTAATCTGTTATGTCACCAATCATACTAATGACAACAGGAATGCAAGATATGACTTCCCACACTATAGCAAGGGGGTTTTGTAGAAGATTATGGGGGGATGCACTTTGGGTCTTGGTGAAATATTTGCTAAGTATGCTTTCAGATTGAACCTTGAGAATACAAAGCCTCCTTTGGATGTACTGAAAGACACTGCTCTCTCCAGATGCATCAAGAAGTGCTTCACTTCTGACCTCTTGTGGAAAAATACCTGGTGATTTTCCAAGAGTATTGGCTATATGGCACCGTCAGTGTGCAGCATCGGCGAACTACTGCCTGAAAAGTCAACCAAAAGCACATACAACTAGCTGTTACCCACCATCCTAGCAAAATGTGTAAACTGGAAAAAAGGCCAGGGTATTAGGTAGTTGCTCATCAAGGGAATCTTTATCCTCACACTTGCCATGATGACCATTGCCACAACTAGTATATTGTTATCATGATATGCTACAGGGACAAATGGCTACAGGGCATTTGCGAAAGTATGAACATTGATAACAGATGAACACAATGAAGTGGTATTTTAGTCTATTTGTTATTAGCTCCCTAATATATTGTATTTGTTAATATTTATGTTTTCTACCCAACTAAAACAAGTAGGTTGTCTTTACTTATGGCCTTCCAAGTTGCGGTCAGACAACCTTGGATATTAGGTGTGCTGGAAGCTAGCTGTAGCCATCTCAGGTGAAAGAGTAAATAGGTTCACCTGAAGTTCATTTTAAATTGTGTTTAATTTGGAATATTTTTTGACTTGTGGATGAAATGCACTGTGAACACTGCTCTGGTACTCAGATATTCTGCCACATCGCCTATGTTTGGTAGAGGCTCTAAAACAATGTAAACTTCTCAGTAAAATTAAGGAGCGATATCTTCATAGTCAACTCAGAATATTTCATGGTAACAAACCAGTTGTCTAACTTCTCACTCTACAATGTCCAGCGGGGTCAGGTGTAGTAGAGATTCATACAGAAAGGAGGAGGCAGCAATTATAATGCAGCAGGTGTGTGATGGGGCCTCAGGTGCAGAGGCCAAGCCTGAAATGAAATAATGCTTATTAAGTGTATACAACTCCAAAGGGCATCCTGGCGCATCATCTTCATCTGCTATTATAGGGTGGGGTACACACCTGTTTTAATCCTGTCTTTGTGGCTAGATGTTGTGTCCACTAACGACAAAGGTGAGAACTCACGTCACCGCACCTGAACATATGGGAGACTGTTTAGTTCAGTTTATAGCATACATCTTGCATCAGTGTAGAAAGCAACCTACCAAGTGGGAAGAGCCTCGAAGTGTGAATGAAAATGCCTAGTGAGCCAGGAAGAATCATTTTAATAATATAAAAAGCTTGATTTTTTTGACAGCACTGCTTAAACGGTGCTTCTGCAGTGCTAACCCTTTGTTTATAGAGTAAATGATTACCGGCTTAGATGGGGTTGCTAAAATAGCAGTCTTAAAATAACTGTAGTTATTCGTTTTGGTTGATTGCAACTCAATACCTATGCACCTGCTTGGTATACTTCAATTGCATCTCTAAAAGTTGGGAAGTGTTCTGACTGAAGGTTTACTTACCTTGTGCTAGAAACTGCACCAATAAGCTTGGAATTAGCTGTCAATTAAACATTCGTGCATGTTTTCTATTGTGCTAATTCCACTTCTTCCTCATGCACTATTGAGGTGATATTGTCAAGATTTGGCTTTTTCATTATCTGCTCAGGCCCTGTGTTTGTCCATAGCTACATTAAGATTAGTCATGTATATATCGCTTTTCTTTTTGATGCCACTTGCGCGATGGAATAAACCAGTCCTGTTTGATCCCAGGCTGCACACATTTTGGGAAAGTGTCTAAAGACTAACAGAGATGGCTATTTGTACCTATTTGACATTCATTTCTACTAGTGAAGCCTCATTGGCAGCCTATAAAGAAGCGGATTGTATTCAAAGCACTCTGCATGGCCTTTAAGGCGTTACATAACTGTGGCCCCAAATATCTGAGGCACAAAACTGTTTGATATACTCCTTCCAGAATGCTTTGTTCCTCCACAGCCAAATTGATGGTTGGTCCCAAGTTTAATCGAGCTTCTTGGGGACGGTGAAGATTCATAATGGGCACTGCTAATCTGTGGAATTCCCTTCCTCTGTAACGTGGAGAGAGTCCTAATCTCCTTTCCTACAGGAGATCTTTAAAAGCATGATTTTTACTCATTAACAGTTTTTCCTACGGATAGTAGACGTGCAAAGTTGCCTCTGGGAATTCATCCGCTTCACAAATTTCAAAATTGTTCATGACTTTGGATTAACAGAAATTCCACTCTTACTCAACACTAGGGAAAGGTTTTCCTTTTAGTTGTCTCATGCTGCACAGTTCCTCTATTTATTTGTTGACATTTTTAGAGCACCATGTCCTGCTAGAGGCCAATCCTGAGAGCATCCAAATGAAAATTGGGAGTGGAATTAAAATGGATGACCGTGAAAGATAGTAAGTCTAGATAATAAAAGCGTATAAATAAATGCATAAGATAGTAAGTTCATAGTACCTAAAATAGCTGCATACCTGCAGGAGAAGTTTGATTTGTAATTGCTGCTGTCTGCAGGAGAAGTTTGGGTTTTCAACTAAGTTGTCCACAAGAGACAAAACAAATCGAGCAAGGCTATCATCAGAAGTATTCCCACATGTTTACCTGAGGTTTGTATGTAGCCTGAAGTTGATTCATAATCAGTTAGCCAGTCAACCAGGTACTCGACTCAGGAAAAGGCCTGATGTAGCAGAAAAATCTCCAGTTCACTTCTGAATTTAAAATGATCCTGCTGTTGTCCGAAGGCTGAGGTCAGACTGTTCCAGGCTTTTGGACCACGTGATGCCAGGGTTTTCCCAACAACAGACTTGTTGAATGGGGTAGAAGTGGTACTATTATTGGGAGTCAGTTTTAGCTTGTAGTGCTGAGGGCTAATTTAGATAGATATGGCTTCTATCAAAATGTGCCTGATGTAGTCTTTTTGGTCATATATACTAACTTTGTTCGCCTAGAATATTATTAGAGAATTTCCATGATAGTAACTCTTCATTATACAAACTGCCTAATGCCAAAATAAGTTCAAGGGCTGTCCCTAAAGAATTTAACCACTGGCAGACGTGATTACTTCCCTTGAGGAAGCTGGACTTAAACATTGTAAAAGTTGTGCCCGATTCACAAAGATAAAGTTAGACAAAAGTCTAACTTTACGACTTTCAGTATTCACAAAGGGCATTTACTATTTGTAAATGCCCTTTGTGAATACCGAAAGTCGTAAAGTTAGACTTTTGGTGTTCACAAAGGGCATTTACGAGTAGTATGAATACCAAAAGTTGTAAAGTTAGAGTTTTGTCTAACTATACCTTTGTGAATCTGGCTCGTTGTTTTTTTAGCAAAATTACCACCTATCTCCTATGTAGCGATTTGTCTCCACCAAAATATAGATTTCTTAACACCTGAACCTTCAGTAGGTATTTGGTTAGAGGGTGTTCACTGAATCACTAAAGTATGCTTTTTTGAGGTGATGAAGACAATACATAGAGAAGTTGCAAGAGTGTTCTTCCTAGACGATAGCGGAGTCACCACTCCATATAGTGCTATTCCAAAAGTGATGTCAGGTTTGAAGATCCTTAACATGATATCAAGGATTTCTAGTCATGAAAAGCCTCAGGGGTTTGGATACTGATGTGATGGAAAGATATGACGACACACAGAATCGATGTCCAGGTACATACTGTAATGCAGGGAAAAGTTTTTTTTGCATATTATAGCGTTCATGTTCCTCATGCCGTGACTTCTGACTGTCATATACTGTGATCTGCAATAAGTACAAAACAACCTTTCTTTGAGCATTCATAGGTGGCCTCTTGCTTAGAAGCAATTGGCCCATCTTAACTGAATACAATACAAGTCACAACATGCGATCCTTTCACTCATGTACCTGTGGCCTGGGGATAGGCTTCTGTGGCTTCTTCGATCCAAGTTTCTTCATGGCGTTGTAATATTTCTTCTGCTCCTCTGTCATGAAGATGTCCTTGCCTCCAAAGTATAAAAAGAACCACAGTTATTATACTGGTTACCTTCCAACTGGAGTTCATTGTTAAATGACTCTGCATAGTATGTGAATACAGTACACTTTGAATACAGTTTAAGTGAACAGATTTCATCTGCAGTCTGGACAGATAGCAAGATTCAGAATGATGACAAGAACTTGGGGCCAAGAATACGATTTTTAACGACTCGCAATTTGCGACTCGCAAAACCTGATGTACAACAGCAGCTCAGATACTGTTTGTGATTCTCAAATGGGTCTCAAGGGAATTGTCTCATTAATATTTGTGAGGCAGGTAGCAATCTGTGACCCATTGGAGGAAAACAGGGTGCATTTGAAAAATAAAAATGAATAGTTTTCTGTAAAAAATTTATTATAGTGGGCACTGCCTGCCTCATCTGAAAAAATATTGTCACCCCTATTCTCCCGTTTGAGAATGGCTTACCGTCAATTTGGAATTTATGGTAATCTGTGAGCGTTTTGTGACCGCATTCCCAGTCTCAAAACATTCATACACACCAGTTCGACTCGCTATTAGGAAGGGATGCCCTTTACTCGCCCCTTCATAATAGCAACTCACGAACCATATTTTGTAAGTCAGTAATAGGTTACCGACTTGCAAAATAGGGTTGGTACATAGGAAAATGAATTTTACCGGTCGCTAAAGGCCCGATGGGCCGGTTGCAAGTGGTAAATATGGCCCTTGGTTACCAATCAAAGCAGAGTTTGGGGTATAGAACAAATGGGATAAACCAGAAGGGTGGCCCCAGTCAAAAAAGGAATACTCAGAACTGTGTTTTTTATTTGAATGGCACTGTATACACAAGGCCATTGTAACTACCGGATACATTTCTTTGACGCATGGCTTGGCAGGTAGGAGATCAAATGCCAGAGGTTTGTGAGAATTTTGGCATTCCTGATGTGCCTAAAAAGTAAGGCTTTGGCTGAGTCGAGGACTGGAGAGGAATGCCAGCTATAATCAGAAAAGGTTTACTGTAATGACATGACGGGAGAAGTAGATGCCAGGACAGGGCACTCAGTCACCTCACACAGCTACCTTATTTGGCCTGCTTCCAAACTGTGCATCTAGTTTACAGTAATCTGAGGAGGTAAGCAGCACTTGCACACAGAAAAACACTGGCTGAAAATTCACCTATTGCCAATGCTGGATTTTACGGATGCTAGGGTGGGTATGCAGGATTAGAGAAATCTGTTGATCAACAGTATAAAGCCTACCAAGGTGGCTAGCAAGAGTTGAGGAATTAAAGAGGCTGAGTCAAAAAAGTGGAAGGGGGATTATGAGAAAGAGAATCAAAAACAGAAAGATGATGAGAGGCAAAAGGCATTAGGGATGAAGTGGATACTTAGAACAGTTGTTTAAGCATGAAGAATAAATATCAGTAAAGAGGAATTGTACACCAGAAAACTGTTAGCAAAAATATTGTCTCACTGAAATATTGTACCCTAAATATTGTTTATAAAAATATCATCCCATTGGGTGTCGATTACTTCGATTATTAACTCCATATAGGTGATATTTTTAGTTAAGTATTAATTAAATAGATAACTTACAAAGAGGACCTTGATGCCTCTTTATACTTCATACCCTCAAAACTTCAGGCCAAAACCTTTGACAACAGAGCGTTTTCAGTAATCGCGGCCAGAGAATAGAACAAGCTTCAGAGTGAATTATAGTTATCTTCACATTTGCTTCCTTTCAGCAAGATTTTAAAACCCAACCTCTTTTTAGCTGTAGATGTGGATTCTGATATTGTTCTGTTTCTTTTTAGCATCATAAATCTTAAGAAAATGTAAGCTGAACTTCAGGTTGCTTCAAATGAGGTGGGTCTGCTACTAAACAAACACTGTTGTTCAGGCCAATGGGCATTTTTAAGCTGTTTACTGCTTTTAACTGTACCGAGAATTGCCAGTCTGATGTCAGGAATGATTCAAGCACATTATTACATGAAAGATTCAATGTTGGAGAAATAGTAAATACAAACCAACACATTTTGTAAATAATATTTCTGTCAGACAAACTTTTGGTTAAAACATTCTGGTACCATACTGGTAATGAGTATTTCATGACAGGAGCTCCAACACCACGATGTGAGACAACTATAGCTACTATAGCCTTATAGCCCGCCGTAGAGGGCTATACTGGCTATTAAAGGCCCTCTCCAGCGTTAAAGGCCCCGAGCCGAAGGCGAGGGCCTTTAACAAGGGAGAGGGACTTTAATAGCCGGTATAGCCCAGCTACGAAGGGCTATAAGGCTATTAGAACATTCTGCCACTAGAGGGCAGAATGTTCTAACATAAAACAAAGCTTTCAGGGAGCGCAAGGGGATTGAAATCCCCTCAGGCTTCCTGAAGCCTTTGTTCACAGCCAGAGCTGTGAACAAAGAAACATTGGAATGTTGGAGCTCTGGGTTTATACCAGCCATTATAAGCCATTGTTTTCAATGGAGCAACGAACATTCCAATATTCTACTATAGCCTTATAGCCCGCCGTAGAGGGCTATACTGGCTATTAAAGGCCCTCTCCAGCGTTAAAGGCCCCGAGCCGAAGGCGAGGGCCTTTAACAAGGGAGAGGGACTTTAATAGCCGGTATAGCCCAGCTACGAAGGGCTATAAGGCTATTAGAACATTCTGCCACTAGAGGGCAGAATGTTCTAACAAAAAAGAACAAATCCTTATGGGAGCATGAGAGGATTGGAATCCTTTCAGGTTCCCTGAAGCCTTTGTTCACAGCCAGAGCTGTGAACAAAGAAGCATTGGAATGTTGGAGCTCCAGGCTTATACCAGCCTTTATAGGCCCGGAGCACTCCATTGTTTTCAATGGAGCTCCGAACATTCCAATGTTCTAATATTTGTTAAAATCTTCTTGGGCACCTTGAGGAAAGGACAGCAGAGAGATCCCAGAAACAGTGAAGACAGGCTTTTATATTGGAGCCTCTACAGTGAACAGAACATTCATATTTATCTTGGTAGCTCGATAAATGCTTTCACCTGGAGCTACAAATGACTGTTTTGTGTATCAAACATTAAAAAGTGATGCTATCAACAGGACCTTGCTATGGCAAAAATAGTTAAAGAACCAATCAGCATTTACTGTGACTCCTACATTGTTAATGCACTGGCACCTGTTCTTGTGTTAGGGATAACACCCTGTCAAGCATGAGCAAAGCCAACAGATGGGGAGTAACCATTTTAACCTCAAAATGACAGACCTGAAATCTCATCTAGAAACACAGTGACGATCTTGCAAAGCTCTCTTGCACTCTAGTTTTGCAAGTCGTGCATGACTTTATGCTGCCTCACGTATAATCTCTTCTCAAAGTTCATCTACATTGAATCCTCATTACCAACCACTACAAACACAGGATCTCAACCAAGGATATCTAAAATAGATGCAACTGGAGTGGTTCACTTTTCAACTGACCTGCTATGCAAAATACGAATGATATTGAGGAGGACTAGTTGTAACAATAATTATTAGCTGAACCCAAAGCAGCAGAATATAATGACCTTGAAATCAATTTAAACTCATGTTTTACACTGGCAAAAACAAGGTAGTGTACAATTGGGTTACACCAACATAAATGTATTAGCTCATGAAGTGGGTATGCACTGCTTCCTAAGGATATGTTATAAATGACCAGGGATACTCATACCCATCGTGTGGTCTCAAATAGAGCCCTCCTTGGCTACTTTTTATTCTTTGAAAAATTAACATTTCAGATCCTAACAATTGACTGCTGGCACATTATACAAATATGCTTTAGTTCCCTAGATAGCGCCTAGAATAGTAGACTAAAACTTTGGAGGCTGATGCTGTAGTAACAAAACGACTCCAATGACGTTGCTTAACAAATTTACAATTCAAGATTCCATGAAACATACTGCCTAATGCATAATCGCCTACTTACAATACAGGGAGCATGGGCACGAATCCCCCACAAATTTTAGTTGCCAGAGAAAAACCCTTGATAGTTGAGTATAATGACCTTAAAATCTATTTAAAATTCTGTTACACTGCTGATAAAAACAGGGTATGTTTGAGAAAATTCGTTGCCTTAGTGTGTAAATGTCCCCACTGCAAAGAAACAAATACTTAACATTACCAGAATGTGTCCTGTTCTTCTTTACTATCGATGTGTCCCAAACTTTATAGGATCATAATTTGATTAGTGTTGCAATCCATTTAGTTTTACCTTTTGGTATAATGAGCTATGTTGTTCTTTAATGCACTAGTTTTCATAGATGCAATTAATATGAGCATTAATGAAAATTGTCAATCTTTCAAACAAAAGATCAATCATTTAATCTGAAGGTAAATAAAAAAACAAAAATGCAGTCTGAATTTTATACTGCAAGACGCTTTAACAATTTCAATTGATACTATAGTTTGTAGTGAAAATGGAAGTTGGAATCCCAGGTTTGTTAGAAATTGGAAGAAAGACATAATGAGACACTGGGGAATGGATACTTATCTTTTTCTTTTGCTGATTGAAATTGTCAATAATAACACCAATGAAAAGATTCAGTGTGAAGAAGGCTCCAAAGATGATGAAGATAACAAAGTATAGGTACATGTAAAGGTTGATCTCATATACCGGCTGATCTCCTTGCTGGAAAAAAGGAAACCATTTAAAGACTTTAAAAGATGCAAAGAGTGGATTATTATATCTATTAGTCAGCCCACCAAACCTATATCTGAATGTGCAATGTTCATGGGGAAAGACAGTATGTGCTACAAAGCATTGCAGAGGTAAATTATTTTTCTTTTTAATTTATGTTTATGTGAAAGCACGTAGAAAATCTCTCTGGGCTTGCAGCTCAACACTGGGTCTTGATTATTTTTTTTTAGGTAATACATTTCTTTTAGTTACTCGGCCATGCACATAGAATACGCATTTTTATCCAATGGTTGCCAAGCCGCTAGAAAAATACAAAATACAACCATGAGATGTAGATGAATTGCAGATACTATAAACATCCATATTTAACTTCCATCATTGGCAACTAATTCTGTTCTTTGATGGGTAATTTCTGCAAATATTCTCCAAAGTGTATTTTCAAAACATTTTCTTTATATATTTAAAATATTATTTTATTAAATGTGTTACTAAAAGGTAACAAACTGCACATGTTTTGTGAATCCCATATTCCTTCTTGAGGCTCATATATGATATCTACTTGAATGTACTTTTTATTATCACCTCATTTCAAGCTACGTCTGTCTCCATGCTGTGCAAAAAGTGGCAATAGAAGAATGGGCACGAGATGCAAATGTTTCATTCAAATTGGGGTACTGAGATAAGCCTCTGGAATGCACTGATGCAGGCTGTGAGACTAGAGCTGAGGCCGAAGGGTCTGCCCTTAACTATTGTGCAAGCTTGGTGGATTATGGCACTTTTTACTCAAACCTTGCCTTGACAAACCACTCTTGGGTCTGTACCATAGAAAGCTTCATTGAAGTTATAAACGTGATTAAATGATACGTGAATAGACCCCCGATCACTTCATATGCGTATTTTAGTCCACATTTCAACAAATAGGCTGCAGACTCCGATATGCGTATTTGATGCCGAGCGTCCATCAGAACCTACGGATTTCTTTACGGTCCATTTGAATGCACTAATTTATGATGAGTGTTTGAGTCTTTATGTCTGATACTGCATTTCATATGCAAACGTGGCTTCTCCACGGTTGACACGTTTCCCTTGGAACAATGACAGTGGTTTGCCCAATATCCAATATAAGTATTTTATTTTTTACTTGTTGATTTGAAGTAATATTGATACACGTCTCTTGGCTATTTTTGAGCCAGTGTTGAAACGCGGACTATGTAATTGTCTATGTATTGGTTTAGGTATGGAACATACTTAGCTACGGTCTTCTTTTTTTGTCTTGCAGCCTATTAATTGGGCACATTGGTAGGTGCAAATTGTTGGTTACCTACCTGATTTATTCTATTTGAAGATATCCTTGGATACGTAATTATACGTCTGGAACCCAATAATTGGACTTCTTCGATTATTATTTTATTGAGTAAGTCTACTATGAATGTTCAATTATATCTATGTGAGTTCTGCATTGGCGGTTTATTACATATTGTATATCCGGTTTATTTGCAGAGGTGGAAATTCTACCCATACGCCATTCGAATGATGACTGGTTCTTTATATTCAGGTTAACCTTACTCTTTATTTAGGTGATGGACAAATTCACGTGTGGTGTGGTGTTAGCCTTCTCTGTCCTTCCATCTAAATTTTATTTATTCACACTAGGTGGTTTTTCTCCCCTCAGTCTTTTCCTTTGAAGAAGCCTACCCGCCTTTTTTTATGTAATCTAATTTTAAAATCTTTATTGTACAGAAATCTAACTCTAAAATCTCCTGTCCTGATGATGACCGCACAGCAACCTAGCGGTTGAAACGCCGTTGATGCTTTTTGTGGCCGTAATTTGTAAAGGACACATCATTTTGTATTTGTTGTTTCTTCTTTATATATAATGTCTGTTTGTTAGCCACTTGTTTGGCCTGTGAGTTGTTTGTCTTTGTCATGCCAACATTTTTCATGAGCGTTTTTGTTCTTTTGTGTAATTAAAAAAAAATGATGTATAATAAATTATAATTGTCTTTACAAATTTGTCTAAGTATATATATAGGCTTCTTCGCAATTCTTCTTTTCCCCTCACCCTCTTTTATATTTGAAGTTTGACTGTTTACCCCAAAACATTTTTTTCACCTGAACCTTTGTTAAGTGTTAGAATCGAGCGTCCATCAGAAGCCTATGAGCACAAACTTCTGTGTACATGTCTATTGCTGAGGGAAAAGTGCAGCCTGATAGGCTTGCATTATAGAATTTTGAGAAAAAACATCTGGTTAAGGAGCTATCACCACGCATTATGCCTTTTACCAGCAGTTCTCACAGAGCCAGTTTTTTTCTAGCTCATAGGAGAAGAGTTGTTAGATGTATTTGGTGTTTCACACCTGGCTTTTCTGAGAAATGTCAGTGTCTGCACTTTTAACAAATGTCAAGAGAGTGAGCCTCTTTTTCCCTAATTCTCCTTTATTTTCATGACAGAATCTATTTTCCATTTGTCAAACGCCTCTACCGTTGGTGAAAGAAATAGAATGTCTACCATCTTCACATTAATAGAAAGACTATAAATTCTGGAAGCAAATATCATAGCTGAAATTAAAGTACAATACTGAGAGGTCATTAGACTATGAGCCAAGCTGGAGGGCCTAAGGGCAAAGAAGGAACAGAAGACACCCTGCAGCCTCTTTAGAGATGGCGTTAGCAGCTCATTGGACAGCAGAAACTATGACACGGGGCAATAATTTAAACATGTGGATCTATGAAAAACCCAATATTGTAGAACATGTTTTTCTAAATATGGTTTAGTGTACAATTAAGTTGAAAAACACATCTGTAACATAGATGCCAAAATGCACAACTCCTTGTGTTTGCTTTGTTCAACATTTTGGAACAGTGCATTGTATTGCAGTAGATTAATATGAAGTTGTGCTTCATCGACCTGATAAAGGGCTGAAGCAGCATTAGCAGCCGAATAGCTCACTGCATCTCATGGAGTGCTTAGATGTATTGATGTCGAATTGTAGGATGGAGTAAGGGTTTTGATGACCGGGGGGCGCCCTCACCCTATCTGTCATTGAGCTTAAGTGTGTAAAGGAGTGAAAATGTGTTAGGAATAGAATTTTACAACAGGATGACTGAGAGGAGGAGAGGAGAGGAAGGAATAGAAATAGGTCTGGGACAGGTAGGAAGAAGAGTTGAAGAGGGAGAGACATACTAAGATCATTGTCTTTACTAGACTGCCTATTGAGGGTGAAATGTGGTTTAGAAGGGGAAAAGAGTGTTTATATGGTCTCGATTGTATTACAGGAAATCACTGCTATGATGCAAGAGTAGTGTGCTGGATCAGGGTGAGGAGAGAGCGTAGCAGCAGAGTGCTGGTCATAGTAAGAGGTGGCAAGGGAATGATGGTAAGGTAGAGAATCGTGTAATCTTGTTAATACTGTGGAAGTAGATTCAAACACTAGAAAAGGGTTATGAAGTTTATGGAAACAATTAGTGGAACTATGGATGAGTCGACATAGGAATAGGTGGGGAAGGAGTAAAGGGGCCTGGGACTAAAGAGTAGAAGAAGCTTACATTATGATAGCAGCTGGTGGGTGGCGTACATGAGGGGGAAAGGGAAGGAGGAGTGTAGCGGGCTTACGCACAGGAGTAGATGCAGAGAGTAAGAGGAGGTTACAGTTACTGGGAAGGTTAGGAAGACAGGGAAAAAGAGGGGACAGAGAGGTTAAGCAAGATGTGAGGAGGTGTGTGATCAAATATCAAAAGTCTATGGAAGAGTTAGGTAGGGTTGGAGGGGTTGGGGTGTGAAAAAGTGGGTAAGGGTGATAAGGCATGGCTTGGGCAGGTGGGAAGGGTACGGCAGTCAACAGATTATGCACAGTTTGTCTTGTGGAAGAAAAGTGGGGCAGCGGCAGCTCCACAGCTATGGCGGATGAGCTTTGCCCCCCCACCCCCGCCAGCAAGCCAAAACATTGAAAATAAAACGATAATAAACCCTTGTTCATTATTGTTTTATTTTTGCTCTTTGAGTTGAGGATTGGGGGTGGGGCCAGGGGGATGACAGGCAGTAGGTTGAGTGTTTTGCACTGTTATCAGTGCGCATGACGATTTTGCTGGCAGTTTCAAGACGGCCAAACCATCATGCGCACTGAAGCTCTCTCCAACTTGAACTGCATTGCCAGGTTGAAGAGAGCAGGCTCACAAATCAAGGGTGCTCAGACCAATTCTGATGCTGCACTAATGCAGCCAGTAGCATGAAAGCAGCATCAGGATTGGCTCCAGTGGACTGTGGGAGGCCTTGCCTGTAGTGGAGAGGAGCTCAATGCGGCGATGTGGCAGGTAAATGTTTTTTTGTTTTTCTTTAATTGTCTCGTCATCCATCCATCGCCCTTTCCCCTTCCCCCGCCACTCTATTGAGACACCGGCTGCTAATTATGTGGGGGGCAGAATGGTTAGGAAGGTAGGGTAGAAAAGGAAAAAAAACAATGCTGGATGGAGAAAGTGGGAGGGTCTAGAGGGGTTAGGTGGGACAAGAAAGTATATGAGTAGTAGAAGTTGCAGGTGCAAGAGTTAGGTTGGAGTTGGCAGAGTAAGAAGGAATATATGGCTTAAGCAAGTTCAGAGGAGGTGATGATGATAGCATAGGGGCTGAGACGTTAGCAGTATGAAGATGGTTGTGCTATAGTGCAAGGCAGTGAATAGACATAGTAGAATGAGTTAGACAGGGTTGAGAGAAGAAAGAGCAGTTCATAGGTAAGAAAAGGGACCAAGACGGTAAAATACTTGTGAGAAAATTGCGAGCCTTCATGCTCTGTGTCAGACTGCAGAGCTATCCTTTGCAATGGGGCATGGTTGGGTTTAAGCACCTCTTAGTACTCCTGCTCGTCTTAAATTAAATATAGTTTTGGGCTTGCATTTAGACAAGGTTATTAATTAGATAGCTAAAAATAGGGTCACATTTAGAGATAGTATTACTTTAGCATAATGGAAATATATGGTTTAATGTATGGTTGGCATTAGATAAGGACATCAATTAATTAAATTAATTGAAAAATAAGTTTACTTAAAAAAGAGTGAGAGTAAAGGTTAGCAGTAAAACAATTTAGTGTAAATAAATACATTTAAAAATATGAATGGAATGATTAGCATTAGGAAACAACTGTGTGATCAGGGACAGTGAAGGTAGGGAAAAGCAAGATGGCTAAAATAAAAATAATTTGAATGTTAACGGTAGCAGGCATCAAGATATGCAACCCTACAACACACACAGCAATATCTTAAATTATAATATGAAAACAGTAATTTTTCTTAAGTCATATAGGTTTCAAATCTGCTATGGTTGCATATGTGGCTTTCTTTGGTAGGTAGCCATAATGGGACCAACATTATTAAGAATGCTGAAGGAAATGTGGCTCTTACCTCACGGGAATCAACTGCTGCGTACATGATATCCGTCCAGCCTTTGAAAGTAGCCTACACAGAAAGCACATTGAAACAGACAGAATCAACATCAGATTTACTGATTAGCCAAACAACAAATACTTACCCTTCCTTAACGTTGGTGAAAGCTGAGTGTGTCTGAAGCCCCGCCCCAATTTCCATTAACGGATACACACTTAAAACAAAAAGAGTGCAGTAAAGCGTAACTCAGGTTTGACTGTTGGGTATGAGTGGCACAGAGATGGAATAAGGGTATTGTGTTTGTGGATAATATAACATTCTGAATGCTGTAATGTATGTAGCTATCCTTTTATCCTTACACCATTTCAGTCAAACGTTGCCTATTCCAGGGAGTAGGCTAATGTACAATATACTCTGTTTCACCTCTATGGCTCCCCTTCATGACTTTTCGCTAATTATCTTGCCATCGCTCATGTCATTGTTGTAAATCTCTTCAGGGCTCCTCTTCTATTGACTTATGTAAGCGTTTTATAGGTTATGACCCTATCAGACTTCTTTGGTTCAGGGTTGCTAATCTCACAGGTGTTCAACATTTTCGAAAAGCCCTGTTACATGATGAACCTTCTTATTTGCCACTCCATAATGATTGAAAATCCCTATCCCCTTCTTTGCCTTTGTTTACTAACTATAATTGATAATTTTACAATCATTCACCACAGAACTAGGTCAAGCATTTTACCGATTTTTTACACCAACTTTAGAATATTTCTCATTGCCCAGATGCACATGAAGTGACAACACTGGATTTCCGATCATCCACCTGTACAAAAAGTAGCATTATGGGATTTGCCAGCATCCATTTGCGCAGGAAGTGACATCATTGGATTTCCTTATATGGTACCCTGCGCTGCTCCTTCCTCCTAAACCTACTCATTGGTGTCTGCAGCGCTGACACACAGCGTATGCACACAGCAGGCAAACCAAAGGCAAGTCTATCTGCAGCTGAATAGCACACAGCACCACAAACTCTCGTTCTCCCCTACCCACCGATAATCAGCAGTGCTTCTCCATGCCCTTAACCTCAGCTGTTGCTCACCGCACTGTTGCCCCGCCCCACCACAAACCACAGAAAGATAGTTCACATGCACTTCTGCAAGTTCTCATTAACTCTGCTACACCCTACACCCACCACACCTTAACCAACAGAGCCCACTCACTCACACAAACTAGCAACCCACTCATACTGACCAAACACCACCCAGAAAAGACACCAAACTCGCATGCAACCCTTCTCTCACCAAACACACCACAGAGATATAGGACCTACTGCACAACCATTCATCTGCTCTTTCTCATGGCAACATGGCTACACCCAACCCCAGCAATGGACATCGCTACAACCATACCTGGCAGCTACAATGTCCTCAGGCAAAACTGTCAGCATAAGCTCGTTGGTGGAGAGGCTATCATATTCAAAGATACCATCAGCTGCACCACATACACGGACAACCCCACTAGCTACATGGAAGACCAAAAAAAAGCTTAACCTCACCCATCATGTTACCGAACCCACCCATGCCTCTGGACACCTATTGGACCCAATATTTACCTCAATCGGCAACATCAAAGTCAACAAGTCAGCAACTATGACTCCTCCCTCATCAGTTTCAGCATGTCCATCCCACACCATCACAAACGTACCACAACCAAAACTGCCCAGCACGTCTGGAAAAACATCTCAGAAGTGGAATGGCATTCTGTCCTCTACAAGCACCAGCCAGAGCACACCAGCGACTTCCTGAAAGCCATCAAAAAACTCAACAGCTGTATTGCCGTAAGCGTTGATATCCTGGCTCCTCACAAGTGCAACCCAATGGCAAGAGCCCGACCATGGGCCAGTTGGGACACAGAGGAACTTAGGTTGACAGAACACCAGTGCGAGCAAGTTACGACACTGCAGATAAAGACATCTTCAAAAGAAAATACTACGCTATCACCAGCATATGTGGGATGTCAAGCGTACAGCTCCTGCAGATTGCATCAACGCCAGCAGTAACAGCAGCCAGGAAATCTTTGACCATCGTCAAAGTATAAGTACGTTTATTGTACAGTTAATAAAAAGAAATTGGAAACAATTGAATCAATAAAATAGAGGCGCTAATTAAAACATTTGATTTGTTAAATTGCAATTTTCCCACTGGCTGAAAACAGGAGTATATGAAACAGAAATATATCCAGAGGGATTGCTTACCTAACGAAAGCTAAAGAGAACTAAGGGGCAGTAGTACATCATAGTGCTACAAATCAGTCCCGTCATATTTGTAGAATAGTTATGGTCTGTAAATTTAAGGTATTGTGCTATGCAAGAGACTGGATACTGTGAATTATTAAGATGATCTTATTTCAGTTGGGATGTCACAGTCATTTTCTGAGGGGGCATCCATTACTGTTCTACATCAATTCAATTCATAGGTAGCTAGACCTCTAACCAGATCAGATAGTCATATGATTTATAATTCTTGATTTTGTTCCAGCAAATAGATGGAAGAATAGAATTTAAAAAATGATCTGATCTGGTCGGTGGTTGACTTGAACCTAATTATTGTCATCGAGTTGGTCAATGCTGTGCCTCATGACATAAAAATGAATCGGTTTTAATTTGAAGCCTCCTCCAACATCTTAACTGCATGTTGTATGAATTTAAAAAATCTGGCTGCAAGCTGCGATGATTGCGGGGTTAGACAAGCAGTAATTGCTTCCTGGCACTATCTTATATGTATCTGTAGAAAGACTAGGCACAGCCAGATGGGTAACTGCACCAATAATGTCTCACAGATACAAATTATGTGCACTAGAGACTACAATGCTGACTCGCAGAGTCTGCAGACCCGTTCTGGTGATCCAGTTAACCATCATCAAAGATATCACCGCACCTCCTGCCACCTCCAGCAATCACCCCCTCAGAAGACCTTTGAAACAAATTCTAATAATTCTTCTGTAACAAAATCATCTTCATATCAGTCTCTGGAATGGGCCAGGTTCCATGTTCCTGTAAAAGGGCGCCAGTAATTCCACTTTTAAAGAAAAGGATGATGGACCTATCAGTTCTTAGTAACTATAGGCCTATCATTCAGCTGCCTTTTCCAGTGAAAATTCTTGAAAGATTTATAAGCAAGAAGTTATCAGCCTATTTGGAATCCCATTATCTTTTAAAAGCCATCCAAAACTCTGCAACCAGACTCGCCTTAAATCTCCCACACAATATCCACATCATCACATACCTAAGGGCACTGCACTGGCTCCTGATACACATACATGCTCAATTCAAACTCTGCACACATACAATTCAGGCCCCTTCGATCTAAACAGTCACATCTTTTTCCACCAACCGTCTGGATACCTTTGTCCGCAGGACTCCTAGTCACACACATCCCATGCATATACAAAACCAGATGAGGAGGGCAGGCATTCTCTTACATTACTCCTAAAGAGTGGAATAACCTCCTTCCTTTTAGAATTCTGCAAGAAGTTGAAGCCTTGGATTTTTAATTAACCAACTTACAATAGGCAGGGCCAAGCACTCACGCCTGCTGAGCACCAGAATACCCTCGCAGGTGATAATGAGATTTACGAAAATACATAACATAACAGAGCACAGCTTTTTCTTTTAAAAGTAGAACATAAATTGTAATAGTACACTGAAACATATATTTATGTACTAATTATAAATAATTGAAATACATTATTAATAATATGCATTCCTCTCTCTTCCTTTCTTTTAACTCATTGCCATAGCAAATTATACTGCCAAGCAAATATCTGAAATATGTTTTGGCAGATATTGGTAGTTGATTGTCTTATATTGTGTCGGGGCTTCGTCTGTATTTTATCTCTTTGTATTTTTATCTGTTTTTTTATCTATGAATCAATGTTGGGACGAAAAATCATAAAAAGTCTGAAATTCTATTGATGTGTATAACTGCGGTGCTTTTTTAATTGATGTCTTTTATATTTGTGATTGTATGCGCTTTTATGAGTAATAACTCGAATAAAGCATCCTTGATTTGATTTGGTAGTCACTATATGAAAATCTCTTCCTGTGATTATAATTTCTTGAGAACATCTATTTTGTACGTATATCCTAAATTCAAAACATCTTTGCATTATAAATAGGCCTCAACTGTTAATGTATTAAGGTCACTGAAGAGCTATATCTTCATACATGTTTTATTTGAGCCCTTAAAAAGTCCCAGTATGCTAAGGAAGAAGCACATTGGCTGATTCCTAAATAAAAACGTATTTGCAGATGAGATTGAATAGAATATCACAATTAGAAGAAGCATTTGGAAAATGACTACACATTTGTTTCCAGAATGATATGTACAGCTAACATTAACTTCAAATATTATGTCCACTTTGTTATATAGAGTTATTTTACAGTTTTTCCTATTATAGTCAGTGGTAATGATTTTCTATAATAGGCGATTTTATCCTTTCTAGCAATGTAAAATACTTTTTTTAATTGATGAAACAAGGATTTACTGTCTTGGGAGTTTCTCTTTCCGCAGAGATTGTGTTTAAATGTTTATCTCCAAAGTATGTCCCTCGGACTGAGGTCTTAGTTGCATTCTTGATATATCCAGTGAGTATAGAGTTTAACGTGTTGCGTCCTGAGTCCATTTCTTGGGAGCTGTATTTTATTACTGGCTTTATTGCTGTTGTTTTATTAATTTTAGTGCGTGGACACTGATATAGTTAATAGGGTGGATTTGACAGCAGTGATGGAGGGTAGCGCAGAGAGATACTTCATTTAGGCAGAGAAAAACTGTTTGAAATCCAACGTATTTTAAAGGTCACAGGAGGGAATGCTATAACGAGTAATAATATTCCTTTACCCTTTCCGGACCTTCATGCACAATTTGCTTTACCATCTTCCTGTAAAACTCACTATGATCTTTTATTCCCCTAACTTTCCCAGTACCTTCATTCATTTCCATCATTGTCTTCTCTATCCTCCAGCTGCTCTTTGTTATTTCTCTTACTTTCTACTTTTTCATCAGCTTCATCTTCTTATAAATCCCTATCTCTTTGTTCTGATCGACAAAAGCAGAATTGGCTTGGGAAAAGGATCTTACGGAATGTTGGCCACTCCTTTCTGGGATAAGATATGGCTCAAAATTCATAAGACTTCCAGAGCTGCTAATACTTCTCAAACCCTTTATTTTGTCTATCAACGTGTTTTATTTACTCCCGCAAAATTAGCCTCTTTTTCTACAAATTCTACCCCTTCTTGTTGGTTCTGCCCTTGCACCAATAGTGATCTGAAACACATGTTATTTGATTGTACTCCTATTCACCATTTCTGGCAATTGGTTTGGACTCAGATTAATAACAAAAATTCCCCTCTCCCCTTCCAACATTTTTCTAGGATCTTTGTCACCTTAATTGGCCTCAATCTCCCTCTAATTACAGAATAGTAGACTTGTTATTGACAGTAGCTCTTTACTTAATTACCTCTAATTGGAAACAGGCTGACAAAGTCACTTTTAAAGCCTGGTGGAATGCCGTATGTTTCCATCACAGACTTGATACAAGTTACGTTTCCCTTCTTTCACTGTCCATTAAAAGAGACCTTTTATGGCATCCTATATCTTCATACCTGACCCATATTGTCTCACATTGTACTCCATTAGTCCAAGTTTCAGATGAGGTTCGGAAACCCCCTTTATATCTTAGATGCCTTATCTTTCCTATGTCAAATACGTTTTTTTCCTTAACTTCTTAATAAAATAATTGTTTCTTATTTCTCAAAATTGCATTGTATGCTTACAGAAATTAATTAGATGTGTTATTTTATTTTCCTTTGCAGAATATAGTTGTGTTAAGACTATAACAATTTTTAACACCTTTCCCCTTTGCCTACTTCCCCTTTTTCCTTCCCTATTTTTTCATAGATTGTTTCTTGATAATATTATTACCTTAATGTATGTACTGTTGTACATGTTATTTATATTTTTTATACTACTGGTTCATGATAAATAAAGTTAAACTTAAAAAAAGGAGGGAATGCTAATCATATAGCACAGATGTTTGCTGGGGACACAGTCAATCAGGCTCCAGTTTTGGAGCCAATACGTACATAAATCACTTAGCTTTTTTAGAAAAGGAGGTAAACATATTGCACAACAATCACTGGTAAAGCCAATTGGCCTTGATTGTGTAAGTGGCTTTGCTAATGTTTGTAGTGGTTGCTTATTACTATTGCCTTTACCAATGCTTGTTTACAGTGCAGGCATTGACAAATGCAATAGCGCCTGGCAGCCATCTTGAAATGCTACACGTTCTACACTTTACATTTATATAAATAAAAGATGGCGTTTATTGCATCTAGACGCAGTTTTAACTGCATTGCAATGCTGTATGATATCATTTTGAACCCCTTGGACCGTCTTCTAAAAGATCCTTACCCTCTGGAAAGACATATAATGGGCACATCCCGGTCTAGACCCTGTACCTGTCACACACCCACAAACAGACTTCTTCACTCTTTCACAAACTCCAGAACAACTAACTATAACATTTCACGATTGTTGTATACATCTGTGATACTGATGAAACCAATGTGAAAGATTACTCATATATATATATCAATACAAATGTTTTTTTAAAGATGCCATTTTGAAATTGGCCAGAGAAATATACTTTATTATTCTACCATACAAGTTAATGCCACATTGCCGCTATTGTCTTCGCCGATGCTTGTGATGCAAATAACTATCAGCAAAGCCACTACTAGTATGTGGCGGGAGGCAAGCCACATATATTTGCGTCCAGGAACCACCATGGAGGAAACACGGTGGGGTGTGAGAGCATCCTTATTCAGTCGAATTGCAAAGACATACAGTGTAGGAGAACGGGTATTAGGCGACATGTGGGGACCCAGAGAGATTAGAGGACGCGCCATACATTCCGGTTGAGTGCCAAAAGTGAAATTGTATAAAAACCTGCAAAAAGAAAAATTTTGCCTGGTGTCATTTGTGGAAGAATACAACTCATTCAGTCAAAACATGGAGAAACAAAAATGCTTCTCAGAGCTGGACAAGCACTAGAATGTTGATGAAAGCTATTGAATCAGGAGCAGGGAGCCGTAACAGACAATCAAGCTATCCAAATATAAGCAAGGTGGAGACCCAAAAACACTTTTAAGTATATGTTGAAAGTATTGGTTACAATACTGTGTACGAAAGACAGCTAAAGTTAGCTGTAGCACGACCAGAAAACCAAGATATTTGTTTTTTGCATTTTGCTTGAACATGGAAAATGTAGTTATCCAAATTAAACTACCATATTCAAAAGCAGTACATCACAGAATCTTTCAAAGACAAAAACATATTCCCGTAAAAAAGTAGGTGTGGATTCTAATGAACTGTTAAAATATACTATCCGATTCCTAACACATTATTTAGCTCTTCTATAAGAGTGGACTGTCCCCAGTGTAAATCACTAATATCTGCTAAGGTTTCACATGAAGAGATTAAACAGAGCATCAGTGACACTTGTTACCTAGAATTTAAATCTAAATATAAAAGCTGTAAAATTTCAAGTGAAGCAATGGTTGCTCACTCTCCCCATGACTGCCAGAGAAAGGTGAGGACTGGTAAATGAGCTAACAGAACTTGCAGATGATAGATTATCTACTTACCACCTGCAGCAGAGAAAGGTATCCCAGGCCAACATTGTCGAAGTTTACTTTCACGTTGACCCATCGAGCTTCCTCAGTGTAATTGAGAGCCAAGCAATCTGATTTGTTATTCACAACATCTATTGGAAAGAGCTCTGAGGTTGTGGTGTTGATACACTTGTAGAACTTCCCCGCAAACAAGTTCACACCCATGATGCTAAAGATCAGCCAGAAGATGAGACAGACCAGCAAGACATTCATAATGGAGGGGATGGCCCCAAGAAGAGCATTCACCACCACCTGCAAAGGAAAGATATCCTGGTGAGAATGTGGAAAGAAATGGAAACAAGGTGCATCAAAAGTGTACGTTGCGTACCCAAGCAGAAAGCCTAGGCTTTGCATGGTCTACGCCTTACGTAGTCGCAGTTCAACAAATATGTTGCTGTTGAATATTCAGATTTCACTGGACTCATGTTATTTATTGGATCACAGTAGTAGAGTAGAGTTAGGGCCATGAGAAACTAAGACATTTTCCAGACCACATTGTTATAAGCTGACATTCCATTGGGAATGGTTTGATGTTCCTGTTTTTGCTTTCCACTATTCCTTAGATTCTTTTTCTAGCCTGGTGCTACTAGAAATGTGCTCCTGTTTTCCACACTGGAGAAATAATAACATAAATAACTAAATAAACAAACTAATACACAAATAAAAAAAATTTAGAAAATGACCTGCCCTCTCTGATATATGGTATTTGTAAAGATGTTCTTACTTGATACCAGATCTTACTGGTACCCACCAAGATCTTTAGCCTAACTCTAAAAAAAATTTGAGGTGGCCAAATTTAAAGAGAAAAAACTGCTTGGTCTGAGTTAGACAAGTACTGCCCAACAATAGCTGGCGAAAAGTTTTCAAACAGAAGGCCCAATGATATTGGTAAAGGTCCGGGCTAGCAATGCCACGAAACTCCTTTTTCTCACAAAGATGACATCCCCTTGTACTTTTTTAAAACCACTCCCTTTTGAATTCTAAGGGGATGGTAATAAATAAGAAAGTACATTTGGGGGGGATTGGTTGGATCTACAAAGAAGGACAATGGGAGGGCTCCCCAGGTCAAACCTGTTGTTTTCTAGGGCTGGTGGCTAAGCTGTAAAAATGTACTTACGCAAACTTCTCCAAAGTATGCACTACTTGGATACCCAAATATCTTATTTCATGTCAAGTTAGATCGCTCATATATTGGGTATTCCACTGCATCAACTCCGTTTTTTGTTGGTTAATGGAGTAGCCTGATACCCTACCAAAGTCCTAAAGTGTCTCATGTATTGCAGAAAGCGTCTTTGGCAGATCTCCTGTAAAAAGCATCAGGTTATCCGCATAAAACCCAATTTTATTTCCCCAGCTGTTACATACAAAGGGGTAGATGCTCATACATGCCTTTAGTTTACTCGCTATTGGTTCCATATGAAGGTTAAAAAGAAGAGGGGAAAGAGGGGATACCTGTCTGGTCCCTCTACCAATGTTGATTGCCTTAGTGAGGTTTCCATTTACCAAAACCCTGGCTGAGGGTTTTTTTATATAGGGCCCTGACTGCTGTGAAAAAGACTTCTCCCAAAATAAAACAGTGAATCACTTTATACAGAAAAGGCCAACTGACCCTGTTGAAACCCTTTGCGGCATCAAAAGTAATTATCGTTAGGGGACTCCCATATTCCCTAGCCAGGTCTATTGCCTCTATTAGCCCATGAGTCAATTCATGAAGCTGTCTTCCTTTTATAAAACCTTTATGATCGGTATGAATCAAGGACCCCACTACCTTAGCCAGTCGTTTAGTTAATTTCTGGGAATATATTTTATAATAGCTATTAAGGAGGGAAACGGGTCTATAAGACTCACAAGCCCTAGGATTCTTAAGAAGTATAGTTATTGTAGCAACATCCCAAGAGGACAGAAGGTCCTGATTGTGTATAAAGGCCAAATTGAAAAGCTGTAGCATAATAGGTGCAAGCTCATCTTTTAAAATCAGCAAAATCTCATTGGGCAGGGAATCAGGCCCTTCAGCTTTCCCCCTTTTTAAGCCACTAACAACCTTGACAATTTCCTCCAGGCTGATAGGAGTGTTCAAACCATCTCTTGCAGTGCCCTGAAGAGAGGAAAGCTCTATATCCTGATGACTACGCTTATCTGAACTTACCATAATTAGGGTAGACCATAGCCACAAATTCTGAATTTACCAGACATGGTTGGGGACTTGACACATCTAAGTGAACCACTTGGCCCAAATAAACAAATGAGGATTTTTTTTTATTTTGTACCCACATGATCCCCCACCCATTGAACAAACAAAACTATGTTTTTTTTTAATTTTCTTTTTGCACGTTAACCTACGGATCCCGCCCCTGGTAACCCTCCCAAAAAACCAGAGTGACTACCTCAATTGAGCTCTCTCACTACATTATGGCAATATCAGAAAGTTTATTTGTGCTGTGTTTTGAACTGTTCTATTAACATACTGTATTATATTTAGGAGCGTCAGAAATAAATCTTGGACGGCTACAAGTCCTCCAGAAACATCCTGTGTTTGAGAACAACACTTTTAGAAAACTGCTGTTCTCTTGTCTGACCTTTCTGTGTGCCTTGGCCTGTTTGTGAATTGACTGTCTGGTTTGTGAGTGGCAGGGGGTGGGTGGCTACCAGAGTCTGAGTGGGCCATCCCTGGGCTAAATAGCTCCTTCAGCATCTAGAGTAGTGGGAGGGGATACCACCTGGGCCTGAATAGGGCTGTGCTTGCCTTCCACAATGCTGGCTCCACCTCCTGCTGGGCGGCAGACGAACCTGCCCCTCTCCCTGAAAGGAAAGGAGAGGCCAGGAAAACAAAGTGCTCAAGGAACACCCAGAACTGGTTCAGACCGGGCTCAGAGCCCTCTGCACAAAGGGATCAAAGACTTTTAGGGGTATAAGTACAGGACCCCTGACTACAGAAAATTAGATCATCCAGGAATCAAGAAGGAACCTCTGCCAAGGAGAAAGCTGAAACTGAAGAAGGAAGACTGTCCTGCTGTTGCTCTGCTGGACTGACCTGCTGTTGCTTTGCTGCCAAGGAGGGGGAAGGACTTTGCTTTGTGCTGTGTCCCATGTCTTGAAGTAATCTCCAAGGGCCTGAGAAGAGCTGGCTCCCTGTTTTTGAAGTCCCAGGAATAAAAGGACTTCCCCCCAGCTTCCCTGAACTCTGCTGAGAGAGTTCTCTCCTTCTTAGAGTGCTTGGGCCAGTTGTGGTGCCTCTGGAAGTTGTAAGTGTGTTGAGAACCTGGAAACCAAGATTTGAGAAACTTGCTCCAGAAAAGTTATCGCATCTCTCATTTCGGGAGCGCATTTCCGACAGTGCGAAGAAATTCCAGCCGCTACGGAGGTCGAGATCGTCGCAGCGCCTGTTGCCACAGCCAGAAACGTTGCACCTTTCGTTTGCGCGACGCACCAGACCGGTGCGGGAAGATTACCACCGCTGCGAGTGTCGTCGCAGAGCCTGTCGTCGCTGGGTGAGATGGCCGCACCGCTTGCTTGCGGACAGCATCACGTCGCTGCGAGTGTCGTCGCAGAAGCCATCGCATTGAGGAGCTGCAAGAGGAAGATCACCGCTGGTCCGCGCATCGTCGCCCCAAAGATCATCGCATCGTGCCTTTGCGAGAGAAAACTTCCTACGGAACCTATGCACCGGAATCCATACAAGTCATCGCCTTCCTCCCCATACAGACCGGATTCGTTGCAACATGCCCGCTGCTGAAGTGGGTTTGTCGCATCGCCTTCCCAGGGTCTCAGGAGCAATGCTTTGCTTGTTTTCCACTGCATCAGCTTCTGCTTTGGAACTTTGCCGCATTTAAAAGGTACTGTCAGCTAAGCGTGACGCAACTGTGAACTTTTCAAGCAACTGTGGATTATTTTATCGCAACTTTAAGAACTCTTTTGCAACCATATTCTTGAACTGTGTATGTTGGATTTTTGTCGTTTTGGTCTTGTGTAGTTTAGATTAAATACCTTTATTTTTCTAAACTGTTGTGGAGTCAGTTTGTGGTGTTTTCACTGTGTTACTGTGAGTGTTTGTACAAATACTTTACACATTGCTTTTGGATAAGCCTGACTGCTTGAGCCAAGCTACCAAGAGGGTGAGTAGAGGTTATCTAAAGAGTGTTTCCTCCTTACCCTGACTAGAAGCAAGGGTCCCTATTTGGACAGTGGTACCTACCTCTGCCAACTAGAGACCTCCAGTTCTAACAATATATATCAAATACATTATAAAGCGTGTTTAAAATTGTTTTCCAAGATTACATTTTTACTAATTTTGTTAAACGAACTGCTTGTCTTTCCCAAGATTTTTTACACAGATGACAAAACAAGTTATTGATTTGCAAAACAAGAAGCTGAACAAGTCCCAGGTCATACAGCATTGCAGACTGCTGTTACTCAGATTGTGTTTCTTTCCCAGCTAAACTCCAAGTCTCTAGTCACCTCAATCAGACTCTTCTTGGTCAGACTCCCCATTTCACAGTCTACCCTACACCTACTTCCATAGCATCACCTTCCTCATACAAATGTCCTCTATATTAGGGCAGCCAACCAGCCTTCATACACAGGGTCTTGTCCTTCAACCAATGCATGCCTGTGTCTCTACACTAAGAAAAAAGTTAAAGCCACCTGTTCGTGTTTTGTCTTCTTCTTCATAGGCTTTCGAGGCAGTCTCAAGATACCAAGCATCAATGATATGTCAACTGCTCCTCTGACAGTGTGAATATATATGATACACTTCCATCCAAGTAATTGTGTGCTGACATCCGTTTCTCTAGATGAGAACATGGTGGCCGGATAGGGATGCCGGTCGGGAGCTCCCGGCTCCGATGGGCAGAATAGCAGATCGGCGGCGGAAATGTGGGTCCGGACCAACATGGCATCCCATGTGTAAACTGTGATTATTGTATATCGATATAGTGTAGAAAACAAAAAAACAAAAAAAAGAAGGGGAAAGAAGAACGTAGCTTACCTTCGGCTCGGTCTGCTCGGTCAGCCTCGTGGCGTGTTCCGCGCGGATACTTCCGGGTGTCAGCTGGGATTGGCTATCGGGTGCAATCAACGCAGGATGCAGGGGGGGGGTCCTGGTGTTTCTGGAGACGGTGGACTCTCGCATTGCGGCAAAAGAGTGGGGTCGGCTCTGTGTTTCGGGACAGATTCCTGCAGCAACCCTCGGGGGGTGCGGAGAGACCCAGGGACATGCTGTGGAGTGAGGCGGGGCAGTGCTAAGGCAGAGCAGGAAGGCTGCTACTAGGATTTCCTACCGGTCAAAGGCTACAGCCAGCCCCGGCAGCAAGGGGGCCGTTGAGAACGAGAAAACACAGGAGGAAGAACTGGCAGGCAGAGGAGAGCAACCAAAGGGCAGCAGGGCTGCTAATTCCTCAAAAAGGGCCCGGTACAAGACCTGGAAAATAACAAAGAAGGGCCCTGTGGTTACCCAAGTAAGTGAAAAATCTGACATATATTTTGGAAGCACTACAGTAAAAGTAGAGGAATTGGCTATAAAGGAGGGTGTGAAAGGGGGTAAGACCACTGTTACTGTTACTGATAACTTGGTTACTGACTGTGCTACTGACCTTGTAGACAATTTGCCTAAGAGAGGAAAAAGATATTGACTAAGCAGTAGGAATTTCTAAGGGGATGTATTAAATTCTGAAGCACTACAAAAAGAGAAGGAGAAAAGGGAGAAAATCAAAGAAAGAACCAAAGTAGTGTCTCCACCACAAATCCTGGAGTCAAAAATAGTTCCAATACGGTCTAAAGTTGTAACACAAAAGATTAAAATGACGCCATCTCTTCATACCTACTTTAAGGTAAGATATACCCCTCCTAAAGATTCAAAAGATCAAAGCCCAGAGAAGGAGAGTGTGGTCATTCACTCAGAAAGGGACTCACCACAACTTACAATGGCTGAGGAAAATCTAACTGCTGGTATCCCACACAGCCCCAACCGTTTCAGTGAAAGGAAAATATACAGCCCCTAGCCGTAAAAGAAAAAAAGAAGGGGTTAAAAATGCGGATCAATTAATAGAATACTTGATCACGGAGATGAGATCGAGCTTTGCGATACCAGAAAAAAATCAACTCAGAATCCAGGGGGTATGTGAGACATTGGAGACCAAGATGAACTCTATGATGGAAAGGGTCACCACCTTGGAAACCAATATGGAAGAGCTAGATAGAAGGCTCACCCGTAATGAAAAAACCACGGGGGTCCTGCAGGCTAGTGAAAAAGATCTTCGAAGCAAAATCGAGTCACTAGAAAATCAGGCCCGATGTAATAACTTGAGGCTCCTGCACATTCCAGAGTGTCAAGAAACAGGCGACAAAGATTTTTTGGATAAATCTTCTAAAAGAGTTCCTCCCCTGGATTAAAACCGAGGAGCTCTCCGATGATATACAGAGGGTCCACAGAGACTCTTTCGTGAAAAATAAAAAAAGGACGAATCCCAGGAAGATCCTTGTAAACTTTAAAACCTATGCACTAAAAGAAAGAATTCTAAAAGAGGCGATAAAAGCAGGATCTTACAAAAAGGATGAGTGGTCATTTAGAATAAGATCCGATATTTCTAAGACGACACAAGATGTGGCAGTTAGGTCAATACATACAGGAGATAAAATCCCTGGGGGCAAATGTGCAAATGATATTTCCTGCAATGCTGAGGATCATGTGGGATAATCACATGTATAACCTGAAAGAGCCACAAGAGGTAGAAGTGCTGATAGACACAATTAAGGTGCGAAAAGCGGGACTGTAAAATAAAAAATATCTGCCCATGGGGTAGGGTTCTCGAATAGGCAGTACAGGCCTGCCGAAGAGTAAAGGGAGGGTTCTTCAGGGGAAGGAAAAACCGGGGGGGGGGGTATGGTCTTTGTATAAAATATGGTGCACATGGGGTGTGGGACCATATTGGGGAAACATTTTTTAAAATCTTGGTCCGAATCATGCAAAGCTAAGAAGTAAAGTGCCCTTACCACCTTAAATCATGGGAATTAAAATTCTTTCATGGAATGTGAATGGCTTCAGAGTTAGATCAAGAAGGCAAAGGATCTTAGAGTACCTCAAAAATAAAGATTGGGACATAATTATCCTTCAAGAAACCCATCTCTTGTTATCTGAATGGGAAGGAATTATGAATGGCCATCGCGGGGTAGATTTTTATATTTGTATGAAACAAACCTGCTGTGTTAAAGGCGTAATCATTATGTTTAAAAAATCTGCAAAAGAACTTTGGAGGCTCACAAAGCTGATGAAAAAGGGAGATTGGCTGCTGGAAATATACGTATAGATGGCAGAACACTAGTGATTGGAGGGTATTACGGGCCCAATATCGACGATCCCTTAGCATTGCAGGAGCTTTATGCACACCTGTTGGATGCACCAGGGCCCATCATACTTGGTGGCGATTTTAACATTTTGTTAGACCCGGTATTAGATAGGAGTCCCCCAAAAAGTAGACACACTTTGCCTAAAATGAGGAGGTGGCTTAAGCCTTACCAAGAAGATCTAGGGCTAATAGATGTATGGAGAGATAAGGGAGAAAAAAAAATCATTTGTTTACATTAAAAAAAACGTAGACATTCTTCTAGAATTGATTACTTCTTAATAGATAAAGCATTATTGGGGGTAGTTAAAAAGGTTAGACATTTGCCTTAACACTTGTCAGGCCATTCCGCGGTAATATTGGAAATTGAGTATAACAAACTTTGGACTCAGCGAAGATGGACTCTAGATAAAGTAATACTTTTAGAGGACAAAATAATAGAGGTTCTCAGGGATGAAACTTTATCATATTTTCAATTAAATCAGAAACAGACCTCGAGCCAGATTAGATGGGATGCCTACAAGGCGGTGCTTATAGGTAAAATGATCAGCCTAACGGCCCACAGAAATAAAATAAAGAAGAAGGAAATAGAGAGTTTAGAGGGTGAAATACACATGTGGGAAAAGAATATGAATGAGGAAACATCAGCTGAAATAATAGAAACATCTAGGAATGAACTAATCAAGGCAAAAAATATTCTAATAAACATATGAGATGCTAGAATTAAGAAGAGGTGGGAAGCGAGTAAGTTAGCTCATTATCAATTCGGGGAGGGGTGTGGCAAGCTTTTAGCTTGGAAAACAAAGACCGATCTAACTAAAAACAAAATCTCAAGCATTCAAGAGACAAATAGTATTAGACCACTGGTAGAAGAAGCAGATATTAAAAACGCTTTCTTTGAATTTTTCTCAGAACTATATAAGGATGATACAAAAAATAGCGAGGCCTTAACTCAAGAATATCTTAGGCAATGGGTTAAACAAACTCTGTCAGAAGATCAAAAAGAGAAACTAAATGCAGAATTTACAGAATCTGAAGTCAACGAGGTGATTAAAGGTCTGAAAAGCGCCAAGGCAGCTGGGCCTGATGCCTTGCCTAATGAATTTTATAAAGTATTGCGAGGGGTATTGGTTCCAGAACTTACCAATCTGTTCAATGACATTTTTATAAGAGGATACATAACTCCTAAATATTGGAGCCAAGCTACTATCTGTATAATATTGAAACCAGGGAAAGATCCTAAACGCTGCGAGTCCTACAGCCCGATCTCTATGTTAAACTGTGACTACAAGATCTTTACGCAGCTGCTGGCAAAGAGACTAGGAACATGCGCAGGACATTTAATCCACACAGATCAGAAAGGGTTTATAAGGGGTAGACCGATTCAGGAACTCACACATGAGCTGATAGGAGCCATAGATCTAGCTAACGAGGAAAACCTTCCCCGATCGGTCGTTACCTTTGATGACGTTAAGGCCTTTGATAGGGTTAAGTGGAATTTTTTACACAAGACATTGGAGGCTTATAATTTAGGCAATAACTTTTCAAGAGTGGTTAGAGCTATATACAGTTCTCCAACTTCATGTGTGTTGGTTAACGGGTCCCTGACAGAGAGAATACATATGGAAAGAGGTACTAGGCAGGGGTGCCCGTTATCTCCTATATTGTTTAATCTCTACATTGAGCCCGTGGCCTGTGCCTTAAGAGCCAACGCACAGATATCTCCTTTTAGCTGTAGGAAATGGGAAAAGAAAGTCGCGTTTTACGCAGACGACTTAATGATATAGACAAACAACTTGACAGGCTCTCTTCCTGAAATATTAGGTACACTACAGCAGTTTGGAAGCCTATCAGGCTACCAAATTAACCATCAAAATACTGAGATAATGTGTTGGAACACTCAGACAAACTACCCTTTAGAAAAACTGCAAATCAGATACTTAGGGATCTTAATTGTGAAGGAGATCAAGAAGATTGCTCAGATAAACATTAATAGGGTTCAATCCGAGGTCAAAAAACTATTTAATGCTTGGAGTTCTCTCCCTCTGTCATTTATAGGTCGCTCTAATCTGGTCAAGATGATGATCTTACCTAAATTTACATACCCTTTCAACTCGATACCATTAGAGTTTTAAAAAGATTCGATAGCCAAATTACAGGGCGAAATCATTAGCTTTATTTGGGCCTCTAAGGGAGTCAGAATTTCATGGAAGAAGCCGAGAAGGAAACCGGAGCATGAAGGGATAGCTAGCCCAGACCTTCTCCAATAGTATAGGGCGTTCAATTCTAAGAATATTAGAGTGCTGTTTAAAACACTCAACTGTTTTCCAGCTTATATGCAAGCAATGACAAGTCCAGCAGGGGACTATTTTTTGTACAAATTCGGTCACACAAACTTTTTTCAAGAAGATCAAATTGAAAATCTTGGGAGCAGCTATTAGATTGTGGGTCCAGATGAGACGCTTATGGAAGATCCCCTATCATAGTCACTACGCCCCCATCCGGGATTCACCTGGCACGCCTGAATGCTTAAAGGATGTGCTATCAGTTCCACTGAAAGAAAATGGAATAGTGGAATGGGGACAAAAATTGACTGGATCTAACATTACTGACTGGGAAAAACTTGCAGGCTTAACAAACGGAAGTCTGTCAAAATTCAAGTACTACCAGTTAGCAAGCTGGGCTAAAACCCTAGGAAAAGATGGGCCATGAAACTTAGAATTAGAGGCGAAGATGGAACAAATATTTGAAAAGAAAGAAGTAGCCTACTGGTACTGGGCGCTTATCAATGAGGGACGAGAGGAATTCACCTTACCAAACGAGATATGGGGGAAGGCGCTGCCGTCGCAGGATGTATCAGCACTATGGCAAGTATCTGTAGCTGCACCCTTGAAAAAGAACTTCTTGGTTACTCTGCATAGAGCATACTGGAAACCCAAGAGGTTATTAAAAATTAACAAAGGGAGAGTAAGGAGTTGCCCCAAATGCAGCGAAGAAAGAGTGGACGAAATGCATATGTTTTGGCAGTGCCTGCACCTTCGGTCTTATTGGGACAATGTAGGTAAGATCCTCTCCAAGGTCCTCAAACAAGAAATACAGGTAAGTGCCCATTGATACTATTTGGGGTGAAACTAGATGATACTGGGGGATCTAGCCTTAACAAAAGTCTCAGGAATCTGTTATTTATGATGGTGTTAGCAGCCAGACGTGAGATCTATATGAAGTGGGTTAATCCCGTCCCCCCCACAGTGGAAGAATGGTTGAATTCAGTTATTAGAATAAATAAATTGGATAAAGCGGGGCCATATAGTAAAAGGCTGGAGTTTTGGAATAACTGGGAACAGTACTGGGCAGGAGGAGTATAAGAAACCATGATTCGGCAAACCTTGAGGTCCAATGATTAAGCGCATCAATAGTTTTGAGTATCGGGTACAGAATATAGCCTGTGAAAGGAGTGGGCAAGCTGCTTAATAGATGACTAATAAGCCAGTAGGATACCCCCACGAAGATTAAGGAGTGATCCTAGTGCCGGGGAAGGGCCACGGAAGGTACAGTTAGCCAGAAAGGCTCTTTTTAGGTGGTCAAGTTGCTACAACACTCTACTATTCGAAACTTTGCGTGATGAGGACTAAAAAAACCAACAACAAAAAAGTAATTGTGTGCTACTGGGCAGCACCATACCATGGGGACACATTCTGCATAATGTGTAGAGCACCGAGAACAGCCCCCACCCCTTCCATTTTTCTTGTAAATTATACTGAGTAGCTTAGGGAGAGGGGCGTTCTATGATATTATATTGGGGTTAGTCAATCTAGAATTGCTTGTTACTAAATTGTTGAAGAACATTGTCCACTCTTCCCTTTCCTGTCTTTGCTCTCCTAGAGACACCTCCTATTTTGTCTGCACGATGCGGACCAGAACTCTCAGGCCCTGCAGATGGCTTCGTGTACAGACGATCTGGGCCTACTTTCAATCAATAATGCATATATCTTTGCAAGTGCGTTCATTTGAGGAGTTTTAGCTCATCACTCCAAACGGGCATGCAAAAAGAAATGGCTGGAACAAATCCAAAGCATGGCTGAGCCTCTCTAAAAGGCAACAACATTTTCTAAGCATGTAGATGTAATGTGGAGAATCCTCTCCAAATCCATTACACTATAATTATCTGTTTCTTTAGGGACTACAAAAAAGAAACTCTCCTTATTCAAGCATCTGCAGCAAATGGAATGTGCTTAAGCACCAATTTCACCAGCAGTGCTAAACATGGCACGCTAATGCTATTAGGAATGGAGCTCCCAGACTGCCCACTCGAGGCGATATATACTGAGTATCAAAAGTCTACCAGCAACAGCACACTGTCAACAGGGGCCGTTCCCTCCTAAAAGTCTGGTCTGACCTCTGGGGTAGATGTTGAAGTTGATACGCTAAGCAATAATATTAAATCTGGCAGCACTAGTCCACTCTCTTTATATGTGAGCTTAAGGGTTATTAGTTAAATTATCAAACGGGAGTTGATCATCATCAACAAAGTTAACAAGCGAGTCAGCTCCATAAATATTGTATGAAGAATCGGTCATTGCTCTCTAGAGCAAAGAAGCACCTCCATCATGACCAACGCAACTTGGCCTATTAGCGATAACGACATATCCATCCTGAACATAATAGACTTCTGTCCTGTTATCTTCAGGGATACAATAGCTTTTCCGAGTGAGCCACCTGGACATTTCAGAGCCATAGCTTGCTAGACCATTCCTAGGTCTGGTAGTTCACTATCCCTATGCACAACTGAATTAGTTGTTGTCAGCCCTCACTGGTACACACCTGTGTATCATCTACGCAGAGGGATGCTTCATGTGTTTGTGCCCAATTTGTATGCTGCAGCTTGCCCTTTTCATCGTAGGTCTATCTAGAGTGAAGAGGAGGGGCGAGGGTAGACACCCCTGTCTGGTACCGTGTTCCAATTCCCAACTGCCCAATATTTATATCCATTTATATCCATGCATTTAATTCTGGCTCTAACCTTGGAACGTGACAAACTTTTTATTACCATACGTCAACATTTAAAATATTTACCTGTATTATCTAGGTTATCATTCTTTTTTCTCCAATGATAAAATCCCACAAGAAATGCCTTGCATGCAGCCCAATAGTGGTCTAGCCTTTGGAATCTGTGAATGCCTCATCTCTTTAGCCAAAAAAACATCAAAAACAACTAGACATTGCTTGAATTACTATGGTCAGTTATAATATTTCGCCTATCACTTTATGTGACATCAGGCAAAATATGGCAAACTTACCCTCATGCCTTCAAATCTTGACAGAGCTCTTAATGGCCTGAGGGCCCTCAATGTCCTCAATGACTTGATGGGGCCAAGTTCAGAGTAGCCTAACCAGTTTGCTGTTAAACTGATCAGCGAAACCTGAGGAAGAAGACATGGAGGCAAATGAAACCCAGAAGATGCATGTACAGAAGACGAGGTGGAATCAAGAATAGACAGCCTTAGTATTCAGCAACCCTGACAATCAGCAGTCCTGGTTATGGACATCTGAAAAACAACTTTGGGCCCCAGCACTTATTCTTTCACAAAATAAGAACTGTAATAGGGAATTTTGGCAAGTGAGTTTATGAAAGTCCTAATTCTGAGAAAGCTACAGAGAAATATTGCAAATGATTGCAACATGCATTATATCGGCTAGCATTACTGATACACACAACGCGTAACTCCTGCCAAGCCCCCACCTCGCCTCATTCTCGATGCTTCTCAATCCAACTCTCATTTTCCTTTTTTTCTGTAGCATTTCCAAAAGTGAAATATGTTTCATGAACTACTTTTATTACAAACCTCTGTACTGAAACTCCCCAAAACCCTTAGAGGAGATGCATCATTTGGGAAGAAGATTTAGGCGATGAGCTCAGCAAGAAAAGTTTGCAAAGCTTTACAAGTGGACACAAAGCTCACTAGCACTAGCAGGTGTACCAATGCTCACAAACCATTGTTTTAACTATTCCCCTTAGCGTATTCCAGAGTAAACCAAACAAATATGAACAAGGAGGCACTTACATCCACTATGAGGAAGTCAAGCCAGCACCATGCATTGGTAAAGTAAATCTTGAATCCATAAGCTGTCCATTTTAGCAGCATTTCAATGACAAAAACGTAGGTGAAGACTTTGTCAGCATATTCCAGGATAGTTTTTATAACTTGTCTCTGCTCGATGTATACGTCCTCGAATGCCTATGGTAAGACAGATGGTAAATTTTTTACTAGTCACTAACTACTACTAGTTATTCGTAAATAACTTGCTGTACTGGCCGTATATTTACAAAATTCAATACCTTTTTAAGATTCATAAAATGCCAAATACAATGATTCTGAATAGTAGAGTATCAAAACCTTTCCATTCAGACACCACACTGATATACACAAGTTCGGTTTTTCCTACTTTGCGCATAGATCTGGTAGCAGCTCCTTCTTGGAAGAATCACAGCAATTGAAACAAGTTAATATGTCTGGCTTTAGCAGAAAGTCTTTTGGCAATTCTTGTTTTTGTGTCAGGCGTTTTGCAATTCTTTATTGTTCAGGAAGCTGCCAGGCCCTCATCAATCTAAACCAAAGCATTGTCTAAAGGCAAAAATGTTGATTTGGTCTAAAAAAAGCACACATTTCCATAGTATTCCCTGGCACTGACGGGAACTACTTTGTGTGTTTGTGTGCACCTCGTGAAAGGGCTGCAATACATAACTCATAGGGAAGTCAGCAAATGGCCAAAGAGGACTGACACATTGGGCAAGATGTAGGAGCCCAAATACCGGTCGGTAACGGTCGATTTCGGCCGTTACCGACCGGTATTTAGGAATTGGCATATAGGGGCCATTATTTTACAGAATCGGTAAATTTACCGATTCTGTAAAATACTGAATCGGTAATTTTACCGATTCGGTAAATCCAAATGTAGGTGACACTCCTGAGAGTCTCGCAGGCCCTTAAGAGTCGGTATTTTACCACACAATCCTATTGTGTGGTAAAATACCGAATCCAGGTGTGCATGCACATCTGTGCATGCACACTGTGCAATGTGACACACAGACATGGCCTAAGGGCATGTATGTGTGCCACATGTCACACAAGCCTTTTCTTCAGGTGCTAGAGGGTGTCAAAGTGACACCCCCTGCACCCTTGCAACATTCGGTATTTACCGATTCGGTAAATACCAAATCAGTATTTACCATTGATTCCTTTGGGCTTCACAGCCCATAGGAATCAATAGGAAATACCGATTCGGTATTTATCGAATCGGTAAATACCGAATGTTACCGATTCGGTATTTCTATTTTGAAAAATACCTACATCTCCCACCTTCATATTTACAGATTCATGAATACCGAATCGGTAAAATTCGGTATTTATGAGTCGGTAAATTGAAGTTACCTACATTTGGCCCATTGTTCCGTGATGCATACTGAAGCAGGTGGAAGAAAAATGTGAATGGACAAACTACAGACTAATGGACGAAGTCTAGCTGAAAACCCCTAAAAGGTAACAATGTCATATACATAATTTTAGTAAAATGAAAAGTTCTTAAATAACACACACCTAAAAAAAAAATTGGTCTTTAATTGGCTGCCAAACTCCTGCCTTCGGGAAATAGGGTGAGAAAGAAAGAATGAAAGACAAACGGAAAGAAAGAATGAAATAAAAATGAAGGCAAGAAAGCAAGAGGAAAGAAAGAAAGAAGGAATGAGGAAAGAAAGAAGGGGCAAAAATCAAGAAAGGGGAAGGCAAGAAAGAAAGAGTAAGGCATGAAAGAGAAAGGGAACAGAGGAAAGAAGGAAAGAAAGAGCAAAGCAAGAAAGGAAAGATGAAAAAGAGGAAGAAAAAGAGAAGAAGCAAAGAAAGAGGAAGGCAAGAAAGAAAAAGGAAAGAAAGAAAGGAAGGCAAGAAAGAAGGAAGGGAAGAGAAAAGGAAGAAAAGAAAGAAAGAAGGAAAAGGACAGATAAAAAGAAGCAACGAAAGAGGAACACAGCAAAGAAAGAGAATGAACGAAAGAAAGAAACAAAGATAAACAAAATGAAAGAAGGAAATGTGTGAAAGAAAAGAAAGAAGGAAAAAAAGAAATTGGGAAGGAAGATGATCCGCTTCTTCACAGCCCGGCCTTTCTTCGCAACAACAAAACACAAGACGAGTTGATTGTCCACCCATAACTCTTGTGTGTGGTGGTCATAATAGAACGACAATGCTCTTTTAGGTCAAGACAGCAGAGTTACTACTCGTCTTTAGATGGATGTGGAGGTGCATAAAAGGTATGCAATGTAATGGATTGGCCTACATGAAATAGGGTAACCTATTTACTTAGAAAGGAGGCCCTTGTGGGAAGCACCAGTTAGTCAGGTTAAACTAAGTAAGGCAGCATAGATGACAAGGTCTGCAGCTCACCTACTCTACAGCCAGATGTAACAGCCACAAGGGAGGCTGTTTTAATGCTCAGAAGCCTGAGGGGACAATTATGGAGTGGCTCCAAAGGAGCACACATCAAAAAAGTTAACACCAGAATAAGGTCCCACTGAGGCATGATACATGGGGAAAGAGGGAAGAGATGAACAAGACCTTTTAGAAACCTATTTACAATACGGGATTTGAACAGTGAGGGTTGTTCAGGCAGCCTCAAAAAGGCCCTGCTGGCCATTGGAAAGAATGAAGAGTAAAACGTCCGAGAGGGGGCAGAAAGGGGATCAATGTATTTTTCTGCATACCATGCCACATATTTTTTCCAATGTCATAGTGGAGGGAAGCCGGGCTGCCAAGATGACGTCCATACTTTGATAGGAAGGTCGAACGCTGTCAACTGGCATCGCTCAATCACCACACAAGAAGATGGAGACTGGACAGATTCGAGTGGAGAACACACCCCTGATGCTGTGACAGAATATCCTCCCAAAGAGGCAGCCTTATCAGAGGATCAATGGCCATGTTCAGTAGCTCGGGATACCAGACTCTCCTTGCCAAATCTGGAGCCACAAGTATGACTTGGGCCTGGTCTCTCTTGATCGTCTTGAGAACTCCGGGCCGGAGTGGTATGGGCAGAAAGCATATAGGACGTCTTTGAGCATGAGCCGCCTTGAAAACTCCAATGGCAAACAGATCTAATCCAGTGAGGGAATATCATTGGGAGATCACAGCAGAGAAAAAATCCTTTTTAGCTAAAAGGATTGTGGAAGCAGATAACTCCTGCAAAGAGATCTTTAAGATTGTTAAAGAGTTTATCTCTCCCTCCTGCTGTACTCCCACGTCTGTCTTCTCGGAACCATGGATTACGGAGCTGGCAGCATTTTTCACCAATAAAATTCGTACCGTCCAGTCGGCCTTGCAAGGAGCTCATAACATCTCGGATTCGGGCTCTGTGGCCGACGGCTCTCTTAATCCCTGGTTACACTCATCTGCATTGGACATGGATACCTCGGGTCCTACCCTTGACTGCTTTCCTGGTTTAGAGCTGCATGCCTCGCTTGACCTCTTGTCCAACTTGAAATCTGGATCTCCACTTGACCCTTGCCCCGCCAAGTGTCTTGCGACCTTGGCTCCTGCTCTTAACTCTATCATCAACCCTATTATTAACTCATCTCTGAGCTCGGGCAAAGTCCCCTCATCTTGGAAGCAGGCCCTAGTCCTCCCCCTTATTAAAAAGCCGAATGCAGATGCCAAATTGCATTCCAACTACAGGCCAATCTCGTTGCTGCCCGCTTTGGCCAAAATAGCGGTAAAGCATGTACACACCACCCTAGCCAACTTTCTAGAGGTCAATTCCTTGTTACATCCGTCACAGTCCGGGTTTAGATCTAACCTGAGTACAGAAACCGCTCTACTCAAGGTGACCGAGGCTGTGAAGGAAACTTTGGACAGGGGTGGAGAGGCCTTGCTCATCATGCTTGATCTGTCGGCGGCCTTCGACACTGTTCCCCACGACCTTCTCCTGACAAGACTCTGGGAGATTGGCCTGAGGGGAACGGTGTTCGAATGGTTTCAATCTTTCTTGGCCGACCGCAGACAAACGATCTGGGCTCCCCCCTTCTCCGCCCCTATGCTCCATACTCAGCCCTTCGCTTTTTAACATCTTCATGACACCTTTAGCGGCGCGAGTGGAGGAGCTAGGGGCTCAGATCGTCTCCTATGCGGATGATACACAGCTCCTGTTCACTTGTGACAGGGGCTGTGACTTCGATGGAGCGGCCATCCGGAAGTGTCTGGAGTTTGTGTTTGATTGGTTCGGGAAAAGCGGCCTCAAATGCAACTCAGACAAATCCAAGATATTGTTTTTTGGTTGTCCTGCCGACCCGAGATGGAAGCACTGGTGGCCTTCGGCCATGTTCCCCCCTGCCAACGATTCTGTTACAGCTAAGAATCTGGGCATGCTGGTTGATAACACCCTCTCCTTCAAGGCCCAGGTAGCTGGCCTGACGGGGAAGTGCTTCGCCATCCTAAGGATGTTGAGAAAGTTTTTGCCGTACCTATCTTTGGAGCACAAGAAGATAACGGTGCAGGCCTTGATAGGCTCACGACTAGACTATGCCAACATCCTTTATTTGGGTCTTCCTGAATATCTGTTGACCCGCCTGCAGGTAGTCCAAAATTCGGCAGCCAGGGCAATCTTTGGTCTTTCTGAGGTACCTTTTCCACTCCCACTTTTCTGAGAGACACAACAGATTTTCTCAATAAACTCAGCGCCATGGAAATAGAAGATTTCAGCAACTTAATCCTATGTACAGTTGACGTTACATCTTTGTACACGTCCATTCCCCACTCAATGGGAATAGAAGCAATAGAACACAGTTTATTGAGGACTGATTTGAACAAGGATCTGAAACTCTTCCTGATGGAGTTACTAGAATTCACCCTACTCCACAGTTATTTTAAATGGAAAGATGAATGGTTTCAGCAATTGACTGGAACTTCAATGGGCAATTCGGCAGCCCCTGCCTATGCTAATATTTTCATGCACAGATTTGAACAGGATAATATCCTTTGTAAAACCATATGGAAAGACCATCTGAAAATGTTCGTCAGATTCATCGACGATATTTTTCTAATATGGCAAGGTCCAGAAGACATTCTCCTCAAGGAACTTACCCAGCTCAATTCCATTGATCCACGGTTACAATTCACCCATGAAATACAAGTACACTCCATAACATATCTTGACGTCAAGATCACCAACACTAACTCAGGGTTTCAAACAAGCTTGTTTCGTAAAAAAACTGACAGGAATAACACTGTACATTATTCGAGCTTTCACCCTCATCCTCTTAAAAATCATTTACCATACAGTCAACTCATTCGAGCCAAAAGAATAACTTCTGATTTAAACAAGTTTAACGAAGAGGCAAACACCATAACATCACGTTTCAAAGCCCGCGGGTACCCGAACCAGATCCTTGAGCAAGCCAAACAACGATGTGCTACCAAATCTAGAGACGAACTACTGAGCATCACAACAACGACTAAAACCGATGTTATCACTATGGTTTCCAAATACTCCACTGCCAGCCACAAGTTCAAACAAATCATCAAAAAACATTGGGATATTCTTAGAGTTGAACCTGATTTCAACAGAATCTTTGAAACACAACCTACCTTTGCTTACACCCGAGCCAAAAATTTGGGGGAACTTATCAAACATCCTAAAGCTACGTCCCAAATATTCAAAGGAACTCTGCCATGTTGGAATTGTAATCACTGCAACAGTGCCATAAAAGGCACAACTGTCAATCATCCCATGAAAGGACATCAAATAAAAATCAGAGCCACGGCTACGTGTGACACATCCAACGTAATTTATATGTTGAAGTGCCCATGCGGCAAAATTTATGTCGGACAAACTGAGAGAAAACTCAAAATAAGACTCACGGAGCACAAGTCCAACATAAGAACTAAACAAGCCAAGTCAGCAGTAGCACAACACTTTCTTGAAGCATGTCATGGCATCAGCCAATTGCGCTACTGCGCATTGGAAACCGTAACAAAGTAACAAGGTAAAGACAATCACAATGAGCTTTTGAGACGTGAAAATTATTGGATTTTCACACTGTCCAGCATGAAACCATACGGACTCAATGATCGAGTGGAATATTCTTGTTATTTGTAAAACCCGTTTTGGGACATAGGTACTTCCTGAATTCGATTGATGGCTAGCCCTGTTCCTTGTATTTAATTTTTCTGATTTTGTGCAGTAACATTTTTTTCTTTTCTTTTCTTTTTACATGTGATATTTTTTCACCATTTTCTGAACACCATACGAAGTAGTGTTTTCACGCCTGATACTTCCGAGCTTCACTAGATAATGTTACCCGATTTCCCGATGGTTTCCTTTTTCAATAGGTCTATTTCTTCACCACGCATCCTGCACAGTTTTTTTATATCCTTCACTGAGTCCTTTTTCCTTTTTTGACAAGCCTCCACCTCACCGCATTAATGTCGGCTCCACCTTTAGTTACCCGTAACCTAGCAACCACAACCTTTAAACCACTTCCGGGATTTAGCTAACGTTCTGACCCGGCAGATGACTGTGTTACCTTCGTGAATCCTGTCTGTGCACGCCACGGTAAGTTCGTCACTAAATCCTTTTTACACCACGTAATAATGGCACACTGCCCTTTCTGTGTCCTAGTTAGTTTAGACTTTATTTTTCACGCGCAAATTTAACTGCGTTCACGTTTCGTAACGGCTATTATTCCACCATTGCACTTTTATATAGTCACGAACCTATTCACTGACCACTAGGCACCTGCGGTTTTAAATCTAACTTTGCACTATCGTTACTAGCACTCCTTCACGGACTTTTCATTTTTTAATCACTTTACGGTAAGGGTCTTGACATCGAGTATCTCTCACACCCCCCGTTTTTCTTCTTCATTGACAGATATTTATCCCCTGGAAGAAGGCATTCACGTTATGCCGAAATGCATTGGGATTTATTTGAGTGCATTTTGCAAAAATGAAAGATTCATGTGAACAAAAGATTTCCTTGTGAATAAAACAAGATGGAACAATAATAAAAATATAAGTATTTGCAAACTACAATTCTGATATTGTTTATATTGGTGAAACCTTCATACAAGGACCATTAAGGAGCCCGGGGGACACTTCTCACTTTCTAGTAGTGCTGCCTTTATTCTTACCAGAAGAGCCAGGGCGAGCAACCTCCTTGTTACTCTGCATTGGCTGCCGATTCGTAAGCGCATCTCCTTTAAGACCTTAACCACAGCTTTTAAGGCGCTACACAATTTCGGCGCTGGCTATCTGCAGCGAAGGGTCAACTTCTATCTTCCATCTAGACCCTTGAGGTCGGCTGCCCAGGCCAATGCAATCGTGCCGGCAGTGAGACGTGTTCGTTGTGGAGGTCGCTCTTTTAGTTACCTGGCCCCCGTCTTTGGAACACTCTGCCCCTGACGTTGCGAACGTGCTCCAATTTGTCTACCTTTAAAAAGGGACTTAAAACTCATCTTTTTGCCCTGTAAGCTGTTCTTGTGGATTTTTAGTGCCGCTTTGGCTGTCTTGTTAGTTGCTGATATTTGTGTAATGATCTACAGCGCCGGGACGCTCTTCGGAGCAGCTGAGCGCTTTACAAAACCCCCAGTAACATAACATAACATAACATAACCAAAGCTCTCCCCATAGTTAAAATAGACCTTGCATCAACTCCAGTTGGAGATGCCATTCATGATCCGCTTGGCATTGATGGCTGAGTTTGTCGTCTCTGGATTTCAGAGAGCCTGCCAGGTGTTGAACCACCAGGGATAAACCCTGCTGTTCCAGCCATGTCCAGAGATGCAGGGCCTCTTGACAACGGGTCGACAACTCCACCTCGCCCTGTTTGTTGCAGCTCCACATGGCATTGGTGTTGTCCGTGAACACATGCACTACCCTTCCCTTGATGGAGGGTGTTAGAACCGGGTCTCTAGTTGGCAGGGGTATGCACCCTAATCCAAGTTGGGACCACCTCTTCCGACCTGGTAGCTTGGCGCAGAGCAGCAAAGGCGTAACTTCAGAGGCAATGTGTAAAGTATTTGTGCAACACACAACGGCGATGACACAGTAAAAACACTCACAAAAGGAACACCACACCAGTTTTGTATAAGAATAAGAATTTCTTTATCCAAAAATTATGCGAGAACCAAAAGCAGGTAAATCCAGCTCCAGGCAAGATCAATAATAAAAAGGATTCCAGTTTCCAAGCAAGATCAATAATCAAAAAAAATGAATCCAGTTCCCATGCCTGATCAATAATAAAAAGGATTCCAGTTTCCAAGCAAGATCAATAATCAATAAGAATGAATCCAGTTCCCAGGCCTGATCAAATCACCAAAAGCTCATGTGTGCCAAGGGCTCCTGCTGGTAATGTCTTTCTCACAGTGTCCTTGGATGGCAAAAGTTCACTTGAGGTAGGTTCTTATGGTCAAAATTCACTGGGGGAAGGTTCTTAGGCCAAAGTTCCCTTGTAGCTTAATAAGTGTGCCTCTCATAGAAATGATGCTCCCAGCGTAGGAAGTGCGGCTGCCCAGGCGCTGCTGGTAATGCTAAATAATGCCCAAGTGCCAATTACCAAGTAATTATGCCCCCGTAGGCCGGTCAGTGAAGGACGGTTCCCAGCCAAGCACAAAGCTCACACTCCAGCTACCCGGCCAACCCGCACCCTGCCCCCTCGCAGCAGCCTGGTTGCACTGAGGCGTTACCTGGGGTGGTGATTGCGGGCGCGGGTTCGTGGCTCCTCTCCCCCTGGGGCCTTGGGCTCAGCAGGCGATGCACGGGTGGGGGGTCACAGCCACACAGCGCTCGTTTAGCACAGCGCTTAACAGTGCCTCCAAGTCCTGGGCAACGACGGAGCCTCCTGCCACACAGCGCTTCTTTAGCACAGCGCTTAACAGTGCCTCCAAGTCCTGGGCAACGACGGAGCCTCCTGCCACACAGCGCTTCTTTAGCACAACGCTTAACAGTGCCTCCAAGTCCTGGGCAACGACGGAGCCTCCTGCCACACAGCGCTTCGCTTCTCAGCGCTACACAGCGCGCTCCGGTCCCAGTGGCGGTGACCTCAGGACCAGTTTCAGTCGGCTTGCGCCAGAAGCAGAGGCAATCACAGAGCCCTCTGGAGGATCACGGGGCAAGCAGTGCTGAGGGAAGGCACAGCGTTGCAGGGCAAATCTTGAGAGTGTTGTTGCTGTTCCAAAGGGCAGTCTTTAAAACGCTGTGGTCCAAGGACAGGTAGTTTCCTTTAGCTTAAAAAGGGTGCAGTCCCAAAAAGGCAATCTTTAAAAGGGTGAAGACTCTTTAAAATGCTGTTCAAAGAAAAGTAGTTCCTTTGGGATGTTGTGGAGACACTCTGGTGGTGATGTTGCAGTCTCCCATGCAGGGCAGGATCAGCAGACAGTAGGGCAGCTCAGCAGGTTGTGGGGCAGCAGTTCCTTGGAGCAGTCAGCCTCCTTCCCAGTGGCAATCCTCTTGCGCAGCAGTCCTCACTCCAGCAGGGATTCTTCCAGGTCCAGCAGTGTAACAAGAATGTGAGGCCAGGACCCTCCCTTATATATCTTTTTAGTCTAGGGGCTAGAAAGTGGTGGAAGTCTCTGGAAGGGTCTGGGGGCAGGGGCTTCTGGAAGAGTCCAGGGAGTTCTGGTATGTTCCCTGCCTTCCCTGACCTAGCTGTCACAGTGACGAGAGACAGGCCGTTAAGGCTACAGTGGGCAGCCCATCACAGCTCATCCCAGGGAAGAAGGTGTGAATCACCACTCCCACCTCCCAACCCAGGCAGGCTATCAGTATGCAGAGGGGAGGGGGGAGTCTGCAGCCTAATCTAAGTGTAGGCAGGAAAAGGTCCCCTTTATAAAAGTGGGATCCCTAGCATAGTAATGCCCAAACCCTATATATCATTGGAAAGGGTTCCCCGCCCCGAGTCCAACAAGACCAAACATGATAGACTTATTAGGTCCCTGTCAGAAGTTATTCCATAAGGGGAGGTTCCCAATGTTAGCCTATGGAGGATTAAACCTTACTGCGGTAGCAGTGGCTTGTGGCAGATATGCCAGCCTCACAAGGTTTTAGGGAAGAGCACCTGCACCTCAGCACTGTTTAGCAGTGGTGGGGTGCCCAGAGTCCTAAGTCCAACAAAATATAGGATAAAAATGGGAGGCAAAAAGGGCAAAAATGTAGGGGAGACCACCCTAAGGCTGACAGGTCTAACAGAGGGTAGAAAGGCTTTTAATGTCAGTCGCATTGCACGGAGCTCCAGCAGGTTGATGTGGAGTCTGGATACTGCCACAGACCAGAGTCCCCTGATCTCCACCTCTCCCAGATCACCAACCCACCCCAGGAGTGACACTACTGTGAGATCTGGTTGGGGAAGGGAGAGGGATCTGCCTCTGACCCAATCACAGTTCATGAGCCACCACTCAGATCCTTTGCAGTTCCCTCCGAGATCTGAACCATGTCGGAAAGGTTCCCCTGATGCTCTGCCCATTGAAACTTAATTTCCCACTGCAGAGCTGGCATATGCCATCAGGCATGATTTGCGAGGGGAATACAGGAGCCCATGAGTCCCAACAGCCTCAGGGTCTGCCTCACCAAAATCCAGGATAAAGGCTAAAACATCAGTATAATAGCCAGAATATCATGGACTCGGGAGGCTAAGCCTGAAACTGCACTGCATCCAGAACAGCTCCAATGAAAGGCCAGATCTATAAGAAAGTCAGGTGTGACTTCAGCATGTTGATAGTGAACCCCATTGAGTGCAGGAGGTTCGCCGTAGTGTGGAGTTGGGAAGACTACCTGGGCGAGCCCACCTTTAACAGCCAATCTTTGAGATAGGGGAAGACTGGCTTCCCTGATCTCTGCATATGAGCTGCAACTACCGCTATTACCTTGGTGAACACCGAAGGGTCGCTGGTAAGGCCAAAACGAAGCACGGTGATCTGAAATTACTCGTGGCCCACCATGAACTGTAGGTAAGCCCAGTGGGCAGGCATGACGGGAATGTGAAAATAGGCGTCCTGCAAGTCCAATGCAACTATCCAGTCTCCTGGGTTCAGGGCAGACCGGGCCTGAGCTAACGTGAGCCTTATGAATTTCTCCTTCTTGAAGAAGTAGTGGAGATCCAGCAAGTCTAGAGTAGGATGAAGGCCTATGTCTTTTTTGGAGACCTCAAAGTAGCTGGAAAGCAACCACAGCCCCCTATTGGCACTGGCATCCTCTCCATGGGCCCCCCATGGCCAAAAGAGATCTGACTTACTTGCGGAGAAGGGATAGATGTTCCTCTGTCAGCTGGTCGTGAGATGGTGGAATGGAGGGAAGATTTGTCATTAAGGGGAAGGATTAGGCCCTTAGAACGATTTGCAAAACCCACCTGTCAAATGTTAGGGAGAGTGGGGCAGGTGATGGCAAATCTAGTTGCCCATGCTGGTAATTGGCAGATTAGGAAGGTTTGGAGCTGCAGCTGCCAGGGAGGTGGTAGACTGGCCAGACCGTTTGCTGCCTGACCCATGAGGTCTGTGGGTACCGCACCCTCGGCCACACAGATGTGGCGGGTAGGGAAGTGAAATAGCTCGAAGCCCCTTCAGTAGCCACAAAAGAAGTAAAAGGTGGATTGAGTGTGACGTGGCACCATATAAAGTCACAAGGATCTGGCCGTAGCCCGACTGTACTTGAAATGCTCCAGCACTGAATCCACCTTGTTTCTGAAGAGATGGGTGCCATCAAAAGGCATGTCCATAAGAGAGGATTCAACATCACCAGAAAAGCCAGTCATCCTCAATCAGGCGTGGCGAAACATGTCAGTCGTGTCAAGTCTACAACGAATAGTAAACTTTGCTGCATCTCTCCCATCAGCAACAGCCTGAGAGTGTACCTCAACAGTCGCCTCTGGGACTGTTGGCAGCACCTGCACAACCGTGTTTCACAGAGCATATAAATAATGGCCCAAAAGGCATATGATGTTTATGGACTGCAATGTCAGGCTGGCAGAAGAAAACATCTTCTTCCCAAAAGGGTCCAGTCTCTTGGATTCCCTATCAGGGGTAGTGGTAGAGAAAGGTGCTTAGAATGCTGAGGCTGTCTGGGTATGGCGTAGGATGGGAAGTTTAGGTCCCCTGGGGTGGGTCAGCTAATGATTGTCCTATTCATAGGGACCCTGTGCTAAGTTTAGACCAAGTCCCCAAAAGGAAATCAGTGAGGGCGTCCTTAAAGAGGAGTAGCGATTCTGAGAGGAGGACTCCCGGATGCAGCACCTCTGTCATGCCACTATGGGCAACTGAAGGTCGAGGACCTAAGCCACCTCCTGCACCACCATTGCATATGGAGCTCCCTCCTTGGTAGCTATTGTAGGGGGAGGAAGCTTACCAGTATCTGGAGAAGTATCCAGTCTGCTGGCTTCACCCAGTTCCTCACATCAGTCCATGCTAGGGTTTGTTTAATGTGGCTGGTATTCCTCTGGGTCCAGCGACCCCTCCCATTCCTCCATGAGTTCTAACCAAAGGAAATAGGGCTCAAGTTCCGAACTAGGAGGCAAGGCTCTAGTCGGGGCCAAATGCTGAGTCGCCTGATGCCCCTCCGGCTCCGTATCGGAGTCGGGGATCAGAATGGGGATGGGCTGTCGTAAGCACCAGCGGCGCCGGGAGCATCAGCTTTGGGACTAGCATCAGGGAAGGTGGAAAAGGTATGACTGGTGCTGGTCTGGATCCAGGAACAGATTCTTGGTTCCTGACTGGAGCCGGAGCCGCCGGCACAGAGCCAGATGGGGCCTCTTCCGTCCCCGCTGGGCCTAAAGGCGGACCAGAGGTGTCATGGAGTCGGCTCAGGTGCAGGCTCTACCGTGGAGCCAGGCCTTGAATGTCGATGCTCCCTCATCTCTGACGGATAAGGAAAAGTCGGAGACCTCTTCGACTTCTTTTTTTTGTCTAGTGGTGTCGCACGCCGAGCCGTCATGAGCTTGAGGGTCTGCTCCCACAAGGCGTTAGGATATATAGGTGCCAAGGAAGTCACTTCCAACACGGATGATGCTGGCGAGGCATGCGGAGCTGAACGATGCCACCCACTGGTGTGCAGGGGTACTGCTCATGCAAAATCTTATGAATCCAGTCTGATGCCTGGGAAATTCTAAGGTAAGGAATCTACTGCTAGAAGTTTCTATCAGATATATTGGTTAAGCTCATACGTACCAGTCAACTGTCACAACATTATCTTTTCATGACTCTTTAAAACTAGTGGTTAGGAAGGTTGTGGGCTGATGTTCACTGTTTATTTCTGAAACATATCTTCTATTCACTCTTGAATTTTCGGGCGTTTGCCTTTCTTGGCACCACATTATCCAATGAAAATCTGATCACAGAGACGAATGTCTTTGGTGTAATCCAGAATGACTGCCTGTCTGGGATCCAAACTCTGCAGCCACTGAAACTAGCTCTTTAACATATTTGATATATGAATGTCCTTTTATTCCTTATTTTTGGATAAAAGTATGGGGTACAAATACTAAATACTTTAATTATTAATTATAATTATTTGTAAATTATCTTTATTGTGTGTTCACTGTCCACAGCACATATGAAGTTGTTTGATTGTCTAAATTTGTTCACTATTAAATTATCTCCAACAGGAAAGATGCCAAATTACTTTAAGTTCATACTTCCTGAGCTTGGAAAATATTGGATTGTATTTACTAGAAGAGGAGCTAATTTTCCTTTTTATAAACTTGTTAAGTGGCCATCAGACTGTCAATTTTTGTGGAATTCTTTTGATGCTTTTAATGCTATGCCAGTTTTGAGCAATGCCTAATGAGTATTGCTATTATAATTCAATTTCTGCTGATACAAGAACATCTTTGTGTATATTTATCTATTGCTTTTTAAATTGTTATTAGTTATTTATACTCTAGTTTATACTCATGTTAATGACTGCATACCTTATTCTTTAGTGTGTTTTATTTGTATTTTTGTTATAATATATAGTGTAATAAATTATTTGTTTACGCGAAAAAACATTTCATGTTGCAGCACAGTTAAAGCACGGCGCAATCGAAAGAACTCATCAAACCAACTACAATACAGCCAGTAGAGCATTCATTAAGGGTTAGCCGTACCCAAGGGTTGGCACACAGTGGTGTCAAAAATCACAGATTCTGGGACTGATTTAGATCTTGGTGGATGGGGTCCCACCATTGATTTTTCTGCAGTCTTCCCACCCTTTGCCTTGGCGGTCCGCCCCCACTCAATGTTGATGTTGGCTGGTGACTGGATGGAAGAGCGCCGCAGTCCTGCCACCTCCGTCAGGATCTTTCTCCCTCATCCCACTCAGATTTCCGCCGTCCAGATCACGATGTGCCTTTCTATTGAGGCAACTATGGTGTGGCAACCTCTAAGCTCAAGTTGAATCGATGAAAAAGAGGTGACAAGTCACCTTTTTTCAGGGTCCCACCCACCAAATCTATCTTGAACGCCATTGCACAGGTCTTTCTTGTGCTGCTGCTAAATACCAATGATGCTCCACCACCCTATTGTTGCCGAAATATACGGTAGGCTTTTGTAACAGGTACATTCAAAAGAATGTGTATGTTGTTGGTGTGCAACGCTAAAGGTAAAACAAAAATGGGCAGTGCACATTATCTACATATGTGTTTTGACAGATTCACAACATATATGTTTATTGTGATTGAGAATAAGTAGTGCTTACCTGTGTCCAAACTACCATGGCCTCACTCTGGCAGGACTCCATCGCCAGGATACCCATATGAGCACAACGAGAACATCTAAATTGGCTTGTCGCAATTTCAGCAGCCTGACATCAACTTAGTACTTGTAGTCAGCAGAGAAGACTGCTGTGACAGCAGGACGCTGTCTATTGCTGTCACATCGTTTTACGGCGGGCGGACCAACGTCAGCTCAAGAGAGTACTTGGGACAGCCGCAGCGGGACACCAAGATAGAAATCAGGCCTCGGCGTCGGTCACTCTGCCACTGTGCATCGTCCGGTGACATGGAGGCCACTGTTGAGCTCTCTAAGGTGCAGGCAACCCTGCGCTGTAATGAAGAGGGGTGAACGCGCCCCTGATTGTAACGGATTTTCGGCTTGGCTGGCAGAGCACACTCAGAGTGCGGCCATATTGCAGCTGGCTTAGCCACGCCTCCACCTATGATAGTTTTTTAAATGAAAATAGCTTTTTGCTCTGTTTTATGGCCTATCTTTACCACTTTGTTAATTGTATACTTAATTTCTTAAGTTCATGGCTTATGTTTTGTGAATGTTATTAATTCAAAAAAGCTTATTAAACTAAAAAAATAAATAGTAAAAAGTGTTATATGGAACTATAGAAGACCGCAGCGACATCGCTACTAGTCTTATGATTGTGTCAAATGCAGCAGTTGTTACGTTGCAGTATGGTGTGGTAAGTTACAATGTGTAACTCCCATTGCCCTTGGTGCTGTATAAGCTAAATTGAAAATCAATAAACACTATTAAAAAAAAGAAAGACTGTGGCAGCATTAAAAAGCATTTACATGACTAAATCTACCCAAGTTGCTGGGATTACAAACTTGTTAAGCTTCACAAATCCCTTGGATGGACTTTCTGTTCTCAAACATACTTAATGTACCCGTGCACCACTTATATAGGCAAATGCCTAAATAACAACGTTTGCCCACAAGTTAATAATAACAAGCAAAGAATATTGCAGCACAAGCAACACTTTTTTGCTAGTTGCAATCCTCAAAATAGTTGTTCCTCAGGGAAAGTTAGCGTTTCCACCATATATATAATACAGGAGTCTCCAACCAGTTGATCACGAGAAATCAGTAGCTCGCAGGAACCTTCAGAGTAGCTCCCAAGCCTTCATTTTTAACTAAGAACTAAAATAAGTACGTGTTGCATTTTCCTGTTAAAGTTAAGAAAAAGCTATATTTATTTTACATTATCAGGCTGCAGAAAGTCTGATAAGAAGCTGTGCCCCACTCATTTAACTCAAAAGTTGCTCTCAACTCAATATTGAAGCATGAGAACAAAATGATATTGCGAAATGCTTTTAAATGAGAGACAATAAAAATAAAGAGTTAACTTAATCATTAAGTTAACTCTTCATTTAGATTTTCTCCCTTTTCAAAGTGTGGTATTTACAAACAGCAGGCATCTTGCTCCCAGTGACAGTAACACACAGTGCCATGTTTATTACCGAAAATACAGTCATTTTCTTTGAAATGGGAGAAATGTAGAGTGGAGAAAAGTGCTTCTGTGTAACATTGTCTCAATGGTTTTCCTACTTTAAATTAAGCCAAATACGTTTTAATGTTTTATGAAGCATGTTCTTCACTTTAAATTCCTTACATTTAAACAAATGGCTGTATTATCTTGTTACAAATATGGCTCCTTGTCTATAGGCCACTGGAAGCAACATTTCTGCTGTTTGTAAAGTCACTTTGACATATGAGTAAATTAAAATGATTTTTATGTAATGCATATAATCATAAAGTTAACTCTTCAGATGAATTATCTCACATTTCAAAGCAGGCCTCCTGCCCCAGGTGACTCATAAGCATGCTGCCAAATATATAATTGAAAAATACATCCATTTATTTTAAATGAGAGAATTTATTCTATTTAAAAACAAATGGTTGCATGTGTTTATGTTGCACAGGTATGTCCTGTGCCACAATTACATACAAAACAGGCTCTCAGTCACCCATACACATATATCCCATTCATTCACACACATGTTCATACATCACCACACACCGTGCACTCACTGATGCACAAGGCAGCCCTATCATAGTAGCCCTAGTCACACTATTTTGTTCAACCCATAGTATCGGGCTCCATGGACATTAGGTTTAAAGTCAAGGAAGCTGGGCAAGGTGGTGCCTGATAACAATGTACAAGTTACTTGGCCTTTAGTAGCTCACAACAATTTTCACTGATCAGAAATAGCTTTCATTACCATCATCGCCAAGACATCGCCTCTCCCCATTCCCCCTGGCCGAGCTCGCACAGAACCCGTGCGTTACGATAGACAGACGCTTATCGCATTTAATCAAAGTCATGAGAGTTGTGGGGGCCCTCTAACTCGGTTGGGAGAGACTGCCCTGAACTGTAGGAGGTGTGGGTTTGCTACTCCAACACCGTGCCGGGTGGAACAGGGAAAAGGAGGTAAACCTATGCTGCTCAAGGTATGTCAAATAAATGTTAGGTCTCTTGTTAAGCACCATATGGAGGTGCAGTTGTTTCTCATCGAGGAAATGCCAGATGTTCTTTTCCTCTGTGAAACATGGCTATGGGACGATGGGGCGGGGATTCTCAATCGTACCCTTCCCAACGGATACCTGATTAACATCATTAACAGGGACTCTAGGGGTGGTGGCATAGCCACAATCTATAAAGCTCAATACCCCTGCTCCTTTATTAAGGAAGATATCTGGGGGTGTGAATGTGCTCTCTTCAGGATTGAAATAAGTGCACATTTTTCCTTCTCAGGATTGTATGTCTACCGTCCTCCAGGGCCAGCACCCAAGTTTATCGAGGCACTAGTAGAGACAGTTAGTTCCTTGGTGGTCGGATCCGCCAATTTTACGATTCTGGGAGACTTGAACCTCCATTTTGATCTAATCCAAGACTCGACCGTTCAGAATCTGTTGGCGGATCTGGCTGCCCTACAGCTCGAACAACTTATACTAGAGGCTACTCATATTGCCGGACATATACTGGACCCGGTTTTTTCCAATATACCAGCTGTGAATATAACTCCACCTAAGTCCATGCGATGGACGGACCATTATTTAATTGAATTTAAACTTGACATCATTGAGCCTTTAAGGCCAGGTAGGGAGAACCTGGTCCTTAAGAGACCCTGGCACAAATTGAAATCAGAAGATCTTCAAGCGGTTCTGGGCGCATTCCCCTTACGAAATCTGGCTGATCCGGAGTTGGCATATAGTGCCTTTTGTAAATGGATATTAGGAGGACTGGACACTCTCAAACCAGCCAAATGGTCAAAGGGGTGTACGTCTAATTCTAGACCATGGTATAGTGAGTCATTGAGAGCTATGAGGAAGGAATGTGAGAGGGCAGAGCGGATTTGGAGAAGGGAGTATAATAGCGAAGACAAAATAAAATACCTGATTAAAATAAAGCAGTATCATAAAGCCATTTGCTCTGCACGTGCTGCATTTTATGCTGAAGAGATTAAAAACAGCTCGAACCCCACCAAATGTATTTTTAAAATCGTAAATGACCTTAAGAAGGACAGAGTCACTTCTTCTACTATTACATCTGCTCAGCAATGCGAGGAACTCGCTACCTTTTTCATTGAAAAAGTACAAAAGATTTATCAATCTTCATCTGCCCCTGCTGGGGAAAAGGCTGAGGGCCCTACTCTTGCTCTAATACCAGAGATGTCCAGTGAAGACCTTGTTAGGTTATGCGGCAAAATTAAATCTTGGTCCCCGCTAGATCCTATGAAACCAGCACAATTTATCGAATCACTAGGGCTCTTCCAACAGCCACTAGGCGAGATAATCAACCTGTCCTTCTCCATGGCCGTTGTTCCGGAGACCTGGAAGCAGGCCTGGGTCTCTCCGATCATTAAGATCCCACGCTGGACCCTTCAAAACCAGAGAATTTCAGACCTATCTCTCTCCTCCCGTGGGTGGCGAAGATTGCTGAGGCTCATGTAAATAATGTGTTATCTCAATACATGAGCCGCCATAATATTCTGGATCCATCTCAGAATGGCTTTAGACCTGGCCATAGTATCAAATCCGCCCTATTAGCCACATCTGAACATCTGCGATTGATTTTGGATGCCGGTCAGAGTGCAGCGCTGATCCTGTTGGATCTCAGCGCTGCCTTTGATACGGTATCACATGCCATTCTCTTACATCGCCTAGAGGCAATAGGGATTACCGGATCTGCATTGGAATGGTTCAAGTCATTTCTGAGGGACAGATCCTTTCGGGTATCGGCTCCGCCATTTCTTTCTCAAATACATCCCATAGGCCAGGGGGTTCCGCAAGGCTCAGCGCTAAGCCCGTCTCTGTTCAATTTGTATGTCCAGCCACTGTCGGCTGTGGCAAAGAACTGGGACCTAACGATGGTATCATATACCGACGATACCCAGCTTGTGATCACTCTAGCTGAGGGGCCATCTAGGTTCAGAGACGGGCTGACAGCTGTGGCCCAATGGATGGCAGATAATTGCCTTCAGCTTAATGCGACCAAGACTGAGGTCCCGCTGTTGGGGAAAAACACCACCCTCTGGAATGCGCATTGGTGGCCGGACTCCTTAGGTATTATGCCTATACCTAAGACCTTAGTTAAGAACTTAGGAGTTTGGATGGACTCCTTGCTTAGCTTTCAGATCCACACTAAGCGAGTGGCTGCCACTTGTATGGGCTTGTTAAGCTGCCTTAATCCTCTTTTGAAGTTCTTTGAACCTGCAGTGCGACAGCTTATTGTTCAATCTACTATCTTGTCTAGATTGGACTACGCTAGTGTGCTACTCCTAGGGGCCAATAAAGCTGAGATTCAACGACTCCAACAAGTCCAAAATCTGTCAACAAGGATTTTGGTGGGACTTCCCCACCGATGTTCGGTCAGATCTACCATCAGGGGATTACATTGGCTTCCAATTTCGGCCCGGATTCAGTTTAAAGCTCTGTGTCTGATGTTTAAGATCGTCAAACTTGGGAGCCCAGAACTTCTATGTACCCTTCTGACCTCATATGTCCCTCATCGTAACCTTCGCTCACTTGGACAACACCTGGTGAAGGTAACAAGGATTAAACTCTGCTGCATCGGTGATCGTTCGTTTAGATATATGGCGGCCAAGTTATGGAACTCCTTGCCGGCTCATATCCTGGGTATGGAGGATGTGTTAGTCTTCAGGAAAGCAATTAAAACCCTACTTTTCCCTTCAACATAGCTTTTGGATGTTGTGTGGTGAGCTCTCAGGAGATTCTGTTCCAGTTAGATTTGTCAGCGCCGGGACGCCTCTTTGCTGGGGCAGCTTTGCGCTTTAAAAAACATGTAACATATCATAACATAACATTACAGAAAAGGTTGGAAAACCCTGGTCTAATACCTATGTTCAAATTCAACCACTCACAGCCAGAATCCGACTTATAACCATCATGGCAACCATACACTCAATCCAATATCATACCGCCTCTGTCTATCATTTGTCTATGAATAAAGCTGATGATGCAAAGTTGTTAGCATGCCATACGAAAGACAAATACCTACATATGAAATGCAAAGCACTAATGTAACATGCAGTTGTTATTCGGTGATCATGAAAGGGCCACACTTGTTTTTTTATAAATCAAGTTGATTATACTACCCCAAGTAGGAATAAAAAAAGGCTAACGTTTAAGTACCAATGCTCCACTGCTGAGTAGAATCATAAAGATGATAAAGGACTCAAACCAATTGTGCTCTACAATCGTGAAGCATGTTTTCCGGAGATTCCACCAAATCCTTCCTTTCTCTTGTGTAATGTCAACATAAAGAATTGGACATCTGCGAACACAGTCTGAAGAAAGAAAACAAAATAGTCATCCTATAGTAATAAATAGCAGCATTTAAACATTTTATATGTGTGGCTCAGTAACAGTAAGACAACCATGCTAACAAACTACACAGAGCGTGCCTACTGCCCCTGCTTTAGCTTGAGATGTCTATCCAGCTTAATTCCAAGTGTGGTATAAGTGACATCACATACCTGTTCACATGTGATGGCATGACTGTGTTCATTAAGTTTTTCATTTAATTTAAGTTTATTTCGGTTAAAATATACCCATAAACACACTATGTAGCAAAATCCAGAACAACAGATAAGACATATACCACAAAAAAAGTTACTGAGACAACACCCCCGTCTAATTGCCTCAATCATCTGCCACTTTATTAATATCTCCCTTTCAGCAGTACATGTTCCATATTCCTTTAAAATAGAACTTGTTCCATTGCTAGCAAGAAAACAATCTCACACTTTGGAGTTGTTTCTGATGGAGAGCTTTGATTCGTGCAAATTCTACTGCAAAACCAAGTTTATGAAGCACTCTCTGTTGACTCTTTAGCTCCGAATGAGGCTAAACATCAAATTTCAATACCTTTAACTAATGTGAAGCACTGTAGGCTCCACAGGAAGGCATAAAGTGGTTTAGTTACAAAGCATAAAGATTTGTTAAAGGATTAGCATAGTTACAAATTCAAATCATCAAATTAGTTATTGATCAATAATCAATTCATAAATGCAAGAGTTGATGTATAGTTCAATGCAATTCAAAGTCAAAAAAAGCAAAGACAACATCTTAGAAAGTTGTCTTTGAAAGGTAAGTTAAACAAAATCAGTTTGCCTATAAAGAAGGCACCTAACCCTGCTTAGATAAAGAGTCTGACACCAAATCTGGAAAAGTGGATCCTGCTAAGAGACAGGGCAGGAAGCTGACAGAGAATCATATGAGTTCTCATATACATTAAATTAGCTCAAATCACACAATTTTAAGATTTGATACACTTACACGTGGTTTTCATACAATGAATCAATCAGGTTAAGGCACAATTACATAATTAAACTCATTATTTTCTCAAGCTACTTCACAATGAGGCTACTCTAAATATCATTCAAATTCACAGTTATCTGCAACATAATGAGATACATTGAACCTAGAGGTACTCTGCAGATCCATCACCACAGCTCTTTATCACATTTGAAAAGGATTATGTAAGCTAAGACATTTCACATGATCACAGAAAACCAAGGGCACATTGAAATAGTATATGTGGAGTCAGCTTCTCCTAGAATAAAAATACATATTATAAAAACTATTTTTTTAAATGCATGCCTACATTAACTATGGTCAATCTAAACATGAAAAGTACACACGTGTGCGTGTTACGATGTAATGTTAAGTGCAAAACAGTTAATTATGAAAAATCATCTTCAAATCACAGTTAATAATAACCTGACAGTGCATGCCAAGCTATTAAAAAAGCATGAGAAATTTTCTTGGACATTAATATCAAATTATTGTCTTTTAACTGGTTTTAGACCATGCTGTGCCATGTTACTAAAACCTCTTTTTTAGGCTTTCCATTTCCATTGATTAAGGTACCACCTACTTATCTAGGCTTCCAATTAATGTATATCATCAGCCCATTGTGTTAGAATTCAGTTTAGACATATTTCTTCTGAAAGATTAATATGGGCTTTCACTTCCGATGCTGATCACCCTAAGGTATAGATTACATTTTCATATGATCGCGCCTCTACTAGTGAGTATGACTGGGTGCTGGTTGGCATGCTGTTAAGTAAAAGTCCCCCACACAGAAGAAGGGTTCAAGTCAGGTCTTTATTCAGCATAAAGGTAACGGACCACGAGTCCACAAGCAGCTCAATCTCCAACTGGCTCCAAACACTCCACATTCCAAACAAAATGCCAGGTTTGCCCAGCAACACAGGCAAGACCCAGAATGAAAGGGAAGAGTGTAATCACAACACATCTTCCCCCCATGAAATGAAGGATCAATATGAAAAGATAAAATTTAAAAAACACAACATAAGAAAATAGTAACATAAGAAAATATCAACAAGATGGGAAAAAAAATGAATGATGTATAAATAAACATAACACATTTCTAACCTTGACATTGCAATACACAAATCCAAAATAGTCATCCTTTCATGGCATAATCACCATGCCAGACGGGAGGAAATCTCAATCTTTTAGTAGACTGTTCCCCAACAGAGTTCCAGTCATTCGTACCACCTGGTTGAACCGGAGGACATCTCCTTCTGAACTGTCCACCATTAGAGTTTTGAACCTGATCACTCAAACCACCAGGTAGAGCAGGATGACTCAAACTATAGTGAGTTTTGTTAGCTCTTGGACTGCAACCATTCCACATTACCAACCTGGACATGCTCCACCCACCTCCAGAATCCAGACGCACCACATTCTTTCTTACCTCAATGTTAGACCTGGCATCATTGGCGTGAGTCTCCCTTCCTTTTTGACGGATTGCCTCCACTATTTTGATGTTTTTGCTGGATTTATGCTTTGGGCACTGTGCCACTGCTAATCAGTGCCACAGTGCAAGTTCTCCATTTGTTAAATTAATGTACTAATTGGTTATTCCATGATTGGGTTATTTGATTTATCTGTCAGCCCCCTGTGCATCATGTGTGCCCATGGCTTGTAAATCAAATGCTGCTGGTGGGCTTGCAGCACTGGTTGTGCCACCCACAGAAGCAGCTTGTAAAGTGTGTCTCAGGCCTGCCATTGCAAGGCCTGTGTGCAGTCTAACACTGCCATGTCGACTTGGCCAAGTGCATCCACTTGCCAGTCCCTACACCTTCCCTTTGCTTCATGTTAGACACCCCTATGGTAGGCCCAAGGGCAGGTTGCATTGTAAGTATAAGGTAGGACATGCAATGATGTGTGTAGCATGTTCTAATAGTGAGTTACAGCCATTTTTGTTTTTCACTATTGAAGGCTACCTGTTCTCCATAGGCCAGAATGAGCAGCTAGATTATTACATGCTTATAATCCTAACTGACTCAGGGAACACAGAAGAAATTCTAATTTAGTATGCCTGAACTCAGAATAATAAAATACACATTTTAGTAAAGTTTATTTTAATATTCTGTGTTTGCAAATACCACTTTTAGAAAGCAGATTTTGCTTGCCTAACCATTGTAGCCTGCCTCTGCTGGGTTGTGTATTCCTTGTCTGGGTTTGTGAGTGACAGGGCTGGGGGATTCCAGGAGACAGGCTGGGGCAGCCCGGTGGTGAATTGAGAGATCTGCATCTAGATGGGAGGGAGGAGTTGCACCTGGGACCTGAATAGGGCTGGGCCTTCCCTTTACAATGCTGGCTCCACCTCCTGTGGCTTGTCTGATTTCTCTGCACTGCACTGTGAAAGGAGAGGAGGAATCAAGTCAACAGAGTGCTCCAGAGCTGTATCTTCCCTCCCCTGTGTCGGCTCCACCTCCTGTGGGGCGGCTGATGTCTCTGCCCTGCACAGTGAAAGGAAGAAGAGAGTCATGTAAAGAAAGTGCTCAGGAACTGGTTTGGACTAGGCAGAGGCATATCTGCCTTCAGAGAAGAAAGGATTTTGGGGTATAAATATTGGGACCCTGATCCCAAGAAATTAGATCACTTCTGGACAAGAAACCTTTCTGCCAAGGAGAAGAACCAAGGAAGCTGCAGGAGTTGTACTGCCCATCTGCCAGTGTGCTGTTTGCTGGGTTGGCCTGCAGTGGTTGCTTCATTGCCAAGGGAAAGGAGATGGAACTTTGTAAGGACTTTCATCTACAGAATATTCTCCAAGGGCTTGAACTGTGCTTGTCTCGTGCTGAAGTCTCAGGGACAAAAGACTTCACCTCCAGCTCCCTCCTGAATTTCCTTGCTGGGAATTCCGACTCCAGTCACTTGCATGCCGGTGGGAGCTGGAAGGGCGACGCATCGAGAAGAAGCGTGTCGCTGCCGCAGCTGAAATCATCGTAATGCCAGACAAGCGAGCCTTCGCCACATCTCCCTGGAAGCGTGTGTTCATCTAAGCTGCCTGCTGTCGCCTCACTGGAGAAGCATGACCCATCGAGAGAGTCACCATCGCATCACAGGAGAAGCGTGTCGCAGGGCCTGTCGCCGCTCCAAAGTACAGAGTCGTCACAAGGCTGCCAGGGCGTCATTGATCGTCATCGCATCGTCGCATCAAGGGCGCCATCTTCTTGCATCGCAACCGGAGCATCGCATCGCATCAAGGCGCCATCTTGCGCACCGCACTGGGCCCGCAAGCTGAGAATCGACGCATCACCTCCGCACAGGTAAGGCTCACGACAAGTCCCCTACTCTGCGCAAGCATTGAGGAAGGATGCAACCGTTCCCCCAGGTCCCGGAACCGACGCATCTCCCCTTTTGCTAGCCTTTAGTTGACTTTGCGTTACGCATCTAGGTAGGTACTTTGTTGAGAACTTTGTTGCATTTACCAACAACTTGAACTAAGCAACTTGAATCATCTTTTAAGTAATCTTAGGTGTAGTATTGTGGATTTTTATTGTTTGTGGTCTTGTGTTTAAGTCTATATAAAGAATACCTATTTTTATAAAAACCTGTGTTGTGTCCATCTGTAGTGCTATCACTGTATTACTGTGTATATTCACAAATGCTTAACACACTGCCTCTGAGATAAGCCTGCCTGCTCGTGCCAAGCTACCAAGGGCAGGGGTTATTAAGGAGTGTAATCCCCTTATCCTGACTTAGAAGTAAGAGTCCCTATTTGGACAAAGGTGAATACCATTGCCAACTAGAGACCCCCAGATCTAACACCCAACAATCACAAATGGGCCCATAAACTTAAAACGTCCTTTCCTTAGGAATCCCGGTCTCCGGACCAGCACTTTTTCTTCCACACACCAACCTTTGTCACAAACCTTATTTCTAAAATCAAATCTGGCTTTGTACTTCTCTTGGTGAGTTAATCTATTGGCTGGAGATTTTCCCTAGAAACTGATTGACTCACAGGATGCCTCACTCCTAACATACCTAAGCTCATCCTCAACCATGCAGGATTTAGCTTATCATGAGTCTTTCTGCCCCTTAAGACAGAAAAAGGTGATGCTAAAGTCACACACATGGGAGTATTACGATGAACCCACCAAGTTTCCTTAAGCATGGATCTGAGAGATGATCGAGTTTGCAAAGCTCTCTGGCCACAACTCTTCACAATTTTATTAATACTTTCTGCTAGACCCTTTGCTGTGGTGAATACAAGGCAGTTTTGTAGTGCTTAACAGATAACTCCTTAAGAAAGGAACATATTTCATGAGATACAAATTGCACCCCATTGTCGGTAATGAGACATTTTGGGACCCCTTCTCTGGAGAATTCCTCAGAAAGAAACTCCAACACTGTCTGGGTGTTGACAATAGGCACACACTTAGTTACAACCCATTTCGAAGTGTAGTCAACAAGTAGCAACACATAACGTTCATCATGTTGCAAAAGCTCAAAAGGTCCAGCAATGTCCAAACCCAATTTGGACCATGGTTCAGCAGGAATTTCAACTGCTGACAACGGAGCAGTATTAGTTTTCTTACTTTTGTCACTGTTAGCACATTCCCAACAATCTTTCACAACTTCCTCAACTGCCGGTCCATACCTGGCCACCAATACCATTCACGGACCTTAGCCTTGGTCAAATTTCTGCCTATGTGTTCTTCATCTGCTAAATTTATCAATTTACTCCACAAACCACGGGAAGGTATAACTCTCTGATCCCTCAGCAATTTCTCATCAATTATGCACAACTCATCCCTCACGTGCATGAAAGATTTAAAAGAGTCCGGCACATCCTGATCAGTCAGCCAACCCTTGACAACCCAATTCTTCAGTACCTCCCAATTCTTATCTTCTTGACATGCCTGAGACCATTCATCAGCATCAACAGCAGATTCATGCACCCATGCCACTAAGGAATGTTCGACTCCACCTTCTTGCCGATCTAAGGGCATCCTAGACAAACAATCTGTTGGTAAGTTTTTTGAGCCAGAAAGATATTCTACCCTGAAATTAAATTCAGGCAGTCCCTCCATCCATCTCTTGATACGTGGAGAAACATTTTCAGCATCCCTACATGAAAAGATATGCCACAATGGTCGATGATCTGTTTTAACAAGTAGGGGTATCCCCCACAGGAAGTACTTAAAGTGGTGAATAGCCCAAAATACAGCCAGCGCTTCACGTTCTACAACGGAATACCTTTCCTCTGCGCCATGAACTTGAGACAGGACTGCTCCCAATCCACTCATACTAGCATCAATCATCAATACTGTTTTTTGCAAGCATCAAAATTCCCAAAGGTAGGCATCTTGCCTATGATTTTCTTGATGCTATCAAAAGAAAGAGAACATTCTTGCGACCACACAAACTTTGCATTTTTTTTCAATAACGATCTCAATGGTAAGGACAAACTAACTAAATTGGGGAAAAATTTTGAGCTAAATTCTGCTAGGCCCAGGAAAGACAGTGTCCAAAAGGCACAGGCGCTTTTACAACACTCTCAGCCATATACAATTTGGGACTGATCCCTTCTCCTGAGATCGTATGCCCAAGATAGCTCACAGAGGTCACACAAAACTTGCATTTCAACTTCTTCATGACAAGACCAGAACTTTGTAAATGAGAAAGGACCTCCTGCAACTGCTTGTCATGCTCATGTTCATCTTGACCATATACCAATATGTCATCTTAAAAAACGTAGTACTTTATGTAAACCCTCCAACACTTTGCACATGACTCTTTGAAAGCAAGCAGCTAGCCAAACCAAATGGCATTCAGAAGAACCTGTATGCACCCATAGGTGTGACGAATGAGGTGAGGTGCCTAGAATCCAGATGGCGATACAAAATGGGATGATGGACGGAGCGTTTGAGCAAATCAATCACTCACCCCAAGTCAATTGATCTGGGTTTAATCCATCACCATTCTTTAGCTCACTCCGCCACCCCAGTTCAGACATGGCTATGTGCAAATCAGTCTGACCCTGTGCCTCATGGGAACAGTGCAGCCCGAACTGCCAAGCCATATCTTCCCTGGACCGGAAACAAGCATCCTGGGACTGGTTTTGGATTCATAATCCTCATCCGCCAGGCTATCTTGAATCCAGTGGCATAGTGAGCAAGGGACTCATGTCTGAGCATACCCTGCCACACTTAGGGCAAACAAAGCGATACAAAAGGGGATGATGGGCGGAGCGTTGATCAAATCAAACACTCACCCCCAGTCAATTGATCTGGAGCATCACCTAGTGGTAAGTGGAGGATAAGTCCATCACACTGAAATATTTAGCATCTTTAATCAGTGCGAGAGTTCCAAAATGTTAAGTAAGGGTTGTCTGTCCACCCAGATGTGTTTATTAACTTCCCTCAAGTCCACACACATCCTAACATTCTTTCCACCATCCTTGGGTGGCAAAACAATTGAAGCCAACCATTCTGAACTTTCAATCTCCTCAAGGACACAAGCTTCAAGAAGTTTCTGGATCTCTCGTTCTAAAGACTCCATCATCAGATGCAGTACTTTCCTTACTTTTGACACAAAAGGTTGGGCTCCATATTTTAAGACAATCTTATGTTCAAAGTTTTTCAAGAGACCCAGTTTGTAACTAAATACCATTGGAAATTGGAAACAAATATCATCAGGCAGTTGGCAAGTGGACAACACTTTTTCAGGAAAATTGGGGTTCAATGTAATGCTTATGTCTCTCTGGTGTCTCCACCCAAGCAAATTATCTCCTTTCTTCACTACATAAACTTTACCAACGTTTTCCCTATCTTTGAATTGTATTTTTATCACAGCATAGCCTAACACATCAATCTTCATGCCACCGTATCCCACCGGATTAATATCAAGGGGACAAAGTTCAACATCTTCTGTATTGAATAACGTTTCCCAATTTATATCTCCTACCATTGTGTAAGGAGATCTAGAGTCAGCCAAAACTGGCAACTGTTTACCACCAACCATGATGAACAGGCATCTCTAGAGTATCCTCATCAATGACTCCATATTCACTCAATCAATCAATCAATCAGTAATTTGTAGAGCGCACTACATACCTGCGAGTGTCTCAATGAGCTGGGAGGGGGCGCTACTGGTCAAACAGCCAGGTCTTGAGTAGCCTCCTGAAGGTCAGCAGGTTATTGGGTCTGTCATAGGCTCAGTGGGAGGGTGTTCCAGGTCTTGGCGGTGAGGTGGGAGAAGGATCTTCCGCTGGTGGTTGTTCTTCAGATGCAAGGGACAGTGGTGAGTGCGAGGTCAGAGGCCCGGAGCTGGCGGTTGGGGATGTAGAAGGAAAGTCGTCTGTTGAGGTAGGCTGGGCAGGTCTTGTGCAGTGCCTTGTGTGAGTGGATGAGGAGCTTGAAGGATATCCTCTTGTTGATGGGGAGCCAGTGCTGGTTTCTCAGGTGGGGGGTGATGTGACTCTGGCGTGGTATGTCGAGGATCAGTCGTGCAGAGGCGTTTGGATGCATTGCAGTCGTTTGATGAGCTTGGTCAGGGCTCCTGCGTAGAGGGTGTTTCCGTAGTCCAGTCTGCTGCTGACGAGGGCCTGGGTGACTGTTCTTCTTATATCTGTTGGGATCCCCCTGTAGATCTTGCAGAGCATACACTCAACATAAATTTCCCTTCCTCTTCCACACAATACACCACTTGGTTCTTTGCACTGCGACACATACGGGCATAGTGTCCTTTTTAACACAATTCTCACACTCCGCAAATCTGGCAAGACAACTCTGACTGTTGGACAAATGTCCGTCACTACCACACCTGACACACTTTAAACCACTAGGGAAACGCCCAACACTCTGGTGTTCACCTCCAATGGGTTTCTTGAGCACATCAGAATTGCTCTGTCTTTTTACATCACCACCTTTGTCACAGGTACCATTGTCACCATCCTTCTTTACCTCATGTGAATACAACATCTTTCTTATCGTCTCTCATCTCACGTACCCACATATTAGTATTTTCCAAGCCTACAATAATAGCTATCGCTTCTTTGAGGTCAGGATTTTTTGCCAAGAGTTTTTTTTAACCCTCACATCATTGGTGCATCTTACCATTTGATCACTTACTAAAGAATCAGTGATTGTTCAAAGTCACAAGTGTGAGCTAAAGTCTTCACAGTCACTACATAGCTCCCAATTTTTTCCTGCTCACCTTGGACCCTTGCGAAAAACTTATCGTTCTAATACAATATTTATCCTAGCCCCAAAATGCCTCTCTAACATCATAACTGACATATCATATACGTTGTCTGGTTCACCTTCACCACGTCCCAAAATAATCTCATCCAGGCTCTCATAAACATGTCTGCTTCAATTCCTAAGTTATGTAGCCAAACTGCTTGCTTTCTAAGAGCAGAGAACTTTTCGCCACCAATAGCCACTAGATATGAATCAAATAAAAGTTTCCACCTGTTCCAGGGCAAGACAGGGTCACCTTCATCAGAAAGAAACTGTGGTGGCTGGGACATGCTAGATGATGCCATGGTGAGTATATTAAGCAGTAAAGAAAAGGTTTGTCCCTTGGCTAACACACTAATCTTTTCATGCCTAGTTGCATGAATTCCTGCTGGGCCACAATTATTGCAATCTATCCACACATTTTTTGTATAGTTAAAACATTTATTAAAAAAGTATTTTACTTTTGTACAAAATCATTAGACACTTTGTAAAGAAAGTTCTCCATAATCTAAAAACAAGTACATTCACAATATAACATTTTAAAAATTCATAAACATAATATCATACACTTCATTTGTTTAAAAAAAGAAATATTAAGTAAAAATTAAGAAAATATCCAAAAAGCTATAATAGGTGCATAAAAATGAACAGCTAAAGAGTAAGAACATACCTAAAAACTCCAATAGGTGTACAAACATGACCAGCCAAACAGACTAGCAATAGGATTAGCTGTATTTGTGGGAACCAAAAATCTTTTTAAATCGATTAGAATGGTCCTAATTTTACAACATTCTGAGCTGATATACACTGCCTTAGCTTTAATAATAACAATGAGTTGAAGTACTCCAATCCCCTGGCACATAAGGGGTCTCTCTCAATAAATTGAAGCGAGTATATTAAGCAGCAAGGATTATTTATTAATTTTACAAAAGCTAGAATTGAATTTTTTTTGTAATTCTCTAGGCTAATATAAAATAAACAATCCTTAAACAAGTTTAAGTTTACCATAACAGCGTCAATAAAAAAACAAAAAACATAATGTGTATATTGCATAAATGCCCATAAATTCCATAAGGTGTGTATATCACAGTACTACTCACACTGTATGGCTCAGTTAAATTCCACTAAAGATTAGTGTGCACATCACTGCAAAACTTTGTAAACTCAACAATGACTATATGCAAATAGTGTGCACATCACTGCACACGTTCAAGTGAGAGTCTGCACTAGATGAAATTGTTAGAAGTGGTGTGCGCATCACTGCCCATGTCAAGAGGATTTGTGAATTCTTAGAAATGGTGTGCGCATCACCGCGCATGTCCAACAGCAACCAGAAGGCTCCCAAACTGCCCCGGAAGGGAGAGCGTTGAATGCCAATGAATGCGGCTGGTAATGAAATGCCGCCGGGTGCCAGAATAATACTGCAGAAAAGTGAGCAGCGCATGCATGGAGAAATTAAGACTTTGAGAAGACGGCTGCATCCGAATGCAACGAAGAAGATGTCTCACATGCTCCACACTCACGAACACTGCCACGTCACAGGTGGCTGAGACATCAGAAGAACAGCTGCGAGGAGCCGAAGTCACGTGCCTGCATCATTTAAACTCTTGCAGGTAACGGTCAACACTGGATTCACTGTACTTTATCTTCTAAATATGAATAAACATTGTAACCCTGAAAAGACGATCCACATTTCGTCCAAGTAAACGATAATGTTCTAGGGGAAACCGGTGGTCCATCAATACCTGTCTCCAGCAGGTGGTCACCAATCGTCACCAATTTTAAGTAAATGTCCACCACACAGAAGATGGGTCCAAGTCAGGTCTTTATTCAGCATAAAGGTAAAGGGCCACCATTCCACAAGCAGCTCTACACATCCCACATTCCAAACAGAATGCCAGAGTTTCTCAGCAACACAGTCAAGACCCAGAATGAAAGAGAAGAGTGTAACCACAACACATGCAATCCTGGATAAGTTTTAACATTTATAGTCAATAGCTCCAAGAAGGAAATCAATTTTTTTGGAGCTTGAGGTAGCCATTGAAACACCTACCATTTCAGACTTAACTTAAGTGACGAAAGGTGGCATCATTGTAGATGCTTTTGCCTAAAAGAAAAAAAAAACACATTCCTTTTGGCAGGGTCTACAGTAAATGCCCATTTTGACTAATTGAATGCCCTTACACTCTAGTTTGTCTAAATCACTACATTAAAGGTTTGAAAAATTGAGAGTTCAAATGCTGCTTGCTGTTCTATATGTATCATTGGCATTAGAGATCATATGTCAACTGCACATCAGTTAATACACTGGCTCTCTGTAGAGAACCAATTTGGTATCACAGTAGCCTGTCTAACATTCAAGTGTCTATATCAGCTAATCCCTGCCTATCAACACCTGCTCTCCAGTTTGGACATTATAGAGGAAAGACAAGGTTCTCCAGACGTTTCCTAAAATTGTCAGCGCTCCAGAAAGTTGTCACGGTAAGGCAAGCAGCTTTTGATTGCTGAGCTTCTGTTTTTTACAATTTCTTTGCAAAATATCTGTCTCTACGTACATTATGCTCTGTAATATACTGCTAAATGCAGGCTTTGCATTTTGCATCATTAAGCATAATTGTGCATAATTTTTTCTAATTACAAAAATGCAAAGTAGGCAAATTTTGCACATCCGTATTTATAGTGTACGACCACACGTATCTTTGCTAAATTGATCGTATGTTGAAATTCAGTGTTGCCAGTTCTCAGTGATACACAGCTTTAGATGACGGTATGCAGACCTATTACTTTTAAAACATAACATATACTTAGAGTGGGTGCTGAGTCACACACTTGCACATGATTGGATGGCTTTGTCTGTCTCAGGTGTCTGTTCTGTATTTGATGGCTTTCTCACTTTTTCTTGTGTTTTTATAACTCAGGAGTATTTCTGTCTTGCAGTGTTTTGACTGGATGAGTTGTATCCTTCCATGACATACGTGAAGGGGGTCTCTTTTTTTTTCACTACAGACAACTTTAGCAGTATAGAGAGACCTACTGTAATCAGTACACACACACACACACAGTTAGACACACACACATGCTACATATAACACATTCAGAAAGGGTTTTGGTCAACCTTCTTTAACCATTGCTGGTTTGCTTTTGCCCTCTTCAAGTTTTGGCTGGCTACATGTATCGGACCTGTCAACCTTAGTGTGGTCTTCCCCCAACTTGTTTCCTACTTACCTCCACATTTTGCTGTATCTTTTTGTTGGCCTTAGGACTCTGAGCACTTTACCACGGCTGACCAGGGCTAAAGTGCATGTGCTTCTCCCCTAAACATAGTAAGATTGGTATATACCAGATTGGCATATTTAGTTTTCTTATACGTCCCTTGTAGAGTGGTATATCATATACCCAGGGCCTGTGATCTAAATGCTACTAGTGAACCTGCAGCACTGATTGTGCCACCCGCACAAGTAGCCTTTCAAAACTGTCTCAGGCATGTGGAGAAGTGTGGCTCACTGGTTAGAGGAGGCAGACCTGGAAGCAGAGGTCAGCCCGGGACCAGCGTTCGATTCCCGGCTCGGCGGGGCCTTGAGTCCTAAAATGTCCATGGACTCGACAATTCTCGCTCCGGTGCCTACTCGATTCATGGGTTCACACTCTGCGACTCTGGGCAATAGCTTGCTTAATCTCCACAACGGCCCCTCGCGGTGGGATGCCTGGCTTTCACCTTGCGGATACCCTGCCGGGGTTATCTCACAGGGGAATACCAGGACGGGTTCCCTAAGCAAGCGCTTAGAAACTGCTCGGTGATTTGCGCTATATAAATTCCTGTACATTTACATTTACATTTACATTTACATTTACATGTCATTGCAAGGCTTGTGTGTGCAGTTTGATGCCACTTTGACTTGCCATTTAAAAACACCTGCCATGCCTTAAACTCCCCAATTATCATGCATAAGTCACCCCTAAGGTAGACCTTAGGTAGCCCTAAGGGCAGGGTGGTATGTAAGTAAAAGGTAGGGCATGTACTTTTAAGTTTTCCTGGTAGTGACAAACCCCTAAATTCCTTTTTCCCTACTGTGAGGCCTACTCCTCTTATAGGCTAGCATTGAGAATTCTTTAAAACACAATTTTCAGCTGTAATTCCTGATTAGATAGGAGTAGCTAAATCATGTTTCATACCTTTACAATGGTAAGGTTGGATTTAACATTACTATTTTAGAAATGCAGCTTTTAATAAATTGTGGACATTTCTCTGCTCTTGCTGCTCTGTGTGCCTTACAGCCTGTCTCCAGTTCACGTCTGGGCTGCGTGACAGCTCCACTTTGTGCATTCCCTCTAGACAGCCGCAAACACAGGTAGGGGCACTCATCTGCATTTATCTTCATTCTGATAGCCTTCCTCGGCAGGAAAGGGGAGTAGAAGCTGACATTTACATCTGAATAGGCAGTGTCCTGTGTCCCACACAAAGGGCTGATTACCTTCCATAATTAGCCCTTTCAGACAGGGCTGGGATGAAAGGAAACCTGTGCACTTCAAGCGCTTGTTTTGAAGTCAGCCCCGCTTCAAAGGCACATGTGGGTATACATACTGGGGCTCTGTCCTCACCAAGACAGTACACTACTGGACCTGTAAAGAACTCTGTCAGGAGTAGGGACTGCTATTCTAGAAGGATTGCCATTCTATTTTAAGGAACTGCTTCACTGCTGTGCTGAGCTGCCCTGCTGCCTGCTGATCTCTGCCCTGCTGAGGTCAAGGACTTGACACATCTTACGTGTACCAAGAGGGACTTGCCTCATGTTTTCTGAAGTCTCAGGGTCATAGAAGATTTCTTGCAACTCTGCTGGTGCTGCTGGACTCTGCCATTTGTGAGTGCTACCCTCTCCTGAGGTGCTCCTCCAGTCCTGGGCCTCAAAGTGGGTTTTTGCAGCTTTTTCTGCATTGACCTCCATATAGCGGTGACCCTGCACCAAACGGAGCTGATGCATTGCCTTTGATACCAAGGTAGCAGCTGTTCGACAGAGATTATATAGCTGGTGCGGCTCAATGATGACAGGCAGCATGACTCAACTATGCGCAGTACCTGCATCATACAGGGGTTCATCAACAAAGCTTCCATCGACGGTGTGGATCGGTGCTGATGCTTGCCTCCATTCACGGGATCTATGACAATGCAGCACCTTTTTTACTCCATGCCTTGAATGCTTTGCTCCATCTAAGATACTTTGTCAGCAGGATCTGTCTGGGTTCTGTGGCCAGGCTGCCCTCAATTACGATAACCCCGAACTTAGAATTTTCCCTGGTCAGGCGTGACCTCACGTTACCTTTTAGCACTATTGGCTCTTGAGCACTATTTTTGATATATTCTTTAAAAATCCATAACTCTGGTTCTTCTTATTGTATTTTTGTCATTTTGGTCTTGAGTTTCCCATAATATTAATCTCTATTGATCTAAACATGTATGGAGTCCTTTTGTGGTGTTTTCATTCTTTTACTGTGTGTGTATGTGTATTGCACAACAATTTTACACATTGCCTTTTATGTTAAGCCTGCCTGCTCTGTGCCAAGTTAGGTAAGCACAGGTTAACTTAAAGTGTAGCTTAAGCTCACTAGGATTGTGGTCTCTACTTGGACAGGGTGCATACTTCTGCCAACTAGAGGCCCAGTTTCTAACACTGGTGATCAGCTGTGATGATAGGTATTGCGTTTGTGCAATACCATTAGTAATTCAGTATTCACTTAAACTCTATACTAAGACCAATTATGACCTTTTTCAATTCTCCCTGATTGACAACGTTGATTTTTCCAAAAGTCTTTTTGCCCCTTACTCATTTTCTCTACAATATCTGTGGTCCTACTTGACAATATGGAATTCACGCTGGCCAACCTGGGGGAATACAGCTCAGCTCAAAGTTTTCTGCCAGGAGAGAAAGGTGTTCCATAAGGGAAGTACCAAGAAGAACAAGCTTCAGAAAGCCTTAAGAGGATGGGCAGCTGCCAACACAGAAACGGATGAGGTGGAGTGTTCAGAGTCTGAGGGATTGGAGCAGGAACATGGCGTAGGCCTTGCCTTACAGCCTGATGATGTGGGGGGTAACATTCTCCCAGGACTGGAAATCCACAGCACACCAGAAAGCCAGGAAGCAGTGTGTTATCAAGAAACCTCTCCCCAGAGGAGCTGGCAGACAGGAGGGAGTAAAGGCAACTAACATTGGATCTTGCCAAATTAGACAAACACAGGCCCTTGTTAAATTGAAGAAGGAGCATGTTCTTGAAGAGAAAAGGCTGACCATGGAAAAAAGAACAATTGCCCAAGAGCTGGATATCAGAGCCGTAAGCAAGGGTTCAGCAACAGCACTGAAGGCAGCATACTGAAAGTGTCCACTGATGAGTCCAGAGTCAGGATCCCAAAGGATTTGGTGCCTACCTATGTGGTTGAGAATGACATAGACAATGGTTTGCAACCCATGATGTGGCCTTGAGAGGGCACAAGGTCCCAGAGGTGGTCTGGTGTGGTAGTCTATGAAGGTATATGCCCACAGTGGGGAAAAACACACTCCTTACAGTAGAAGTAGAGGACCAGACATGCTAAACTGCAATAAAGGCCATCCTAGTCGGTAAGTTTGGGCTGACCCCTGAGAGGTTTAGGCTCAGAGTCAAGGGCAGCCACAATATCTCATCACAAACTTGGGTGGGATTTCTTGGATTTTGCCAGCAAGGTGAGAAGCAGCAAGGTTGATGATTATACAGTTCTGTACAATATAATTTTAAAAGGGGCAAATGCTTGATATATGTTTTCCAGAGCTGCACCAACACCTAGTTGATAGCAAATTCACTGACCCCAGGATACATGCCGAGGAGGCGGACAACTGGGTCAGCACCAGAGTGTCCAAGAAGGCATCTTGGGGGACTCTCAAAGGGGTGGTCCACCCCTCCACCAGAAGAAGCAGGGGTGGAGGTAAAAATACAGAGTTCTCTAAAAGCCCTCAAAACAACTCACAGAGGAAAGGGTCTGGTTCTTATTCCCAATATGGTCACTGTTAGAACTGGGGTTATCTGGTTGGCTAAGGCTTACACCATAGTCAGGCAGAAACCACCATTCTAGTCAGGGCAAGGGGGTCACACGCCAAGATAACCCCTCCTCACCCCCTTGGTAGCTTGGCACGAGCAGACAGGCTTATTCCGGAGGCAATGTGTAAAGCATTTGCGCACGCACACAACAGCAACAACATCCTAGGCACACCACAAAAGGAACTCCACACAAGGTTATGTAAAAATAACTTCTGTATTGTCAAAAACACATCCGATAGTAATTACACAATATACATTGTGCCAACCTGCACGGGCAATATTCGCAAGGGATTATTTACAGGGCAGGGCCACATGGGCCACTGTCAGAATCAGCACTTAGCAGAAATACTGTTAGAAATAGCACTTTGTAGATAATAGAATAATAATCACTTTAGCACACAACCAGTAATCACTGGTAACAGGTAAGTACCACCTACGCAACCCTAACCACCTTAGGAGAATATTACGCATGGAACCTGGGCTTCACTAGCACACCTGTACTAGAAAGAACAACCACCTAAGTATCACCATACATTTAGGGGTATAGGCAAGAATACATTACACATGAAGCATAACAACATTCAGAGGTGTAGGGAAGGAAAACACATGATGCATAAACATACATTCAGCGGTGTAAGAACAAGGCACATGATGCTTCAAAACACATTCAGAGGTGCAGCACAGGAAAACACATGATGCATAAGCATACATTTAGCGGTGTAGGTAAGACACATAATGCATAAAACACATTCAGAGGTGTCACAGGCATAATGGCAAAGCACATTACGCAGCAATCACATTTAGGCCTAACCAGTAGAAATACAGTAGGCAATCTCCCCACAAGTCTAAACACATTAGACTCTGCCTCCTAAGAATAAATCACAGTTAGGGGCGTAACTCACATAGTGAAAACATCTCACTAGCATAAATCTACAAAGGTACAATAACCTCATAGTCACATTGCGCACACATCACCTTAAGCAATTACTATCATAAACATAGCAAAATCACTTTGCGCAAAAATCACATTACCAGCCCCCTGCCAAGTGGCCATCTAATAAAGGGACTCAAAAAGCCCTGTGTCCAAACGGGGTCAGAAACAAGGACACCGTCCCTCTGCACCCCCTTCCAGAGTTCTGCACCCTCCCTCCTTGGAGCGGTACCCCTGGAAGCAAAACCGGTCAGGACACTGACTACAGATGCCCTTCCCTCCAGGTCAGGCTGAACCTGAACCTGGCCTCCCCTCTCTTCGGGGAACGACCTCCAGAGGCCCCACAAATGGTCAAGCACTCTAAACGGTCAAATGCCCAGCGAACCAGGACTTCTGCACCCTCCACTTAGGAGCAGTACAACCCAATACCAGGACCGCCGGAGTTCTGGTTATAGACACTCCCCGTCCTCTAGACACAGGAAGATCCTCCTCAAATGACCTGTAAGTACAGCCTAGGCCCCTGACCTGGCGCTCCCTTATGGAACCCTCCAGGCCCTAAGACAGGGTTTCGGGCCAACGTCGGACACACCGTCCCACACTCACTCCGCCTCCACTGAGACAGGACGTGAGCCCCTACACCCCTCCCATTCTACTGGGACCTAGCTGGGCTACACATGAACCTCTTCCCCTACACAGGATCATCAGATACACAAGCCACTACTTGTAGAATCACTCCCTAATGCCTCTGCAAGACATCTAGCACACCGCCAGACATCCACCTTTTTGTCCAGTGCCTCTGCAGGACCTCCTGCACACCACCAGAGGTACACCTCCCGTGCAAGCTCCTTTTATCAACAAACTCACACCAACGCCTCCAGTTCAACACACCACTCATCCACACACTCCCCCTCCAGACTGGTGAGACAGTTCCTCACTGCCCCTGACTCTCAACCTGAACCCCTCTTACTGAGCACCAGGCACCATACTCTGGGAACTGGGAATGGGACTTCACGCACTGGACACATTTTATCTGCCACCACTGGATCCTACCATACTGGGAATCCAGACACACACACTACACTCAGGGGATAACCACCCTCCCGAGCAAGCCATTTCTCCTCCACACTCCCTCTCTTCTATCTACTCACACAGGGACAGGGACAGGGATTGGGCACTGGACCCAGCAAGGGATTCCTCATCTATGGGAACCTCCCCCTCTACTAGCGTCCCGCCCTGTAATTTTCTCTCATCTGCCACTAAACATAAAAGCGCAGGAAACACCATTTGAAAATGACACTCTTGAGAAAAACAAAATCATAAACAATAATCCCAAACATGTGACTATCTAAAATGCAGAGTTTTGTAATGTAGCCAGTTGTTGCTGTGGTACTGCGCAAACACAAGTCCTAATCCCCACCGCTGACCAACAATGTTAGAACTGGGGTTTTCTGGTTGGCTAAGGCTTACGCCAAAGCCAGGCAGAAACCACCATTCTAGTCAGGGCAAGGGGGTCACACGCCAAGATAACCCCTGCTCACCCCCTTGGTAGCTTGGCACGAGCAGACAGGCTTATCCCGGAGGCAATGTGTAAAGCATTTGCGCACGCACACAACAGCAACAACATCCTAGGCACACCACAAAAGGAACTCCACACAAGGTTATATAAAAATAACTTCTGTATTGTCAAAAACACATCCGATAGTAATCACACAATATACATTGTGCCAACTGGCACGGGCAATATTCACAAGGGATTATTTACAGGACAGGGCCACATGGGCCACTGTCAGAATCAGCACTTAGCAGAAATACTGTTAGAAATAGCACTTTGTAGATCATAGAATAATAATCACTTTAGCACACAACCAGTATTCACTGGTAACAGGTAAGTACCACCTACGCAACCCTAACCACCTTAGGAGAATATTACGCAGGGAACCTGGACTTCACTAGCACACCTGTACTAGAAAGAACAGCCACCTAAGTATCACCATACATTTAGGGGTATAGGCAAGAACACATTACACATGATGCATCACAACATTCAGAGGTGTTGGGAAGGAAAACACATGATGCATAAACATACATTCAGCGGTGTAAGAACAAGGCACATGATGCATCAAAACACTTTCAGAGGTGCAGCACAGGAAAACACATGATGCATAAACATACATTCAGCGGTGTAGGTAAGACACATAATGCATAAAACACATTCAGAGGTGTGACAGGCATAATGGCAAAGCATATTACGCACCAATCACATTTAGGCCTAACCAGTAGAAATACAGTATGCAATCTCCTCACTAGTCTAAACACATTAGACTCTGCCTCCTATGAATAAATCACAGTTAGGGGTGTAACTCCCATAGTGAAAACATCTCACTAGCATAAATCTACATAGGTAAAATAACCACATAGTCACATTGCGCACAGATCACCTTAAGCAATTACTATCATAAACATAGCAAAATCACTTTGCGCAAAAATCACACTACCAGCCCCCTGGCCAAGTGGCCATCTAATAAAGGGACTCAAAAAGCTCTGTGTCCAAAATGTCAGGGCGCGCTGCCAATGCAGCGCCAGTCAGAGGTGCGCCACCGGCGCAAACCTAAACGTTGCAGCTGCCCACTAATTGCTGGGCAGCTGGGAACAACAACAGGGCCTAAACGTTGCAGCTGGCACTAAGTGCTGCGCAGCTGTAGAAGGCCTGGCACCTCTGTGCCATCTCTGTCCTACACAGGGACTCTCTCTCCCTTGGCGCCTAAACGGTGCAGCTGCCCACTAATTGCTGGGCAGCTGGAGTCAAAACTGCGACAGGGGCTCTCACTAGCCCCTAGAACAAATCTGCGCCCTCTGTTGCAGCCCCACAGGCTCTGAAACTCTGCACACGTTGGAGCCACACAGGCTCTGACACCACACATGCCCCCAAACGTTGGAGTCTCCCCTCTGGGGACTGGTGATCAAAAGAAATGCCACCTAAATACTGTGGAGCGTTGTGAAGGACATGGGCCTTTTAAATAGAGTGTTCCTCAGCATTGAAGTCTCGAGACTAGATAAAACCGTTGGGGCGGCCCACTGCCATCCGGGGCCGCCCTAACTGCACCACCGTCACTGTGCCTTTCTCCGGCACCAACAGTAGCCCCCCACGGAGCCACACGGGGCTCAGCTAGATTCTGCCAATACACGGGGAGCAGCCCACTGCCAACTTGTGCCCTCAACAGGCACCGCGGCATCCGCCTGGAGCTTCCCGCCTACCCCCAGCCCTTCAATGCTCACCGGGCTGGTCGGGGGGGCTCTGCTTCATTAGTGGCTTCCTCTCCTCCCTGGCCGCACTTCCTGGTTGGCGGCCCCGGGGTTCTCCACAGCTACGGGAGCCCCGGGCCGCGGGAGCACGTCACTTCTTCTCTCCCTGGGCTCGAGGAGGCGGAGTGGGCTCCCGACCTCCTCTCTCTCGTGGCACCACTTCCGCCTCCTGGCAGGCCCCGCCCCCGTCCCGGCCGGGCCTGCCTGACTTCCGTTCCGGACTTCACGGGGGCATCTCAAGGGGTGGGCACCCTCGAATCTCAAAATAAACATAGAAGCGAGGTGGGCACTCGTAAATTATCAAAAAATAGGGCCAATAAAGACGCCGGGTGGGCACCGGCACTCGGGGACATATGAAGGCAGGAAAGTTTCCCACAGAGGGAAAACAACAGCGCTCTGCCCAGGAGGGTAAAATAAAGCGCTCTCAAGGCGCTAGGGGCATAGGCAAGCCCACAGGCACAATCCCTATCCCCAGCAGGGCCCCAGAAACACAGGATTCAAAGACAAAGGTCCTGGGGGCAAAGTGAAGCAAAGAGGACCCCAAGAAAGCAAAGATCCTCCAGGCATCCAGGTCCATCAGGTATCCAGGGGCTGGGCAGGGCCCAGGGAGGCAAGCCTTCCCCTGGGCCCAAGCAGCAGCACGCCCCTGGCAGGATCCAAGTCAGAAACAAGAACATTTTGTAAGGGGACACAGCCCCTTTTTATACAGTGAATTCCTTTGTCTAAAGGTGCAGGGTGGGGGAAAAATCAGGCGCAGCTGGTTTGGGAGCCCCTCTGATGAGCTCAGCCACCCCTCCCATTCACATCAGCATGCTAATCTCAACACTCACCACTGGGCAGACCCATCCAGACTCCTGGAGCCAGGCTCCAGCCAATCACGTGTCAGCACACTTACTACACACGCACACCCATGTCTAGAAGTGGCACTTCCACACTAGACACATTCATGCCGCATACATCATTACGCAGCATTCAATCTCACGAGTTCGCACATACCAAACTCGACCCTGCACTCCCCACACATCAGGAACTACCATGGTAACACAGATTCCCCATGCATTCCTATGGGAAGGCAGGTCACTCTCACACATACACAGAGAGCTCACGCACTTTACACTGTACCACAGTGAAAAAGTGCGCAGAGACCTAAAATCACCAACAACAGGTTACAAAAACAGGCTAGGCAAAAGTAAAAAGTTTCGGGGTGAACCTGCCAAAAAGGGCCAGGTCCAACAGTCACCAGAAGAAAAACTACCCTGACCAAAGTCAGAAGCCCTAAACTCCCAAGTGCTAAGAGTCCTTTGAGTATGGACACTACAAAGATGATTTCAAACCGAAGTCATCTGCGGCGTACCGCAAGGATCATCACTCAGCCCCACCCTCTTCAATGTCTACATGAGACCTCTCGCAGCCATCGCACGCCAACACAACCTCAACATCATCTCCTACGCCGACGACACCCAGCTGATCCTCTCCCTCACCAGAAACTCCAAAACCGCCAGAACCAGCCTACACGAAGGGATGAAAGACGTTGCCGAGTGGATGAAGAACAGCCGCCTGAAACTGAACTCAGACAAGATGGAAGTCCTCATCCTGGGACCATCGCCCTCCGCATGGGACGACTCCTGGTGGCCCCCAGCCCTGAGCATCACTCCCAAGCCAACAGACCACGTACGCAACCTGGGCTTCATCCTTGACTCCTCCCTCTCGATGACCAGACAAGTCAACGCCGTCTCCTCATCATGCTTTCACACCCTACGCATGCTTCGCAAGATCTTCTGATGGATCCCGACCGAAACCAGGAAGACGGTCACCCAGGCCCTCGTCACCAGCCAACTGGACTACAGAAACACCCTCTATGCCGGAACCACAGCCAAGCTACAGAAAAGACTCCAACGAATCCAGAACGCCTCCGCCCGACTCATCCTAGATATCCCCCGACGCAGCCACATCTCCGGCCACCTGAGGGGCCTGCACTGGCTCCCCGTCAACAAGAGGATCGCGTTCAGGCTCCTCACCCACGCACACAAGTCTCTCTATGACCTGGGCCCCAAGTACCTCAACGACCGCCTGACCTTCTACACGCCCACCCGCCAGCTACGGTCTACTAGCCTCGCCCTCGCCGCCGTACCACGCATCCGAAGAGCCTTTGCCGGAGGCAGATCCTTCTCCTACCTGGCGCCCAAGACATGGAACTCCCTCCCCATCCACCTTCGGCTGACCCAGGACCATCTCGCCTTCAGGAGACAACTCAAGACCTGGCTGTTCGAGCAGTAGCGGACCCCTTCCCCCAAGCGCCTCGAGACCCTTCCGGGTGAGTAGTGCGCTATACAAGTGTTATGATTGATTGATTGATTGAAATGTCTAAAAAGAGCACCACCTCCCACGGGAGAAAGAATACAGGGGTGGCTAGTGTAACGCTGGGGAATGCATCTGTGAGCAAGGTTAAGGTCAGGAACTTCACAGATGGGGTCTTCAGATGAGTTGCCCAAGGGCTTGTGAAGGGACCCCAGAGGATAATTTCTGGGGGATAGAGTTAGTCTTGGAAGGGCATTGTGCCACCCATTAAAGTAGCTATTTAAAACATGTCTCAGGCCTGTAACTGCAGCCTGCAGTGCAGTTTTAGACTGCTAGTTGGACTGGGCAAAATATAACTCTTGCCAGGCCTAAACCTTCCTTTATAAATTATAATACATATAAGTCACCCCTAAGGTAGGCATTAAAGCCTCCTATGGCATTATGCTTTGTATTCAAAATGTGTATTTAAGTTAAATTTGTATTTTAAAATATGACATGTGGGTTTAGGTTATACATGTCCTGGTAGTGAAAAACTCATAAAAAAATGTTCACTACAGTAAGGCCTATCGCTCTCACTGACTAACATAGGATTACCTCAGATGGCTGCCCTGCTGCTTGCGACCTGTTTTGTTCCCCAGAAAACTGCCTTGCTACTTGAGGCCTGCCTTATTCCATAGAGGACTGCCCTGCTGCTTGAGACCTGCCCTGTTCTCCAAAGGACTCCCCTACTGCTTGAAACCTGCCCTGATCTCTGAGAAGGAAGACTGGGCCCTTCATCCCAGGCTATTTGAGTGACTCCAAGCTAAAGAGAGACAACAAGCTCCAGAAGATTCGCTGAAACTGTCCAACTGACCTGCTGTACTGCACCTGTAAATGGGCATGCCGGAGCCATGCCTGAGCCCTGCTGGCATCTACTACAGTGAGTCCCCAGGTCCTGGACTCTGAGGCTGGCATCACAGTGCAATCCTGTACAAGAGAAGACAAAATGCTTAAGTTTTGGCCTCTTCGCGATACGCAGAGACTCTGCTGCCCGTAACCACCACCAACGCCAGCAGCGGAAGATCTGCACTTCGAACTACAGGAACAACAGCCAACAATGACCACCGGTGTGAGGCTCCTGCAAATACTGTCTGTGACACCTCAGTGGATCTTTGTGCGGCAGCAATGACCATTTGTGACTCCAGGCCTGCTGCTCGCACTACAGTGACAGCCAACCGCGATGCTCTCAGTGCTCTTCTTCGCCTCCTTCACCATGAATGGAACTTTTGCTTTTGCTTTGAGAAGTTAACTTTTACGGTGGACTAACCTCGTCCCTGTAGCCGGCCCACACTCCAGGGTGGTCGGCTTGAACTTGCCACTTTTCCCCGGTCTAGCATGACCAGATGACAGTGAGTATTGCTTTGTGCCTTAGGGTGCTATATCTACTTAAACCTTTAAAATGTAATATCTCCACCTCTACTAATTGAATTTTTGTTGTTCTGGTATCATTTTAGTTATAACAATTCACTCTATTTTTCTGAATTGATTTAGGATTTTTCTTCTGCTGTGTTTTGATTCATGATTGCCTCTGAAAAAAACAAATTCTTCTCGGAAAAAATCTATACTGCAAAGAATTCCACTAAAGAACTGTTTAAAGCTGTTGAGATATTGTCAAATATATCCTCAAACCTTACCTTAGCTCACTGTCTGCTGTTCTGCAATCAACTTGCAGACTTTTTCAAAAATAAAGTTGAGGAAATTTATTGTAAATTAAACATCATAGATATATTACTTGGTCTTTCCACTGATATAATATAGCTCCAGGGCTAAATACCTTAGACAAATTGTCCCTGCTATCAGGAGAAAGAAAGGTGGATCTGGTTAGCCAAACAAAATCTGGGGGCCCCCTCAGATCCCTGTACCCCTAAAACAATGCAATGAGATTGTTGGAGTAATTTCACCTACTCTTATCCAGCTATTCAATGCCATTGTGGATTTTGAAACTTTTCCTTTAGATTGGAAAAAATCATCTATTCTCCCTCTGCTAAAAAAGCCAAATCTTGACTTCAAAGAGGTGATGAACTACCTCTCTATCTCTTGACTTCCTTTACCAGCCAAGATTCTGGATAAGCATAAGAATATCACTTTGTCCAAATTTGTGGAGGAGAATAATTTATTAGACAGCACAATTTGGTTCCAGGCCAAATTACAACACAGAGTTCGCCTACGTGGTGGCTACAGACCAAGTGAGAAGTATATTAGACAGTGGTGGGAAGGCTGCAATGAATTTATGACATTGCCTATACCTCTCTCATGGTCAGATCGTTATGCTATCCCTTTTAAACTTCTGACCTTAGCATCAAGCACTGTCTCTGCTGGCAAAAGGATAGGGGAGGAAAAGAGAAATCTGAGCCATATCAGTAAGGATGCTCTTGCTATTTACTTTATGAATCTACAGTTTGCTGAGCACTCGGATGCTAATTTAGCAGCAGATGAATTCTCTAGATTGTTTTTAGGAGCCATAGATACTTTGCAACCCGTTACCAAACATTATGTAGCGAGGAAAAAACCTTCTGCTCCAAAGTATTCTGACAGACTCAGAAAGCTGAGACAATCCTGCCGCAAACACGAAAGAATTTGGCGTACAGATCTGGCGCCAGCGGGTAGAAAGCTACATAAACAGCGCTTGGGGGATTATAAAGTGACCATTACTGAGGAAAAAAGACTTTATTATTCTAAAGTTACTGAATCAATTACATTTTCTAGAGAATTTTTTTAAGTTATCAACTCTCTTATTTCCCCTCCTGTTGCCGATTCATCTGATCTTTCTCAAGAACTCTGTGACAGAATGGCAGAGTTTTTCCGCACTAAGATCACAGATATATACTCCACCTTGGAGGACTATAAAGCTGGAAGACTATATAAGCTCCTCCTAAAATTGACTCTAATGTTTCAGTTACCATGGAAGACGAACATTAGCTACTCACCTTCCCTTGCATTTCACCTGAAATGACAGGTAACCTACTAGAAGGAGTTACCTCGGGGTCTCTCTTGGATGCCTGTCCCCTAAAGGTTTTAAAAATAGGAAGTGAAGTCATTGTTCCCCACCTTACCTCAGTGCTAAATATAGCTATTACAGAGGGGCAGTATCCCACAGCGCTAACGGAGGTTTTTGACAACATCCAGGTCCAGGTTGATGCAGGTTATACTACCCTGCTGGTCCTTCTTGACCTTACCCCAGCTTTTGATACCCTGTCTCCTTTGATGCTGGTGAAACGCCTCAAGGATATAGGGATCAGGGGCACTGACCTCGGGCTTCTTTCCTCCTTTCTTAATTAGTGGGCACCGATAGTGAAAATGGGCCAATTCTACTCTGCTTCCAACCCTTTGATATATGAGGTTCTGCAGGGATCCTACCTAAGCCCTACACTTTTTAATATCTATGTTGCCCCACTGGCTGGTGATACACAAATTATGGTGTCCATTACCAACAGCATTAGTGGATCTGCCGCACACTTTAAAAACTGCATGCAGGCAGTGTCATCCTGAATGGTTGAAAACTATCTTAAACTGAATGGGGAAAAACTGAGATCTTGATCTTTGGTAACCAACAAGACATATGGTCTAATGACTGGTGGCCTGATACCATGGGAAGCTGCCCTTCCATGGGAAAAATATAATGAACACATAGTTGTCCACGAGCCTACAGATTAGCAGAACAGTGTCCACCTGTTTTGGAATAATCAGGCTTCTCAGGAAAATCTCACAGTTCCTGTTGATTTCATGACGAATGCAGGCAGTGATTGCCTTGATAATGTCCAGACTTGATTATTGTAATGCCCTCTATTTGGGCATTGACAAAGGTTGGGTGCATTGGTTGCAGTTAGTGCAGAATGCGGCAGCGAGGCTGGTGATGAAGTTGCCAAAGTACCACTCAGTATTGGCTTCCCTCATCTTGTTGCACTGGCTACCTCTGGATCGAAGAATCCTCTTCAAGACTCTTTGCCTGACCCATAATGCCTATTATGGCTTAGGCCCGGATGCCATTAAATCGATGTTTCAGCGCTATGTCCCGACCAAGCAGCTTAGGTCTGCCAGCAAGAATTTGCTAGTAGTGCCCAGGTATAAAAAGGTTAGATGTGGAGGCAGAGCCTTTTCCACTGCCGCTGCTAGGCTATGGATCTCTCTTCCTGATGGTTTATCGGGTCTTTTGTCACACTCTCTTTTCCGGAAGGCCCTGAAAACCTGGCTCTTTACCCAGACTTTAGTGTGAGCATCTTATTCAGTTGTACGTTAGTCCTCTGCAGCCTCTTGATGCCCTTGGGCTAAGTTAGCGCTTTATAAATGTAATTTTCATTCATTCATTCATTCCTTCATTATTAGATCTGTAGGCAGCCTTTGACACCATCAACCACGAGATTCTAATAGTGTGCCTGGCGGAAATCTGATTTTGAGACGTAGGGCCTGATTATGATGGCAGACGGACTTCATAATTTTGTATTTGGGACCACCAACCTACAGGGCGGCAGTCCCACAGGGCAAATTATGATGAGAGCCACCACAGTGGCAGTTGCATTGCCGATGTTTTGTATTGTGGCGGTTGCTGCGCTCTGCCACACCCACCATAATACAAAACAAACATCCCTCACATATCCCTGCACTATGTGTGGTGCCTACCTGGCCCAGTTTCGTAGTAGGTTGACCATTGCGATACGGCCGGCTGGAAGGGAGATTGTAATCCCTACGGCGTGCCTGACAGGCACCATTGCCAGTCAGGGACTACAGGGAGGTCCGACAGGCGGTTGGATAAAGCCGCGGTAGGTATTTCCAACCACCACCGTTCTGCCCGTCATTGTAATCTGGTGGGCGGACATTCCAATTACGATGGTCGAGGGACCGCCGCCAACCGCCTGTCAGTGGTGGTCCCTCTACCATCCTAATCAAGCCCCTAACCTTGAAACTGCTATGATCCTTCCTTTCGCACAGAGAACATTCTGTGGCCTTGGGGTACCTTGTCTCTTAGTCCTTTACACTGCAGTGTGGGGTTCTTCAGGGCTCATCATAGAGCTCCACACTATTTAATTTCTACGTTGCCCCTTGACAAAACTTATTTGATCCTTTGACTTTGTTCCTGCTGCAGATGCAGACGGCACACAACATATTGTGTCCATCTCGAACAATGCAGAAGAGACTGCCCTCCATTTCAACAGATTTATGGGTGCCATTGTTCAATGGATGAACATCAACAGTCTTATGCTTACTTCAGCAAATAATGAGGTCCTCCTTTTTGGGAAAGAATTTCCCCTCCTGGAACCAATCTTGGTGGTCACAAGAGCTTGGATCCCTCCCCACACCAGTACCCATTGTCAAGAATTTGGGCATAATCTTTGACCCCTTCTCTTCTGTAACACACAGATAAACAAAATCAACTCCTCTTGATATATTCTACTGCATAAGATCAGGAAAATCCTGTTGTACATACTATTTGAACTACAAAAAGAAGGGGTACCAGAACTTGTATAATCATGGCTTGACTACTGCAATGCCTTACATGTAGTTAATTGCCAGCACTCCTTGAAAAAACTGCTATGCCTCCAGAATGCTACAGCAAGACTTTTAAAGAACATTCATGAGCTTCAGTCAGTCTCAGGGACACTACAGGAGCTTCACTGGCTACCAGTGAAGAATAGAGTCTGATTCTGGCTTCCCCACAAAACTCTATAAAGAGGTGACCCAGACTACCTAAGAAAAGAAAATTCTCACATGGTACAACCCCAGTAGGCCACTACAATTTAATCATTCTACAACAATCCATGTCCGTAAAATTAAGAGATCTAACTCGGGGCAGAAGCATTATTCACATTACATCCCATCTCTGGAACATCCTACCAGTTCAACTGGGAACTCAGTCTAACTTCCTAAGATTTAGAAAACTTCTTAAAACCTGGCTGTTCTCCTGTCCATAATGAGATGAGAAATATAGAACCAATTTCTCACGGGCAGGATGTTTATTAGGTAGTATAGTAGACATTAGCACCAAAATGCCATTGGCAATTGCACGCTTTAAAAATCCTATCAATATAAATCACTGTTTGTGTGCTGCATAAACACTACTCTTTGCCTCTACGTTAAGCTTGACTGCTTTGTCCAAAGCTACTAGAGGCTTAAACACAGGTTAATTTTGGCAAAGACTTTGTGGTTCACCCTGACAAGGATTGTGGTTGTTCCCTGAGTGCAGTTACTACCCCCTCAACCCAATTTCTTACAAACTGCATGTAACATTTTCAGTATTGAGCACTGTCATGTCCGACTGGACTCAGCAAATGCCATTGAGGAGTTCCTTCTCTAGGCTTCCCTTTTGTTTTGCACAGTTCAGTGTTTTGCCATTGCACTTTTCTGCTTTCTGCAAAAAGAAACATTCGAGGATGTCCTGTTGAAAAAATTAGAATAAAATATTTGAAATCAATTATTTGCAGGTGAACAGATTAGGACTGGAGACTTCCATGATGACATCGAGTGAGACGGTTACCTTGGCCTGAAAAGGGTAAGAGTGATTAGCTATTTTGAAGGCCATGCAAATATCAATGCTTTTGATTTTTCAAAAACATTGAGAATGATTGGTGTTGCTAATGCTTGTTTTTTTGTACTTGGGCACTGTATGGGAGTGCATTTGTTTCTGTACTTTCCCCCTTTTTCCTCTGTATTACAATACCACCCCACGCACTTTATTTTCATACCGTCTCACTCAATGATGTGCCCCCACCCCAATAGTTCCTAGCTTGACAATGCAACTGTCACCTGACCTTTTAACTTACATGCACTGCCCATGTTGTAAGTGAAGCCAATTTTTCATAATTCATTGTTTGCATTTATATCAACTTTAACATGTACACATAAAAATGTATTTCTTGTGTGTTATTCATGTGTAAATCGACCATAGCAAATGTAGGTCTTTATTTTAAAATGGATAAAGTCTGGTTGCTATCTTGTTTCACCTAACGTGTCTTTCTTTATTGCGGGAGAAGCTGAGACCCCTTTGGCAACATGAATGTGTCATTGCTCATGTTCTCATGTGAAATATTTTCTTTTAAATGATACTTGCAGAATGTACTAACGAGCTGATTCAATACACCTACATGCATATTACAGCTTGGGGCAATGTATTACATGTTTGCTTACATGAGTTTGAATTGCTTTGAACTGTACAGTGACTAATGTATTCATGTATTGATTATTGATTTATCATTAGTTTGATGATTAGTATTTGTAACACTGCTAATAATTTCATAATCCTTAATGTGTATCAGAGGAAGGTGCGGTAATATCTGGGTTCATGCTAGTTACTCATACAAAATATGGAGATTGAAATACAGATGTTGAATACGGGGAGAGGTGAAAGTACGTTCGGTAATCCCCATTACTTTTAGTCCTACTCGTCCTCGACCCAGTCATCACTCATGAGGTATTCCACAGACAGGAAACAAAACAGGAAACGCTTTTAGGCTCCACCCCCCCTCCTGCCAGGTGCTCTATCAGACCTAACCACCAGAAGCACATCCTGACACACCGAGCAACAAAGGCCTGGACAGGGAGGGAGGGTGGGAAATATGACTGGGTCGAGGACGAGTAGGACTAAGAGTAATGGGGACTACCGAACGTAATCATAGCATTACCTCTACGTCCTTCGTCCTCGACCCAGTCATCACTCATGAGGCATACCAAAGCAACGCCCAAACAGGCCTTTGGCAACCCAAACACAGCAAAACACAGACCAGACACAAAGGAGTACAGCAAGTGAAAAAGTTTAATACACAAACAGAACTTAGAGCGGAGGGGGAACCCCCACAGCTTGCAACACCCCACAACCAAAATTGGTCCGGTCAGACAGGGCACAATTCAACCTGTAGTGCCTCACAAACGTAGACTCGGAGGCCCATGGTCCAAGTGTGGAATTTTTGTTCGTGTACTGAACATCATCTACGCCATCTTGCAGACTCACGTATGAACACACACAACAGCCATTTTAGGTACCATGGTCTCCCTGTTCACGATCACCCGTCAGCGCACTTCCCTGAACCTTGCGAGCCTCCCCCACGCACCCTGACTGTCCCCGCTCTCACATGCACAAGGCATAAGCTCTCCCCTCCCGCATGACTCTGTCTCTGAGAATCACACCCCGCGCCTGACCAACACCTTCTTTCCGTCCATGAATACCTCTCCTTTGATGACCCCTTACTCTGAGCCCGATTGCCTGCACGAACCGCTGGTCATCCCTTAGCCTGAGGATACAGTTTATTGCCCACTACTGTATGCACCCGCTTCTCTTGAAAGGAGCCACTATTGATCATGACCTCCCCACCCTCTGAGATTCGATCAGGCGCACACATTCCGAAGGAATCGGCAGAACACTCAGCTGCGTGATAGCCCCCTCCCATTGTATGAGGGGCAAGGGCCTCTACTGTTGTCATGTGTTGGAGGGGGCCGGAACTGGGGGGGTGCCGGGGATGTCATCCTCATACTTCACAATGTCTTTGTTGTAATAAAGAGCGTTCACATGTCTTGAACCAGTGTATAAAAGACCAGGTCTCAGAGAGGTAGATAGAGCACCTCGAGACGATACCTTGTTGTCCGATCTGACGTGTTCTGATCCGTCGGAATAAAACTTGTTTCCTGTCTTCCTGTCTCCAGCGCCTGCCTCTTTATTGAGTAACTTCGTATGGTATTAGAGGCGTTTAACGCCGGGCAAATTTAACTTAGGAAACATCAACTAAATCGCCTGACCAGTTTGAATTGATCTTTATCAATAGCACGACAAATCTCATCAAGAGACACACCATGGTAAGCAGCCCAGGAGGCAGACACGCCCCGAGTGGAACGCGCCTGAACCCCCGCTGGACAAGGCAAACCAGCACCACGATTGGCAAGAGTGATGACAGCCTTAATCCAACGACCCAAGGTGAGCCTGGAAGCAGCCTTACCCTTAACAGCCAAACCAAAGGTGACAAAGAGAGAGTCAGAAGAGCGAAACTCCCCAGAACGAGCCACATAAATGGACAAGGCGCGCCTCAGGTCCAAAGAATGAAGCAACAGCTCAGAAGGAGAAGAAGGAGAAGGACACAAAGAAGGAAGAATCAGCTCCTGAGAGGAATGGAAACGGGACCGGACTTTGGGGACAAAACCAGGATCCAAAGAGAGCACCACAGTGTCATCCAGAAAACGCAAAAACGGAGGGGAACAACGCAAGGCCGTAAGCTCCCCCAACCGCCTCGCAGAAGTGATGGCCACCAGAAAAGCCACTTTGTAGGACAGAAACTTAAGGTCCACAGTCTCCAAAGGCTCAAAGGGGGAAGACTGCAAAACACCCAACACCAAAGAGAGATCCCAAGGCGGCACCAGAGAACGAACAGAAGCGGAAGAAAGAGAAAAACTACGAAACAGACGAGAAACCAATAGGCCATCCGAAGAAAGAAAAGAATCCGGGTCCCGAAAGGCCCGGATAGCAGCCCACTGGCCTCTCCAGGTAGACACAGCAAAGCGCTTCTGAAAGCTGTCCAGAAAAAATTGAAGGACAGAAGACACAGGGCAATAGGTAGGAGACAATCCAGAAGAGGAACACCACCCCAAGAAGGAAGCCCAGTGCTTCAAGTAGGAAGACAAAGTAAACGGCCTACGAGAGGCCTGCATCACAGAAATTATGTGGTCGGGCAGACCACGGACCCCAAGAGACAACCGTTCAACCTCCAGACCGCCAAGGAGAGGGGAACCAGAAGAGGGGACGGGGACCTCAGAGGAGAGGGGTAGCGGGGCAGAAGCCAAGGAGGGCCCACCGCTAGGCCCAGCAGCAGAGGAAACCAGGAGCTCCTCGGCCAGTGTGGAAGAACAGCCACCACCTGAGCCCCCTCCCGCTGAACCTTCAGCAAGAAGGCAGGAATCAGAGGAAAGGGAGGAAAGGGATAAAGAAGCCAAGGTGGCCACCGGAGAGACAAGGCATCCACTCCCCAGGCGCCCACCTCCGGACACCTGGGCAGAACAGGGGAACCAGGGCATTGGACCGGGAGGCGAACAAGTCCAGACCCGGAGTCCCGAACCTCAGGCAAAGCAAGCGAAAAGTCCGGGGAGCCAGGCACAGGGACAGAGACGAAGGAAACCTCTGGCTCAACGAATCCACCACCACGTTGTCCACACCTCGAATATGCTGAGCAGATAGGGCCAGAAGATTCTCCTCCGCCCAGTCCGAAATGGAGCAGGCCACCAGATTCAGGGAAGAACTGCGTGTCCCTCCTTGATGATTGATATAGGCCACAGACACTGTGTTGTCCGATCTCACCAGGACATGGCAACCCCTCAGATGAAGTTGGAAAAAACGGAGCGCCCTCTCCACCGCAGACACCTCCCTCCAGTTGGACGACCTGCGAGACTCCAACGGGAGCCAACGAGCCTGAACAGCCCAATGGCCCGGAGTCGCCCCCCAGCCGGAAGCGCTGGCATCCGTGGTCACAACCAGAGGAGGAGGCAGACAGAACAACATCCCCACGGAAAGGTGGAAAGGATCCAGCCACCACTGAAGAGCAGACACAATGTCCAGAGTCACGGGCACAGGAACCGCATAATCCAAGACAGGAAAGGGGACCCACCACTGCACATGCCACAGCAGAGGGCGCAGATGAACCCGGGCCCAGGGCACGGTGAAGACAGACGCAGCCATGTGGCCTTGAACCTCCAGCCACTGAAGGAGGGGAGCCGAGGACTGCGGCAACAACTTCCTCAGCAAAGACTGAAGGCGAAAAATCCGGGCCTCCGGCAGGAACACCTTGGGAGAGGTGTGGCGCCGCGGCCAGGGCGACTGACACTGGAATCTGGGGACCACGGTTCGATCCCCGGCTCCGGCGGCAGGTTAGCCCAGCACCATGTGACTCTGGGCAATAGCTCGCTTAATCTTCCCGACGGCCCCCAGCGCCTAGAGACCCTTACGGGTGATTGTGCGCTTTACAAATGTGGACTTTACTCAACACAGAATCGAACACAGCTCCGATGAAGGTCCTCCGAGTGGCAGGCTCCAGGTGGCACTTCGGCAAGTTGATCAAGAACCCGTGTTCCCTGAGCGTAGACATGGTCAAGAGAAGGTGGCAAGACATGATCTCCAGGAACAGAGCCTGAACCATCCCGCCGTCAAGATACGGGAACACCGACACCCCCAGGAGATGGAGATGGGCCACCAAGGGAGCCACCACCTTGGTGAACACCCTGGGGGCAGACCGAAGACCAAAGGGAAGGACGCAGAACTGACAGTGCTGGCCCTCCAGGCAGAAGCGCAGGAAACGCTGATCCCTCACAGCCACCGGGACGTGTAGGTACGCATCCTGGAGGTCCAGAGTGGAGAACACCCAACCGGACTGGATCAGCGGGATAATCCTCTGGAGAGTCTCCATCTTGAACGGGATCTTCCTCACGAACAAGTTCAGACCCCGAAGGTTGATGACCACCCGGAAGCCCCCCGTGATCTTCGGCACCGCAAAGATGATGGAGTAGACGCCCAACCCCCTCTCCGCCAACGGAACAGGGATAATCGCAAGCTTGCTGACCAAAGAACGAACCCCGTCAGACAAGGCCAGACGGCGGGAGGCATCCCGAGGAGAAGGGGTCACCACCACCCCGGAGGGGGAGGGGGGGGGGGGACAGGAATTCGATTCTGTAGCCCCTCGACAAGACATCCAGCACCCATCTGTCGGAGGTCATCAGGCGCCAAGCAGGAAGGAACTGGCGAAGCCTCCCACCAACCAGAGGCGGACAACCAGCGAGAACGTCCCCTAGGCTGGCATAGTCAGGAATGCTGTGGACCAGACCCGGCACCCCTCTGGGACTTCTTCTTAAACTTCCGGGGAAAAGACCGGCCAGTGCCACGCTGGCTCCGAAACGAGGACTGCTGGAATCTGGAAGGCTGGCGGAAAGACCTGGCACCAGAGAAGGAGAAACCCGTACAGGGCGGAAGATCACGAAAGGACAAAGCATGCTTGCGCTCCTTGCAGACCTTGTGCAGTTTCTCCTCCATCGAGTCACCAAACAGACGGGCACCAGTGAAAGGCAGCCTTAAAGCAATGGAACGCTGGGCCGCGTCCGTCTTCCAATCCCTCAGCAACTGGATACGACGGGCAGCCACAGAGGAACCACAGGACATAGCAGAAACCCTCACAGAATCAAAGGCGATGTCCGACAGGAATTCCGCCTGGCGCTCCATAGACTCCAGCAACTCCGGACAACTGGTACCTCCTGCATAGATGAAAACAGGGACTTGAAATCGGTCAGAAGAGACTGGGCAACATACGCCCCATAAACGCCAGAACGAATAGCCAGGTGTGAGGCGACATAAGACTTCTTCAGGGCAGAATCCACCTTTTTGTCCACGCCGTCCTTCAGAATGTTATCATCCGCCATAGAAGGACGACCCACAAGACTGGCCACAACAGAGTCCACAAGAACGGAATCAGGCACATTTTCCGCCATATCCTGCAAGGGAGAAAGTTTGGACATAAACCTGGGCATGGAAATATGATCAGGGTCCTTCCACTCCTTCAGCAGGACATCAGAGACAAAGGGATGGACCGGCAAGGAAGAGGCAACAGGCTTCCTAAACTGCGGCAAGAGCGAATCCCGAATGGTACTGGGTGCAGAATCATCAGGAAACCCCATGTTAACCCGCACATGGGAAAGGACGTCAGGCAAGAGATCCCTAGAAATGTACTTGCCCTGAAGCTCAACTGCAGACAGAGAAGACTCATCAGACTCAGCAGAGAAGGAAATGTCAGAATAAAGAGCAGCAGAACCAGAAAGACCAGCAGCACCCTTCTTGGTCGCCTTCATAGTGGAAAGAGTCTCCAGGATAAGACGCCTAATCCGGTCATCATCAACATCACCCTTCCGTGCATGCTTCACAGGAGGGGAGGAGGATCCACCACTTGAATCAGGGGAAGAGGTAGGCACAGGGAAGGAATTCTTCCTCTTGAGATGGTGTTTGCCCATAATAACACACACAACACACAAAGTAGCAACAAGGAATGAACACTACAAAGAGAAAACACCTCCTCCCAAAAGGCACCTATATACAAGAAGGGCACACCCCAATTAACCCCCCATAGGGAGGACAGGTATAGGCCAGATAAGGCCAACAAGAACCAGTACTGGTGACAAATCAACCAGGGACGCAAGCCCCCCCGAGCCCCCAGCCAACCACCAACAGTCCCGTGGAAAAAAGGAGAGGGGCGGGCAAAACGTAACCGCGGGCAAACAGCCGGCGCGGAAAATAGGAGGCAAATGCCGCCGTAGGGGAAAGAGACAGACACTCACCCCGCCCGCCGGCAATCGCCCCAAAGTCCGATCGTCCCGGACGGTACAGAACAATCACCAAGGACCGGAGCGCCCGGAGCCCACCTGGACGTCCGGACCGATCAGTGCCAGCAAGGAAGTGCTCACCCGCGCATGCGCGAGCCATGCGCATGCGCGGACACAGAGAACAGCCGGGCATCCTCACGGAGCAGCAGAGGAAGCCCGGCGAGAGGCCAGAACCGACCCGGGTCCCCCGGAGAGGAGGCAGGAGTATAGCAACCCCCACGCCCCTCCAATCACCATGAAAGAAACATCAGGAGGAGACACCTGGGCCCCCACACACACAGAGGGTCAGGCGAGAGGTCAGAGACCAAACGGGGAGCAGCGCGCCACAGCAACAAGCGCGCACAGCCCCTACCTGCACGTCCACAGCAGGAAGCAGGTCAACACCACCAAGGAATCCCTCGCGTAGCAAGAGAACCTCAGGGCAACTGCAGCAGGAACATCAGGGCAGCAGGAAACCAGGAAGACCCGAGAAGCCAAGCAGCCCAGGTCACCTGAGCCCAGGAGGAGACAGGGAAGCCCAGCAGCCCTACTCCAAGTGATCCCACGACGGTCCATGGGAGCCCCCAAAAGCCCAGCAGAGGAGGATCCACAGGACAAAGATGCAGGCAAGTGCCCGGCACAAACCCCAGCGTCTCCCATCAAGTAATGCACCGACAGGAAACAAAACAGGAAGTGCTTCTGGTGGTTAGGTCTGATATAGCACCTGGTAGGAGGGGGGGTGGAGCCTAAACGTGTTTCCTGTTTTGTTTCCTGTCTGTGGAATACCTCATGAGTGATGACTGGGTCGAGGACGAGGGACGTAGAGGTAATGATGCGTTCCACAATGTAGGAAGAGGATTCAATTGTGGCTTGCTAGTTGTGTTTTGATAAGGAAGATAGACACCATTAGAGTGCCACTCTAGAACTCCAAGCCCTTTTTTTCATGCACTCTCTAGTAATGTTTTGAGATGTACTATAGCATAAGCAGCATACAATTAGGAATTCAAATTACCAAAAATTGTTAAAAATGAAATGAGGAAAGTGTATCTTGATGTTGGCTACTTATTATAGTTTTTTCCCTCTGATAGATCAAAAAGTAGACTATCTGTTGTGCAAAACCTCAATGAGACAGGTTCTTCCAAATTCAATACTTGGTAAGTATTCAATTTTATAAGATAGTAATACTGCAGGCCATGTTTGAAATGGGTCTTTAGTATTTGGCAGGTTCCCGAGGGTTTGCCAATGTCTTCTTTTGTAATTTAGTGATTCTCGTGTGTTGTACAGTAACAAGAACAATCCTTGTTGGAACGAACCATTCATGAATCTTATTAGATCAAGTTTGGGAAAATTATCTTTTATTGTGAAGGCTAAGCAGAGCTGGGGTGCAAGAGGCTTTTACTTCACCTGCTGCTATGCACACTTGCTTATAGTTCAAAATTCCAAACAACGAGAATAGGAATTTGGTACTGAGAGGTTCAATCAGAATGGTGACCATGATTTCTCTGATACCTTTGCCCCTATCTTTAGAGTCGTATTCTTGAAGGAAGACTTTATTAGCACGACGTTGATGAAAAAAACACAAATGTATTCTTTAAAGTCTCTGAACCTCTCACTTCCTGGAATATTTTACGTTTTGCAATTTGGATCTAGTGTGCTAACACTATGCCCACAACAGCACATCCCTCCCTAATAAAGCACAAATGAAAATCCAAAGGAATATATCAGACAGAATCTCTAACTAACATCTAACATGGTCATGTTACACCACATAGTCAACTAACAAAGCACCAAATAGCTAGCACACGCACATGTACAAACACACACACACCAGCCAGACCCTGACTATTAACCTAGAAGATGATTAAAGATCTGGTATAAACCCTTAAACACCAATATCATACCTCTACAGCACAAAGCAGAACACAGACTTTGCTCAAGCATGCAAAATGGCTTTATGCATGGCCAATCCTTTGTGTATACCTAGTTTGATGTATGTTCGGGCTTTAAAAAATGCTATGTGAATCCGGTCAGTACAGAAAATAAATTGTCGTTAGGGGTCTCTCTGAGTTAGGCTGTCCAAGATTCCGCAATGGATAGGTGTATGCCTATGCATCAGGAGTTGTATTACATATTTCTATTCGGGCCCTATATACTTCTCAATCTCTTCAAAATAAATATTTACAAAGAAACCCCTGCGATCAATGGTACAATACAATGCATTCATCTGTGTTGAATATTCTCAGCAGGGCTACCCAGCAACACCAGGAAACAGTTTTGGTTTACCGTTAAATTATTAGACATCAAAAAGGCTCAGTTGCTTACTTTCTGTAAAGCACTCCTCTGGTCCCTCCTCCGCCTGGTGCTCAGCTGCATCTACCTCCTCTTCCTCCACAGGAGGTTTATAATCTGCAGTGCTGGCGATGGAAGAATCACCATCATGTATTTTTTTCTATAGTTATAAACAAAAACAAATTACATACTGTTCATTCTAAAAAGAAATCATCCACATAGAACTTAGTACCAAGCTTTGTGTATACATATAAACAATGTTTTAAAATGTCTATTTCCATCTCCTCCGACATCTCGTATTTCTGCTGCACATGGTTTATTGTATACTTTGCCCATGCAAAAAATCTTACATCGGTCAAACGAGTCAACCAGTCAAAACGGGATTTTACAACACAGGTTCCGCATTAGATGCAAAACTCAGGGGGCGCCTCTTGTAGGACATTATGTAGCCATTGGTCATACAGAAAACGACATAAAATGGACAGTATTATTTGTGGCGCCAGCAGATAAGAGGCGGGTCTACCGAATCAATACTATCAAGAACTGAAGCAAGATACATTGAAAAACTCTGCTCGTCAACGGAGGGACTTAATGAACATGATGAATTGTGGTCATTGATCAAAGTGTAATGTGTAATGCCTCTGTCCCCATATACCCCTATACTAGGTGGACAGTTGGTTAATTAGGTCACAGCCCTCTGTAGGCTGATACATACAGGGCAAATGCTGCAGAAATACCCCGCCGATTTTCCAGTAAAGGGGAATTTCACTCGTGTTTGGAGTTTAACTCTTCAAATAATGGTGCATATTGGGAACTCCAAAATATTGACTTAATTAAACATCATCGAATCAACTCGATTGACAAACATGCTTTCGGAACAACATGTTTTTAAACACTGCTTGGCATATTTACAAGCCTCTATCGCCACCTCAATGTCACTTTCAATGACGTTGGTGAGGCGATAGGAGCTTTGCCTTATTTACAAGGCAGCCTTAAGCCACTTGCTTAATGCTGCCTGGTAACTAAGGTCCCCTTTCACGCTAAACTTGGTGGTGTATTTAAAAGAACTTAACGCCACCATAGAGTAAATTTTTTAACATTACAGCAGCTTTTTTATCGCCTTCTTTAAAAAGTGCCGCCTAGTGCAGTTAGCAACACTTTTCCAACGTAATCCAGGGTATTTCCTCTTTCACTGTGTGCTGCAGAATGCAAAACATTTATCCTTGTAGTGCCTCCCAAACGTCACCCTAGGGGTGATATTAGATTCGGACACATTATGAAGGTTTACGGTTTCTCTTAATCCTAGGAATGCGTCAGAATCTATTTGTTTGGCATAAGAATGCCACCCCACTGCTTTCATTTTATGTTTGTGCTGCTTTGTGGTCAAATTGAAATTTTTTCTTAAATACCTATGGCCATTTTGCTTTTAGTACATATCCAATTTCTGTGGCCATGTTCGTTCAAATTCTTTTAAACTTTAACATTTTAGTTTTTTTTCGCGTCGCTTTCGCGTACTTGCGGAAATCACGTTAGGGAACTAACCAGGTTGTCTAATGTGACGGAAGTTTTCATAACACACAACTTATTTCTCACACAGAAGTGGGAATACTATTCGAGTGCGATTTCCACACTTCAAATTTGACTCTCATATTATACCTTCTAACTGGCATTGAGGGTCCAGTTTTCTATCTCTTCGATTTCCTTTGGTGGGAGGGACCACCGGAAGTAAGGTTTTGTCATACTCGGGCAGCTTCGTGGCTGTCGTTTGCCCTGCGCCCGCTGGGAAGCCTACCGCCCTCAGTGGCTGATGGCCCCTGCCCCCGTTGAATTGCCCATTTGCGAGCCCATTGCTGCCTTGTTGTAGCTGCCCCCCCGCCTGCATTGCGGACATTGGACAACCGGTGCCCGCCTGCTGGTCAGGCCCCACCTGTGTGAACTGTTGCCCTACTGATCCCAATTGCTGTTGCAGCGTCTGTCCTCCACTTGCCTGATGCTGCATATGGTGGCAGTCTAGTAGTTGGGTGGGTGGAGCTAGGAGGGCAGAGGGAGGAAGAGGAGGAGCAGGGACAGGATGAGGGCAGATAGTGTAGGGACAGGGACCAGGAACGAAGCATGTAATAAAGCTCATGAGTAACCAACATAGTGTCTGTCCTTACTGGCCTACGACACTACAACTGGCGACGAGGGTGGGATGCGACATTCCCCACCGTCAGCAGAACCCTGACGAGATGCCCTGTCCCGAGTAGTGCTCAGGAAGAGAAGCGCTGCCGGCGAAGTTAGAGCTGCCGCCTAAAGTGAGAGGCCAGCAGCAGGTGTCCCTACCCACAGTCTGGCCACTGAGCGGGAGTCGAGAGGGGCCGAAGAAGCAAGCGCCGACACGCTTGTGGAGCGAAAATCCTTTCGCGCTGAAATCGCGCCTCACGCCGGATGCGTGAGAGTAGGCCCGGCAGCGCCGAGCGAGCGCGTGAAATTGCGGGAAGCGAGGCGGGAGCCCGCCCGACCTCACCTGAGCCCAGCAGCCGAGGCCCTGAGTGTGGACACAAAGAAGAGTGCTGATCCCCATGAAGTCGGCGGCCGGTGAGTCCCCAATGAGCTGACTGAAGCTGAATGGGCCGAGAAGAAAACCTCGTGTGCAGCCAGTGACGGCGGCCATCTTGGAGTCAGGCAGCTGCGGGGACAGACCCCATAGTCATTGTGGGGCGGCCATCTTAAGGTCAGGCAGAGTGACAAACAGCAGATTAACAAGCAATAAAAAGCCACAGAAAAGCACAGAGAGTGCGAGACGCAAGCAAACAAGCACAAGCCAAGCCAAACGAACGGTGACACAGGACGTTCAGAACCAAACTGCACAGGCGCCTAAAAACAAGCAGTACCGAGGTTCCCAGAGGCCAAATAGGCAGGATTCTGCGGTGCCAAGATGGCGACATCGCCGCAACGAGACGAGGTCAAGCCCATCATCGCAGGAGGGTCGCATTTGAGGGCTCCGAAGCCAGTCACCCTAATGACAGGGGGGAGCATGGGCCCCAGGTGGCAGGAGTGGCTCGAAGACTTTGAAGATTACATCGAGGGGTCCAAAGTGACTGTTGATAAGGAAAAACTAATCGCACTCCGCAATCTAGCGGGGCGCGAGATAAGCAAAATAATCAAAGATCTCCCACCTGCCGATACAGGGACATATGACAAAGTACGTGAAGCGCTGAACAAGAAATTTCTCCATAAAAGAAACTTGGACTACGAGCATCACGCATTTCATCAGGCACGTCAAGGCAAAGACGAGACAATGAGCACGTTCATCACCCGCCTGCGGCGACTGTCGAGACACTGTGAGTTTGACAACTTTTCAACAGACGCCGCCATCAAATCACAGATCATAGATGGATGCCACTCAGAATCGCTCAGGAGGCGGTTACTAAGAAAGCCTCACGAGCTAGATGACATTGAAGAAATGACTCGTGTCTATGATCAGGCCAAAGAGCATGCCACCACCATTTAGTCTGGGCGCAAGGTGAGTCACAAGAAGGCACATCGCGTTCAAGACCACGGCGACGGTCGAAAAAACTCGAGAGACAAGCAATGGAACACACGACCGTCGTCTCGTTCAAGACACTCTGAGCACAGAAGGTGAGAACCCGGTCGGAGAGAAAGAAGACCAGAGAGAGCCAAGAGATGCTACAGGTGTGGATATGATTATCCTCACGTGGACGCCTGCCCAGCCATGGGCCAGAGATGTAGAAAATGTGGTCGGACAAACCACTTCGAAGCAATGTGCGGAGACTACCACAAGGAGAGGCGTAGTGGAACCGGGAGATCATCTCGTTCGGACACCAGAAAACACCATGTAAGAGCCGTCCAAGAAAGGAACACCGGGTCCTCCAGCTCGTCACACTCCAGCAGAGAGTCGCGCAGATCTCGATGGGAGCGCCGATCCCCGTCCCGGGACTCCAGGTCATCATCTAGAGACTCTGAACGCACAACCCACTACGCGAACATGATCGCAGACCCGGACCAACTCAAGAAGTATCCTCATTTGCACATAAAAGTAGGGAATCATGACACTAGATTTGTGATGGACAGCGGAGCCTCGCTGAACTACATCCCTGTCACTGAATATGAGAGGATGCGGCCCAGGCCTCCGCTTACGTATGCGCCCGTCCGGGTTTTCACTTGGATGTCCAAGAAGCCACTTCAATGTCTGGGCAAATTCCCGACAACGCTCAAACATGACAACGTCACCATAGAGGCAGTCATTCATGTCATCAAGGGCCCCGAAGCTGACTGCCTGATCAGCCTGCCGACAGCAGAACGTCTCCGTCTCGTTGAAATCCTCTTCAAGGTCTGTGATGACCAAGACATCGTCAACCGGTTTCCCCGCCTTTTCCTGGGGCTGGGGAAGTTGAAGGGACGCCAGATACATCTGCATATCAACGACCAGATCAGGCCCGTCGCTCAGCACCCTCGGCGTGTACCCTTCCACCTTCAAAAAGCCGTCGAGGACGAGATCCATGACCTTCTGTCGGCTGACATCATTGAACGCACGGATGGCCCGACCCCGTGGGTGTCGCCGGTGGTCATCGTACCGAAAAAGTGCACCACCAGCAAAGTAAGACTATGCCTTGACATGCGAGTACCCAACACTGCGATAGAACGTGAGCGCCATCCAGGGCCACTTCTATGTGACATGATCTCTGCTTTAAATGGAGCAAAGGTGTTTTCAAAGCTGGACTTAAACAAGGGCTATCACCAGCTGGAGCTGGATGTCCACTCCCGCTCCATCACAACCTTCGCCACCCATCTGGGACTTTTCCGGTATAAGAGGTTGAGCTTTGGTGTGTCATCAGCCGCCGAGATTTTTCAAGAAGCCATTCGGCAAATCATCCAACACATCCCCAACACGCTAAATTACAGCGACGACATCCTTGTGTATGGCTCCGACACCCGTGAGCACGACATCGCACTCAATCGTGTCTGCCATGCCCTGCTAGATGCGAACCTGACACTAAACAAGGACAAGTGCGAGTTTCACCAGTCCACATTAAAATTCTTTGGCCATATTTTCTCGGGAGCGGGTATGAAACCCGATCCGGACAAAGTGGCAACCTTGACTCGCTCTACGCTTTGGCCGGAGTGGTCACTCCCAGTGCCCCTAGCACCTCACTGGTATCGTTTGCAGCGTTTTTGCCAAATTTGATTTGTGATTTAAGCCTTCAGCTGTGCCTGGCTGCCGCTTTGCTCTGTAGGCGCTTTACCTGATTGTAATAGTACTTTTATGCTGCATTAGCGATCTTGCCGAATTTGATTTGTGATTTAAGCCTTCAGCTGTGCCTGGCTGGCGCTTTGCTCCGCAGGCGCTTTACCTGATTGTGATTGTACTTTCATGCTGCTTTAGCGCGTCCTCCCCAAGCGCCCTGTTGTGCTCCCCCCTCCTCCATTTTGTTTGTTGTTGTCGTGCGCAGCCCGCCCCGCCTCCCAGCTGAGCCGCCCTCCCACAGACTACAAACGAAGCTTCCCGACCTGGAAGCGCTGTGACTCGCTCTACGCTTTGGCCGGAGTGGTCGCTCCCAGTGCCCCTAGCACCTCACTGGTATCGTTTGCAGCGTTTTTGCCAAATTTGATTTGTGATTTAAGCCTTCAGCTGTGCCTGGCTGCCGCTTTGCTCTGTAGGCGCTTTACCTGATTGTAATAGTACTTTTATGCTGCATTAGCGATCTTGCCGAATTTGATTTGTGATTTAAGCCTTCAGCTGTGCCTGGCTGCCGCTTTGCTCCGCAGGCGCTTTACCTGATTGTGATTGTACTTTCATGCTGCTTTAGCGCGTCCTCCCCAAGCGCCCTGTTGTGCTCCCCCCTCCTCCATTTTGTTTGTTGTTGTCGTGCGCAGCCCGCCCCGCCTCCCAGCTGAGCCGCCCTCCCACAGACTACAAACGAAGCTTCCCGACCTGGAAGCGCTGTGACTCGCTCTACGCTTTGGCCGGAGTGGTCGCTCCCAGTGCCCCTAGCACCTCACTGGTATCGTTTGCAGCGTTTTTGCCAAATTTGATTTGTGATTTAAGCCTTCAGCTGTGCCTGGCTGCCGCTTTGCTCTGTAGGCGCTTTACCTGATTGTAATAGTACTTTTATGCTGCATTAGCGATCTTGCCGAATTTGATTTGTGATTTAAGCCTTCAGCTGTGCCTGGCTGCCGCTTTGCTCCGCAGGCGCTTTACCTGATTGTGATTGTACTTTCATGCTGCTTTAGCGCGTCCTCCCCAAGCGCCCTGTTGTGCTCCCCCCTCCTCCATTTTGTTTGTTGTTGTCGTGCGCAGCCCGCCCCGCCTCCCAGCTGAGCCGCCCTCGCCCCTCCCCCTCAACTATCCGTATATGACAGGAGTTCCCGCGCGCAGCGTTCACGCGCAGCGACCGCGCCCAATCCGCGCCGAAGGTGCGCCAAAGGTAAGCCCGTCTACGCCCGTCCGCGCCTGGACCGCGCCCAGCGCCAGACCCCCTGCCCCTCGCACTGCCCAGCCCTCCCGCATTTCCTACGATGCCGCCACCCTCCTAGCCTTTAACCCCGGTCACGCCCTTAACTGCGTCCAAGCCGCTCCAGGACACACCCATGGACCTTTCTCTTGCTACTCCTGCAAATTCAGCGGCACCGACAACTTCTCTGCTTCGACCACACCTCAGACTCCCGACCCCAACCACCTACAATGCATCCTTCTCAACACCCGCTCGGTCCACAGACACGCCATTGAACTATGGAATCTACTAGACACCATCTCTCCAGACATCGCCTTCCTAACGGAAACATGGATGAACGCTTCCTCCGCCCCAGACATCACCATTGCCATCCCTGAAGACTATAAGATCACGCGCAAAGATCGTACCGGCCACACAGGAGGAGGAATCGCTATCGTCCATAAGAAATCAATCCGCATCTCAACCAGCTCTGACTCCAACCTCACCAACTCCAAACACCTTCACTTCCAGATCCACATCGACCCCAAGACCACACTCAGAGGCACCCTCCTCTACAGACCACCAGGACCCCGCGCAAAATTCAGTGAAGACATCTCGGACTTCATCACTCCACACGCGCTCCCCTCCAAAGAATACATCCTTCTGGGAGACCTCAACTTTCACCTTGAAAAGAACAACGACCGCAACACCACCACCCTCTTGGACAACCTCGCCAACCTCGGACTTAAACAACTGGTCACTTCCCCCACCCACATCGCAGGTCACACACTCGACCCCATCTTCACCTCCAGCAATCATATCTCCTTCAGCCACACTACGGATCTCCTCTGGACTGACCACAGCTGCGTTCACTTCACCTACAACAAGCCCAAACCCACCAACCACCTCCAACCAACTCTACAAAGAAACTGGAACAAAATCACCACCGACCAGATCTCCTCATCGCTCCTTCTAAGCACCCCAACCCATTCTTCTAACCCAAACCAAGCCACCGCCAACTTCACCCTATGGCTATCCAACACCGCCGACACCTTAGCACCACTGAAAAAACGTCAAAGCAAACCTGGCAACAAGAAGGCCTCATGGTTCAACGATGATCTTAAGAAGTCCAAGAAACTCTGCCGCACCCTCGAAAAAGCTTGGAAAAAAGACCCAACCACCAACACCAAGGACGCCTTCAAAAACGCCACCCGCACTCACCACCAACTAATCCGAAAGGCTAAGAAATCAGCATTCAAGGAACGACTTGACAACAACGCCCACAACAGCAAGGAACTTTTCAACATCGTCAAGGAATTTTCCAATCCCTCAGCCAACTCCAACGACATCACCCCCTCTCAAGCCCTCTGCGACTCCCTAGCCTCATTCTTCCACAACAAGATTGCAGACATCCACAACAGCTTCGACAACCAACCCGGAGTCCAACCCACCCAACCATATGCTGAACACTCTCCCCCCGCGAACACCCTTAACAACTGGAACCCAATCTCCACCGAGGACACCATCCGCCTGATGAACTCCATCCACTCTGGATCCCCCACAGACCCATGCCCTCACCACATCTTCAACAAAGCAGACTCCGTCATAGCACCGTACCTCCGAGACGTCATCAACTGCTCCTTCAATTCCGCCACCTTCCCAGAAAACTGGAAACACGCTGAACTCACCGCCCTTCTGAAAAAACCCACAGCGGACCCCACCGAACTCAAAAATTACCGCCCCATTTCGCTCCTTCCATTCCCGGCCAAAGTCATCGAGAAAGCTGTCAACAACCAGCTCGCCGCTTTCCTCGAAGCCAACAATTCCCTCGACTCCTCACAATCTGGATTCCGAGCAAAACACAGCACTGAAACCGCCCTTATCGCAGCAACAGACGACATTCGAACTCTACTGGACAATGGAGACACAGTCGCCCTCATCCTCCTCGACCTCTCTGCAGCATTCGACACAGTCTGCCACAGCACCCTTTTACAACGCCTCAGCAACATCGGAATACAAGGAAAAGCACTTGAATGGATCACCTCGTTCCTCACCGGAAGAACCCAGAGAGTCCGCCTTCCACCATTCAAGTCCGAGGCCACCGAAGTCATCTGTGGCGTACCACAAGGATCCTCACTCAGCCCCACCCTCTTCAACGTATACATGAGCCCCCTCGCGGCCATCGCCCGCCAACACAACCTCAACATCATCTCTTACGCGGATGACACTCAACTAATCCTTTCTCTCACCAAGGACCCCAGCACCGCCAAAACTAACCTACACGAAGGAATGAAAGAAGTCGCTGAATGGATGAAACACAGCCGTCTGAAACTGAACTCAGATAAAACAGAAGTCCTCATCCTAGGTACATCCCCCTCTGCATGGGACGACTCTTGGTGGCCGGAAGCCCTTGGAAAAGCACCCATCCCGACAGACCACGCAAGGAACCTAGGCGTTATCCTGGATTCTTCACTCTCAATGAACAGACAAGTCAGCGCCGTTTCCTCATCCTGCTTCAACATTCTTCGCATGCTCAAAAAAACATTCCGCTGGATCCCCACCGAGACCAGGAAAACAGTCACCCATGCTCTGGTCACAAGCCGACTGGACTACGGAAACACCCTCTACGCAGGTACTACCGCTAAACTCCAGAAGAAACTCCAACGAATCCAAAACGCCTCAGCCAGAATCATATTGGACATCCCACGCAGCGAACACATCTCTGGTCACCTGAAAGACCTCCACTGGCTACCCGTCAATAAGAGAATCACTTTCCGACTGCTAACCCACGCGCACAAATCACTCTACGACATTGGACCAGAATGCCTTAACTCACGACTGTCCTTCTACACCCCCCCCCGCCATCTACGTTCTTCCAGCCAAGCCCTCGCCACTGTACCTCGCATCAACAAGACCACCATGGGAGGCAGATCTTTCTCATACCTGGCTGCTAAAACATGGAACTCACTTCCCACTTACCTTCGCCTTACCCAGAACCACCTAGCATTCAGAAAGCAACTTAAAACGTGGATATTTGACAAGTAATCCTCTTCCCCTCCTAAGCGCCTTGAGACCCTCTGGGTATGTAGTGCGCTATATAAATTTTCTGACTTGACTTGACTTGACAATGCCAAGTGCCCTCAGGACGTCAGCGAACTAAGGTCTTTCCTGGGGATGGCCAGCTACTGCGCCCGCTACATCCGAGACTACGCGACCATCAGCCACCCGCTCCGCACCTTAACCAAACAAGGCCAGCCTTTTGAATGGACTCCCCAGTGTGAGCAAGCATTCACGGAGATCAAGCGGGCAGTGGAATCTGCCGACAACCTTTCTTATTTCAACCCCAGACGGAAGACTGAAGTCACTGTAGATGCTAGCCCCGTCGGGTTGGGAGCCATTCTGGCACAATACGACAATGACTCTTACCAGAGACGTATAGTTGCTTACGCTAGCCGCAGTCTGTCCGATCCCGAGAGGGCATACTCGCAACCTGAAAAGGAGAGTCTTGCGGTGGTCTGGGCATGTGAACACTTTCATGTCTTCCTCTACGGCAAGCACTTTACCCTGATCACTGATCACCAGGCGCTAGTTACCATCTACGGCAACCCCCGATCCAAAATGCCTCCCAGGATTGAGAGGTGGGGCCTGAGGCTTCAGGAGTATACTTTTACGATTATACACAAGCCGGGAAAATCTGAAAACCCGGCAGACTACATGTCTCGGCATCCCCCCGCATCGACCGGCTCCAGTCCCTCAATTGCTGAGGAATATATCCACTTTGTGGCTGATCAGGCACTGCCACCTGCCATTCCCATGGATGCCATCAGAGACACCACTGCGCAGGATGCCGTCTTGCAGAAGGTACTCCGCAAGATCCAAACCAACAGGTGGAGGCATGATCCTCATGACGAGGACAATGATCTGGCCACCAAGCAAGAGCTCCAAGCGTTCCGGCACGTTCACAAGGAGCTATCGGTGACCACAGATGGAATCATACTGCGGGGACAGCGGATTGTGATCCCCAGTCGACTACGCAGGGCGTTATCGACCTTGCTCATGAAGGCCACAGGGGAGTTCTGTTGACAAAGCGGGCACTCAGGGAACGCGTGTGGTTTCCCCTCCTCGACCAAATGGTAGAGTCCACCCTGAAAGACTGCCACCCGTGTCAGCTGACAAGCAAAGGCGACCCCCCGACCCCACTACAAATGACCACCTTACCAGATGGAGTATGGCAAGAAATTGCTGTGGATTTCTATGGACCACTATCTTCCGGCAAGTACGTGATAGCCATAATCGACGAGTATTCCCGTTTTCCCTTCGCCCAGTTCGTGCCCTCCACAGGTGCCTCCAGTACCCTCAAGGTGCTGGATGAACTATTCGCAACCTGGGGTGTCCCTAGGGAGGTGAAAACAGACAATGGACCTCCCTTCAATGGGCATGAGTTTGCTGCGTTCGCAAAGCACCTGGACTTTCATCACAGGAAAGTTACACCTCTCTGGCCTCAGGCAAATGGCACCGTCGAACGCTTCATGGCCACGATCAAAAAGACATTCCAGCAGGCCACTGCCGAAAAGAAGGACCTACAGATGGCTCTTAATGAGGTTCTCAGAGCCTACCGGACGACTCCCCATTCAACCACCGGGAAGTGTCCCGCCACGCTGATGTTGGGTCGCCCCATGAGAAACCGCATCCCGACCTGGGATCGAGCCCTGCGAGCTGTGTCACCCGCTCACAACCATCTAGAAATGTTAGAAACGGACAAGCACAATAAAGACAAGATGAAGTCATACGCCGATGCCAAGAGGGGAGCGAGAACACCCTCCTTGCATGAAGGGGATTACGTATTGGTCAAACAAGACCAACAGAAGAAAACCGACTGTCGTTTCCGTGATGAACCGTTGCTCGTCACTCAACAAAAGGGCACCATGCTGACTGCGGAGTCGGACCAACGGCGAATTACGAGAAATGTGTCCCACTTTAAAAAGTGCCCCAGGGACACGTCAGGACCTTTACTGGACCCAACTGCGTCACTCAGTCTGGAGGCCCCGGAACAAGGCGCTTCGGAGGGTCTGGGTCAACTGAGTATACCCCAGACTGAGGTGAACACTGGAGAAATGGACGCAAGGCCGCGCCGGAACATCCAGCGACCAAAGAGACTCATTGACGGAATATGAGGTCACACATTGTTCTGTATTTTGTTAAGAAAGGGGGAGATGTTATATGGTGGCGGTCTAGTAGTTGGGTGGGTGGAGCTAGGAGGGCAGAGGGAAGAAGAGGAGGAGCAGGGACAGGATGAGGGCAGATAGTGTAGGGACAGGGACCAGGAATGAAGCATGTATTAAAGCTCATGAGTAACCAACATAGTGTCTGTCCTTACTGGCCTACGACACTACACTCGGGCAGCGTGGTCTAGCTGCCTAAACTCGCCACTAATTGGCAGCAGTTTTTAAACCGACTGCGGGAGCGTTTCTTTTCCTGCTTCTACCTACAAGGCCAAGGACGATTGCTAATGGACCATTCTTCGGGTTTCAACATGCGGTGAATGCCGCTTTGAAGTAAGTTAAAACGCTGCCTTTTTACGCTACTGTTTTGCTAACTTTGGGCGTGTTTGTGGGTGCGTCTAGGATGTCCGAAAGGCTATGCTAGTTTCCAGTCATTTCACTGGACATGGTTTTTAATTTACCCGCTTTCGCTCCATTCACTAGGATTTGAGTTGTTCTGCAGAGCCAGAGGCTTAGAAATAAATCTAGCGAAAACCAAATTTATGGCTTTTAATTGCTCAAAAGGCACACGCCCTAACCCGTCCCTAAATGGCAAACCCCCTGAGAGAGTATCGTCATTTGTTTACTTAGGCATTACAATCTCTGAGACTATGGAATGGGGGGCACACATTACAAAATCTACGCTTAAACTAGCACAATCTTCAGGTGGCATCATGAAGGTTTTTAACAAGTCTAGCAAAAGAACCATCAGTCCAGCAATTGAAATCTATAGGGCTCAGGCGAGAGGAGGGGCTTTATATGGCGCAGAGCTTTGGGGCCACCTTAATTTGAAGAAGTCAACACAGGTGGAGAACCATTACCTAAGACAGCTATTTAGATTGCCACGTAGCACCCCGCTAGTCCCGCTACGTTTTGATATGGGTATAACTCCAAGCCGAAGTAGCGAGTCTTAACCCTATAATGCACTGGCATCGTTTATGGACCACCCCCGAACTCACACCCTATCGGGAGGAATTACTAGAGGTATTGAGGTTACGAGGTGCCGTAAAAATCCTGTGGTTGGCATATATTAAATCCTTATTAACCAGCATGAGTCTAGGGGATTGCTGGTCTGAACCTGAGTCAGCTTGTCTTTTAATATCTAAGGACCAAGTGAAGGCTTGCTATAAAGAGTACAGACTATTCCAACTCCATACCTCTTCCAGAATCGGGAAACTCTCAAACGGGTTTCTGGATCTAAAATCCAATCCTTGCTTCGAGCCTGCATTGGATCTCATAAACCCACCAGCAGCCAGGAAGCTCTATTTACAATATAGACATGGGGTTCTCCCACTCCGCTGTTTCACATCTAAGTAGAGTGATCACCAAACGATCCAATGGCCCCCATGTGACTATCATGAAGAACCTGAGCTCCATGTTTTGTTTAGCTGCCCAGGCTATCAAAAGGCAAGGAGACGCTGGCTGGTCCAGTTGTGCAAGAACCTTGGTAATAGACGCTGTCTCGAAGTTTTCAGGATATTGAAAACAGATACTAGCATCCCAATAGTATATTCGGTTGCTGTTTTTTTGTTTTGAATGTGGTGTACTAGAAGGGTTTATCTGAAATCATGAAATGTCACATTGATTGCCCTACGATTACATACATATCTAGTATAATCAATTCCCTAACTGTTTTTTTAATCGTATTGTTTTTTAGCCAGTAGCTTTCGCTGTTTTTCTTTTAGCTAATTTATTTACACATTGCACTACGCACTTTCCGAAATTAACTGTGTAAGACTTGCCGTATTACAAATCTCAAAGTTCCAAATGAATTTCACTATGAGAAAATGTATATAATCATAATCGGTTTTAGCTTTTTTAAATTATGATTATTAGCTGACACAGTTCTCCCTTTTTATGTAAATGTTTGTTCTGTGCTTTTGGCCCCCTTATAACTGCCCGGGATAGAATATATTTGATATTAACTGGCCTTTTTTCTGTTAACTGCTCGTCTTACTGTTTTGGAGACTGAACGTAAACGGTTCCTGCTAGGATTTTACTCTTCTTCCATAGTTACGGGGCCTTGTGTTGGACTGAGACTCTATCACTTTTCACTGCCTTTTGCAATGCGCCAACAAACCTTGACACAAATGACGTCCCGAGCGACAACATTTGTTAGGTCCTCATGTTTTTATCACTGTAATTTCCTTAGGTTTCATTTCAGCACCCCTTGCTGCATGTTCTCGCTCGGTTTACCAACATGTACTGTGCAAATATGGGCTCACTCCTGCGTCACTTTTAGATCCGACCAATAGCATTGCTGTCACATTTCTTTTTTTGTGCATACAATTTAATACGATGTGTACACTTGTATAGCTGGTCTTAAACATCCTCCCATTTTTTGCAGGTCATAATTTACTGTTATCTAGCTACCGGCAACTACTACGCCGGTCACACTGAATCCAGTTTGGATAATACATTAGAATACTATCTAAATCTTTTTCTGGTCTTCTTTCTCACTGTACCATGAGCATATAGTACATGTATTAGGTATGTGGAGCACTATAAGTTACTTAGCGTTTGTATCTTAGGTGACAACAGAAAATAAGGATATCCTGCAATTCATTCATCTATAATTGCCTGTGTTCACGTGTTCGTATGTGCCTAAATGTTTGTTTCCCATATATTGCCTCTCATCCAATCAATCTAAGTCTAGTTATTTTTTGTGATCTACAAGCAGCAGATCACTTGAGGTGGGCAATAAGATATACTATTGTGTCTAGTTTGGTGGTGCAGTCACCTTTGACCCGGCTGCTTCCTATTTCTTGTTTTCACTGCTCTCATGCTTCTAATAATATTAACCAGCAGGATAGACACACCAAGAGTGATTGGAGTGGCCAGGCCGTCTGAAGACAAAGTGACATTAAAGTGGAGGAGTAGCCACTACTCCTTATTGCTGCTACCAGCAAGCAGCAGTGTCCTTGTCCAGCCATCCAGGCCTGGCTCAGGCTGGCCGAATTCAAAAATAAAATAGTAATAAAATAATGTTATCACCATTTAATTTTAATGTTTGCTGCACTCGCAGGTTGGAGTTTGGGATGCTCCTCTGCCCTAGTGAAGGAACCGCTGCTGCTTCTATCTCATCCAACTCATTTTTGCTTGTGTTAGACAGGTTTATCAGCATTTTTCTGAAGTTGCTTCTGGGAATTCAGATTATCAGCAGCAGTGCATCCTGAATCAGGTACTTAACTGAGACAGTCTAATAGTAGGGTGGAGACTGTCATGTTTAGAATATAAACTCACACTTTACCACGAGGATATCATTTATTGGGTAAACAGTCATAATATCGATTCCAAAATATGGAATGGACATAATATCGAAGTAAAAATATAGAATGGACAAAATATCGAATGGACACAATATAGTGGTTAAAAATATCGAATTTAAGGTAAGTAATATCGGTTTTCAAAATATAGAAGTCAAAATATCGAAGTATACAATATAGGCATTACATATATCGTTTTTTAATAATATCAATTTTTTTAAAGTGTTTTGTATGTTAGTATATGTGTGAAAAGTGTATATTAATTTTGTAATGTATGTTTAATGTATTTTAAGTAATGAATTTTATGTTATTTAATTTTTGCGTGATTTAATTCTGTAGCGGGTTGTGGGTTTATAGGGGAATAGGGTGGGAAGTCATTTAATTATATTAAATTAAATATTAATTTTGAGCAATTATTAATAATTTTTAATTACATTTTTCTTTCTAGTTCTGTAGCGGGTTGTGGGTTTATAGGGGAATAGGGTGGGAAGTAATTTAATAGTAATAAAATAAATATTTTTATTTATTTAATCATTTTGAATTTATTGTTATTTTTTAATTGGTAATCAATTTTTATTAATTGCCAATTAATTTGTATTAATTGATTAATTGTTAATTATGTTAATTTTCTAAATTCATTTTCTGTAGTGGGTTGTGGGTTTATAGGGAAATAGGGTGGGAAGTAATTTAATTGTAATTAAGTAAATACTTTTTTTCATTTATTGGTATTGATTTTAAATTTATTGTTAATTAATTTTTAATTGGTAATTAATTTCTATTAATTGGCAATTAATCTTTATTAATTGGTAATTATTTTGTATTAATTAAATATATGATAATTATGATAATTGTATTAATGTATTTTCTGTAGTGGGATGTGGGTTTATAGGGGAATAGGGTGGGAAGTAATGTAATTGTAATTAATTACATATTAAAAAAACTTTTTGTGTATTGATAATTAATCTACTGTTAATTTTTAATTGGTATTCATTTTAATTATTAATTAGTTTTTGTTATTGAAAATTAATTAGTTGTTAAATAATTAGGAATAGGTTATTAATTTTTAATACCTTATATGTAGTTGTATTTCTAATTAATTATTACATAATATTAAATTGGTTATTAATTTCAATTAATGTTTTATTGGTATTGATATTTAATTTATTTTTAATAATATATTAAATCATTACTCTCCCTACTGTTAAACTCACTGGAGTGGGAATAGTAATTTTCACCCTCCCGCTATCCAACGCTTTCCCTACTGTTGCACTCTCTGGAGTGGGAATAGTATTTTTTTACCCCTACGCTATCCAACGCTTTCCCTACTGTTGCACTCTCTGGAGTGGGAATAGTAATTTTTACCCCTACGCTATCCAAAGCTATCCCTACTGTTGCACTATCTGGAGTGGGAATAGTAATTTTCACACTCCCGCTATCCAACGCTTTCCCTACTGTTGCACTCTCTGGAGTGGGAATAGTATTTTTTACCCCTACGCTATCCAACGCTTTCCCTACTGTTGCACTCTCTGAAGGGGGAATAGTAATTTTTACCCCTACGCTCTCCAATGCTTTCCCTACTGTTGTACTCTCTGGAGTGGAAATAGTAATTTTTACCCTTCCAATATCCAACGCTTTCCATACTGTTGCACTCTCTGGAGTGGGAATAGTAATTTTTACCCCTACGCTATCCAACGCTTTCCCTACTGTTGCACGCTCTGGAGTTGGAATAGTAATTTTTACCCTCCCGCTATCCAACGCTTTCCCTACTGTTGCACTCTCTGGAGTGGGAATAGTAATTTTTACCCTTATGCTATCCAACGCTTTCCCTACTGTTGCACTCACTGGAGTGGGAATAGTATTTTTTACCCCTACGCTATCCAACACTTTCCCTACTGCTGCACTCTCTGGAGTGGGAATAGTCATTTTTACCCCTACGCTATCCAACGCTTTCCCTACTGTTGCACTCTCTGGAGTGGGAATTGTATTTTTTACCCCTCGCTATCCAACGCTTTCCCTACTGTTGCACTCACTGTTGTGGGAATAGTATTTTTTACCCTCCCGCTATCCAACGCTTTCCCTACTGTTGCACTTTCTGGAGTGGGAATAGTAATTTGTACCCTTACGCTATCCAACGCTTTCCCTACTGTTGCACTCACTGGAGTGGGAATAGTATTTTCTACCCCTACGCTATCCAACGCTTTCCCTACTGTTGCACTCTCTGGAGTGGGAATAGTATTTTTTACCCCTACGCTATCCAACGCTTTCCCTACTGTTGTGGTGTAATATTAAATGTTACCCTCCTGCTATCCTACGGTAAAATATTGTAATTTTTTTATTAATAACTTAAATTAATTATATCTTAATTTTAAGGTTATTTGAGTATTTTTAAGTATGTTTTAGTTAATTATATTTATTATTTCATTAATTTTAAATTACTTTTAAGACATTTAAAAAAATTCGATATTTTGACTGACTATATTTTTTACAGACTATATTTTGGATTCAATATTTTTGTACTTACCTGTTTGTAGATAGGAATTCGATATTTTGGCATTCTATATTTTGGTGACTATATTTTGGTAAGTCTAGATTTTGTCATTCTATATTATGTCAGTGATCCCATTTATTGGTTATTGCCCTTGGAATGACGGCTGTATGTTTCCCTTTTTCTGGGCAACCCTTGTTTTTATGTATCCTTTTGTGGCAAACATCTATTGTCCTTCAGTGGGTAGTAGGATGCCTCTTTCATCTACTCCTGAGGGTACATCTGTTTCCATCCCCGTTCAAACATGCCCACTCAAGCTTAGGCATGCACATACTAGGGTGGCCATAACTGAATGGTTTTAAAGCACATTCAAAAATGGCCGCTACATGCAGCGCCCATAAATGATGCAGTACACTGGAAGTGACATCAAATGCCCAGTAGCAGTAAGAGCTGCCAGACCCTCACAAAAATAATACAAATAAAAAAAATAGAAAAGAGTTTTTTTTTAAAGAACCCTGGTGCTGAAGGGTACTATTTTCTTTGTGGGTGACACATCATGCTTGAAAAGAATGGCTGAAATGGGCCAGCGCATAGATGTAAATAAATGTAAATGTAGTATACTTGTAAAGCGCACAGCTGCCCCAGCAACGGGGCGTCCCGGCGCTGTATAACTCTGGGGAACCCGTCCTGGCTTTCCCTGTGGGATGGTCCCTTGCTGGGAGTCCCCAAGGTGGAGCCAGGCATCCCCGGAATTGGTGGGGCCGTTGTGGAGATTAGGCAAGCTAATGCCCAGAGTTGCCGAGTGGAACCCCTGATTAGAGTAAGCACCGAAGCGAGAATTATCAAGTCCGCTGACCAAGGTCCACGACCCTGCCGCGTCGGGAATTGAACCCTGGTCCCGGGCTGACTGGTCCCGGGCTGACTTCTGCTCTCAGGCCTGCTGCCTCTAACCAGTGAGCCACACTACTCCACTACTCCACTAGACACACGCTGTATGCTGTGGGAGCTGTAAACAACATTTGAATGACACTACAACAGACTAAGAGGGGTCGAGTAAAACCCCCTGTATGTATGTATGTGCGTATACATGTATGCACTTGTTTTTGAATCTCAGCGCTTCAATGCATCCTGCTGAGAACCCCAAAAGGACCCGAAGGAGAGGCTGCTGTGCTGAAAATAGTACCCAAGCGTGCGATCCCGTGCGATCCCAATCAGCGCTGTGCGCAACCCTAAGACTAAATTGGTGCACCTGCAATGTCTTAAGAGCGCGAAAACAGTTCCAGAGATGCCTTCTGCATTCATAAGTATTCCATAAAAAGTTCAAATGTGGCTGTAGCTTACTACACAACTGTTACTATAGCGTATTGTTGGTTCATAAAGTTGTATTCACATTTTTCAGTTTGTACTATCAAAGCTCTTTCACTTTTGGGGCAATCATTCAGATTAAGGACGCTGAAAATAATGAAACGCAGTTTGATGCCACAGTGGGCTCACAGGCAAATACACTGCATGACATGATTAGGGGGGGGTCAAGCTACTAAAAATTTCGGAGGGGGGGGTGACTTTTACAACAATATGCGGAGTGGAGATGCAGGGGCTCTAAGAAGGAGTGAAAAACAACAAAGCCTCGTTAACAAGTGAATGCTTTTTAAAGACCTGTGAAGTGCTCGGGTGCGGCTGTGTGTGCGCCCGGGAAGGGGGTAGAAGGGCCCAATGGGCGTTGCGCACCTGATGAATATACGACTCCCGAAGGACTGGCCGGCATGATTGTAGCAGATGTAAAGTGAAGGTAAGCCGCCGTGTATCGAACCCTGCCTTTAACAACTTTATCTACTGCTACGATGGATGGATGCCGGTTCTCGTCATCCGAACCTTTCCTGTCACGCGAAATCAACGCCAAGTTTCCCGCCACGGATCAAAATAACATCTAACTATATTTAGAAACCCACGGCCTGCATCTAGGCTTAGTTCAGCACTAATTACTACTACCTTTATCCCTTTAATTTTACAACGTTCCTACATTTTCTAAAGAAGTCTACCTCACCTAATGCTGGTTAAACGTCCTTATTTCAGCTGCGGTGAGTATCATCCCGACTGTGAACATGTATTTTGGTTTAGAGTGGTCTGGAGAGGTGCTGTGCCCTGATGCAGCAACCTGACGCAGCACTAGCGCCTCCTGGTGGCAGTCTGAACTCAGAACTAGCTCCAGTAGTGAACGCAGAAGAAACTGGTCACTGTTTTGCTGTTCATCTATGTACAGGCAGGAATTGTCAAGTGACGGTATTGAAGATTAGCTATTGTTATGAGGCTTGTCACAGAGAAGTGAATGATGTCTATGTTCATAGAATGTTGTCTATTATGGTGCAATTCCGGTCTGCCAGTTACAAATTGCTCTTTCTGCTATATTCTATGCCAGAGTGCGGCTCTGTAGGGTGTTAAAATACAGATGAAATATTGAAAACCAAGCCTGCCTGCAGTGCCATATTGACTTAAGAACAGTGGAGACAAGATTAGCCACCTATGTTAGTTCATTGGACTGCAGCTGACAGCTTATGTAATTTATTATGAGAATACACATCACAACTTTAAAGTAAAATAAAAACACGTCCCTGCTGCTGTGGAGTCAATCAATCAATCAATCAAAGCATTTGTATAGCGCACTACTCACCCGGAGGGTCTCAAGGCGCTGGGGGGTCCGCTACTGCTCGAACAGCCAGGTCTTGAGTTGCTTCCTGAAGGAGAGGTGGTCTTGGGTCAGACGGAGGTGGATGGGGAGGGAGTTCCACATCTTGGCCGCCAGATAGGAGAAGGATCTTCCTCCCGTTGTGGCTCTTCGGATGCGGGGTACGGCGGCGAGGGCGTGGCTGGTCGATCGAAGCTGGCGGGTGGGAGTGTAGAAGGTCAGGCGGTTGTTGAGGTAGCTTGGGCCTTGGTTGTGAAGAGCTTTGTGTGCGTGGGTGAGGAGTCGGAACGTGATTCTCTTGCTGACGGGGAGCCAGTGCAGGTCTCTCAGGTGTCCGGCGATGTGGCTGTGTCGAGGAATGTCCAGGATGAGGCATGCTGAGGCGTTCTGAATGCGTTGGAGTCTTTTCTGGAGCTTGGCTGTGGTTCCGGCGTAGAGGGAGTTGCCATAGTCCAGTCGGCTGGTGACGAGGGCCTGGGTGACCTTCTTCCTGGTTTCGGTGGGGATCCACCGGAAGATCTTACGTAGCATGCGTAGGATGTTGAAGCATGACGAGGAGACGGCGTTGACTTGTCTGGTCATGGAGAGGGACGAGTCCAGGATGAAGCCCAGGTTGCGTGCGTGGTCTGTTGGTTTGGGTGCGCTGCCCAGGGCAGGGGCCACCAGGAGTCGTCCCAGGCGGAGGGCGAAGATCCCAGGATGAGGACTTCCGTCTTGTCTGAATTCAGTTTCAGGCGGCTGTTCATCATCCACTCGGCTACGTCTTTCATCCCTTCGTGTAGGTTGGTTCTGGCGGTGGCGGGGTCGCTGGTGAGGGAGAGGATCAGCTGGGTGTCGTCGGCGTAGGAGATGATGTTGAGGTTGTGTTGGCGTGCGATGGCCGCAAGGGGGCTCATGTAGATGTTGAACAGCGTGGGGCTGAGTGATGATCCTTGTGGTATGCCGCAGATGACTTCGGTGGCCTCGGATCTGAACGGGGGAGGCGGACTCTCTGTGTTCTTCCGGCAAGGAAGGAGATGATCCATTCCAGTGTTTTCTCTTGGATTCCGATGTTGTTGAGGCGCTGTACTAGGGTGCGGTGGCAGACCGCATCGAACGCCGCGGAGAGGTCCAGGAGGCTGAGGGCCGCTGTTTCCCAGTTGTCGAGCAGGGTTCGGATGTTGTCGGTGGCTGCGATGAGGGCGGTCTCGGTGCTGTGGTTGGCTCGGAAGCCGGACTGCGAGTGGTCGAGGGATCCATTCGTCTCGAGGAAGGCGGCCAGCTGGAGTCAAACTGTGCTCAGAATACTCTACTGTTCCAAAGAAGATACATGGTAAGATACTGCCAAGGAAGCACTAGGGTCCTCGCATATGTCGGGAGAGTTTATAATGCGAACTGATTTAGATTCATAAAGAAGTCAAGGAGGCAAAAGAGGCACAGACATCAAGAAAGGGAGACACACATGGATAGAGCTGCATAAAGGGATACAGATTGCGACAGAGAGCTACCGTGAGTGACTTGTAGAGATTGATAAGAGATGGAGATAGACTGACAGGTAGATATGGCCAGGGAGCTACATATATATTTATACACAGGCAGATACATATAGGGCCAAATAGATGTAGACAAAGACAAATACAGATAGCGTTAGGTAGCTATATATAGAGAGAGCTAGAGACTTATCTGGCTCTTTGTTTTTTCTCTTTTGCCAGATTTCTATGTCTCTTCCTGTCTTTTCTTTGTAACCCCCTTTATTTTTAAAACTCTACCCTTGCTTTTTTTTCACCCTATATCTCTGTATCTGTTTTCTCATGGTGTTTCTTGCCCAGTGTCTATCTTACGCTGCCTCTTCCTGTCCTTAAGTCTGTCTTTTGATCACTTCCTGTCTCTATCTCTGTTGTGTCTGCATGTATCTCTCTGACTTTGACTTATGTCTATACCATTTTATCCATTGGTCCATCTTTCTCTCTTCTTCTGATAAGTAAAGAAAAGGGCCTCGGCTGACTGACATGTAGTTTCGGGCAGCAGTGGGCTTAAGCCTAAACCTGAACCACCAAGCATGCATTCAATCAGTGCCCCTGGTCTTCGTCATATGGGTGTGAGGCCCAACAGTGTCTAACACCACACAGGGTCAGGGCTGAAATAAACAAGCCCCATAACCCATGCGCACAACCTGGTGTGCCTTTTAAAAATGTCTTCATTGCTTGACCCTCATTCACAGCAAGCGTCATAGAGGGCATCATGAAGCACGACGATGGATGGCCTTGCATAAGAAATCACAAAATGAGCTAAACATTGGGAGGTGCGTGACCCCTCTGCTCCTATCAAGAACCCACCACTGGAATTGTCAGTTCGAAAATGATGCATACAGGGGCGTACTTCCATGGGTGAGACTGGCAGAGTGTGAGTCTGATACCTGCCGATGAACTCTCCAATGTACCTCCACTGAAAAAGAGGGACAGGGAACAGGACCAACAAGATGCATTGTAGGGGGAGAGTTGGAGGGACAATTATATTTTCATCATGAGCATCTCCTATAAGATATGCTGTACATAGAACAGTATCCTATATTCTTATTACTGCTAAATACATATCATAACTAGCATTTGCAAAGCCAGTAACTATCGGGCGGGAGGTGGGGGACAGGGACGGGGGGGGGGCGTGGAGAGAGCAAGAAACTATGCACTCCGATAGCGTGCTGAAAGTAATAAAAAAAATCTAGTCAGAACACTGAGACGAATTGCTTCTGGGTGCAACAAACACAACAAAAGGGAGAAAAGCCATTGAATCAAGAGCAAACAGGGATGGACAACAAAGCCAGCCAATCATGAGCAAGGGGTGGACCAAAAGCAGCCTTTAAGTCAATTGAAAAATGTAGGTTTGCCTAAAAACCGCTAAAGCACCTTTTAGTCAATATATAAAAACTAGAAAATTATGTTTTGTTGGAGAACAATGATTTATTGAAATATTTGTTGAACTGGTAGGTTGGCCTTATGAGTCTGTGGGCAATTACCATTTAGCTGCTTGGAAGCCCACACTGAAACAATAGAAAAGGCAACTCCAAACCCTGGAAGAATGGATTTTATGGAAGAAAAGGCAAATCAAATATACATTTATTGGAAATAGCAATCCTAAAGTCATGACTGCTTAAATAAAGAGAAAAGCCTTTTAAATACGATTAGGTACATTATGATGTTCTCTATTCACCTTATTCACTTTTCAGCATAACAACGTAAAATACAAAGAGTAAGGTTGCATACTGTCCTATTTCACATCCTTTTTCTCCCGCATTTCCCTGTCCCAAAAAACAATGGGGCTTATTTACAAGCCCCTTGCCCCACTTTTCCGTCACTTTTCCCATGTTACAAGTGACGCAAAAGTGGCGCAAGGGGCTTGTAAATCTGCCCCAATATGCGTTATCTCAAAGTAAGTTGTGGGAGATGCATGGGCCACAGCCTCTCTATGTTTCCTGCTCAAGCTACGTTTAAATAGATGTATAATATATTATTAATAAAGTTTTTTAACAATAGTGCAACAAACTGTGTTTCTCTGGTGGCTGCAGTTACTGCTGTCATCAGCTTAGTGTCTAGTAAATATATTTTTTGCGCAGGTGAATACAAAAGAAATAGCTCTATTTGTCGAATGCTGGCATGAATAAAACCGATTTGTTACACTCACTGGTGGATATTCACAAGGAAGTGGTGGAGAGAGGCGTTAGCCTTCTTGGCTTAACGTCTCTCTACGCCACTTCGGAAAAGCAAGGCTGCCCCATATTCACAAGGATATGGTGCAGCCTTGCGTTTCCCCCTGCAATGACGTTAAGTTTCACAACTTATCACCAACGCAGGCACTCTTGCACCAGAGTGCAAGGGTGTCTGCAAGCAGGGAGGTTTGTTTATGTAAAGGAAGGTGTCCCGTCCTGCCCATAAACAAACCTAAAATGCCAGTTTGTAAGTTACATGTGTGCTACTTCATGCAGCACACATGTAAGTTACAAAACTGCATTTTTTTAAAAAGAAGGTTTGTTTACGTACAGGAAGGGACAACTTCCTGTACATAAACCAACCATTGCATTTTGCATTTTCTATGTATGCTGCACACGACAGCACACATGAAAAATGCAAAAACGAGGAGAAATGCTATCGCCAACTTAACACCAGGGTTTTCCTGGTCTTAAGTTTGGCATTAGCTCCTATCTACGCTGCCCTTGTGAATAGAGGGCAGCGTAAATATCAATGGGTGTTGCGGTGGAACGCTCACCACAACACCCACTGCACGCCCCTTTCACGCTAAACACAGCGTGAAAGGGGGCCTATTCACAAGGCAGCGATAGGCCATGTTAAGTGGACAAGGCAGCGTTAGGCCATGTTAAGTGGCTAAACGCTGCCTTGTGAATAAGGCGAGGCCCCTACCGCCGACGTTGTGGTGGCGATAGGGGCTTGTGAATATGCTCCATTGTTTCCCTGTTTATGCATTGTGCCTAGAGAAGTGAGTCTCTGCTCTCGGCTGTGAGGCTGTCAGTGCTTGCTGACAAGCGCAACTGGTATTTCACAGCCAATCTGGAGAGCCAAGAATCCCTTTGTATACTTCCCTCCTCAGGGATAGCGTAGTTGAGCAGTTCAAGCTTACTGTACGCAGTTACTGTATGGCACTCCATTTGCACACCACAATGTTCAGGTAGAGTAACATTCAGAATAGGTCTTTACGTATAGGAAATGTAGTGCATTTAATATAAGCCACACCAATGGGAGTAGAAAGGTCCTAGTACTGAAATTGAGATATGGGCTTAAATATTATTCTAGCATTTATAATTAAAAACTGTACAGGGTGAAACGTTATGAAACCTACACTGTTCATAAACAGCAATGCCTCTCAATGCAGTTCCTTGTCAGCAGATGGAACTTAGGGCCATCTTGGCTACTTCTAAAGGATAGCTGGTAACCTCCAGTCAGTGAATAGATCCAAAATATAATTATTTATCTCTCCACTTTTTGTTTTTCGTTCTTTAATGTTGTATAGTCATCCACTTCCTCCACAGCTGAATGTTTTCAGGTTACAATTCAATGCAGGTCAATTATCTTTAACGACACACATGCTTCACTATGGCTCCAAACATAAAAACTGAATACTGTATAGAGAAGATGTCAGAAGTTGGCATTTACATTTAAGTCACGTGGAGATCAGAGATTCAAGCATAAACACTTCAAGAGAGTGAATGACCTTTTCCGCATATACCTCACTATGACAGGCGCAAGGGGATAAGATCTGCCAGTATTCACCCGAACCCTAGGACACCTCATCCTGCACACAGATAGAATGGATCTGAGCCCATGGCAGGCATTGGACATAGTTGTGGCTGTTAAGGTTCTTGAAATCTGACTACTTCACTACACATGCATATCATTTATGGTGGTCTAATTACCTTGGCTTGGGCTGGCTGCGTGCATGTGGAATTCATTCCCTTTACAGTATCCTACAAAAAACAGATTGTGTAAGTTATGTGCAGTTAATATATTCATCTTTCAGAAGATATGACATTAAACAAATTCAATGATATGACGGTCAAACATCCCCTCTAATGGGCAGTATGCAAAGTTTTAATACACGCACAAATAATTTTATCTCCTTTCGGGTCCATTGGAGTTTTGCAGTTGACATGCCTTGAAAGTATAGTGGCTCAAGAGAGGACTGCAGTATACCTAACCACTGTAACACGGTAAACACCCATTATCACGAATCTTTCTTTCCGCATACCATCACTCCGCATACTTTTATTACGCATCTACCATGACTCCGCAATGCCATTATAACGCATGGCATCACATTTTATTAGCTTTTACCATGCATACATTTACAACGAAATTCGTTGTAAATGTATGAATGGTAAAAGCATGCTTTTTTTTTTATATGTTAGGATAAGGTAAGTATGGGTATAGGGGTATATGTTTTGGGGTTCTGAGGTATATGTTTTGGGGTGATGGGGTATTTTAAGGGTTCAGGGATAGGTTTGGGTTTTGGGGTGCAGGGTGGATTTTTAGGGTTCAGGATGGGTTTGTGTTTTGGGGTGCTGAGGTTTATTTAAGGGTTTATAGCACAGCTTTCCAAACTTTTCATGTTGGTGACACACCTTTTTGTGAAATTCTTTTCAGGGACACGGTAACGCGAGCGAGCGCAGCGAGCTAGCCCGAACCACCCACAACCCCACACACAACCCACACACACAACCCCACACACACACAACCCCACACACACACAACCCCACACACACACATACAACCCCCCACACACACACAACCCCACACACACACACACACAACCCCACATACACACACAACCCCACACACACACACATACAACCCCCCACCCCCACAACCCCACACACACAACCCCACACACAATCCCCCCACCCCCACCCCCACACCACCCCCACACAACCCCAGACACAAACAACCCCCCACACACAACCCCACACACACAACCCCACCCCCACATCCCCACACACACACACACCCACACCTCCCCCCCACACACACACACCCCCACACACACCCCCGTCAGAAAATGTACGTATGTTTTGTATGGATCTGAAGAAAACCCACATGGTTCGTAACAGAGCATGAACAGGAGATTTGCATATTTGTGATATTACATATTATATATTTACAATCACGATACATTCCACACATATTTACAATTTAATGCACAGTGAGGTCCACTCATTTGCCCAAAATCACACATTTTAAAGTCAAGTGCCAGAGCTGGAATCAAAACCAAAAGTTCCAGATCACCAGGTCACCAGTTTCGGCACTAGACTAAATCTCTGTGGTTTAGAATCCCAGAATGTTGCTTGTTCTTGGAGGAATTCTGTCTCGTAAAACTCTGCTCTTCATGGCCATACTTTTGATCTAGTATCCTGGCTTCAGCTGGATTTGCTTTTCCACAGAACACTCAAGCCTATTCTTGCCACCCAGTGGCCTAATGAGCTGTTGCATCTCGTGTTTCTGTACTTTGCCGAAAGTGGATACCTTCGGTTTTGCAACAGTTAATTTATAAGTGCTAGTGGACGAATACAATAGTTTGTTGTGACCACTGAACTCGAATGACATGGTGAGCAAAAAAACTATGGATTTAGGCCCAGATCTCTATACTGGGGTGAACGCATGACATTGTTCTACATTCTGTCCATCAACTGTTCTTTTTGCATTTGTCACCCCGAGTGGGCCGGGTATGCCCAGACGTGGGTCCTGTGCTATTCATGCCACTGGAGTCAAGCCATCCTGGCTGATGAGGGGTGATACCCCGAAACTGGTCCTAGGTTGCTTGGTTCCAGTCCAGTCCTGGCCTGGCAGTTGGGGCTAGACTGTTCCAATTGGGTGCAGGGTCAAGACTGATTTGGATATGGCTGGGTTAAAACTGGAATGGCATGGTGAGCAAAAAGACCATGGATTTAGGCCAGATCTCTGTACTTGGGTGCATGCATGACATTGTTCTGCATTCTAACCATCAATTGTTCTTTTCGCACTTTTCCAAGGGCTAAGCACATCAATTTTCAAGTTAATATATTTCAAAATTGTAATACTTCATGTTGATAAGATAAAAGATTATTTTGGCTGCGCTCTACACTTGTGATTATAATACTCCCCTATGAATAAAATGTGATTTCCATACATCAATCATATAAACTAATCATGAGCGAAATTCGAGCTTATCGTTTGCAAATGTTTCAAGGGTATGTACTTATCCTATGTAAATGTTCACTGCAAATGGTTTCAACTGCACCCACTTATCAAACGTAAACAAGGCGCTATATCATTTCTCTTTCTTCCCTTCTGACTGAAATATTGGATTTTATCACTGCATAGCCCTAAGACGATATAAACTGTTGATGGAACCATTGAACTGCATTTCGTTTTCCAGAGAAGTACAGCACACAAATAAAGACAGAACGCAAACACAAGATGCTAGTGGAGTCTATTGTTTGACATTCCAAGAACCTTGCCCCAGGCCTGCCAAGTATCACGTATCAAGCGTGACGCTAACGCATTTCAGTGTGGTGTTCCGCAACACCGCACTGAAATGCAGTGTCACGCATTTTAAAATTTTAGTCTCACAGACAACTGGAACATCCCCAGTGAGAAGATCTGAGTAACCAACTTTACCTTGTCTGCACTCCTCCATGTCCCTTCCCAGACACTAGTCAGAGAGTACATATAGAATACAATCCTGAAATACTTATTCTTCCTGCTTCTTCCCGTTGTCATCGTTCTCCTCCTCTTTTCCCCTAAGCCTTAATGTACCCCTATTATTGCCTGGTCCTTTTGCCTTCCTTGATTCAACTGGAGATGACCGGACCACACCGGAAGGCATGATTAGGTACCCCCATCTTGATTCCTCGAGTGCTTTTCTCACATTAACCTTACTGTTGCTAACCATTTGTATATTCTCTTTGATCATCTGGTTTATTCCCTCGAATATTCCACTCACTTTAGGACAGTATAATGTTGGTCCTTGTTGAGATGCAACCAAAACATATGTTCCCTCACTCATCTGCAACAGGACAATCTGGACCCCACACTATTTCTTCCCACTCCACTGGAGTGATAGCCAGCCAGGGACTCATTGCATCTATCTTCCCCTTCCTTTGCCCCCCGGGGTCCTACAATGTCCTTTACTGATTTCTCCCCTGGTGTGCTTGGTACCACAACTGCCAATATGCAGTCCTCCTTGCTTACTGTAGTCTTATCAGTACTAGTACAACTCCTGCACTGTCTGAGATACTTCCCTACCATGGGTTCCTCCATTGGCCTCCCGTAGTGTATTCTAACTTTGTTTACCTTTAAATTGTGACCAAATTGACCACCATGGGTTTTAATCACAAAACCTCCTCTCATGATCTCCTGTGGTACTGTTTCACTCTCTCTATACGAATTCCTTCTTTGGAAAATGTATTTGTTTCTTTCCTCTTTAAACTCTTCCTCCTGCTCTCCTAGTTCAATTTCCTCTTCTTCCTCATCTACCTCTTGACTAGGGGTGATCCCTGTTCTCTTAGTATTTATATCCATAGTCATGACCATGTCCCCTTCTGTGTCCAACTGGCCCAGGGGAAGAACGTTCATTAATTTATGCTTCCCATCCTCACAGTCTAGTCCCTTTTTGTTAGTGCCCCCTTCAGTTATTATCACTATGGGCACAACTCTTCCTGAGTTCTCTACAGGTTCTATCTTTACCTGCCTTAAATACTTTTCTTGGTCTTCTTCAGGGGTTTCCCTCCCCACCAATGAATCCTCATTGCACATTCCTTTTTTTCCTTCTATCACTTCTTCACTGCACACCCTTTTTCCTGATATCATAACTGGTTCTTCAACTGTATAGTCTAGTATCATCCTTAAGTCTTTTTGTTGGGCCCATCTCAGTAAGTTTAGACCGTCTGTCACCACCAGGACTTTTCCTAATGTACTTCTTCCCTTAAAGGATATTCTTCCAGTGAACATTCCTTCTAATGGTATTCTCTCACTGTTGTAGCCAATAGGGCAAATATCTGGTTTCACCAACTGTATGCCTCTTTTCTCAGATTTTTCCTTGTACGTCTTAAAATTGATGAAAGTAAATTGAGAACAAGAATCTGTATATACTTCTATCACATCACCATTAAGATCAATAATACATTTTGGTAGATCTACCCTCTTGACGGAGTCTACATCTTTGTTGCCAATGCATAATACATAACTTTCTTCACACATATCACTATTACTTACAAGATTCACAAATTTTTTTGAATTATCTTTGCATGCTCTTTCAAAATGCCCTTTCCTGTTACAATTCCTGCACGTAGCTGTTCTTGACATGCATCTGGTACTATTCGCCAAGTGTCTTGAACTGCCGCATCTAAAACATTTCAGTCTGTCTTCCTCCTTGTACCTTACTTCGTTTTGTTCTCTATAGGACTCTTTCCACTTTGTGTTCTTTACAGCATAGACTTCTTGGTTGTCCTCCCCACTGTCGCAAATTTCATTTACATTGCTCCCCTCGACTACATTAATTTCTTTCACGCATTCAGCTGTGTGTCCTACACTCTTGGCTACATCTATGGCATTTTTCAAATCTGGATTGCCTACCAACAACTTCTCCTGGATTTTCTTATTGTTGGTGCACCTCACCAGTTGATCTCTTATAAGTGACTCTGTTAAATCATTAAATTCACATGTGTTTGCTAATCCTCTCAGGCATGCTATGTAGTTCCCTATCTTCTCATTTTTCCCTTGTACCCTTCCATAAAACTTGTGTCTTTCTAACACCACATTTATCTTGTCAGCATATTGCAATTCTAGTTTCTTTAAGCTTTTATCATAGATATCCATGTCCTCTTCTTCACCTACCCCTCCTTCCAAATCCGGTAGGCTATCAAAAACTCTCCTTCCCTCAGTTCCTAGATTTATCAGGAGTATATTCTGCTTTCTAATAGCTGGAAACCCACTAGCACCTATTGCGACCACGTAAGATTCAAAACCCTTCCTCCAATCCTTCCATGGCAGCACTGGCTCCCCTTCTTCTGTTAAGAAAGGTGGCGGTTGATTCATGCTTGCTGCCGCCATTTCCAGGGTGGCAGTGGGGGTGTAAGTTTTCACTTCCTATTGTACTACTCCGCTAGTGCTCTACCTACTAGTTTTTTTTTTTATAGCGCAGAGCCCTGTACCAATTCTACCTCAGAGTTTATCTTTTCCCTTGGATTTACTAAGTACCACTACACTTGTTTACTCCTGTTATAGCTTCTTTTACCCATCCACGAATTGCAGAAAATTACCCTTATGATTTCTTATTTTTTATTTTTTACTTTTGAGAATCTGCTAATCGGTTTCACCAGCTGCTTTACAAGAGGCCTCTTACTTCACAACATTTCCATTTTCCCCCAAACTTATACCACTGTGCCCCCAAACCTGTGAATGTCCTGGGGAATATTTGCAGCTCAGTTAATTAATTTCCCCGACAACTCGTTCTGCTCTTATAATGTTATTTTGAGGAATCTGCTGAAGAGGTTCACCAGAGTCTCTTGGAGAATCTGCCGCTGTCAAATATCCTTTACTTCCCAATGCACTTCAATCACCCTCACGCAGTTGCACATGGTACCTCCACTCTCTCCCAAGAGCGTCCTTTTTTTCTTGAAGACTCTTCACACACACGAGGTGTCTCCACTCTGTCACCTCTTGACCAACCACCCTTACTCCGATCCCTCGAAGGCTCCCTTCCTCACAGGATTTTCTCCTCGTCCTTTTCCCGCTGACCGCTGCCGCCGCTCGAAGTGCTGCCTCACCGTCACCTTCCGACCAGCCGCAACTTGCTTCGATACACGGGAGCTCGATTCCTCACAGGATTCCTCCTCACTCTCTCTTAGCTGACACGCCGCCGACTGCTCCTGTCACCACGATGACTCCACACACCGCAGATTGCCTTCACAATCGCCTTGCCAGTCCCCCAGCGGATGCTCCGGCCACCCTATGGCTCACTTCCAAATCATGCCGCCATGCAGTCGCCTCAAAACAACTCTCGCTGGTCCCGTCACCTGTAAGTACCTTCTTTTTTTGTTTTTTCTTTTGCTCCGATCACTACTATGGCTCGCTTCAGAATTTTCCGCTACACCGTCGTCCAAGACCACTTTCGCTGGCCCATCACACTGTAAATTTTCCTCTCAGTCACTGCCCATTCCTTACAGCATATCACTTTCCTGGCAGCTGCTCTCTATCTCCCAGCTTGCACTGACCAAACGTGGCTTGCTCCGATCCCCTCAGAATCTCTGCCCTGGATTTCCTTCTCTCACCAGGCTGTGCCACCGCTCATTTCTGTCACACGGTGCTCCGCTCACCGAACGATGTTCCCCATACCTTCGCCCCGTTGGCTTACCACTGCTACTCCAGTCAGCTCCTAGGCTCCGTTCTCCTCAAGCAGTGCTGCCTCACAGTCTTAGACCACTTCTCTTTGCACCGGGCGTACAGTAAGTTTCAATTATTTTCCTCAGTCACAGCACGTCACTTTCAGCAGATTGTTTCCTCAAAACTGTTCTTAATCACCAGCTCGCCGATCTGCTTCACATATATTCAACTTCCTTTCACGGTTGTCACACGTTCATCCGATCCTTCACTGACACGTAACCATCTTTTTTTTTTCCACGTACCTTAACTCCTACTCAGTCCGCTTATTTTCGTTTTCCTTTAAAGTATTACTTTTCTTCTTCACTCGTAGATTCACTTCAGTTTCGCATGTAATTCTTCCTCATGTAACCGTACTCGAGTTTCTTCCTCGCCTTATTCTCCTTCCCTTCACTTCACTGGTCCTGGGTAACAAAAAGGAAGGGATGTCGTACGTTGGCCTCCTCCCAACAATCGTCGGCAGTATTGTAAGAGTCAACAACACCAGTATGTTGAAGTTCTTTATTCAGTAAGAACATAAGCAACGACATCCATAACCCTGCCAGTCATGCACTGACAGGAGTGCGTCCTGGAACGTTGACAGCACAAGGGATCAGCCCAACCGGGGCAGAACAGAGGGGGGTTGGATTGTACCAACCTCACATTTTAGGTAATTACAACACTCCTCTTCTGTTTGTCCTGTCCAGGGCTCAAACAAGATAGATCGCCAGTTTTGCCGCAGACAGCGCCCCGCCACCCTCGCGGCCAAGTGAAATGCTTGTTCCCGAGATTACAGTAATTACAACCGCAGCGTGAGCTCCAAACACGCGCTAAATGAAACATCAGCACGTCACTAGGCAGATAAACAGCGCATTCTTGACCCCCCCTGGGCAGCCCTAACAAGCGCGACACACCTACGCATGGGGCGCGACACAGTAACGTGTTGTGGAAAATTAGTACGGTTTGGTAAACATTATCTGCGCCATCTTGCCTTTTCCCCTGATGCCACACTTTTGTCGTGCGCACCCGCCATTTTAGGTGCCTCGATCAGAACCACCCTCTGCACGCCACTGGCCCCCAGCATAGCCCTTCGCCCTCACAAAGCCCGCACGCTGACAACCCCCTCCGCTCGCACATGCCTTGGGTCATAAACCCCTCTTCAGCGCAGCTCTGCCTCAGAACCCCATCCTGTTCCCAGCGCGACACCTCCCTTCATTCCTTTCATGGTCCCAGGCCCTTTGATACAAACCCCCTTCCTGTGCGCCCGTTTGTCTTCCCAGGCCGACACCTAGCTCTGCAGATGCTGTTTATTGCCCCCCCCGTACAGTAGGAAGCTTCCCTCATCAAAGGACCCCCGAGTTGATCAAAGCCCCCACCCTATGAGATCCGATCAAACCCCCACATTCCGTGAATCGGCGGAATGTCCGGCTGCGCGATAATCATCACCTGTTGTGACCGGGGTGGGGACTTCAACTGTAAATGTGTGTGGGAACAGGCCTGAAGGGGAGATTCAGAGGATGTCCTTTCATACTTCAAAGCATTACAAAGATGTGTTACCTGCAATAAAGATGACGAAAATGTGTATAAGAGGCCAGGCCTCAGAGATGCGGTTAGAGCACCTCGTGACGATACTGGCTGTCTGAACTGATGTGTTCTCCTCCGGAGAGAATAAACCTTGTTTCCTGCCTTCCAGTCTCCAGCGCCTGCCTCTTCATTGATTAATATTCTGTGGGTTAAAGAGGCGATACCGCCGGGCAAATATTGATTGTCCCTGACCTGGTTTTTACAATTGGCGTCCCAAGCGTGGGGCCCATCAGCGACACGTGGATCCAGTGGGAGAGGTCCTGACGACAGAGTGAACGACTGCAACGATCGGGAGAGCTCTTGCCCAATAGACCCTCGTCTGGCAGCCGATCATCCGAACTTCACTAGTTCCGAACAGACCTCTCTCGAGTGATCTACGGTCCTGACTGGGAACCATCAGGAGTGCCGCGAGGAATACGAGGAAAAGAGGACGATCGGGCGCTGGATTCGGAAGATAAGAAACTGTCCATACGGTCCGGGTAAGGTCGTGTAAACACGACGAATTGCGAAACGATTGTTTAATTGACCGGAAAATACTAGTATTACTCTTTGTTAACTTATTTGGAGATTCACTGTCTGCACACGGAGAAACAATAGGCTCTTTCTCTTTGCAAACAGTGAAGGATAGGTAACGCAGCCAGCGTGCCTATCTTTCTCCCCCACTGATATTGATTATTTGTTTTCGGGAGATTTCCCTCTCCCACACTGATTAATTGTTTTTCACCCCGAACTACTGTTCGCGGATTGTTTTCTGGAGATTCTTTGTCTGCAAACAGGAAAGAACAGGTTCCCCTTTGCAGATAGTGAAAGGGTAGAGGACGCAGACCTTTTGCGGGCCTACTTATTCTCCCCACTGGTCGTTTATTGTTTATTTGATATTGGTCCATGAGGTATTCACTGCCTGCAAACAACGTAGAATAGAAATATTCTGTCTAGTCTTTGCGCGCAGTGATAAGGTAGGCAGTGCTGACTTTTTGTCCCTCGTTGTGAGCTGTCATGTCTGTCTTCTCCCCACTGGTTGGTAGTTGGTTCAGCCCGGACCGTTTATTAGAAGTGGACCATCTAGCTTCGCTGGAAGGCACCCCTAATAAAGACATGTTCATAAACTATGGATTAGTTACCATAGCCTATAGTAAGCTGTGGCATAGGTATACCAAAGAAAATCAAGAGAAACAGTGGCCACTGATAGGATCCTTCGATCTTGATAAAATAGAAACGTTAGAAATAGCCCTTCGTAATAATAAGACAACGCCTATTATGCTCGACAGTCTCGGTATGTGGCGCAAAGAAGCAATGCAACGAAAGGAAAGAGACGAGGACAGAGTAGGTAAAGGAATATATCGACAGGACAACCCCAGGACACAACGACCCGAAAGTAATCCCCCGACACTACGCACAGGACGACCAGACTTAGGGCAAAACCAATGTGCTTTTTGTAAATATGCCGGGCACTGGAAAGCCCAATGCCCGACTCTACTGAACGAGAGTAGGAACAGAGGGCCGACAGGAATAACAGGCCGGCAGGAAGGGAAAAGGCGCGAGACAAAGATGAATCAGACTGACATGGACAGGCCAGATAGAACCACCACGTTTGATTATGCCCGATGGCACAGATTTCGCCAGGCCGATTTCAGCGACATGTTCGAGTCCTCATAGATCGAACAACGCTAAGACAAGAAACCCAGTCTAGCTCTAAATTACCCGGTGACGAACCCTGTACTACCGCTACTGTTCCCTAACACAAAACAAAAGAAAAGCCACCCTTTTTTTTTCGGATAACTTACAGAAACAATACACAGAGTAGTCTCGGACAGATTAGTATACATTCCATTAATGAACTCAAACTTCGAGTGCAATGGGACTGATTACTCTCTGCTGCCCCCCCCCCCCACTCTGTAAAAAGAAAGGAGCAGTTACAGGCATGCATAGACAACCCCCCATTACCCAGACATGCCTGTCCAAACAAAATACCTACCCCCACTCCGGAAGTTCCCGAAATGCCGCAGGTCACCGGTCACGCCCATCCGGAAGGTGAACCACACAGCACGTGTGGGGCGGGGCCTGCTGACAGCCATCGATCGGATCACCAGTGGGATGTCCAGGAGGCACCACGGGCCCGGCATGAAATGGCTGTCCCATCCTCTTCTTCGTGGGGTGGGCTGGGAGGGAGAGGCGACGCGGACGGACCTCTCCCACCTCCTCGGATAGGAGGCTTCCCAGCCCCAGTCCGGCCATCACAAATACCTCCGCTGAAATTAGTCCAGGTTGGGCTGGGAGGGAGAGGCGACGCGGACGGGCCTCTCCCACCTCCTCGGATAGGAGGCTCCCAGCCCCAGTCCGGCCATCACAAATACCTCTGCTGAAATTGGTACAGGGTGGGCTGGGAGGGAGAGGCGACGCGAACGGGCCTCTCCCACCTCCCCGGATAGGAGGTTAACCAGCCCCCGGCCCGGCGCCGAACTCCTCCAGCCAGGCGGCGCCCATACTTGCGCAGCACCGAACATACAACAGCGGCGCCCATACCTGCGCAGCACAGAACATGCAACGGTGGCGCCCATATTTGCGCAGCACCGAACATGCAATGGTGGCCATACTTCCGCAGTACAGGACATCCGCCACAGGTGGCCATACTTACGCAGCACGGGACATGCACTGCAGGCGGCCATACTTCCGCAGCACAGGACATGGGACTTGTGGACCACGGGATGTAGAGTGGCCATCATGCATGCCCATGAAAGAGGGCAGCATGGAGTGCACCGGGAGAGGGAGACGGCGCGAACGAGTCTCCCTCGCCCCCCCCCGGGTGGGGGCACCACAGCTGCACCCTAGCCGAGTGTCCTGCTCCCACGACACGGAGTTCCATTTCTGTCACCCCAAAAGGTCTCTTCCACTCTTGCAGACTCAACGAAGGGCGGCTGCTGCAGGGCCTCAAAATGGCGTCTGGGCCCCCTGGAAGGCGGGTCTAGGCCGCTAGAGTAACTTTGACCAGCAATGTAACTCGGGCGCTTGCCCACCGGGGCACGAGCCCCCACCTCCGACAGCATCTCCACAGCCTTGAAGATTCTACAAAAGTCCCCGGAGCCCTCGGCCCCTGCAGGCTTCCGGCGAGGAACAACTGCCTTGGTCGCTAACGAAATAACCACGACATAGCCACCCCTTCTGTTAGCATGAATTTTTGAACTGCCGAAAGGGACTCTGGTCCAACCGCCGGTTGTAGGAAACATTTTTCCCTGATGCTACTTCCGGACTAACCCGGCCCCGCCCAAAATGGCGCCAGTATCAATGAGAACTTACGAACACCTCGTGGTGTTTTTAGCTAAAAAGACTCGATGTTCTGAGATATATATATATATATATATGATCCTTTGTACACTTGACGTAAACGAGGGAGGGTTCACTCGACGAACATGTAAAAGAACCCCGTGAAAAATGTTGTTTTCGATGTACGATTTAGTATGATATTATTGGAGCCGATACATCACCTCGCTGGTGACACACGCCCACGGTATGCATATAGGAAATCTGATTGCAACTAGTCTGACTGTGCTTCCAATTATGAAATAAATGCCCCTTGATCCCTCACCTTTTGATAGACCTTTTTAGTTTCCTGCAACTGACTAAATAAACCTTTTTAATGTTTTTAATGCTGCAAAATGCCCCCCCTTACTGTACGTGCTTCAGCCGTCGCCATGTCCGGCCAAATATGATTGCACCCTCATATCTACATGCTGAACGATTGTGCAAATAAAGGTTTTCCAAACTATGAACAGGTATTGCATGCTTTTTTTTAAATGTGGGATCAGCGGGAGAGTTTTTCTGTGCACCCTGCTTTGCTCTCTCTTTTAGGTTATTAGAAGATGGTTGCCCAGCCCCGGATGGAGGATCGAATCTAAGACACGATACTCTGCCTCCAAGTATGCGACTGGCTTAGGAACTAACGCATGGAGAAGGACCTCGACTTCCGAGGATGGGTAAAATGAAGCGGTGTAAATGATAGAATGTTATGAAGGTACGGCACTCAAAGGTACTAGGGAACAACGTTGGCCGAAGAACTGATATGCCTTAGAACATCACAACGTTGAAAGAGATTTAAGGACCCCGATAGCTAGATACACTTACCAACTAGATACCTCGCACTAAGTGCTTCTGATTTTTAACGTTTCCCTACACACGACCTATAAGGACACACTGCCCCCCCCTGGCTTCAGAAACCAAGACCCCAGGGATTCTACCCCGAGGAGATAAGACGAGTATGAGGTAAGTAAAGGACTTTCATGCCCATGCATTTGATATGCGCGAATGTTGTCCCCCTCCCTTCCCCTCTTTTCCTCCCTCTACAGGTTACATTGGAAATCACGGCCGAGGTATGGTGAAGATCTGAAGCCTCGCCATGTCTGATACATGAAGCGGACTAACGCTGCAAGGTGGCACCTAAGCACACCCACAAACTGCTCTTGTAACGAAAGGGCCAATAAGTTGTATGATATGATAAAACACGGTCACCCCTAATCCTTGTTGCGTGAATGGGCACGTGTCACGTATGTCTGAAACTATGCCGTGTTGCGTGAATGGGCACGTGCCACGTATGTCCGAAACTACGAGAAAATGTTTTTGTGTGACTGAAGCGTTGACTTAACTGGTCAAAGGACCAAGAATGCAAGAAGTGCGGCACAATGGTGCCCTTTTTATTCAATGCATGCCCCCTGTACCCGGCCTAATGCTCGTCCGTCCCAAACTGCATGCTTTCGAAATTCTAACTCAGACCCGTAATGTCTCATGTTGTGTAATGCGCTGAATAGCCTATCTTAAATACACGGCCACTCCCCATGTCGCACGTGTACTATTTAGCCTATCGTTGCACATCTCTCTCTCTCTCTCTCTCTCTCTCTCTCTCTCTCTCTCTCTCTCTCTCTCTCTCTCTCTCTCTCTCTCTCTCTCCCTCCTCCACACTCCCACTCTTCCGAACGACTAGCACCTAAATTGGCAAACCGCCACCCCTAGTGCACCCCCCAATTGGCTCCAAATACCGCAAGTATTTGCACAAAATTCGTCTTAAATAAAATCACCCTGATGCCGTGTCACTACCTCTCCTTTCTGCTAAAAATTGATGAAACCGAGAATTGGCCAAAAGGGAAAGGACAGGTAAGACGACTGAGGTTCCCTAATCTGACCCGTAATAAGGGAACTACATGTCAGCGGCTTCTATGATAAAAAAAAAAATGCCTCAGATAACGCGACCTTCCCCGTCCCGAATTGTCGCAATCCCCAAACAATAAAGGTGATCGAAACATCCCCATCTTCCCAGAACGCCCCCAGTTTTGTATCAGCTGCCCCAGACGAGATTTTTAAAAAAATGTCCCTCACCCCCGGTTGCAAGAGATGGGTCGACTTACGACTAACACGGGCCAGCCGTTGTTCCTAGAAATGATTTGTTGATAAGCAAGCTACAGAGTTTAGAATTCGAGAAATGTCACTGAACGCTTACCAACTGAACTGTGGCCTTCTGCTAAATAACGCCCTTATGACACAAAGCAAGACGATAGTCCCTTACCACAGTTTGCTATGTCCCTAGTTGTTTTCCATAAAACCCCGGTTTTTTAATTAAGTAGTCAGGTTGTAAGAGGCTATGTAGGAACTAGAATGATGTTTGCAAGTTAAGATTAGACTGAAATGAAGAAAATTGTTGCAATGAACCCTGTTGAAAGTAGAATGTTTAGCTGAAAGGTAGGATGCATTGATAGAATGGAAAATTGTTTTAGCCTATGTTCGTCCCTCAGGAAGATACCTATCAGACCATGGTGATAGCACGTTGCACTTTTTCGTAAAATATAAAGCCCTGGAGAACGGTATAGCTTTGTAAGGCTCGTACTAGGAAGGTGGGTCTCTGTCAGAAGAACTGACGTAACTGTGATAAACAAAATGCAATGAAAAGGTACCAGATCTCGTACCCCGACAATGAATGTAACACCAACAAACACCGAAGAAATAGTTACGAAGGAAAGTTATAGGAAATCCAACGAGCCCATCGTCAATTATTTATATGTTGGTCGTGAACCCCAATGTAACGGATGTTTCTCATTTGCTTGGAGCTGGGAGAGAAATAGACTTATGTGATTACCTTCCTCTGCCAATTCTCTAAAGACTGTCTTTTCAAACTCATTTAAGGGTACCACTGTCGGAGGAGAAAGAGACCGGATGTGGGAGCACGCGGCCTGACTACAGACCGTGGGACATCTGCAACATTGGCCAAGGCGAGACCGCGACAGTAAGGAGTTGCAGGACGAGGCACTCTTTCCGACAAAATGAGAGGAAAGGGCTGACCTGATGCCCCTGCTCGATGTTCAACGTGTGCCGAAAAGTCCCCGCTCTCTGAACTCGGTCATGAGCCCGCCTACCTGAAATTTTCCGTCCCCCTGGTCTGTTCCCGATCTGTCCCTGCTCCACCCCCCCCTTTTTTTTCTCCGACCTACCCTAAGGACTACGCACACACTTCTTCTACCTGAACTTTTTGACAATCGACTCAAAAGGACACAGGGCGAAAAGGACCCTTTTTTGACCAGAAAAGCGAGGAAAAGGTCATGCCCTGCGACGCGGGACCTAGAATAGAGCTGGACCCATAGCTCCGCCGCCGGTGCTGCACAGTGCCAACAGATGATGACAAAGAATGCTGAGAACTCACTAACTTCGAACAATGACACCCTGGATTATTGTTTTTACTACGTCTCATTTCTCTCCCAGCCACCATTGTATTGATCATGCTCCAACCAAATATGAACAGAACTTACATATGTAATAACCTATCAGTTCACTTTCCGAATGACTACTAGTATCTGCGAAATGTACTCAATGCCCTCACTACAGAATCATTTTTTGTCCGATATTGCATTACTATGACTTTCCTGCAAACGAGTTTATCAATAGACCCGCCTCCTAAGACGAAAGGTTTTTAAATGAAATGTTTATAGCTCCTTCACCTGGGTTCCTACTTCTTTCACCACAGTAGACATGGGTAGGAAACAGGCCAGCAAGATGTCTTGGATATGTTAAAGGGAGGACTGTGGAAAATTAGTACGGTTTGGTAAACATTATCTGCGCCATCTTGCCTTTTCCCTTGATGCCACACTTTTGTCGTGCGCACCCGCCATTTTAGGTGCCTCGATCAGAACCACCCTCTGCACGCCACTGGCCCCCAGCATAGCCCTTCGCCCTCACAAAGCCCGCACGCTGACAACCCCCTCCGCTCGCACATGCCTTGGGTCATAAACCCCTCTTCAGCGCAGCTCTGCCTCAGAACCCCATCCTGTTCCCAGCGCGACACCTCCCTTCATTCCTTTCATGGTCCCAGGCCCTTTGATACAAACCCCCTTCCTGTGCGCCCGTTTGTCTTCCCAGGCCGACACCTAGCTCTGCAGATGCTGTTTATTGCCCCCCCCCCGTACAGTAGGAAGCTTCCCTCATCAAAGGACCCCCGAGTTGATCAAAGCCCCCACCCTATGAGATCCGATCAAACCCCCACATTCCGTGAATCGGCGGAATGTCCGGCTGCGCGATAATCATCACCTGTTGTGACCGGGGTGGGGACTTCAACTGTAAATGTGTGTGGGAACGGGCCTGAAGGGGAGATTCAGAGGATGTCCTTTCATACTTCAAAGCATTACAAAGATGTGTTACCTGCAATAAAGATGACAAAAATGTGTATAAGAGGCCAGGCCTCAGAGATGCGGTTAGAGCACCTCGTGACGATACTGGCTGTCTGAACTGATGTGTTCTCCTCCGGAGAGAATAAACCTTGTTTCCTGCCTTCCAGTCTCCAGCGCCTGCCTCTTCATTGATTAATATTCTGTGGGTTAAAGAGGCGATACCGCCGGGCAAATATTGATTGTCCCTGACTGGTTTTTACAGTGTTGCGCCACACAGTTTGGAAAGCTGTGGTTTAGAGGGTAGGAAAGTTTTGGGGTACAGGGGAATTTTTGGGGTTCAGGGATAGGTTTGGGTTTTGGGGTACAGGGGTATATTTAGGGTTCAGGTATAAGTTTGGGTTATGGGGTATTTTTAGGGTTCAGAATTAGGTTTGGGTTTTGGGGTGCATGGTGTATTTTTAGGGTTCAGGGATAGGTTTGGGTTTTAGGGTGATAGGGTTGATTGAGGGTTTAGAGGGTATTAAAGTTTTGGGGTACAGGGAATTTTTAGGGTTTAGGGTGGGTTTTGGGGTACAAGGGCATTTTTAGGATTCAGGGATAGGGTTGGTTTTAGGGTGCACAGTGTATTTTTAGGGTTCAGGATGGGTTTGTGTTTTGGGGTGCTGAGGTTTATTTAAGGGTTTAGAAGGTATTAAAGTGTTGGGGTATAGGGTATTTTTAGGGTTCAGGGATAGGTTTGGGTTTTGGGGTGGAGGGTTTATTTTTAGGGTTCAGGATTGGTAAATGTTTTGGGGTGATAAGGTTTATTGAGGGTTTAGAGGGTATTAAAGTTTTGGGTTACAGGGGAATTTTTAGGGTTTAGGGTGGGTTTTGGGTTTTGGGGTAGAGGGGCATTTTTAGGGTTCAGTGATAGGTTTGGGTTTTGGGGTCCAGGGTGTATTTTTAGGGTTCATGATGGGTTTGTGTTTTGAGGTGCTGATGTTTATTTAAGGGTTTAGAGCAGGGGTCTTCAGATTGTCAGTTTGCCTTAGTGGCGTCGGGCTGATTGAGGGTGCTCACGGCGGAGGCCTAATTCACACAGAGGGGTGAAAAACAACAAAGCCTCATTAACAAGTAAAAGGTATTTTAAAGACCTGTGAAGTACTCAGGTGTGGCTTTGTGTGTGTCCCTGAAGGTGTTTAAGCCTGGCTCACATAGGGGGGGGGGGGTCAAGCTACTAAAAATTTCGACTCTTCCAGCAATATGCGGAGTGGAGATGCAGGGGCTCTAAGAAGGAGTGAAAAACAACAAAGCCTCGTTAACAAGTGAATGCTTTTTAAAGACCTGTGAAGTGCTCGGGTGTGGCTGTGTGTGCGCCCGGGAAGGGGGTAGAAGGGCCCAATGGGCGTTGCGCACCTGATGAATATACGACTCCCGAAGGACTGGCCGGCATGATTGTAGCAGGTGTAAAGTGAAAGTAAGCCGCCGTGTATCGAACCCTGCCTTTAACAACTTTATCTACTGCTACGATGGATGGATGCCGGTTCTCGTCATCCGAACCTTTCCTGTCACGCAAAATCAACGCCAAGTTTCCCGCCACGGATCAAAATAACATCTAACTATATTTAGAAACCCACGGCCTGCATCTAGGCTTAGTTCAGCACTAATTACTACTACCTTTATCCCTTTAATTTTACAACGTTCCTACATTTTCTAAAGAAGTCTTCCTCACCTAATGCTGGTTAAACGTCCTTATTTCAGCTGCGGTGAGTATCATCCCGACTGTGAACATGTATTTTGGTTTAGAGTGGTCTGGAGAGGTGCTGTGCCCTGATGCAGCAACCGGACGCAGCACTAGCGCCTCCTAGTGGCAGTCTGAACCCAGAACTAGCTCCAGTAGTGAACGCAGAAGAAACTGGTCACTGTTTTGCTGTTCATCTATGTACAGGCAGGAATTGTCAAGTGAGGGTATTGAAGATTAGCTATTGTTATGAGGCTTGTCGCAGAGAAGTGAATGATGTCTATGTTCATAGAATGTTGTCTATTATGGTGCAATTCCGGTCTGCCAGTTACAAATTGCTCTTTCTGCTATATTCTATGCCAGAGTGCGGCTCTGTAGGGTGTTAAAATACAGATGAAATATTGAAAACCAATCCTGCCTGCAGTGCCATATTGACTTAAGAACAGTGGAGACAAGATTAGCCACCTATGTTAGTTCATTGGACTGCAGCTGACAGCTTATGTAATTTATTATGAGAATACACATCACAACTTTAAAGTAAAATAAAAACACGTCCCTGCTGCTGTGGAGTCAATCAATCAATCAATCAAAGCATTTGTATAGCGCACTACTCACCCGGAGGGTCTCAAGGCGCTGGGGGGTCCGCTACTGCTCGAACAGCCAGGACTTGAGTTGCTTCCTGGAGAGGTGGTCTTGGGTCAGACGGAGGTGGATGGGGAGGGAGTTCCACATCTTGGCCGCCAGGTAGGAGAAGGATCTTCCTCCCGTTGTGGCTCTTCGGATGCGGGGTACGGCGGCGAGGGCGTGGCTGGTCGATCGAAGCTGGCGGGTGGGAGTGTAGAAGGTCAGGCGGTTGTTGAGGTAGCTTGGGCCTTGGTTGTGAAGAGCTTTGTGTGCGTGGGTGAGGAGTCGGAATGTGATTCTCTTGCTGACGGGGAGCCAGTGCAGGTCTCTCAGGTGTCCGGCGATGTGGCTGTGTCGAGGAATGTCCAGGATGAGGCATGCTGAGGCGTTCTGAATGCGTTGGAGTCTTTTCTGGAGCTTGGCTGTGGTTCCGGCGTAGAGGGAGTTGCCGTAGTCCAGTCGGCTGGTGACGAGGGCCTGGGTGACCTTCTTCCTGGTTTCTGCGGGGATCCACCGGAAGATCTTACGTAGCATGCGTAGGATGTTGAAGCATGACGAGGAGACGGCGTTGACTTGTCTGGTCATGGAGAGGCACGAGTCCAGGATGAAGCCCAGGTTGCGTGCGTGGTCTGTTGGTTTGGGTGCGCTGCCCAGGGCAGGGGCCACCAGGAGTCGTCCCAGGCGGAGGGCAAAGATCCCAGGATGAGGACTTCCGTCTTGTCTGAATTCAGTTTCAGGCGGCTGTTCATCATCCACTCGGCTACGTCTTTCATCCCTTCGTGTAGGTTGGTTCTGGCGGTGGCGGGGTCGCTGGTGAGGGAGAGGATCAGCTGGGTGTCGTCGGCGTAGGAGATGATGTTGAGGTTGTGTTGGCGTGCGATGGCCGCAAGGGGGCTCATGTAGATGTTGAACAGCGTGGGGCTGAGTGATGATCCTTGTGGTATGCCGCAGATGACTTCGGTGGCCTCGGATCTGAACGGGGGGAGGCGGACTCTCTGTGTTCTTCCGGCAAGGAAGGAGATAATCCATTAGAGTGTTTTCTCTTGGATTCCGATGTTGTTGAGGCGCTGTACTAGGGTGCGGTGGCAGACCGCATCGAACGCCGCGGAGAGGTCCAGGAGGCTGAGGGCCGCTGTTTCCCCGTTGTCGAGCAGGGTTCGGATGTCGTCGGTGGCTGCGATGAGGGCGGTCTCGGTGCTGTGGTTGGCTCGGAAGCCGGACTGCGAGTGGTCGAGGGATCCATTCGTCTCGAGGAAGGCGGCCAGCTGGAGTCAAACTGTGCTCAGAATTCTCTACTGTTCCAAAGAAGATACATGGTAAGCTACTGCCAAGGAAGCACTAGGGTCCTCGCATATGTCGGGAGAGTTTATAATGAGAACTGATTTAGATTCATAAAGAAGTCAAGGAGGCAAAAGAGGCACAGACATCAAGAAAGGGAGACACACATGGATAGAGCTGCATAAAGGGATACAGATTGCGACAGAGAGCTACCGTGAGTGACTTGTAGAGATTGATAAGAGATGGAGATAGACTGACAGGTAGATATGGACAGGGAGCTACATATATATTTATACACAGGCAGCTACATATAGGGCCAAATAGATGTAGACAAAGACAAATACAGATAGAGTTAGGTAGATATATATAGAGAGAGCTAGAGACTTATCTGGCTCTTTGTTTTTTCTCTTTTGCCAGATTTCTATGTCTCTTCCTGTCTTTTCTTTGTAACCCCCTTTATTTTTAAAGCTCTACCCTTGCATTTTTTTCACCCTATATCTCTGTATCTGTTTTCTCATGGTGTTTCTTGCCCAGTGTCTATCTTACGCTGCCTCTTCCTGTCCTTAAGTCTGTCTTTTGATCACTTCCTGTCTCTATCTCTGTTGTGTCTGCATGTATCTCTCTGACTTTGACTTATGTCTATACCATTTTATCCATTGGTCCATCTTTCTCTCTTCTTCTGATAAGTAAAGAAAAGGGCCTCGGCTGACTGACATGTAGTTTCGGGCAGCAGTGGGCTTAAGCCTAAACCTGAACCACCAAGCATGCATTCAATCAGTGCCCCTGGTCTTCGTCATATGGGTGTGTGGCCCAACAGTGTCTAACACCACACAGGTTCAGGGCTGAAATAAACAAGCCCTATAACCCATGCGCACAACCTGGTGTGCCTTTTAAAAATGTCTTCATTGCTTGACCCTCATTCACAGCAAGCGTCATAGAGGGCATCATGAAGCACGACGATGGATGGCCTTGCATAAGAAATCACAAAATGAGCTAAACATTGGGAGGTGCGTGACCCCTCTGCTCCTATCAAGAACCCACCACTGGAATTGTCAGTTCGAAAATGATGCATACAGGGGCGTACTTCCATGGGTGAGACTGGCAGAGTGTGAGTCTGATACCTGCCGATGAACTCTCCAATGTACCTCCACTGAAAAAGAGGGACAGGGAACAGGACCAACAAGATGCATTGTAGGGGGAGAGTTGGAGGGACAATTATATTTTCATCATGAGCATCTCCTATAAGATATGCTGTACATAGAACAGTATCCTATATTCTTATTACTGCTAAATACATATCATAACTAGCATTTGCAAAGCCAGTAACTATCGGGCGGGAGGTGGGGGACAGGGACGGGGGGGGGGGGGGGGGGGGCGTGGAGAGAGCAAGAAACTATGCACTCCGAAAGCGTGCTGAAAGTAATAAAAAAAATCTAGTCAGAACACTGAGACGAATTGCTTCTGGGTGCAACAAACACAACAAAAGGGAGAAAAGCCTATGAATCAAGAGCAAACAGGGATGGACAACAAAGCCAGCCAATCATGAGCAAGGGGTGGACCAAAAGCAGCCTTTAAGTCAATTGAAAAATGTAGGTTTGCCTAAAAACCGCTAAAGCACGTTTTAGTCAATATATAAAAGCTAGAAAATTATGTTTTGTTGGAGAACAATGATTTATTGAAATATTTGTTGAACTGGTAGGTTGGCCTTATGAGTCTGTGGGCTATTAGCATTTACCTGCTTGGAAGTCCCACACTGAAATATAGAAGAAAAGGCAAATCAAATATACATTTATTGGAAATAGCAATCCTAAAGTCATGACTGCTTAAATAAAGAGAAAAGCCTTTGAAATACGATTAGGTACATTATGATGTTCTCTATGCACCTTATTCACTTTTCAGCATAACAACGTAAAATACAAGGAGCAAGGTTGTGTACTGTCCTATTTCACATCCTTTTTCTCCCGCACTCCCTGTCCCAAACAACAATGGGGCTTATTTACAAGCCCCTTGCGCCACTTTTCCGTCACTTTTCCCATGTTACAAGTGACGCAAAAGTGGCGCAAGGCGCTTATAAATCTGCCCCAATATGCGTTATCTCAAAGTAAGTTGTTGGAGATGCATGGGCCACAGCCTCTCTATGTTTCCTGCTCAAGCTACGTTTAAATAGATGTATATTATATTATTAATAACGTTTTTTAACAATAGTGCAACAAACTGTGTTTCTCTGGTGGCTGCAGTTGCTGCTGTCATCAGCTTAATGTCTAGTAAATATATTTCTCCCGCAGGTGAATACAAAAGAAATAGCTCTATTTGTCGAATGCTGGCATGAATAAAACCGATTTGTTACACTCACTGGTGGATATTCACAAGGAAGTGGCGGAGAGAGGCGTTAGCCTTCTTGGCTTAACGCCTTTCTACGCCACTTCGGAAAAGCAAGGCTGCCCCATATTCACAAGGATATGGTGCAGCCTTGCGTTTCCCCCTGCAATGACGTTAAGTTTCACAACTTAGCACCAACGCAGGCACTCTTGCACCAGAGTGCAAGGGTGTCTGCAAGCAGGGAGGTTTGTTTATGTAAAGGAAGGTGTCCCGTCCTGCACATAAACAAACTTAAAAATGCCAGTTTGTAACTTACCTGTGTGCTACTTCATGCAGCACACATGTAAGTTACAAAACTGCATTTTTTTATTTTTTTTAAAAGGTTTGTTTATGTACAGGAAGGTTCACCTTCATGTACATAAACAAACCATGGCATTTTGCATTTCCTATGTATATCTGCACAAGACAGCACACATGAAAAATGCAAAAACGAGGAGAAATGCTATCGCCACCTTAACACCAGGGTTTTCCTGGTCTTAAGTTTGGCTTTAGCTCCCATCTACGCTGCCCTTGTGAATAGAGGGCAGCGTAAATATCAATGGGTGTTGCGGTGGAACGCTCACCACAACACCCACTGCACGCCCCTTTCACGCTAAACACAGCGTGAAAGGGGGCATATTCGCAAGGCAGCGATAGGCCATGTTAAGTGGACAAGGCAGCGTTAAGCCACGTTAAGTGGCTAAACGCTGCCTTGTGAATAAGGCGAGGCCCCTATCGCCGACGTTGTGGTGTCGATAGGGGCTTGTGAATATGCTCCATTGTTTCCCTGTTTATGCATTGTGCCTAGTGAAGTGAGTCTCTGCTCTCGGCTGTGAGACTGTCAGTGCTTGCTGACAAGCGCAACTGGTATTTCATAGCCAATCTGGAGAGCCAAGAATCCCTTTGTATACTTCCCTCCTCAGGGATAGCGTAGTTGAGCAGTTCAAGCTTACTGTACGCAGTTACTCTATGGCACTCCATTTGCACACCACAATGTTCAGGTAGAGTAACATTCAGAATAGGTCTTTACGTATAGGAAATGTAGTGCAGTTAATATAAGCCACACCAATGGGAGTAGAAAGGTCCTAGTACTGAAATTGAGATATGGGCTTAAATATTATTCTAGCATTTATAATTAAAAACTGTACAGGGTGACACGTTATGAAACCTACACTGTTCATAAACAGCAATGCCTCTCAATGCAGTTCCTTGTCAGCAGATGGAACCTAGGGCCATCTCGGCTACTTCTAAAGGATAGCTGGTAACCTCCAGTCAGTGAATAGATCCAAAATATAATTTATCCACTTTTTGTTTTTCGTTCTTTAATGTTGTATAGTCATCCACTTCCTCCACAGCTGAATGTTTTCAGGTTACAATTCAATGCAGGTCAATTATCTTTAACGACACACATGCTTCACTATGGCTCCAAACATAAAAACTGAATAATGTATAGAGAAGATGTCAGAAGTTGGCATTTACATTTAAGTCACGTGGAGATCAGAGATTCAAGCATAAACACTTCAAGAGAGTGAATGACCTTTTCCCCATATACCTCACTATGACAGGCGCAAGGGGATAAGATCTGCCAGTATTCACCCGAACCCTAGGACACCTCATCCTGCACACAGATAGAATGGATCTGAGCCCATGGCAGGCATTGGACATAGTTGTGGCTGTTAAGGTTCTTGAAATCTGACTACTTCACTACTCATGCATATCATTTATGGTGGTCTAATTACCTTGGCTTGGGCTGGCTGCGTGCATGTGGCATTCATTCCTTTTACAGTATCCTACAAAAAACAGATTTTGTAAGTTATGTGCAGTTAATATATTCATCTCTCAGAAGATATGACATTAAACAAATTCAATGATATGACGGTCAAACATCCACTCTAATGTGCAGTATGCAAAGTTTTAATACAGTCAACAACAGGAAGGGACAACGAGGGGACGATATTTAAAGGGGTCCAGTGTGCGGTCCCAACAGTCTATATAACAAATAATAGCACACAGTTCCCCTGGGATTAGTGATTGCGTAGTGTAGGGTGCTGTCTTCCTCTCTGCCTAGAGTGCAACAGGGAAGGGTATCCCTTGTCGGAACTAGGGATGCCTCACACAACAGGCTGGTTTAATGGCTATTGTCATGTCACCAGCTAGTCGTCTCGTGTCATCATCGGCGCCCTGCTCCAACGTCAAGCCGGCGCTGCAATGCCTGATGGGTAGCACGAGGTGCTACACTCTTGTGGAGATCTTTTGTTCCTTGCCGGTGGATGAAAGGGTGTGAGGGCCCTAGTGAGTGAAGTAGTGAGCGTGAGTGCAGTGGGTTAAAAAAGGTTGGTGTGATCTACTGCTTTGTCTTTAATCGTGTAGTTCACCACCTTAATAAAAAGTGTGAGGGGTAATGGGACTACAGTAGTTACGAGAAGTCAGTCCCGTTCAACCCTCAATTGTGGATCGGTCGACATGTTTCATGCCCTATTGGCAATTCTTCAGGACCAAAATGGTGCTCATAAACTTAGTGAGATGCCCCGCGGCAGGCTGAGGCATCTGAAGGATACAACCTGTGTGGTTGCCGGATCCAGCCAGAGAGGGGTTCCTGCATCAGGCGGATGCCCCTCGATGGCGGTCGTAAGTACCCCTGGGCTGCTCCCGTGGGGTCTGCGGGAATGGGGCAGTTATCTCAGCAGAGCGGGCGGGTGACCTATGCACCTAAACCCACGTACCAGCGCGAAGTATCGCCAAAAGCAGCCGTCTTTAAGTTTTAATACACGCAAAAATAATTTTATCTCCTTTCGGGTCCATTGGAGTTTTGCAGTTGACATGCCTTGAAAGTATAGTGGCTCAAAAGAGGACTGCAGTATACCTAACCACTGTAACACGGTAAACAACCATTATCACAAATCTTTCTTTCCGCATACCATCACTCCGCATACTTTTATTACGCATCTACCATGACTCCGCAATGCCATTATAACGCATGGCATCACATTTTATATGCTTTTACCACGCATACATTTACAACGAAATTCGTTGTAAATGTATGAATGGTACATACATACATTAGGATAAGGTAAGTATCGGTATAGGGGTATATATTTTGGGGTTCTGAGGTATATGTTTTGGGGTGATGGGGTATTTTAAGGGTTCAGGGATAGGTTTGGGTTTTGGGGTGCAGGGTGGATTTTTAGGGTTCAGAATGGGATTGTGTTTTGGGGTGCTGAGGTTTATTGAGGGTTTAGAGGGTATTAAAGTTTTGGGGTATAGGGTATTTTTAGGGTTCAGGGATAGGTTTGGGTTTTGGGGTGGAGGGTGTATTTTTAGGGTTCAGGATTGGTAAGTGTTTTGGGGTGATAAGGTTTATTGAGGGTTTAGAGGGTATTAAAGTTTTGGGTTACAGGGGAATTTTTAGGGTTTAGGGTGGGTTTTGGGTTTTGGGGTAGAGGGGCATTTTTAGGGTTCAGGGATAGGTTTGGGTTTTGGGGTGCAGGGTGTATTTTTAGCGTTCATGATGGGTTTGTGTTTTGAGGTGCTGATGTTTATTTAAGGGTTTAGAGGGTATTAAAGTTTTGAGGTACTGGGGTATTTTTAGGGTTCACGGATAGGTTTGGGTTTTGGGGTCCAGGGTGTATTTTCATGGTTCAGGATGGGTTAGTGTTATGGGGTGATAAGGTTTATTGAGGGTTTGGAGTGTTAACGTTTTTGGGTATAGGGGCATTTTTAGGGTTCAGGGATAGATTTGGGGTGCAGGGTGTATTTTTAGGGTTCAAGATGGGTTAGTGTTTAAGGGTGCTGGGGTATTTTAAGGAGTAAGGGTGGGTTAGGATTAGGGGGTGCAGGGGTATTTAAAGGGACCAGGGAGGGATTAGTTTTTAGGGTGTAAAGGGTAATAAACAAAATATAAAAAAAAGAATATATATATATATATACATGTATATATATATATATATATATATATATATATATATATATATATATATATATATATATATATATATATATATATATATATATATAATATTTAAAATTAGTATATATATATATATCATGCATCATGGACAACAGCTTGCATTTGGCAGCACGATTTTAATGAAAGCACCATTGGTGAACTTTACTGCATAACAGAAGAAAATTACGCTATTAAGCACAACTTGAATTTCCGAGGCATGTTCATAAATGACTATCAAGGTGCATTCTGGGGGCTGTGGTATACTTCTGCAGGCATGTGACCACTAGGTATCAAAATAAATATGCTCACCTGTGATCAAGGCGATTAGACGCCGAAACGCACACGGAAGAGTTTGAGCGTGGTGTGTTCATGTTGAGACGAATAAAGTCAGCAGCGCCATAAATCGATGTTGGGCTCATCATCTTTTCCATGGTTTTCCCGTATTTACCAGGATCTCCATTCCTGGTTATGAGCCCGCCCTGCAGGACCGGGGGCCCCCAGAAAAGTGGAGGTGATGTTGTGGAATATTTACAGAGGGGGCATGGACCGCTCGCCGTCAAGTGCCAGCTAAATGAGATGAACACAGCAAGTTGGCAATGACGGATGAGAAAGGGAGGGGAGAGAGGCAGATTCCTCTCTTCTGTAACATCGTGTGTGCAGCACGAATTTTTGCATCATGGACAACAGCTTGCATTTGGCAGCACGATTTTAATGAAAGCACCATTGGTGAACTGTACTGCATAACGGAAGAAAATTACGCTATTAAGCACAACTTGAATTTCCGAGGCATGTTCATAAATGACTATCAAGGTGCATTCTGGGGCCTGTGGTATACTTCTGCAGGCATGTGACCACTAGGTATCAAAATAAATACGCTCACCGGTGATCAAGGCGATTAGACGCCGAAACGCGTAAGGAAGAGTTTGAGCGTGGTGTGTTCATGTTGAGACGAATAAAGTCAGCAGCGCCATAAATCGATGTTGGGCTCATCTTCTTTTCCGTGGTTTTCCCGCATTTACCAGGATCTCCATTCCTGGTTATGAGCCCGCCCTGCAGGACCGGGGGCCCCCAGCAAAGTGGAGGTGATGTTGTGGAATATTTACAGAAGGGGCATGGACAGCTCACCGCCAAGTGCCAGCTAAATGAGATGAACACAGCAATTTGGCAATGACGGATGAGAAAGGGAGAGGAGAGAGGCAGATTCCTCTCTTCGGTAACATCGTGTGTGCAGCACAAATTTTTGCATCATGGACAACAGCTTGCATTTGGCAGCACGATTTTAATGAAAGCACCATTGGTGAACTGTACTGCATAAGGGAAGAAAATTACGCTATTAAGCACAACTTGAATTTCCGAGGCATGTTCATTAATGACTATCAAGGTGCATTCTGGGGCCTGTGGTATACTTCTGCAGGCATGTGACCACTAGGTATCAAAATAAATACGCTCACCTGTGATCAAGGCGATTAGACGCCGAAACGCGTAAGGAAGAGTTTGAGCGTGGTGTGTTCATGTTGAGACAAAGTCAGCAGGGCCATAAATCGATTTTGGGCTCATCTTCTTTTCCGTGGTTTTCCCGCATTTACCAGGATCTCCATTCCTGGTTATGAGCCCGCCCTGTAGGACCGGGGGCCCCCAGCAAAGTGGAGGTGATGTTGTGGAATATATATATATATATATATATATATATATGCTCCAAAACAGGTTCGCTGCCGTCGGGGGCCCCCGGCCCATGCAGGGCGTTTATGGCTAACAACGGGAGACAGCGCTTCCCGCCCTTAACATCCAACAAACAAATGCGCCATAAGAAATGCGTTACTTACCTGTAACAGCAGTTATCCAGTATTGGTGTCTTTCATAGATTCACATGCCTGAATCATTCCCCGTCGTCGAGATGGGAGCCCCGGTAATAGAAAAGTAATGTCCTATAGACATACATAGAGAAAAATAGGCCTAAGGGCCTTGCCTTAGTAGCCTATCTATGTCCTTTTGTGAAAAGGACCAAATTTCCAAAGGTAGCCAATCAGCTACCACCTCCCTCTAGAACCTTCCTGCCAGGAGCCTCAGTCTCTCAGATTTTCGTACGCACCAAGCTAGGTAGACGTAAGATATGCTCTGTAGTGAGAGATGAGTCCTTCCTGGGGAGGTGGGAGGGTTGCATGTGAATCTATGAAAGACACCAATACTGGATAACTGCTGTTACAGGTAAGTAACGCATTTCTTATCCAGTATTATGGGTGTCTTTCATAGATTCACATGCCTGAATCAGAATAGCAAGCAATACATTATGCACATATGCGATGGAATATAACAGTCTGAGATAATACATATCATGTGACTAGATACCATCAGTAATATAGAGAGTAAAGTAAATAAATGTGCATACCATTGCAGGACGGTGGGAAGTAGGAAGGCTCATCTTACTGGAAGAGATGGCGAAGTACAGCTTGGCCCACAGCTGCATCCTGCATCAGTTCCGTGTCCAGGCAGTAGTGTCTGGTAAAGGTGTGCGGCGATTTCCAGGTGGCCGCTCTGCAGATATCCAGAATCGGTACACCAGCGAATAGTGCTGCCGATGTGGACACAGCTCTCGTGGAATGTGCTCGGACTGAGGAATGTAATGGACGTCCGGCTTTGTCATGACAAAATGCAATTGTTGCCGATATCCATCTGGAAATGGATTGTTTGGAGAGTGGCATGCCTTTTCTCGGCCTGCTGAAGGCAACGAAAAGTTGTTTGGTCTTTCTGAAAGCTTTCGTTTTGTCCAGGTAAAATTTTAGACATCTCTTAATGTCCAAAGAGTGAAGAGATCTTTCCGCCACTGTGCCTGGGTTCGGGAAGAATGAGCGAAGCACAAGCGGTTCATTGAGATGGAAGTCCGAGGGGACTTTAGGAATGAAACGTGGGTTGGTTCTTAAGATGACTCTGTCTTCTCTAAATTGCAAGAAAGGATCCTGTATCGAAAGAGCTTGCAACTCACTGACTCTTCTGGCTGATGTTAGAGCTAAAAGAAGTGCAGTTTTCCAGGAAACGTATTTGAGTTCAGCCCTATGGATAGGTTCAAATGGATGTTTCATTAACTGATTGAGTACAATATTCAGATGCCACGTTGGTGGTATTCGTCTTGGTCTAGGGAAAGATCTGTAAAGCCCTTTAAGGAACTGTTTTATCAGTCTGTTGGACCATAGTGAAGGGCCTTTTGAAGACCTGGTGAAGCGAGAGATTGCTGCCAGGTGTACCCTGATGGAAGCATGCGCCATACCTGTTTGGGCCAGATGCAGGAGATAAGGCAGTATCTGCTCTGGAGTGATTCTAAAAGGGTGTATATTGTTGTCTTTACACCAAATACAAAAGCGCTTCCATTTCAAGGAATAAGTTTTGTTCGTGCTAACTGCTCTTGCTTTAGCTAGGACTTCTTTGCACTCCTGCGGGATGCTTAGGTGACAGAATTCTCGGTACTCAGGAGCCAAGCCGATAATCTGAGAGATGTCAGATTCGGGTGGAGTATCTGGCCTTTGGACATCGAGAGTAGAGAAGGATGTTGAGGCAGTTGGATTGATGGACGGACTGAGAGGCGTCGGAGGTCCGCGAACCAATGTTGTCTTGGCCAGTATGGGGCCATGAGAATCAATGTGCAATGCTCCATTTTCATCTTCCGGATGACTCTGCTGATCAGGGGAAATGGCGGAAACGCGTACGCAAACACGTTGCGCCATGCGATGGAAAATGCATTTCCTAATGACCCCTGTTGGGGATGCCAACTTGCGAAGCTTTGGCATTTTTTGTTCTCCTTGGTGGCAAAGAGGTCTATTTGAGGTGTTCCCCATGCCGAGAAGATGTTGTCTAGAACTTGCTGGTTCAGTTCCCATTCGTGGGACATTGACCTCTGTCTGCTGAGAGCGTCTGCTATGACGTTGTCTTTTCCTGGGACATACTCCGATGTTAATGTGATGTTGTTGAGCAGTAGCCAGCTCCAAATTTTTTGTGATTCGCGAGACAGCGTCAGCGAGCGTGTCCCTCCCTGCTTGTTTAAGTAGTGCATTGTGGTCGTGTTGTCTGTCCTCACTAGCACTGCAGAATTTTTGATGCGAGGGAGGAATGCCTGTAGGGAGTGAAGGACTGCACGTAGTTCTAGGAGGTTGATATGCAGAGCCTTCTCTTGCTCCGACCATCTGCCGCTGATTTGTAAGTCTTGAAGGACTGCACCCCAGCCTTCGAGAGAAGCGTCCGTCGTTATGACGTGTGGAGTTTCTGGTAACAAGAACGTGAGACCTTTGGATAGGTTCTTGTGCTTCATCCACCAGCCCAGCGTCTCGGATATCTGTCGAGTGACGACTATGTGATCCTCGAAGGAATCTGTACATTGGGTCCACTGTTTGGTCAGGGCCTCCTGAAGGGGGCGCATTCTGAGCCGACAGTGAGGGATGAGTAGAATGCAGGAAGACATCATCCCTAGAAGAGATTTGAAAATCCTTACTTTGATGGTTGGTTTTGAAGATATCGCGGTAGCTAGAGTCATCAGTTTGTTTTTTCTTTCCAGAGATGGGAAAGCTTTGGAGGAAATGGTGTTTATAGTGGCCCCCAGAAATGTTATTATCCTGGTGGGTTGTAAAGTAGATTTTTCGAAGTTGAGAGTCAAACCCAGGTTCCGGAAAATGTTGAGACAGGCGTTGGAAGACAGCTGTGCGTCCGTGAGAGACGGTGCTTTCACCAGCCAGTCGTCTAGGTAGGGGAAGACCTGGTGATTCTGTTGTCTCAGGTAAGCTGCCACAGGAGCCAGGCACTTTGTAAAAATGCGAGGTGCTGATTTGAGGCCAAATGGGAGGACACAAAATTGGTAATGGAGACCTGCTACTTCGAATCGTAGGAATTTTTTGTGTCGTTTGTGTATTGGGACATGGTAATATGCATCTTGCAGGTCCAAAGATGTCATAAAGTCTCCTTCCTCCAGGGAGCCTAAGATTTCCTGGATAGTCACCATACGAAACGATTGGCTTTTCAGGAAGGCATTGAGTGCCCTGAGATCTAGAATGGGCCTCCATTTCTTCTTTTTCTGTTGGATTAAAAAGAAGCGGGAATAAAATCCCTTTCCCTTTTGAGCTGATGGGACTCGCTCTATTGCTCCCTTTTTTATCATGGAAGAGATTTCCTGCAGTAACAGACGAAGGTGTCTGTGATGATGTTTGTGAGGAGGGGTGAACGGTGGGATGGAGTTGAATTCCAAGGTGTGACCGTGTTGAATCAATTGTAGTACCCACCGATCCGTCGTAATCCTTTTCCAATTTTGGAGGAAATGTGTTAGCTTGCCACCAATTTTGAGCGGACCGGACGGTGGGGGGACTGGCTGCGGGAATTGGTCATTGTCTTCCGCCAGCCGTTTTCTTTTGCGATTTGCCTCTGAAGTTCGGTCTCCCGTAGGGGGTCTGACGACTTTGTTGTTGCTGCCGCTGTGGATATTGGGAGCGATTTTGATTATATGTGGATTTGCCTTGATAAGATCCTCTGTACGTGGATTGTCCTCGTCCTCTGTGCCCTCGAAAGGACTGGTTCCTGAATTGTAAAGTCCCGAGAGCCCTTGCAGTATCGGTGTCTTTCTTTATCGTCTGCAAGGCTTCATCTATTTTAGCTCCAAATAGTAGTTGTCCGTCATAGGGCATATCTACAACTTTGGTTTGTACTTCCTGTCTGAAGGACGTCGCTTTGAGCCAACCTTGCCTGCGCAAAACTGCGGCACCTGCAAGCTGTCTGAAGCCTGTCATGGCGACATCGACAGCTGAGTCTATGATTTCTGATGCCGATATTTGACCTTCATGAAGGAGTGCCTGGACCTCATTTTTCAAGTCATCAGGCACGTGCGTGAGATATGGAGCAATATCTTCCCATAGTTGCCTATTGTATCTGCCCAGCAGAGCAATGGCGTTGGCCACTTTGACCGTCATGGCTGACGTTGTGGAGAAGCGTTTGCCTATGCCATCCAATTTCCTGCCCTCCTTGTCTGGTGGTGCTGAGAGTGGCGAGGATGGGTTTCTGGAGTTCTTCTGGGCGGCTTGAGTGACGACCGAATCAGGTTTTGGATGTGAATTAAAACAAGTGGCTGCCGTTGACGGAGCCCTATATTTTTTGTCCAGTCTAGGGACCACTATTGAAACAGATGCAGGTGTTTGCATGAGTTGTAGCCCCTGTTCCCAGATATGTTCTATTATGGGAATGGATCGTGCCTCCTTTCTTATGGGGTCTTTGAAGTCATACAAGAAACAATCTGTTACTTTTGTTTCCATTGCCATGTGAAATCTGGTGGCCGCTCTCTCTATTAAATTGTGGAATCCACCGATATCCACTGGTGGAGAGTCTGATGTGCTGGGCTCCGGTGTGGCCGGAGAATGAGCAACGTAATCCTCATCATCTCTGTTTTGAGAGAGGTCATCTCTAACCTCACCTTCCTCAGGAGGTTCGTCGTCATCATCAGAGGATTGTATGTTGTGAACCTGTTCAGTATCTTGAGGAATAACCAAAGGCGTTGGTCTTGCCCTTGGTGATCTTTGCTGTGTGGAAGATTCTTGAGAATTGCCATGTGATGGTGTCGCTGACGATTCTGGGAATCTCTTTTTATAGTCTGTGATCAGGAATTGAAGATCCTGAACTATCTCGGCCGGTAATACGATCATTGGAGTGACTTGAGTATGTACCTGAGCCTGAATAGTTTCTTCCGTAAATATAACATCATCTCCGTCATCGTCAGTACTCTGGCATTTGACGTTGAGATCTGACGGGCTAGTAGCTTGTTCGAAGTGGTCATCATCTGATTCGTCAGCTTGAAGTATGTGAGAAGGAAGCAGTGATTGAACCCTACTGGGTGATGTTAATTCGGGCGTAATAGGGAGTTTGGTGACCTTTTTTGATGGAATTAACTCCGCTTTTTTCCATGGCGTCGATGATGTCGTCGTCGACGAGGTCGTCGACGAGGTCGTCGACGGTATCGCCGTCGATCGCTTTTCAAGCGTCGAGTGTCCCTTCGCCGATGAAGCTGTCGTCGACGAGGCGGTCGTCGACGGAGTAGCCGTCGACGGTGCCTTCGCCGTCGACGGAGTTGGCGTCGACGGTGCCTTCGCCGTCGTCGATGCGGTCGTCGACGGTGCCTTCGCCGTCGTCGTGGACGTCGACGGCAGTTTTGTCGTCGGCGTCGTAGTAGCCGTCGACGGTGTAGTTGTCGTCGGCGGTGCTCCTACCGTCGTCGGTGTCTTCGTCGACGATGCGGTGGACGTCGACTGAATTCTCGTCGACGATGTCGGTGTTTTCTGTTTTGTCAACGTCGACGGAGATGACGACGGAGTTTTGGCAAACGATTGCTGTTTTTTAATAAGTACAATCGACGATATTGGCTTACCCGTCGTCGACGAGTGGGTGGTCGTCGTCGTTGAAGTCAAGGCTGACGATGCCACCGTCGTCGAGATCGTCGTCGTCGATGTGGAAACATAGTTCGTTTTTCTTGAAGATAATGTCATCGACGTAGACGACGAGGACTGCGATGGCTTTCTGAAGGTTGCAGCATCCTTCACAGACGTATCAGATCTTGCCTCAGAAGACTTTGAAGTAGTCTTTTTGTGAGGGACGTCTGGATGGCCAGGGGAAGCCTCCCTTGGCCTTTTTAAGGACAGTTTTGAGGAAACTGAAGCCATTTCACTGCCCTCCGAGGAGAGCACCTCAACATCTCTGGTTTTTAGTCTGTTTAGCCAGAGAAGCAGTCTGCCTTCTCTATCCTTAAGGGTTTTGGTAGAGAATGTTCTACATACCCTGCAGTCCTTTACTGTGTGGTCAGGGTAGAGGCAGTAGAGGCAAGTCTCATGCTTGTCGTCGACGTGCAGTCTCTTCTTGCCACAAGAAGAACAAGCTCTGAATAGTCCTCTTTTCTGTTGTTCAGCCATATTTGAAGTAGAATCCAAGTTTTTGTGAAGAAAGTAAAGAATTTGAAGAAACCTGAGGAGAGCTCAGGTGGGGACTCCCTAGCACAACGTGCGGTAGAAAATCTGAGAGACTGAGGCTCCTGGCAGGAAGGTTCTAGAGGGAGGTGGTAGCTGATTGGCTACCTTTGGAAATTTGGTCCTTTTCACAAAAGGACATAGATAGGCTACTAAGGCAAGGCCCTTAGGCCTATTTTTCTCTATGTATGTCTATAGGACATTACTTTTCTATTACCGGGGCTCCCATCTCGACGACGGGGAATGATTCAGGCATGTGAATCTATGAAAGACACCCATAATACTGGATAACACTGGTTCTGGAAACAACTGGCTTTATTGAGATTAGCGCAGGCTGTAGCGAGGTGGAGCACCTGACGCGTTTCAGCGAATAGCTTTCCTCAGAGGTACACCACGTGTGCAGTCTCCCAGAAATCGTTGGTAAGTACCTGCCGGACTGCCACCATACTTCAAGTCCCATAATGCATCAGGAGTTGGTGTGGAGTACTAGTATGCAGTCCAAAGTGATGTAAGATTCCACACCAAAGTCCGACTTGTTGTTTAAGGTGAGTATGGTTGCTGGCAATCTCTGGTGCACACACAAGCGCAGCAGTAGCGAAATGTCAAATGATGCCAGATCCAAGACCTGCTCTACGGAGGAGTCATCCCTCTCGTGTCGCTCCCTTTCTCATCACCACCGCAAAGATCGCCGGTACATCCTCAGGCTCACGGTGGGTCGAGCGGGCCATGCCCCCCATTTTAATGCTCCAAAACAGGTTCGCTGCCGTCGGGGGCCCCCGGCCCATGCAGGGCGTTTATGGCTAACAACGGGAGACAGCGCTTCCCGCCCTTAACATCCAACAAACAAATGCGCCATAACACTGGTTCTGGAAACAACTGGCTTTATTGAGATTAGCGCAGGCTGTAGCGAGGTGGAGCACCTGACGCGTTTCAGCGAATAGCTTTCCTCAGAGGTACACCACGTGTGCAGTCTCCCAGAAATCGTTGGTAAGTACCTGCCGGACTGCCACCATACTTCAAGTCCCATAATGCATCAGGAGTTGGTGTGGAGTACTAGTATGCAGTCCAAAGTGATGTAAGATTCCACACCAAAGTCCGACTTGTTGTTTAAGGTGAGTATGGTTGCTGGCAATCTCTGGTGCACACACAAGCGCAGCAGTAGCGAAATGTCAAATGATGCCAGATCCAAGACCTGCTCTACGGAGGAGTCATCCCTCTCGTGTCGCTCCCTTTCTCATCACCACCGCAAAGATCGCCGGTACATCCTCAGGCTCACGGTGGGTCGAGCGGGCCATGCCCCCCATTTTAATGCTCCAAAACAGGTTCGCTGCCGTCGGGGGCCCCCGGCCCATGCAGGGCGTTTATGGCTAACAACGGGAGACAGCGCTTCCCGCCCTTAACATCCAACAAACAAATGCGCCATAACACTGGTTCTGGAAACAACTGGCTTTATTGAGATTAGCGCAGGCTGTAGCGAGGTGGAGCACCTGACGCGTTTCAGCGAATAGCTTTCCTCAGAGGTACACCACGTGTGCAGTCTCCCAGAAATCGTTGGTAAGTACCTGCCGGACTGCCACCATACTTCAAGTCCCATAATGCATCAGGAGTTGGTGTGGAGTACTAGTATGCAGTCCAAAGTGATGTAAGATTCCACACCAAAGTCCGACTTGTTGTTTAAGGTGAGTATGGTTGCTGGCAATCTCTGGTGCACACACAAGCGCAGCAGTAGCGAAATGTCAAATGATGCCAGATCCAAGACTTGCTCTACGGAGGAGTCATCCCTCTCGTGTCGCTCCCTTTCTCATCACCACCGCAAAGATCGCCGGTACATCCTCAGGCTCACGGTGGGTCGAGCGGGCCATGCCCCCCATTTTAATGCTCCAAAACAGGTTCGCTGCCGTCGGGGGCCCCCGGCCCATGCAGGGCGTTTATGGCTAACAACGGGAGACAGCGCTTCCCGCCCTTAACATCCAACAAACAAATGCGCCATAACACTGGTTCTGGAAACAACTGGCTTTATTGAGATTAGCGCAGGCTGTAGCGAGGTGGAGCACCTGACGCGTTTCAGCGAATAGCTTTCCTCAGAGGTACACCACGTGTGCAGTCTCCCAGAAATCGTTGGTAAGTACCTGCCGGACTGCCACCATACTTCAAGTCCCATAATGCATCAGGAGTTGGTGTGGAGTACTAGTATGCAGTCCAAAGTGATGTAAGATTCCACACCAAAGTCCGACTTGTTGTTTAAGGTGAGTATGGTTGCTGGCAATCTCTGGTGCACACACAAGCGCAGCAGTAGCGAAATGTCAAATGATGCCAGATCCAAGACCTGCTCTACGGAGGAGTCATCCCTCTCGTGTCGCTCCCTTTCTCATCACCACCGCAAAGATCGCCGGTACATCCTCAGGCTCACGGTGGGTCGAGCGGGCCATGCCCCCCATTTTAATGCTCCAAAACAGGTTCGCTGCCGTCGGGGGCCCCCGGCCCATGCAGGGCGTTTATGGCTAACAACGGGAGACAGCGCTTCCCGCCCTTAACATCCAACAAACAAATGCGCCATAACACTGGTTCTGGAAACAACTGGCTTTATTGAGATTAGCGCAGGCTGTAGCGAGGTGGAGCACCTGACGCGTTTCAGCGAATAGCTTTCCTCAGAGGTACACCACGTGTGCAGTCTCCCAGAAATCGTTGGTAAGTACCTGCCGGACTGCCACCATACTTCAAGTCCCATAATGCATCAGGAGTTGGTGTGGAGTACTAGTATGCAGTCCAAAGTGATGTAAGATTCCACACCAAAGTCCGACTTGTTGTTTAAGGTGAGTATGGTTGCTGGCAATCTCTGGTGCACACACAAGCGCAGCAGTAGCGAAATGTCAAATGATGCCAGATCCAAGACCTGCTCTACGGAGGAGTCATCCCTCTCGTGTCGCTCCCTTTCTCATCACCACCGCAAAGATCGCCGGTACATCCTCAGGCTCACGGTGGGTCGAGCGGGCCATGCCCCCCATTTTAATGCTCCAAAACAGGTTCGCTGCCGTCGGGGGCCCCCGGCCCATGCAGGGCGTTTATGGCTAACAACGGGAGACAGCGCTTCCCGCCCTTAACATCCAACAAACAAATGCGCCATAACACTGGTTCTGGAAACAACTGGCTTTATTGAGATTAGCGCAGGCTGTAGCGAGGTGGAGCACCTGACGCGTTTCAGCGAATAGCTTTCCTCAGAGGTACACCACGTGTGCAGTCTCCCAGAAATCGTTGGTAAGTACCTGCCGGACTGCCACCATACTTCAAGTCCCATAATGCATCAGGAGTTGGTGTGGAGTACTAGTATGCAGTCCAAAGTGATGTAAGATTCCACACCAAAGTCCGACTTGTTGTTTAAGGTGAGTATGGTTGCTGGCAATCTCTGGTGCACACACAAGCGCAGCAGTAGCGAAATGTCAAATGATGCCAGATCCAAGACCGGCAGGTACTTACCAACGATTTCTGGGAGACTGCACACGTGGTGTACCTCTGAGGAAAGCTATTCGCTGAAACGCGTCAGGTGCTCCACCTCGCTACAGCCTGCGCTAATCTCAATAAAGCCAGTTGTTTCCAGAACCAGTGTTATGGCGCATTTGTTTGTTGGATGTTAAGGGCGGGAAGCGCTGTCTCCCGTTGTTAGCCATAAACGCCCTGCATGGGCCGGGGGCCCCCGACGGCAGCGAACCTGTTTTGGAGCATTAAAATGGGGGGCATGGCCCGCTCGACCCACCGTGAGCCTGAGGATGTACCGGCGATCTTTGCGGTGGTGATGAGAAAGGGAGCGACACGAGAGGGATGACTCCTCCGTAGAGCAGGTCTTGGATCTGGCATCATTTGACATTTCGCTACTGCTGCGCTTGTGTGTGCACCAGAGATTGCCAGCAACCATACTCACCTTAAACAACAAGTCGGACTTTGGTGTGGAATCTTACATCACTTTGGACTGCATACTAGTACTCCACACCAACTCCTGATGCATTATGGGACTTGAAGTATGGTGGCAGTCCGGCAGGTACTTACCAACGATTTCTGGGAGACTGCACACGTGGTGTACCTCTGAGGAAAGCTATTCGCTGAAACGCGTCAGGTGCTCCACCTCGCTACAGCCTGCGCTAATCTCAATAAAGCCAGTTGTTTCCAGAACCAGTGTTATGGCGCATTTGTTTGTTGGATGTTAAGGGCGGGAAGCGCTGTCTCCCGTTGTTAGCCATAAACGCCCTGCATGGGCCGGGGGCCCCCGACGGCAGCGAACCTGTTTTGGAGCATTAAAATGGGGGGCATGGCCCGCTCGACCCACCGTGAGCCTGAGGATGTACCGGCGATCTTTGCGGTGGTGATGAGAAAGGGAGCGACACGAGAGGGATGACTCCTCCGTAGAGCAGGTCTTGGATCTGGCATCATTTGACATTTCGCTACTGCTGCGCTTGTGTGTGCACCAGAGATTGCCAGCAACCATACTCACCTTAAACAACAAGTCGGACTTTGGTGTGGAATCTTACATCACTTTGGACTGCATACTAGTACTCCACACCAACTCCTGATGCATTATGGGACTTGAAGTATGGTGGCAGTCCGGCAGGTACTTACCAACGATTTCTGGGAGACTGCACACGTGGTGTACCTCTGAGGAAAGCTATTCGCTGAAACGCGTCAGGTGCTCCACCTCGCTACAGCCTGCGCTAATCTCAATAAAGCCAGTTGTTTCCAGAACCAGTGTTATGGCGCATTTGTTTGTTGGATGTTAAGGGCGGGAAGCGCTGTCTCCCGTTGTTAGCCATAAACGCCCTGCATGGGCCGGGGGCCCCCGACGGCAGCGAACCTGTTTTGGAGCATTAAAATGGGGGGCATGGCCCGCTCGACCCACCGTGAGCCTGAGGATGTACCGGCGATCTTTGCGGTGGTGATGAGAAAGGGAGCGACACGAGAGGGATGACTCCTCCGTAGAGCAGGTCTTGGATCTGGCATCATTTGACATTTCGCTACTGCTGCGCTTGTGTGTGCACCAGAGATTGCCAGCAACCATACTCACCTTAAACAACAAGTCGGACTTTGGTGTGGAATCTTACATCACTTTGGACTGCATACTAGTACTCCACACCAACTCCTGATGCATTATGGGACTTGAAGTATGGTGGCAGTCCGGCAGGTACTTACCAACGATTTCTGGGAGACTGCACACGTGGTGTACCTCTGAGGAAAGCTATTCGCTGAAACGCGTCAGGTGCTCCACCTCGCTACAGCCTGCGCTAATCTCAATAAAGCCAGTTGTTTCCAGAACCAGTGTTATGGCGCATTTGTTTGTTGGATGTTAAGGGCGGGAAGCGCTGTCTCCCGTTGTTAGCCATAAACGCCCTGCATGGGCCGGGGGCCCCCGACGGCAGCGAACCTGTTTTGGAGCATTAAAATGGGGGGCATGGCCCGCTCGACCCACCGTGAGCCTGAGGATGTACCGGCGATCTTTGCGGTGGTGATGAGAAAGGGAGCGACACGAGAGGGATGACTCCTCCGTAGAGCAGGTCTTGGATCTGGCATCATTTGACATTTCGCTACTGCTGCGCTTGTGTGTGCACCAGAGATTGCCAGCAACCATACTCACCTTAAACAACAAGTCGGACTTTGGTGTGGAATCTTACATCACTTTGGACTGCATACTAGTACTCCACACCAACTCCTGATGCATTATGGGACTTGAAGTATGGTGGCAGTCCGGCAGGTACTTACCAACGATTTCTGGGAGACTGCACACGTGGTGTACCTCTGAGGAAAGCTATTCGCTGAAACGCGTCAGGTGCTCCACCTCGCTACAGCCTGCGCTAATCTCAATAAAGCCAGTTGTTTCCAGAACCAGTGTTATGGCGCATTTGTTTGTTGGATATATATATATATATATATATATATATATATATATATATATATATATATATATATATAATAAATATTAAAATAAACTATGTTTTATTTAAAAAATAAACATATATGTATATTTTTTTTCTATAAAGTACTTTTTCAAAGTATATGACTTTACCACACATGCATTTTCGTTGTAATGGCATGCGTGATAAAGTCATATGCAGGGTAAAAGTTTGCGCAGTGATGGGTTTGCGGAGTAATTGTCCCGCGTTGTTAAAAATGCGAAGTGATGGTATGCGGGATTTTTGTTTACGGGATATCGACATATATTCCTGTAACATTCCAAGATGCAAATAAGAATAAATAACGCACTACAATGTTCATTATCAAAATGTATTGTTGGTAATAGAGACTAGTGAGTCTTGCAGGCACACTGAGGCAATCAAATAATGTTAATAAATTCTGCTAATAAAACGGAAGTAATTACTATTCTAGTTTGGAAAGTATAGGCCTGAAGGTGTCTCTAATAAAATGTAATAGACATAATCAGCGGACCATAAAAGGGATGCTTTCTGCCATTAGAAATTTACTGTTACAGTGGTTTCTGTGTCTAATCTTGATGATCAGAGTGTGTTGAAAGACTTCAGGAAATAACTCTGCTTATAGTGGACCTTTTTCAATTGGCAGAAATATTGATTTTATGCAACAACCGAGGCTGGAAAAGAGTATGGCGCAGCGTAAAGTTGCCCACTTTGAAGCCCAAATGCCTCTCAAACTCTTTTTCCATTGAAAGGGCACATAGAGCACTGATACCGCAGCCAAAACCTGGTGCCCCCCCAGACCCATTATTGCCAGGATCCTTAACTACTGCGATGAGATGCCATATTGCAGTCTGCTCGCTCCTGGGGAGACTTGCCATATGAAAATGCAACAATCCAGTTCTTTCCAGACTTTACCCTCCTGGTGCAGCACCAACTGCGTACCTTCGGGGAGGTCAAGAGACCCCAGCATGCTGAAAATCTCAAGTACATGATGTTATTCCCGGACAAACTCTGGGTGTTGGATAATGGCATGTCGTAGTACTTTGCCGCGCTGGAGGAGGTATGGGATTGGCTTGAAGGCAGACCGGTAGCAAAGCAACAGCAACAACAGGCGCGTGAATGGCGGTGACGCAAGGATCGATGAGTGTGCTCTCCCCACAAGGTGCAAGAAGACGCTTCAGTTGAAAGAACCTCCCTGAAGGTTCACCCTCAGAGCCCGCCTAAGTGAGCATGATGGGGGGGTGAGGGGGGGGCGGCGGTTCATCAAACTCCGCTTGAAGATTGTACAACAGCGGAGAAGGACAATATCATACACAGGGCTTAGGATGCACCCAGGGCGTAATGGACTAGAGATCGAATTCTGGTCTTCTCTCCATTTAAAGGTCACGTAAGTGATGGGACTTTCTCTACAATACACAAATTGACATACATTAGTCACCATATATGTTGTAGTGAAAGAGCCACTTTTTTAGGCTGGCACCCTGTGATGACTTCCAATTACCACCATTTTAATTGATTTTAGTGTGTTATTTTACCCTAGCCTTAATGTAGAATGGTCCTGCATTTGCCTGCTTCTCTTCTGTTATGTAATCTTGCTGTCTTTCAGTGGGAGCTGTTACAGAGTGGAACAGTCTTACCAAGAGCAGAGTGTGTGGGATGTGTATTTGAAGGTGTGCAGTTGTGCAGGAATGTGTGTTGTATTGTGCATTGGTGAGAATTATGAGTTCTTACTATTGGCTTTGACCATTCTGTTTTCTGACTTTACCTTGCTTTATGGCAGTGCTGACTATTGCCTTTGACATACTCTCATGTCATCTTGCTTTTCAATTCCATCTTTCTTTGAGCCTTTCTGTCCTGCACGAAGCAGCAGAGCTGAAGAGGGCATGTTTTGCTTTCTGCACTCTGTGTGCTAGTAGAAACCGGTTCTTATTGGAGGAATGTACAGGCTCATTCTCGAAGTCATAGCAAAGGCCTGATCAACCGATGCTGTGTCCTTGGCACGGAGTGGTACGGAATCTGATGGGAAACGGAGGCGAGGCTTGCTAGAAGCTTTGACCAACGTTTCCACTTGTATTAAAAGGGGGAGCCTCCAGTGGTCTGGTGGAAGTGGAAGTTTGGGAGTTTGGATTCCGAGTGAGGGCCGACGTGTCTAACTCGGACTGAACCCTGATTCCTGAACTCTGATCCCCACTGTGTGAAGACTTTCCCCGGCCAGAAGTGGGCAGTGTGTGCATCAGATGATGTATTGAGTTTTGTGGTTATTGCCATTGTGATGTGAGCCAGTGGCTGTGATCGTATGAGGTGTTTTCTTTGTGGTGTGGGAGGTGCACATCCAGAGTGATCCTCTACTCTATATATATCTTTCTGATCTCTTGCAGGACGTCCAGTGTATCTTACCTTATATCAGTTATTGCTTGTTTATTAATCAGTATAATTATTGATTCATGCCATTTAGATTATAAGTTTGCTCAGTTATTGATTCATGCCTGTACATTATAGGTTTGCTACATATATTTGAATCTAATGCATTTGGTATCTGAGACAGCCTTTGTTTAGCAAATATTTTGTAATGAACCCCAATCCTTATTCTAAAAGTGATAGTCTTTGCATTTTGTTAAATAAACTCCTTTTCAAGAGGTGCTGTTTGTTTTGTGTTGCAGTCTTGCTGTGCCAGGGGTGGTAAGACATGCTTAAAAGTGTATATTATTCAAAGGTGTAATGATATATTTGCCTCCCAGGTGGGAGTGCAATGATTGGGTATGGTTTATTGGTGAGAAGCCACATTCAAAACATATGTAAAGAGGGTAAGGGGACGCTATCTGTTTAGATATGTCAGTGCTTCCCGACCCCAGTGCCAGTGCCGGCTCACAGTGGAGTGCTGCAGGCGTTGGGGCGGGGAAGGGGGAGGGGCAGGGTGGGGGGTAGTGGAGTTGGACATACGACGTCCACGAGTAAAGTAAGTAAATATATAAATAAATAAAACTATTTACCATGCGTTCGCTGCATTATCAACTCAGCGATGCAGCGAGCGCAAGGTAAATAGTTTTATTTGTTTATTGACTTACATTACTCATGGATGTCGTATGTCCGACTTCACTACCTCCTAGCCCTTCCTCCTCAATGCCCCGCAGCACTCCCACTGCCCAGTGCACTGTGATGGGGATAGTTGGGAGACAGGCGCTCTGCAAATTTGGGGATGTGCGTAGTTTTAAACCTATGGTGCAGGTTAGCAAGGTGGGGGGTATTGCTAATGGGGATTTGTTCATGTTGTTCTAAGCTATGCATGTTTTATGTTCTTTTTGTTCCAGCTCTAGTGACCCCAACTTATGAGATACATGACATTCTGACACACAGGGGCAGGGGGAAGGAGAGGGTGGTCTGGGTGGGAGGGTAGGGTGCACTTTACCCCAGTTAAGATATGGTATTAAAATCCGCACCCGTTCTGAAAGTCCTGACATAGAACGTCAATGACCTTGGTGACAAAATCAAGCGACCATGGTCTTGCAGTACCTGCTTAGACAGTCCCCCGACTTAGTTCTTCTGCCAATGGACTTTATCGATCACTTATTGTTGCCCTGGGTGAGGGAGAGCAGAGCTCAGATGCAGAGCGAAGAGACTGCTGATGGCAGATGATTTCTTTTTCTTTATTTATTTATTTTCTTCTTTCTTTCTTTTTGTCAATTACTTCCTTCTTTCTTTTCTTCCCTTCTTTCCTCTCTTTCCTTTTCCTTTCCTTCATTCTTCCTTTTTTCTTTCCTTCTCTCTTTCTTCTGTCCGTTCTTTCTGTCTTTTTTTACTTTGCTTTGTTCCTGGCGTTGAGCAGGTGCATGCACCTAGTCCTGCCTATTGCAGGTTGGATTTATTGAAAAGCCAGCCTCTTCAGCTTCTTGTGTAATTGAAGAAGAGAGAAGAAGACTATACTATGCTGGGGCGATGTCGTTCCATGTTTTAGGAGTGATGTAAGAGACTACCAGTTCTTCTGATCTGGTTCTGTTTATTAGTGGGATGTGTGGGAGTAGGAGTCCTGCAGAGCAGAGGTGTCTGAATTGTTGGTGGAGGGAGATGTGACTTTTCAGGCAGGTGGGGCCTAAGTTGTGTAGTTCGTTGAATGTGTGTTTGAGGAGTTTGAAATTAACACATTTTTATATCGCACTGCAGTGGAGTTCCCTGAGGTGTGGTTTGACGTGGATTCTGTGTGGGAGGTTGAGGGTAAGTCTGGCTGCCGAGTTCTGGATAGTTTGTATTCTTTTAGTGAGTTGCATATGATGCTGGCACAGAGGGTGTTCCCATAGTCCAATATGCTTCTGACTAGGGTGTGAGTGACAGATTTTCTAGTGTTACTTGTGAGCCATTTGAAGATCTTCCTCAGCATTTTCAGGGTGTAGAAGCAGGATGCAGTGATAGTGTTGACTTGTGCAGTCATATCCCTTGACCTTCCAGGTAGGTCGCTCCCCCTTCGCTGCAGCGCCACCTGCGCCAGTGTCTCCCTCCTGATACGGCCTCCTGTGCTCCTGGTGCCCCCTGCACCCTGGCTGCTGTCTCGCGCCACTGCCACTGCGTGACAGGTACCCCCGCTGCTGTGTGCCTGTGCCCCCTGACCCCTTCTTGATTTTCTGTACCCCCGCTGCTGTGTGCCTGTGCCCCCTGACCCCTTCTTGATTTTCTGTACCCCTGCTGCTGTGTGCCGGTGCCCCCTGACCCCTTCTTGATTTTCTGTACCCCCGCTGCTGTGTGCTGTGTGCCTGTGCCCCCTGCCCATTTTCCCCATTTTGTCTTCTTCGCTCTTGTGACACCCCCGCGTGGTGCACGTGCCCCCTGCCCGTCGTGTATTTCCCGCCGCTGCCTCCCCTGCGGCCCCGCCCCCCGTGCCCATTCGCTGCCCGTCCTACCCTCCCGCCTCCCAGCTTAATCCCCCTTCCCCACCTCCCCTTAAATGGCGGCCGCTGCGAGGTGAGGAGAGCGACCCTTGACCTTCCAGGTAGGTCACTCCCCCTCCGCTGCAGCGCCACCTGCACCAGTGTCTCCCTCCTGATGCCGCCTCCTGTGCTCCTGGTGCCCCCTGCACCCTGGCTGCTGTCTCGCGCCACTGCCACTGCGTGACAGGTACCCCCACTGCTGTGTGCCTGTGCCCTCTGACCCCTTCTTGATTTTCTGTACCCCCCGCTGCTGTGTGCCTGTGCCCCCTGACCCCTTCTTGATTTTCTGTAGCCCCGCTGCTGTGTGCCTGTGCCCCCTGACCCCTTCTTGATTTTCTGTACCCCCGCTGCTGTGTGCCTGTGCCCCCAGACCCCTTCTTGATTTTCTGTTCCCCCGCTGCTGTGTGCTGTGTGCCTGTGCCCCCTGCCCATTTTCACCATTTTGTCTTCTTCGCTCTTGTGACCCCCCCGCGTGGTGCCCGTGCCCCCTGCCCATCGTGTATTTCCCGCCGCTGCCTCCCCTCCGGCCCCGCCCCCCATGCCCATTCGCTGCCCGTCCTACCCTCCCGCCTCCCAGCTTAATCCCCCCTCCCCACCTCCCCTTAAATGGCAGCCGCTGGCGTGCCGAAGGCAAGCCCGTCTGCGCCAGTCCGCGCCTGGACCGCGCCCAGCGCCAGAACCCCTGGCCTCCACACCACCCAGGACTACCACTACAACGCCAACACCCTCATCGCTCTCAACCACGGATGAACCTTCAGCTGCTACAAAGCCACCCCCAAGCGCACTCACGGCCCCTTCTACTGCCGGAACTGCAGCTTCTCCTGCATCAAGGACGCCGATGCACCCACAGCAACGGAACCCAACCGACTGCGTTGCATCCTGCTCAACACCCGCTCCGCACGCAAGCACCTACTCACCACCACATCACCAGACGTGACCTACTTGACCGAGACCTGGATAAACGAAGCTCCGCCCTAGCCATAACAGAATGCACATGTCCAGAGATACAATGCAAATTAGATTCAAAATGTAAATATGAATCCCTTTGTGAATCAAGGTATGTACCAACAATATTCAATGGCTCAAACAGATGGTTGTGGTTCAGAACTGTCACAATGAGGGGGCCTCATAGGGGAGGAGATCTGCTTGCCTGTTCAGCCTTAGAGGTAGACCAGAGTGGTTCATAGGTGGATGGTGAGGTAAATGGGAGTCCTGTCTCTTTCTCCATCAACACTGGTGCAACAAATCCTGCTATAAGAACAGAGGTGCCTAACCTACCCCTCTCAGGAGAAAGAATCCAAGTTGTATGAGTTACAAATAAACAAATAATGACTAATCCAGTTTCAGAAGCTGTGCTTGTCAAAATAGGTTCTTGTTATGATTGACCTTGTTTCGTGGTGTGTGATTCAAGTCAATTTACTTGGACAAGAACTTTTCTGTGAGCTAAATTGTTCCATTTATTGTACCCCAAATAGTTCATTATGAATGAAGAAGATATTGTCTTCAAGCTTTTCAGACAAAGAACTGACATTGGAATGTATCCATTAATGACCAAAGATGATGTGCTCATTGACCTGAGAGATTCCGGGTTACCTAAAGTCTGGGAATTCAGAGGAAAATACATTGGACTTATTAGTGCTGTTGAACCAATTTGTGTCATTGTAAAGCCAAACGCTGAGTTTCAGAGAATCTCACAGTTCAATATGACCCCTGTTTTGAAATTGGCCCTTTTTGCAGGGTTATCCCGAAACTTTATGCCTTCCTCCTGTATCTTTTTTCTTACTTGTTTTTGGTGCTTTTTATGACTATGGGCACTTTACCACTGGTGATCAATGCTAAAGTGCAAGTGCTCTCTGAAATTAAATGAAAATGAATTAAATGAAAAGCTCATTTATAAAGCACGATAGCTGCCCTCAGGTGTCCCAGCGCAACGGACGACACTTGACAGTGAAAAACCATTAAGGATTTATTCGGTTTTATTGAAGAGGAAAGTTTTTAAATGTTTGCGGAACAGAAGTAGGTTAGGTTCGGAGCGCAGATGGAGGGGAGGGAGTTCCAGAATTTGGCCGAGTTATAAGGGAATAACCGGCCTACACTTCTGGATTTCTTAATCCTGGGGACTGTAGCCAAGAAGAGGATGCTGAACGGAGTTGTTTATTCGGGTGGTATGGGGTGATCAGGGAGTGATTAATGACTTCCCCCATTTTCCAAAATGCTCGGTGAGTGATGCAGAGGGTCTTGAAGTTTATCCTTTCCCTGACTGGGAGCCAGTGGAGGGTTCTAAGGCCGGGTGTGGCTGGGAGGCGACGGTGGATCTGGAGCAGTGTTCGGGCGGCACAATTTTGTATGATCTGAAGCTTACGTAGTGTAGTCTGTGGGGCTCCTAGGTAAAGGGCGTTTCCAAAATCAAGGCGGGACAGAACTAGACCTTGAACCATGTTCTGTCTTGCTCGGAAAGGCAGGGAGGGTAAAATCTTCCGAAGAAGCCTGAGTAGCCCGAAGCAGGTGGCTGACAGTTTTGCGGCCTGCTTGTTAAAGTTCAGATATTTGTCCAACCAGATGCCAAGGCTCTTTATGGTGTCCTTTGGTGGGGAAACATCCTTTCCACGCAGTACCTTTACAACGCAGGAATTACAACGCAAGTTGTTACAACGACTTGCGCTGGAGGGCGCTGTAGGATAGGGAATAGTTTAATTTACTATCCAAAACCTTCCCTACTATCCACGGGGACTGGAGTTGGAATAGTAAATTAAACTATTCCACTATCCAGCGCCCCCAACGCAAGTCGTTGTAACGACTTGCATTGTAAAACCTGCGTTGTAAAGGCATGCGAGAAAAAAGCATGCGTTGTAACGACATACATCCCCTTTGGTGTGGGTGGAGGACCAAGGCAAGAGGGCCAGAAAGAATTGATGGTGGGGGAGGGGGAGTTGCCTAGGAGCATTAGCTCCATTTTGTCTCCGTTTAATTTAAGACATGAGGAAGTCATCCATTTGGTTACTTCTTCTAAGCAGTCCCTCAGGGTATTGTGGGCTGTGAGTGAGTCTGACTGGTTGAGAGCCACCGCTAGCTGAGTGTCGTCGGCATAGGTGATGATTTTTATCCTGAACGGACGGACTACCTCAGCTAGTGGGCTCATGTATGTATTAATAGTGTAGGTCTCAGAGAAGAGCGCTGCGGCACTCCACGGTCTAGAGGCTTGCTGGGGCAAGTGGTATCACCCTCGAAAACCTGGAACGAGCGATCAGTGAGGAAGGATTCGAACCAGGCAATTGCTTTCTTCGAGACTCCTGACCTGGTGAGTCGGTGTAAAAGGATTTTGTGGTTTATAGTGTCGAAGGCGGCACTAAGGTCAAGGAGGATGATTGCTGTTGATCCTCCTAGATCCAGGATCTTCCTGGCATCTACCGTCACTGCGACCAGGGCAGTTTCGGTCCCATGCATGGGATGAAATCCCATCTGGGAGGGATCAAGTAGATGGTTGGTCTCGAGGAACTCTGTCAACACCATGTTGACATGTTTATCTAGGATTTTGCTCAACCAGGGTAGCAGGGAAATCGGTCGATAATTACTAGGGTTGTCCTGGTCCGAGTTGGGTTTTTTAAGGAGAGATTTAACCATGGCCCACTTCCAGGGAGGCGGGACGATGCCTGTGGGGATAAAGGCATTTAGTAGGTCTAGAATGGTAGAGAGCATATTGAAGGTGACTGAAAGCAGAGGGCACAGGGGCGCGGGGTCGTTGGGGGAGCCAGATTTTACCTGATGCATGATGGAGTCTAGCATCTCGAGGTCAAGGGGAGGAATGACTTCGAGGGTGGTCAAGGGATGAGTGCCTGAATTGCGTGAGGGGGTGGGTGGGGGATCAATGTGAGTGGAGGAGAAAGGTGTAGATGCTTTGAATTTTTTGAAAAAAGAAGTCTGCTAGGTCATTGCAGTGGTTTGTGCGTTGTGAGAGGAAAGGGGTTTTTCCGGAAGCTTAGGAAGGGTTTTCGCAATACGATATATTTCCTTTGGCTTAGAAGCAGCAGCATTAATTTTTTCTGCAAAGAAATTCGATTGTGTGGTTTTGATTTAGTTTTTATAGGATCTTATCGCTTCCCTGTAGGCAGTTTTCCTTGAAGGGGAATAGTCCAGGTGCCATTTCCTTTCTAATTATTTACAATGCCGTTTCACCTCCCGCAATTTGGACGAATATCGGGGGGCAGTTTTTGTGGTGCGCTTGGGTTTGGTATGATTCATGGGGAGTATGGAGTCTAACGAATAGGAGATCCAGCTATTGTAGTTCCCGTTGGCTAGGGAAGGATCAGGATTGTTGATGGGTCTGGAATTTTCCAGAGCTCTCTGCCAGTTCTCAAGGGGGAGTTTTGACCAGTTACGTTCCCTACGTGCAACTGTGTTGGGTGCGAGTTTGGGGTGTTCCAAATGAGAGGGATCAGGAAGTGGTCTGTCCACGGAAGGGGGAGGGAGAGCCCTCTCTGAGATCCCTGCAGTTGCTAAAAATAGGGTCGAGAAGGTGCCCTGTTGCGTGGGTGGGTGTGCGCACAAGTTGTTCCAATTGTAGTGCGAGGAGACTTGTTGTTAGTTCTAGGGCAATATGGTCATCGATGTCATCAAAGTGGATGTTGAAATCCCCTAGAAGGGTATATTTAGATGGGCTGCATGCTATGTTGGCTGTGATGGAAGGGAGGGCATTGTGGAATTGTTTCAAGGCTCCGGGTGGTCGATATATAAGTGTCCCGGAGAAGGTGCTGGTTGGGGAGAAATCTATAGCAAAGGAGAGACTTTCACAGTCTGGTATTGGGTTTGAAGGGCTGGGGCACTTATAGCAATCATTGTAAATGATTGCTAGGCCACCCCCTCTACCTGTTTTGCGGTCTTCCCGAAGTATCTGATACCCTTGAGGTAGTGCTTGGATCAGATCTTGTTCTGACTCTGTAGTAAGCCAGGTCTCTGTTAGATATAAGGCATCCGGGTTGAGTTCTCTATAAGCAGGGAGATTTCTGTGGCGTGTTTGTGGAGAGATCTGCAGTTAAGGAGATACATCTTTAGCTCGATTTTCTTTGTGGGGGAATCTGCATGGAAGTGAAAGTCACAACGTGGGCATGAGGTGTGTGAATCCGCTGGATTCCATGAGTGGAGACAGGGAGCCGATGTTTTTCTTCTTAGATGAAGAAGAAAGTTAGGGCTATAGCTCCTATTGTGGGTGGCTGATCGGGCAGGGGTTGTGGCCCCTGGCCCCGGACGGACGCGGACGTGCGCAGACGGCCTTGCCTTTGGCGCGGTGGCAGCGCGCCCGCTGCATGTGTCCGCTGCGCGTAGAGAGAGGCATCCTGCTTTTGAAGGGGATAGATCAGCTGCTAGACTGCTGACTCCTCCGAGAAGCCGGAAGTAGTAGTCACTTCCTGTGATCCCCTCCTCCTTGCATTCTCTCCATTCAATCCGCGAATCGGCAGTGGACCGGAGAATACGTGCAAATTAGCGTGAGTGTTTGGCAGCAGAACAGAACAGTGCGCAGTGTATTAAAAAGCAATTTTTTAAAATGAAAACAATTTTTAGTTAAAATGTGTCGCAAATACCAGGAGCCCTTTCCCAGGTGCTCCTTGTCACAGAGGGTCGAGGTCTGTCTCGCCTCAAGCACGTCCGCGTCTCTCTTGTAAACTTGGTAGGATTGATCTACACCGTTTTGGCATATTTAATTTGCCTGTAAGTCCCTTGTACAGTGGTATCCCATATACCCATGGCATATAACTTAAATGCTACTAGTGGGCTTGCAGCACTGCTTGTGCCACCCACCGGAGTAGCCTTTCAAACCTGTCTCAGGCCTCTGCAGCTGAAGGGCGTGTGCTCGGAGTTTACTGCCACAGTGACATGGCATTTAAAGTGTTTGCCACGTCTGACACTCCCCTTTTACTAGATATAGGTCACCCCTAAGGTAGGCCCTAAGTAGCCCTATGAGCAGGGTGGGGTTTAGGTAAAAGGTGTGGCATGTGCCTTAACTGTGTGGCATGTCCTGGTAGTGACAAACAGCCTATTTGCTTTCTCACTGCTGTGAGGCTGCCCTCTCATAGGTTTGCATTGGAGATTCCCTGATCTACGCTACAGTGGTAATTTCTGATATGAAAGGGGTATCGTGGCCATGTTTGGTATGTTTGGAATAGTAGTAATAAATCATGCTTATTGGTGAAAGTGGATTTGTTATTACTGTTTTAGAAATGCCACTTTTAGAAGTGGGTATTTCTGTGTGCTATGACTCTTTGTGCCTTGCCTGGTTGTGTATTCACCGTCTGGTTTAAACTGAGAGGAGAAAGGGATTTGCATATCCCCTAGACAGTCATGAGGGGGGGTTGAGGTGAGCCCTGCCTTTCCTGGGTCATTCAGCGCTGGTCTGAATAGACCTTGGCTACATTTAGATTGGTGAGAGGAGTTGCCCTGCACCTGAATAGTGCCATGCCTGACTTTCACAATGCTGTCTCAGCCCCTCTGTAGAGTGTCTGGAGCCAGGGCTAGTGATTGAATGGGGGTGTTGTGTACTTCTAAAAAGTGGTTGAAGGGCCCCCAGAACAAAGACTTTTGCAGGATAAGTACAGGGGCTGTAACCGCATATTTGTAGACACTGGGTGGACTTTTCACCAGACGCTGCTGGTTCTAGACCAGAAGACTGCTGGACAGCCAAGACCAACACTTTGGGACTTGGTTACTCTGAAAGTGCTGACCTACTGCCTGTGGGGCTTAAATAAGGACTGCCACTTTGCTTTGAAGAAACTTGTGCTGGCCTGCCTGCCTGCACCCTGCTGATGTACCCCCACGGCTCTCCAAGGAGTGTTGCTATGTCCCTTGTCTTAGCAAACTTGCGTGCATGGTGAGCGCCTCTATTCGCCCCGACCAAGTGACCAGCAAATTGGGTTTGGCCCCTTCGCTTTCTGAAGTGTAAGCACGTAAGGAACGCTTTGGTCTGCTCTGCAGAGCCTACCGGGCTGCACTCTCCCAGTGGCTCCTGCGTGACGGAAGGGGAGAGCTGAGGGGGAAGAATCGCTCTCCCTGGTGGCATGTTGTGTTACCGCAATGTTTCTCGCCAGCCAGGGCTCTGCTATGTGGCCTCAGGCTGCAAAATATCACGGCACCCAGGCATTGAGGAATCTTGGCAGTGAGTTTCTCTGTACTGCTGGAGTAAAGCCAACATCATGGAGCGGTGGGCTGGCCGTCACAGAGGACGCTGAAGGCCGCATCCCAGAGAGGAGTCCTGCAGGCTGGGTGTTGTCACTTGGGCTGGGGAGATGTTCGGCAGTGGCTGCCGGTGGGGACCGGAAAGCGAGGAGCGCAGGCACATTTTTCATCTTGGCAGCCTATGGCTACAACCTAAATGGCTCAGCCCCTGGTGATTGATGAGTGGAGCTGAGCTTCCCTACTTTTGATGGCTGGGCCGCGTGCTCACGGGCATTTAGCCCTTTTGTGAGGGGAGGTCCTCTATCAACATGGGCAGTGTAGGTGCCTCCCCTCCATGTTGCAGACATACCTGGGACACTGTTGCCGGATTGTTGGGACGGGGTGCAACCTCAACAGAGGTCCTCGATTCCCCTCAAGAATTCGCCACAGTCCAGGTACTTGTTAGGGGCAGCTGCCATTGTGAATTGAGCGAGGGACCGGAGGATGTCTCTTGCGTGGCACCGTGGCACCGATGTGTGCTTGGGGACAGTAGACTGCCCGTACCGGTCTAATGCATGTAGTGCTAAATTACTGTATTGCCCCTATTAGGAGGGCAGGGTGTCCTGCACGCTCCATTTCTTTCACCTGGGACTGCCAGACAGTACTGTATTCACTGTTGTAGGTGAGCAGGTGGCCCTAAAACCTACGGTTGGGGGGAACCCTTATTGTAAAGGGTGCACTAGAAGCACAGAAATGCTGTGCTCTATGAATCTATGGGGTTATATGTTGTTTCGTTGTGACCTATGGTGATTCATGTGTTTGTGTTTTATTACGTGCTGCATGTCATATTCATGGTGAGATGTTGGTTTATGCACTGCATGACCAGGATAATGAGTAACATAGAAGGTGACTATATTATGCACAGTAATGATATTTCAATAGCATATGCAACCTATAAGCATTCACTAGATTGCACTAACATGTAATCTTATGACAATTGCCTGGTTGGCAAATTGATTTATATGATCTATGTTACATCATGACAGGTGCCTAGATGCCCAGTAATTTATGTGATTATGGTCTAAAGAGTTTTATGTACAATACAAAGGATATTTTTATGTAACCTTGTGTGGAGTATCTTCTTGTGGTGTGCCTAGTGTGTCACTGGTGTGTGTGTGTGTTGCACAAATGCTTTACACATTGCCTCTGAGAAAAGCCTGACTGCTCTGCCAAGCTATGAAGGGGGTGACCAGGGGTTATCTAGGGTGTGTAATGCCCTTACCCCGACTAGAGTGGTGGGTTCTGCCTGGCTTAGGTGCATACCTTAGGAACCTGAAGCCCCTTTATAACAACCCCTGATACCATTGCTGGGATTACTCCTGTGATTGTCTCAATGACTGAGCAAGGGATCCTGAAAATAATTATGAGAAGTCCATGTAACTCGCCTATCATGTTTGCAGAAACCCAATGGCAAGTACCACATAGTGCAGAACATGCATTGGGTAAACTCAATTGTCATCTCTTGTTATCCTGTGGTACCAAATCCAGCTATGATATTATTTCAGATTCCATGTGAGGTGGAGTGCTTCTCCTTTATTGATGTTTGTCAAGCCTTCTTCTTTATTCAGTTACACAAGGATAGTCAGTTTCTTTTTGCTTTCCAATTCAGCAACCATGTTTTGGCATGGTGTCAAGTCTCACACTGGTATACAAGAGCCCCTCAATTTTTAATCAGATACTTAAAAATAATTTCGATCCTTAGTGATGCCCCATCACTGATTCCTAGTTCAATATATTGATGACCTACTGGTGGCATCAAATACGCAGGAGGATTGTAAAAATAACAATATTGCTTTGCTGAACTTCTTAGCTTAGAATGGACATAAAGTCTCTGACCAAATTACATTTCTGTTGGAAGATGTCCTCTACTTAGGACATCATATTGAGAAAGTAGCAAGGAAAGTGTCCCAAGTAAGAATCTCAGCGATTCTTATTGAAAGTCCTCCAACTACAGAGAAAGAAGTCCACATGTTCCTAGGAATGGTGGACTACTGTCGTCAATCGATTCCTAACTTTTCTCCAACACCCAAGCTGCTTCAGAGGCTGACACCTATAGATGTGTCTGATCCAGTGTCATGGGATGACAATTGCACGCGAGCCTTCAAAGAGTTGAGAGAATGTCTCTGTTGCGCCCCAGCTCTGGGAATACCTGATTAAAACAAGTTTGTTGTCGCATTCTGCAGTGAGAGAGATGCCTGTGCTCTTTCAGTACTTACACAGATGCACAGCAGTGTATGCAGACCTGTGGTGTACTTTGCAGCCAGACTTGACCCTGTAGCTGCCACATTTCCTGGATGTTTTAAAGCTGTTGCCTCCATGTGTGTGAGCCTTTAGAAGTGAGAGCATAGTCACGGCTCATCCTTTAACTGTTTTTCCACCCCATTCAGTTAAGGGACTGCTAACCCATACTCGGACACAGCACCTTACCAATAGTCGGCATACCAGATACGAGCATATCTTACTGGCTACCGAAAACATCACCCTTAAGAGGTGCACTACTCTTAATCTGCTACTTCATTGCCCATTCCTAGAAATGAGAATGTGAATGCTGAAGTGGAGCATGATTGTCTTGAAGTGACTGAACTGTGTACCAAAGCAAGACCAAATGTACAAAGATGTGCCACTGCCTGAATCCAATCATGTGCTGTTTGGGAATGGCTCATGTTTGCTTGCTAGATCATGAATGGAATTTGAAAGCCACATATGCTGTTTGCACTGTTGCTGGTGTGATTGAACCATGCTGGCTTCAAGGAGACTTTTCAGCACAAGTGGCAGAATTGGTTGCTTTGACGAAAGCTTGCTATGTTTCAGAACAAAAGAGAGTGGCAATTTTCACTGATAGTACAGATTTGCCATTGTACATGATTTTGGGCAATTGTAGTCGCAGCGCGGGTTCACGACTTCCTCCAGTTCACCAATGTGGAATGGAGAAAAATGTGAGGAACCTGTTGCACTCCCTACAATTGCCTACTCCATTGCCATTGCTATGCACCACACCTGCATCACTCACCAAAGGCTCACTGCCACAACAGGTCAGTCTTGGAACACTTTACACATTTTTACCACTGCTACATATCACATTCTTGCAGCGTATTCAATAGTTTCACCATCACTACTCACTGCGGGCATATTATCAAGAACGGCGATAAAATTATCGCCGCTTTAGCGGCAGAAAACTACTACTAAGCAGCGATAATGGGCTTGATAATATGCCCTGGAGAAGTCCAATAGAATTCCATGTTCACACCAGATCATGGACTTCTATTGGAATTCTCAAGGGCATATTATCAAGCACATTAGAACCGCTTTAGCGGCAGTTTTCTGCCGCTAAAGCGGCGATAATTTTATCGCCGTTCTTGACACTATGCCCCTGCATTCTCTACAGCACTCAACCCATCCAAAACATCACTACCCAGGATCCTCTGCACAGCCTCACCATTGCTATGATTCACACTTATACATCACTTACCAGTCTCACCAGCACTACTCATTGCATCTCATTTTAATCACCACAGTCTCACCATCACTACCTATCACTCAACATTCTCTCCATAGCTACCCATCAAGTATCACATCACTCAACACAATATCGCCATCATTATGCTTCACACTGTCACATTACTCACCATTCTCTGCTTCGCAACACAATGGAATCTCACTTCACTCACCAGTCCCAACACTGCCGATCGTTATACTATGAAAATACTCTGAGCCATTGCATATTTTGTTCTCAGCACCCTGCTGGCATATTTAAATCACAATGCTATTGTATACATTTGAGATAAGCTGCTGTTCCCTAACTCCAGCTGACACAGTAGATTTGCAATGCTGCTAAAAATATTACAGGACAATATCTGGGAGCTGTACTTCTTTAATGTAGTAATGCAGTTCTCTCGGGAGTATGGTTTCTGTGATCAGTACCCCGTTGACACAGGTGCTGCAGTTCTGTTGTGATCTGCAACTTTCTGACACAGTGAAGTCACAGTCATAATGTGTGATTTTTGGGATGTGCACCCACCTGACGAACTGAGGTGCTAAACCTTGATTTTCACCTATACGTCAGTCTATTGGCTCTGCCAATGCTTTCTCTATATTTAGTTGAAATTACTTTAAATTGGTCTGTCAATCATCCACCACTTCCTTTCTGTAGCAAGATTCCTCACTTCTTGCTCTTCTAACCCTAAGAACTCTGATCTTAACATCACCATGTTAAAAGTTATATTTACTCATTTTCTATTCGTCCTTGTTAATTAATCTAATTGATGCAATCAATGTACTTATTATTTTAGGTTTGTCCTTTAAACCAATGGTTACTAAACAGACATTCCAATGCTTTCAGTATTGGACTATTCACATTTACGTATCATAGATAAAGATTCTTTATAATATTTTTAACACAAATTAATGTTGAGAATTAGGTGACAAACATATCTGACCTTAGACTCATCTGTCCCAGATAGACTGCTTGACTCATCCTCATATGGAGTTTCCAGGTCAGACTCCTCAGACGCAATAGGCACAACCACCGTCAGGTTTGGGTTATGGATAAAATTACTTGTGTGGTCCAGTTCGTCCATAAGAAACTGTTCTTTCGTGAACACACCATCAACAAAGTTTAAATCAGACTTAGAGTCTTGGCCTGTGTCCACGTGATTCTGCTCAAAGTTGTCTTTCTTCATGTCTTCGTCTTTCTTCATGTCTTCATCTTCCTTGGGTTTCTTGCCGAATATCTTAAGGACGGTTTTCTTCACAAAATCAACTCCTCTAGTGATCCGGCCAATGGCAATCTGCAGATTGTTCATCTCGCCATCCTCGTCGGATGCTGAAAGGTTATCTGCACTAAATGAGCTAAGCAGTAGAGCCAAAAACAGATTCAGCACCTAGATGGAACAAAACAGATAATGCTGGGTCAGAGGATAGCCAAAGGACTGCATTTTCACCTGCATATTTCAAGTAATAATCACTCATTTTACAATGCACCTAAACAACAGACTCGTTCACATAATTTGTCTTCAACATTTTTCTTCCTGCATCCTAAGCTCAGCGAACCAGCTGCCACTTTTGTAGGTATGGCTAAGAGGGAACTTTAACTGTCTCGCTGCCTTGTGTAATTAACCACCAAAAGTTCAGAAGAAAAAATACATGCAATGCATATGATGGCTGCATGCTTGATGGCCATAATGGAATTGTTTTTCGGAAGCAAAAGAAAAATCATCACAATATGATATCTGTGCTGGTACATACATGCTCAGCAGCTGCCCTTGTACAAGTTTTATAAATGCCAGAAAAAAATTCCAAATTGGTTGCTGCAAAGCATAGTGGCTAACTTGGTATGCTTTTCTGAAAGTAATGGAAAAATCATTGCAAGATGCCACAATGCTTGCACACACGTGCTGCATCCATATGTGAATGTTTTCTCTAAAATCTAAAGAAAAACAAGCATTTGCAATGCAATCAGTCCCCACTTTGGGACCTATTACGTATTTAGCTATGCAGCATATTAGCCGGGGTGCTGAAACCTCTACTGTTCTTTAACATGGAGAGAAATAACTGTGTGACATGCCAGGTATGGGAACACATGGAGAGAAATAATGCCTTTCAGCGGGAAATGGTATAGTCCAAAGCTCTGTTTTTAATATAAAATCAGGGCCTTTGGTGGTCATATCACTGAAAATACAAGATTTGAAAAAAATAATATTGTCTACGGGTGCTCATGGAAGACAATTTCTATGGAGTGGAATCTAGAGAATGCTAAAGGGATTCTGGTATTTTACTGACCTCTGTTGGTCGTTTTCCATCAAAAAAGTTAAATAGAGGCAGTTGCCAGAAAAATTAAAAAAAGAAAGTCCGCAGCAGAAAGCAATTGTGGTATTTTACTGGCCTTTACTGGTCGTTTTCTATCAAGACAGTTAAATAGAGGCATTTGAAAAGAAAAAAAAGTCCCTGAGCGCAAGCAGACAAGTCCTAGGGCTGATCTCCAAAGCCCACTAACACATATAAATAAATACTAAAGTATATACAAGAGGTCTCGAATGCTTGACAAAATTATTCCAAGATTTGCATGGATGGATAGTGGCCATATTATAATATTTGTTTTCCTGCTTCCATAAAAATCATGCCAATACTGAGCTCAGACCCTACAAGATGTTTGAAATTCCATGCCAGAATTTCCCTTCAACAGCATCTTTCACAATAAAGGTACCATTACATTGTTTCCTCCCCATCTCTACACCTCGTAACAGATATTACCTAAAAGAATCATTACCTCCACCTCTTTTTCCTAAGCCTAATTTCATGGTTCAGACTGATAGGAAATCAAATTATATTTACACTATGTGACCTTTGATCACACTTGTTCTAGCCAATAAAAATGTGTTCTTCCCCCATGGGTTAAAATATTTTACGCTTCTTGACAGAAGTATTTTTCTAAAATGGACACCTCTTCTTTCCCTTTTCAAAGTCTTTTCCAACCAAAACCAGTGTGTAGCTAGGCCTTTGACCCCCGGTGGTGGCCCTTGCGTTTGCCGCATGTAGCGGCCGAATATAAGGGCAGTGCAGTAACGAAACTTGAGGAGGCCCCACTGCAAGGTACATGGAGTGGCACCCTCGGGAATCAATCAGGAACTCTCAGGCCAGTGTACTGTGCTGATGGGGCCTCCTGGAGCTTGGGGGACTCCGCACCGCAGGGGCTGCAGGGGCCTGTGTTATGCCCCTGTGTAAGGGGGAAGCTGGCGATTCCCCCGTGAAGGCCACAGGTAATGGGGGAAGAGGTTGCCGCCCCTAAAACTCGTGCTGCCCGGAACCAATGGCTAGAGTGAGGAAGGGGTGTTGTGGGGAGATTGCAAGTTGTCTGTTGCAAATAAAATTAAAAATACATAGCATTGATTGGCTCTTCAGCTTTTTTGCCCTTTCATTGCACAATTGTTTAATTTACTTCTGTGCCACTCATGTGTTTTTATCACGATGAGGGAGAGCATGGAACACATTGGCTAACATTGACCAAACAAAAAACAAAAATAAGCCTTTGTAAATTACTGTATATGAAGCACTTTGTGTTTCTGTAAATTATGTTTTTATATTGAAAATAGTAAATGTACAGGATTTTTCCAGGCAAAGGCCACGACTCAACTGTTTCCCATTATTTCAGAGTAGACTCCCAAACACAAGGTTTGGCAGAGGTTCGATAATGATAAATTTGATGTTTCTATGGCCTATCACAACCAAAACCAGCCAAAATATGCCCCTTGCACTGACGGTGAATCACGTTTGGCAATGCTTCATTGGCACAGGAGCCTGCTCCATATTTACCAGGCAGCACTAAGACACTTTTTTGGCCTAATACTGCCTTGTAAATATTGTTCCTGTTAATACTTTTTACTGCATTAGAGGGGCGTGCAATGGATGTTGCAGGGGGTGTTCCCAATACCTTACAAAAAAATTCATTAATTAAAACAAAAAAATCTAATTCATACATGAACAAAACAAAATACAGCCAGGCGTGCAATTAGCAAAAATATCCTGCAACCTCAACCCACGTCCACCACTACAAAATGTGAGCTCCGAGGAGGCCCTGGGGGTTGTTGCTTGGTCATATTTGTTTTTATAAATGGATGTGATAAAACCTAGTTTTCATGGCATATTCATATTAGTGTGGATTTGCTTTTTAGAAATAGATATGCCAATATGTGCACTTTGTTTCCATGTTATTCCACTATGGCAGTTCTGTTTGGTGCGGTACCCTTCTTTGGGAATATAAACAATATAAAGACATGAAAAAGGTATGGACACCATAGAATGAAAATGGTTTATTATTATGCAAATCTTGGTTCCCTATAATTAAAATAAAAGAAATGGAAATATCACCACATACATATATTAAAATACACAATGCATTACAAAAAATAAAATTTCAGACATTCTACCACAAAAAGACAAATAACAGTGCCAAAGTGATTGTATTGTATGTCACGTAGACACACTGAGTTTTTTGTGTTGCATTTAAGTAGGAAAATGAGCATCTAGAGTACAGTATTACAAATATAGAACCAGGTTATCAACCGGTGAAGACTGAATAGCAGATAATTTATACATGTGTTAATCGGCTCCATCACAGCTCACCAAGCTTTAACTGCCTCTAATGTTCATACAGGTAATTATCGGTCTACATGTTTTACCCCCTAAAAAGTATCTTATGGATAAATAATACAGAAGGGACTCCCAAAAGGAACTTCTCCTATCCAATATGGACTGTAATTTCCAAGCTTCACAGGAATCAGTAACTAATAAATATTTTACTTATACATTCTTATATATTGCATCTTGTGTTTTATCATACTAACACGTTTAAACTATTGATTAATGTTTCCGGCAAATGAAGAAATGTTTTTTAAACTGACCACATTCAGCACCCAGTGACATAGGACAACAGTATGCCCCTTACATTTATTTGTTTTTAGGTCAAGCCTAGGGGCAGCACCGCATGGGCAGTTCGCTCTGCAAGGCATGCTGTTTCAGAGTATGCACTGAAAGCCCCTCCTACTCTCCACCCATTTTTGTCATTGGCTTGTGTCATTGTCCTTTGTGAATGCTAGCTTTGGATTCGTAAATAGGCATATTAGTCCCTCCTTGGTACCGCCTTGTCAGCATTTGTTACCTCCCATAACGACTGGACCTTTTACTTGGCTTGTTACACTGTCTGCGTTATAAGTGGGTGAGAACTATTTTGTTTATTCAATAATGGGGACAATGGCAACTGCTTTTTTAGGTCTCGACTGTCGAAAGCAGCGCATGCTCTTGGCATTCTAGAGCTTCTTGGAATCAATACAGATTCCGAAGCTCTCGGAGGCGGAGTTGAAGCCCGCCCATCTTTTTAATTGGCCAGTGTCATCTTCAATGCAAAACGCTGGCTTCTGATTATAAAGTAGGCTTCTTAGTCCCGCCTTGTTGCCGCCTTGTCTCCTTTTAGCCACGCCCACAGGGATTTGATCTTTTACCTGCGGCATGACACTCTCTCCCTCATTAGGTGGTACGCACTTTTTTATTCACATTCAGCTTTGGCAAAGTCAGCCCCGTGTTTATTTCGCATGGTGCTTTTACTTAAAGTGAAAGTGGGATGCAAAAATAAACATGCGGCTGCCTTTACGGTACCACACTTGCCTCGGCATATTTACACATGCCAGCCCTCAATTTTTGTAAAGCAAGTTTACAATGAATTTTCAAACTTTTCAGTGAAATGGTTTTCGGAGTCATTTATACCCTCAGAGAGGAGCCCGGTGCGCAGGCTCCTCACCTGGGGTTGGGGATTCTGAGAGGGCCAGCTTCCTGGATGAACTGTGGAGGCACTCGTGCGTGTTTACTTCCAAATGTGCACTAACACTTGGACATGGCATCAACAAGCTGAGTTTGTTAGGGGGTCACACAGAGTGTGCGCACTGACCCAGTGTCCTGGGGCGCTCCTATGGCGGGGACTTGCACAGGGGATGTACCAAGGGCGTGTCATTCACTGCGCATTTCTCCATTCATTCACTCAAACTTTATTCGGTTTACAATGTAAAAACCATAAAAGTTACAATATATACACATCTCATAAAAAACGTACATTAAATATTTACAGTTCATAGCCATAAAAACAAGAGGTACGCATAATTTACAAAGGGCAGAGAAACATGGGCCGTAAGTTTGTAGTAAAAAAAGTATAATCTGCCACTGAGATAGCGGAGGTTCAAAACGAGCCCATGTTCCCACTAAAGGTTACAGATAATATTAACAAGTACAATAAATAAATAACATATATATTTCTATACTTAAAAAGAACACACATGAGTCATACCTTAAAACTATGAGTACCTCCTCCCCCTAAAATAGCTAATATTCCAGACAAGCCCTGGTTCTCACCAGAGATTTCAAGTAGCCCAGAATAAAAAATATACAGTCTGGTTTGGTTTCAACAGCTGTAAATACAAAAGTGCTGGGAGAACCTGGTTAAAATTAAGCCTTTTTAAAAGGGGGAGTAAAAAAAAATTCTCCGAGATACTTCATAGAATTTGCAGAGGAACATGAAGTGTAGCAGATCCTGCGGAGACACGTTGTCGCAGCCACAGGGTGCTAGCACCTGTCCTCTGCTGCACCCCGTTCGGAACAGCAATTAACAAATGGAAAAAGTCAAGGCGAAACCTAGACAATAAGAACTGCTCATGGGTGGTCAATGTTCCCAAAAGGTATGGTTCAGTCAATGGATGAGTTTTTAGGGTAAAAAATTTACAGACGCTCGGTTTGCATAATTGCTGTTCGTCTCTTTCTACCTTCCTGATACAACTAAAAGCTTTCTTAACCGATTCCACATCCTTTTTTGTTATAATAGAGGGTTTTAAAAAGAGTTCGGGGTTACCCAACTCTGTAAAGCGACCTCTGACATACTTCATCCTTGGGATTCTAGACATATGTTCAAGGTTCATACAGTCCATTAAGATCTGCTGGGTAAGCTCTAGCTCCTTGTTAGGCCAGCACTTAAGCCAAAACACTAGAGGGCGCAGAGGAAGAGTATCACATACAAATGGGGCCCCCAATTCTTTGTGAGCTACCAAGTTCGATAAACCGGTTGGCATTCCCAGCAGGCGCTTTACAAAATGATTCTCTGCCACCTGCAGCACGTCTGCTGTGGTATACCCCCAGACTTCACTACCATAACATGCAGTTGATACACCTTTAGCCAGATACATTTTCAGCATGGTTGCAATTGGGCGCTTGCCCATCGTGGCAGCAAAGTTGAAAATAGCGGCAGTTATTCGGATGAGCTCCCCCTTTTTCTTCTGGATAAGACGCCCCCACTTCAGGCGATCATTCAGCAGGACCCCCATATAACGAGAACACTGACATTGTGGGGACCTTCGCAGAACATACCGAAAATGGAAACTTTTTCGTGGGACGAGCTCCTACCTGCAAGACGTAGGATTTTGCATTATTGATGGCTAGTAGGGATTGGAGTAAGGCAAGACTGTATTTTGGCCCCCTTCCTGTATATTCTTTACATCAATGATCTTGAAGGGGCTCTGGTAGCTAGGGGGGGGCGACTTTCTGCATGTGGGGGGCAGGGGGCTCCCTGTCTTCCTATATGCGTATGACGCCGTCCTCATAGCGAGAAGCGCTAGGGGACTCCAATCCCTACTAGCTATCGATAATGCAAAATCCTACCTCTTGCAGGTAGGGGCTCGTCCACATAATATATACCAAACCCAGATATTCACTGTACCCACCACTCACAGCACACTCATCAGATACCACCGGAAATTGTTAAAGGGTATTAGCTCCAATAGATTTCCTCAACTACGCCATCACCATTCCTAAACTTGAATATGGAGTAAATGTCACACTTCCCAATTGCTACTTACCACACCGCTTGCTGATTTTTGCTTCCTTTCCGTTCCGGCTCTATTTAGTAAAACTACCTTCTGCTATGCCGGATACACTAACCAACATTTTTAGCATTTCTTTTTTCCATTGAAAGTAAACACCAAGCAATAAAAATGCAATATGTCTCGCCTTTTATTAAGTTAAAGCTATTTGCTTTGCTATACAATACCATTAGCAAAGCACATGGCTTGAACTTAATCAAAGGTGAGACCTATTGCATTTTCAATGCTTGTTTGTATTTGCAGCGCTCTCACACAGGACAATGGCGACTGCTTTTCGTATAGAGCGATATGCCGCTCTAACTTTCAAAAGTGGAGGCCCCTTATCCCCACAGCACTCGCGGCACAATGGCGAATTTCATTCAAATTTTTTTTTAAATAAATTTGCATGCTGAGCACGGCGCCCGCTTTAGGGACACCGCGCTTAGTTTAAATTTTCTTTAAGTATATTGTGGAGAGTGGCACCTACTTAAGGGAAACCGCGCTCTGATTCATTATTTATTTATTTTTTACTTTAATGGTGAGCGTGGCACCCACTTCAGGGACAGCTAGCTCTACAATACAATTGGTCTTGCTTTTGCAGAAGTTTGACCTATTGGTATTGTAAATGACAATGTCTTTTAATATTATAACAGGCATTGCCATTCACAACGCCAATAGCTCAACATCTAGCTATTGCGAGACCTATTGCATTGTAAATGCTTGTTTGTGAGGTATTGGGACTAAAGCAAGCATTAGCCTCAGACTGATACTTTTCTACAAAACTATGCTTGCTAGGTAAGTGGTAGTAAACTGCCGTAGCCACATTGATATTGATGCCATCAACGAATCACTGTAATGAGGATATATTAGTGCCTTTCAAGGTACATTGATAGCGCTCATGGCCACCACAGTCCGACAGGGCATAACAAAGTATTCAGCCACAGTCCGGTGACGCCTCCATGCTAACACCACATGCAAGAGATGGGATGTTTTTACTGTGCCGTTTGTTTGAAATAGGCGGCAGATATATTATTAAACCTTATTATTGATTTTAATATCCCTTTAGCAAAGCCAGCATGCATTGACATATTGATAGTAACACCCCCTGGTTGAAATCAATATAGGTAGAGCTTATTGATTATGCAGATCTTGTGTTAAGGTCAGTGGGTAGGGGCTGGTGATTGTGCAAAGCCTATTTAATCTTGCTATTGTTTCTCCATACACATTTAAATTGTCAGGTATAGTACTCAACTATCTTGAGAATACTTTTTATGACAAAGCACTGACTTAATATTCAGGTATTGGATATAATTGGGTGTTCTGTTGAAATCTCTATCTCCCACCACCTCCCTGGGTGAGCTAAAGTGAGCCTTGGACAGCCCTGCCTGGCTACCATGAGAGATCAAATATCTAAGGGGCGTACTTGGTGCTTGTTAGAACTAGGGTGTCTCTAGTTGGCTGAGGCAGTTACTTAGTCCAAATAGGGACCCTTGCTTCGAGTCAGGGAAAGGAGGGACACCCTCTTTGATAACCCCTGCTCACCTCCTGGTAGCTTGGCACGAGCAGCCAGGCTTATCTTCAAGGCAATGTGTAAAGTATTTGCAACCACACTCCCAGTGACACAGTGATAACACCACAAATGGACAACGCACTGATGTATGAAAATAGCAGTATCTTTATCAAGAAGAAAAATACTGTAAAAGTCCAACATATATGCGTATTCTGAATATTTCACTTTGCCAGTTATTAGGCCAACAAACACTTGTAGGTTCTTGCGGTATTAATGAGCAGTTCATGATGTTCAAATTCAGTCCTAATGCAATGCTGTGCAGCTGGTAATGCAGTTCGTATTGTCAGAGTAATGCAAGAATAATGACATCCTCAATGCAAGTAATCAGGCAGTTCGTAATGCAAGAATAATGCAATCCTCACTGCAAGTAATCAGGCAGTTTGTAATGCAAGAATAATGCAATCCTCAATGCACGTAATCAGGCAGTTCGTAATGCAAGTATAAACCACTCCTTAATGCAAGTATTAATGCAGTTCGTAATGCGAGAATAATTCAATCCTCAGTGCACATAATAAGGCAGTTCGTAATGCTGGAATAATACCAGGCCAATCAACGTGATTAGCGTGGGCACCACTAGGCCCCAACCACAGACAACAGTCCTGAACTTCCGAGGACAGCCTCGGTCCTGCCGGGCAGGTCCAGGCCCCTCAAGGACCCAGCGCGTCTAACGCGATGCAGCGGAAGAGAGACGGGAGCACTCCAGTACTCCTCCTGCACGCCTACCCAGGCCACACACGCTTGCGGCTCTTGACCGGAGTCCAAGCCTTACCTGGGGGATGTGCTGCCTCGCTCTCTCTCTCTCTCATTGCTCGTCAGATGTCCTGCTTGGCTCTCCCAATGATGACGCAGCTCCGATGCAAGGCGATGCAGTAGCTGGACAGGTTACAGCCCTGCCTTCTCCGTTGCTGACGATCTTGGGCAGATTCCTCTTGCGAACAATGATCACGATTACCTCACGACTTCCTTAGCTTTATGAAATCCTTTAGCACGTTGCGGCTCGGGCGGGCGGTGGTGATCTTGATCCTCAGCCTCAGTTACGATTACGGCTCAGGCCACAAACAGCTGCACAGCAGCGTGGATGATGATTTATGCTGTGAGGGCCCTGAGTCACGGGGCTCTTTTCAACCAGCACCATAGACCCCACGGCAGTCTCAGGCTGCACACGCACAAAGTGTCGCTGAGACTTGGTTGGGCTTCGGGCCACACAGTCCCGGGCAATGCTGACAAAGGTCTCCGGCTGCAGAAAGCACACACACACAGCGTTGCTGAGACACACTTGGAAACTTTGATGTTCCTGAGTTTCCACAACAGGGAGACAGCTCTCCTCAGGCCCTTGGAGACAAGTTACTTCAGGACACAGCACACAGCAAAGTCCTTTCAAGCAGGGGGACACAGCACACAGCAATGTCCCTTAGCCTCTCCTTAGTTAAATCAGCAAACTGCAGACCAGCCCCAGAACACACAGCAAGGGTCAGTCCTTCTCTTCAGTCTCTTCACCTGTTCTTCCTTGCCAAAGGTTCCTCTTTACCACAAAGTAGTTTCAATCCTTTTCAGTCTTCATCAGACCAACGTTCAGGGGTTTCAGCTCTCATACTTATACCCCTAAATGTCTTTGAAGTCTTTGTGTTCCGGGGCACTGACCCCTGTCCAAACCAGTTCTCGGTGTCTTCCTGCCAGTGGCATCTTCTTCCTTTGATAGTGGGTGTCTTGGTCCTCAGACACTCAGCAAGAGGTTGAGCCATTCTTTTATGGCAGCAGCCCAGGCCTCTTCACATCCAGGGGGCTACTCCTCCCCCCTACACTCCAGATGCAGGTCAGCCTGTTTCTGTCTCACCTCCTCCTCCCTGGGTCAAGACATTTCCCAGATCTTATCACATTCAAATCAAGGCAGTCAATCCACAACCAGGCAGACACACACAGAATTGTTAGAACAAAACACAACCACTTCTAAAAGCGTGATTTCTAAACATACAATCCAAAAACCACCTTCACAAAAAGATGTGTTAATAAATTGTGAGTTCAGGCATACTAAACTTCACCTCTCCATCTTAAGCCTGTGGGAAGATAGCCCAGAAACATATTACACAGACTTCCCCATTCTGTCCTATGAGCAAGATGAACACTGAAAAACGTATTTTGTTGTCAGGACATGGTACACACCTCAGTACATGCCCTACCTTTCACAGACACTGCACCCTGCCTAGTGGGGTACCTTGGCCCTACCATATGGGTGTCTGATGTGCATGGAAAGAGAAGGGTATGGCCTGGCAAGTGGGTGCACTTGTCAGGACAACATGGCAGTTAGCAAACTGCTTGCAGGCACTGCAGTGGCAGGCCTGAGTTCTCTCTTTAGGGCTACTTGTGTGGGTGGCACAATTAGTGCTGCAGGCCCACGAGTAGCATTTGCATTACCAGCCCTGGCACACATAGTGCACTTTATTAGGGACTTTACTAGTAAGGCAAACACACCAATTATGGACAACCAATTACCATAAAACGTTATACAGGGAGCACTTGCACTTTGACACTGATCAGCAGTGGCAAAGTGCCCAAAGCATCTAAGTTGGCAACACCATGTCAGAAAAGATGTCTTGGGGGAAGGCAAAAAGGATAGGGAACTTTAGCCAAAAAGGGCCAAATCCAACAGTGCTCAGTTATTAATCCAGCAGCAATCTAGCCTTAGGACAGCATAGATAAAAAATAATCAATTGTACAGCTGGGGTCCTGTAAATTCTGATTGTCCTGCCAAACCATTCCCCACCCGAACAAGTTTTCAAATACATCAACATAAAGAGACACTGTGAGTGGATTATTAAAGAGGGTTTATTGTCTGTGTTATATTTCTCATTACCTCCCATATCTCCTTGTGTTTTCTTGTAGCTTAGTAGAGGCTGCTTGCTTGATGATACCCTCAGTAGAGACTGCTTGCATGGTGAGACCCTCAGTAGAGGCTGCTTGCATGAGGAGACCCTCAGTAGAGGCTGCTTGCATGATGAAACCCTCAGTAGAGGCTGCTTGCATGATGGAACCCTCGGTAGAGGCTGCTTGCATGATGAGACCCTTAGTAGATGCTACTTCCATGATGAGACCCTCAGTAGAGGCTACTTGTATGATGAGACCCTCAGTAGAGGCTACCTGCATGATGAGACCCTCACTCGAGGCTGATTGCATGACAAGACCCTCAGTAGAGGCTGCTTGCATGATGAGACCCTTAGTAGATGCTACTTCCATGATGGGACCCTCAGTAGAGGCTACTTGCATGATGAGACCCTCAGTAGAGGCTGCCTGCATGATGATACCCTCAATAGATGCTGCTTGCATGATGAGACCCTCACTAGAGGCTGATTGCATGATGGAACCTTCATTAGAGGCTGCTTGCAGGATGGGACCCTCAGTAGAGTCTGCTTCCATGATCAGAACCTCAGTAGAAGCTACTTACATGATGGGAACATCAGAAGAGGCTGCTTGCATGATGGGACCCTCAGTAGAGGCTGCTTGCATGATGAGACCCTCAGTAGAGGCTGCTTCCATGATGGGACCCTCAGTTGAAGCTACTTCTATGATTGGAACATCAGTAGAGGCTGCTTGCTTGCTGGGACCATCGGTAGAAGCTACTTGCAAGATAAGACCCTCAACAGAGCCTGCTTGCATGATGGGACCCTTGGTAGAGGCTGCCTACATAATGGGACCCTCAGTAGAGGCTGCTTGCATGATGGGACCCTCAGTTGAAGCTACTTCTATGATGGGACCATCAGTAGAATCTACTTGCAAGATGAGACCCTCAATAGAGGCTGCTTGCATGGTGAGATCCTCAGTAGAGGCTGCTTACATGATGATACCCTCAATAGAGGCTGCTTGCATGATGAGACCCTCAGTAGAGGCTGCTTGCATGATGAGACCCTCGGTTAAGGCTGCTTGCATGAGGATACCCTCAGTGGGGGCTGCATGCAGAGTGAGACCCTCAGTTGAGGTTTCTTCCATGATCAGACCCTCGATAGAGGCTGCTTGCATGATGGGGCCCTCAGTAGAGGCTGCTTGCAGGATAGGACCCTCAGTAGAGGCTGCTTGTATGGTGAGATCCGCAGTAGAGGCTGCTTGCATAGTGAGACCCTCAGTAGAGGCTGCTTGTATGAAGGGACCCTCATTAGAGGCTGCTTGTAGGATGGGAACCTCAGTAGAGGCTGCTTGCATGGTAAGACCCTCAGTAGAGGATGCTTGCATGATGGGACCCTCATTAGAGGATGCTTATATGATGGGACCCTCATTCGAGGCATCATGGAGGATGGGACCCTCAGTAGAGGCTGCTTCCATGATCGGGCCCTCAGTAGAAGCTGCTTGCATGATGGGACCCTCAGTAGAGTCTGCTTCCATGATCAGACCCTCAGTAGAAGCTGCTTGCATGATGAGACCCTCAGTCGAGGCTGCTTCCATGATCAGACCCTTAGTAGAAGCTGCTTGCATGATGAGACCCTCAGTAGAGGCTGCTTGTATGATGGGACCTTCAGTAGAAGCTACTTGCAAAATAGGACCCTCATTAGAGGCTGCTTGCATGATGAGAACCTCAGTAGAGGCTGCTTGAATGATGGGACCTTCAGTAGAAGCTACTTGCAAAATAAGACCCTCAGTAGAGGATGCTTTCATGATGGGACCGTCATTAGAGGATGCTTATATGATGGGACCCTCATTCGAGGCAGCATGGAGGATGGGACCCTCAGTAGAGGCTGCTTCCATGATCGGGCCCTCAGTAGAAGCTGCTTGCATGATGGGACCCTCAGTAGAGTCTGCTTCCATGATCAGACCCTCAGTAGAAGCTGCTTGCATGATGAGACCCTCAGTCGAGGCTGCTTCCATGATCAGACCCTTAGTAGAAGTTGCTTGCATGATGAGACCCTCAGTAGAGGCTGCTTGTATGATGGGACCTTCAGTAGAAGCTACTTGCAAAATAAGACCCTCAATAGAGGCTGCTTGCATGATGAGACCATCAGTAGAAGCTACTTGCATGATGGGACCCTCGGTAGATGCTGCATTCATGATGGGAGCCTCGGTAGAGGCTGCTTGCATGATGAGACCCTCAGTAGAGGCTGCTTGCATGAGGATATCCTCAGTAGGGACTGTGTGCAGTGAGACCCTCAGTTGAGGCTTCTTATTTGATCAGACCCTCAATAGAGGCTGCTTGCATGATGGGGCTCTCAATAGAGGCTGCTTGCATGATGGGACCCTCATTAGAGGCTGCTTATATGATGGGACCCTCATTAGAGGCTGCTTGCATGATAAGAACCTCAGTTGAAGCTGCTTGAATGATGGGACCCTCAGTAGAAGCTACTTGCAAGATAATACCCTCAGTAGAGGCTGCTTGTAGGATGAGACCATCAGTAGAAGCTACTTGCATGATGAGACCCTCAGTAGATGCTGATTGCATTATGAGATCCTCAGTAGAGGCTGCTTGCATGATGAGACCTCAGTAGAGGCTGCTTGCATGATGAGACCTCAGTAGAGGCTGCTTGCATGATGAGACTCTCAGTAGAGGCTGCTTGCTTGATGGGACCATCAGTAAAAACGACTTGCAAGATAAGACCCTAAATAGAGGCTGCCTGCATGATGGGACCCTCCATAGAGGCTGCTTGCATGATGAGACCCTCAGTAGAGGCTGCTTGCACGATGAGACCTCAATAGAGGCTGCTTGCATGATGAGACCTCAGTAGAGGCTGCTTGCATGATGAGACCTCAGTAGAGGCTGCTTGCATGATGAGACTCTCAGTAGAGGCTGCTTGCTTGATGGGACCATCAGTAAAAACTACTTGCAAGATAAGACCCTAAATAGAGGCTGCCTGCATGATGGGACCCTCCATAGAGGCTGCTTGCATGATGAGACCCATTCTGTATGTGTCCTATGTGTTGGCATGCATTACTGTTGTAGACATGGGTATGTGGGGATGAATATGTGCATTGGGCGCATAGTGTAGAGTCTGCAGTGTAGATACGCATGTCCATGTCCATCAATAGATGCAGGTGCCACTGTGCTTAGATTTTCATGGCTCTAGCTGGGCAGACATATGCCTGTGTATGGGACCGTGTAGATGTGCATAAGTGAGGAGATATGATATTGAGGGTGTGTATTTTTAGGTCAGGTATAGATGTACGTGGGAGCGCGGGAATGTGCGCGCCTGCGGTGTACGTTGCTGGCAGAAAGTGAGTGCCCCTCGTCTTACTTTGCATCCGGTGTTGATTCTTTGAAGAGACTGGCATTGCTGAGAACATGCTATATTTACTGCAGGAAGCGACGTGCGCAGAGTACAGAGCGCCGCCGATTAGCCCCCCTGGCATGTCCAGCATTTCCTTCTGAGCTATTATCGGAGTCAAAGCGGAAGTAACTCGGGTGACAAAGTAAGCGAATCCAGGTGAAAAATAGACAGAGGAGGAATCGGGTGCAGCACTGCAGCCCGTCCTCAGTATTCATCTGGTGAACCGAGGGGTGTATTTAAAGAGTTTATTTGAGACTGTAGTTGGCGTGTGCGGGGCGCAGGCAGGCCTGGCTTTACGTTTCCGCATGGCGTCCCCCCTCCTCCTCCGGCTCAGATGTGAGGCTGGCACGCAACGCTGCACAGCCGGACAGCTGCCGGCCTGGCCGGGGCTCGGTGCCCACAGCTCTAGACTGCTGATGAGGCGGCCCTCGCGAAGTCCCCGGGACTGCACATGGCTATGGAAACATTACACTTGTGGGCAGTCGCAGCATGTTGAATTCCAAAACATGCACATATACAGAAAGAGATTTAGGAGACGGGGTTCAGGCTGCTTCCAAGTTAAATCAATGTGCCAATGCCAGGAGAAATGTGCAGAAGCACGAGGAATTACCAGATAGTATTAAGGACCATTAATCTCCAACTCGAGCTGTAAATCAAGAAGCAGAGGAGGGCTCGCCTGATTCTTGCAATGTTCGGTTTCTAATTGTGTTAAGGACGAATCTGACACCTGGGTCGCCGCTCATCTGCCGCAGACTGGCATTTCATGTTTGCATAGATTATGAAAGTAGAAACGCCTCGAACCTATTTGTCCTGTAGTCGGTGTATGAATTGCACATGTATTCTTGCTCCAGCCTTCCTCGGCCATCACGGTCAGAGCACTACTGCCTTCATGGCTGACTGTCTACAGTGACATCACCAGGGACTGACATGGAGTACTGGTACCTTTGACTTTGACATGGCCTGCCTGACACCCAAGCACACGTTTACTAGTTTTGTGCAACCAATGCAGCGCTGCGTTCCATGGGCCATATTATCAAGGGGCCGCAATACAATTAACGCCGATTTAGCGTCAGTTTTCGACCGAAAAGCGGCGATAATTTTATTGCATTATCAACAAGGACACGCTAGCGCGTGTTTCCTTGCCTTAGCGCTCGTTGTCAGCATGCCTCGCATCACATCGTTAACGAGATGCAAAGGAGGCATGCCTGACAAAACTCCATGGGAAAATATCGCTAACCCAGCTTCGCGATATTATCAACGAGTGGTAGCAATATTTGAAATCGCGTTAACTATGCCTTAACGCAGGAATTTAACGTCCGTTAAATTCCTGACTAAGGCATACCTTACATGGGAGGTGGATTGTGGGGCTAAGGCCACAGGGCCTTATCATCAAGTTATCGCCGTTTTCCATGGAACATCGCTGGAAAACCAGCGATGTTCCATGGAAAACCCCGCTATCACTGGAATATTTATCGCCATAGCGCTAAGCGTTGATAATACAGCGCTAGCATGGCGATATATTCCAGCAATAACCAGTGATAATTTAAAGTGCGCTCATCGATAATTATCGCTGGGGCTTGATAATATGCCCCCTTGAACATTAAACATTGAAAGGGGCTTGATAATATGCCCCCTTGAACATTGAACATTGAAAGGCGCTAGTTTACTAAGAATCATCCGCGACGACATTAGCATAAACGTAGCCTGTCTACCATGCTGCGAAAGGACTCATTGGGTATTCTCGATGTCCTGTTCGATTATTTTCGCAATCAATTCCGACACTGTGGTGTTCGGATTTTATTTTGCACAACAATTATAGCCTGTTACAAGTTTTGCTTGTAAATTGGGCCTGGGCTTTTCTGCGCATGTTTCCCCCGATAAATTGCTCCACGTTTTTCCAGCTGGAATTTATCCTGGCGATGCGGATGTTGCGATAAAATGTCCATGAATCCTAATTCTGATATGTGCGGTTAAGAGTTACCGCAGTTTGCGTTTGTACAGAGCTAGTGCAAGGGCACCCAGGCAGTGTCTAATGTGAGAACTGGGTGCCTATTTACGCTCCACAACACAACATTTGGATATTACTATAGGAAAGAGGGTTGTGCTCCACAGTGTAAAACCATTTTGCACTCCATTTGCGTCAACTTTCCTGCATAAAATATATTCTGCGCCGCCAAATTGATTAGTACTAACCTTTCTGCAAGAATGTATGATATTATCCCGCTGTATTTCTCCCCGCAGGGAATCACAACGAGGTTGTTATAATGACCGCGTTGTGACTCTGCATACCATTACTCCGCAAGTCGGAACAACGACTTGCAGAGGGGTGGGGGGGGCGCTGGATGTTGGGATAGTATAATTTACTAATGGTATGCGGAATAACAACGTGGTCGTTGTAACGACCGCGTTGTGATTCCCTGTGGGTAGAAAGATTTGTGGTAAACGTTGTTTACCTTTCTGCAGCCTTATGTCACAAAGCGGCGCTTAGCATCACACAAGTACATGAGCTGCATAAAAACATCTGGATGAAAACCCTGTTAATGTAACTTCTTTCATAATCAAATCAAGTTTTATTTATGAAGTGCATAGTAAATTAAAACTATTACACTAACAAGAAAATGAGAGAAAATAATAAAATGAAGATTTAGAAAATTTTCAAAACAATCTATACCTTTGCATAACGGTCTTCTCATTCATTGAGTTATGAGAAGCCTTGAGGTAGGAATAAAATGTTACGTCGGCTCATGAAAGTGTAAGCTTTGCTGTTCGATTGTGCAGAGGTCACAGTACTGACCGCAATCGTCTTTGTGCAACGTGGCAGTTTATTAAAGTAGGAAGGCTCCATGGCGGCAGGCCCGGTCAGACACAGTTCAGTTTTCAGACTCCTTCGTTAGGGGCTTGGAGGAGAGGGCTGTGAGCCGACCGAGCGCTCTTGTGCATAGTGTGGTACCACTACTCCGCGGTCAGTTGTCCTCGGAAGAAGTTAGCCGGAGAAGGGGGCAGTGGGGTATGTGCCCATTCAATGCTGTGTATTGGATGTCCATTCAATGCTGTGCCTAGGCTGTCCCTTCAATGCTGTGTCTAGGATGTCCATTCAATGCTGTGTCTAGGCTGTTCTTCAATGCTGTGTCTAGGCTGTCCCTTCAGTGCTGCGTCTAGGCTGTCCCTTCAATGCTGCGTCTAGGCTGTCCCTTCAATGCTGCGTCTAGGCAGTCCCTTCAATGCTGCGTCTAGGCAGTCCCTTCAGTGCTGCGTCTAGGCTGTCCCTTCAATGCTGTGTCTAGGATGTCCCTTCAATGCTGTGTCTAGGATGTCCCTTCAATGCTGTGTCTAGGATGTCCCTTCAATGCTGTGTCTAGGATGTCCCTTCAATGCTGTGTCTACGCTGTCCCTTCAATGCTGTGTCTAGGCTGTCCCTTCAATGCTGTGTCTAGGCTGTCCCTTCAATGATGTGCCTAGGCTGTCCCTTCAATGCTGTGTCTAGGATGTCCCTTCAATGCTGTGTCTAGGATGTCCCTTCAATGCTGTGTCTAGGATGTCCCTTCAATGCTGTGTCTAGGCTGTCCCTTCAATGCTGTGTCTAGGATGTCCCTCCAATGCTGTGTCTAGGATGTCCCTTCAATGCTGTGTCTAGGATGTCCATTCAATGCTGTGTCTACGCTGTCCCTTCAATGCTGTGTCTAGGCTGTCCCTTCAATGCTGTGTCTAGGATGTCCCTTCAATGCTGTGTCTAGGATGTCCCTTCAATGCTGTGTCTAGGATGTCCATTCAATGCTGTGTCTACGCTGTCCCTTCAATGCTGTGTCTAGGCTGTCCCTTCAATGCTGTGTCTAGGCTGTCCCTTCAATGCTGTGTCTAGGATGTCCATTCAATGCTGTGTCTAGGCTGTCCCTTCAATGCTGTGTCTAGGCTGTCACTTCAATGCTGTGTCTAGGCTGTGGATAATGCAGTAAGGTTACCGTTCTCGTCTATCTGACTGGGCAAATAGAGTAAGGTCCTCCAGTTTTTTATTTTACATTATTTCCTCAACCTTAGTTTCAAAAGTGTTTTTTTCAAGTTTTCAATCAACTCTCATTAGGTATTTCACAAGCCTGCAGTTCAGCTGTATCTGTCGGTATGAAACAGACTATAACGGCCCGTCTACAGAGCTTTTGGTATGAATTTGTGGGCCTCCAAAGTGTTTTAACAAAGGCAAATTATTTGGAGCATTGTTTTAGGACCCTGATCGTATAGTGGCACATCTCCTTTTCCTCAGCGCGTTGCCTTAGCAGCAGATGTTGAAACAATGGAAGGCACCCCAGTTGGTATCTCAGAAACCTCTCTTTGATGTGCGCGTTGAACCAAGAGTTGAGGTACGGTTGGGGTTTCAGCACAGTTACTGGTTATTGTCACCCAAGCGTGGCGTCACTTGGAGAAAGCTTTTTTACCGTTCATCAGTGAGTTAGTTTATTCATCATGGTTTTTAATTGAAGGTAGCTGATCTGTGTGTCCCAAAGAGAATTTAGACCCAGAGCAGCCAATGACGATGCAAGGTAGTGGAGTGGGCTATCATGTCAATTTCCCACCATAGATGGTAGTTTAGCGTCTGTGTGTTGACATTTTTTAGTTTAAAACAGTATTTACCTTGCCAAGGTTTGTTATGTTTGACCAAATTTCAGCCTCAGCTGGGGAGGTGACGTGTGTTGCAGCAGATGGAATAGGGACATCATGATTTTGTTTGTGATCTTGTCTAAGAGGAGACTGTCTGTGCCCCTTAAGGCCTCACCATCCGATGCTAGAGTTTGCTCCTATTGTGCCTGAATTACTGTCAGGAATGGTGGGATGGATGATCTGGCAGTCTTTTCTCAAGGTCGATGACACCAAGCTCATCCTCTCCCTCACAAAGGATCCCCACACCACCAGACTCAGCTTCCAGGAAGGAACAAAAGATGCCCCATCCTGGATGAGCAGCAGCTGCCTTCAGCTCATCTCGGAGAAGACAGACGTCCTCGTCCTCAGACCCACCGCCTCAGCATGGAAAAACACCTGATGACCCACCACCCTCGGGAACCCCCAACCCCAACTACCACTGACTGCTCCAGAATCCTCGGCATCATACTCAACTCCTCCCTCACCATGACCCGACAGATCAATGCTGTCGCTCCACCTGCTTCAACACCCTCCGAATCCTTCGCGACCTGCAAATGGGTCCCCCGAATCCAGAAAGACAGTCACCCACGCACTCATAAGAAGCAGACTGGACTACGGAAACACCCTCCACACCGGAATCAACAAACCTCTACTCCGTAAACTCCAGACCATCCAGAACACTGCGGCCAGACTTTTCCTCAGCATCCCACGACATGAACACATCACCCAACACCTGCGAGACATCCACTGGCTCCCCGTCGAGAACAGAGTAACCTTCAAGCCACTCCACAACACCGGACCCCAATAACTCAATGAAAAAGTCTCCTTCCACATGCTCACTAGAAACATCCGCTCTGCCGACCTCGCGGAAAACCTGCGCATCAGCAGAACCAGAGTGGGTGGAAGAACCTTCTCCTACATCGCAGCAAAGACCTGGAATGAGCTCCTGATCGATATCAGATGCTCCTCCAGTCTGCACACCTTCAGGAAGAGCCTCAAGTCCTGGCTCTTCGGCTGATTCGGAGCTGCATCAGCCCCCCTCAGCACCATGAGACCCTCACGGGTGAGTAGCATGCTTCACAATTCCCTGATTGATTGATTGACCAACCATCAATAAGGAAATAGCTTTCAAAAAGCAAGCATGCTTTGTGCTGCCTAAAAGACTGCAGTATATCGAACAGCAATCAAAGATATTTTTAGTCAGTGGTTGAATCGAGTTTTACTGTTACCAGATGCCCTGTCTTGGAGCTGGTACTAGTACACTTCCTATAACCATGTTTTTCATATTTTTTCAAGTTTCTGTCCATTGCGTTCTTCAATTAATAAGCTGATGTGGAGTCAGGAGTCTTTAGAGGCAAATCTTTCTGTGGCTGATCAAAACCAGGTCATCGGTAGACATCAAGCTAGGCAGGCTTATACTTTCTATTTTTGGTGCATGTGCATTAACCTTGTCTTTGATTGGTGGTAGCTCTGACAAAACAGATTGAGAAAAATTGGAGCGAGCACACAACCCTGCCTTAGACCTTGGTTTGTTTGGATCTTTCTGACAGGTGGACGCCACTCCCCAGCCTTATCCTGACCCATGTGTCCGTGCAGAGGACAATCAGGGCTTATAGCAGGCCCAGGAGGATGCTCCAGCAAATTAACTTCTGCCAAAGCTTCGCCGCTGGATCCACGCATTCCAAGGCTGCATTGTAATTGATAATGCAGAGGAAGAGTGTCTGGCGGTTATGCTTGCGCTGGTTAATTAGCAATTAAAAGGCTAATGTGTTTGTGGTTATGCCCATACCTTTAGAGAAGCCTGTTTGTTTGAGAGGGATTATTTGCTGTTCTGCAGTCCAAGATGTGAATTCCTCTAGTAGGCACCCTGCGAAGTACATTGACTCAACATGGAGGACAGCTATCAGCTGAAGGTTAGTGGGATCCAAGCTGCCACCCACTTTGTAGATGGGGGAGATAATCAAGCCCTTCTATGAGACTGGTATGGATTGGCTGTTATAATACTGTTGAAGACCGGCTCCATGATCTCAACCCAAAACTCTTTGTTCTCTTTAAAGATTGCCATGGAGTTGCCATTAGGACCTGGCGTTCCTTCTCGGGGACCCTTTGCAAACTGTTTTTAATGATCTCTGTATGCAGTTTCAAAGGAATGTTTTTACTGTTTGTTAGCTTCCTCTGTAAACTTGAGTTGGATCCTGCTTCTTCCTTTAGATGGTCCTTCTGAAAGGCCTTTGGTAAAAATGAAGTGGGACGCTACATGGGGTGATCTGCTTTTGGTGGTATTCATGATTGAGGAGTGGTTATAGTGGTTCGACAAAAACTCAGAGCAGCAATCTTCTGATATTTTCGAAGTTGTGATGGATTTCATTGGGCTGGTTAGCTTGTTCATGCTCTTCCAGAATCTCTTGTGCAGCATACCTGTTCGTTTGGATGTCATGCAAGTGCACCAGAATATGTCTTCAGCCGCCCTCCTTAACCCCAGCTGTCTTTCCTGTAGGCTGTCCTCACTTTGGCCATTCCAGTTTTAAGGGATTCGTTCCCAGGTGCCTTTTAGTATGCCCTGAGCGATTGATTTGCCTTGCGTTTTAGCCCATTTAGTTTGCAGAAGGTTGTTGTCTTTGTGCTTCCCATCCGTTGACTGGGGCCCGACACTGGCCAGGCGTGTCGCTCAGCGTGCCTCTTCGTGAACTGAGCCCAGTTTGCTAGGACATCTTCTCCTCAAATAGCGCATTTCTGAAATGTTAATTTTGAAAGCTCCAGGAGATTTGTGAGCTGAGTCGGCGGACCATTTTATTCTGTGTACCTGAAGCGTGTGTTTCAACGACTGGCATGTGGTAGGCAGGATTAATAACTAGGCTCAAATCCTGTGGCAGATAATCGCTTTCCCATCTTGCTGCCACTTCAAAGCTGTCGTCAAGGGGGAACAAAGAGGTTGATAGTATTGTGAAGTCAATTAAGGAGCTGCTTGTACGGTTGTGGAAAGAAGCCGCTAATGGGCTGTCAGACAGAAAGAGGCCATTAACTAATCTAAAATTAAGATGTTTTAGTTTGTTACCAAGTTCTAAGTCCTTTTTATATGGTCAGGAGGATGGTAATGTACTTTGAGTTGGTATTGCTTTTTGGGATGCCAGAATCTCATCCACTGATGGGGAGCCCAGCATGTTCATATTAAAATCCCCTGAGAGAACTAATTCCATTCGATTAGGTCCATTCAAAACCTCTATGATCTCGGTTTTCAGATGTTCTATTACGATGTCGCATTACACCTTTGCTGTCGGAGAGGTATATATGTTCGCTTTTACCAGCCAAATCTGTGATGCTTCCCTCCACGATGCAAGACCCGCATATCTGAACCATTGCCTCTCATTCCACGTAGCCACCAGACAACTCTGCTTTGCCCAACTTGCCCTGTCCTCCGTCCCTAGGATCCACAAGACCAGAACCGGAGGAAGTTTCTTCTTCTACCTCCCCCCTCATGACCTGGAACACCCTGTCCCTCCACCTGAGGCAATCTGCGGTATTGGCCAAATTCAAGAAGTACCTCAATACCTGGCTCTTCGAATGAACCTCCTCACCCTGTTGGATCAGCAGCTCCCCCTACCCCAGCTCCTTCAGACACTCATGGATGAGTAGCTGCGCTATACAAACCCTTCATTGAATACCTCTCTCGCACACCCTCTAGGGACTGTATTTGGTCTTCAGTACTATTGATGGATTAATTGGTATATTCAAGTGTTTTTAATGTACAAATTCCTTGACTTCAGTTGGGGTAATTTACCTACTAATACTATTAAAAGTGTAGGGGTGGTCAACCCTGCCAGCAGCATATTACCATGAGTAACTTTAACAATTTTTATTATACCAGAATAATTTGTAGCTCTGCATTTAAGTAAACCTGAACTCTCACACTTCAGCATGCTTGTCAGTGCTTTTCTGCACTCTCTGCATGACTACATGAAAGTAAAGCTACTGTTGTTGTGTGGCCATTCATAGCTGCCAAGCATCATGTCAAGTATCACACTTGCGGGTCCTAACTTTTTAACCTACTTCACTTTGTATTCTGGGGCTTGAAACTTAGCTGTCAATATTGGAAGTATGGGCTCAAACATAGCAGCGGTAAAGTTCTAAAAATGACAATTTCAGTTGAAGGTATCACAGATGACAATGGGACACTTTGCAGCTGTGAAATGTTGTTGTTATGCTGCTTTAATATGTGGAAAATCTTGTGCAATGCTTTCATCACTATTCTTTGCTCATGGAGACAACGCACTTTCTACAGGTACCTGTCCCTATGCCTTGTATGGAATGTTTAAAGCCTGGGTGGTCGGCACTTGACTTGCTAAACATACTGACTTTTGAGCAAAGGGGGCAAATATGCTCTTTATCTATGGGAAAATATGATACTACATTCTGGCAAGATTTTCAGGCGCCATTTATTTCACCATTCAGGGACCGAATTAAATATTGTCCAAAGATCAAATATGATTTTAATACTCCCAAACCTACTACAGTGTATAAAATAATTAGCTTAGACCCGAAAACATGATATAAATGGTGCACCTTTAATTCAGACATACCAAACTGGAAGAAAAAAAAGGAGTATAAAACATTTAAGTGACAACCCTAAACAACAAAATGCAAGCAAATTGATCTTAGACCAACCTTTCTTGTTGCTGTCTTGTCTAACAAAGTCACATTGTATTCGCCTTTCCAGGAAGAAATATAAATAAAAAATGGCACACTCACTCTCAATGTACCTTCTTTTAATGGCATTTTAGTTTGTGGATGTGCAATTGTTTATCAGTGTATATATGTTTATCCTGTTGAGGGCTATTTCCCTTTTGGTAGGGGTTTATCAGGTATTATAGGTTTAAATCTAAAACTGGAAAGCCTACAAACAAGGCAGGGTTTCTTGGTATCATGCAAAATGTATTTTATTGTGATATACTACTTGGGCTGAGATAGCTTCGGATAGTTATTGAGAGTTGACATATAAAAGACAGAGCAATGGCAAACGCTGCTTCTATTTGGATCAGGGCCGGACTGGCTACCGGACGTTTTGGCATGCTGCCGAGCTGGGGGCTGATTTCGTTGATGGGGACCTGCGTGTGCTGAACTAAATTTGTTTTGCTTTGTTTATTTCGAAGCACACGCAGGTCTCCATCAACAAAATTAGCCCCCACCGCAGGACATCAGCTCCCAGCTCCCAGCTCGGCAGCATGCCACAACTCCTGGTAGCAAGTCCGGCCCTGATTTGAATCCAAATGCTTGCAGCAGATATCAGCTTCAATGTCACTGCAGATATGGTTATGCTGCTTGTTGTGACTGGGTCAAGGACTAGGCATGTCCTGTTTTAAAGGTTCTTCTTTACTTCAGGCAAGAGCTATTGGTTGAAACGGATCTTTCTTCATTGACCATGAGATTTCTTCACCTGGAAATGTTCATATTTGCAGGCCATGGAGGGCCTTCTTAAAGATCAGTGCTCCTTGCTATTCAATTTTAAGTCTCTGCAGTGGTCAATGAAAGATCACCATGGCGCCTATAAATTAATTTTGGATACAGGTGAAGCTTATGTAAATATAACATGTATTTTGCATTCTAGTGAAACTCTGGGGTATATTATCAAGGGGTTTATCTCCGCTTTTTTGGCTTTAAAAGCCAAGAAAGCGGAGATAAAATTATCTCCCTATTACCAAGCTGTCGCTAACACCAGTTAGTGACAGCTAATAGGAGATAGCGACCATCTTGGGCCCCGCTTTGCATGTCAGTGATATTTATCACTAATGACATGCAAAGTGGGCGTGCCAAGATGTTAGCGACTGGAAACAGTCGCTAACATCGCTATCTCCTATTACCAACTTTTGGAGATATTCGCGCTAAGCGCGAATATCTCCAAAAGCTAACACCTGCCCTGAGCAGTTCTTCACCATGTTATCCAATGGGAGGTGGATAACATGGCTAAGAGCATTTGCTCGATAATGCATGAATATCGCTGACTTTTCAGCGATATTCATGCATTGCGGCCGTTTTTTATCGCATTTGCGATAAACCTTGCTAATAGCAAGGTTTATCTGCGATAAAAATCGCCGATGTGCGGCGATAATTTTTGTCTCTAAACAAGTTAGCGACAAAAATTATCGCTAGTTGTTGGTAATATACCCCTCTATTCCTGGTTTCCTCTCAAGAGATAGGAGCTAGCAGCTCTACAACGTGGTAATGTAATGTAGAGTAGCTAGTCCACACAAGTCCAAAAGAAAGTGTATTTAAAGGACATATCATTTCCTGCAAAAGCCACTTTGGGTGTACCGCTCTCCATCAGTTCCTAATTAATTAAGTTAGACTACTAGTGCAATGTAAATGATGGAGTCAAAAGTTATAGAGTTAATATGTGGGTTTCCAATTGCTTTCTGAACTTCATATGAGATGTGGTTTTATGCAGGGAGATTGTAAGCACTTTCCAGCAGGGGCTGCGAGATGGCCAAAGGAACGGGTGCCTAACCTGGATTTCCTCGTATGAGGGATGGATAATAAATCTGCAGATGCAGAAGGAAGTCTATAAGGAAAATTATGTCTCTTAAATATGTCTTTCAGGTTCGAAGTGCCTTGTGGTGCTCAATTGGTGTACACAACGCTTTAAATACATGTTTACTTGCCAGGAAGCCAGTAAAGTCGATTCAGATGGAGAGGGTTTGAATTACCAAACGCCAAATAATCTGATTTTTTTTTGGGAAGGCCAGGGTACAACAAGTTACAATAATCCGGTTGGCCACAACAGTGGCTTTAACAATGTTTTTCCTATGGTCTGTGAATATGAATGGAAGAACCTTTGTCAGTACTTTCAGTAGAAAAAACAGTAGTTATGAAGTTGTGTTCTTGAATGGACAAACTGGAATCAAAGATAATAAAAGTTTTCTTTTTTTGCTGAAGGAGTGGAGAAATGTTCAGGACCAAGTTCATTTGGTCAGCAATTAGTGTCCCAGATATTTAGGCAGAATTTCTAATTTGAAAGAGTTCAATCATAAGGAGTTACAAGTCATCCTGTTGGCTATTGAGGATATGCATTGTTTGAACCTTGAATGAATAGGTGTGAGATCCCCAAACAGTGTGAGAATAAGGTGGGTTTCATCCCTGCATGAGAAGTAGGAGAAGCCAAAAGAGCAGACTAGGGAAGCAAGTGGCAAACATAAAGAGTAAAAAAAGGTGTGCTCACTAACAAATCTTGGGGAACACAGAAATTAATGCCTGTGAATTCTGATTGAAAAGGAGGAATCATGATGTCCTAAGAGCACACTGCCAGAAAAGAAACAAGCCAGTCAAGTGCATGGCAAGACAGGTAGCCACACAGGGATGGGAGACCATGTTTTGCATTCTGCTCAGCCAGATATGAATGAATAAACAATCTACTTGACAAATAAAAAGCAACATTTTAAAAACAGCACCTATGAGCCTACAGAAATCTCAAATTGAAAACATATTTTAAAGTAGAAGGGTGCATCAGTCTGATACTATGAGTTTACTGCCACCTTAATATGTCTAGGTGTTTCAGTGGGCCTTATTACAAGTTGCCTGGAGTGGTATCACAGATGAGGTGTCTGTCTCTCTGGGCAACTACAAGGGGCTTCGTCTTTCAGAACCCAGAATATCAGGTCTGCGAGTACCAAGCCCTGTAATCCCAAAATGCAGAAAAATTAGACCTACAGTGAAACTGAAGGCCGAGTCCAGCTCAGTACCTCCAGCCCAAAGGGGAGCAGATATGTTCCCTCAAGATGGGCCTACGGAGCCCCCTTATTGACCTCCATCTTTTAGCACCCCTTCACTGCTTAAATGAGGAGAGAAATGATCATATATAGACATGACATGAGAGAATAACGCAGCATCAGGAGCCAACAGTGCTGAGATTCATAGATTTGATTTTGAAAATTACTATATGAGAGGGAAACGTGAAGGAAAAGATGCCTGTTAGGTCAAAATTGTACAAGGTTGAAAAACATGCACAATTCCTTGGAGGAGCGAGCTGGCTCTATCTCCAAGCATACACTGTTTTCGCAGTTTTCCTCACAGCCTTAGTTTTTGTCTGGCTATGTGCTGAGAGGATCTAGGAACATGTGAGAACTCATTCATCTTTTTTGAAAGTTTTAGTACAGAATTGCTTTTAATATCCTTAAATAGACATCTCAGATCATATTTTCCTTATGTTGATCAATGAAAGAATTTGTTTTCACAAAATCGTACACTTTGTTAAAGTGTCCCTCCTGAGGGAGGAAGAAGACTGCCTCTGAGCTGCATTGTGTGTGTATAGTCTGCTTACACTCTTTGCATTTGGTCAAATAATTGGAATTGTCTCCGGAAATTAAAGAGACCATCAAAGCACCAAGAGTTTTGCCTGAGAGGTAAGTTGGAAGATCTCAGGGCGGAGTAAGAGGGAAAGAAACATTGTAGGCAGGCCACAGAATGTTACCCTTCTACTGCATCTGCACCTTGTCTAGAAAAGGACTCTTGAAGAAAGAGTTCTAGGGAGAAGAAGTTATGCCCCATTATCATTAGGATACGCACGGTTTAATGTCACACGTTTGATAAGCAGGGTTCTTCACTGACATGTTCACTAGTAAAGGCTGTGCTGCATGTGTGGTGTTGCACCCCATAGTCTTTACCCCTTAAAATAGCACGGACCTGAGGTGTTTGGGGGAACCAATGGTGTGTCCCCATATGAATGTCTATCCTGTCTGAGTGTGGTGGCTGGCAACTGCCCAACTGCAATGGCTATGACAGTTCCCCGTTCTAACCTGCTGTTGATTTTCATTTCACTATCTCCAAGCTGATTTTTCTTCTCTTTTTCTGATGGCAAGGACGGTGGTCCCATTGTGACCTGACACCTAGGGCACCTACTATCTGTATGAGTGTGATCTGTTTGCTTCAAAGTGAAGTCTGACCATTGAAGCAGAAAAATAATTAGGGATGTAATTTATGGGGGAGGGGCCTTCTTGCTCCACAAGGCATACCAAAATGGCATATACTTATAAACATTTGGAACAGGGGGATTGTCACAGAAAAAAGTTGGTATCATTCTGTCATGTGTAGAATGAGTATACCATTGACAAATAAGAATTGAAACTTCCCTATGGTGGTAATTTTGTTCTTGGCAAACTTTGTGTGGTTTTTTGTAGGTGCCCCACCCAGGGCAAATGGCCTATTGCTATTTATGGTACAATGAAGCTTCAAGAAGATATGATAAATCTGTAATTACTAATCAGCAAGATTCTAATCAGAAGAACAACTGCAGGAACTCAAATAAGAGACTAAGGAGGAATGTGGGAGTTTAAGCCCGCATTATTGTGTTGTCCTACAATCCCCTGGCCGCGAGAAAAACAATAGTTCACTCCTGTATAACAAGGGCAAACTGGATTCATATCCTAGGGCAAGGCCTGCTGCTCCACCTTGGCCACCTCAACCAAGCGGTGGACAACCTTAGGCCGCCCATCCTCTGTCACCTGTGGAAGGGGGGTAATCCTCTGCTCCGCTGGTGACGAGACATGGAGGTGGACCACCTCGAGAATGAAGATTCTCTTCATGAGTGCAATAGAAATGTAGATACTTCTGACTAGGAATTCAACCAGTATACCTCGAGATCATGGACAAAGAAGAAGGAAAGAAGTGGGGTAGTAACGGGCAGGTCAAAGCCAGTAAAGGTTGCACCTTTCAAGGCATATCCACCAGAAACCTTAGAAAGACGCACAGTAGTCCATGTGCAGTGGACTATTTTGGAACTTCTTCACTGACAACAGATCCTACCTGAAATATTTAGGAATTATTCCGCTGGGTTCATCAGGCTATTTGCAATAGACATGATCACAACTGGGTAGATATCAACAGGGTGTTAGACACTTTTCTTATTGCAGCAGAAAGGACAGCTACAAAATAAAAATTCAAGAATATAACAACCTTACACCATTCTGGCTGCTGCAGGATGCTAACTGGCAGACACATTCGATAGCCCAACTTAGCCACCCTGAGGGCGTTCCAAAAATTGTTTATAAGCGCAATGGATGAGGTGGGAAAGCCACAAGTAAATTAGAGAAAAGTAGAGTCCTGCATGCAGAGAAAATATAACTACCTGGCTGATTTTGCTTCTAGAATGGTGGACATTTTAGAGCATGAGGGGGTGAATCAAGAGTCAGAGGACACTCTGCCCTTAGTGGTGTTGGTCTATGTTAGAAACTTAGGGGCATATTTACAAGGATTTTACGATCCGTTCCGTCAATTTTCTTTATGTTAACAGCGCTTTTTTTATTGCCATGTTTACAAGTTGTATTTACAAGGATTTCCTTGTACCTCGCTAAAAAAGAGAAACAGCTGTTAAGTCCCATTAGAGGCAGTTTTATTAAGTCAGAAATTAGCTGGTCTTAAAAATGGTGCAAACACACTTGGGGCCTCATTTAAGAGGTTTTGGTGCAGGACAGCACTGCAAGGAATCTTGCTGCACTACTCTGCCCTGCGACAAAACAAAAGGGCAGGAATGTGCCCTATCAATAAGATAGGTCACATTCCTGTCTTTACCCCCTACGCTGACACACAATGGCTGCCATGCGCCATTGCAGACACACTTGCGTCATGGTGCAAGGTTGTCTGAGTTGCAGAGCTGACTGATGTTGTGCAGGAAGGAACATCCTCCTGCATAAAATCAATCAATCCAGGTGATTTCTTTTTTATATGTGTTCTGCAGGATGCTGCAAACATAGAAAAATGAAAAAAAGAGGAGAAATGAAAACATTTATCTTCGCTGTGCCTCCCAAATGCCACCCTTGAGATTCTGAAACATTTCCAGGTTTGCAGTTTCTCGTGAATCTGATAATGTTCAGATTCCATGGGTTTTGGGTGGGAACACCCACAGCAATACCCATTGAATGCCCCTTTCCCGCAGTTTTATGCGTGAAAGTGGCACTTATTTGCAATGCCATGAAAAGCCGCATAAAGTGGCTTTATGTGGCCTTGTAAATATGCTGTGGCACATTAGGCCAACGTAACATAAAAAAAAGCGACATTCCAGTGGTGCAAAAGTGCCTCTGGGGCCTCATAAATTAGGCCCTTGGATAAAAATTGCCCATAGTTTCCCATGGTTCACTCTGTCAAAGGCCGTAGTCGGGTTAATAAATGCCAAATACATCGCCCCTGGTTTGACCACTGTGTATTTGGCTGTTATAAGTTATAAATTAAGACATTGATCGGTGGTAGATTTCCCTGGACTAAAACCAAATTGGACATCAGTTATGACTTGGTGCTCCTCTGCCCAATCTGTCAGCCAACTTAAAACCACCTGCCCTAAAACCTTCGCCGACACGTCAATGAAAGAAAGCGGACGAGAACATTGAAGGCTGTCCTTGTTACCTTTCTTAAAAGTGGGGACGATCGTAGCCGTGGACCATGATGCTGGCATTACTGTGTCCACTGCTGCATTTATGACCCTAGTTAGGAGGGGCGCCCATAAATCCACATTACTTATAAAAAGGTCCGGTGGGATCCCATCTGGGCCTGGGGCCTTATTCCTAGTTAAGCCCTCAATTCCTGTTTTAACCTTGCCCAAAGAAAATATAGGAGGGGGTATGTTCTGCTCTGGGTTCTGCTCCGGCATCTGGTCTGGACTTGGGTGATGATTATAAAGCCCTTGGAAGTTATCTTGCCATTGCGTCGGCAGAATGGTATTGCTTAGCCCAGGTTTATTAGCATCATGAAAACAGGGCTTGTTTATGACTCCCCAAAAGGCCGTAGAGTCCTTTCATTGCCTCTGTCAAGTCTTCCCAGGCTTGCTGTTGCAATTGGCCCTTACGTCCCTTTATGGCTAATTTATATTTTTTACAACAAGAAGCCACCCGGTCCCTGTCTCTTGGTGAAATCATTAAGGCGGCTTTCAACTCTCTTAATGCACGTGAGCATTGTGGGTCAAACCATCTTGAGTTGTCCATTTTGGCATGAGCTGGAGCTCTCAGCAAATGCTCAACTATTTGTGTGATACTTCTGAAAGCCTCAACTAATTCCACCCCTTCCACTTTGGGATCTAAACACTCCAGGATAACCTGCTCGCCTTCTTTAAAAAGAGAGCTATAAAATGCCTCGCCATTGACCTGTATCCATCGCAGAATCCTTCCTTGATCCGTGGCCCGACCCCCCCACTACTCTATGGGGCACTGGGTGGCTGCATGCGTCAACAAGGAATACGGCCAGGGGATTATGATCACTGAAGGCGCTGTACCCAATATTAAACCTAGATACACAGTTTTTAAGTGATACAGAAACAAAGATGTAGTAAATAAATGAGGCACATCCTCTTCCCTTAAAAGTGGGATGAACCATTTTATCCTGTTTGGCAACAATTAGGTCCATCATGTGTGTTAACGCATGCATATCTAATAAGCCGCTGAGTTCCCTTCCCTCCTTTGTGTGTTCCATGTGTGGGTCTTCACGGAGCACACAAGACGACCAGTCCCCTCAAATTTGGGCATAAATGGCAATTGAAATCGCCCACTAAAACCAACTGCAACGCCATCTATCCTCGCTCCTGTGTCTGGGTCAGTCTGGTTTTCAGTTCATACAGGCTGTCGTAACCCTGTCCATGTGACGTCGCATTATAAAAGTTTGTAAGAAGTAACCTATAAACTTTATTAAAAAATGTGAGCCCCTGCGCAACTTCTGAGTCCCAAGCCAGATCTGACCATTTTCCCTGTAGTGTAAGGTCAATGAATATATTCAGCCCTCCCCTCGCTCTCTCTGAAGCAGCTTTATGTGCCGGGCAAAAGAAGGTTTTGTAAACCTCTAGGAAATAATTATTGTTTGCTGGTTCCCATGTTTCCTGCAAACATATTATTTGAAATTCCCTTGTATATAAAAGCCATTGCTCATTCTTAAATTAAGTGGATAGGCCTGCTATGTTCCAGGAAACTATTTTTATTTCCCTTCCAATGAGCCTTTATGTACTGGCTGTTACCCGGGAGCTACAAGTCCTGGTGATTGTCTTACTAATACAACCTCCCATGTGGCAAATTAAATTCTTGTGGTCACGAGTGGTTTGAGCTACAGCTATCCCTGGGTTTATCTTGTATCCCCTCCCCCTAATATCTATTTTGGTCTGGGGGGGTCTCACCGGTTCTGTCTACTTCCTCCGTCAGTTGTGGTCAGTCAATGTTGTTTAGGTCTCTTAATGAAGTGAAGGCGTTATTTGTCGGCACTGAGTTAGCCCATTAAGTTACAACCTCCAGTTGACCCACATGACAATATCGTTGGCTGGAAATGGCCAATGGTCTATAAAAGAAACCCACCGGGAGCGGTTTAATCCCTGATTCCATTTCAACTGGATTGAACCTGCTGTTCTGTAAGAGAATCTTGCGCACAAGATCGGTGTATCTGAGCGTAACAATCACGCAGTCGCCTGAAAAGACTTTCCTGGTTCTACCAATCCAAGACACCCTCCTTGCCATCGAAATGTGTCGGTGCTCGCTGCTGTTAAACCCAATGTGCCACCTTGTTGATCTGTTGTGTCGTGGATTCCTCTTTTTGATTTATAGAAGCTGGGACACTGGTCAAAAGAACTGTATATAGGCAGCTGGCTGAGGGCAAATCTAAAACTGGTAGACGATTGCTGTTGCGAGTTGTCTCCCCTTTCTATGCTTTCAGCGTCCACCTACTGTGTTATGGGATTACCTGCAGTCCCTGTCCTAGATTCCCTCAGCCTCCTGTTAATAGAGCTCACATCGGGTCTAGTTACTTCATGATGTACATGAGGGACCCTATTATTGCCCCTAGCTTCTTTCCCTGTTATGTGATCCCCTTCCCCATTTTTTCTCCCCACACTCTTGTTCACTACAGATGGGTCTGGAACCTTCGGAACTTCTGTTACCCCATGGACTACACATGTACACCTATATGCGCCTTGGTTAGCTGATATGCTACTAAGATTCAGGAGTTGCAACAGTTTCCCTTCAAGTGACCCTAATTTACATAGAAGAGTCCCCAAAAAACAGTCATGATAGTCTCCAGTCTTTTCCATTAATCAGGGTCATCCCCAAGGTCCACCGGGATGTGATCACCACTGTTAGGAATTTGACTTGGGCTGTTCCTCTTTCGGATTCTGAAACCAGTTTCTCGGGATGCCTATTTGCTTGCTGCTTAGATCTGGATTTTTGTTTCTGCCTATGTAAGATACCTCCCCTTGTGCGCTTTGCAGGCGGCTCTCCACTGCCTGTTGCCAAAGTTTTTGATACGCTTATCGCACTTTCCCTGGTGACTCTTTTAGATTTGGTGATAACCTCCACCATGGCACATGCCGGGCATGATTGCATTGTGAACCGTGATGGGAGCCGATGTCGCCATAGTCAATATAGATGAGGTGTCTGTAAAATCAAGATCCCGTTCCCCCACAGGATCTTGGGCAGAATTGGTGGTATTTGTCTGTACAGCTGTAGTCATCCCAGTCATCTCAGATGCCACTGACGACATGGCTGGGAGATCAGCTATTTCCCCATTATAACTTGGGCCTGGGGTGGCAGCAAATGAATGGGCTACAAGTTGCTGCACTCCCCTGGGGGATTTGGCCATGACTAAGCCTCCCATTGATGACCTTTTTTGGGCTGCAAAGGTTACAGAGAAATTCTTTTTTCAGTAAGCTGGGTTTGATGAGTCAGAACCGACTCTGCTGTGGTCAGAAATGCGTACAGGGTCCCCACGGCCCCCCCTACCAGTAAACCCGTGGCCTCACGCTTACTCATTCTGTCAGGTAACTAATGTTTGATTACTGACTGATCCTCAAAATGCGCCAAATCAATTGAGTACCTTGATTAACAGCAGATGTCCAACTTGATGGCGAGAGCACAGGGGTGTGGCCCATCCCAGCCTCCTCCAGCCTCTGACGGGCACAGACGTGTGCGTCCCGTACTGCAGGGGCCCTGTGCTGGTCTTAAGGGCCTCAACGCAGCGGGAGTGATGCGGGAGTGATGTGGCTGGAGAGCGCCTCCTGGCGAGGATGCCTCCGGGGGTTGGAGTCCCCTCCTCTCAGCAAGCTATGGTGATCCAGTAATGTAGTAAAATCCTTCAGAGCGTCCCGCGCTGTGGGTGCCCTGTGCTGGTCTTAAGGGCTTTAACGCAGCGGAAGTGACGCGGCTGGAGAGCGCCTCCTAGCGTGGGTGTCTCTGGGGGTTAGAGTCCCCTCCTCTCAGCAAGCTCCGGTGATCCAGTAATGCAGTAAAATCCTTCAGAGCAATATATTAAGGCTGTGAACAAGTTTGATATCACCAGTATCCCATATGTTATATACTTTACTAATGTGAACCTGCATTGTGCCTTTTCCTCAGTTTATGTCAACCCAGATTTTCAGTTCTTATTTGCTTTTGTGTACCGCAGCTTTTTCAGACATGATAACTGTAGTGATGATGTCCACGCTGAAGTTGATTTAAAGATGTTTATTTATAATTAAGTGAATAAGATGGTAATAAGGCCCCACCAGGAACATCTAACATGATGCTCAGCCCAGTGCCAACTGACTCTTCAGTCCACAGAGCCCCAACATTCCACAATGCATCATAACTGGAACATTCTACAAGCTGGGGTAGAGAAGAGGATTTAACATGTAATGCATTAATGGGGTACCAGAATACTACATTTCCCCTTTCGTCCGAATAGAAAACAACAGAGAAAGAACAAAGATCAAAAAGAACTACGTTAAGAAAGAACCAAAGAAGATAAACCTAACAGAAGAATAAAACACATCCTCCTTTGAAATAGAAACAAGAAAACGTCAGGAAGACAAAAGGAAGAAAGCAAACTTTTAAGAACCTATCCATTCTCCCTTCAATAACAGAGAGATAAGAAAACAGCAGAAAGGAAAATGAAGATTGAAAATACCAACGGCTAACCGGCATACACACCTACTGGCCAGACAGGAATGCAGGACGGATAGACACAAGTAAAAGGACCAAGATAGCGTTAAAAGTCCAACCCTCCAGTAAAGAATTACAGCATGAGAGTAAGAACAATATGAATACAAGAGAAAACAGATAAAATTGTAACATCAAAAGAAGACAAAATTACCCATTTCCCCACCAAAAAGTTAAATATAAGCATAGCATTTCAAGCGTTTACAGGAATAAAATCGAACAAAGTCCCTAAGCACTAAGGAAATGGGACATAGACCTAAAATTAGAAACCTGGGTGAACCTAACACCCCTTAAACAGGTGGGACGGACGCCCTCCAAACCTAGGTGGGACTAACATCCCCAACAGATTGGATAAAGGATATAACCAATATTATGTATAGGTGGGACTCAAACCCCCTAAAAATCTACGAATGAATCTGAAGTTCAGAAAAAATCACAAACTTTAAAAATAGGATATGGGACTTGAAACCCACCCCTAAGGACTATGGGACTGCAACCCACTCCTAAAACTGTGAAAATAGGATATGGGACTTAAAACCCACCCCTAAGGACTATGGGACTGCAACCCATTCCTACAGACTAAAACATTACATAAGATATGGGACTTAAAACCCAAACTGTAATATACTATAATGTAGTACACCATCCCAAAGCAGGGATAATTACCGTAAATGGGGTGATGGGACTAAGAACCCTCACCAAACTCAGGAAACAACAATATGTTCCAAAAAAGAAAATGGGACTTAGTACCCACCCTTTAGTCAATCACAATTTAAATGTTAACATTTCTGTAGAAAAACATAAGTAGAATATTAAAAACATTATGTTGTAAATATAACCTAAAATTAGCAGTGTACGAAATACTTTTGAAGATCAAAAGAAACATTACCCTGTAAATATAGCCTAAATACATAACTTTTACGTTAACATTTCTGCATGAAAGCATAACCACAACTTTTAGTTGACATTCCTGCAGAAAAACAAAAGCGGAAAACGAAATGCATTTGAAGACTACATGAAACATCACACTGTAAATATGACCTAAAATGTAAAACCAAACGCATTAAATAAATAATAACATCACTTCCTTAAAGTCAAGGGTGTGCCTGTCACCGGAAAGATGCAAGCAGGCACATTGTGGTGGAATAAAATGGTATTCGTTTAAGGGCAAAAAACTACACCAGACGTTTCCTGTTTCCTGTTTTTTTTTTTTTTTTTGAAAATCATAGTTCACGTGCCCTTCGGAATTAATTCTGAAGTCTGACCTTGTTTCCTGTGTGCTGGTAAATATCCAAAGCAAAGTTAAAATGCACTCCGTATCTTATGAGTAGCTACCACATTTATCAAAAACGATTTTCCTCCACAATAAATCTCGGCTACCTCAGTGCTGCTATGTCGTTTTTCCAAAGCACTTTTCTCTCAGATGGTCTCCCAGCAATGTCAACGCCACTTCCAACTTGCTGCAGTCCTATTTTGCTCTCACTGCTCCAAAGACGTGAGAAAGAACAGATGACTCATCACAGCTCTGCTGAAACAACAAATACATTCTACGACGTCATCATTTGATTGCTGCACTGGTCAGAAGAAGATCTCTGTCACGGTCACGATGCAGGGCAAGAGACCAACTGTCACCACACAGCTTGACGAAGTTCGTTTCCACACGCAGCAGTTGGACACGCCAGTTAACCTCCTCGCCATAAGAAAGGTACATTTTAAACATTCGTATAATAAAACACTCATCTGCCACTGAGGAAAATCTACTTTATGTAAATAGTACGGCCACTGAAGGAGGCTTGTACAGTTTCTCCAACTCATGCTAAGCTTTAAGCTGTGGTGAATGGTAAACTTATAAATAGACATTGTCACTGTGGTTTTAAAAACGGACTTTTTTTCTGTGCAGCCTGTGTTGTTTATTTCAAGCCCCAAAATGGCTTGAAATAAAAGACAATCACGTCATTTAGTCACAAGTTCCGTTAATCACGGGTTGGCAGTCTATATAAAAAAAATTACAGTCACAAAATGGTAAAGTGGATGCCTTCAGTCTATATAACCCCTTTACAGGTGGCAATATCACACTCACAGCCCCTGTTTACCTTGTTTTCTTTAAGTCTGCAGACGTTTCTTTTAGCAGTATTGGGTTTCTTGTGACTGTCAAGGCTTCCGCTTGTTGACTGATATCTAGATGTTGTAGCACACCTGTTCTTGAGCTGTCCGGTGAAGTGGACTCTGGTGGGGCAACAGGCGTGTCTTGTCTCTTGCTTGTCAGATTAGTCTTTTTCTTAATTACGCTTTTTCTTTTTGTTGGTTTCCTTCTTGAGAGGTTTCTTTTGCTTGGTTGCTTGAAATTAGTTGCACTTCATCAGTGGTAGGTTCGTCCTCGTCGCCATAAATAATGTAGTGATGATGTCCACGCTGAAGTTGATTTAAAGATGTTTATTTATAATTAAGTGAATAAGATGGTAATAAGGCCCCACCAGGAACATCTAACATGATGCTCAGCCCAGTGCCAACTGACTCTTCAGTCCACAGAGCCCCAACATTCCACAATGCATCATAACTGGAACATTCTACAAGCTGGGGTAGAGAAGAGGATTTAACATGTAATGCATTAATGGGGTACCAGAATACTACAATAACCAATGGGCTTTTGCAAAAGTCCACCATCTTCTCCCAGGTATTGAAGGAAGACTTCAACGATATTTTCCTTCCTGAAGTGGGAGGGGTGGAGGTGGGGGGGGGGGGCATCAGTTCTGCCTCCAAAAAGTCATGTGGGTAGGCCATTCCATATGCTTCTACAGACATGACCCCTGAAATAGCAAGTGGTGCTTGCTATTTCCAAACCTATACCCAAGGCAGGTATTCTAGTTTCTGGGTGCCAATGGATACTCTTGGTTATGAATGTCTAATTTCACGCTCAGATTCAAGCCAGTTTTTGCATTGATCACTGATTGTGTCCCAGACCTAGTCCAGTGGGCCTGTTTGAGGCAAATGCCTTTATTACCCTTAGGCAAGCATTGTCCTCTGCCCCTGCTTTAAACCACCCTGATCATCAGAGAACATTCACTCTGTACTGTCACAAGCGTCAACAAGAAGCCTCTAAAGTCCTATCACAGCCGTTATCAGTTAAAGGCCAGTGTGCTACTACTCTGCCCTTGCAGACCCTGTGGCCTGGGGCACAGCCCTGTCTTTGCGTGGTTGCCTCTGTGGCTACAATTTTTTGAGAGATTTGCAAATATTGTTCGAGGGCATTAGCTCACCTTTGTGGTCCAACATGGTTGCAGCACTGCTCCTTCACTCTGTCACGTCTCTTAGAGCCAAACACACTATGAGCAGGATCTACACGGAGACACATACCTCACCAAAGTAAGGTGCACCACACCAAATCCTGCTACTCTTTTGAAATGAAATGAAAAGAAAAGGAAACTTATAAAGTGCGAACATTCACCCGAGGGTATCACGGCGCTAGCTCATCAAACAGAATTAACCGGATGGTTCAAGGCCACGTCAGAGGTTAAACAGTCAAGTCTTCAAGGCCTTCCTGAAGGCCAACAGGTGCGTTTCTTGTTTTAACCTTAGAGGAAGGGAATTCCAAAGTCTGGTCGTACCGACCAAAAAAACTTCATCCACCCCAGGTGCCTTTTTAAACCTCTGAATTATTAGGTTATGGGAGTGGGATGAGCGAAGATTGGGGGCAGGTATATAAGGCTGTAGATTATGTTTAAGGAAACCCGGCCCTGTATCATGCGTGGTCTTAAAAGCGATACAAAGAGCCTTAAACTCAATCTGCCTCCTCAATGGCAGCCAGTGTAATTCCTTTAGCACTGGTGAGACAGTAATTTGGATAGGCACTTCTTTTGCAGGTTGATGAATAGGCCATTACAGGAGTTGGCTCTAGATAACACCAGATCCACAACCACTAGCTTCCGTAACTCAACCGGAATGAATGGAAGAATCCTTCTCCCAATTACTGTTGAAGTTGACCCTCATGACTGTATCCAAGTTGTTGCTATTACTACTACATCACATCCCCATCTTACTGATATACTATTATCTAATGCTGATTCTATTATCTACACAGATGTTTCTGCTTTGCATGATGAATTTGATGCTTTATGTGTTGGTAATGCTGTTTGTTTGCATTCCCAGTGCTAAAGGTTGACTCTGTTCATCAAGCCCTTAATGCATAGCGCTCGGGTTGCAGAACTGGTTGCCCTCAATAGGGGGTGTGAACTACTGTAAAATGTGTTACTCTTTTCAGGGACTCCAGATATGCTTTCAATATCTGGCATTCTACTAGTCAGCTACAAAAGATGAGAGGGTTTCTCACATCTTCAAGTACTACAATTTCTCACAATGTGCTTATTAAGGCTTTCCTTGATTCTATTCACCTTCCAGCTGAAATTACAGTTGTTCATTGTTGCAGGTTTTCATCGCAGAGCTATGTTGACTATTTTACATTCGTGGCTGAACGGAAACGCCAGCTCCACAGCACAGAGGGTTGTGTTCAAGACAAACGTTCACAATGCAGTTTACCATTTTAATTTTCGATAATGTAGTTAAATGCATGCATTATACCTGCCTTCTATGTAGAAAGTATGGTGCTCAACACCTACTGCTGTGTCCTACAGCAAGCCCATTTAGATATGATTGTGCTGGTGCATAGCGAAATGCATTGATCTGACCAGCATCAAACAATGTTTGAGCTAAATGTCGCCACTTATACCATGTGTTCATAAAATATTTTTTTCCATAGTACTTCATACCAGAGTGTATCATACCCCACTTCTGTTGTTTCTAAGGGTCCGATGTAGGTAATAGGGAAATACCGATTCCTAAATACCGAATTTTACAGATTTGGAATTTAGAAATCTGTATTTCAGATGTAGGTAGGAATTCGGTAAAAAATACCGTAATCTTAATATTCGTTATTACCAAAGCGGTAATTGAGATTCGGTAATAACGAATACCTACCCATTCATTCCTATGGGCTTGGAGGTCCATACAAATTAATGTGAAGATATTCGGTATTACCGATTCGGTATTACCAAATTGGTAATACAGGGAGGTATTTCAACGGAGCCATGGTGTCAAAAGGTCACCCTCTTGCACCCTTGAAATGTGCATGTGTGCACATGTGGCACACATGCATGCCCACATGGATGTGTGCCACATGTCACATTTCAAAAAAGAAAAAAATTGCTTTTTGAAAGGAAATCGCTACTTAACACCAACTTGAAGTTGGTGGTAAATAGCGATTCCTTAAGGCTGAGGTGCACTGTTTTAAGTGCTACCTACATTGCATTTAAGGAATCGGTATTACCGATTCCTTAAATGCAAGGCCAATAAGGAATCGGTATTAAGGAATCGGTATTTACCGATTCCTTCTTACCGATTCCTTCCCTACATACCACATGGCTAAATACCGGTCGGCAACGGTGAAATTTAATGAATTTCCCCGTTACGACTGGTATTTGCCCACATACATCTGGCCCTAAGTGGGGTAAATACAGTTGTTGCTATAACTCAATTTACTGGCAATCATTTTACTCACCCTTACAAGGATAGATGGCTTAATCAGCCTTACCGGGATTAAAGGTTGTGTTCTGGTAATCATCACATATTTCAGTGACACGCATTCATCTCACTGCCCTATCCTGCTGGATAATACATATGTAAGTGCTGATATTTACACAACGGTAACCTAGCTGGATATGGAGGTAGGGAGGCTTGGAGATGATCCAAAATGTATACATCAAACTAGGGGTGAGGGTTAAGAAATTTCTTCTGTATTGTTCCGGAGTGAGCTGAGCAGCTGAAACAGTAGATGAGATTGCACAGGCTGCTCTGGTGAAGCAAATGTAATGCTGTCAGAAGGCGCCTCTATGCACTGAGCACTTACAGTGGCTAGTTTACAATTTCTTTTTTTTAATATGTATTTATTTATGTTATTGGTGGTACATATATGTAGCACATACATAACCCTTATGGATAGTGGAATTATTTGTATTATTTGGTCATTTGATATTGTATGCAACTCACTCCCGAATGGGTATCTTGGTGCTACGCTGTTCAAGAAGAGAAATGGAGGGAATCTAAAACAACCAAGTGTTAAACCCCTTCTTAACCCGTTGGCCGCGGGGCTAATTCCCCCGCTGTGCTGGGGGTGGGGGGCGCGCACAGTGCCCCGGGGCTCGTGATGAGCTCAGCTCGTCATGAGCCATGGTGGCCGTGTGCTCATGATGAGCTGAGCTCGTCGCGGCCACAGCCGTTTTCATGGAACGATCAGCACAGAGGGGGAATTAGCCCCACATGCAAACATTCGGACCGTTATGACGAGCTCAGCTCTTCATGAGCACACGAGCACCGTGGCTTTTGACAGAATCCATAGAAGGGGGGGGGAATGGCGATTGCTTTCAAACCGCCTTTGCACTGCTCCACTTTTGAACTACCCAAGCTTCAAGAAGCAGAGGATGGGATTTGCCTCTCAATACCAGCGCAGTTGTCTTTCCCGAGCACCTTGATTCAACGTGCTGGTAACTACAGTAAGTAACTTGGGGGCATATTATCAAGGACAGCGTTAAAATTATTACCGGTTTAGCGGCAGAACACTGCTGCTAAAGCGGCGACAATGGGCTTGATAATATGCCCTGGAGAATTCCAATAGAAGCCCATGTTCACACCAGAACATGGACTTCTATTGCAATTCTCCAGGGCATATTATCAAGCCCATTATTGCCGCTTTAGCGGCAGTTTTCTGCAGCTAACCTGGTGATAATTTTTAACTCCGACCTTGATAATATGCCCCCACATTCGGCGCTGGCGCCCACCTTATTGCGTTTGCTAATTTCACTCTGCTGGAAGATTTTAATCTTCACTTTGATAACCCTTCGGATTATGACGGTTGGTACCTTAATACAGATCATCTTGTCTCAATTTGCACCAGCAGGTAAATTCTCCCACCCACTCTACAAAGCATTTTATTGATTTGTTTTTTTCTAATTGTCCTCTGAGGATTAGTCCCCCGGAGGAAATTCTTAAGTCTGATCATTTTCAAATTCCTTCTAGGTAGAAGGAGGTTAACCTGAATCAAAAGGCTAGTTCTGCCGTTCATACACTTTTCTGTGCCTGGATTGAGGTCCAGGCTTCTGACTGGGTGGAGTTCTTAGAAGCAGCTGTTAGTGAAATTTGAAAATGGAGGGGCATAAAGAACAAAAGTAAAAATTTACTGAAATTGAATGAGCAATTAAAATAAGGATTCAGGACTACTTATACGTGTGTTTGCCCACCTTTGAAAATAAATGCAATGAAAACACTGCACGATTTTACCCCACGTCACAATTTGGTAGAGCGCAGATGTAAAACATGCATTAATTTCATTATAGTCGAATACAATAAACATATGTCCAGAAGGTGACGATGTTTGACTACACCACTTCTGAACAGCTTTGCATGGTCTCAAGGAAAAGGCAGGAGAAATGTAGGAATTTAAAATGTGGTAATAGAAAATAAATAAGACTTTTTACAGCTTTCACTCCGTAAAATATAGTCACTAAAAGTGCTACTGACATTGCTTACTGTGAAATAGGACCAATGGCATATTTCCCTAGGACGCATGTTATTTTATTGTTATGTTATGTTATTGGTATTTATAATGCGCACAGCTACTCCGGGAAGTTTCCTGGCGCATGCCTAAGAGGTAGACTGATATCATCTGCTAAGAATTATCTAAAGAGAAATGTCTTCAGTTGCTTCCTGAAAATACTCGGGGAGCGGACAGCACATAGCTCCCCTGGAAGCTGATTCCAGGGGCACCAGCCATTGCCAACTAGAGACCCCCATTTCTAAAAGTCTCAGAATACTTTACATCACAAACACGGTACACAGAGACAATGTGTGTAAATCAGTCTATAGGAAATTTTACATGAGACAGAGGACTACAAGGTGTAGGAGTCAGATGCCATCCATACTGTTAGGCAACATAGATTAAGAGTGCTTGATCTGAAGAACAGGGGTGTAGCTTAGTCAGTTAGATTGGGGGGTGGTGAAACAGAGATTTACTGACCATCACTGCCATTGAAATAGGAAAATGGATGAAAATAGTATACGATTTAAAAGGCTTCTATACACCACATAAGAGTCATCCAGTCCTTTCTTTATTCTTGGTTCATTTTGTGAGAGAGGGAAGAGGAGGGGGTGGGTGCATACAATCTCTGCAAAGTTTCATAGAGATGTGTATATGTGCTATGGGGGCTGCTAATCCCAGTGGAAACTCAACCATAGACACTGCCAGCTCAACTGGAGACCCCTGAACCCAACTGCACGCACCAGAATCCATTTATTATGGGAGTGACATACTCAAAACATCACCCGGAGCTACGAACCTGCTGGAGGAGCACAAACTCAGGATTTAAAAGTACCACTATGGTGCTCCATCTCCAAAGCAACCTTCTAGGACAGATGGAAACAAGCAGACATTGAGACCCCACCCCTAAAGAAAGCCTGCACTTACCCTAACGATCTCAGAAATTACTGTTCGATCTTCTAGCCAAAGTTCTCGAGAAAGCCATCAACCAGCAGCTCACCGAATTCCTGGAACAAGACAACCTACTGGACACCTCTCAATCAGGGATCCATGCCAACCACAGCACTGAGACCGCTCTGATTGGTGCCACAGATGACCGTGGAGAAACTATGAACCTGAGCCTCCTCGATCTGTCCGCAGTGTTCGACACAGTCTCGCACAACAACCCTCATCAACAGATTCCACAACCCAGTCACACAGCAAGACACCTTCAAGTGGATCGCCTCCTTCCTCACAGGACACACATAGCATATGACTGCCTAACTACGCCTCGGCACCCAAAGACATTATATACGGCGTACAACAAGGATCATCCCTCATCCCCACCCTATTCAACATCTACATAACACCCCTCGCAGCCTCGTCAGCTCCCACAGACTCAACATAATCTCCTACACAGATGCTACTCAACTGATCCTCTTGCTCACTGTGGACCCCTCCACTGCCAAAACCAACTTCTGCAGTGCCATGATCATTATAGCCAAATTGATGAAAGACAACTGCCTCCAACCCAACTCCATCAAAACCGAAGTACTGATCTTCAGGAAAAAAACCTCTGCATGGGACCACTGCTGGTGGTCTGCAGAACTCGAACCCACACCCTCAATGACCGACTGCACACACAGCCTCAGCATCATCCTCGACATCCAACTGACCATGAAACGACAAATCAGAGCAATCACCTCCTGCTTCCACACACTTCGTATGCTCCGCAGAATCTTCGAATGGATCCCAACCAACACCAAGAAAGATCGTCACTCAGGCCCTCATCACCAGCCGCCTCAGCTATTGCAGAGCTTTCTACACTGGCATCTCTGCCCAGCTCCTCAGAATACTCCATACCATACAGAATGCTGCAGCCAGACTCATCCTGGACCTCCCCAAATGCTCCATGCAACCCCAAATTCTGGTGGTGGTTGCCCTGTGCTTTAGGCTGCTTTGTACCATGAGTAAATTCTTGTATTTCCTACCTTTCCATTATAGGAGGGCAGTGATTCATGCGTTGATTACATCTCAGCTATATTATTCTAATGCCCTCTACCTTGGAGTGCCCAAAGCTCTGTTAGTTCACATTCAGGTGGTTCAGAATGCTACTGCCCGACTCATCCTGCGGCTGCCTAGTCAGATATTGATTTTTTCCTTCTTAACCCCTTCCGTGTGGCCGCGATTCCCCCCGTGTGCGGCCGCGGAACGAACAGGGCGGGGCCGTGACGAACCCCAGCCATCATCAGCACACGAGCACCGTGGAGCGTGACGGGTGGGGTTCGTCACCAGCATGGAAGGGGTAAAATCCCTGCATTGGTTGCGTATTAGGAAGAGGATTTTGTTTAAATCTCTTTTTGTGGTTCATTGAGCAGTGTTTCAGGCAAGCCCAGGCTATCTCATGGATTGGTTCCTGTCCTATTGTCCCACTGGATCGTTGCATTTAGCAACTGCCACTTTGCTGGCTTCACGAGGAAGGGAGCTATAGCATTCTACTCATAGCTGCTAAGCCTGGACTCAGCTCATGCAGGACCTTCAGAGGATGTCTTCAGAAGGAGGCAGAAAACTTCTTTCTGCCAATTAGGCTTTCTGTGAATTTGGTTTCAGTGCCGGGACAATCTTGAGTATCAATGCGCTTTACAAAGCAGCATCATTCATTCATTCAAGATTACAGAGAGAGACAACTGAGAAAACGTTTTGTAGGTGTGGTAAGAATAGCAGCATGATTGAGCAAGTGAAGAAAGAACTCAGCTAAAGAGAACTGTAAAATAGGGAAGTAAAATAGAACAGAGAATGGGTCAACTTAGGGAGGGAAGTCAGTCAGCAGGAGTTCTTAATCATTTTCCCAAAACAGACATGTAAATCCCGAGATAGCATTCATGGCGGAAAATGAAGATGAGCTAAAGGAAGATGGGTAAAGGGACAGACTTCTAAACATAGTTCAATTTGGAATTATAACAATAGGCAATTGGGTGGTCAGAGTAATGTCAGTGCACTCCTTTCCAAATTGAAAACAAAAGTGTCTACAAAGTGTCTAATGTCCTTTAAATGGTTGCTCAGCAAAGGGAAGAAGCAGCCAGTCATATGCCCCTGAAGTTAGGAAAAGAATATCCCAAAGCTTCAACAATAGAGTCAAGCACATCTAAACATAACATCAGAGAGTCTTCATGGTCTGTAAGGACAAATCATGTTATTTTTGCAAGTTCTCTCCTGGAGTATATTTTAGCCAGCCATTACTTGTTTCATCTCTTGGTAGTAACCCCATGACTTCATCAGGGCTAGAACAATAAATCTGTGTTGATAGAGCAGTCCGATGTCAGGTAGGAAATCTGTTACAAATATGCAGACTAATCAGTCAGATGCTAGTTTGACATTTAAAGGTAGGAGGAAATACAAAAAATTGGGTAGTTAGGGTGGTAAGGCACATGTTATCCTATATTAGATTCCTAAGACTACAGGCAGTTATATATCAAAACGTGTAAAGTACTCATTACATCCAAGTCTGTGCAAATGGGCTAGAGTATCTGAACATATCTGTGTATGGATGTCATAAGGGGGAGTAACTGTGGTAAAAATGTACAATGTTTAGTGGCATGCATGCCAAAGTGGATGTCATAAGGGGGAGTAACTGATCATATTGTAGTCCCATATTCAATGGCCTACATACACAAATCAGGGTCACTTACTAACTAGTGGTATAGTGCGATCCGACTAGTGGTTTCATAAACAAAAACACTATTGCATCAGCATCACTGTGGCTATAATGTTTTGATGCCTATTAGGTGTTGCAAAAAGAAATTGATGGACAGAATACAGAACAGTGTCATACATTCATCCCAGTACAGAGATCTGGGCCTAAATCTATCAGATTTGCAAATGGCTGGGTCCAAACTGGATTGGCATGGTGAGCAAAAAACAGATGGATTTAGGCCCAGATCTCTGAACTGGGGTGAATGTATGACATTGTTCTGCATTCTGTCCATCAATTGTTCTTTTTGCCTATAAACTCTATGAATGTTCCAGTCGCTAAGGGGGCCGAAGAGCAACAACATAGAAGTTCATCAAACCATTCCATTGTGGCAGGCAGTAACATGTAATCCATTAAATCCCTTGCACCACAATTAAGTGGTAGTAACGCAGAAAAATGTATGCACCACAGGGATAGTGAAATAAATCTTATCCATGTGTATGGCTGATCTGCCCTGATCGCGTCAGGGGATTGGTGGTGGATATCAGATCCATGAATGAAAGATATCTTAAAAGCACCATACATGGAGAGAGAGTTTCAGAAACATTATCGCTGTGCCAAGAGTGCAAATGGATAAAATAGACTGGCTCCAAAAATGTTTGCCCTGAACAAGTTGTGAACGTAATATTCACAAAGTCACCGAAAAAATTATTTATTTGTTTAGGAGTTTTATATAGCGCTTATAAGACCCGAAGGGTGTCAGAGCGCTTTACAGCAGCATAACATGAATAGAAACATAGACATTAGAGCAGCATAACATGAGTAGAAACATAGACAATAGAGTACATTGACTAGTATCTAGAGTACTGGAGGTCACATAGATTGAGGTCATTGGCCAGCTGCAAAGAGGTGACGGTTGGGGAGAAGTTCTTTGAGTTGTCTCTTGAGGATCGTGAAATTATGAACTGAGGGCTCGATTCAAAAAGGTAAAGTTAGACCAAAAGTGTAACTTAGACCAAAAATCTAAGTTTACAACTTTTCAGGTATTCACAAAGGTAAAGTTAGACCAAAAGGCTAACTTAGACCAAAAATCTAACCTTACTCACAGTAACTTACCTTTGTGAATACGGAAAAGTAGTAAAGTTAGACTTCTAGTCTAAGTTAGGCTTTTGGTCTAACTTTACGTTTATAAATTGGGCTCTAAAGTAATAAATCATGCTATACCCTCTATTAAAGGGAACCATCAAGTGAAAAACCATACTCCCCTTTATCACAGCAAACTGATAGTTAATCAACAAAAAATACATTTAAAACACTGTCAGTAAAAGAAATGAGCCCGTGCAATAGTACACAAGGCATAAGCTCTAAAATATGAAAAACGGTGGAAACTTTATAATGGAGAAAAATTTGAAGACATCTAGTTTGCAGGCAATACTGGAGTGTAAATGCTCCGCTAATGGACAAGTAAATGCCGCTGGAATGGTATCCAGTATTGGGTCTAAGTTGGATGCACCCAGTGTGTGTCAGTGTACAGCACAGGTGCCATGTGGGTTGTTAATAAACACAATGTTATCAAAGTAAAAAGAGGACTAAGCAAGCCATATGTTAGTAAGAATGGAAGGAAATCACCATCAGTGTAACTTTGAGATGTGTAAGAGAGAAGGAATTAATAGGAAAACAAATGGCAAATTATGCACTGTAACATAAGTGTAATATTACTGTACAGAGGAGTGGGGAGACAGGATTAATAGTGGAACCTTCATGGCTGGGCATGTCATATTTAGGTTGCTAAGCTAGTCACACATTGGGGTCCATATCCGCCTTTGGTGTTGAAGTCAATAAAAAACAATAGTGAATAATACGAACAGGAAGACTGGAACGTCTTACCTGATATAATATCACATCAAGGAAAAAATTAAGGAACCTATCTAAAGATAAATATCAAAATATATATGGGGTTCTGGTTAGAAAGAAAATGTATGTACCCCCAATGTGAAATATCACATGAGGACAGGTGAGATATCCAATAGAGTGACGTGGAAGGAGGTTTCTGGGTATATTGCAACTACCTTGGTAATAAATCAAATGGAAAGAAGTAATGTGGTGCATGAGAAATAATGTGAAGAGTAAGTCTCCCGAATGCTGTATCTCCTAAGAGCATCTAAAACCCACCATATACATAATACTGATATTCGTGATCTGTACTGAGCCCCAACTCCCCTAATTTAAGATTATCATCTAGAGTGCCTCTGTTTTACATAACCTCTCTATTATTAATCCTGGGGTCAATAAGAGGTTTCTATATACCATGACATATGAAACTTCTGTAATTGCCCCGTGCATGACATGTGGTGCAACGGATTGCAATGGGATATCTGGTGTCTATGTGATTGCTAGCTCTGTAGTGTTCTGCCATTTTTCTTTAAGTGGTTTGAAAGTGCAACTAACAGATATTACAACATTCGTAAACTAGTTCATACCAACATATCTGGAAATGTATGCCATATTTGTATCAATTGTCAATATTGTACTAAAGTTATGTTGGAAAGACTTCCTGTTATCTAAAAAATGACACATATTACTGCTCCCACATCTGTTGAGTACCTTTCTAACATTGTTGGACGAGTTGGTAACAGGGTTCTCTACTGTGTAACTAGGGCTTATAATGTTTCTAATATTCCTTCCTCTACAGAAGGTAATACCTGGGTGCTTAATAATCCATTTTGCAGTGGTCTTATCATTAGTGATAACTTCCCATGTCTATGGAATTCTCTGGCGAATTTCCCAGTATTGGTACCATAAGATGTGATAAGTCTGATGAGATCTGTGGCCTTGGTTATCGGTTTTGAGAGTCTGTTAGGAAACTGAACCTTATTGATTATGGATTCTATCACTTGTCTATTATAGTCCCTTGCTAGAAATCTAGTTTGCATAACAATAAGATTCTTGCAGAATCCTGAGTCATCTCTGCAGTTCCTCCCTGCCCTGACCGTTTTCCAAGTTATCTCTCACATGCTATACAGAAAGGTTACTATGATGCTTGGACCACTTGTCCAAGTCGAGACACTATTTTGCAAAATAAGCCACTTGTCAGTTGTGGAGTGAATCCGAATTTAGATTGTAGTCTACTACCCATACTTTGACCCATTTAAGTAATGTAAAATTGAATTGAGTAAACCAAGGTCATTATTCTATTCTGTGATTGAAAGCAAGTTCATAGTATCCTAGATACCTTTTCTGGCGAGGACACAATTCCACTGTAGATGGATAACCCTTTATAAATGTGTGTATTAAGGGTAAAATGTCTACTGTGTTTCAATTTATGTAAAAACATGAACAAACTTATCTATATTGAGTTGATTTCATATAGGTCACCTCAATAGAAACCTAGGGCCTTCTTTAGGACAGGAGCAATATTGTTAGTAAATATATTATGGAATAGATTAATGGCTAGCACATCATATGCAAAATTCCCATTGAGTTCTCGCTGTTGTTCTCAGTCCTCTAAATATCCTAATTAGAGAATTCAATTGACCTCATTTCACCCTTCTTTTTTCTTGTGGGCATTCTGCTTTTCCTGTTACCCTACTGGCAAGAATATGCTCCACAAGAGAACATGGAAATATAAGAAGATTTTTAAGTTAACCTGGATATTGATCGAGATGGAGCTGTGTGAATGCCGTACACTGCTTTTCATTACAGAACATGAAAAGTGTTTTTTTTTAAATAAGCAAATATTTGTTTTTGCGATCTATGAAGACACTCTGATGGAATAATACTAAATTATTAGCTGTGAGAAAAATACAGGCAGGTTCAGGTGGGTGTAGAAAGAAGTTTTGATTGAGTAGAGACATATAAATATAAATGTTAGAGTAAAGGAAGGAGAAAAGTCATGATTTACTAGTACTGTTGCTTGGATTTGATTCTCAAGTGTGAAGTCAGATTATTAGTATATCAATACTTGAGGGGTTAAATGTGAAAGAGACCGTAAGTATGATCCACACTAAGGTGCTGAAAAGGCGGTCTGATTATCTCAAGCTCTTCAAAGTGGCCCGGAAAGGTTAAAACTGTAATAAATAAAGTTATCATGGTGAGGTAATTTAATTCTTTTATGAATGGCTTTTGTGGAGGGTGGTATTGACAGCAGAAGTAAAACGGCGATTTCAAGGTAAAAAGTATGATCATCTGATGCTAAGAAGGGGTTGAAAATAGTTCTGTTGGAGGGTCCACACTTCCAGAGGCATTATGAATGGAATTTGAAATGTTGATACTTGAAGTTAATTCTTTGGCAAATGTTCTTTTTCAATTGTATGCATTTGATAAGCAATTTCTCCTAAGCATTCAATGTCAAAATGTGCCACAGGGAACTGAAGACGTAAGCATTTACAATGCTCACAAGGTAGGATGCGCCTATAGATTGAAAGTAAACGGGAGACACAAGAGTGTGTGTTCTAATACTCTAATACAGCAACTGTCCTGTGAGCTCCACTCTCCCATATAATAGATAATTATATTCTACAACAAACAGGGTATTATTTTATCACAAGATCCTTCCATATGTTCTCACATAGTGGTACTTCAGCATTGCTGCAGATGAGCGCGATCCAGACTTGTTTCACCTGTCTGCTGCTGCGTCAATGATGAGTTTGCAGGGACTCTGATGTGGGAGGTGCAGCTGTAACAGCTACCCCCGATCTGTTTTAGCTGCTGCACAACTAACAGAAAGCTAATTTTGGATAATTGTGAGAAGATATCTACTGGTTGGTTATCCGTCAAGTACGAATTGAAATCTGTACCTATGAAATTCATTTTTTGGGTAATTTTTATTATGCTGTTTTAACTTTACAAAGAACTACTACTTTTAATGCCTACTTTGATTTAAACCTGCAGCATTAGTCTACAGTAATATGCAGCCTAAATATGAATACCAAAAATATTTTTAACCATTAAAATAAATGGAAATATGCTGTATCTCCTCCAACTGTCAAATCCAAAGATGTTGAGCCTACAGAACCATAATTAAGTACCGTTTTAAAAGAAATTAAATCCATTCGATCTAATACTGATGTCATAGTGGATATTAGGAATATTCAAAGGGATTTGGCTAATTTGTCTCTGAGTGTCTGTGATCATGAAATTATCAGAAACAATAAAACTATGATTGACCAAATGTTGCCAGCTGCTACCAAAATCCTTCCTCTGAAGAAATTATTTCTAGATTTAGAAAATTACAATAGACTATATCAGCTGATGATCTTTAATATACACAAGATTTTGAAGGGTATGATTGCCAATTATAGCTCCAAAATATGCTACCTACACTTTTCAATCTAAACTCTGAGACAACTTTGAGATTGATAAGGCACAGCACATTCCTTTTCATCACAAAATGATCCAGCTCTAATCTAGCTATGACAAACTTTGTAATAATCACCTCGTAATAGGTAAGGGAAGCTGCTAGACTTAAAGATTTAAATTGTGAATATGGTGTCTTTGATCCTCTACCATGAGAATTTAGAAAAGTGATATTTCTAAAGAATTTAAACAACCATCAGATTTGATAACATACTTGGATCAAATGCTTTACCTATTGAAACTCAAGAATCAACTTACTCATAAAAATGTATACCAATCTTCTGTACACTGTATATGCATGTTATGGATTTAGGCCCCTAATACAGATATACCTGGTGAGCTCTGGATTGTTACTTGTCCTTAAATATGCACGGTTGTGCTCCAGCACTGTTATGGTTGTTTTGTTGTGAATCATATAGGTTATATATGTTATCTGGCTTTTTTGTTTTGCCTCACCTGTATGAGCCAATATATTTATTCCTACTTGTATTATATCTGTCTATCTTCTTGTTGTATTTTATCTTTCTATACAATATTACTTTCTCCATGGTTAGCCCATACCACCTCAAGATCATCTCTCTCAATGTTAATGGGCTAAGGCCCTGAATACAAGTTTGGCAGCCTGGGCCTCCACGTCACTGACCCACTCCCACACTGCCAAACCTGCCTGCCGCCACCCACCAGAGTATGAGTAATTTAGTTGTCTGGTGGGCAGGCGGCATTGTGATCCCGCAGCGTTGCAATTTAAAGGCTCATAAAGAGCCTTTATTACTGCACCGCAGCAGGACTGCCAATGGACGTTCCTGCACGGCATGGACTGAGCAATCCATGCAATGCAGGAACAGGAGTGTATGCACACAGGGGGGGAGAATATGTGCCTCCCTGAATGTATCTCCTTGCACAGGTGCAAAAGGAGGCCTGTAAGGCCCACTTTGTTTCCCCACCACCAGCCTTTTCATGGAGGGCTCACCTCCATGAAAAGGCTGGCGGTGGGGAAAATCGTAATATGCATTGGCAGAGCTGCAGTGGCACTGCCATGCTTATTGATTCCCCAGACTGCTCTGCCACTGCCAGGGATCATGGAACCCTGGCGGTTGTCATGGTCCCAAAGCGCTCCGACCACTGTACTTGTAATACAGCATTCATAGCGCGGATGTGGCCGTCCTAGACCACCACCGCAACTCCAACATGAGTTTGGTGGTCCAATGGACTGTCAAACACATACTGAGTCCCTAAGTCATCCAGTTAAACATAAAAAAATATTTATTTGTCCAGATATAAGTCTGATATATGTCTTCTCCAAAAGGCACATATTAATGAGAAAACACTAGCTTTGGGCAGCTAGCAGTTTGGGCTGGAATTTTGGGTCATCTCCAGCAATTGGGAAAAAAAATGTAATATTATTTTCCAAAGAACTCCAATTGTAAATATTAAACAAGCATGCTAACACATTTGGCAGATATATTTATACAAAAGTTAACTAGATACATTTATTTTAAATTTGATTAACATTTATGTGCCCACTGTTGATGATCTAACCTTTCGGAAAAACATCACCTCTGAAATGAAATTATAACATTTGGTAATGTTCCTCCGATTGTAGGTGGTGATTTTAATTGAATAAGCCGCCCAGTTCTCAACAGATTATCATCTGCCAAATTTAGACCACCTTCATCACTCCAATTCTTTAAGATTTTACTAAACCTACTCCCATTTGAGTCTTCATTTCCTAATACAAAAGTTTTACTTTTTTTCAATCACTCTTGTCTTTCTCATTCCTGAATTGACAGTCTATTATTGTCAAGGTTATGTCCTGTAATCTCTACTACTGATATTGGACAAATAGGCATATCAATTCATGTTAGGATTCCCATGTGTTTTAAAATTTGAGGACTTTATTTCTCACACTAGATGGAGAATGAATGTTGATATTGTGCAGGCAATAAAGAATGTAGCCTGCCATAAAGCATGCAATAAAAAGAAATTGAACTTCCGATATTATCCTTTGGAATGCTCTCAAACCATCTATTGGAGGTAAAGTGATCTCTTTAGTGAAAATAAACAATTTCAGTCTAACATTTGTGATCTTGAAAAAGAGATTTCTCAATTTGAGATTATTACATTGTAGTGTTTTATTTGACCAATAATTTATTTTTCACTAATCATATATAATAGTAGTATCTCTCTTTTTTTTACAGTTTTATTTTTTATTGTTTTCAAATTTAGTTAATCTTAATCTTAATCTACTTGAATTAATATGTAATTCTTGCCTATCCTTTGCTATTCCTGATTAGTACCTTTTTGTTTTCACTAACATTTTTTACATTGTCTTGCACTATTATACAACGAAATAATAACATTCTTTTGAAAATTTATTTCTGGCATGCTATGGTACTTAGATTGTTTTTTTGAGGCAGACACATGTCATAAATGAAGGAAATTGTGGCTAGCATTTATGAATTCATGTAAAATTATTTATATGGTGCAAACCTAGCTGGCGAGCAAAGAAGTGGTGTAGGACATGAGACAATACTGCTTAAGCCAAGTGGAGATTTATTTATTTGACTAGACTTTTACATTGCATTTGCCATAATAGACATTTTTAGGCAAAGGCAGATTGAGCATGATGTTTAGTAACAGTTCCAAATCTGAAAATCAAACCCAGGTACTAAAGTTCCAAGTTGGGAACCTTGCCACTAGTCTACATCTCTTTCCCTTTGAATCAATTCCTCCACTTGATCATTCATTTTAGTCTATTGATTCTACATCTATTCATCACCCTTCTTGGAAGATCTATGATTTGAGTGTCATAGAAAATGTTTGTATCCATTTTCATTGTCCTGCCTGTAGTGAGTTGTTACTTTTGTGAAAATAGTTGTATTCTCACATTATATATTTATTGTGTATATATATATATTTTGGCTAGTGAAAAAGACCGTCTGGTCGAAACGCGCCACCAACAAAGAATTGAAACACGGACCCCTGGAGTGCGAGTCTTCTGTCTTCTTGGTGAACAATACCAGGAGAACCTTTGTGAATATATATATATATATATATATATATTGGAAATTTGCAGTTGAACAAAAATAAATAAATCAACTATCGTCCTTATCCACAAAGAGAGGAAACCACCGGACCAGTGAGCCTCTTACAGGCCAATTACCCTATTAAACACGGAAGTCAAAATACTGGCTAAAAACTGGCCAAACCGCCTTCTGAGATTCTAGAAAACCTGATTACTCCATTTTGTTTTCAACATCAATTATACTCTGGCTGTAAAATAGAGTACAATAAAGTAAATTACTGCAGAGGAGTTATTGTGTAATATGGAATTATGAAAACATTGGAGGGGGAAGACACAAGATTATCATAAGTGTAGCATTTTGTAGATGTTCAATTAGTAGGTTTACAAAAAATGTCTCAGTGTCTCACGCACTGCTGTGTAAACATAGCATTTAGTGGGTCAATTTGCAATAGGTAAACATTCAGCAGCACTTAGATTTTCAAGTGGGTGTGAAATGTCAACGTAGATGTATCACTAGAAGGGGTGTTATTTATTTCACAAGAAATGCATGTAGAAAATATGTAACCATATTGGAAATCTACATATACACAGCCACCCTGCACCACCTTATTAAAGAGTCTAGCACTGAAATGAATCAGAAAATTGTGGATGAGCAAATTGTGACTGCGAAAATGCCATTAACAAGCTTGCAAGATTCCAAGTAAAGGTTAAAGCTTCTATCATGATCTTAAGGCTGTGCTACCTTAAAATTCACCATATCAAACAAAGGCTATGTTTCAGAAATGTTCATAAATTACGAACATGTTATTTGCTTGAGTGGATTTTACTATAAAGCTTCAGAGGTATTACAATTCTGTTTTCATTGAGGTTGCATGACATAATGTTACAATAGGAAAACATTCATTTATGAACATGTTTGTTTTGTCAATGTAAGCATTTTCTTTTGCAAAAAAATAAAACTCACCACGAGATTTCCAATCACCATGACCATCATGAAGACGGTAAGGCAGAGACCTTGTCCAGCCACTTCCATGCAGTCCCACATGGTTTCAATCCATTCTCCACATAAGATCCGGAAAACAATCAAAAAGGAATGGAAGAAGTCAGTCATGTGCCAGCGAGGCAATTCACAATCCTCGCTGATCTTGCAGACGCAATCCTTGTAACTTTTCCCAAAAAGCTGCATCCCAACCACAGCAAAAATGAACACAATGATGGCCAGCACCAAAGTGAGGTTACCAAGAGCTCCAACTGAATTGCCGATAATTTTGATGAGCATGTTAAGAGTTGGCCACGATTTGGCAAGCTTGAAGACCCTTAACTGAAAAAGAAAGAATACTGATGTTTCAGAGACAGCAAAACAGAATATCCATTGCAATTTTATATAAGAGGCATAGTTAATGGATGTATTTCATGACATTGGACATATTTGTCGATTCCACTTGTATTAAATGATAAGGGGTTCATATTCAGCCCTCGGATATCAAGAATCTTCGGTTTGAAAATTCCAGCTTTATGATGGATGATTAAACTATTATTTTATTTTCCGAAGCTATTGCTGGTTGCCATCAACATTCACTATGCTCTACGATATGATCAGCATTCACCTGTTGGCTGGCAGCCCACATTTCTTTCTGTTGTGGGCATGCACAAAGGGAAGGTTACATATGTGTACAGCGGACATCTGTGCTAATCACTCACCTTGCACATGAAAGGGTGCTGTAAAATTGCCACATTTTCCCCTCCTCCTCTTACATGCCTCCTTGAAACTATTGCTGTTTCATTAATGTAACATTGTCACAATACTGTCATTTGCCTATTATTGTTACCTACTACTAACAGATTGATGATGCCCTGGTAAAGTATTCTTCACTCTCTACAATTGCTGCTACCAAGATAATGATTGTAGGATACCCCTTTAAGCTGCTATCTCTGGAAACTGCCCCCATGCCCAATAATACAGACTCTGCTTCCTTTCATAGTGAGCAGCCCTTTTCCTGATGTGGGGACCAAGCTGAATCTGCCAGTCTAAGTTAGGGTGCCTCTTCATGTTTCTTTTTCAGCTGGTATTTCCTAGCCCGTTGCGTATCAGGCCATTTTCATCCCTTCTCTTTAATGTCACTCCAAGGGAAATACACAACTGCTGCTTCTTAAGTTGTGTATTTAGTTGGCTCCCTATCAGCAGAAGGAAATCTGTGGCACAGGCCTTTATCACCAGCCGGCTCGACTATAGCAACTCACTCTGTGCCGGCACCTCCACTGAACTCTTGAAAAGACTCCAGACAATCCAGAATACAGCAGCGAAAATGACCTCAACCTCCCCAAGAGAACACACATCACTCAGCACCTGAAAGATCTCCACTGGCTCCCATCCAGAAAATATGCCAGTTCAAGCTCCTGGCCCAAGAATATAAAATACTCAAAAACCAAGGACCAGACTACATGAACCACCGCCTGGTCTTCCACCAACCGCCCAGAAACCTCCGCTCCGCACACCTCGTCCTCATGCAGACACCACGTATCTGCCACAGCTGCTCCGGAGGACGCTCCTTCCTCCACCTTGCTGCCAAAGCCTGGAACACCTTACCCCACCACCTCTCCTTCACTGAACCACTTCAGGAAAGGACTAAAGTCCTGGCTGTTCAACTGTTACCTGAAGCACATCTCCTGGATGCCCCCTGCGATGATTAGTCACACTATACAAATACTATACGAATGACTGTTTGATTGATTGTTATGGTGTCCATGAGCATTGAAAGGCAGGTCTCTCAGATACATGAGCATGATTGTGAGGTGAGGCACATTCCTGGGTTGCATAACATGGTTGCAGACTGTCTGTAGACATGGAGGTATTTCCCCATCAGAACAAACTGGCTACTACGTTTCACAAAAAGGTGACAGACAAGAATGCACTATCGCAGTTTCTAGCCCAAAAACTGCTGAAACGTGCATTCAAACGGGCATGGTGTAAACCAAGAGAGTCTTTGCTCATCAAAAAAGTGAAACCCAAGATGGGGAAGTTGGTGTGTGTTTCGACGTATGGACCACTAACAAATGCATTCTGGTCAATTATACAAAATAATTGGTACCTTATACAGAATTCTGACCTTGGGATTGATGTCCCTCTCTTCACTATGAAGAAGAATATGAGCATTGGACAAAGAATTGTAAGAGCAGACTTAACCCCTTCCAGTAGAAAAAAAGACCTCAGAGCACTGTTTAATTTGAAGCCGTTGACGGGCCACCATAAATGTGGTACCTGCACAAATTGTAGTAATACGATAGTGGGTACAGACTTTATACACAACAACATTAAGTGGACAAGGAAATAGTTCTCCAACTGCAAGACAAAAAATGTAATTTATGCATTTGTTTGTACCTGCCCAAGAATTTACTTTGGTAAAACTACGCAAAAGATTCGTCAACTCGTAGCGCAGCACCGATCAAAGATAAAAAATAAAGTTGTAACAGCACCTACGGTGAACCACTTCATTGACTCCAATCACCACAAACATGAGTTTAAGTGGACTGTGCTATCTGTCATCAAACCATCATCAAGAGAGGGTGACACTGAGGCTTCACTGTTAAGAAAAGAAACCTACATGATAGCTCGTTTCGACAGCACCACCGAAGGACTGAATGAAAACGGATAGATGTTAAAACAGTTCCAGTCCTGGTTTTGAATTTCCTGTTTGCACCATGATTCATACATTCAATAAGGAGCTACAGAGGGAAAAGAAAACCAGGTCGCCCTCCACTCAAAAATCATCAAAGCACCAAAACCTGGTTTCTAAGGCGCCTCTTTTTAGATTCAATACTTTAAAAACGTGTGCGAAGTGCTATCATTTTCTAAATTTTATACACTCCTCTTCTTTCTTTTTTATAAGGTAGTCGCAAAACATTTTCCGCCTTGCATTGAAACCCAGTTTTTTACAACTGACAGTCTTCTGAATGCTAGAGTCCTTTTAGCTTAACTCGGTATACATTCACAACCAGATTGATTTCCTGAGTCAGTAGGGAGATGAGGTAGACAGAAAAAGTGTGAAGGACAAAATGACCCCTCACGTGCGCACGTGGTACTCACCAGTTGTGCCCACTTTTATCACCATCGGTGGTCATTTTGTCCAAAAGAAAATTAAAAAAGTCTCCAAACGAAAAAACAGACTGTGGTGCAGTAAAGTGAACAGGTCACATCACACGATATGATGTATTGTTTGATACATCACATTATTTCATCACCAAATCTGTATGTTTTTGTTTTATTTGTTGCCTTAATATGTATAATTTGTTCTTGACTAAAATGTATCCGCACTTACCTGACCTATAATTATATGTGGAGTAAATATAATGAAGTAGCAAATCAATGCTTCAAGCCTATAACAATTGAATTGATGGCATTTAGTGTTAAATTGGTTTAGCAGCATTGGAATGTGACGGCTTGGACACCTTTTTTCTTAGTTTACTACAGCCCCGTCCAGCCGCCTATGGACACACCCTTTGTTGCTATTACACTTTTAGAAAGTTGGCATTTTCTTGTCCTAACCATTTGGTGCCTGCAACCTGGCCCTGGGTCACATGACCAGATGTAGCTGGCAGTTTATGTTTGAGTATTACTTCCAGACAGTGAGATAAAGAGGAATAGTAGCTGGCAGGATGGGCCATTTCTGACCTGATGAGGGGGAGAAGCTGTCACCTAACTGACAAACTCCCAGCAATTACCTAAACAATAAAGTTTTACAAAAACCATGACAAAACGAAACAAGAATTACCAAAAGGCTGTTGGAAAACACCAGACCTACTGACTTTTTTAATTGTTTTTTAAATTATGAATTAATGACCGACTTATTTTACACATGGATTCTTGCTTTCTGAGCCTGCATTTCTGGCTCATCTCACATGGATAGTGTTGTCTCTGGACCATGGTATTTGATTATGCCGGCACATCAACTTCTTCATTCACTTTCAATTAAGCATTTAGCTCGAAACAGGAACAGTGACCCAGACTTCAAACATCTTTTTGGGCAATGTGACCCCCCATAGGCATCTACTTCCCACCAGGTTTATGCCTCCCTTGTTCAACCCACCCAAATCATGTAGAGCAATAACTACTTTTTTCTTTGTGAATTCAGTACATTTATGTGTGAGCAGAGCATATAAATATCTCTGTAACATTGCCTTTTGATGGTTCAATACAAGTTATCACCAACTCTTGTCTACACTATTGTTTTTTTAACCAAGACAGCGTTTTAAATATTGTAATTGCCAATCAAGAAATGGAAGAAAGGGATAGGCTTTCCTCCCAAATTAATTTCACTTATACTTATTACTGTATTCTGGCCCAAGAGCTTCTATTTTTGTTAATGGTAAAATCTCAGATTACTTTTCCCTTTCTAGAGGGGTTCGTCAAGTTTGTCCCTTATCCCCCTTGTTGTTTATAGTGGCAATGGAACCCTTTCTTACGAAAATAAGACAATATGCCCAGATTACTGGGTTTCAACTTGGTTCAGATCATGTTAAATTGTCAGTTTATGCTGACGATATCCTACTATATTATTCACATCCAGATATTTCTCTCTCTTCTTTTCTTCAGCAAGTTGATCTTTTCTCACATGTGTCTGGTTATCACCTCAATCTGGACAAATGCGAGGTCTTACCCCTCAACATTCTGTGTCTCTGCCACTATTTTGATCAAACTGGCTTTTCCTGGCAACCAACTAAACTATAAATATCTAGGTTTATGGTTTTCCGCCAATATTTCTGACACCATCAAATTCAATTTTGAGTACATTACCAAGAAATTGACTGACTTAATTACTAGATGGCACCCCCTTTTTCTTTCCTGGTGGGGCAGATTAGACTCTATTAAAATGATGTTAGCCCCTATAATCCTATATTCTCTTTCTATGATTCCTGTTCGTATTCCAGGTTATTATTTTAAACAACTAGATTCAATCTTGCTGAGATTTCTATGGAAGAATAAACCCCCTCGCATAGCCTTATCAAGCCTTAAGAATGATACATTTTATGATGGTCTCAAGTTCCCTGACTTCAAATCGTATCACCTGGCTTTCTCTCTTCAACAATCTTCCAGATGGCTGTCTACTGAACTCCCCTTCCATCCTCCAGTTTGGCTATCTATTAAAAAATGTTTTGTTTCCCCTTTTGATCTCCCGGAAACTCTTGCATTTACTGCTAACTCCTCTTTTTTGCAATCTTCGGTTATTGCTCATATTCGTCAACTTTTAACTCCCCATCTACATTCCTCTTATCCTTCGTTGCCTCACCAGCCTATTTGGCACAATAAACTACTACGCATTAAAAATATCTCAACTTTTGCATGCTAATATGCCTTTATCTTTTCGTGATCTGCAAACTCTTTTTCATCTTCCTAACTCTTGTAAAAAACAATATGATCTTTTGCTGCCTGCCCATCAGCATTATCTTCATTCACTACCTTCTTCTCCTATTCTTTCTCCTTCGTGCTCTTCTATTTTTCCTCTTCTGACAACGGCCTCTTCTGCTTCTAGTATATACAAATGTCTTTTATCTCCTACAGAACGGCTCAAGACAAAGACTGAATTGGCTTGGGAACGAGATTTGTCCTCTTCCTGGTCGGTTTCCCTTTGGGACAAACTTTGGTTGAAAATTCATAAAACCTCAAGAGCAGCTAATACCACTCAAACCCTATATTTTATTTACCAACGCTTACTATACTCCCCTGCAAGATCGGCTTCCTTTTCCCCAGACCTTTCATCTGCATGTTGGTCTTGCTCTTCCCCTAATGCTGATTTACTCCACATGCTTTTTCTTTGTCCGAACATATCTATTTTCTGGAAATCTATTTGGTCTCGTATTGACGTCATTTTTATCACAAAAATCTCCTTCTCACTTCCAACTGTGTTCTTAGGCTCTTTATCTCCCTCCTGGCCTCAATCTCTTTCCCACTCTAAACTAATTGACCTTCTAATAGCTATAGCATTTTACTTAATAACCTCTAATTGGAAAGATTCGTCAAAAGTTACTTACTCAGCTTGGTGGAATGCCATATGTTTCCATCATAGACTAGATACTAATTACGTCACCCCTATCTCCCTGGCAATTAAGAGAGATTTGCTATGGATCCCTCTTACTTCATACCTATCCACTCTCTCTTCCTCAAGTCCCTCCACTAATACACAGACTACTACACCTGATGAAGTTCACAAACCCGCCTTGATTATTTTCTTGTTGTTTCTCTTTTCATATTATGTACAATGTTATTGCTTCCTCTACTTTTCATACATTTTACACTTATATCTTTATTATTATGAATATGCATACAATGTTTATTTTTTGGAAATTGTTATTCTGATTTTAGCTTCTTTTCTATTTGACATTTTCCCTTCCCGCCCCCCTTTTTCCCCATTTTTTCACTCAGACTTTTTTTTGTTTATTGATTCCTTATTTGCGCATCTTCATTGTATGCTTCTATATTTATATTTACTTTATCTCACATGATGCTCCCATGTTGTATTTTTCTTTGTATTTGGTTTCAATAAACTTAACAAAAAAAAAATGGAAGAATGGATTACTCTGCCCCGAAACTTGTTGCTGGGGTTCCCGTTTTTGCTCAATTCAAAGTGATAAAAATCATATCATGAGAAAGACAATAGCCTTAAACTGGCTCATCTGCATCAGTGTTAGGTGGTTAGGTGCTAATCGTGATGGTGTAAGATTATAGCACAACACAGCCATGTTGACATACATTCATTAAAAAAAATGGAATGCTAAGCTTTAAGTAGGTAAGATTACTCAGTGAGTCAAATGCTCATAGCTGACAGGTGCTGTTATCTATAGGTCAGAGGGTACAGCTCTGGCAAAGTCACCTGAGCCTTCCCTTCGACAGAGGTTGGCAAATTGAGTAGCATTAACTTTCCTGATACTAAAACTTGTTATTTACAGCACTTAGAAAGTGCTGGGATGCATTATAAAGGGCTTCATGAAAAATACATTAGGACAAATGTATTACTTTCGGGAAAGGAGAGATGGATGCAATAATATAACCCAAGTAGTGCCGTATTTAACTGTATGAAGATGATCATCCAATACAAATAGACTGCCATTCCCAAGCTCCCTGTGGGAACATCCTCGTAGACTGCATTATGAGCTGCAAAGCTGTGGATCTATTAGCTGGCAGCAAACTACCTCAGTCCTGAACCCTCTTTGTCTTTTGGTGGTGCATGGCTTCTTCATTACTTTCCTATGGCTCTTGCCTTCTCTTTTACACACACATTAAATGACCATTTGAAAACGTGTAGTTATCCTTGCGCAGAGCTGGGTGGTGCCAACAGGGGAGGATGGTTTAAACATTGTAGACATGCAGAATGGGGGTCAATGTTATGTTATATTATGAGTTCTTATATAGCGTATGAATCACTCTGGGGCATCTCGGCGCTTCAACCTAGCTAGAATACTGAAGGCAGGAAAGTGATCATGCAGTCATAGAGTCGGGAGCAGTTAAAACAGAAAAGTTTTCAGGAGTTTTCTGAAAATCAAATAGGAGGTACATTTCCGCAAGGGTAAGGGGAGCTGATTCCAATATTTAGAAGCAACATAAGAAAAAGCTCTGCCGCCAAACGAATACGTGGGATTTTCAGTAGTGCTAGGGAATTAGATCTCAGATTACGACCAGAGGTCTGATGGGCAAGCAGCTTTTGAAGGTATTTAGGACCCCTGCCTTCCAAGGCTTTGAACGTCAGACAGCATATTTTAAAGAATGAACGTTCCTTTATTGGCAGCCAATGGAGTTTCTTCAGTAGGGGGAGTGATGGAGAGCCAGGGGGGCAATTTAAAGTCATCCTGGTGGCCGTGTTCTGAATGACTTGAAGTCTAGCCAGTGAGGTCTCTCCCACTTCCGCCAATAAGGCGTTAGCATAGTCAAGGCGACTGATAACAGAGGCAAACACCTTATATCCTGTGCTCTATCTATGAGGCCTCTCCTCAGGCAACATGCAAACATGATGAGTAATAATTAAAATGTGAAGCAAAGGTTTCCCTGCCTTCATGCCGGCTACTGAAGGTGGCCCAATTAAAATAAGCATTGGCAAAGCCAATTATTCTAACTTGCATTTTCCCATCCATCCGTTGCATTTTTAGCAGTTGTCATTTCAATCATATAGTACTCTGCTAAGATGACCTTTAATTATTTTTAACCATGCTTTGCTAAGATTTCAACATGTGATCTACTGTTTACACACATATTGTAAATGCTATTGATATCGTAAGTCCAATGCAATACTAGTGCAATAGTAGTCTTGTGTCAATTATTATTATTGGTCTCAAATCAATGCACCAAACTAAACTAAACTTGGGTAAAGTTTCAGGGATACCTACCAGACGGAAAGACCTCAGCACAGACAATCCCTGCACATTGGCAAGTCCCAGCTCCACCAAACTGAGTGTGACGATGATGCTATCAAAGATGTTCCAGCCTGTCTGAAAGTAGTAGTAAGGGTCCAAAGCAATGATCTTGAAAACCATTTCAGCTGCGAAGATTCCTGTAAAGACCTGCCAAAAGCAAGCAGACATAAGATAGTAGGAGATATAGATATATATTAGGGTCAATTTAGGTGAAGTGAAAATATCTCAACTGTGAATAAGATTCACGTCTTCAGGGTTTTGTGCTGGCACAATAATTTAATATGGTTTGGTTTGTTATAAAGAAAACTTCAACTTTTCAAGTGAAGCAGACGTGATAGCAGTTTATTCACTTTTTAAAAGTTTTAAGGCATATAAACACTATTCATAGCACAACATAGAACAAAAGTGACAACATTCATGTTGTTCTCAGCATTATATATGTAGCTGGGCTACTGACTTTTCCAGTAGTTCCTCTTTGTCTTATTGCAAAAAGCGGTGGGTCTAGGCAACCGCAAGATGGCCAAAGTCTTAATTCACATTGAACATGGGCCCTGAGAGCTAAGGGTGTGGAGGGGAGTGCACTGTGGACATTACTAGTGTCCTGTAGGGACATGGTGTGATTTATTTTCTACGTGTCCCTCTTTTAAATACCATTCACCATACATTGTGGGTCTACAAGGCTTTTGTCGGGGTGACTTATTAATAGTTAAAACAGGGAACGTTGGCCATCAAAAAATAGTTATTTGGACACGTCGCACCGCAGGTTTTACACTACTACAGTCAGATCACAATTGTAGGCCCTAGTCAAGTAACAGCTACCATTGCATGCAGAGGTAAACCTAAAAAAATCACTAAATTAATCTTTGCTTAACCCTGGGTAGCTCGGCACAAAAAGCAGTCAGGCTTAACTTAAAGGCAACATGTGAAGTATTTATGCAGCACACAAACAGTAATAAAGTGAAAACACAAGACAAGAAAAATCCCAAACCAATAACATATTTGACATATTTGACACCAAAATGACAAATATCAGTAGAACCGGAGTTATTAATTTTTAGATTGTTAAGTGAAACCAGCGCCTAAAAGATCAAGGCACTAACAGCAAACATCAAGTTGTGGAAGACCGGGTCAAAGTCTAAAGGTAAAGGCTGACCACAATGGAGCGCGGTTCAGATACAAGCAGTAGATTGGGCCAGCTCAGCGCTTACCTTTGGACTTAAAAAAAATTCAGAAGAAAAATGTCTGAAAAGGTAAAGTTGAGCAGGGCAAGGTTGCAGTAGGTGTCTGAGGAGGGAGCGTCGTTGTCGAATGGCCTTGGAAAGAAGCTGCGGTGAAGATTTCTACACTTGAACTTAGTTGCTGTAATAGAAGTCGAAAAACTTCAGGGGGTCAAGGCAGAAGGCTGTAACCAAAGACAGTCCATCAGGGCACCTTTAGCACCACAGCCAAGAGTCCGGGAGGGTTGGGGCACCTCTTGGGGGTTCAGGACCCACCCAGGATGGGTCACGATGTGAGTTCAATATGGTGGGAGCCTGTTTTTGTCCCTGTGGCTCTGAACAGAAGGCCAGCAAACTAGCCCTTGGAGTCACTTCTGGTAGTCATGGGAGCATGTGAATATGCAAGGCTCAACAGCAGGGCTCGCCTCTGTTGAGGCTATTGCCCTATCTCACTCCTGCCTTTCCTAGCCAAGGTACTGGAACGCCACGTAGTTAGAACCCTGAGCGCCTTTGTGGAAGGGAACAGTGTCTTGGCCCCCAGGCAGGCTGGCTTCCGCCTTGCGCACTCGACAGAATCGGTTGCTATATCCGTCTTGGACAATCTCCGAGAGGGCATGGACACTAATCAGCCCCAGGCCTTGGTTCTTCTCGATCTCTCCGCCGCATTCGACACGGTTGATCATGCCATCTTACTTTCACGTGTCGAGGCGGCGGGGATCGGGGGTCTGCCCTGGTCTGGTTGTCCTCTTTCCTGAGCGGCCGCACTCAAGCAGTTCGCTTGGGCGATTACTGAGCTGACTTCCGGCCTGTGCAGTGCGGGGTCCCCCAAGGTTCCTCACTGTCACCACTGCTATTTAATTTATACATTGGCCCTCTTATTTTTGCTTTACAACAGCTGGAGGTCTCTGTCTACAATTATGCAGATGATCTCCAGCTCATCTTCCCACTTTCTGTGTCTATATCCAACTTTCACTCTGTTATGACCTTCATTCAGGACTGGATGAACCACAACCACCTGAAACTCAATCCCGATAAAACGGAATTGGTGTTGACGGGTGGTTGTTCCAGTCCTTGGTCCTCACTCTTCTGGCCCCCTTCCTTAGGCCCCCCCACCCATTCCTGTTTCCTCGGTTAAAACCCTTGGCTTTAAATTTAATGATCAACTTTCCCTTCACTCCCAAGTTAGTGTGGTTGTTTCCTCAGCTTTTCTTTCTCTCCGGACTATACGCAAAGTCTCCCGGTTTTTCACCCCATCTGCCCTCAAACTTATACTTCTGGCAATGGTAACGTCCCGCTTGGGCTACGGCAATGCCCTTTATTGTGGCATGCCGGCGTACCTCGTGCGGCGCCTCCAGTTGGTCCAGAACCAGGCAGCCCGCCTTGTGTTCAACCTACCCAAGTCACATCACGTCACGCCCCTTCTTAAATCTCTACACTGGCTCCCTGTTCAGCAACGTGCCCTCTTCAAGCTGGGCTGCATCATTTTTAATGCCCGGTCCGGCTCTGCCCCTGTCTTTATCAGTTCTGCTATCCACGATTACATCCCGACCAGAGAATTGCGCTCATCCACCCAACAGCTTCTCATCGTCCCCCGCTTCAAACGTAAAAAATGGGGAGGATCCAAGTTTTCAACTGTGGCTCCCGCCTTTTGGAATTCTCTCCCGCCTTCCTTGAGGTCTTGTCCCCAGTACTCCCTTTTCCGCAAAGCTCTTAAAACTCTTCTTTTTTCCCAGGCATTTCCCTCTTAAATCGGTTCCAGGCTTCTAGTTCTTTTCGTCCTTTGGGTTTGTAGTACTACAAAAGCCCCATGAAACCGCTCGGTGTACGCGCGCTCTAGAAATATTTTTAAACTCAAACTCAAACCCTCTGAGAGTTCAAGGCAAGCTGCAGGTAGCAAAGCAGTCCTTTGAGGTACAGCAGCAGTCTGGCAGAGTACGCAGCAGATCACAGCAGCAGGCAATCCTCTGAGAGTCCTTCCGTAGGTCCAGCAGTGAACTGGAGAGTGGGTCTGAAGTCTTTTTTTTAAACCCTTGTGCCCTTCTTTTGGACGTTGGGAGAGGTTTCTGAAAAGTTACTTTGAATTGCTTGGAACTTACTGACTCCCCTGGCCTGGCTCTAAGCTGGCTGCACGGACAATACAGCGGTGTTAGGCCTTTCGTATGAAGGCAGAGCACAGGCTATTCAAGAGTAAGTGGGGCAGTGCTCAGCTTCACCACTTTCTATCCTGCCAGCAGATGGCCCATTCAGGCACACCTAATCCCTTTTTTGTGTGACTCTTTGGGAGGAACTCACAATGTCTAACTGTCAGCTACATTAAGTCTTGTGACCCAAGACAGGCTGCAGGCACAAAGAGCTACGGGCAGGAAAAAGCCAACCTTCTAAAAGTGGCATTTTCAAAATTGTACTGAAAAATCTAACATTACCATTTATGAGGGTTTTGCATTACTATTCCATAGGTACCAAACATGACCTATCCACCTCCGCTCAAATAGGAAGTACAGCTTGTTCAATGTAATAAGGAAACCCCAATCTTATCCTATGGGAGTCATAGGCATTACTGTAGTTTTTCACTATCAGGACATGTTAAACTTGAAAGTACATGTGAACATTTTAATTCACAACAGCCTGTCCCATTGGCTACCTAGGGCCTCCCTCAGGGATGGCTGGAAGGTATCTCTGTTACACACGATAGGGCAACCCAATAAAAGCTCAGGAGATGAGATACAACAATCTCAGAAATACAAGGACTCAGGAAGGAGTGATTTGCCAGGAACCACACAGTTAAAGGTTTAGTTGGAAACCTATCCAATCCAATGTCAATATGTGATATATATTGATTTAATTCTAAATTGTACAATGAGATTAGGTTTCCTTCAAGTACATCTGCCACTGAAGGTCTCCTTCTAGCTCCTGGTGCTCCATTTTTCTATTACGCAAATAGTGAATAATAAAATATTATTCACTATTAGTGTAATAATTCATGAGCAGAAAACAAAGGTGGAGCACAAGGGCTAGCTGCCTTTTTCTCATTGACATTGATCCTGCTACCTCTGGGGCCAAGGGTCTCAAAAGCAGTATCAAGGATCGCAAGGGGCAAGCTAGGGGTTGAAGCCATGACCTCTTGTAACTCCTAAATGACATCCATGGGGACTTATAAGTGAGATAAATATGCCAATCAGTAGAATACCAATTCAACCATGTTAAAAGGAGGATCCCTGTCACTTTACTACTGGTTAGCAGGGGTAAAGTGTACAGAGTTCTATAGCCAACAGAAATGATAGGGAAAAGTCTGACAGTACACCAAGTAAAAGAGAGCCATTAACCTACAGCGGTCGATTGCATTTGAGTAGATTAATGAAGTGTTCTGTGATGGGCTTTGTTGGAGCGTGACTGTGAAGATTCTGGTACAGATCTCTGTAGAGCATTATTTAAATGGACTTTACATGATATTACATTGCTGGACTTGGGTAGCGGTAAAGTTTTGAGGCATCTTTACTGATTATGTGTCTTTGATGCAATGTTATGTTGGTGTATTTTAGTCAAACATCTTCGGGATTCTTGCTTTGTAGATTATAGAGGTGACATAGATGTGCTGTTGAGATGAAAAATGCCTTTGATGCATATATTAGGATTCTAATAAAGTGTCAGCTAGGGTTCTACAAAAAGCTATGAATATGGTAATGATATAATTGGGCAGTATGGGCCTGGGTCACAACAAAGTTATACTTCTAAACCTGTTGATTTCCTCGTGTATTTCGAGTAGATTTCTGATCTTTTTATACACGTTTAAATTACAAAATTACAAGTTTTGGAACTTATGCATGCAAATGGTTTTATGAATCTGGCCATATGCGTTTACCATAGTTTGAAAAACTGAAACTTGCTCAAGGAGATGCATGCCTGTTAGACCTGGCATTTTTGGTGTGCTCTTACCCCTCCTGTTTCCTGAATTAATTTTTGTTGGCATTGGTACATTATCATTTGCTAACCAACTGGTGCTAAAGTGTTTTTTAACTCCTCTAAAGACAAGGTAAAAATGACCTACACCTGATTGGCACGTTTAATGTACTTGTGTGTCCCGAGTATATGGTAGTACAAAAACATATTTCCAGGACTAATCCTTCCGTTTTAACACATGTATGTCACCCCCCACTGTAGGCCCTAAAGGCCCATGAGGTAGGGTGCATTGTATTGAAAAAGTAGGACATGCGAGGGCATGTCTTCTTAAGTTTTACACGTCCTGGTAGTGAAAAACTCCTAATTTTGTTTTTAACTATTGTAAGGCCTAGCTCTCACTTGAGTAACATTGGGTTACCTTATTACATACTTTTGGTTGGGAGCAAGTAGGAATATCCGGACTCAAAATATAATATCAAATTCTCTTTAAGGGTAAAGTCAGATTTTAAGTCAGACCTCAGAAAATGCCACTTTTCGAAAGTTGGAATTTTCTTGCCCTAACCTTTTTGGGTCTTTGCCAGTGTCCTGGGTCACATGATTCTGAATTGCTCTGCTATTGGGCGTTGTGTATTCCTCCCAGAGAGTGAGACAAAAAGGATCCAGGTGTTGTCAGGGGGGCCATCCTGCCAGGAAGGCTGGGGGCGGAGCTGTTCCCTGCCCCTCTTAAACTTCTAAGGGCTTGCCTCCAGCACACATAAAGGAACCTGACAGTGGTCATTTGCCTCCCAAGAGTTCTTAGAGCCTTGGCAGGGGAAGGGGAAAACGTTCCAGGATTAGATGTGGGGGTAGCATGGGAAATTCCCCCAATTAAAAAACTGGTACCAGGTATACATTTTGGACTGTCAGAAAACCTCTTCAATACACTCCTGGACCTGTGGAAGACTTTAGAAGGACTTACGTGTTCCTCTGAGGAGTGCCATTCTGCTTGAGGTCACCTTTGTTCCCCAGAGGACTAACCAACAGCTAGAGGCCTGTCTTTCTCCCCAGAGGACTATCTTGCTGCTTGAAGGCCTACTTCAATGCTTCAAGGACAATTGGACCATCTCCTTGAACCCTGGACCACCAAAAGTGACTCCAGTGGCTAGTTGGGTGGTCTGCTCTGTGAGTTACAGGGACATAAGATGGGCAAGAAGGCTGGCGGTATGTTGACACACTACGCGCATTTCGGCTGAGATACCTTCGTCAGGAAACTGTCCCTACATTCACTAACAATAGATGTGTCCTAATTCTTCAAGCAAATTCTAGCACATGGTACTCTGAAATAGGGTATTTTTGTTTTGTATGCAGCATCCAGTGGTGGGGAAAGCCTACCGTATACGTTGGTCTGGACGTTTAATTGATTTTCGCTTCAGGGTGCTTCAATATATGCAATATCGATGGAATAGAAAATAAACGGTTCATATATACTAATGTGGGACTGGTATTTAAAATGCTGAAAATCCTTGAGCTTAGGAGGAAGACTGCATGTTGCTGCAGGTACTCTATAATTACGACCACGTCTTTCTTGCCCATCTCAACCATTCACTTTGTGGACCTTTTCTTCAATTATGTTATGGCCTAATGAATGAAAATATTGCATATTTAAATCCATAAGGGAAAACTAAAAGGAAAAGAATGTAAATAGGTGCATAATCTAAATGTACCATTTTCTACATACACTTCAATATAGGACACTGTATAAAATTATGATTGGGGACCCCAGACATCTAAGGTGGCCCTTAGGTTGTCTCAAGTAGTGGGGGGAATTAGTAAAGTCCATAGAACTTCGGTCTTTAAGCCCGCTGCACCGGTCGTAGAAATTTACAAACTCCAGGTCAGGGCGTCTTCTATGTACGGTGCAGAATTATGGGGCCACAAACGCATCCAGTCTTGCAAGGGTAGAGCATGTTTTTATGGGAAATCTACTGGGCCTACCAACGAGTACACCGCTTATTCCCTTACACATGGATTTGGGGCTAGAACCCATAGAGGAGGCAGTAGCTGCTCGACCGTTGATGTACTGGAAGAGGCTCTGGTCTGTGCCTGAAATTGAATGCTATAAAGAAGAATTTGCAGAGGTATGGGCCGCTTTAAAAAACAAGAATATCTCGTGGCTCTTACACATCAGGGCACTCTGTGGGCAAATTGGCCTACTTGAGTTGTGGGAGAACCCTGCAGATAGTTGCCCAAGGATAACGAAAGCTGAGCTCCTGCGCTGTGTTAGGAACCAGAACCTATTAGCTCTCCAGAGATGTACCACACTGGGTAGACTAACGGTGGAGTTCCTTCTAGTAAAAACTGAATCGAAAATGGAGGAATTCTTGGACCTAATCAATCCCTCCCTTGCAAGGAAGGTTTATATGCAGCATAGGATCGGCTGCCTCCCGCTCAGGGCATTTACATGTAAATGGGCTAATGCAGAGAACATTGTATGCCCGGCCTGTAACTTTAGGCAAGAAGATGTATACCATGTCCTGTTCTTTTGCTCCGCGTACCATACAATTAGGAAATGTTGGCAGCCGCTAGGGTCTTAAGATATGCTACCCACCCTCCCATTGTTTTTGTTGTATCAGGTTTTTGTTGGGTATGTGGTGTAGAAGGAGAAGTTTTCTATAATATTGTGCTTATCTTTTAATTTTATTAACGTACTGCATAGTTTGATAACGACCACATTTAATTCAATTTTAGCTTCAAGTTTTAATGTACATCTAATTTATTGTTTTAACATTCCTTGTCTTATGTACCTACTGTTCTGTGCTTTTATGGTCTCATCGACCGAAATAAAGTTATCAATCAATATTTAAATCCATAAGGGAAAACTAAAAGGAAAATAATGTAAATAGGTGCATAATCTAAATGTACCATTTTCTACATACAATTCAATATAGGACACAGTATAAAATGATATTGCTGGTTTCACTCTATAAATTATTTAGTACCTTCTGATTTGTGAAAATTTCTATAATAAACGATATATTTTTGTAAGAAATAACGAAAGAGTGATGCATATTATCTTGATTTATTGTAAATATATGGTGTTAATTTGGTTTGCCTGCACATATGCTATCATTTTAACTTGCCTAGGCTCTTTCACACTTTAGTGTTTTCACTTTGTTACTGTTTGCATCTAAGTTAACCCTGACTGCTTTTGTGCCAAGCTACCAGAGGGTTAAGCACATGCTAAGTTATCCACTTTTGTGGTTCACACTGATTAGGATTGTGGTTGTTGCTGGAATAGGGTTTTCACCCCACTAAACCAACAACCCAATTTCTTACAGTGTCCAAGTAGAGTTAGTGAGCAAATACCTCTCAGCATTTTAAACAATTCAGACAGGGCGCTGAAGATGTTTTATAGCTAGTGAACTTCTTGAGTGATGAAGTATTTCTTTTGAGGCATGTAGAGCCTAATATTCCATTATCTTCAGATTGTCCTTGACAAACAAGAGATAGGATTCCTCCTACATTTGGATTATATTTTCAAATAATCCCAAAAGTAGCCCTGGAGTGCTCATGTAATATGCAGTGATGTAGAGTTTCTGCCATATGGAAAATTCTTCCTGAAGAATTCAAATGCAAATGCACATTTTCATATTTAACATTTTGTGCTTTTAACTTGAGAGCATATTGTTTTAGTGGAAAGCCCCTTTCCCATGAACCCTTATTAAATTTAGAGTAAACTGTGTATATTCCATGGGAAACAATGCCTGCATGGGGTCTGTGAAAAGCCACAATGTTAAAGGTTCGTGGTTGTTCACCTACTATTTCAACCATGACAGTATAGTGTCATGGATAGCCCACAAACATGCACCCTTGTAAAAAATGTATATATTACAATACATTTCTCTTAATTGTGATTTTATTAAGCATGTTTGAAAATGTCCTATGGCAAAAATGTGTGCAATTAAGTCTAGCCGGGTGCTGGGATGGAAAAATCCTCTGAATGGTGAAAGAGGTGTACCCATGCCTCGAGTGCCCAACTGTATGTTGGTCTGAAACCCTATTGCTGATTTCTTTATCATAGACGAACATGAATCATGAGTGTGCGCCATGATTTAGACCTGCCAACTGGACTGTGGTCTTGTTGGACCAGGAGGGACGCCCAAAGCACTACCCTCATATTGGTGGTAGGCTACTGTCTTCCCCAGGAGTTAAACAGCGCAAGTGTAGCAGCATACTGTGTAGTGATCAGTAGTAGTGAACATGTCCTGTTTACTCTGTGTCACTGTAGAGAGGCCTATAGGCGCACTCATCTTTTTCAAAATGTTCAGCTGCAGTGTGTTTAACTCACCCCTGGCCTACGGGAAACATCACTTACAACGCAACTTTTACCACGCAATGCTTTTACATCGCAGCTTTTATAACGCAAACCATTACAACGCATTGCGCTGGGGGGCGCTCTAGGATAGGGAATAGGTTAATTTACTATCCAATAACCTTCCCTAGTGTCCACGGGGACTGGAGTTGGAATAGTAAATTAAACTATTCACTATCCAGCACCCCAAAGCGCTATGCGTTGTAATGGTATGCGTTGTAAAAACCGCGATGTAAAAGCATGCGTGGTAAAAGCATGCGTTGTAATGTCGTACATCCCTGGCCTACATCAGGTTAATGTGGAAGTGTGAGTGTGATGAAAATGTGCTGGGTGCATGTGTTCAAAGGGAATACACTACACCTAGGGTAAAGTGTGGTACAGTGTGCACATGGTAAATATGTGTGTGCTGTAAAATAACACACTGATGCAGTAGAGAGAAACTACAGTACTGAACAGTATGTGCACACTGAGTGCGTGTGCTGCATGTGGGAATGTTGGTGGTAGCAAAATACATGAGGACAGCAGTACTAGGCAATGAGTGCGCTGTGAATGTACCCCAAGTGCATGAGTACCTGCACTAGTACATAACATGGAGTGCTGGGGGTTCCATTTTGGAAAGCCCAGGCCTGCCTGGTCAAAACATGAGGAGTACTGGAATTCCCCAGACAGAATTCTGCATTGCTGTATTTCTGCAAGCTGGGTGGGACAAGCACTGAATGGTGGGAGAACCAGGCTCCCCCTGTGCATTTCAAAGGGCTCTTTTATTGAGTGACAGATCTGAAGGAAAGGGGTGGGGACACATCTCAGGAAGAGAGAGAATGGGCTAATAAAAGAATAATAAAGAGTAGGGCTCAGGATTAACCTTTGACGCACATATAACTGTAGCTGTAATCCAGGTGGGAACTCTGGTCACTCCCATGACTCTTGTTGTGGGTTATTCAGCTTTGGAGTCCTGCCTGCTGTGACAGACATCTTTTTGGAGGAAGAAGAAAGGGGAGAAATATCAGGCACCCAGCCGGGCTGTATGAGTAGGGTAAGCACTACCTGTGACCTGGACTATGGGCCCCACCGGCTAGTCTCTCTGCAGGGTGAGGGGACATCACCCAGAGAAGCCAAGATCACCTGCCCTCGAACCTGGAGCCCCAGCGCCTACCCACTCACCAAGACTAGCGTGCCTGTGAGGAAGAGGAGAGCATTAGAGGGAGCGAGGTTCAGTGGAGAGCCCTGACATGAGGAGTCTCTGTGCGAGGTGTGAGGAACTCAGCCCTGCACAGATCAGGCCGTAGCACACATTTTACGCTTCATTGGGGACCCCATATGCCAGGAGAGGCTGCTGGAGACGCTGAAGCGGAGAGGTACAGTTTGTCAACTGGGACCAGGAAACTGTTGTGACCAGGGTGGGACTCAATAGCATCTTGTGGATTTCCCCCATGGAACCCCGTTGGAGGAAGGAGACCAACCCCCACCCTCTGCCGAGAAAGAAAAGAATTTCAATGTGTCTGCTGGAGCCAAAGCACCTCACCCATCTGACCTCTGCAGGAAGCATGGTGCGGGGAAGAGAGCGCACTCTGGTCAGGTTCCCCGGCATGTGACCACGGCCGGCCCAACTCAGCTGATCCAGAGCAGGACATGCTGCACCACCACAGGGAACATTGCCACCAGAGCGGATAATGTGAGAACTGGGCCTTTGGGCCCGGGGGACATACTCCCATTGGTGCTGCTAAAGTCTAGACTCTTAAAACAGAATTTAGTTGCAGAGTCCAAGCAACGAACTCTTGAGTACAGCCTATTAGTTTACATTCCCTGGATGCGGCCATCAGTAAATGGGGAATAACACTGAACCTATTACACCTGAGATGGGAGGACATGGAGTGGCCTGACAACTACTAGAGTCCCAACCTCAAGGGAGTTGTGATATTGCTTTTTTAATGTTGTTTGCCTTTGCATGTGTAGACTTAGAATAAGAATACTTCTTTTCATATAAAATCAAGTATTTGACTGGACATTGGTTTATTGCTGCTCTGCCCGCATGTTGAGTTGAGTCATGTTCACTGATTTGTATCTGTGCTTCCCTGAGGGAGCCTTGACTGCTTAAGCTATACTACTCAGCTGAGAGCCACGTGCAGAAGGAGTGCCTGACGAAGTTGAGCGGGATCCATACTAGGGTGGGCCCCAGGACATTAGGGGTAAAAGGCCTCAACGACCTCGGTTGGGCCCAGTAACTCCTGCATGCACCGTGTCCCCCGGAACATGGTTCTGACACCTGGGCATGTTGTGTACAGCTTTAAGAATAAGGGCTAAGAATTGAGAGGTATCAACAATGAAGGAGTGCCCCCTAGGAGAAGAAACAGAAAAAAGTTTATTTTCTGTGTCTAGAGCGTGAAGCTCAGGTTAGCACAGTATGCCCCAACCCCTAAGAGGACAAGACATGTTCTTGAAGAAGACCCCTCACTCACCAACCTAGTTGGTGACATGCTTCATCATCGGGGTCCCACCCCATAGGCCGAATGCCCATAGGGTGTGCTGCGACACCGGATTACAGTGGAGCGGGTTTTTTTGTTTATATGTGCAAAGTGTTGCAATAATCTGTGTGTTAAAAAAGACTTTATTCTTGAGTGTTTGGACCCTCATAAAAGACAGTGTAATTAGGAAGGCTTCGGTGTCTAAAGAAGTGTATTAAATATTAAAAATAGCGTAGTGTGCTATGTGATAAATGAAAAGTAGGTCTACATGTTTCAACCATTAACAAATTGTAGGTTTTCGTCAGGACCGTGGTGATTGGACGGGGTGGTCCGCACATGCTAAGGTGCGTCCTGCCCTCGTTCAATTAAAGACCACAAATAGCGGTCTAGTGTAAAAAAATGTTTTCCCTGCATCAGGAGAAAAACCCGTGGTCTGTTGGCAATCACAGACTGAGGTGCTCGGTCGTTAAACTACCGGAGCGAGTGTCTATGTTGTGTAAATCAACAATCCGTGGATATGGCGGTCTATTGGCAGTGGTAGACTGAAGTGCTCGAGCGGTAGACTACCGGAGCATTGCATTCATTGCCTAAATCAACATTCTGTGGAATAGGCGATATGGCAGGAAAAAAGGGTGAGGAAGAGTGATCACCAACTGTATTGCGGCGTTGTGGCTTAACGAAGTGATCGGCGGCTACACAATCGTGCCGCTATGCAAGCGGGTTAAATGATTAAACATTAATTCATGCAGAGCGTGGTATTGGGCTCAGCTTACATTAGAAGCGGTAACTGTCGCTTCATGGGCATCAGAGTATCCAAGACGGGGCATTGGGAGAAATGACCAAGTAGGTTTCATTTCCTGACGAGCAGAAGCCGCAAGTGACGGAAACTTGCCGTCTTGGATACTCTGATGCCCATGAAGCGACAGTTACCGCTTCTAATGTAAGCTGAGCCCAATACCACGCTCTGCACGAACAAGTTTTTTGTTAGCCATAAAAAGTAAAGTGCTTGTTCCCTTCCTTCCAAACATGCTACAATTGTCGTATCCCTAATTAGCACATTGAATTTACTTCTAGGTTCCTAGTATATGGTGCTACATATAGCCAGGGCCTGTAAATTAAATGCTACTACTGGGCTGCAGCAATCATTGTGTCACCTACTAATATAGGACTTTACAACATGTCTCCAGGCCTGCTGTTCCAACCAGAGAGTGCATTTTTAAAGCTGAAGTTTAAAGCTGGCAACCTTTTGCCAGGCATAAACCTTCATTATTAATACTTCTAGGTTACCCTATGGTAGGTCCTAATTGCCCATAGGGCAGGGTGCAAGGTATTCAAACAGTAGGACATGTACAATGTATGTTTTACATGTCCTGGCAGTAGCAATTTAAAATCCAACTTAACAGTGAAGTTAGACTTTGTATTACTATTTTGGAAATTACACTTTTATAAAGGTGTTATTTCCCTGCCTAAAAACAAAAGGCTTTCCTGCCAGTGTTCAGCTGTTACCTGGCCCCTGATGCCCCCGGTGGTAAGATGTATATTGCTCCCATAAAGTGGGCAAAGGGTCTTGGGAGTAGGGAGGGAGATTACATCCTTGACAGAATGGCCTGAAGAGATGTACCCAGGCCCTTCCTGAGCATCAAAGGAAGCCCATCTTGTCACTGGCAGATTAGGCTCACACCTAACCCTGCCTCCCCTTTGTTTCAGTCAGGCTAGTACCAGGCCCAGTGGGGTAGATGAACTGACCAGAACTGGTTTAAAGGGGTGGACTAAAACCTGACATCCCTACTTACACTCTAGTACTAAGCATAAAAGTGGACCCGTCTTCAGAACACTCCTGGACCTGTAGAGAATCCAAAGAAGAACTTCCCTGCTGTCTGAAGAACTTGAAAGAAGACTGGACCTGCTTGTCTTGAACCCAGGACTGCTGAAGTCACTCCAAGGGTCTGCAGGCTGACCTACTGTTTGAGCAACAAGGACACAACAAGCCATCAGAGGCCTCTCTCCCGACAACTTCCCAAATGACCAGCTCTAACTCGATCTGCCATGGACCCTGCTGCTGGCCTCTGTTGGAGTGAGCCCTAACCCATACGTGGTGTCGCCAGGTCTTAGACCCCTCACTTGTGTTAAGAGTGTACTCCTCCTGTCTAAAGTGAAGAAGCTGGGACTTTGAAACTTTTTGGCTACTTTATTGTCTGGAGAGTTAATGAAGACCGGGATCGCTGTTAAAACTGCAGCCGCTGGCACTGAATCACCGGTTAGCCTCAGCTTGCTGGCTGGAGAGCTGACTTCCAGAGAACGTTCAAAGTTTCATTGGGACCATCGCCAAGCCAAGCAGTAACCTGTTGACGTCAAGACCTTCCAGGGCACCAATTGTGGACTTTGCATGCTTGGGGCATTCCAGCCTTCATCAGCGACAACACTGGTACCTCACTCCTCAGCTGCCTGCATCATTGTTTCAACTTGTATCACCGATAATTCGTCAATGACTACTTTTTCTCTATCAATAGTATGAAGGTAAACTTTACACTGGAAGTAAACTGGTATCTGGTGACCGGCCTGACGCGCTCAGAGTCGGTCGCTCCCCAAGCTTCCTGCTGTCTGGTATCGTTAACTGCTTCTCTGTGCCTCTCGCAAAACTGCTGCCTGACATTACGCTAAAGTGTATTTTATTAATTCATTATAGTGCTTTTGCAAGCCTCTAGCTGCCGCTTGTCTCAACGCCTCACCACTCTCTAGCATCATCGAGTACTCAGAACCAATAGTGCCTGCCTGCCAGTCACCACGTGTAATAGCGCTTCACTATTTAGAAGGTTTGCCGAGTATTCAGAGCCGCTGCGGACGAATTCACAAATATCACCATTATTAGCAATCACTATTTACATTGTTCACTGTTGTGCGCAGGGCAAGTAGAACACGCGCTGTTGAAGCTTTGACCCATTTGACTGAGCTGGAACATCGATTTCTGTGGCGCTCGCTTCTCAGGGTGTTTATTTACATTATTTGCATATCTTACTCGCTGCACCCCATCCTGTAGCCTGTTTAACTTTAGCCGCCATCTTCTTGTTGTTGCTGTTGTGCCTCGAAGCCCGTCCCCTACAACCCGATCCCGCCTCCCAGCTGATCCTCCCTCGCCCCTCCCCTCCCACCATCCATATATGACAGATGACTTGGCGTGCAGCCTCCACGCGCAGCGGTCGCGCCCCAGTTGCGTCGAAGGTGCGCCAAAGGTAAGCCCGTCCGTGCCTGGACCGCGCCCAGCGCCCGTCCCCCTGCTCTCTACCGCTCCCTACCCCCCAGAGTAACTTACGATGCCGCTACTCTCCTCGCCCTCAACCCCGGACGCACCCCACTATGCTGCGAAGCTACCCCAGGACGTACCCACGGCCCATTCTCCTGCCTCTCCTGTAAGTTCAACTGCTTCAGGACCCTCACCAAACACACTTCCTCCAAACACAGCTCCGAACCCAACGACCTGAAATGCATCCTACTGAACACCCGCTCGGTCCACAGACATGCAACAGAACTCTGGGACCTAATCGACACTGCGTCACCTGACATCGCCTTCCTTACTGAAACATGGATGAACGCATCTTCTGCCCCCGACATCGCCATAGCCATACCGGACACTTACAAGATCATTCGAAAAGACCGCACCGATCAAACTGGAGGAGGCATCGCCATCGTCCATAGAAACACCATCAAAATTACAACCAGCTCTGACGACAATCTTGCTACCGCCGAACATCTCCACTTTCAGATCCACACCGACCCCAGGACCACCCTTAGAGGCACCCTCATTTACAGGCCTCCAGGCACCCGATCTCGATTCAGCGGCGACATCACAGACTTCGTCAGCCCGCACGCCCTCGCCTCCGAGAACTACATTCTTCTAGGAGACCTCAACTACCACCTGGACAACATACTTGACAACAACACCACCACCCTTCTGGACAACCTGTCCAATCTCGGACTCAAACAACTTGTTGACACCCCCACTCACACAGCCGGACACACGCTCGACCCTATCTTCACCTCCAGCAAGCACATATCCTTCGATCACACTACAGCTCTCCACTGGACGGATCACAGCTGTGTTCACTTCAGCTACAAAACAACCCTGACCCACAACCGTCCACAACCCATTCCCCGGAGAAAATGGAACAAAATAACCACCGACCAACTCCTCACATCACTCAGCCAAAACACTCCCACCCTAGCATCGGACCCAGACCAAGCGGCCACCAACCTCAGGAAATGGATTACCCACAGTGCGGACGAACTAGCACCCCTGAAAAAACACCAGTTGAAATCATCCAGCAAAAAGGCTCCCTGGTTCAATGATGACCTTAAAAAATCCAAGAAGACATGCCGCACCCTGGAGAAGAATTGGAGAAAAGAACCAACCTCAGACAACATGGCCTCCCTCAAGACAGCCACCCGCAAACACCACCAACTGATCCGATCCGCCAAGAAATCAGCATTTAAGGACCGTCTCGACAACAATTCTCATAACAGCAAGGAACTCTTCAATGTCGTCAAAGAATTCACCAACCCTTCCGCAGCATCCAACGACATCACTAACTCCCAAGACCTCTGCGATGCGCTATCCTCCTTCTTCTACAACAAAATTGCCGACATCCACAACAGCTTCAAGAATACTCCCAATGACCAACCCGCCCCACCCCCTTCAGATCCCACCCCTCCAACTAACAACCTCAGCTCCTGGAACCCAATCACCATTGAAGACACCATTCGCCTCATGAACTCAATCCACTCTGGCTCACCCTCTGACCCCTGTCCCCACTACATCTTCAACAAAGCTGACTCCATCATCGCTCCCCAACTCCGCGATGTCATCAACTGCTCATTCAACTCCGCCACCTTTCCAGAAATATGGAAACACGCCGAACTCAGCGCCCTTCTGAAAAAACCCACAGCAGACCCCTCAGAACTGAAAAACTACCGACCCATTTCCCTCCTCCCTTTCCCGGCCAAAGTTATCGAGAAAGCCGTCAATAGCCAACTCGCAGCCTTCCTTGAATCCAACAACTCCCTGGATCCCTCACAGAACGGCTTTCGAGCCAAACACAGCACCGAAACCGCCCTCATTGCGGCGACTGACGACATCCGAGCACTCCTGGACAACGGTGAAACAGTGGCCCTCATTCTACTCGACCTCTCCGCCGCCTTCGACACTGTATGTCACAACACCCTCATACAACGCCTCAACAACATCGGCATACAAGGAAAAGCCTTGGAATGGATCATCTTGTTCCTAGCTGGGAGAACCCAGAGAGTCCGACTCCCCCCATTCTACTCAGAGCCCACCGAAGTCATCTGCGGCGTACCTCAAGGCTCCTCACTCAGTCCCACCCTCTTCAACGTCTACATGAGTCCTCTCGCCTCCATCGCACGTCAACACAACCTCAACATCATCTCCTACGCCGACGAAACCCAGCTAATCCTTTCCCTCACCAAATACCCCAACACCGCCAAAAACAATCTTCACGAAGGTATGAAAGAAGTAGCCGAATGGATGAAACAGAGCCGCCTAAAACTCAACTCAGACAAAACGGAGGTGCTCATCCTAGGATCCTCCCCCTCAGCTTGGGACGACTCCTGGTGGCCTTCCGCTTTGGGATCAGCACCCACGCCCACAGACCATGCACGTAACCTTGGCTTCATTCTAGACTCCTCTCTTTCAATGTCCAGACAAGTCAACGCCGTATCGTCCTCCTGCTTCAACGTCCTTCGCATTCTCAAAAAGATCTTCCGCTGGATCCCCCTCGAGACAAGAAAGACTGTCACCCATGCACTGGTCACGAGTCGACTTGACTATGGCAACACACTTTACGCCGGAATGACAACAAAATTGCAGAAAAAGCTCCAGCGCATCCAAAACGCGTCAGCGAGACTCATATTAGACATCCCGGGCCAAGAGCACATCACCGGACACCTAAAAAATCTCCACTGGCTTCCCGTCAACAAAAGAATTACTTTCCGCCTTCTTACCCACGCACACAAGGCCCTTTATAACCTAGGACCCGAATGCCTCAACACCCGACTGTCCTTCTACTATCCCACCCGCCAACTAAGATCATCCAATCAAGCCCTCGCCGCAGTCCCGCGCATCCGAAAAACCACCATGGGTGGCAGATCCTTCTCCTTCCTGGCTGCCAAAACCTGGAACTCACTCCCCACCCACCTCCGCCTTACTCAGAACCACATCCTCTTCAGAAAAGAACTGAAAACATGGCTATTCGATAAACAGTGAACCCTCCCTCTAGCGCCTTGAGACCCTCTGAGTGAGTAGTGCACTTTATAAATGCCCGAACTTGAACTTGAACTTGTATTCGACCCGCACTCCATTGCGGTCGACCTCAACTCTTGACATTGACACAATGAAGCTCGACCAGATGGCAGTGGTTGGCATTTTGTACTTTGTGGCGCTATTTTTAATTTAAACTTAAAGAATTCATATCTCTGGTTCAACTTATTGGATTTTTGTAATTTTTGCAGCATTTTATTTATCACAATTTACACACTTGTTCTAAATTGGTTCAGGATGTTTCTTGTACCTTCATTACAGGTTTAATACTGCATACAAAATGTACACATTGCTACCAAGTTGAGCCTAACTATTTTGTGCCAAGCTAGGTTAGAAAGGGTTAAGCCCAGTAATACTTAATGACTTTAGTGGTTCACCCTGACAAGGATTGTGATCATTATTTGAGGTGGGTTTTCATCCACTCTCAAATAATACTCCCATTTCTTCCCTAATACATTTTGAAATTCAGTATGCTTTGATGTAGATGTTCAGTAGAATACATACAAAACACTTAATATTCTTAAGAACACTTGTGCTCCCGCCCGGCTTAGCAATAAATAGCACACTTCCATTAGAAATTCATATAACCAAATGAAAAAAAATCCTGTTCATTTTGAGTTGTAATCACCTTTGTTATTTTTAAATCATTACTGCCTCTTGTGGAAAGGTTTTTTGGATGAGATAGGAGCATGAAGCTTAAGCACAGTAAAATAATAGAATATGATTCCGCAAAGCAGGGCATTCCCCCTATTTTCCATGAACCCATGCACGGTTCTCTGAGAGTTTTCTAGTAGCATCAGTGGTCATGTAACCTTCCTGCTTACCCTCTCTGGATCTTGAAGGGTATTTCTCGTCAATCAAAATAACTATTTACAAATCCTTTCTTAAATTGCATGGGGTATTTTTAATTTCCCCCAAAATATTCTAGGACTGGAGTTAGAATAATAAATAAACCCCAAGGCCTATATAGGGTTAAGCTACACTGTCACAGATATTCTAGGACTAGAGTAAGAATAATAAATGTAACATCCCTTTGTCCGCCATGCCCACTGCTGTCCTAAAGGTTTTTATCTTGTAGACGTCCTAGTTCTACATAAATGCAGTGATGGGGGCTGCCCACAGCTCAGTTCAAGGGCAAATTTAAGTGCATCTTTCTGCCTTTACAGGCACAATAACATTACCAGGTTTCAGCCGCGGTCCCTGCAGCTAACAGTGGTGGGGCAGTGTAAGGGGGGATTTCGAGGGACGAAGCAGAGAAAAAATTAAATAAATAATTAATTTTCCCTCTGTATCGTCCCTCAAAATCCCCCCTTACATGGCCCCACCGCCCCTCTGCTGTTACCTGCACGGACCTTGGCTGCCAGGTTTTGTTAGTGATTGCCTACCTCTACTATCTCGTTTATTAGGCTTTAAGGAAATTAAATTAAAAAAAAGATAAATAAGTTGAATTTGTACCAGATTTCCAACATTCAGCACATGTTCAAATTGCGGCGTCATTGGGTAGTGCTCCATAGCCATGAAGAGAGTGTTGAGGACGATGCAGATTGTGATGCCCAAATCAACGAATGGATCCATGACCACGAACCTCACCATCCCTTTGAACCTCACGTACATTGGACAGCAGTCCCAGATCAAAAACTTGTTTGCAAACTTGTACCACCAGGGCGGACACTTCTTTTGGGCATCCTCTAGCTCTGCTGCTCAGGAGCAAAAAAAAGCATACAAAGAATTGAGCACACATTCTCTTTTTTTCAGAATGACTGTTACGAAATGTCACAAAAACATTAATTGTCTAGTGTCATTAATTTCAGTGTTTTTAATTTAAATCTTGCCTCCACTTTTTTAATTAATAAACTTGTAAGCGTGTTGAGATTGGTTTCAGTCTTTTTAGGTCGTGCGGTCTGTTGTTTACCTGCTGTTGCATATATGAGTACGCTTCGGTGAGCCGAATGACTCTGTTGTCAATGTCGGGTCCCCGCTCTTCATTCAATGGCTTTCCTCAACATATTCTTGTATTGCCCAGGAGCATTTCACTCACAGTATTCTGATTGAATGAAGTGTTGTTCAATGCCTAACTTGAGGGGACTTTTTTTTAAATGGGAGTGGATGTCTTTCCTTGGTGTACTTTCCATTTGTTCCTCAAGGTATCCCTGCCCCACAACAATTTCTGGTCTATCTCTCCCAGACTCCATCTACTCCACCCTTATACTTTCCATTATAGAACGATCCCACCCCAACCTGTTCTCTGTTTCTATCCTCTCCATCTTCTCTGTATTCAGGGTCTCCCAGCTCAACTCCCCATCCCGCTACATGTTTTCAATTTTTTATTGTTAATTGATTTATGTCGTTGCAAATTTCTACTGATACACTCCCAACCTCTTTTCTTGCTTTCTTTTTCACTTTTAATTCACATTTCTTTATATGACCATTGCGCATGATGAAATGGTATTTTGTATTATGCCAAAGTGACCATCAGAACACATGCATGCATAAGTGGCCATATTGGAATTCTTTTGCTTTCACATAAACCTATTCCAAGATGGGCTTTCAGGCATCCACATGCGTGCTCATGTGTTATGACACCTTGGAAACAATTTTGGCATTAGGTTATCCAATAGCTCGTCCTGCTGCTGGCAAATTCTATTGACTTTGTCAATGCTTACTAACAAAACTTATGAGTTTATGGATGTTCACAAACTCCACTCTGACCCTTTCCAAACATGGTAATGGTTGTATATTTGTTCCAGCAGACGACTGGATTACATTTCTTTCCTGGGTGGGATGGATAACATAATTGTTTCAAACTTCAGGACAGAGAGTAAACGGGTAATGGGGTTCCAAAAGTGCATAAAACAGAAAAGAAAACATGGCCAGTCAGTGAGCTGTCTTTCCTCATAGTGGGGTTGTACTGTGCACGCTTCTAGGCGTTGGGTAAATAGCAAATGTCAGATGACATACCCAGTTGAATATATGGAAGCTTGGAACTGACAAAGTCTTCCAGGTATTCTGCTGGAAATGCATATGAATTCCAAAAACTCGTAAATAAACACCTGTGTTCAGGAGATTGCTGCATTGATGTAGATTTACAAGTTTTCTATTGTCAATCAGGTCCCTTCCAATTGTGGCTTGCACACTGGCTCGTATGATCCTTACCCAATGATGACAGGTGAACCCAGTGTGGCGGTGTGCAAATTTCTGACTTGAAATGGGGTGAGTGAGGAAGCAAAGTGAGCAAACTTGACATCTTTCAGAAACTTTCAGGGGAATTTGTTCTCTGAGAGACGTTTGAAACAATGTATATCCAAACGGTACTTAATATAAATAATTTGTACAATAATTAGCTAGTAATTTAGAGGTTTTTGAAAGGATAATGAACAAATAATAATATAATATTGTTTGTGATGTCTTTTCTACCCCTAAGTTGTTTGAGCCTCAGCCATGCCAAGAAAACCTTTAAAAAACAGCGGCAAAAAGGGGGCTTTTTCAGCAGAATTTCCCCGAAATTTTTCTGTAGAACTGTATATTTTACTTGCAATGTCAAATAGACAATAATTTTTCAAAGCGTACATATTATTATTTTACCATTCTACCCTTTCCAAGGAGATTCTATGCTGTATGTTATAATCTAATTGGTGGCATTAAATTCAAAATGTATACAAATGTATCAATCACAGCATCAACAAACATACAGTTTACAGCAATCTTACCATGTGAGGCCCCAGTCAGATATAGTGATAATCTCACAGAAAGCTTTAATGATATAGATGATAGAATGCCTCCACACAAGTCATACATTACCAGTCATAGCAATAAGCGCCCCTCTTATTCCTAATAATCAGAATCAAATCTTTAAACATATTTCTGAAATGTCTGCATTTTAACTGAAGCATCAGCTAGTCATAATATGTAAATAAACACAGTTTTTTGAAAAATGTTTCATTTTGGATAAATACACTCAATCTCATAAAGAAGTTTGCAGTTTACATAAATAAAACATTTTGTAATGAAATTCCAGAGTGCACGCTTGCTCCAAACATAGGCTTGCCATTTTCACCTAGAACTAATATGTTTACTCTCATACAAGGACAAATTCTGACTTTCATAACCATTTATTGCCAACATTATAATCAATTAAGGATTTCTGTAGTTTGTCAGTGTTCTGCACCATTGTTGTATTTGCGGTAGCCAGCCTTATGCCAAGAATGATCATAGCATGTCACAGGTGGGCACATCACTGACGCCATGTTATAATTCTAGACCAGCAAGAGAACAGCTATGAACGGAAACTAGAGTCTAAATATCCTTCAGTGAATTCCCCTTTGTTATGATTAAAATGTAGCTGGACACAAGACGAGTAGATGAAGTTAGGAGAAAGATCGGACAAAACAGCAATAGTGGCAGAGGTAGTAATGATGCTCATGAACGCAACCTCAACCCATTTAGACTTCGCATCCATCAGTACTGCAGCATATCGCTCGCGCTCTTTTAGAAAGTAAAAAGGACCAATGAAGTCTAAGCATACCTTTTCCCAAACTTCATCAGCCAGAGAAACATGCTGAGGCTCACTTGAAGAACCAATACCAACCCTCAACCTTTTCTCAGATTCCTTACAAGCTACACACCTCTCCACCCAATCCTTTACCTGCTGATCTATAGAAGGCCACCAATAACTCTCCCTCAATCTTCTCATTGTCATTGTTTGCCCCAAATGTCCCTCATACGCTAAACTGATCAATCTTGCATGTAAACCAGATGGCGGTAGAAACATATTCTGACGCATAATCAATCCATCATCAGTTATAGATAGTTGATCCACAATCTTTAAAAAAAGGTCTCACTCCTTCTGGAAGGGTACTCTCTCTTCTGATACTACCTTTTATCAACTTGACAACGCCCAACAATGTTGCATCCTCTTCCATCTCCCTAATCCAATTCTTCCTTGGAATGGCACGAGCAAACCCCTCCATCGCATCATCCACATTAGCTACAACTTCTTCCGTAGAAAACTCAGACACCACAGCCTCTTTGTTTGGAAGCCTTGACAAACAGTCAGCAACCCTATTTTGCCAACCTGGAACATACTGTAGCTTGCAATCAAATTCTTGCAGTCTCACAGCAAGTCTCGCCAATCTACCAGAACAATTTCTAATTCCACCAGGGCCCAAAACTTTTAACAAAGATTACTGGTCTATACGCAACCTAAAAGAACTAACCCACAAAAACACTCTGAAATGATTAGTAGCCCAGGCCGCCGCTAGGGCTTCCCTCTCAATAACTGAGTAATTTCGCTCTGACTCAGACAATGAACATGAAACAAATGCAACGTCTATTCAATTCTGCCATGCACTTGTGCCAGAACAGCCCCAATGCCTACAGCGCTGGCATCGACTGTCACAATGCATTCCAGACCACTTTGAAACGGGGTTAACATACCTGCATGGGCTATTTCTTCCTTAATTTGCTCAAAAGCAGATTGTTGCTATTTCTCCCAAACAAATCTTTTCCCCCTTCTCAACAGCTCGCTCAAAGGTTCAGTCTGGTGTGAAAAGTATAACACGAATTTCGAATAATATTCTACAAGACCCATAAAGGATCTCAATGAATCTCTGTCCTGCGGCACCCGTGCATTCACAATTGCACTTACAAGATTTTCTTTAGGTCTTATCCCCTCCTTGGTAAGCAAATGCCCCAAATACTCCAGCTGTTGTGTCAAGAACTTACACTTCTCTCTCTTCAAGGTTAAACCAGCCTTTGCTATTCTGTCCAATATCTTAGCAAGGGTTTGATTGTGCTCTCTATCATCCTTGCCAAATACTAGTATGTCATCCTGAAACACAACAGCCTTGTCAACACCTGAAAGAATGGAGTTCATTAGTCGCTGAAAAACACTTGCAGCAGAACACAACTCAAACGGTAGCCTGCAAAACTGAAAAGTGCCCTCACCAGTGATGAACGAAGTAAGGGATATACATCCACATGCATCAAGTGGTTTTGGAGTCGCAAACGGTGCGAATCGGAAAAATCGGCCGTTTGCGATTCCAAAATCACTTTTTGAGATGCATTAAACAAATTTACAAAACTCACAATTTTTTGCATTTCCTAAAAATGCGATTGCATTTAAGGAATCGCATTTGTGCGATTCCTTAAATGCAATGCATGAATGTTTTCAAAATTGCGAATTCTGAAATAGGAGGTGCAAATTAACTCGAGGTTGACCCTCGTGTTAATATGCGAAATCTTTCAAAAATGCTCAAATAAGCATTTTTGAAAGTGTCATGTTACACACACACATGTCCTTTGGACATGTGTGTGTGAAACTTGCACTTAAAAAAACATTTCAAGGGTGCAGGGGGGGGTCCTCAGCACCCTTGAAATGCATTAACAAATTGTGAATTGCAAATAAAAAAATGCAAAACGGCTTTGATTCCTATGGGCCTCTAGGCCCATAGGAATCAATGTAATGCCATTCCTTCATTGCGATTCGCAATTAAGAAATCGCAAATACAGAAAATTAAGAAATCCCAAAAAAATGTGGAATTTGTTGATGCATAGGATTTTGCAATTCCTAAATTGTGATTCGTTAATTTTCGCAATTTAGGAAATGCAAAATCCTACAATGACGCATGTGGCCGTTAGACTCTGCACTCAGCTCAACCTGGTGATATGCACTTCTCATGTCAAGTTTTGAGAAAACTTGTGCACCATTAAGCATTTGCCAGTTATAACACTTTCATTCAAACTCCTCAAATCCACACAGAATCTAAGGGACCCATCAGCCTTACTCGTGATAACAACCGGAGATAACCATTCAGCCACCTCTACAGGTTCAATCACCTTATCTTCTAGACGTTGCTGAATGATCTCCTTTACCTTTACTCGGGCTGCTATTGGAACTCTCCTTGCTCCATGCTTAATAGGAATAGAGGTTTTCTTCAACTTGATGACATGTTGATAATACTTGAATTTCCCCAACCTCTGTTCAAACACATCACTGAATTTCTCCAACAATTCACTCAAACTCTGGACATTGCATACACACACTCTAATATTCAAGTCATACTGGTGTGGCCAACCCAGAATTGGTGGCCCCTCTTCAGCCACATAAACCTTGCCAAGAGTTTCTTTCCCTTCAAATACAATCTTGGCTTCAATGTACCCCACCACACTAATGTCCCTCCCTTGATATGCTTTAAGAACAACATCTGAATTTGATAATACGCCATTAGGCCAGGTTCGTTCATAAATATCCAGTGGGATAATTGTAAAAAGCGATCCAGTGTCCACCATCAAAGAAACAATTTTTCCATTTATCTCAAAGTCAGCTTTTGGTTGTGTTCTCCTTTTATCCAGACCCTCTACATGTGCAACAGTAAAGTCATCATAAACAACAACAACCCTGTAAGTAGGTTGTACATCCTTAACATATCCAACCTTTTCAACTTGTTGTTTGCACATACGTGCCAAATGTCCTTTTTTTCCACACTTTAGACATTTTTTCCCAACAGCATAACACTGTTTTGAATCCGCCATATGGTAACTGCTACCACACCTGACACAATGTTTCCCTGCAAATTTTCCAGATGGTCTACTCATATTCCTTTGATACTTATTTTTATTTCCGAAGGAACTTTGTTGCTTATTTTTAATAGCACATACTCCAGCAGCATCCTCTTCTAGAACTGCAACTTCTTTCTCTTTATTGCTGCTTAGATTAATTTTCATTTCACGCATGCACTTCTCTGACTCTTCTACGACCTTTGCGATGGCAATAGCATCCTTTAACGTGGGATTACTAGATGCCTACAGTCTTTCCTGTGTTTTTTTGCAGATGCACTGAACAATTAGCTGATCTCTTATCATCTCTTCTTGCATCACACCAAATTCACATTTTGCTGACAATTCCCTCAATCTAGCAACAAAGTAATCTATACTCTCATTTACACGTTGTGGCTGCGTGTTGAATTTGTGTCTTCTCATGACTACATTAACATGTTTTGCAAATCTCTTTTCTAATTTTAATACAGCATCCTCATAGACATTTTCCTTTTGTTCTCCAGATGGAAGATACTTGAGAACATGCTGGCCTTCCTTCCCAAAGCATACCTTTTCCCAAACTTCATCAGCCAGAGAAACAAAACTTCAAACGTCGCCAAAATTGTTATGATTAAAACGCAGCTGGACACAAGACGAGTAGATGAAGTTAGGTTTATTCATCAGGAGAAAGATCAGACAAAACAGCAATAGTGGCAGAGTTAGTAATGCTGCTCATGAACGCAACCTCAACCCATTTAGACTTCGTATCCACCAATACTACAGCACCCTTCCAAGATGGCCACCAAACAAGGACTCCATGCCACCAAATATCACTAACGTTCCACTATTTTAAACCTTCTTCCATTCAGGAGGTTACTGCTCAACGGACCAGCACCTATTAGGAGGCATGTCATGAAGTATGGCTTAATTTAAGACTATGGGCACAGGAAGTGATACTCCAAAACTGCACATGCTGAATCCATATCAGTGATGGAAAGGCAGGTGTTCCTGGAAGAGTGTGTCTAATGTAAGGTTCATGAGTTCAGAGAATGCACCACATGATGGCACCCAACAACGAACAAAAAGCTACATTTCTCAGAAGCCACTGAAGTTCCACACAGTTTTGGAGAAGCAAGCAGCCATCTTGGATATCTGAGAATAACTTTCCTCTTGGTTGATGGGGCACTTGTAGTCAATTGTAATATATTTTGCTGCAGCCAGGAGCTTACTATGTGGGCAATGATTTCCTTTTACAAAGAACTGTAGTTTTGTGGGAGTTTGTTGGAGGACATTGGGAATACAGAAAGGTATTCTGAAAGTCTAATCGTGTTGTGAAAATGAACTTGAATGATTTTGAAAATTTGACTTTGAACTCATTGAACATTTCTAAATACTGTAAAGACTGTTGCACTATACTTGGGGTTAACTCATGTGATGGAACAGGAACAATTCTTATTCATGTATATATGACTGTGGTGTTTAGACTTTAACTAAGATATATAGGAATCAGGGACCACACACTATTAATGTCTGTTAATTCCTTTTACAGTGGCACACGCGTCAAGTAGAAACAAGACTCATCTTCCACAGAGAGTGTAGTCACAAAGCTTGAGGTAGATTTCTTACTACAGGAAGATTTTCAAAGGTGCTCATCTCTGGTATTTATTGAGTTCTAGGAGGAACAAGTTTCCCATTAGAGCATAAAAAGTTGGATCCACAGAGCTAAGGTATATTTATTCATGGTCCAGTTAGATGCAGAACCTTCATTAGAAGATATGCAGATATCTGTTATTGCTTTTAGATATCTGCTTCGGCCTGCAGACACCAGTGCCCTGCAGCAGGAATGTCTCATAAAGGTGGTGTCAAGTGTTTCTGTCTTATTTATTATTTCAAAAGCATGTCTCCAAATTGGTTTCTTCTTGCTTTTTCTTTGAAAAAAGCCTTCAAAAACCTCTTACATTTGTTCCTAGAGAAAAGTGGAGGACCATAATACATGCATTTATCATGTTTTTAGTTTGTATACTGTAAATTTCTCTTCTTCCTAGGCCTCCATAAAATCAACTCTACTGGCTTCAAACCATACAAAACCACACAGGGCTTAGGAGGAACAAATCAATTTCTCAGCCTCTGCTAGAACTTATCTGTAACAAGTGATGCATCTTCAAAACCCCTCTGCTTCTGCTACCAGGCTCTCTCTGATGGAGGCTCAAACAAACTAAGTGATCTGTGCCTTCCTGCATGTTGCATGCTGAGGTCCACATCTGGCAATCTTTTGAGCTGTGAAAATCTAATTTTGGAAGCCTATCCATTAGCTGGTCACTATTTCACTCTAGAATAAACCACCGCCTTTTCTGCTCTCCACGTTTCAGAAAGAAACTGAAAGCATTTAATTTCAAATTCTAAATTCGGATTCTCTGTTCTGCTCTTGTGTATACCACCAGTACAACCAGAAGGGTAGCAGCATCTGTACAAAATTCTTGTTCATTCATCATCTTATGCCTTTCTCTTTTCTCTTTTACCTGTTTTAACTACTGATCAACAAAGTCTGAGGGATGATTCAGGCATGCCAGCCATCAGTCAGATTCACTGTCCAAGGCCACTGTTTGCAAGTGTGGCATACTTCATCACTGGGTTCCCCATACAGCAATAGGACATTTCTGAGAGTATTTTTGTCCTCTGGGTTTCTGGGTTTCTACTCATTGGTTCAGCTATTGCTCCGTGGTGAGGATTGTTGATCTCATGTGAGTGCATATTTGTGTGGTGTCTCCATGAAAGGCCAGGCCCTTTTTTACCCCAGGATCGTTGCACTTTTTGTAATTTATGTCTGGTTAGGGAGGGTGTGTCTTTATCTCTTCCAACCCATCTTAACCACACTAATAGCTAGAATATTGCTAAAACGCCCAGAATGTTCAGTTAGGCACAATTAAGCCAGTGTGGCATGTTACAATAGGATCCTACTTTAACAGCCTTTCCAGGTGAGTCTGTGAGGTAAGTGTTTGCTGCTGACATCTGTGTGTGACATGCAGGTCACAAGGTTGAAAAGTTAGTGGACAAAATCAAAGTTTCTTCCTTGTGTGATCAATAAACAGAGTATAAATAATTACCCTATACTAGGAAACAGCTGCACCTGTCATTTATTATTATTATTATTATTATTATTATTTATGGGGCTTAGAAAAGGCAGAACACCACAACACTACAGGTTACTGTCACCAAATCCCATCCTCTCTTATCACATTGCATCAGATCACACGAAGTATGCTGACAACCTTACCCTCCATGGCGGCATTGGACATGACACTTGCCACACTGGCTGCTCGCTTCTGCCGAGCAGGCTCTGCCAGGTGATCCATTGAAGCCTTTCTGCTGTCTGTGCTGCGTTGATCATTAGCTAGACTTGCCTAAAAAAGAGAGCACAATAACAAGGAGCATATTATGACACAAGATGTGACTGACTGTCCATATCTATGTGTTTAATATTGCAACTAAAGTAAACAATTTTAATCCTATTCCTGGTAAGAATTGTATCATGTATAAACGGTTTTTATAACCGCAAAATCAGCATGTTGCATGCACGAAACTGACTCAATCATAAATTTGCTTCTATTTAATGAAGTCTGACAGTATTGAGTGCCTAAAGTTCTGCTTTCTACTAGCATAAACCTACTGCTCTAGCCTGAGCTTGGTACATACACCTCGAAATACCTTCAGGTGCACCAAGATTTGGACGAGGCCTTAGATCCCGGTCCAGGGAAGGCATGGCTTGGCAGTTCGGGCTAGACTGTTCCCATGAGGCACAGGGTCAGACTGATTTGCATATGGCCATGTCTGAACTGGGGTGGCAGAGTGGGCTAAAGAACGGTGATAAATTAAACCCAGATCTGTTGACTGGGTGTGAGTGTTTGATTTGTTCAGATGCTCCGTCCATCACCACCCCCTTTTGTACCACATGGCCTACATTTACTACAAGCAGCTGGAAAACGTCACACGTGCCCTGAGATTGTGTTATGTCCTCTGAGATTGGGATACTTTCGGACTGTTGCGCGCAGTATCAATGTGCTACATGATGGTAGAGGTTGCTGTGGATAATTGTAGGGTCTCATTTATGAGGAGTTTGCGTGGGGCAGCACTGCAAGCCTTCTTGTTGTGCTATCCTACACAAATGTGAATTTTAGAAATACAGTGCATTCCTGTCCTTTCTCCTAGCGCTGGCACACAATTTTCTGACTGGCACTAACTTAGGTACCTATAGTTGCAGGCAAGATTGTTTTGTGCAGGAAGGGACACCTTCCTACTGAAAAGCAATCCGAGAGGTGTTTTCCTCTTTCCATGTGTCCTGCAGAAGTTGGCTTGTTCTCTGGACAAAAATACTATCAGTGCTTTCCTTAGGGTCTAAGCATGGTTCCCTTTTTGTGAATTCTTGAGAGCGAGGAAGCATTACCTGACACTGGGAAGTGAACTGAGGAACACTGGCCTATAAAGATTCAAATCATGTCTACACAACCGATACACGAGTAGGACAAGATGCTTCTTACATAACTTCCACCATCATCATCGGGCTTTCTGAAATAGCACGCCTCTGTCCATCGCGGAACTGGTACAATATTGTTGTGTTTCAGTGCTCTACTCAAATAAGGCACTTTGGACCACAAAGTAGTACATGAGGTACATACGAAGTAAGGTTTAGAAAAACATGAAAGATAATTTATGTGATTTTCACATCAGTACAAATTCTATGTCAGGAGCGGAGGCTTCTGATTAGGCTGTATCTTTCTCCTTTATTCTTACTCCAGCAGCCATTAAAAGGTATCAACAACTCAACAAAACTACATTTCCCATGAGCATCAGGGAAAATGGAAATCGAAAATGTCCCAGCAACTGTCCAATCCTGGACCAGGGCTCCTTATATCCTTCTCTGCTGACACTCTATCCTCCTTCTTTCGTCGCTGCTCCAGCAGCATACAGATGAGTGCTTTTTCTGTCTTATTTTCTGACTGAATTTGCTTGATATTTTCTTGATATTTTCTTTGATTCTGCAGGGTCGCCCGAGTTTCTTATCCCGGTTGGGGTTGTGGGTGCGACTCTGTGTGTGTGTGAGCCGCGGGGGCGACTTTCCGCTCCTTTCGCGGCTGTGGTGACTGGCTCCGTGCGCGGGCGGCCTCCCGCCGCTAGGGGACCGCGCTTCCTCCGCTGCCGCTCTGAGGAGCTTAACCCCCTGGCGGGCGCGAGTCGTTGAGTTTCCGCTTGACAAACGCGTCGGGAAAGCGGCCCAACTGTCTCGCGCACCGCGGGGGAAGACCTGGGTGTTTGTATAGGGATTTTTGGCAGCGCTGAGGCGGACTTTCAATTAACGGAGCCCCTGCCTGGAGCCTGAACACCCGCACAGCGGGTAGGATATTCTAGCGCGTTGGGACCGGCCCAGGCAGGGATTTGTCGTAGGCCTCATAGAGGAGGTTGCTGGGTCCCTGATTGTGTTATTCCTGACCCCGCTAAGACGGGAAGAAATTTATAACTACGGACTCTGTCCTACCATAACCCCTAACACTTTCTGCTGTCTGTGGTGTTAGCAGCAGTATGGAATACGACGAATATTACGAAGAGGAGGAGCAGGTCATGTACCTGCCGGTAGATGACCACTTCTGCCAGGTGATGGATTCCTCCATTCTGAAGGCGGTGACACGGGTCGTAGGACCCCTAGAGAAGAAGATAGATCAACTCCAAGCGCAGTGCCAGTCTCTCGGGCAAGGGGCAGGCTCTTCGGAGCCATTGGCCTCCACTTCTACTGGCCAACCGTCGACGAGTAACACTGAACCCAAGCGTAAACGTTCTGCGGACGCAGGGTTGGACTCAGATGCCTTCTCGCGCCTCAAGAAAGCATTCCTGGACGCGAAGACCGCGGAAACTCCTGCAAACCCACGAGAGGCGACCTCGAATGCCGCGGGGGATGGTCCGGACAATGCGACCACCGTTGACTCGGACGAATCACCCCAATCCTCGGATGGGGAGCCGGACCGCTCGGGGCCTGCAACGGATCCCGCCCAGGCGCCCAGTCCTGATCCTAATTCGGACATGCTTAACCCGGACGAACTCCTCCATCCAAGCTCTTCGCACTGGACCCCCGCCCCTAAGGTGGCGGCGTACATGGTGGCCAGACTTCGCAAGCCGTTGGATCAGGAGGTACGCAGCTGCCTCCGGGCTGAATGCCCGCGCCCTGACTTGGAGGGTAAGGTCGCGGTAACCCCAGACATCGACCCCAAAATGTCTACCTTCCTTACGAAGTTCGTGAAGGACCCCAAAAAGGGTATAGACCGTTCTTGGAGAGCCTGCCAAGATAAACTCTTGGATGCGGCGGGGCCTTTGGCGAAAATCCTGGACATGGCTGAAGATGCCAAGGCCTCCGGATCCCTGATCTCCCCGGAGATTCTTTCCGGTTGGGCACAACGTGCGATTATATTTTTGGGGAACGCGAACGTGGCTATTTCCACGGAACGGCGAAGGTCTATTCTGATCAAGATAGACGCGAAGCTGGGAGAACTGGCCACCTCTGAGGCGGGCACAATGGCGGAAGGCAACCTCTTCGGTGACCCGTTCGTCCGGGAGCTGGGTAAATTTGTCAATACCTTCAATTCCCTGGACAAGGCCCAGGCCTCCGTGAAGCGAATCTTCACTCCCCGTGTTTTTGGCGCAGCCAGTCGAGGAAGGGGCCGTTCGTCTGGCAGACCCTATAACAGAGGCTCCTTCAAGTAAGGCGATTCCCACCGGGGCCAATACCAGGACCCTGAAAAATTCGGAAACTTCTATCAGACCAGAGGTAATCCCCGCCGCCGCGGTGGAAGAGGAAGAGGAGACGGCGGCTACAATACCCACAAAGGTGAGACTTCAGAATGTGATGGGTCTAAAAGTGGGGGGGAGACTCCAGTATTTTCTTCACGCATGGTCTTCGCTCACCTCCGACGCCTGGGTCCTACAGACCGTCGGAGGGTTTCAAATAGAGTTCTTGGGACTCCCCAGGCAGTCCGTTCCCCCCAAACCTATCACTTTCACTCCAGCCCAGTGCTCGCTGATAGACAGAGAGGTCGCAGACCTACTTCAGAAAGGGGCTATTGTGCGGACAGTCCTGCACCCGCGAGGTTTTCTCAGCAATCTTTTTCTAGTAGAGAAACAGGACGGGGGCTACCGCCCAGTGATAAACCTCAGGGAGTTCAATGGCTGGCTGATATACCGCCATTTCAAGATGGAGGGTATTCACCTCTTGCGGGATCTGCTTTTGGAGGGGGACTGGATGGTCCGGCTGGACCTGAAGGACGCCTACCTCACGATCCCCATCTTTGCTCCCCACCGGCGCTTTCTTCAGTTCCGGTGGGGTCCACAGGTGTACGAGTTTGCCTCCCTTCCTTTCGGACTATCCTCCGCTCCGTGGTGTTTTACCAAGGTGCTCAAGCCAGTGGTGGAGCGCCTGCGCATGGAGGGCATCCGCCTGATAATTTATCTGGACGACATGCTCCTCCTCCATCGATGCCCACAGACTTTGCTGGTCCACCTGCAGAGGGCGGTCGACCTTTTGGAATCCTTGGGCTTCATAGTCAATCAAGCCAAGTCGGACTTCCGACCATCCCGGAGGATGCAGTTTCTGGGTTTCATGATCGACTCGGTGGATGCCACCTTGTCCCTGCCGTCTCGAAAGCTGTCCAAGATCACACACGAATTGAGACGGACTCTGGCACGCCCAACGATACTGCTGCGGCACTTGGCCTGGGTTGTAGGTCTCCTGTCGTCTTCTATCCAGGCGATATTTCCGGGTCCCCTCCATTACCGGGCCCCTCAACGCCTCAAAGCTTTTCATCTCCGCAAGGGCCTTACCTATTCCCAGGTCATTCCCCTCACGGAGGAGGCGAGAACAGAGCTCCGATGGTGGATCGAGCATATGGATGCTTGGAACGGAAGGGCGATCTTCGGCTCCAAGCCAGACTTGATAATAGAATCCGACGCCAGCGGTCTGGGCTGGGGAGCTCGTTGTGGCGACGTGTCTACCGGCGGAGTGTGGTCATCCGCAGAGAAGGCCCTTCACATCAACTGTCTGGAGTTGATGGCGGGTTCCTTCGCGGTGCGGTGTTGGACAAAGGACAGGATTCAGTGCTCTATCCTTCTGAAAATGGACAATGTGGCGGCGGTACGCTACATAAACCATCTGGGAGGCACCAGGTCCAGGGCCTTATCCGACCTAGCCAGGACTCTATGGGAATATTGCCTATCCAACGGGATATCCCTGTCGGCGGAGCACCTTCCCGGCTCTGCCAACCTGGTGGCGGACTGGTGGTCACGTCACTGGAGAGACGCCAGCCTGTGGCAACTGCGCCCCGATGTGTTCAAGGCGATTGCGAGCAGATGGGGTCCGTTCTCAGTGGACCTTTTTGCCTCCAGGCTGGATGCCTAGCTGAGGCTCTACGTCAGTTGGCGTCCGGACCCAGAGGCATTGGCAGTGGATGCGTTTCTACAAGATTGGAGCACAGAGAGGGGTTATGCGTTTCCTCCCTTTGCGATGATCATGAGGGTATCCACCCAGGTGAGGAGACAACAGGCGGATCTGGTGGTGATCACCCCGACCTGGAGATCGCAAGCCTGGTTTCCAGTTCTGATGGAACTTTCCTGGGATTTTCCAATCCCTCTACCCCACGTTCCAGATCTCCTCAGGAGTCCCCAAGGGGATCCTCACCACCTCCTGTCCACGGGCCACCTGCATCTGATGGCCTGGAGGGTTACCGGCAACGCTGGAAAGTCCCAGGACTTTCGGAAGACTCTGCCACGCTGTTGGCCAAATCTTGGGCAGACAGTACCAACAAGAGGTACCGATCAGCATGGTCTCGGTGGAGTGGTTGGTGTCTGCGACAACAGATTGATCCGATGGGGGCAGACATTGTCCATGTCCTGAATTTCTTAGCCTCCCTGGCAAAGGAAGGTTTGGCGTACAGATCCATCAATACCTTTCGATCGGCCATCTCCGCGGGCCACACCTCGCTGGATGGCCACCCTATAGGGGAGCATCCCCTGGTCTGCAAGCTGCTGCAGGGTATTTGATTATCAGTTCCTCCGGAACCCCGTTATTCGGTTCTATGGGATGTGAATAAGGTCCTTAATTTGTTCCGGGGCTGGCCGTCCAATAAATATCTGTCGAGGAAACAAATATCGGCGAAGTTGGCGATGTTGCTCTGTCTTATATCGTGTCGCAGAGTCTCAGACGTGAGAGCCCTTGATCTTACAGGCCGGGTCTTGACCCCAGATGGGGTTACATTCCACCTTTCTAGACGTACCAAAGGGGACTCCCGGTCTATCTCGTATCCTGCATTTCCAGATGTCCCGAAATTATGTGTGGTCAGGGCACTGAAGGCCTATGAAGTGGCGACGATTGATATACGCCCACAGGGTGTCAAGCAACTTTTTATTGCTCTTACTAAACCACACGGGGCGGTTTCATCCCCTACGATTGCACGGTGGGTGCGATGGGTCATGCAGGAAGCTGGTATAGATATTTCCCAATTCGGAGCCCATTCCGTCAGAGGAGCAATGGCGTCCAAGGCTTTTTCCCTGGGAGCTCGTCTGGAGGACATTCTGAAAGCCGCAGACTGGTCTTCAGACTCCACCTTCAAGAGATTTTACTTTAAGCCAGTAGTCTCCCTGGCTTCACTCGTGGTGGACAAGCTTTGAACTAGCCTAATCAGAAGCCTCCGCTCCTGACATAGAATGAAAAATTTCCTAGCTAACGTACAGGAAAGTTTCAATTCTATTAAAGAGGCGAGGATTAGCCCACCCTGTCTTCATTCGAACCCGCCCAGAATTACCTCATTGGGACGGTAAGTAAAATCTTTATGATGTAGTTCTACCGGTGGTTGTGATCCACGTTGTTCTAATGTCGACTATCTTGCTCAATGATCATAGCAGATTATTCTGGTGCTCGATTCGCAAAGTGTTGCTGCTTAATGTAATTGGACGCTCGTTTTCCCTGATGCCTTACCTAGTCTGCTTGTGCCGTAGGTTCCGAAACGGGCAAACAGGACTAACGGACGAATTAATGTGGCAGTGTCGCAGGAAGAAAGAGGAGGATAGAGCGTCAGCAGAGAAGGATATAAGGAGCCCTGGTCCAGGATTGGACAGTTGCTGGGACATTTTCGATTTCCATTTTCCCTGATGCTCATGGGAAATGTAGTTTTGTTGAGTTGTTGATACCTTTTAATGGCTGCTGGAGTAAGAATAAAGGAGAAAGATACAGCCTAATCCTCGCCTCCGCCTCCTTAATAAAATTGAAACTTTCCTGTACGTTAGCTAGGAAATTTTTCATTCATAGCGTTTTCTAAGTATGTGTTTGCTGCTCAACTCTTCGGATTTTTAAATTAGACACACCTTGAATCTGATACACACGATGTATTCAGATCTGACTGCATGTTCTTGGGTGTCATGTCAATACATGCCTTTTATGTAAACAAACTCGACAACCATTGGCGCATGCTTTTCTATTAATAGCGGAACTGGACGGCACACAAGTTTGCACAGTGCTACAGAGATGCTCACTTGTTGGTCAGAAGTTTGTATATAACCTGACTATGAAGTGTGTTAATGTAGTTACCACCTATTTATTCATGTGTATCAATTTATCTGAATATTTTTATAGAACATCAAGTCCAAAAATAGAATGTTTACAAGATGCATAGCATATTTGTTACATTTCAGCATCATACATCATACAGAACACATAACATATATTATCTAAAAAAGTGAGTTGTATACCTAACCTGCATTCTTTTTTAAATGAACAGTAAGTGTATGAGAAGAGTATTTGACTTTTTCTATAAGTTACAATAGGCTTTTAGGCTGCGGGGGAGTGTTAAATAAACACCGTCTGGAGCGGCCTTGGTTCCAAACTTGGGGAGCGGTGGTCTACACAGGCAGATTAGTGACCCTTTATTGCACAGCGACCAGACTTGTTTGCTAAACAAAATCTTCTGGATAACGAAGCGATATTTGATATGAGTCAAAGACATTTATTAAGGGGCTGATGAATTTTATAGTTAGGCTCGCATCTCTCAGCAGCTAGAATTATTCTAGATTCTGTGTTCAGGAGGGGGTCTCAGTCGTTTGAAATATTTAGTCCATCTAGTAGGACATCGCAGTTCTCTAAACTTTTATTGAATATATTTCAAGCAAACAAGACAACATGTATCAGATTGGCCTGAACAATAAAAACTGCAGCACCAGACATTTCAATCGTCATGTATGTACCTTGAAAGGAACCGCCGACCTGCCTGCTCCCTTCAAGGTACAAAAGGTTTGGTGGATGGCCACCATCGGTTTAGACGGGTGTTCAAAAAACATTTAACTTTTATTGTTTTTCAGAAACAAACACCCAAAGTGTGAGTTAGTTTCTGCAAAACTAATGACACCCACACCCAGGGAGTTCTCTTTCAGGATGTGGGGATCAATATTTCTACTTCTCACCCCCGGGTTTTACCTGGCAGTGACAGACAGGAAACAAGCATTGGCATTGCCAATAGGTCTCACCTTTGGGACCTTATACTTGTTTAGCCATGCAGCACATTATCCTGGGTGCTCTGCCACCAGGAATTGAAGAGCTATGATAGTTGCAAATGAAACAAGAACAATAAGATAACATATCTGTAAGGTTACAAGTTCCTTTCAAGTACTTTGTGTGTTACATAAACTAACAAATGAAAAAAAGAACCAAAATTAAACAAAAACGGGGTCCTACTCCTTAAAATTTCTAAAAGAACAGGACATGCATTCAAGAACATATCTAAATTAAGTATAGTAATTATACCTAAGTATATTCAATGTATCAGACTAATCATATTTGTAGCACAGATTTAGCAGTAACATTATTGAGACTATTGAGCTCACCCTTTAAAAATCATAAAAAAGAACTTTTCCCAAATTAGATTAACTAAATCCAATTGACATCCGAGTTTGAATGAAAATGTTTCCATTCATGTTAAATTAGCCATGTCTTGAATCTAGGTGTTGCATGAGAGTGGATTTCCAACTTCTCACTGATGACTTTTGTTACCACAAGACACTATAGTAGCCACAGTTTATTTCCTTGTTGTATTTGTGTACAGTTTTCTCTGTAATTAAAGATCATTTCTTTGTTTGATAATGTATGATCAGTGTTACAAAACATATCTTAGTGGAAACTCCTGTGTTGGCTAAACAGCGGTTATTCCAGCAAACATCACATAAAAACATGATTGATCCATCTGAAAATTGTAGTAAGAGGTGATAAATCAAGCACTATACTTATTCATGTATAATATTGAGACGCTTCTGCCTATTGCGCAAAAAATTTAGTTTATTTTAATGGGATTTCAAGCCGTTTGTAACTATGATTTTCTACTATGAAATGTTGTTGAGCTTAAATGCATGATTCTTGGTTAGTTTTAAATTTGTATTTCTTTTATTTTGATGTGGGATGCACACTGGTTCTTAATAACTAAAAGTTTTTTAATAAATTTGATTAGAATTATAGATAGTGGTGCAAAGTTTCATAATTTTGTAGTCAATACAAAAAGGTGACAAGTGAAAGTGCAGATTGTGCCAGACTTGTTTTGGCCGACTCTCTAGCCTTTCCCAATGTGGGAAGACGGACTTTAAGACCTACATTTAAAATCAAATGTAACCTCATGTTAATACTTTCCACCAGTCAGATATTACTGGGCTTTTAAAAAACATGCGACGGTAGTCATCCAGTGTTTCTTAACATCTTCAGCTTCTTGCCGAATCTACCAAGCCCAAGCTTTTCCATTGTGACAAGTGTCCAATAAATCATTTGAAGATAAGCCAGTTTTTAGCATAGCGCTAATTTGTGACCCATTTTGTAATATCTGAAACAGTGGGTGTCTATTATAATCGCTGAAGCCCAGTTTCCGGGTCACTCTTGTCTTTTAAGAGATGACTGAATTATCATGTATTAATACTTTATATATGCCCTTGCTAGTACTGTCGAGCTAGATCTAATATGAAGACTTGAAGTCGGGAGATGCTTTCAGGATTATGCCATGATATATCAACTTGCCATAAATCAAGAGAGGTTCTTGAAGTGTGAAGTTGGTCTCTACATGTTAAATAGAGCTCTTGCTGAACGCTAAAGAGCACAATTCTGTAGATTTAGAACCATATCAGTCTAGATGTATTTCCCCACCAAGATCAAGTTTACAATTGGATGGAGATTTGCATGATCCAGCCTTTCTTTAACCACTTCAGCGCTAATGACAAGGGTAACTCGTCATGGACTTTCCATTGATTTCAATGGAAAGTCAATGGAAGATCATCAGGTGCCTTAGCAGCCAAGTGGTTAATAAAGTGGCAACATCTGTTTTAGTATCATGAAAAGTGTTCCAGTGTCCAGAGCGAGCATCGACAATGGAAGAGATACTTGGCTCAAAGCTGGAGCCTGGGTTAGTACCTGAAGATGGGGAAACTATCAAAATAATAGGAAATCTTACAAGAGCTTTGTATACAAACTCATGCTGAGCAATGGTTGACTTCAGAGTATTTGACACTTCATTTTGGGGCTGATTCTGATGCGGGTTGGAAATGCTTCCCGACTGAGTCGGGTTGGAAATCGTTTCCAACACACTCGGATCGGGACATTCTGACCGACGGAGTACAATGCATCCGGATGCTTCCCGATATGATTTGGTTGTACTCCCATTGACTTCAATGGAAGCATATGTTCCTAACCGCATCATAATTGGGGCCTGGGTCGTTCCCGATCCGATTTGGAAGGAGCAAATGCCATTAGGAGACCTACCTAACCGCATCATATTCAGGCCCTAGGTGGGGAATCTTTCCAACCCGCATCAGAATCAGGCCCTAAGTGATAAAAATATCATACGTTGTTATCATAGTTCTATGCATTAAATCCACACAATTGTACTCTCTAGCTCTCAGCAAGTGGTCTGTTTAACATGTACAGGTTTGTTATAGTTTAGTGGACAACCGCCTCGACTTCACTTGCTCGGTGACAGAGATAAGCAGGCTTCCTATTGTTTGCACAATGTTTTGTGAAGCTTTTGTAAAATAAAAGTGACAATCCCGTAAAAAGAGTGATCTTATCTCAAGTTAAAGTATTATAATAGTAGATTGTTCACAAATGCTTTAATTTCAATTTAAAGTGAATGCACATTCCATCACCGAGAGAATGATGGTAAATTATGTGCATCATTGGTACTGGCCTTATACAAATATGTACACACAAAGTATTCTCAGCCCCAATTTGTCTGGCAGGGTACTTATGCTAGGTTCAGCTCATAACTGTGCCTCTTCTTCTCAAGACTGTTGCAAATTGGTCTGTGATGGAAGAGGACCTAACTTGTTTTTGAATGGACCACTGGGTAACTTTCATCATGTTATTTCACTCCATCACTCTTTAATGACATTTTATCAACTTGTTCTCAGCAAGTCAAAGAGGGGCCTTTACGGGTTTCTTCATCGGAGCCTAGTCTTTGATTGAACTTTGACAAACATGATGTTTGAGTGTACAGATTCTATTCAGCGCGGTAGTCCTGAATGTTGTAAGCACAACAATGCCTACCACTTATTGAAAATTGTCAGTTCTTGCACTAATTCTAGCTGTAATTATTTTATCTTTTAGACCTGTAGTAGATTTAAGCATGCAAGGGCATGTTTTTGTTCAAACAATAATTCAAAATGATTCAGAAACATGCGTAGATTGCCCCAAAGTGGTGAAAGCTATACCTTTAAATGCTAATACATTTCTCCTCGTGTATGCTGATATTAAGGTTGCCACTGCCTTTTATTGCTGTGTTGGGAAATCATATCCTTGACTTAAGCAGCGCTTTGGAAATTGAGAGGGAAGTTGACACCTTAAGCCATGGTTCGGCAGCTCTGGCCATTACGCCATATCCTCTCCCCACTCGTAGGGTTTCATGGTTAGTAGTTGGTCCGTTATGGGCAACTCTAATAGGAGCAATGGGCTGGCACAAGCTGCCTCCTTAGAGAGCCCCAGCACTTATTTTTTCACAAATTAACCACTGAAAGCGTGGTAACATCGGTGGGGGCAAGATGGCGGCCGCTTAGTTGTGGCTGTAACGGCGGTGTGGTGAGGCTGGTAATTGAAGGAGCTCAATGTAAGCTCAGCACTAGCCGAATGCTCACCTATTGGACTGTGAAGATGTCGGAGTAAAGCGGGGCAGTAAGAGGGGGCCACCAGAGGCATGCAGGCAACGCTGTCCTGTCGCGGATCAGCAACCCCTCTTCTGCGGGAGCTAACGGCTGTGCTGGCGGCGCTCTCTCCCAGCCTGAAACGCCGCGGATCCTTCAGAGGGCGGAGTCTAGCGCAAAGGCTGCCGCAACGAAGAAGCTCTGAGCTCGGATGAGAGCGTTTGAGAGGCAACCCATTCGGGCGTTCAAGTTCGTCTGGATCGCAGGAGGGTGCATTAAGGGAAACTATGGCCCCAAAAGTAAATCAAGCCTCTAAAGCGGCTATGAAAAAGAAAAACCAGCAAGAGGAGGGCACAGCCAAGACGCCAGGATTGCAAACACCGAAGCCGGAGAATCTCCAAGAAAAACAGCAGACTGGAACCCGGACCCGGCAGGCCACTGCTTCGATTGCCGAGATGTTCTCAAAAGCTGGTAAGGAGAAGGCGGTGGAGGTAGCTGCTAGAGCTGCAGGGGGTGTACCTGCGTCGACAGAAGTGACTGTAGTTAAGATTAAGACTCCGCAGGTACCCCAGGCTGTTACCGTTGGCAACGGGACTATCCCCCCAGTAACTGAGATCCATCAGAAGGGGGTAGCTGCACAGGACAAAGCGGAAGCGCAAAATGTGTTAAAGGAGGGAATCACCCCCGGAGACTCTGTTGTGGGGCTGGGGGAGATGGCCGGGTCTACTACTGATTTCCAAATACAGGCTCAGGCACAGGGAGCTACCAATGCTGGCTGAAGGGAACAGCTAGTTCTATTGGAGCAGGGAGACGCCGGCAAGCTCACTGGTGCTGGGGACGGGGCTCAAAGCAAAGCTTTTTTCTCAGCCTCTGACGGCTTGGAATGGTCTGAGGAGGAGGAGGATGGTGATTGTAGCTCCCTCGGGGACTCAGAGAGCGAACTGGAGCTGGAGCACCCGGCGACCATACTAAAAGTATCTGGAGCTGCGGGGAAGGGCCAGTTAGACCCCCCAGATAGACTCCCAGTGTGAATTAAGTTGGGATCATTCCGCCTCTTTGACCTTACAAGTCAGCCCGGGTGTTGAGAGGGTGCAAATGACCTTATTAGAGACAATTCATCAGGAAATCATTGCCCATAGGGAGGAGACACGCCAGGAAAATCGTAAATCACAGGCGGAAATAAGGAAAATGAGAAGTGTGGTTAGGAAGTTGTCTAAGGCCTGCGCAGGTACTGGGGACAGAGTCTCAAATCTAGAGGACAGGATTGTCTCAACAGAAGCGGAGGTGGAGGACGCAGTAGCTAAGGTTAACGCACAAAGCTCCCAGGTTATAGAAATACAATGGAAACTTGAGGAGATGGAGAACAGGCTCCGCAGGAACAACCTGAGAGTTTTGGGAATCCCTGAGGGATCAGAGGGGGCTGATATCAGGGCATTTATCATCAGGCTTTTCCAACAAGCATTCCCCAAGCTGGCAAGCTGGAATTGGTCCATTGAACTGCAGAGAGTCCATCGTACCCCTTTTAAAGTCAGGAGGAACATGAAAGAAGGGGACAAGCCCAGGGCGATTCTGATTTTCTTGGGAAATTTCATTTTATGTCAGGCTATCTCGGATTTAGCAAGGCCTAATGCTAAACGGTGTTGTGAAGGGCTATCATTTTTTGTGCGGCCGGATTTCTGCCACACGACGGTTGAAAGACGCTGGCGTTTAAGAGGACTGATCAAGCCCTTTCAGGACAAAAAGATGCAGGTATTCCTAATAAATCCGGTGCAGTTGAAGATCATTAATGAAGGGAGGACATTGTTCTTCTCATCTGAGATTAAAGCGAAGGAATATTTGGACTCCGTATGAAGACAGGGGGTTTGTTGCTCTAAAGATCACGGAGTGGGCGGTAGGCTAGTAGCTGATTCTGGATTATGGGTTGAGGGTTCCTGCTGATTTGTGATTATTATTATTATTTTTTTTTGGGCTCCAATTTTTGTAGTTTGCTGGGTTTATAGGTTAAGTAAGCCTTCACCGCACACACCGTGTTCCATCACCCACACAGACGAGGTCTGAGCGCCTCACAGAGTTGGGTGGGGGCTAGGGGGGAGGGGGGTAGGAGGGGAGGATTTCTTCGGGTGGGGAGGGGAGGCGGGCTGGGGTGAAAATTGGAAAAAGGAGGGAATGGGGCAGTTTTGGTCAGGGACAAAGAGAGGTAACGTAGCAAAATATAACTGATCAGTTTCCTGTTATAGGTGGCATTGCTCAACTAGATGGCAAACATTAGAATTTACACAATGAATGTGGGAGCTTGAACGACTGGAAGAAAAGGCAGAGATTAGCTTATGTGGTGAGGCACAATAGAATAGATGTCCTTTGTCTCCAGGAGACCCATCTCCCCTGGGTTAAGAGAAATTTGTTGTTCTTAAAAGGTTTCGAGCTGGTGGCATGCTCGACTCAATCCTCAACTATTAGGGGAGTTGCTATTTTAGTAAGAACAGCTCTGGGAAAAGCCAGGAAAGTGAAAACTGATAGTAATGGTAGATGGGTGATAGCCGAAATGGAGCTGTGTTTTACAATCTGCGGGATATATGGCTCAAATGACGATGATACCGAATTTTTGATTCCTTAGAAGTAGAGCTAGTTAATTGGTCTACCCCCTTAGTAATTGCTGGTGATTTAAATATCTCTTCTGATTGGGGTAATGGAACATCTTATGTAGGGCGGAAACCAAGAGTTTTCAGGTCAGTTCAGGCTCTTATTAACTCGCACGGGCTGATGGATGTATGGCGAGCTAAAGAGCCCCAGAATCCGGGCTTTACGTACTTCTCAAACCCCGCTCAGAAGTACTCAAAATTGGACTATTTTCTTATCTCTTCTTCGGAAATAGAAAAAGTCGGGATTATCAAACTCCCAAAAGTAATTTCAGACCACAACCCGTTGGTGCTAATGTATAATCTGGGAAGAGTGGAAAGGTCAAAGGCAAATTGGACGTTTGAAAGAAGATTGTTGGCAGATAATAGATACGCAGATCAACTGAATAAATGGGTGGGAGAATTTTTTGCTGCTAATAGATATAGTACGTCACGGAATGGGGTGTGGGAAGCTTTTAAAGCCGCTTTAAGGGGAGAGACGATTAGCTGTTCTGCCAGGCTTAGAAGTGACGATAGGGGGGAGGAAGAGAAACTAATGGGCAAGCTTGTTACTGCGGAGGAACAGCATATCAGGGATATTGTTTCCGGTGGGGATGGGAAGGAAAGCCAAAATGCACTACTGGTGGCTAAAGCGGCATTGCAGAAGGAGGTAACACAGAAGGCAATTAGGGACTTTCAATCTTCAAGGGCCAAAAGATATGAAACGGGGGAACAAGCTGGCAGAGCTCTAGCCCTTCGGCTAAGGCAGGAAAAATCCAAGAATCTGATTACCCGTATAGAAGAGGATGGGAATGTATTTACTGAAGTTAAGGATATACTGACGGTGTTTGAACATTTTTATCAAAGACTGTATGATGTGGGGATACTGAGAGTAACCAGGGGGATGAGTGTCTGGATGGGGGCCCCAGTTTGGATGATGCAACCAGAGCGGATCTTGACAAAGATATTTCGCATACTGAGGTCCTGACTGCATTGCGGGAGCTAGCGCCCGGAAAAGCTTCTGGCCCAGACGGAATCCCCCTGGAGGTGTACAAAGCTATAGAACGTGAGATTGTTCCATTGTTGGTGGATTTATTCAATGGGATTTTGTATTCAGGGGTGGTTCCGGACTCTTGGAAGGAAACCAATATTATAATCTTCCACAAGAAGGGGAAACCAGCGGAGAAACCAGGGTCCTACCACCCGATATCGCTGATACTAAGCTCTATTCAAAGATCTGGGCTAAGAGGTTGGGCAGGATCATTAACGGTCTCGTTTCCCCGTGGCAGCACGGGTTTGTCCCTGGGCGGGGCACCACAGATCATACATGCAGAGCTATAATACTGTTTGACGCCCAGGATGCCACGAGGGGGGAGATCGTCATGATCCTGCTCGACGCAGAGAAAGCGTTTGATCGCGTTGTTTGGAGCTTTCTCTGGGGTTTATTGGCGGGGAGGGGTTTTGGCGAGAAAGTCATCAGAGCACTTAAAGCCATGTATGCGGATCTGGTCGCAAGAGTTACGGTGATGGGGGAAAAATCGGATAAATTCAGTATAAGGAGAGGGACGCGTCAGGGCTGTCCCTGCTCCCCTATCCTCTTCTCTCTGTATATTGATCCCCTTATCCAGAGAATATCAGAGAGCCCCAGCATATCTCCTGTGATTTTTAATGGCCATGTTAAGAAGATATTCGCCTATGCTGATGACTTGGCTGTTATCACGACGAACCCCCAGCAGGCACTTCCAGCTCTGGTACAGATGGCGAAGGTTTTTGGCCAGGGATCTGGATACCTCCTAAACGAATCTAAAACACAGATAATCTGCTCAAAAAATATAGTGAAGTCCGATTCTTGATTTGTGGACTCAGCAGTTTATTTAGGGGTAAAAATTAATGCGTCAGTAGGTAGAATAGTGGAAGAGAATTATTCCCCTCTAATCAAGTCAATATAGGCCGAATTGAAAAGAATAGACGTGTTACACCTATCTTTGGTAGGGAGGGTTAACGCTCTAAAAATGTTAATGTTCCCTAGGGTGTTGTATTTGTTTAGGGCCATACCCTTATTTATAGAAGAAAAAATAATGAAACAGCTGGAGTCCGTTTTTATAATGTTTATATGGCAGTATGGCAAGGTTAGACGATCTACGAGCCTTATGTCATTACCGAGGGATAGGGGCGGGATGGCACTTCCAAATCTTAGATTGTACCATTGGTCCTGCCTCCTGATTCAAATGTCTATTCTCTTTCAATTTGATGTCGGACCAGGAGGGGAAAATTCAAACTCAGGCTCTCAGGGGCCTCCCCCAATTTTTAAGATGCTGTTGGGGGGGAAAGCAACAGGCCTGTTGTTGTGCGAAGTCGAACGCAGGTTTTATAAGAAGGCCCATTTTAAGACTTTATACAGGGCCTGGTTGGTATGGAAAGCCATCCTGAAATGTTTTAACGCCCCGAAGATAAACTCCTATCTACACTTTGGAAATTCAAGTCTTCTTCCTCAGCTGAGGACTGATAGGAATCTCCAGGTTTGGAAGGGACTAGGGGTAAAGACTATTGGAGATCTCATGGAAGGGGATAAGATAATAGGGTTTGAGGATTTGAAAAGGAGGTTTGGCGTTCCCGCCAACCAGTGGCTTTTGTATGGTCAAATTGCTCGCACCCTTAGGGCCCTAAGACCTAAACTGAAGCCCCCGGTTGATATTCCTGTGGTTGAGGCCCTGGTTAGAGGTTGTAGGAAGATTAAAGTGGTTTATGATCTTCTGGTGGTCAGGATCCAGGATGATATCGGTAAAGTGGAAAGTGATTAGGCAACTAAACTGGGGAACCCTGATGTTGATCTGGACCTCGCACTAGGTTTAAATAAAAAGCTTTTTTGGGCCTCTAACTTGCGGGCTCAACATTTTAAAACACTATTTAATCTGTACCACACTCCGGCCAAACTATTTGCATGGGGTGTCAGGAGTGATGACTGTTGCCCGAGGTGTAATACAGGCCAAGCAGACCTAGTACATATGTTTGTTACCTGTGACCGGTTGGGCCCACTCAAGGATGAGATTATGAAATTCTGGGAGGGGCTGCTAGGTCATAAGATCGATCTATCGCCTACACTGGTGTTAATGGGCACGGACTCTAAATTGGCTGTGGCAGAGGATGAGGAAGCTTTGGTTTTTATGTCGGTCGCCGTGCTTCGAATCTTGATTTCAGCAGGCTGGAAGGATGTCACTGCTCCCTCCTTCCAGATGTGGCTATCGAGATTCTTGGGCATCCACAATATCGAGTCATGCTTATATGAATTTAAAGGTGTCAAAAAACGGGAGTTGGGAAGACGTCTCTGGGCCCCCGTTACGGAGTGGAGGGTTGCTAGAATTTGAATTTGGAATTAGTATTTTACTGACATATTTATTTGATTGTAAGTTGTATTTATCCCCACTTCATGAATTGTGTATTTTTCTATTTATATATTGAGTCCATGATATTGTATTTTTGTATCAAATGTTTACTGCTTCGTCTGTACTAATTTAATTGTTAAATCCTTTTATTGCAACATAACCTTCAATAAAATATTTAAAAAAAAAAAATAAAAAAAGAATATAAATAAGAAAAAAAAAAAAAAAAAGAAAGCGTGGCAACATCAAATTGGGTTCATCTTCTGGAGCTGCTGTTTCCCTAAACTGCTTTAAATCTTTCTTGTGATTAAGCAGGGCACTTCTTGTATTTCTGTCAGCACATCAAGAGTTGTGCAGTGGATAGCTTCTGTCTCTGTGTACTCCCCAATCCAATCCAATGGTGGTGCATCCTATTGACGCCTTCCATTCTTTTAGGCAGGCAGTGCTGGACCTTCACATTGTACACAGTTTGCCTTTGTATTTGAGACCTTTCAAGATTGTGTATGGTGTCCTAATACAGCTACACCATTTGACTCGGATGGTTTGGTGAGCCGTTAGGACATCCAATGGCTCTGGTAGAATAAATCTATCGAGGCTGTTACATGCATGTGTTGTGTGTCACGTGTCAAAAGAGGAGGTATTCTCGGTTGGTAGTACTCGTTTGACTATTCTCTGTCTGGTATGGAGTATCTGCTTCCTGTGGATTTCACGGTTAGCATAAATTATGCCATATTCTGTAATTCTTCTCTTTTGTAAAGCTTGTTTGCGGCAGTCCTAACTTGTGAGAATTAACATTGATTACCTGTTGAGTAACAGTGAAATTATGCTCCTTTCTCTAGTGTTCAGCTTTTCTGCATTGTGCATCTGAAACTATCTTCAGTTTGTTACTTTTCCATGCAATGCTCACCAGTGGAGCTGCAATGATGTTCCCTCTGTACTTTTAGTTCTGGTGTGGTTTTGCAAAAATAAAGAAGGTTGCAAGAGCATGTAAGTGCATCTATTGTGTTGTATCAGTTTCTGAATATAGAATGTCTTATTACGGTGTTTTTGTAGATGGAAGCATCTTTATGTATGATCTGGCACCATAGGGAACAATTACTTGGGGCCAGATGTAGGAGGCCATTTACCGACCGGTAACGGCCGATTTCGGCCGTTACCGACCGGTAAATGGGTATTTGGGATGTAGTGGCATCATTTTACAGATACGGTAAATTTACCGAATCGTTAAATTTACCCATTCTGTAAAATACAGAATCGGTATTTTTACCGATTCGGTAAATCCCAGATGTAGGTGGGACTCTTCTGAGTCCCACAGGCCTTACAGATTCGGTATTTTACCACCCAATCCAATTGGGTGGTAAAATACCGAATCCAGGTGTGCATGCACATGTGTGCATGCACACCTAGCCATGTGACAGACAGACATGCCCTTAGGTCATGTCTGTGTGCCACATGGCACACATGCCCGTCTTTGGGGTGCTAGAGGGTGTCAAAGTGACACCCCCTGCACCCTTGCTGGAATCGGTATTTACCGATTCTGTAAATACCGATTCGGTAATGCCTATTGATTCCTATGGGCTTCAATGCCCATAGGAATCAATGGGTATTACCGAATCGGTATTTACAGAATCGGTAAATACAGAATCTTAACGATTCGGTATTTACCAAGTCTGTGTTACCTACATCCCCCCCTCTATTTTACCACTTCTTAAATACCGAATCGGTAAAATTCGGTATTTAAGAAGTGGTAAAATAGAATTACCTACATCTGGCCCTAAATCTTTTAAACCGTTTCATAGCTTTGAGGCGCCAGATCCTGTTTGGGTGACCACATGGTAGTTTGGGACTACTATGCCTGAACTATGTCCTGGGGCCAGTCCTACTGTGGGTATTTAAACTAAGACAAGTGCAGCCCCATGTTCATTTAACTCTCAGGGTAGAGATTGTGAACAGTCTTAAGCAGGTAGTGTGGGGGTGCATGACCTCAGAACTCCCCAATCAGCAAACAGACACTATAAAGTTAAATGTCTAGCCCAGTGCTTATCTGTGCAGGAAAGAAAGTAATTTAATCATACCAATGTAATAAATACTACACACTTCAATTATCATGTACCAGTTAGTGACTGGGCACCCTCTTGTGTAAACACTACACCCACCCGATCATTCTCTGTTCCCTCTTAGGCAATCTCCCCAGGTTCTGCCTTGCTCCGTTTCTAAGAGCAATCAGAAAATGAAATAGTTCCTCTTACCTGCCATTGTGGCAAATATGGAGATAACTTCAGTCGGGATTAAAGCCTTCATACACCTCGATCACTTTCAGAGCTTTTTCTTGCAGATTATCTGGAGTACAAGGCTTCTACCTTTGGTGGCACCAGTATTTGTTGGGAGTGAATAAATATGAAGTTTTCCAGTTTTTAGTGTCCATCAAGTTTGTTACTTTGATTTTAGGAACAAAAGCCTTTAGAAGCGTATCATCATATTTGACATTGGTTGAAATATGGACACACATCCCAAGACTATGGGGCTTCCTGAAAATGAAGTGAAATGAAAACTAAACTTGTAGCACTCTACCACCTTGGGTTGTCTAGGCGATATAGCCCCGGAAACAGACCATAGTCCAAAACAGACAACTTCAGCAATGAGAGGAGAACAACAGCTCTAACTGTTGTAAAGTCAGGTTTTAAGAGCATTCCCGAAAGAGAACAGTTCTGTTTTTTCTTCAGAAGTGGAGGCATCGAGTTCCAAATCTTAGCAGTACAAGTGATAAAGCTCCTGCCCCCCAATCAGATCTTTTGACTTTAGGAAATTCTAGATTTCGAGCAGACAACGATCTAAGTGAACTACTGGGGATGTATTATTGGAAGTGTTGTTTCAGATACTTAAGTCCCACATCGTGCAGCGCCTTAAAGGCGAGGCAAAGGGCCTTGAAATCTATTTGCTTTTTAATGGGCAGCAAGTGTAGCTGGGAGAGGCCCTGGAGGACAGAGGGGAACTTGGGAATTCCCAAAAGTCGTGCCACAGCATGCTGAAGAAGAATTTGCAGATTTTGTGGGCATCTTTTCTTGATGTTAGTAAACAAGGCATTACAATAAGCTATTTTGGAAATAATAAGTGTGGAGACTAAACTTTTCTGTTGGTCGCACTTGATTAACGGATTAATTTTCCTTAGTGTCTTAAGCATGAATGAAGACTAAGAAGTGATAGTATTGAAATGGCCATCAAAAGAAAGCTTGCTATCAAAGAGAACCCCTAGGTTTTTGCTCTCGGAGACAGGGGAGGGGGTGCTCCAGGATCCTGTGGCCACCATCTGGGAGACCAAAAAAATGTATTCCTGCCAAACAGTAACATCTTGATTTTACCTGATTCCAATTTGAGATAGTTACTTGATATCCAACTCCCAATCTGCAGCATGCAGTCGTGGAATCTGAAGCAGGTGTTAGAAATTGGAGACTATACTTGGCAATGGCTTCCACCTTTGTCCAAATAGGGGCCCTTGCTTCTAGTCAAAGAAAGGGGGATACACTTCCAAAATAACCCTTGCTCACCCCCTAGGTAGCTTGGTATAAGCAGACATGCTTATCTCAGAGACAGTGTGTAAAGCATTTGGGAACACATACAGTAATACGGCGAAAACACTACAAATACAAACCACACCAGTTTAGAAAAATAAGTAATCTTTACTAGACTTAACACAAGACCAAGGGACAAAAATCCACAATACAATTTCAAGAATATGACTTTAAAATGGTAGAAATAGCCTAGTTCAATGTAGTTGGTAAATGCGACACTTTACTCTCAAAGTACCTTGGATGCGTCACGCAAAACAAACAAAAGGGTCGCAGGGAAGGTGATGTGTTGGTTCCTTGCTTCGGGGGAGGTGATGCGTGTTCCTTACTGCAGCGCAGGGGCGGTGATGCATCAGTTCCTTACCGGAGAGGAGGTGATGCGTCGGTTTCGTACTGCGTTCCGGTTACGATGCGACCAGATGGCGCCTCAATGCGATGCGATGATCCAGTGCGATGCAACAAAATGGCGTCTTTGATGCAAATCAACAACATGGATGCCATGAGTGCACGCCCGACGGCCATGCGGCGTAATCAATGAACTTTGGAGCCGCGGCAGACACACTCTCTGGTGATGCGACGGCAACCTCTGCGGCAGCGGCACGCTTCTCTTGTGATGCGACACGCTTCGTCTGCGATGTGAAGGCGAGCGGCGGCGGCAGGCTTCTTTGGCGATGCGATGGCAACTGCTGTGGAGGCGACACCCTTCTCGTTACGTCGCGCTTCTAGCTCCCAAAGACACGCAGTCTCTCAGATGGCCTAAACAACAGCAGGCACCTCACTGCAGGTAGAATTCCCAGCAAGGGAATTAAGGGGGAGCTGGTGGTGAAGTCTTTGTGGCCTGAGACTTCAGAGCAGGAAGCAAACTCAACTTCAAGCCCTTGGAGATCTTCCTCAAGATAGTAAAAGTACACAAAAAGTTCCTTTTCTCCTTTCCTTGGCGTTAAGTAACCACTACTGGTCCACCCCAAACAGCAAACAGCACAGGGGCAGTCTCCTCCTTCAGCTTCCTTGGTTTTTCTACTTAGCAAATGATTTGTCTTGATTCCCAGAAGTGATCTAAAGTTCTGGGGTCTGTGCCCCAATATTTATACTGCAAATCCCTTTGTTCTCTGAAGGCAGAGAGTGTCTGTACCTAGTCAAAACCAGATCTGTCCTCCTGGGTGCAGCTTCTTGGCAGGAGATGGAGACAGCATTGTTTGAGAGCAGACCTGGCCAAGGTAGCTGAAAGGAAATCTCCTCCCCCTTCTCTGTATTTTAGGAGGGGTCAGGTCAGTGAAAGGAAATCTCCGCCCCCTACTCTCATATCTATGAAGGCTCAGGTCAGTGAAACGAAATCTCCTCCCCCTACTCTCGATTCAATGCAGGTCCTAGTAATCCCAGCCCTGACACATCAGACTGCTGGAGCCAAGACCCTCTTCAGCGCCCTGTCACTCGCAAACCGGACATGGAATACACAAACCTAGCAGAGTCATTCTGGATGGTTAGGCAAGAAAATAACTACTTTCTAAATGTGGTATTTTCAAATACTGAATGTAAAAATCACCCTCACTAAAAGATGTATTTTAACATTCTGAGTTCAGGCATACTAAACACGAATTTCTACCTTGTTCCCTGGGTCAGTTAGGAATACAAGATGTTATAATCAAACTGCCCATTCTGGCCTATGGGAACAGGTAGCCTTGTAATAGTGAAAAACAAAATTGGCTGTAATTCTCTATCAGGACATGCCACACACATCAGGCAGGGCATGACCTACCTTTTACATAAAATACACCCTGCCCACAGAAGTACATTGGGCCTTCCTTAGGGGTGACTAACATGTAGAAATGGGAAGGTTTAGGGACTGGCAAGTGGGTGTACTTGCCAAGTCGACATGGCAGTCCCAGACCATATTTTACAAGCTGCTTGTGTGGGTGGCAAAACCAGTGCTGCAAGCCCACCAGCCGCATTTTATTTACAGGCCCTGGGCACACATGGTGCACTTTACTAGGGTCTGACAAGTAAATCAAATAACCAATCATGGAGTCACTAATCCATTACAACAATTTACAAAAGGGAGCACTTGCACTTTGGCACTGAATAGCAGTGGCAAAATGTCCAAAGCATCTAGACCAGCAAAAACATAGGAGGCAACAGTAAAAAAAATGGAAGGAAGACCCAAGCCAATGGCGCCAGGTCTAACACGTGTCCCCTCCAGTTAAAATGTGGGTAGAACTACCCTTGATCCTGTTCCAGGCAGGTCGCTCCCCACACCGCACAGCTCCACCTGCTGGTGCGCGTGTCCCTGGCCTCGCTGCTGCTGGTGCTCTCACCCTGCTGTTATCTGGTCTGATTCCCTCTTTGTTTTCCGTTGGACTCTGTATTGTTTGTATTCTGCTTTTATTTCGCTTGTATTCTGTGTTGCTGCCCGTTTTTCATGCCTTAAGCCCCTCCAGCCTTTCTTCCCAGTCGCTGTATCCCCTGCGGCCCGCCCCCCCTCGCTCATCCATCCGCTCATGCTATCCGCCTCCCAGCTGCTCCTCCCTCCCACCTCCCCTCATTATGGAGGCCGAAGGTGCGCTAAAGACAAGCCTGTCCGCGCCTGGACCGAGCCCAGCGCCAGAGTCCCTGACCCACACGACACCCGATGACGCTACAACGCCAACTTCCTCAACGCACTCATCGCCGACCGCTCCTCCACCTGCTTCCTTGCCACCCTGAAGTACACACACGGACCCTTCTCCTGCCGGAACGGTGGCTTCTCCGGCCTCCATGCCACCGCTGCACCCACCAGGGCAGAACGCAAAAACCTCAATTTTCTTCATGCACTGGAACCATACTTTGGCCGAGAGAATTTTTCCATCTTGGGTGACTTCAACTACCACTTAGAACGGCACGATGCTTCTGATACTTCAAGTCTCTTCGAGGCTCTGGCGTCCTGTGGACTTACGCAGTTAGTCAGCGGGGCCACTCATCGGGCAGGTCATACGTTAGATGGCATTTTTTCTAATGACCGTCGCCTAACCACCAAAGACCCGGTGCATCTATCCTGGTCCGATCACCTTGCAGTTCCTTTCCACTTGGAGTATTACAGGGAGGATGGAAACAAAAAAGGGAATCACACAAGGGAAATGGCTAGAAACTTCAGGAACATCAACAGCCACTCCTTTGCGCCATGGGCTGCCAGCCTCTCTACTATGGGTATGGACAGTGTACAGACCGCAGCTGACCATTTTGAACAGACTATCACGGAGGCCTTGAATGAATTGGCCCCAATGCAGACCCGCCGTCGAGCCAGAAAGAGACCATCTGCCCCATGGTTCTCAGATTCTCTCAGGCTGCTCAGGCAAGAAGTGAGAAGGAAGGAGAGGCTCTGGCATTCGAGTTGGGACCCTAAGAATAAAGAAGCTCACAAACTCCTTATTAGGAAATATAAGGCTGAGATTGTGCAGGCTAAACAAGACTACTTTGTAACCCTGACAACCTTGTTGTCTTCACCGAAGGAGCTTTTCAAAATCGTAGATTCCTTAATCAATCTACAAGTCCCTGACCCTGTCGCACCCTCGCAGGATTTATGTGATAGGATTGCCTCTTTTTTCCACACTAAAATACAGGATATCCACCTAGCTCTTGAGAAACAAAGAGCCTGTATTAGTGTGCCTACTGTCTTGGCTGAGACGATTTTGCCTACCACCGACGTCTCCCCATTGGGCACTTTGGACTCCTTTCCACCTCTGACTCTGCAAGATCTAGAAATCTTGACTGATAAGATCAAATCTGGCTCCCCCCTGGATATTTGCCCTCTGAAAATCTTCAAGCAGTGTAGGGAGACCCTCTTACCACCGCTGCTAGAAATAATGAATCTAGCTATAAGAAAAGGTGTCTTCCCCTCGGAGTGGAAGACAGCAGTAGTTAAACCTCTGCTAAAGAAGGCCTCCCTTGATCCGGAGGTCCTAAAAAACTTCCGTCCGATCTTGTTGCTTCCCGCCCCTGCGAAGATGCTTGAGGTACATCTGAACAAGCACCTCGCGGCCTTTGTGGAATGCTCGGGCTGCTTGGACTCCTCCCAGCATGGATTTAGGAGGGAACATAGTACCGAGTCGGCCCTCACCATCGTGCTTGACAACATCCGCACGACAGTGGATGGAGGCCAGACCACCCTCCTGTCTTGTTGGATCTAACTGCGGCCTTCGATACCCTCTCCCCCTCAGTACTTACATCTTGTCTGAGGGATGTGGGGGTGAGGGGCGCAGCTCTTGATCTACTGACCTCTTTCCTTGCTGGGAGGGAACAGAGAGTCAAATTGGGTGAGTTTCTATCTCCATCCCGATCTGTGCTATGTGGGGTCCCTCAAGGGTCGGCTCTTAGTCCGACCCGATTTAACATCTACGTGACCCCACTGGCCAGACTAATAAGAACTTTCGGGATGGAGGTAGTCTCTTATGCCGATGACACCCAAATACTCGTCTCTCTCTCCCATTCAGATGTGCAGACCGCCTCCAAGTTTAGATCTTGTATGGAGGCGGTTGGTCACTGGATGATTCAGAACTCTCTTAAACTGAATGGGGAGAAGACTGAGGTGATGGTGTTTGGAGGGAACGAAAACATCTGGTCAGCCAGCTGGTGGCCTGACTCGCTTGGAGTGTGCCCTTCCCCCACAACATCTGCTAAAAATCTTGGGGTGATGATAGATCCTGCCCTGGATATGGGCAGACAGGTGAGTAGAACCATTTCCACCTGTTGGGGCTTAATCCATACCCTGCGAAGGATCAGGAAATACCTTTCGTTACAGTCCAGAAAACAAATACCTGTTGCACTCATTGGCTCACGCCTAGACTACTGTAACGCGCTGTATGCGGGGCTAAACAGGAGCCTCCTGCAGCGCTTACAGGTGGTTCAGAATGCCACAGCCAGATTCGTTCTGGATGTTCCCAGACGCAGCTCGGCCACGTTAGCCAGGAAAACATTGCACTGGCTTCCGGTAGAATGCCGAGTACGGTTCAAAGTCCTATGCATGACATACAGAGCCATCACAAAAAACAGTGACTCGGGAGTGGGCTCCATCATCTCCCACTATACTCCTGGAAGGAACCTGCGTTCCTACGGGAAACTGCTTTTGTCTGCTCCTCGCATACGAAGAGCCAAATGGGGTAGTAGGGCCTTCTCCACTCTAGCTCCCAAGTGGTGGAATGATCTCCCTCTCGATCTTAGGTCCCTGCCATCGCTACAGACATTCCGCAGTGCCCTTAAAACTCGCCTCTTTTTGCAAGCCTATGTGTAAGGATGAATTGTTCAAACTTTCTGATTTTATTGTTAGGCGCCTTGATACCTGCGGGTTATTGTTCTGCGCACTATACATTTTTATCAATCAATCAATCAGTTGCATACTACTCAACACCGGCTCCGCACACAAGCACGCCATCGAACTCTGGGACCTACTCAACTCATCCTCCCTGAACATCACCTTCCTGACGGAGACCTGGATTAACCCCTCCTCAGTGCCCAACATCGCCATCGCCATCCCGGACGGCTACAAACTCTCCCGCAGGGACCGCACCATTGGAGTAGGAGAAGGGATCGCCATCGTCCACAGGAACACCCTCAGAATCTCGACCAGCACCGATGACACCCTCAGCGCCGCCAAACACCTGCACTTCCAGATCCAGATCGATCCTAACACCACCCTCAGAGGGACCTTCATCTACAGACCCACCGGACCCGGCCACAGTTCAGCGACGCTATCGCCGACCTCGTCAGCACCCACGCCCTCGCATCCACGGACTACATTTTCCTTGGAGACCTGAACTTCCACCTCAAGAACGCCAGCGACAGCAACTTCACCACCCTGCTCGACAACCTTGCCAACATTGGACTCAAACAGCTCGTCTCGACCCCCACCCATTCCGCCGGACACACGCTCGACCCCATCTTTTCCACCAGCAACAACGTCGCCTTCAGCCACACGACCGAACCCCACTGGACCGACCACCGCTGCATCCACTTCACCTTCGAGAAACCCACCACACATCACCGCCCTCATCGGGCCCCCATCGCAACTGGACCAAGGTCATTGAACATCAGCTAATCGCTAGGGGGGGACGTAAGTCGCGAAGGGAGTCTACGAGGAGAGGCACAGAGATGGAACCAATCTCCGCACTCTCCATATAGCTCTGCTATGCGCTGCCCACCTCCCGCCCGCCTCCTGCCCGCAGTATTAAAACTTTACAAAACATTATAATAACAATTTAAATCACCTTACCTTATCGGCGGCGTCCCTGGGCTTCCCTCCGTCTCTATCGCTACTTCTTCTGGAAAACTCTGTTCCGCCCTAGTGTGCCGAGATTTGCCGCCTACATTGCAGAATGTGTAAGCGGCAAATTTCCACACATTCCGTGGGCGGTACGGAGTTGACCGCCCACCCCTGCTAATCTCCAGCCTCGCCCGAAACCCATAAATTGACTCCGCTGGCGCCCTCAACCTGAGGCAATGGATCGACGGCTGCGCCAACACTCTTACCCCGATGAAGAAACCCTCCAACAGACGCACTGACAGAAAAGCCCCCTGGTTCACCGCCAACCTCCAGGAATCCTAACAGATCTGCTGAAGACTCGAGAAGAAGTGGCACCACGAACAGACACCAGATAACAACACAGCCCACAAGAACGCCATCCGCAGGCACCATCAACTCATCCGATTCGCCAAAAGGAACTTCTTCAAGGAACGCATCAACAACAATGCTCACAACAGCAAAGAGCTCTTCAACATTGTGAAGGAACTCTCCAACTCCAGCTCCAACTCCAACGACATCCCGCCTTCGCAAGACCTCTGCAACTCCCTTGCCACCTTCTTCCACCACAAGATCGCAGACATCCACGACAGCTTCAACAACCAGACCCCCCCGACAGCCACCGATACCTCAGAATCACCGCCCCCCCCCAGCCACACCGGTCACACCAACCTCCTGCTCTCCTGGACCCACGTCAATGACGACGACACCATCAAAACTATGAGCACCATCCACTCCGGCTCACAGTCCGGCCCCTGCCCACACCACGTCTTCAACAAAGCAAGCACCACCATCTCACTCCACCTCTGGAAAATCATCAACACCTCCATCGAGACCGCCACCTTCCTGGAGAGCTGGAAGCACACTGAGATCAATGCCTTACTCAAGAAACCCAAGACGGATCCTAAGGACCTCAAGAACTTCAGGCCCATATCCTTGCTTCTGTTCTCGGCGAAAGTCATCGAGAAAACTGTCAAAAAACAACTGACACGCTTCCTCAAAGGAAACAATGCTTTGGACCCATCCCAATCAGGATTCCGCAGCAACTACAGCACCGAAACCGCCCTCATTGCCCTCACCGACAACATCAGTACCCTGCTAGACAACGGCAAAACTGCGGCACTCATCCTCCTGGACCTGTCGGCCGCCTTCGACACCGTCTGCCACCACACCCTATGCACATGCCTCCACAACGCAGGGATCCGTGACAAAGCCCTGGACTGGACCACCTCCTTCCTCACCGGCAGAACATAGAGTGTCTGACTCCCCCCCTTCCGTTTGGAAGCCACCAAGATCATCTGCGGCATACCCCAAGGATCATCACTCAGCCAGACACTATTCAAAGTCTACATGGCACCGCTCGCCAACATAGTCCGATCACACAACCTCAACATCATCTCATACGCCGACGACACCCAGCTGATCCTCTCCATCACCAAGGACCCCACCACCGCCAAGACCAACCTCCATGAGGGAATGAAGGCTGTCGCCGAATGGATGAAGAACAGCCGCCTGAAGCTGAACTCCGACAAGTGAAAGGTCCCCAACCTCGGACTCACCCCCTCCGCCTGGGATAACTCCTGGGGGCCGGCCACTCTGGGAGCCGCACCAACACCCACCGACCACGCAAGCAACCTGGGATTTATCCTAGACTCATCGCTATCAATGAGCCAGCAAGTCAAGGCCGTCTAATCCTCCTGCTTCAACACCATTCGCATGCTCCGCAAGATTTACAGATGGATCCCCACCGAAATCCAGAAGGACGGTTACCCAGGCCCTCGCCAGCAGCAGACTGGACTACGGCAACGCCCTCTACGCAGGAACCACGGCCAAACTCCAGAAGCGACTCCAATGCATATAGAACGCCTCTGCACACATCATCCTCGACATCCCTCACCACAGCCACATCACAGAACACCTGAGAGACCTGCACAGGCTCCCCGTCAACAAGAGGATCACCTTCAAGCTCCTCAACCACGCTCACAAGGCACCCCACAACACCGGACCAGCATACCTCAACACACGACTTACCTTCTACACCCAGAACCGCAACTCTGCTCTGCTGACCTCACCGACGCCACCGTCCTAAGCATCGGAAGAATGACTGCAGGTGGCAGATCATTCTCCCACCTCGCCGCCAAGACCTGGAACACCCTCCCCATCGACCTACGGCAGACCCAGGACCTACTGACCTTCAGTAGACTCCTCAAGACCTGGTTGTTCAAACAGTAGCAGCGCCCTCCCCTCCCCCCCAGCAAAGTGAGACCCTCACGGGTGAACAGTGCGCTTTACAAATGTTTGATTGATTGATTGACCCCTTGAGAGTTCTCTTCACTAAGGCGGAAAAATCTGGACAGACCATCAGCATTGGTGTGTTCCGTACCAGGGCGATGTTCCACCGTGAAGTCCATTCCCTGTAGGGAAATGGACCACCTGAACAGCTTTGGATTCTCACCCCTCATTTGCATCAACCATCTGAGGGGCCTGTGGTCTGTCTGAACCTGGAAGTTAGTCCCAAACAAGTATGATCTCAACTTCTTCAGTGCCCAGACCACAGCAAATCCCTCACTCTCAATTGCACTCCACCTCTGTTCCCGTGGAAGTAACCTCCTACTGATGTAGGCTACAGGTTGGTCTAGGCCCTCCTCATTCATCTGTGAAAGTACAGCCCCTAGACCATGCTCTAAAGCGTCTGTCTGCACAATAAATTAATTAGAGAAGCTGGGCGCATAAAGCACGGGTGCCGTGCACATGGCACTCTTCAGGGCATCAAAGGCTTTCTGACAGGTGACAGTACAGTTAACTTTCTTGGCCTGCTTCCTGGGAGTCAGCTCTGTCAAGGTTGCAACAATGCTTCCATACCCCTTGACAAACCTCCTGTAGTACCCCGTGAGTCCAAAAAAGGCTCTCACCTCTGTCTGGGTCTTGGGGGGTTCCCAAGCCAGGATGGTATCAATCTTGGGCTGTTGGGGCACCACCTGGCCGCTCCCAACCTCGTGTCCCAAGTACACCACAGAACCCCGCCCAATCTTGCACTTACTCGCCTTAATCATGAGGCCTCCCCTCCACAGAGCCATCAACACTTCCCAGAGGTGGCGCAGATGTTCTTCCCAACTGGCGCTAAACACTGAGATGTCATCCAGGTAGGCGGCACTGAAATCTTCCAGTCCAGCCAACACCTGGTTGACCAACCTCTGAAAGGTGGCAGGGGCATTCTTCATCCCAAAGGGGATAAGTCGGGATTGATAGTGTCCATCTGGTGTGGAGAATGCTGACCTCTCCTTTGCCCCATCAGTTAAGGCGATCTGCCAGTACCCAGACGTTAAATCAAACGTACTGAGGTACCCGGATGCCCCGAACCGATTGAGGATCTCATATGCTCTTGGGATGGGATGCTTGTCAGTCCTGGTGTCTGAATTGAGCCTTCAGTACATCACACAGAACCGGAGTTCTAGTGTGGCACTCAGTGCGGCAGCCTTTGGGACCAAGACCACTGGGCTGGCCCAAGGACTCTTTGAGGACTCAATCACCCATAATGCAAACATCTTGGAGACCTCCTCCTTGATGCAAGCTCTCACCCTGTCAGTCACTCTGTAAGTTTTATGTTGTACAGGAGGACTGTCCTCAGTGTTCACATCATGGACGCACCAATCAGTGACACTGGGAGTCAGGGAGAATAGATCAGGAAACTGTCCCAACAGTTGGCGATGGTCAACTTACTGCTCTGGGGTCAGTGCAGAAGAGAGGTTTACACCATCCACCTACCCATCTTGCTCTCTTGCAGACAGGAGGTCATGAAGAGGCTCAGTCTCCTCCTCCATTCTATCATCTGTCACTAGGAGCATGTCCACTTTGGACCTCTCCAAGTGGGGCTTCAGGCGGTTAAAATGCAGGACCCACAAAGGGTTCCTAGGAGACCACAAGTCCACCAGGTAGGTGACGTTACTCTTGCACTCCACCACCTCAAATGGTCCTGTCCACTTATCTTGGAGCACACAAGGCTCCACTGGGGCCATGACCCAAACCTTTTGTCCAGGCTGAAACTCATTTAGTGTGGCATTACGATCATACCACCGTTTCATCTCCTCCTGATTGGCTTCCAGATTCGTCTGATCAAGTTGTCTGAAATGCCTAGTCTGGTTTCTGAAGGCCAGCATGTAGCTATATATATCCTGGGTAGGTTTACTGGGAGCTTTCTCCCAGCCTTCTTTTACCAAACTCAGAGGTCCTCTTATCGTGTGACCATACAGCAGTTCAAAGAGGGTGAACCCTAAGGACTTCTGTGGCATATCTCTGTAAGCAAACAGGAGGCATGGCAAGAGGACGTCCCACTTACGCCTCATAGGTTCCTCAAGACCCATAATCATGGCTTTTAAGGCCGGGTTAAATCTCTGAACCAGCCCATTACCTTGGGGGTGGGAAGGAGTGGTAAACTTGTACGTTACACACACTCCTGTAACAGTGACTTCATATACTTGGTTATAAAATTGGCACCATGGTCTGACACCACCTCGCTGAAGAACCTCACACGGGTGAAAATCCCCATCAATGCCCGGCCCACCATGGGGACCGTCACAGTCCGGAGAGGGATGGCTTCCGGGTACCGGGTGGCATGGTCCACCAATTCCAGGATGAATCTGTTGCCCATGGCTGTCTTGGGATCCAAAAGCCCCACAATGTCAATAGCCACCCTCACAAAGGGGGTGCTGACCACAGGGAAAGGTTGGAGAGGACTTTATGTCAAACAAAAATTCCCTTCGGGACACCTTGCTCCTAGGACCAATATCCTTACACACACATATACAATTATGAACAATATACTGTATTAACGAGGCAATATGAAAATGCAAACAATTTACAGTAGCAGCGCCCTCCCCTCCCCCCCAGCAAAGTGAGACCCTCACGGGTGAACATTGCGCTTTACAAATGTTTGATTGATTGATTGACCCCTTGAGAGTTCTCTTCACTAAGGCGGAAAAATCTGGACAGACCATCAGCATTGGTGTGTTCCGTACCAGGGCGATGTTCCACCGTGAAGTCCATCCCCTGTAGGGAAATGGACCACCTGAACAGCTTTGGATTCTCACCCCTCATTTGCATCAACCATCTGAGGGGCCTGTGGTCTGTCTGAACCTGGAAGTTAGTCCCAAACAAGTATGATCTCAACTTCTTCAGTGCCCAGACCACAGCAAATCCCTCACTCTCAATTGCACTCCACCTCTGTTCCCGTGGAAGTAACCTCCTACTGATGTAGGCTACAGGTTGGTCTAGGCCCTCCTCATTCATCTGTGAAAGTACAGCCCCTAGACCATGCTCTAAAGCGTCTGTCTGCACAATAAATTAATTAGAGAAGCTGGGCGCATAAAGCACGGGTGCCGTGCACATGGCACTCTTCAGGGCATCAAAGGCTTTCTGACAGGTGACAGTACAGTTAACTTTCTTGGCCTGCTTCCTGGGAGTCAGCTCTGTCAAGGTTGCAACAATGCTTCCATACCCCTTGACAAACCTCCTGTAGTACCCCGTGAGTCCAAAAAAGGCTCTCACCTCTGTCTGGGTCTTGGGGGGTTCCCAAGCCAGGATGGTATCAATCTTGGGCTGTTGGGGCACCACCTGGCCGCTCCCAACCTCGTGTCCCAAGTACACCACAGAACCCCGCCCAATCTTGCACTTACTCGCCTTAATCATGAGGCCTCCCCTCCACAGAGCCATCAACACTTCCCAGAGGTGGCGCAGATGTTCTTCCCAACTGGCGCTAAACACTGAGATGTCATCCAGGTAGGCGGCACTGAAATCTTCCAGTCCAGCCAACACCTGGTTGACCAACCTCTGAAAGGTGGCAGGGGCATTCTTCATCCCAAAGGGGATAAGTCGGGATTGATAGTGTCCATCTGGTGTGGAGAATGCTGACCTCTCCTTTGCCCCATCAGTTAAGGCGATCTGCCAGTACCCAGACGTTAAATCAAACGTACTGAGGTACCCGGATGCCCCGAACCGATTGAGGATCTCATATGCTCTTGGGATGGGATGCTTGTCAGTCCTGGTGTCTGAATTGAGCCTTCAGTACATCACACAGAACCGGAGTTCTAGTGTGGCACTCAGTGCGGCAGCCTTTGGGACCAAGACCACTGGGCTGGCCCAAGGACTCTTTGAGGACTCAATCACCCATAATGCAAACATCTTGGAGACCTCCTCCTTGATGCAAGCTCTCACCCTGTCAGTCACTCTGTAAGTTTTATGTTGTACAGGAGGACTGTCCTCAGTGTTCACATCATGGACGCACCAATCAGTGACACTGGGAGTCAGGGAGAATAGATCAGGAAACTGTCCCAACAGTTGGCGATGGTCAACTTACTGCTCTGGGGTCAGTGCAGAAGAGAGGTTTACACCATCCACCTACCCATCTTGCTCTCTTGCAGACAGGAGGTCATGAAGAGGCTCAGTCTCCTCCTCCATTCTATCATCTGTCACTAGGAGCATGTCCACTTTGGACCTCTCCAAGTGGGGCTTCAGGCGGTTAAAATGCAGGACCCACAAAGGGTTCCTAGGAGACCACAAGTCCACCAGGTAGGTGACGTTACTCTTGCACTCCACCACCTCAAATGGTCCTGTCCACTTATCTTGGAGCACACAAGGCTCCACTGGGGCCATGACCCAAACCTTTTGTCCAGGCTGAAACTCATTTAGTGTGTCATTACGATCATACCACCGTTTCATCTCCTCCTGATTGGCTTCCAGATTCGTCTGATCAAGTTGTCTGAAATGCCTAGTCTGGTTTCTGAAGGCCAGCATGTAGCTATATATATCCTGGGTAGGTTTACTGGGAGCTTTCTCCCAGCCTTCTTTTACCAAACTCAGAGGTCCTCTTATCGTGTGACCATACAGCAGTTCAAAGAGGGTGAACCCTAAGGACTTCTGTGGCACATCTCTGTAAGCAAACAGGAGGCATGGCAAGAGGACGTCCCACTTACGCCTCATAGGTTCCTCAAGACCCATAATCATGGCTTTTAAGGCCGGGTTAAATCTCTGAACCAGCCCATTACCTTGGGGGTGGGAAGGAGTGGTAAACTTGTACGTTACACACACTCCTGTAACAGTGACTTCATATACTTGGTTATAAAATTGGCACCATGGTCTGACACCACCTCGCTGAAGAACCTCACACGGGTGAAAATCCCCATCAATGCCCGGCCCACCATGGGGACCGTCACAGTCCGGAGAGGGATGGCTTCCGGGTACCGGGTGGCATGGTCCACCAATTCCAGGATGAATCTGTTGCCCATGGCTGTCTTGGGATCCAAAAGCCCCACAATGTCAATAGCCACCCTCACAAAGGGGGTGCTGACCACAGGGAAAGGTTGGAGAGGACTTTATGTCAAACAAAAATTCCCTTCGGGACACCTTGCTCCTAGGACCAATATCCTTACACACACATATACAATTATGAACAATATACTGTATTAACGAGGCAATATGAAAATGCAAACAATTTATGAAAAATACTGAACAGTTTATTCATCATACAATACAAAGTTAAAAACCGTTAAAATTCATTAAAAAACGGGGAAAAGACATTCGAAAAGTAAACAATGAATTCCTATTTGTAATAAGGAGGTGTGAACAGAAAGAATTAATTCAGCAAAACGTCAGAATTATTCTCCGATTAGTTTTAGAGCACAATCCTCCTTTTTTAATGCGACGCGTTTCGGTGGACCATATAATGAAGCCACCTTGATCAGGAATACAAATAATGTCTTCCCAGTCATTTCTTAAGCACTAGCTCCTAGACATATCAGCTCGGGGTAACCACCTCCAAAGTCTTAAAAAACGTCTCTCGTCCAGCGAGAGGAGAACACCTTATCACCACCAATCTTATTCGGTGCTGATAGCAGCAGTATTTTTAATACACCTGGACAGTCTCTCCGGTATTATCGCAGTAAGCTGATACCGATAAGGATAAAAATGGATTTAATATTATAAACCCTTCAGTAACTCATGGTGATGGGGCCCTTTTTGCAAACCACATTTATCATCTACGGTGAATTCAAGTAAAAGAGTGGTTCCTTCACGTGTTTAGCTTAGATACCACCGGAAAATTCATATTACTGGCGTCCCGTGTGTCGATCACTTCCAGCCGAACGGCTTGAAACCCGGAAAGAGTTGTAGAGGAGCCTTGTGCTTCCTCCCACTCTTAAAACTTGCCTGGCAAGACTGACAGGTCCTGCAATGAGTATCTGAACTCTTGCCCAAATGTCCTGCTAAACGCACATCATGAGCCAGACCCAGGTGGAAGGCTCTGAAGCGCTGGGGTTCCACCAGCACACTGGCTGACCCAGGCTCAGCAACCTTAGACTCACTATACAGGAGACCATTCTCCCGGTAGATCCAGACTGATCACCTGCTGCCTGGTTTATGGCCTGTTGCCACAAACCCACTAGAGAAATGCACGTCTTCTGCTCCTGGCAGAACTCTTCCCTGGAGGGTCCTCCTTCCTGCTGCCAATGGGTCAGCTCAGACAGGTCCCTCAGTTCAGCTACTTGTTTCCTGTAGGTTCTAGGGCATCCCCTCAAGTTCTGCCTCCTCCTGGACCATGGGAACTTCGGGGGATGGTTTACTGCACCCTCTGCCTCTTCTGCTTAAGGCAGGCACCCGGGCCACTCTTTCAGGCTCAAGGTCCTTTTGAACACCCTTACCGGCTGCCATTGACCGAGTGGTCAGATATGCCCAATCAGGCAGACCTAACATCTCCAAATGAGACCTCTACTCCATCTTCGCCCAAGGGGAGCTCTCCAAATCATTGCCTAGCAGACAGTCAACAGGCATGGCTGGCCTCACAGCTACTTGAAAGGTACCTGAGACCCCCCCCCACTCAAAGGAACCCCGCGCTACCTTGCTGTGGCTCTCTGAATTGTCAGAGGGAATTACATGGTAGAATATATTAAGGATCACCTGCTCTTCAGACACCAGCCGACAACTGACAGCTGTCACACTGGATCTGGTGTATCTCAGAGCCTCCATCCTATGGCCATTGATGGTCACCCACTGCTTGTATTTCTTAGTGTTATCAGGCAGTTGAGTCCTAGGGACCATCTCACTGTCTCCTAAGGAGACTAGGGACATCTCTGCGGGTCCCCACCCACCTTGAGCACCCATCTCTTCCCCCAGGGCTACACCAGCCACCTGCTGGGGTGGGGGACCAGTGGGTGCAGTGGTAACTGTTTTGGTACACTTAGGATATCCCCTGAAGTGACCCTCGTGACCACACCTAAAATAGACTTTGGGACCCTTCTGCACAGTCTTACCTGGCGGGACCCATGGCCTTTTCTCAGTAGAAGGCTGGGAACCTTTCCCTTGGTTCCCTTGGGGATTATTTGGGGGCCTTTTCTGGAACTCCTTCTGTTTACCCATGTTCCCCCCACTCTTCTGCTGGGGACCCTGCCGACCTTGGGCGAAGTCTCCCACATGACCCTTGTGGACCCTGGTACTGCCCAGCGGTCCGCCTCCTCAGCCTGCACCCTGGGCTCAGTCAGCTTACTGTCAATCAAGTGTTGGCGTAGCTCTGGAAAACAATTACTGGACAAGTGCTCCAATGTAATAAAATCATAGAGCAAATCATTTACTTTGCTACCCTTCACCCAACGATCCAGGGCTCTGCAAAAGAAAGTTACTTACTCCACCCAGGTACTAGACTCCAGCTTCCTGCAATTTCTAAATTTCTGCCTGTAAAGCTCTGGGGTCAACCCATAACTGGTCATTAGGGCTTCCTTCATGGGGGCATATGACGTCTGATCCTCCTTGGGCAGGTCTAACAAGGTGTCCCTCCCTTTACTGACAAAGCGGCTCCACAACTCCGCTCCCCAATCTTTCTTAGGGAATCTATGGAACTTCATGGCTACCTCATAATTCTTAAACCACTGCCCAATATCTTCATGCTTCATAAATTCCTTAATGACATCCTTGGTAATATATACTCTACTTTCCACAGGCACTGATGGTGTGCTACCCCCAGAGGGACTGATCTCTAAACCTTTTGATTTCAGATCCAACTCGCTCAACCCTCTTTCATGCTCTAAAAGCATCTTTTTCTCCTGTAGGGCTAATTTCTCTTTCTGAAATGCCAACTCTGTATCCTCCTTCCCCAGCTTGAGCTTTGTGAGCTCCAATCCATGCATCCTGGTTCTCTCCCTGTTCTCCAGCTCTTCTGGGGACAGGCCCTTAGACAAAACACTTCTGCCCACCCAGGAAGGTGCTTTTCCCCCAGTCAGGCCCAATGGTCCCTCCAGCTGCCCACCCACATTCTCTCCCTCCACTATAGGCTCTTCAGGATACTCACTGGCATTCCTAGATTCCAACCAGGCCCTCAGTGCCTTTCGGTATTCCTCTTTCTTGGTGAGGCCTCTCCTGGAGATTTTGAATTTCCTAAAAACAGCATTAAGGTATGGCACATGGTAGGTATTAATCCTCTCTTCTTCAAAAGCTAAATCCATAGATGCATTAAATGCTGATTAACTCATGGTAAGTGTTGGCAGTTCTCAAAAATTAGTCCCAGAAAAACTACCAAAATGTATGTGTTCACGTAATGGTTTGCACTCACTAGTAGTGTACACCAATCACTGTTTGTAAGGCACAAATGGAAGTTCAAATCCTCACCGCTGACCACCAATGTTAATAATGGGGGTCTCTAGTTGGCAATGGTTTGCACCTTTGTCCAAATAGGGACCCTTGCTTCTAGTCAGGGAAAGGGGGATATACTTCCAAAGTAACCCCATCTCACCCCCTTGGTAGCTTGGCACGAGCAAACAGGTTTATCTCAGAGGCAGTGTGTAAAGCATTTGGGAACACATACAGTAATACAGTGAAAACACTACAAATGGACACCACACCAGTTTAGAAAAATAAGCAATCTTTACTAGACTGAACACAAGACCAAGGGACAAATATCCACAATAACATTTCAAGAATATGACTTTAAAATGGTAGAAATAGCTTAATTCAATGTAGTTGGTAAATGAGACACTTTACTTTCAAAATCCCTTGGATGCGTCACGCAAAACAAACAAAAGGTTCTCAGGGAAGGTGATGCGTCGGTTCCTTGCTTCGGGGGAGGTGATGCGTCAGTTCCTTACTGCAGCGCAGGGTTGGTAATGCATCAGTAACTTACCGGGGAGGAGGGGATGCGTCGGGTTCTAACTACATTCTGGTTACAATGCGACAAGAAGGCGCCTCAATGCGATGGTCCGGTGCAATGCGACAAAATGGCGCCTTTGTTGCAATGCGACAACGTGGATCCGATGTGTGCACACCAGAGGATCGCGCTGCGAAATCAATGAACTTTGGAGCCACGACAGGCCCTGCAACACGCTTCTCCGGTAATGCAACGGCAACCTCTGCGGGGCGGCCCGCTTCCCCGGTGATGCGACACGCTTCGTCTGCGATGCGCCGGTAAATAGCTGCAGCGGCGGCATGCTTTTTCTGCGATGCAACTGCAACTGCTGCGGCGGCGACACGCTTCTCGTTGTGTCACGCTTCCAGCTCCCAGCGACACTCAGTCTCTCAGAGGGCCCAAACAACAGCAGGCACCTCACTGCAGGTAGAATTCCCAGCAAGGGAATTCAGGGGGAGTTGGTGGTGAAGTGTTTGTGGCCCTGAGACTTCAGAACAGGAGGCAACCTCAACTTCAATCCCCTGGAGATCTTCCTCAAGATAGTAAAAGCACACACAAAGTTCCTTTTCTCCTTTCCTTGGCAATACATAACCACTGCAGGCCAACCCAAACAGAAAACAGCACAGGGGCAGTCTCCTCCTTCAGCTTCCTTGGTTTCTCTCCTTGGCAAAGGGTTTTTCTTGATTCCCAGAAGTGATCTAAAGTTCTGGGGTCTGGCCCCCAATATTTATACTGCAAAATCCTTTGTTCTCTGAAGGCAGAGAGTGTCTGTACCTAGTCAAAACCAGTTCTGTCCTGTCTTCCTGGGTTCAAATTCCTGGTAGAAGGTGGAGACAGCATTGTTTGAGAGCAGACCTGGCTGAGGTAGCTGAAAGGAAATCTCCTCCCCTTACTCTCTAGTCTATGAGGGCTCATGTCAGTGAAATGAAATCTCTGCCCCTACTCTCTATTCTATGAGGGCTCAGGTCAGTGAAAGGAAATCTCCTCCCCCTACTCTCTAATCAATGCATGTCCTAGTCAGCCCAGCCCTGACCCATCAGACTGCTGGAGCCAAGGCCCTTTTCTGCCCCTTGTCACTCACAAACCAGATATGGAATACACAAACCTAGCAGAGACATACTGGATGGTTAGTTAAGGAAATGCTTACCTTCTAAAGGTGGTATTTTCAAATACCGAATGTAAAACTCACCCTCACTAAAAGATGTATTTTAACATTCAGGCATACTTAACTGGAATTGTTACCTTGTTCCCTGGGTCAGTTAGGATTATAAGATGTTATAATCAAACTGCCCATTCTGGCCTATGAAAACAGGTAGCCTTGCAATAGTGAAAAACTAAATTGGCTGTAATTCACTATCAGGACATGCCACACATATCAGGGCATTGCCTTGTATGTACCTTTAACATACAATGCACCCTGCTCACAGAAGTACTTGGGCCTACCTTAGGGATGACTAACATGTAGAAAAGGGAAGGTTTAGGGACTGGCCAGTGGGTGCACTTGCCAAGTCAACATGGCAGTCCCAGACTGCACACAGTCTCTGCAATGGCAGGCCTGAGCCATATTTCACAAGCTGCTTCTGTGGGTGGCAGAACCTGTGCTGCAAGCACATTAGCAGCATCTGATTTACAGGCCCTTGGCCTGTACACTTGCACTGTACTAGGGTCTGTCAAGTAAGTTAAATAACCAATCATGGAGTCACTAATCCGTTACAACAATTTATAATAGGGAGCACTTGCACTTTGGCATTAATTAGCAGTGGAAAGCGCCCAAAGCATTTAGATCAGCAAAAACATAGCAGTAACATAGGAGGCACCAGCAAAAACATAGCAAAAACATAGGAGGCAACAGCAAAAAAATGGAAGGGAGATCCACGCGAACGGTGCCAGGCCTAACAGCAGGGTTGTCCACAGTCTGGGTGTCATCAGCATAGGATGCTACTGCAAAGCCAAAAGATTCAATAAAATCAGCCAATGGGGTCATGAAAAGATTGAAGAGAGTATGGCTCAACGAAGAGCCATGCAGAACCCCACATGGTAGAGAAAAAGAGAAAGAGTTGGACTCATCCAGGGTAAGAAACTGCTCTCGGTCTGGGAGGAAGGATTTCAGAAGCCGGAGAGCCCTATCCCTGCTACCTAGAAAGGAACAATGGTCAATAAGTAGGCCGTGATTGACCATGTCGAATACCGCAGAAAGATCTAATAAAATTAGTGCAGCATTCCCACCTGCATCTAGAGTTATTCTAATTTCTTTAGAGGCAGTAATAAGGGCTAATTCTGTACTATGTTTGCTTCTGAAGCCAAATTGGGTATTGTACGGAAGACCGTTGTTACTGATGAAAGCAGAGAGTTCAGTATTGATGTCCTTCCCTACAGTCTTCGCCGGGAAGCAAATGTGAGATATGGGGTGGTACTTATTTAGATCGTTGGCATCCAAAGCAGGTTTCTTTAAAAGAGGGAAGATGGTGGCTCGTTTCCACTCTTTCAGAAAGTAGCCAGTCTTGAACACCCGATTAAAGATGTCTGTAAGGTACTTGGACACAGTTTTAGAAGCAAGGAGAAGGATTCTGGGGGGACAAGGGTCTAGTGGAGAACTTGACTTGATCTGACTAAGTAAGGACTGAACAGATGCTATGGATCAAGAGGAAAAAGAGGTAAACAGTATTGTCTGATGGGAGGATTCCTTCAGGTATGCTGGAGATGGGGACTGTACTATTGTCTTGCCGGGCCATTTATTGGAAGGAATAGCCGCGTGTTTAATTCCTGCACAGCCCAGGTGTCCTCTTCTTTTAGAGGAGCGGTGAATGAAGAGCTGGAAGAGAGCGAGTTGTAAATAGCGTCAACCTTAGTCTTAAAGAACAAGCTAAGGGCGCTACAGAACACTTGGTCGGAGGGGTTGTTTTTGGGGTCAAAGACCTTAGTTAGTAGTTTTACCACATCAAAAAGTTCCTTAGAAGAGTTCAAGAGGACAGAATTTTAGGTGTAAAATAGCTCGATTTTGCTTTCATAATCATTTCCTTGTAGAATGAGATGCCTAGTTTGTACAAGTCTTTATCTAAGAGATCGTAGTTGGTACGCCATTTCCTTTCCAATCTAAGGCAGGTTTGTTTATGGAGTCTAAGTTTGTCATCAATCTAGAGTTCTGAGGGGGAGTCTCTGTGATTTCTACATGGTTTATTTGGGGCAAGAAGATTAAGAGTGGTATTAATCCACTAATGATAGATGTTAGAGGCAGTATCTAGATCCAAGCTCATCTCATAGATTGTGCTAAAGAGGTGTTTAATTTATCAGAGCTCATTTTATGCCAAAAACGGCATTTTATACGAGAAGTGTTGGACCCAGCCCTTTTTGGAGTCTTATCCCCAAACATTTTTTCCTTCTTCCTCCTATTTCTTCTGACCTGTTTTTGTTGGCTTAAGGGCTCTAGGAACTTTACCACTGCTAACCAATGCCAAAGTGAATGTGCTCTTTGTGTAAATTGTATTGGTGATTGGTTTATCCATGATTGGCATATATGATTTTCTAGTAAGTCCCTAGGAAAGTGCACCAGGTGTCCCCAGGGCCAGTAAATCAGATGCCACTAGTGGGCCTGTGGCACTGATTGTGCCACCCACATGAGCAGCATTGCAAACCTGCCTCAGATCTGACACTGCAGTGTCTGTGATGTAAGTTTTAAACTGACATTTCGACCTGGCAATTGCACCAACCTGCTAGGCCCAAACCTTCCCTTTTCCTACATGTAAGTCGCCCCTAAGGCAGGCCCAAGGCAGCCCCATGGGCAGGATGCAGTGTATTTAAAAGGAAGGATATGTACTGGTGTGTTTTACATGTCCCAATAGTGAAATACTGCTAATTTGTTTTTCACTATAGGGTAACATGGGGATTCCCTTGAAATATCTTAACCATTCGGTGCCTCTGCCTGGCTGTAGAATACATGTCTGGGTTGACTGACAGTTGGGTTCTTGTGCATTCACTCTTGACAGTCACACTAAGGCAGCTGAGATGAGTCTTGCATATCCTGATGGGCCATCATCAGGCAAAGGGATTTTCCTGAGTTATAGTGGTAGGAGGAGTTGTCACTGACACCTGAATAGGGCTGCGACGGTCCTCACACAAAGCTGTCTCAACCCCCATATAGTGTGCACGGAGCCAGGTCAGGGAAAAGGAGGGTCTTGTGTACTACAAAGACTTTCCTTTGACGTTTGCCTACTTTGAAGGCAAAAAGGAGTATAAGTATTTGGACCTCTGACACAGCGAAAGCAGAACACTTCTGGACTGAAGACATTCTGTCGGGTAGAACTGCTGAATGTTGTCTGAGGGACTGCCACTCGTCCTGTTTCTTTGTTGTGCTTGCTGGCGGCTTCTGTCCTGAGAGTGAAAAGACAGGGGCTTTGTTCTCTACATGCTGCTTCCAAGGTTCTCCAAGGGCTTGCGGTGCTTGCCTCCTGTTAAGAAGTCTCAGAGCCATCAAAGACTTAACTTGCCAGTGGCTGGGCTCTTCTGCAGAGAGTCCTGACTTGCCACATGGTGTGAAATCCAATGCCTGGCCCTTGGAAGTAGAATCTGGTGATCTGAAGGAGAAAATCCACACATCCACTCCCAGCGGCTGTTTTGTTTAACGCATTGCTGGCCAAAATTGATGCAGACCCTGCTCTGGACTGTGAAATCGACACAGCGCCTGCTCCGCAGCTGGAAAATTGATGCAGTGCCTCCTTTGCCGCTATCACATCGTCGCAGCATGTTTGAATTTTTGACGCATCATTCCCTGGATGCGAATTCTTCATCGACACTGCACAGCAGTAAGGAACCTAGGCACGCGTGTGGAAAATGACGCATCACCTCCCCTACCAGTAAGGAACCAACGTATTTCCTCCTCTGCCAGTAAGGAACCAACGCATCACCTTCCCTGCCTAGAAGTAAGGAGCCAAACCATCACCTGCCCTGTCAGTAAGGAACCAGCGAATCACTTCCCCTGTTTAGTAAGGTTCCAACACATCTCTTTGCTCACCTCACCTCCCCTGCGCCTGCTTTGTCTTTGATTTTCTGCACATCTAAGGTACTTTGTGCCAAAAACATTGCTTCCAATGGACTAAATTCACTTAACCTTTAAAATGTGATTTTTTAACTTGCCTATGTTGGATTTTTGTCATTTTGGTCTTGTTTGATTCAGATAAATATTGGCTATTTTTCTAAACTGGTTTGGGCTCCTTTTGTAGTGTTTTACTGTGTAAGTGTGTGTGAGTGTGTAAGCGTGTGTGTGTGTGTACATGAGCTTTACCCGTTGCCTCTAAAATAAGCCTGACTGCTCGTGCCAAGCCATCGCCGAGGTGAGCAGGGGTTATCTTAGATCTGTGACTCCTCTACTCTGACTATAGTGAGGGTCCCTACTTGGATAGGGAGCAAACCACTGCCAAATATAGACCCCATTTCTAACAGGAAAATTAAAGGCAGCTGTTCGATTTTTTGACAGCCAACTTTAGATGAAACATGCCCACATGATGATCAGACCAACCCAGAGGAATGGAAGTCAAAACGAAAAGACGTGGATTATCAGAGAAATTACCAGCCAGTAGATGGCACACTGAGTGAGTGGGTCCCTTTACCAGTTGGCTCATCAAAAAATCACAGGGATGAGCTGAGTCACCATCCAGGGCGTTCTCAAGATAGAAATGAAAACCTCCCAGAATGGTGAAATCGGGGAAATTAGCATCAATTTAAATCAGTTGGCCAATATTATGAATAAAGGTAGACCTCGTGCCAGGGGAATGATATATGAGAACCCCTTTGAAAGTTTAATGATTGGTTAGTTCTATTTTAAAGGAGAGTCAGGGTTTACAGGAAGCGGCACAAAAGACGGTTTAAGGTAAATAACCTCTAGTCTTCAGGGTTTTATCAGTGCGATCCAGCCTAAACATGGAGTGGCCAGGAGGTGTTGCAGTAATTAGATCAGGGTCTGAGGACATGTCTTTCCAAGTCTCAATGATGAAAGCTTTGTCGAATAATTGAGTGTCTAAGAAATCTGCGAACTCAACAGTGTTTTTAGATAAAAATGTTGCATTAATGAGTGTGCAGCTATTATAAATTGGGGCTTTGGTTGAGTGTGTGTTAAGGGAATTTGGGGCAATCAGCGCATTAATTTTGTCCTCTGTAGATGGTAGATGACAAGTAGGACACGTTTTTACAGTTGTGATCCTGTGGGGTATTACATAGGGCCTAGGCAAATCTTAACTGCAAGTAGCAATAGGCACCTCGAGGTTGGGAGGTGAAACTCGCAGAGGGCTGGTGCTGAGCGTGGTCCGAGCGTGGGCGGGAACAAACGGGCTTGCCTTTGGTATGCCAGCAGCACGCAGACATGCTGTTGATCCAGCTTTCTAGCTCGTCATCCGAGGGCATGTCAGGGGGATTGAAAGGAGACAGCATGATGAAGGTGAGTATCAAAAGCCACACTTGTGGGTAAATAAACATTAAACTAGAGCCCAGCAACCCCTACTGTCAGACACTGGTTGCACAATGAAAGCAGAGTTACTGGTAAATTAGAGATAACCAAACTAATAATGTGAACGCTAAAAAGCATTAATAGTTAAAAAAGAACACACTAAGGGACCGATTCACTGAACTAACTTAAGACAAAATCCTAAAGTTACTACCATTTTGTTATTCACAGAAGGCACTTCCTCATGTTGGTATTCACAGAAGGCACTAACTCATTTTCGTATTCACAGAAAGCACGTACTCATCAATGAGTAAGTGCCTTTCTGTGAATACAAAAATGAGTAAATTGTAGTAAGTTTAGGATTTTGTCTTAAGTTAGTTCTGCGAATCAGGCCCCATGATGGCAAATAGGGAGCCAGGCACCTTCCGAAATGCACTCCCGTGCTACAAAGAAATCGGATGGTAGGAAGTGAAGCTATCTCCTGGAGCTGCGTGTATCCACTGTTGATCTGGCTTTGTGGCCCATCATTCTGGGGTGTGTTAGGGGAGTGAGAGAAAGCGCTAGTCAGCACAATGCATGTGAGCGTTAAGAGTCAAACGTGAGTGCAAATAAATAATAAACCAGGGCCGAGCAACCCCTACTGGGATTCAATGGTTTCCCAATGAAAGTGCAGTTACTGGTAAATGGGAAACAGCTTTAACAACGAGGTTTTTACCTTGTTGTGCGTTTGCCACACATTTTTTAGCACCCATACTTTTACCAGGTACATGCTCTTACAGCACATGCCTTTACAATGCTTTTAAGGTACGTTGGGGGATGTGGGGTCTCCCACCACAAAAAAATCATTTTATTATATAAAAGTAAAGGGTGGTAATGGCATGTGTTGTAATAACATATGTGTGCTAAAAACATGCATGGTAAAAAATGTGTGGTAAAGGCAGGCAATGCATTTTACTGCGTTGTACTGTTGCAGAACCATGGTATCTTAGAGATAAACCAAAATAATAATGTGAACGCTAAAAAGCATAAAAGAAATGGTTAAAAATTAAGTGCACCCCACCAAGATGGAAAATAGGGAGCCAGGCACCTTGTGCTACGAGGAAATTAAATGGTAGGAAGTGAAGCTACCTCCTAGAGCTGCATGGACGCGCTATTGATCTGGCTTTGCAGCCCAGGGACGTGTCATGGAAAGTGAAAGGAAGAGCATGATGCAGGTAAGCGTTAAGAGCCGAGCGTGAGGGCAAATAAACATTAAACCAGGGTCAAGCAACCCCTACTGTCAGTCACTGGTTCCCCAATGAAAGCACAGTTACTGGTACATTAGCGATAAACCAAAATAATAATGTGAACACTAGAGTTAAAAAAGAAGAAGTGCACCATGATCCGCCCACCATCCTTGCTCTGAAAACCCCCGCCATATTAGGATGGCGGGGGGACCGCGGTGGACGGTAAGACCGGTAAGGTATAATATGATGGCGGTGTCTATGAGACACCGCCAGTCATATTATGATGGGCCAATGTGAATGCCTTTCCGTGGCAGCAATGCCGCCACGGAAAGGCATGTGGAGAATCCCTGCGGGGTCCGTTGCGGGCACCCAGGGACTCCGGGGGTGGTGGGTGCACATGGGGTATACCTATGGTACGCCCCCGCAGTTCAAAGTGCAACATGGCTGGCACTGCGCGGCGCCTGTCATGTTGTGCTTTGAAATGCACGACGTGCATTTTTACCATTGCGGCGGGCGGCGCTTTCAGCACCGCCCGCCGCAATGGTAAAAATACAGGATGCGCCGGGCGCATCCTAATGCCACCATCGGGACGGTCGAGCGGTCCCTTTTTCCGATGGGATGGTGGGCGGACAAAGTCCGCCCGTATCCTAATGAGGGCCTAAGATGGCGAATAAAGTGCCAGGTACCTCTCGAAATGCACACTTGTGTAACAAGGAAATCAAATGATAGGAAGTGAAGCTATCTCCTGGTGGTGTATGTTTTTGTATACAGTAGGTAAAAAGTAGAAGGGTGGGACACTGCAGTCCTCCTGTTAAGAATTCAAATTCTTTAAAGTTTTTCCACCCTCCCTGTAGGAATCCGGTTATCTATATAGTGTACTAAAACGAAGTACACTGTGCAGAGAGTCCAGTGGGTACAGAGGCTAAAGTAGATAATGCTAAGGCACTCTTTTGTGGTAGTGTGGGCAAGCAGTTAGGCTTATAAATGGGTACTGCTAAGCATTTGTTGTACTCGGAGAGGCAAACAATGAGAAACACACTCAAAGAATAAGTCAAAGACAAATTAAAAAAAATAACACTTCTTTTTATATATATTTCAAACTCAAGACCTTCTTTTCTAGGTAAGTGGAGTCTCTCTAATCCATTACACTTGCCCTACCTGACAATTTTAAAATACCGCCATCATTTTTAAAGATATATTTAAGGTTTCAATAATTTCCACTATCATAGGAGATTGGGCACTCCCTAGATCTAATGTTTACCAACACCTCACAATTTTCCTGCGATTCACCAAAGTCTTTACTCTGAAATGACCCCTAATGTATTTGCTTCCAGATTCCCACACGCAAGGCGAGAGTTAAATCACCTACTCGTCAAAAAATTCTGTCTAGACAGTGGCAGAAAATTACACCAGTATCATGGGCCAAGGAGCAGATGTCCACTATCAACTATGACAACTTAGACATGGATCAATTGCTTTCTGTTCAAAATATCTTATTGATATTTATATATTTATAATACATAGAGACAATACAAAAAATATTATAATAAAGCGAAAATACCTACAACAAAGTACAATAAAATTATCGAAATATATAAATAAATTGTAGTAGGTAAATAGAATAACAATTTCATATGAAAATAAAAAGGGAAGGGAAGGGATAAATACACAACTGGAGCATTAGGCATTGACAGAGCTACTATAAGAAGAAATATATAACGTAAACTATAAGCTTATACAATCATTACTTAATATCTAAATATATGTCAACAGGCAACCAAAACGATTGAAAAGAGATCGAATTATGAGTAATCCCCTTTAAAAATAGTTGAGCCCCTTTTTTCGTAAAAAGAACCCATGACCACCATGCATGAACAGATAATGAAGAACTATCTTTCCAACAATAAGTAAAATTTATTAATTCTGCTGAAATTAGAAAATTGAAAAGTTTACTTTCTAAAACATTTACATTTTGTGATAAACTAATAGACTTGCAAATCAACACTTGATAAGAAATATCTCCTTGAATTTTTAAAATCTTAATTATAATATCCCAAACATCTGACCAAAACTGAAAAGTTAAAGGACATTCAAATAACATATGCTTTAAAGTACCAGGATGTAATTTACAATGCCAACAATCTGCAGAAGGAAGTAGCTTAGAATTGAATAAATGTAAAGCGATCCATAACCGATTAAATAAAATATAAGAGTTAGTTTGGTATAGTGAAACAGGAAGCCAACCAGATATGCTATTAAGCCATATATCTTGCCATGTTTCAAAAGATAATGAAAGTGACAGCTCATTATTCCAAAAAGATGAAAGCATATCTATATTGCTACCAAGAGTGTCTGATAACTTTTTGTATAAAATAGAAACAGCATGAGAAGAAGAAGAAATTGTTTGAATATAAATTGACAAATCGGCAGCAACATTAGAAAGAATAGCATCTGGAAAAGAATCAAAAATTGAATTTCATAAATATTGGTATTTTGTAATATTGGATCTGCATAAACCAAATCTAGATTGTAAAGTTTCAAACAAAATAAAAGTATTATTGGTATACACATCCTTAATATAAAAATACCACCTTTAATCCATGAAGACCAAAAGTTAACAAGCCTATTCAATTTAATGACATTACTATACCAAAGTGAAATATCTTCAGTAGCAGACATGGGGGAAAGAAAAATTAAATCTAAATCACAAAACATAATTTTTGTAGATTTAATAATAGATGATTTATGAAAAATGATGTAGTAGTAGACATTGTTATCAAAGAAGAAAGTGGGTGAGGATTAACCAATGATTTCTCAACAGATAACCACACAGGTGGGATATTTAAAAAAAGAATGAGTAAACCAGAGTGAACTTTGTTTTAAAATAAAGGCTTTATGATAAAGAAAAAAATCTGGAATACCAAAATCAGCATTACGTTTGGGAATTTTTATTAGTTCGTAACCAATACGATGCGATTTGTTATTTCAGAAGAACTTAGATAAAGTTTTATCAATCTCTTTATAAAACGTCAATGGAAATTGAATCGGGAGCATTGCAAGGGTATAAAAGATTTTAGGCGCTAAAGTCATTTTTATAGAATCCAATCTACCCCACCAAGAAAGATGTAAGTATGACCAATTAGATGTTTTGTCTTTAATATAATTTAAGATAAATTCACAGTTTAAAGTAATGGTTGATTTTATGGATTTTGAAAATAAAATCCCAAGGTACTTCAATTTACTCTTTTGCCAAATTATACCATTCATGGGAAGCATATCGGGAGTACAATATACATTTAAAGGGAAACATTATGTTTTGTTTGCATTTAAAGTATAACCAGAAACTGTAGAATATTTTGATATAGTATTAAATAAAGATTGAAAAGAGGACAAAGAGTCGCTTATGAATAAAAGCATATCATCCGCATATGCAAGGGATTTAACAAGAACATCTTTAATAGTAATTCCCTTAATCTCATCACATTCTCTAATTGAAGCAAGGAAAGGTTCAATGCCAATTAGAAATAAAAGAGGAGAAAGGGGACATCCTTGTCTTGTACCTCTAAAAAGAGAGAATTGATGGGAAATGTGATAGTTGATAAATAAACAAGCAGTCGGAGCAGAATATAGAGCTGAAATCATACGTATAAATGATTCTCCAAAATTGAAAACTAACAACGTATGAAATAAAAATAGCCAATGAATGTTATCAAAAGCTTTTTCAGCATCTAAGGCTAAAATACCTGAAGGAAGTGGTAAAGTAGAACTCTGTTCAATAACATGAAGTAAAGTTCTGGTGTTATTTGCAGAAAATCTATTTTTCATAAAACCAGATTGATCAGGGTAAAAAATAGAATCTAAAATAGGGCCTAAAATAGTAGCGCATATTTTTGCATATCATTTACAATATTGATTTATTAAAGATATGGGGCGATAGTTAGAGACAAGAGTGCGATCTTTATCTGGCTTTGGGAGCACAATTATTAAAGCTTCCGTAAATGAACCAGAGACCTGTAGATCCAAAAAATTCAAAAAGTTGAAATAAAAAAGGTAACAGGTGCGATTGAAATTCTTTATAAAATTCTGCTGGTATCCCATCAGGACCAGGAGATTTGTTTTTAAGGGATTTAATGGCTAAACAAATTTCATCTCTAGTGATGGGAGATTCAATGCCATTTTTATCGGATTGCGAAATCTTGGGTAGACCACAGGAGGCTAAAAAGGAATCAATTAAAGACTCATCATGAAAATCAGGCATGTTATATAATTTGGAATAGAAATTCAAAAACTCATTTGCAATATCCTTTTGAGAAAAAGCAACTTTACCATGAGGACCATGAATTGAATTGATTTGAGCTTTGTCTTTTTTATGCACAAATAATTAGCTAAAAGTCGGCCAGATCTATTGGTGTTAAAACTAAATCTGGCTTTAGCATTACAAATTTGGATGCCAGCTCTCTTACTAAGGATGTAGTTAAATTCATATCGTAATTTTTGGAGTTTAAACTTATGTTGAGGATCATTGGAAGTTGTAAAATGTCGTTCATGTTTTGCAACTTGTTTTTGTAATTCTTTAATATTCGCATTGAAAGGTTTTTTATCATGTGCCATAATGGAAATCGTTACCCCCCCTAATATAAGCTTTGAATGCATCCCATCTGTTAATCAAAGAGGTAGAACCTTCTGTATTAAATAAGAAATATTCTTTAATGGCTGACAAAAGTTTAGGTTTGTTCTTTTCATTTAATACTATACCAGTGTTCATACGCCATCTAGACTGTTTGGTATATGTTGAGTCTAAATTCAAAACTAATGAGATCGGCGCATGGTCAGAGATATCAATACTACCAATTCGAGGATCTTTAACAGAATTCATTAATTGTCTGGAAACTAATTCGGGAATAGGAGTTATGAGGGTTGAAAAAGAAAGAAAAACTTTTTTCTGTGGGAAAATGTAATCTCCAAATATCAACTAATTTAGTGGTTTGAATGAAGGCTTTGAACGCAAAATACACTTTCGAAGGATGAAATCTAGTAAGAGAAAGTCTATCCAATAAAGGGTCATAAATAACATTAAAATCCCCTCCAACAATTAAAGGAATATTTCCCACTTTTAAGACCTCTGTAGCAAGATTGGACTAGAACACAGGATCATCTGCAGTGGGGCCATAAACATTAAGTAAGAATAAGAGTGAATCATGAACTTTAATTTTAGTCAATATATATCTACCATTTTCATCTGAATGCTTACTTAAAATTTGACAGTGTAATTTTTTTGCAAAACAGATAGCTACACCATTTTTCTTACCATTAGCTGGAGAGGAGACAATCGTATCAACCCATTTCTTTTTCATATAATTTAAAATGTTGTCTTCAATATAAGTCTCCTGAATAAAACAAATATCAGCCTTATAATTTCCTACATAATCTAGAATTTTTGTACGCTGAACTGGATGACGTAATCCTTTAACATTTAATGACATTACTTTAAGATTATGAACATTAGCCATAGTATATGAGAAAAGAAAAGAAATCAAGAAGAAAGACGTAGGAGAAAGAAAAGCAAAGAAGAAATAGGCTTAGAAAGAAGAAGAGAAAAAAGTAGCTTCAAAACAAACCAAAAGATAGATAAAAAGAAAATACATGGAAAAATCGACAAACAAAAGACATCCATGTGAAAAAGTGAGAAACGCGCACATGCTTTACAAGCATGACCAGAACCGCTGGAGCCCTATATAAGGAATAATCAGAATTGTGTCAGAAAAAATATAACTAGTAAAAGTCAAGTAGCAGAGTCATTGGTATCCATGGAGTGCTGTGTCTGTTGATCCCAAAAATTTTTCAACTCTTCTGGACGATGAAAAGATTTAGAAAAGTTATCCTTCCTACTGCGCATCGTTGACGGATCAAAAATACCATATTTGTAACCCAAACTCTGCAATTGAGGACGAATAGCAGTGAAATCTTTGCGTATGGAGACAGTTTCTTTAGCGAAGTCTTGATGAATGAAAATTTTGTTTCCATTTACCATCAGTGAAGGTATTTCTTTAGCTGCTTGTCTGATTAGCACTAGATGGTGGTGCCGGAGAACCTAAAAATCATTTGCCTTGGTTTGGTGTGCATAGGGTCCCTTTGAGAGGGAATCCTGTGAGCCTTGTCAATCTCGAATTTTTCTGGAAATTTAATTTGCAAAAGACTAGGCAATAAGTTCTCTAGATATAACCTGCAGTTATTTCCCTCAACATCCTCTAGAAAAATAAATATGTGTTAATTATATTGTCTGTTACGGTTTTCCAAATCCAATAATGCTGAACTCATAGGTGAAATTTTGGCCACAAGCGGGGAAAAAGTGTCAAGTTTGACCTTATTATCCTGATTTTAATAGAGTTATCCAAAATTTTCATGGACTGGCTAGCCATTTCTTTACACACATTTTTTATTTCAGAAGCAATGTGTCAGGACTATGATTGCAGTAGTAGGAGCTAGACGTAGATTTACAACTAAGAGTAGTGGTGTTAAGGTGAAAACGTATTCCCATTGGAAGAAAAGACACATTATCTCTATGATTATGCTCAAGCAGTGTATTCAGTTATTAAGTGACTCTCCACAAAAGATGGCTGCAGCTGTGGACTCAACACGCATAGGAGCGAGCAGTCTAGTGTCCGAAGCCTCGCGACTTCGGAAACGCTCAATGCGTGCGAGTTCCGTTTGAACTACGCACTTCAACTGACTTCGTGAGGAGACAAGTTGGATTTCCTTGCGTTCGTTGGTTATTCTGTTTAGACTTCAATTTTCAGTTATCAGGAACTAAATTCCATTTTTCGGAGTATTCAGTGGTAGCAAAGGTACCTACATATCCCATGCGCAACGTGGGAGTCAACCAGAGAAAACGAAGGTGTCTGCTGCAGAGCCGTAAGGTTTGCTAGAGTGTTGCCAGTCAGCGCGTCTTCATAAGGTACCGTTCGATATAATTCTGTGAAGCCAGGAAGAGTCGAGTTTGCTGTCAGCTAAGTGAAGACAAAGCATACGAACTATCTGGGTTATATTTTCTTATGGTGTTGCGAACTTTACAGAGAAAATACTGAAGGCTTCAGTTTATTCCAGTATGAGAACCCTTCACAATCCTTGTACAGATTATCAATAATAGGTTCACCATTTAATAAGAAGCAATAACGGGTAAGATAGCAATAGCAGCAGCTTGATAGTGCTAGTTTTAGCTTAGATCAACAGAGTAACAATATCTATCCTTTCAGGTGCTGTGACACAAACGAGAAGTAGTTATTCAGCATACCTACACAACTGATCACCAGAGAGAAGCAATAGCCAAGGTCGAAATGGTAAACACTATGTAGAAGTTCAATGATTGTTAAAAATCTCATACTTATGTGTAGTTGTTTATTAGTTTTGTCTCCTATGCAGGAGCTGAGTGTACCCAAACCAGAGAATAAGTGGTGCACAGACTAGCAGACTCCAAGACCACGAGGACTACAATTCTCGAGCAAGGCTGTCTCTCTTTTTCACTCCACTTCCCCTTTCCCCCCTGCTTCAGTTATTGCCTAGAAGTCTCTTCGGGCGGTGACTGGGGTGGAGAGGCATTGGGAGCATCGTCGGCTTTGGTGGTTTTGGTGCCAGTGCTTATCTGACAAGTTTGACAGATTGAAGTGCCAACCTTCCCACCTGAGCCGCGATGGCGGAGGGGTTCGATCTTAAGACTCTGGCTGGGATCCTTGACAGGTTGCAAAGCCAGTTAACGCAGTCTGCTGAAGACAATAGGGCTTTGCAAGAAAAATTAAAAAGGTCCAAACAGGAAACTCATTTAATAAAAAAAAATGGAAGAACTCATGACAGGTAGACTTTCTGACCCTGGTCGTAGTTCAGCGGCGGAGGCCGCAACTCAAGTAATCCACTCAGTTGCCCCAGTGGTTCCTTTGGCCAATCCAGAGAGATTTGGGGGTGATCCATATAAGGCGCAAATCTTCCTTACACAGTGCTCATTACATTTTCTCTGTAGGTCAGTGGTTTTTAAGGAAGATCAGGTGATGGTTGCGTTCATGCTGTCCTACATGAGTGGTGATGCGGCGGCTTGGTCGATGCCCTTGATATCCCGTGACGACCCAGCCTTGTACAATTTTGACCTGTTTAAGAAAGAATTTTTAAGAATTTTTGATAGGAGAACTGCAGAACAGGCCATCGACAACGAGTTACTGGATCTAAAACAAGGCAATCGGGAGTTATTAGCGTACATTGCACAATTTAACAAATTGATCGTAGAAACGGAGTGGCCTGCAAGTAAACGCTCCGCCATATTCTATCGGGGTATTAAGGATGAGTTAAAGGATGCTCTGGCGCAGATTTCTAAGCGGCCCCAGGAAATTTCAGAGTTGATAGACTTAGTTCTGCAGCTGGAACATCGATTATCTGAAAGAAAGTCTGAGAAGAAAAAAGATTTCCGGACATTTTACCCGCGATTAGAACGTGTGAAGTCAGACTCTGTTAGGTCAGAGCACACGTCCAGTGAGGAACCAATGCAGGTTGGATCCATCAGAGGTCCACTCACAAAGGAAGAGAGAGAGAAAAGACGTACTAATAATTTGTGCATGTATTGTAGTGTCTCCGGTCATTTCGTCAAAGACTGTGTCAAGAAACCCAAGATCAACGCAGGTTTAAAAGACCAATCCTATCAGTAGGAGGAGTTGCTCTGGTGGGAAAAATTGCAAATTCAACTCCGGTCATCCAGCAATTAATTAACACCCTTCAATCGGCAGCACCACATCTGATGGTGTCCTTCGTAGTAAGGTTTGGGACCAAAGTTGTAAATGGAGTGTCCGTTATGATTGATTCCGGAGCAACCGGCAATTTTTGTGATCTAAAATATGCGAGTGAGATGGGGATTCAAGCCTTAAGAAAAAGCATTGTGAAATGGTTAAGGCTGTAGATGGCACTAATCTCACGTCTGGACCCATAACCGAAGAGACAGAAACGTTGGAGTTAATCGGTCCACAAGAACATCGAGAGTTTCTTAGGTTCAATCTAATAGATGCTCCGCAATTTCAGCTAATCCTGGGCTTGCCTTGGTTATCAGAGCACAACCCGAAAATCGATTGGGAAAGAAGAACGATCGAGATGACTTCGAAACATTGTCTTCAGAATTGTTATTCGGATTGCTGTCAGAAAACTCCAGGGTCTCCGGCTTCGGAACTGGCGCAACTACCTAACAGAGTGTGTGTCTTAGATGTTAAAGAAATTCCTGAAGAATACAAGGATTTGGCGGGTTTTTTGATAAGATCAATGCTGAAAAACTTCCGCCTCATCGTGAGTATGACTGTAAAATAGATCTGGAAGCTGGAGCCAAACTGCCATGTAGTCGTATTTACGCGCTCACGGAAGCAGAAAATCAATACCTTAGAGAATATCTGGACACCTATTTGAAGAACGGATTTATCCGACCATCTCAATCTCCAGTCTCCTCACCTCTGTTTTTTCGGCCCAAGAAGGATGGAACCTTACGCACCTGCATCGATTATCGAGCTTTGAATTTGATGACTATCAAGAATCGGTATCCATTATCCCTCATCTCGCAATTATTGGATCAAGTCAAAGGAGCCAAAATTTATACCAAACTCGACTTAAGAGGAGCGTACCATCTTGTAAGAGTTGCTATGGGGCACGAATGGAAAACAGCATTTCGCACCAAGTATGGCCTCTTTGAGTAACAGTTGATGCCGTTTGGTCTAAGCAACTCCCCTGCGGCTTTTCAACATCTGGTCAATGATGTCTTGAGGGATTTTTGGACAGAGTGGCGGTGGTTTACATTGATGACATTTTGATTTTCTCAGATTGCATAGAAAATCATGTTCAACATGTACGTTCAATCTTACAAAAATTGTGGGAGAACCATTTATATGTGAAACTGGAGAAATGTTCATTCCATGTCGAGCAAGTGGAGTTTTTGGGGTTTATATTGTCGGCAGAAGGTGTGGCAATGGATCCTTCAAAAGTCCAAGCTATTCAGGATTGGTCGTCTCCCCGAAACGTGAAGGAGATCCAAAGCTTCATTGGCTTCGCCAATTTCTACAGAAGGTTTATCCCAGATTTTTCTGCTAAGGTTCATCCAATCACTCAACTGTTGAGGAAAGGGAAAATCTTTTTGTGGTCAGAAGAAGCTGAAGAGGCATTTCAATTTCTAAAAAAAGCTTTTGCTCTGCTCCTACTTTGATGCATCCGGATCCAGATCAGGCGTTCTTTGTTGAGACTGATGCTTCCGATTTTGTTACTGGTGGAATTTTGTCTCAAAGAAATAAAACGACCGGACAACTTCACCCGGTGGCTTTCCGATCCAGGAAATTATCTGAAACCGAATTCAACTATACAATAGCGGATAAAGAATTGATTGCAGTCAAGGAAGCTTTTCAGGACTGGCGCCACTACTTGTTGGGCGGGAAACATCGAGTAACTGTGTACACGGACCATCGAAATTTGCAATTTTTAAAGTCAGCTAAAACTCTTACTCCTCGTCAGTTTAGATGGTCTCTATACTTTTCTGAATTCGATTTTGTGATCACGTTTAAGCCAGGCGTTAAGAACGGGAAAGCAGATGCATTATCCAGAATGAATCAATCAGATGAACCGAGAACTCCTGTTGAGGAACCCATCATTCCGTTGGGAAAAATTGTTGGGGCTATTCATCTGGAAGATTTTGCTAAAGAGATTCGTGAACATTGTCCTATTCAGGAGCTTGAACGATGGGCTGCAGATGATAATTGAAAGGCAATCAGGGACGCACTACCATACTTTGAAGAAACTTTATATCTTCCTACTGCAACTTTGCAACAGAAGGCACTTGAAGGGTGTCATGACAATTTGTTGGCTGGACACAAAGGCATCAAGAAGACCTTGAACTTGTTACAAAGACATTTTTGGGGGCCTAACATGGCTGCTCAGGTAGGGCAGTATGGCGCAACCTGTGAGTTATGTATCAAAAGCAAACCATCTAGACAGGCGCCACAAGGTCTTTTGCAGCCGTTACCCAATGCCCCAGGTCCTTGGCACACGGTGTCCTTGGACTTAATTGTAGACCTTCCACTTAGCCATGGGTACACTGCCTTTTTGGTTTTGGTAGATACCTTCTCCAAAATGAGTCACTTTGTTCCTGTAGAATCAGGAATCAGTACCGACTGCTCCGCAGTTGGTCAAACTATTTAATCAACATGTAATTCGATCCCATGGTATTCCGCAGGTGATAATTTCAGACAGAGGGGCTCAGTTTGTGTCCTGATTCTGGAGGAGTTATATGCATAGTTTGGGTGTTGACGCACGATTTTCGACCAGTTTCCATCCTGAGACCGATGGGCAGACTGAACGAGTGAACCAGGAGTTGGAACATTTCTTGAGACTATATTTACTGGAACAGGAGGGAAGCTGGTCGGATTTGTTGTGGTCGGCTGAATTTGCATATAACAATGCAGTACATGCATCTACAGGATTTACCCCGTTTTACTTGAATTATGGTCGTCATCCTAACCTTATGATGGGTAAATGTGATAACAAGATTCCCACTGTGTCTGATTGGATTTCAGAAGTTCAAAGATCCTATCAAAAGGCTCAAGTTAATTTGCCCAAGGCTAAAATCTCGTACAAGAAACAGGCAGATAAAAAAAGACGAGTGGGAGCCAGTTTCGCAGTGGGGGATCAGGTTGGGTTGTCCACTAAACATTTAAGGCTTAAAGGTAATAGGAAGCTTCATCCACGGTTCATTGGGTCTTTTAAAGTGATTAAGCTAATAAACCCAGTAGTGGTCAAATTGCAGCTTCCTAAAAAATTGAAGATTCACTCAGCTTTTCACATTTCCTTGCTGAAAAAGAACCCTCCCAATGTAAGACTCAAAAGTAAACCTACACCAGTCAGAGTCAATTCTAAAGAAGAGTATGAATTTAGTCAAATTTTAGACTCTAAAATCTCAAGAAATAAACTGTATTATTTGGTGGAGTGGAAGGGTTACGGTCCAGAGGAGAGATTGTGGGAACCCGCCACCAATGTACATGCACACAGATTGACAAAAAAATTCCACAAGACTTACCCCTCAAAGCCTCAATTGGGAGGACCCCCTTTGAAGGGGGATACTGTCAGGACTATGATTGCAGTAGTCGGAGCCAGCCGTAGATTTACAACTAAGAGTAGTGGTGTTAAGGTGAAAATTTTTTCCAGTTGGAAGAAAAGACACATTATCTCTATGATTATGCTCAAGCAGTGTATTAAGAGACTCTCCACAAAAGATGGCTGCAGCTGTGGACTCGACACGCATAGGAGCGAGCAGTCTAGTGTCCGAAGCCTCGCGACTTCGGAAACGCTCAATGCGTGCGAGTTCCGTTTAAACTACGCACTTCAACTGACTTCGTGAGGAGACAAGATGGCTTTCCTTGCGTTCGTTAGTTATTCTGTTTAGACTTCAATTTTCAGTTATCAGGAACTAAATTCCAGTCTTCTGAGTATTCAGTGGTAGCAAAGGTACCTATATATCGCATGCGCAATGTGGGAGTCAACCAGAGAAAACAAAGGTGTCTGCTGCAGAGCCGTAAGGTTTGCTACAGTTTTGCCAGTCAGCGCGTCTTCATAAGGTACCGTTCGATATAATTCTGTGAATCCAGGAAGAGTAAAGTTTGCTGTCAGCTAAGTAAAGTCAAAGCATACAAACTATCTGGGTTATATTTTCTTATGGTGTTGCGAACTTTACAGAGAAAATACTGAAGGCTTCAGTTTATTCCAGTATGAGAACCCTTCACAATACTTGTACAGATTATCAATAATAGGTTCACCATTTAATAAGAAGCAATAACGTGTAAGATAGCAATAGCAGCAGCTTGATAGTGCTAGTTTTAGCTTAGATCAACAGAGTAACAATATCTACCCTTGCAGGTGCTGTGACACAAATGAGAAGTAGTTATTCAGCATACCTACACAACTAATCACCAGAGAGACGCAATAGCCAAGGTCGAAATGGTAAACACTATGTAGAAGTCGAATAATTGTTAAAAATCTCATACTTGTGTGTAGTTGTTTATTAGTTTTGTCTCCTATGCAGGAGCTGAGTGTACCCAAACCAGAGAATACGTGGTGCACAGACTAGCAGACTCCAAGACCACGAGGACTACAATTCTCGAGCAAGGTTGTCTCTCTTTTTCACTCCACTTCCCCTTTCCCCCCTGCTTCAGTTATTGCCTAGAAGTCTCTTCGGGCGGTGACTGGGGTGGAGAGGCATTGGGAGCATCGTCGGCTTCGGTGGTTTTGGTGCCAGTGCTTATCTGACAAGTTTGACACAATGGTATCTGTATTGACTCGAAGAGCCTGAATTTCCTCTAAAATTAAAGATAATGAGGACTCCGATGACTCTACCACTTTAGATTTAACAGGAGGAGGAGATACTTGTTGTTGTATTTTATTGTTGATGGTACTTTTATTTTCCATTATGAAGTAAAAAAGACCAAGAATATAAGTGCAGCAGTTAAGAATTGTATAAGACAAGCAAAAAACTGTGGAGAAAGCCTAAAAAAAATGACTGGTACAGCAGCTAAAATGGGCTGGGGGAGTGGCCAGGCCCAAGCCAGGCCCTTTCCTAACAAATCACCCCGCCCCCTTGACTAACTTCCTGGCTGTACCTTCGAGCTTGTCTGGGAGCAGGAACCACAGGGCAAAGAAATCCACTTCCGCCGCACAGAAAGCTTAAAAAATGCTCCACAGGTAAGAACAGACGTTTAATAGTGCAGCGACCTCTTTAATGAAATGTTCTGACTGAAAATCATCGTTTATTCATGTAAAATGGGCCGAAAACGAGCGGAGACTCCTATGCAGCGGCCATCTTGAATCACGTGTTCACGCGATCTCAGATCAATCGCTTTCTAATGTCAACAGTGCACTGAATTCTGTTTTTGATAAACTAGCCCCTCTTAAACAGTATGAAAAGAGTCTACACCTACCTCACGCACCATGGTATTCAATAGGACATAAGACAGAGAAAGCCTTGTGCAAAAGACTAGAAAGAAGGTGGCGCCAGTCTAATCACCCCACTGACATAAATACTTATAAGCTGGCCTTAACCACATATCATCGTAATATCAAGAATGCTCGCAAACTATATATAGGGAAGCCAATCGCTAAGGCTAGAAACTCCTCCTAAACTCTTTTTAAAACACTCAAATCCTTTTTAAACCCAAAGGCATGCTCGTCAGAATCAAATTTGTCGTAACCACTTTGCGATGCCTTAGCTAATCACTTTGAAGAGAAAATTAAAGTGATCTACCAAAACTTCCCCAGCACTCTTGATCATCCTGCTGAGAAGCAGGTAGACTTTACTCTTCTTCCTGAGGGTATTACCAATCTAGGTAAATTCAAAAACGTTTCGCTAGTGACAATTCAGAACCTTTTGATCTCAGCGAAATCTGGTTCACCCATAACTGCCTGCCCTCCTAGACCTCTCATATGAGCTGGCCCCTTCAATCTGCTCTCTATTTCATCTATCAACAAGGGAAACATCCCGTTAGACTGGAAGACGGCCCAGATCAGACTCATTAAAAAAAGCCCAATCTGGCATCAATGGATATTACTAACTACTGGCCTATCTCGCTCCTGCCTCCACTGGGGAGGTTGCTGGAAAAGCACATTATTAAGCAACTCACAAGCTTTTTGAAGTTAAATAGCTGATTACACCCTTCTCAGTCGGGCTTTAGATCAATATGCAGCACAGAGACGGGTCTGCTAGCGGTCACCAAACGCATCTAATGTTCTCTCGATGCAAATGAACCTTCATTGCTGGTGCTGCTGAATGTGGCAGCAGCATTTGATACAGTATCTCATCCTAGGCTTTTTGGTAGGCTACAAGAGTTTGGGATCCATGGAACGGCTCTACAATGGGTGGCTGACTTTCTGGGCCCTTGTAAGTCACAAATCATGACTCTAAATAGCAGAGTTCCACAGGGTTCTTGTCTCAGCCCCATGCTTTTCAATATTTATGTGGCACCCCTCATCAAAATGTTGGCTTTGAGATCAAAGCATATGCGGATGATACTCAGCTACTTTTTTCCTCTGTCTAAATCTAAAGAATCTTTTTCTGCTGGGATAAAAGCCATTGCTACCTGGATATCTGAAAATTGACTCCGGCTAAACACCGCAAAAATGGATTGGTGGCCATCAGAATTAGGTGTGGCCCCTTCACCAAAACTAGAGGTAAAAAATCTGAGAATCCGGCTGGACCAATCGCTCACTATGAAAATCTCTGCCACTATAGTCTCATGTTTTTACATCTTGCATATGCTGAGAAGAGTCTTTCCTTTATTACCACTTTCCACAAGGAAAACTTTAGTACAGGCACAGGTTATCAGCCATCTAGACTATGGCAATGTGCTTTTGGCCTCCGCAAATGAGAGGTTGCTATCTAAGCTTCAGGTAGTACAGAACACCTCCGCAAGTTTTATCTGTAACCTCTCCCTAGACCAACATCCGCCCCTCTTCTACAGACCCTACATTCGCCACCTGTGAGAAACATAATTATTTTTAAGATCTGCTGTCTAACTCACACGGCTCTTCATGTAAAAGGGCCAACTTATCTATCATCAAAGGTCACCCGATATACCCTTTTCCAGACTCCTTAAATCATGCAACAAGGCTTTGTTTAAAGTCCCCAGGTTCAGAAAGGCCAGGTCAGGGTGCAGATCATTTTCATTCCTTGCCCCCAACCTGCGGAATTACCTGCCACTGCAATTACATATTTGTAAAGACCAGTTCTATTTCAGGAAATTACTCAAGACTCACCTTTTTTAAGGATAGCCCTCTTTATTTGTTGTCCTGGTCTCTCATTGAGATACCCCATCAGGGGTGATTTGAGCTCGTAATAAATCAAAATAACCTAACATAACATAAGTAGTTTTTGATAAAAATATGCACAGGTAAGTAAATGCTTCAGAGCTGTGCACTTTTACACACAATGCAGTCCTATGGGAGGAAAAGTCAAAGAAGCATAAAGGTAGGTATAGTCAGTTTCAGGGGTTTACCTTCTGTAATAGAAATAGTTGTAACTCAAGGTTCAAAGTACTACCAGCAGTTCTTTGGGAACTTCAAGGGTTCTACCGGTGGTAGGGTGCTGGTGAGGCTAGTAGCTGGCACTACAGAGAATGGGGGGGCACCTGAAAAGAGGCTGCAGAGGTGGACTTGCGGGCTAGTCCTAGGGCTCACAAATGGAGGCTCAAGTTGCAAGGGGTCTTGGAGCACACGGCACAGCCCGTTCACCGTGACCCAGTGCGGAGGGCTTGGGAGCAGAGTGATTTGGTTGGATGGGCTGATGCGCAAAGATGCACCTCGTGGTCAGGAACAAACAGCTGGAGGATGAGAAATCAAGGCAGCTGGGTCACTGTCAAAGTGGGTCTCCATGATGCTTATATCCCTCGAGAGCTGCTTCATCCTGGTGCAGTGAGTCCAGACTGGGCAGTCACAGTCGGTGATTGGTGCACAGTGTCTGGTACCCCGTGTGCTGGTACGGCACAGCTCTTGTTGGTCCTGGTGACTTCACACTTGGTGGGGAGACAGATCTGACCTACCAGAGCACATGTACCTTCTCCTGGTCATCTGTATTGTTGGTCAGGCTGGAGAGCTGCAATGCGGTGGACCAGACTCTACTTATTAGTGCCTGTAGATTGCAGGGGAGTAGCTCCTCTACTTCAAGGGAGTCTTGCAGTGCTTGTCGAGGTACTGGCAGGCTACCCATGGCTTTGGTAGTTCTCCAGCTCGCAGGATGAGTCACTCTGTTGTGATTGTCGAGAGAGGGCTGAGGACAGCAGGGTTTTTTGGGGAAAAATCCATTACAACGCAGTCATTACAACAACCTACCTTTACAACGCAACGGTACCAACGCAACTGCCTTTACATTGCATGTCATTACAACCCATGCCCTTACAACGCATGTTACTACAACGCATGCCATTACAACACGTACCATTACAACGCATGCCATTACAACACATAATAAGGTAAGCAAAGGAGATTCTTTTCGGATTAGGGTGGGTATGAGTTTTGGGGTACATGGGAATAGTATTTTTTACCCCTACACTGTCCAACACTTACACTACTGTTGCCCTAAAAGTAATATCCGTTTTAATGGTATGCATCGTAATGGAATGCGTTGTAATGGTAGTTTGAAAAAATGCGTTGTAATGGCATGCGTTGTAAAATCATGCAATGTTATGGTAGTTGCAATGTAAAGACTGCGTTGTAAAAGCGTGCATTGTAATTGCATGTGTTGCAGCGTCATATATACGGGATTTTGACAAAGTCCAAAGTACTGATGCAGCTCTCCCCAGGCAGTGACTCTTCTTTGTCCTTCTTCTGTTGATCCATCAAATCTGAAGTTCTGTGTTAAGCGGGCCATCTAAATACTCAATTTAGGAGTGTTAAGGGGAGTACCAGGTAGTAGCCACTGGACTGCCTACCTGTAGGGTGACTACACTCTCTACATGACCATTTCCTGTGGGAAGTGGGCATAATTAAACTCACAACCAGAAGAGACAAGAAATTACACCATCTCTCACTTTCCCGAGAGATCTATATTACTCACAAAATGAGAAGGACACATACATAAGACATAATCAGACTAACAAGGAGAGGGCAAAGAAACAGAAACAAGGAAAGAAGACTGGCCCACTTAGCTCCGGGCCATAACAACCCAAGTTGGTAAACAACAAAAAGAGCCACTTTAGGAAAACCCATTGGGTTTTTAAAATCGTCCGCACCCACTAGAAAGTGGCATGCTTCATCATAGGGGAGCTGACACGCCCTGGTGCAATCCAACGTTCAGGATGGAGTGATATTATTTTGAAAGAGAATAATGAAACAAAATTATTTAAAAGTAGGGATCCCAAGAGCTGAAAACAAATTTGAGTTTAAACTGTTTAAGTGTTTACCCTTTTATAGTTTATTATGGGTCCCACTTGGCAGGATTTAAAACACATGCTAAATGGGTATATGAGAGAACCAATGACTCCATTACCCTGTCTGCTGTACCGATATGTTTAAGCCTATCACATTCCCCCAACAGGGTCAAAGGCCTTCCTCAGGATACAGATCCCTTGTGATTTGTGATTTGTCATTCTTCCTCCTAATCAATACCTTTATGGTAGGGAGAATATATGGCCGTACTTGCCCTTAGTAGACACACTTAAAAAGGCATACCATGGTTTCATTGATCACAGTCCAAACCCGGGGAATAGAGTGGGAACATCACCCTGAAGTCACACTTTTGTCAAAGTGCGATGTGGCCGTGTAAGCAACTCTGCTCCCTCCAACAGAAGTGGGCATAACCCTGACCCTAATAGGCTTATTCTATCCAATACACAATGGAGGATTCTGAAAAGTGGGTCCACATCAGCTGGCCCGCCCTAGGGGTGGTGTTGACCAATTGTGGGCACACCTCCTAATCTAACAGTCTTGCTGCCAAAAAGTGTGGTCAGGACAGGGAGTTTGCACCTCTACTATCTGGAGAGGCCCGGGGTCGCATAGAAAAGGGGGCAGGGCCTTTGAAGGTGCCTGCCCTGGAATGGCCATTTTGCTTGGACAAAGCGTGAACAATTCTGCACAGTGCAGGCTTTGTTTCTGTCCTCCAAGAACAGCTTCAGGAGGTCAAAAACTTGTCTAGGGTGGCTGGCTGGTCGAGACCCGACAGTCAAAACACTAGTAGTCAGTACGTTTTCAGGGGCCACCTCTGAGATGCCCTCTGGGTGCCTCATTTAATAAATCCAGCAATGGCATCAGTGTGGATTTAATAAGATGAGGTGTCTGGTACCAAACACCTTGGGGTACAGTGAAACCATGATGTAGCTGGGGAACCTATAATGGTGGGTGTTCAGCCCATGTACTTGTTATTGCTTCCCAGTGAACTAGTAATGTCTAAGGGTGAACTTAGATGTCACTGGGACTCATCCCCTCCCGAAATATGGTGACACATGGGTATAGTGCCCCCTGCCTTCAGGCTGAAAGGCCTCCTGTAGGGGTGACTTACCTATACCTCATGCAGTGCTTTGCTGAGATGGCACAAAGAGGTGTGTGCTATGCCGACTCTTAGGTTTTCTCTGCACCAAGACACGCAGGTTACAATGGCAGTTTGCATGAGCTTGGTGAGGGATCCCTTAGGGTGGCACAATTCGTGCTGCAGCCCTTAGGATCTTCTTTAGTTCCAAGTCCCTAGGTACCATGGTATCACTTACTAGAAACTTACAAGGATCCTAAAGGGGTGCCAATTGCAGAAAAATGGTCCAGATTAGGGAAAGAACACTGGTACTGGGGACCTAGTTAGCAGAAACCCAGCACACTCTCTGCCACGTTGCATCAGACACCAGGCTCAAAATAGGGGGTAACCATGTCAAAAGGGGCACTTTCCTACACTTTCTCTTTGGGTGTGTCCAGTTTGTTCAATTTCCCTGATTACCTGAGGTGTGAGTGTGCTTGGCAATCTTCTCTAATGTAAACTTTGGTATATAAATTCTGTGATAATTTGCAGGATAATGTGTCCTCGTTTGTTCTCTGGTTTTATTTTGATTGTAGAGTAATCATATTTAGTATTACTGGGCTTGCCATTGAGCATCAGTTTTATATTATATATTTCTTCTTCCTTCTATCTTTCTATCTGCCAATAGGGTTCTTTCAAATGTGATCAATAGGGGTGGCATCATGTGATGGGATAAAATAAAGATATAGGGGTTCCAAACTGTAATTGCTTTGATCTTTGTTATATTTCTGGAACAGACTCTCCTACATTACAGATAGCAGCTCCTTTCACAGCAGAGAGATCACTATCAGGAAGGCATTTATCTGTAAATATTTATTTTATTTAGGGATTTTGTAATGCACTAATAACCACCAATTGCGAGCCTCAGTGCGCTTACAGGGAAGGCTCAGATCCGACTATGGGATTCTCAATCCCAATCTTAAATGGACACAGTAAAGGATCACAAAGGTGATAAACCACTGGGTATAATTAGTCAGTACCCAGGCCAGATCAATCTTAGGCATCTGAGAAGTGGCCTGGGATGAAGTTTATGTAAGTATAGTCACTAGGTGATAGCATTATTTGAATGCCATTTGAGAAATAGTGGGTCTTTAAGGATTTCCTGAATTTGAAGTGACCCTTTTCCAGTCTGAGGTGGTTAGGTAAGAAATTTCAGATGGAGTTACCTTGATGCGGAAGATTCCGGGATCCAACCTTTTATATCTGAATTCTTGGGGTAGCAACAAACTGTTGTTGGCAGACTGGTGAATCTGGGGTGGTTGATAGATAAGAAAAAGACCAGCAACATCGTTTGGAGTGCAGTACTTTATAAACTTGTGAACAAGACAGTGAGTTTTAAACGTTATCCTTTTCTGCATAGGAAGCCATTAGAGAGATTTGAGAGCAGGGGTAAAATGGTCAGGTGGTTCGCGATTAAATACAAGTCAGCCATCATAATTTTCAACTCACTGGAGTTTACAGGGGGAAGTGATAGGAAGTCTGGTATATAGTACATAATAATAATCCACCTGGAACATGACCACTGCACGTTTCAGGGCAAATTTCTGCGAGCAGTCTGTCAGAGATAAGATTAATTTTAGTTGATGAGGTGAAAACATGCATTTTTCTTACTCCATTTGTCATTGGAATGAATGTGAAATCACTATTGAAGATTACTCCCATTTTGTGTGTGTTCAATATACTGAATTGGGGGCAGTGAAGGCCAAGTTGGCCATCCAAGAAACAAGGATTGGAGGGCTGAAGGAACTAAAAAGCAACATTTTGGTCTGTACCCCATTTAGGCATATCCACATATTTGCATCCACTGGTGAATATGGGAGAGACGAGGGAAAGCTTGAGAGAATTTTTGGGGTAGTTTTCTAGTTTCAGGAAGAGCTGCGGTGTCTTCAGCATACATGTGGTATCCAAATTTGAGGCAATCCAGCATTTCAGCTATGGTGGCCATGTAAGTGTTCAATAGAACGGGAGATATAGCAGAACCTCAATTAATGCTGGACGTTCTTGAAAGAAAAGGGCTCATTTTTGCTGGCTGAATGCAAATTTTGTGGGCAGGGAAACAATAGCAGTGTACTACTGGCTATACCGACTGAGGTGTCCAGTCTGCTTATGTCTACTTTGTGGTCAGTCAGCACACAGGTCAACTAGTATCAGATGACTAGGGAGACGTTGATCGCAGGCCTATAGGAGTTCCTTTCTTATGTTTAGCAGAGAGGTATGCGGTCAACCAGAATGGCTGAGGTCATGCTTTGCACTCCCTTGTCAGGACTGGAGGTTGCCAACCAATGCCTAAATAAGGCTATTAGTTTCTTCCATAATACACACATGAATAGAAGCATACATAATGCACACAAACATACATGCATGTATGGGCACATACAGAATTCCAAATATATACCCTATGTAAATGAAAGTGAACAAAAGAACCATGGTGGGAGAAAGACAGCAAACAGATTTGAACACAAACTACTATCTTGATGTCACCTCAGTTGTCTGGATTCAGGTTAGGTAGATCCATATTCAGTGGTCCATTTTACCTATACATTATGACCAAAACTCAAAGTGGAGAAGTTCAAAGTGGCCACCCTACTGTCCTGGGCCTAAGGGAGACATCTGACACTGTCCATTACCAGATGCTACTGCACATACTTCCCCGACAATCTAAAATGTATTGTTAAAGACAGACAGAGCTTGGTACACCTATCACCTTTCATTTCAGCCCCTCAGCCCTACACTGTGGCACTCCTAGGAGGTCCATCATCTCCTATTCAACATCGACCTAATCCCCTATAGTACCTGATCAGATTGTTCAAAGTTACTTGTTATTAACATGCAGATGATGCTCAAATCTTTCCAAAAATAGATTGCCCGAAAGAGTTTTACGAGCAGTGGTGGCTGCCAACAAATTCAACTGGTGTGGCAAACATTTGATGCACTGACAAGCACTGAAACAAAGCAGCACTGCCCTTAGGCTTAACACCACAGCTCTCCATCATGGTCCATTTAATCAATGTATATAATGGGCAACGATTAAGAGCTCTGGAGTTGAGACTGAAGTCACTTCGAGTATTCCACAGAGCCTGTCAGAGAGTTAAATTAAATTTAACAAAAAGCTAAAAGATTTACTAAACCTCCTGCCTCTGTGCTTGGTGCTCCTCTCTGTGTCATTGTCAGTGGCTCTAGCACAGGCTCTCATAGCCTCCGCCAACACCCCTCTACCAATCAAGATGCTGCTCTCCTACTGCTCAGGCAGCATGAGAGAAGCACCAGGATTGGCTGGAGAGCACTAGCTCCATACTCACTGAGCCACTGGGGTCCTGTGCTAGCTCTCTATCCCTAGCTGTCTAAGACAGCTGGGTAGAAAGGTTTAAAGTGTGCATGTCAGGCTGGCTGTTGCAAGACAGCCGGCCAAAGTGACCTGCACACTCTAAACTGGAGTGAGCCCCACTCCACTGCTGCCAGTCAGCAGCATTGGCCCTGCCCTAAAATACAGCTTGGGCTGGGAGCAGTTAAAAATAAAACTGCAATAACGTCATTTTATTATTGCGCTTTCAGAAGAGGGGCAGCACTGCTCTGCCCTAATAGAGGAGCTGCCGCTGTGTACAAGTCAAGGCTTGATGGTTGCCTCTATGCCACAGAGGCATGCATGATGAGTTATCACCTAAATCTCAACACTGCACAGATTGAAAACATGAGCTGTGGACAATGGCACAAACTCTAGTCTACAGTCATATGGCACAAGGAACATGATGCCTCCCCAACTACATCAAGAGAGGTGAGAAAGATGGGGGTAACCATGTGTTAGACCTGCTACCATTGGCGTGAGTCTCCCTTCCATTTTTTCTGATTGCCTCCTCTATTTTTTATGTTTTGCTGGTTATATGCTTAGGGCACTGTGCCACTGATATTCCGTGCCACAATGCAAGTGCTCCCTATATTAAATTGATGCATTGATTAGTGACTCCATGATTGGGTTATTTGATTTACTTGTCAGACCCTAGTACAGTGCACCATGTATGCCCAGGGCTTGTAAATCAAATGCTGCTGGTGGGCTTGCAGCGCTGGTTGTGCAACCCACAGACTCAGCTTGTAAAGTGTGTCTCAGGCCTGCCATTGCAGAGCCTATGGGCAGTCTAGTACAGCCATGTTGACTTGGTAAGTGCACCCACTTGCCAATCCCTAAACCTTCCCTTTTCTTCATATCAGACACCCCTAAGGTAGGCCCAAGGGCAGGGTGCATTGTAAGGATAAGGTAGGACCTGTGTGTGGCATATCCTAATAGTGAATTCCACCATTTTCGTGTTTCACTATTGCAAGGCTACATGTTCTCCATAGGCCAGAATGGGTAGTTTGATTATTACATCTTATAATCCTAACTGACTCAGGTAACATGGTAGAAATTTGAGTTTAGTATGTCTGAACTCAGAATGATAAAATACATATTTTAGTGAAGTTGGTTTTAACATCCTGTGTTTGAAAATACCACTTTTAGAAAGTAGGTATTTTCTTGCTTAACTATCCAAGCCTGCCTCTGCTATGTTGTGTAGTGTGTGTCTGGTTCTGTGAGTGACAGGGGCTGGGGGATTCCAGGAGACAGGGTGAGTCAGCACTGGGCTAAATAGAAAGATCTACATGCAGATGGGTGGGAGGAGTTGCACCTGGGACCTGAATAGGGCTGGACCTTCCCTCCACAATGCTGGCTCCACCTCCTGTGGTGCGTCTGATGTCTCTGCCCTGCAATGTGAATGGATAGAAGGAGTCATGTAGACAGAGTGCTCCAGGACTGACTAGAAATGGTTTGGACCAGGCAAAGGCCTCTCTGCCTTCAGAGTACAAAGAGAAAAGTAGTATAAATATGGGGACCCAGACCCGAAGACTTTAGATCACTTCTGGAACCTCTGCCAAGGAGAAGAACCAAAAGAACCAAAAGAAGCTGTAGGAGTGGACTGCCCCCCTGCCACTGTGCTGTGTTGCTTTGTTGGCCTACAGTGGTGTCTTCAGTGCCAAGCAGAGAAGAAGGATCTTTGTGTGTTCTTCAACATCTTGCAGAATATTTCTCCAAGGGCTTGAACTTGTGCTTGCCTCATGCTGAAATCTCAGAGACAAAATACTTCACCATAAGCTCCCTTCTGAATTTCCTTGCTGGAAATTCTATCTGCAGAAGCCTGCCTGTCGCTGGAAGTGTGTCGCCGCTGCAGCTGTAGTCGTTGCATCACCGGAGAAGCGTGCCGCCTCCGCATGTCCACAGAAGCGTGTCTTCGTCACAGGTATCTGCTGTTGCATCACTGGAGAAGCGTGCCGCCGCCGGGAGGGTTGTCATCGCATCATTGGAGAAGGGTGCCGCAGGGCCTGTTGCGGCTTTAAAATACAGAGTCGTTGCAAGGCTGCCAGGGCAGGTACGCATCGTCACATCAAGGGCGCCATCTTATCGCATCACACCAGGATTGTCGCATCGCATCAAGGTGCCATCTTGTGCATCGCAAACGGCCTGCAGGCCGAGAATCTATGCAGCACCTCCACTCCGATAAGGATCAAGACGCATCCCCTACTCTGTGCAAGCATTGAGGCGCGACGCATCATCTCCCCCGGAGCACGGAACCGACGCATCTCCCACTGTTGTATTTCTATCTAGGACCCTAATTCGATATTCCTGATTTATGCCCTCATGTGGTTATAATAAATAATATACTTATAAAGGCATAAGAATCATATCCATATTTAGTCGTAGCCCATGCAGTCCAAATTAAGCAAGGCTACTTCCCCAGACTACTAGAGAGTACAACAAGTTCTTTAAACAAAACAAATATCCAGCAACCTGGGAAATCCCCATGCCTCTGTTTTGATTTGTCCTAGAACTCCTGCGAGCACTGAAAGAATGGCCAGTTCTTAGTGATATCTTTATTGACGTCTTATGTCCAACCTTACGTCAAACCCGGCACCTTTCAGGTATAAATATACCAACGTTGCCTTAAGCAAACACACGGTGGTTTGGAGCAGAGCGGCTATCTACTTGCCCGAGAGCCCAGCTGATGGTAGAGCCCACGGACGCCGCCCCTCCCTTTTGCCGCACTGAGAAAGACGCTGTCTTTTTCTCCAGCCGAGAAAATCCAGCTCCGGTGTTTCCAGCCGCCCTCGCGGGTTGCTGGGATATCGAGTCCTGAGAGAGAGATACCAGACCTCATGCTTTCTATTACCCAGGGACGGAGCTGACTAAACCCTTAAGAGAATTCTTGACTCAGATTCTTGGCAAAAACCAACTTAACTTAAACTGCTACTTACTAACTCCTTCCCACGTATTAGGCTTAGGCCAGGTACACCGGGGTAGGCGTATTTAGAAGCACCAGTTGAGTACGTTAGTCAATGTATTTATGTATGTATATATTTTATCCATTTTAAAGTATCATATGGCTCAGAAACCATATCAATACTTTTACAGTATTATTTCATAATACTCCTTTTACTGTACGCACTTTACTTTATGTTAAGTATTGCAATTGTGGCAATTCATTTCTCTTGCATGAGAAAGAAGACTGCTCAATAAATAACACCTTTTATTGAAAACGCCCGTCTCTCTATTTCTCTGCACTCTGGTGAAACAAAGTATGGACGATTGACTGAGTAAAACAGCTGTCTATTGTTTTCACACGACTCTAGAGATACACTCTTATTCTGAGGGAGCAAAGTTGTCATGTTTATGGTTGTCAGAAGCTAATCCCTTCTTGTCTATCCAGGGAAGTTAAACTCCTCCTTGTTTATTCGAGAAAGTTTCTAGTGACCTCTGAGCTAGCTGGCAAAACTAATTAAGTCTAACATAGTCAGTTGAGACCTAGTCGACCTCAGTCCTACGTCTACACTGCTGTTTATATTATTCCAAAGCGCAGAGCCTATTGGGAATATAGGAACTACACTACACCACTTTGCGAGCCTTTTGTTTGTTTTGTATTAGGCATCCAGGTACTTTTGTGAGAACTGTGTCGCATTTATCACCAACTTGAACTAAGTAACTTCTACCATCTTTAAGTCAATTTTTTGTACAGTATTGTGGATTTTTGTCATTTGTGGTCTTGTGTTAAGTCTATATAAAGAATACTTATTTTTATAAAACTTGTGTTGTGTCCATCTGTAGTGTTTTCACTGTATTACTGTGAGTATTCACAAATGCCTAAGCACTGCCTCTGAGATAAGTCTGTCTGTTTGTGCCAAGCTACCAAGGGGGTGAGCAGTGGTTATCTAGGAGTGGTAATCCCCTTGTCCTGACTTAGAAACAAGGGTCCCTATTTGGACAAAGGTTTATACCATTGCCAACTAGAGACCCCCAGTTCTAAGACCATGGTTTCAGAGCTATCCCTGAGAAGTGCTGTCCCAGAGGATCTGTAGAAGTGCACTTCATCAGAGGATTAATGAGTTGCAGATATTTACAAATCAGTCTGTTAAATTTTCACAGAGAATCAAATCAAGACATACTTCCTCATCGTTGGAGGATCTGTCAATCACTACTTTGGGGATGATCCTTCCATTGCAGTCTTTCCTCTCGTCATCTCCACTGCTTCCAAGATCTTGTCCAGATTGTGTTGATTGTTTCTCAGCATTTATAAGGTCTAAGGAAGCTTTACTTGCTTTCTCTTGCTCCTGCTGACAAATAGAATAGAGTGTCATTGCCAAATGCAACTCAACCAAGCATCACACTGCGCATACTCTGCAAATTTGAGAGCCTGTGAAACTGAATCACAAAATGTGTGACAAACATATGCATTTTAAGAGTGGAGTTACAACATTCAGGAGTCTGCAATGACTGAGAAGTATCCTGAAAACGGACCCAGGCCACTACCATGCACCTAAAACCTCAAAATGTATGTGTTTTACTGCTGAGGGTGCAACTAGGACTTGATGAATGTCAACTAAAAATTGATTATAGTAACTCAATGTACTAAGTGCTTGCTGCTGAGAACTGTGTGCATAATTGCCAAGTTGATGAAATGAGTTCCACTGGTTTGGACAACAATGTTGCAAATTATCTTTCCGCATTCACTAACTATTCCTTGTAATGATGATGACACTTCTATGTATGTCGTTCGGATGAAACAGAATTACAACAGGCAAATCGGTTTGCCCTAGTTTTATTGGTAGAGTTGCTGCCTCCCATTGCTAATCCAACCCCTGCACAGTTCTCCCACTAACCTCACAGAAACTGTTGGAATGTGTATAGTTTGAAAATTGCCTAACTTTCAATGAAGCAAGCAGCCTTCATTTTTCAAGGACTTAGCGAGTTCCTTCCTGATGGTGCCTGTGAGGAGTAAACCGGAACAAGTGACTTTGGTTGGGCATGGTCAAAGCTACCTACATAAACAAAAGATCTGGCCTTTTTGTCCACTTTCTGTATCCTGCATCATGAGCTGCTACAAAAGCAAGAGCTATGCAACAGCCACTCATTTATTAGATTGACACCAGAATCCAATCGACAAAGTGAACACATATGGCCATCCCTAAGGAAACTAGAATGACAGTGCACCTTCTGTAGCCAGATGCCATTGAGCTGTACAACACCCACAGGAAGATTTACTTTTCACTGACAGGTTCTTACCAACTATAATTCTGAATGGTCATTTGGTCTGGACCAGTTGCTACTATTTCTGAATATAAGGTGAACACTTTCACTTATACAGCGTGTTGGACCTAGCTCTTATTGTGGTGTCTCCCCCAGATTTTATCTGTCTGTTGCTAAACCCGTTTTTTGATGGTGAGAGTTGCTAAAACATGGGAACATTGTCTTACACCTGATTGGCACATTTAATTTACTTACAAATACCTCGTCTGTGTTGCTGAATGTACCCATGGCGTGTAAATTAATTGCTACTAGTGGGCCTGCAGCTCTCATTTTGCCATCCACTGCATTATCACTTTAAATTGTTCTCAGGCTTGCCATTGCAGCCTGTAGTACAGTTTTACATTACCATTTCGACCTGGCAAAACAAACCCTTAAGTAGGTCCTAAAAAGCCAGATGGGATGAGTGCATTGTACTTAAAAAGTGGGATACCCAGGTGTAAATTTTACATGTCCAGGTAGCAAAAAACGACTAAATTATTTTTTCACTCCTGTAAGACCTATCTTTCCATTGGACACGATGTGGTTACCTCATTACATTTAATAAGTGCTAACTTATGAGTGGGAGCAGTAAAATTATCATGTCTGGACTCAAATGAATTGTAATTTATAATCATTTTAGAAAGGTGACATTTTCCTACCCTAACCATTTTGTGCATCTGCGATTGTCCTGGGTCGCAAGACTATGAATGGCCTTGATGTTGGAGTGTGTGTATTCCTGACGGACAGCGAGACAAAGGGGACTCAGTACAGGGGAGGAGCTGTTCTCTGCTCCAATTACACTTTCAAGAGCTTGGCTCCAGCACAAAGGAACTTGACACAAGACTTTTGTTACCCCAGAACTATGGGAGCCTTGCCAGGAGAAGGGAAGACCTTTCAAGAACCAGATGTAGGGGCAGTATAGGGTATCCTCCCATTTCAGACACTGACACCAGATATAAATATTGGCCCTCCACAGCCACTTTTCAGTACACTCTTGGACCTGTAGACATTACAAGAGGATGGACTGTCTTGCTGCCCAAAAGACTGTCTTGCTGTTTGAGGCCTGCCTAGCTGCCCAGAGGACTGTCCTGCTGCTTAGGGCCTGCCGTGTACCCCAGATTACTGTACTGTTACTTGAGGCCTGTCCTGATCTCTGAGAGTGAAGACGGGAACCGCTCCCTTCATCCCAGGCTACCTGAGTGACTTCAAGGGTCAGTTGCTCTGCCCCTGGATGCCTAACTGGTGGAAAAGAATTCGGAACTCTCCTGGAGCCAACTAAGAAAGTGAAGAATCTGGGGGTCATTGTGGACAATATCCGGTACACAGTGATCGGCCGTGAGGGAGTTCGAAGCACACATGCCTCGAAGATCTGACATCACATTCTGCTGATATTGCTCACAGTTTGGCCTCACGGCGCCCTCTACTTGACATAAACCTATACCCTGAATTTATCACTAAAGTTCATCACTTCTGAACCACGGGCAGGTCAGCCGGAACACTTCTTTTACTGGCTGCCCGATGCTTTTATTGACATGGAGTTGCAAACTATCCTCATTGATCAGCCCAGCCGGGTTGGAATTATCACCGGCAGCAAAGACTTTTTTTCAGCATTCAGCCCTGAAGAAGTCGCAGAACTATTTCCACATGCGACGAAACACGTGTCGGCTGGCGTCTGTTTTTGCTTAATGAAGCCGGAGCAACATCTTACCTATATGTTTATGTATTTTTTCCAGTAAAACTGTCAAATTTGTAGTAAATATACATACTGTAGATTCACTTTGAAGTGTGCCTAGGTTCAGATTTAATTGTGGACAAAAGTCTCACTAAGACATCCTCACTGGCTCCCAGTCAAACATCGGGCGCAATTTAAGCCCTTTGTACTGTCTACAAGGCCCTAAAAGAAGCAGGCCTGACTACTTGAAACAACAGTTTCAATGGTATGTTCCCAGAAGAACCTTGCGCTCTACTGCAGCAAAGCAAGTGATTGTACCCCCCAGTTAAAAAAAGCTAGCTGGGGTGGTGGGAGTTTCATTACATGTGCTGCAAAAGCTTGGAACAATCTACCATTCCACCTCAGAAATGCAACCGAGCTCCTCTCCTTCAGGAAAGGGCTGAAAAACTGGTTATTTACAATATATTTATTCACTCAACAGTAACCTTTTAGGCAGTGCTCAGCGCCAGGATACCTTAGGATGACAGTCGCACTTTAGAAATCATATTAACATAACATGTGTTCTGAGCTACAGAAACACAACAAGCTCTAGAGACCTCCATGCAACTGTCCAGCTAACCAGCTGCAACTGGACCAGCCTGTACCTGCCTGAACCATGCTGCTGGCCTCTGCTGGAGTGACTCCTAGTATCCAAGAGGGGCCCCCCAGGCATTGGGACCCTGGTTCCTATCAGTGAGAGCTCCTTCACAAGAAACCCCTGAAATTTGGCTCCTCTGCACTGGACGTGCCTGGACCTCCAACTGGACCTGCCTGAGCCTTGCTGGCCTCTGCCAGAGTGTGTCCTTATTCAGCCGTGGCCACTCCAAGTATGAGTGGTGAGGTGGTGGGGCCGGCTGGGGGTGATTCGGAGCGACAACCTCAAGGAAAAATTAAATAAATAACTAATTTGCCCTTGTGGTCGTCTCTCGAAATATCCCGCCCTCACTTTCCCACTGCTCTTACCTGCAGCGGTTGTGGCTGCCTTGACTCCTAAGTGGTGTCTCCCAACGTCCTGAATCCTTGGCTGGTGACATAGTGCACTCCTCTACAAGAAAAAAGGGAAATACCAAGGCTTTGGGTCATTCAAGCTGCAACGCTGCTGTCCGTGACAACCGCCGATATAAAGATCTAGGAAACCAGAATTTTGTGCTACACCATCTACCAGTGACGACCGGCAACAAATGCCCATGGTGACTCCCAATGTGAAGCTCTAGCAACTACCAGTTGCGACACCCGACCGGATCATTGCACTACAGCAACAACTGTCTGCAATTCCAGGCCATCTCCTTACGGCCTCCTCCACTGCAAACATAACTCTTCATGCCGGTCTTTACAAAGGTAATTTTTTTAGTGGGACTAAGCTGATCCTTGTATCCAACCCATGCTCCATCGTAGTCGCCCTGAATTAGCAAGACCAGATGACTACAAGTGATGCTTTCTGCGTTTGAACACTATATTTGCCTAAAACTTTGAAATTGCCTATCTATGGTTATACTGATTAGAACTTTGTTGTTCTGGTCTCAGTCTCATTTTATTTATTAAAATATACTCTATTTGTCTAAATTGGTGTGCTATTTTTTTGTGTTGTTATTAATTTATTACTGTTTGTGTACTGCATAAATACTTCACACATTGCCTCTAAATTAAGCTGGACTGCTTTGTACAAGGCTACTATAGAGTTAAGCAGAGGTTAATTTAGTGAATTTTGTGGTTCCCCCTGACAAGACTGTGGTTGTTGCTTTCCACCCCTTAACCAATATTCTGATTTCTAAGACAAAGTACAGCATTTGACTTGCAGGGGCTGATACTGTTTATCCCTGAAGGAGTGGAGATTATACTCTATGGCCTGACCAATCCCTATGCCACCTCCAAGTCATACAAACTGCTACAGCAAGTGGCTGTAACTCTTTGAGCTGCTAATAGCAAATGCATATTCCTTTCTATGTCTGGAGTGAGGAAGAGAAAGGGACCAGTGCACTGAAAAACAGCTGTCCCAGTTGTATTTTTATTTTATTTTAAAAAAGAAAACATTCCGCCACCCCCCGCCATTGGAGTTATCTCCTATGGGAAAGGAGGCAATAGACTGTTTTCACTGCCCCTTACCGCCAGGGTTTTGCTGGCAATGACGGGCTGTGAAAACTGACCTGTATGTCCACCCAACCAAATTCGATTGGTTAGATAAAGAGGTCTGCTTTCACCAGCCTTTACTGCGCTAGGCAATCGGAGGGGTGTAACCATGGCAGACTTGGCAGAGTATGAGTAGTCTCTGCCATGGTTACACTTACTGGCCGCCAGCATGTAAAATCGGCGGGCAGACAATCATCTTGGCAGTAAGAATACTCTGTTGCCATTGTGACGGAGTATCCTTATCTCCAAGATTTAAATAACCCTCTCAGTGTCATTTACTGTCCAATAAACCATTTTCCAGAAACCACAATACACATAACAAGGGTGTTCAAATACAAGGGAGTAGTTCTTAGTTCCAAAAGACACCCTAATTCATTCCCCCATGTAAGGGAGGTTACAATGGTTTTGCATCTACAATTTTCAATTCTTAAAAAAGATGAGCAATCTAATCATAAATCTACAATTCTCCCCGACCAAAAGATCAAAAAGAATCTCTATGAACCGATACATACGCAGAGTAACTCCTGTCCAACGGGGATGCTGGCCCTGTCATCCAGGTTTCCAACCTAACAGTGCAGTTATGCTAAGCGACATTGAAAACCGGAAAGAAGTACACTAGACGTGTAGTAAAACTACAAACAGAAGGGTGGCTACAGAGCTGACTTCCTGTAAAGCCCCTGGTTGCCCAGTGGTCTTATCACCTATGGTGTAATGTGTGTGCGTTTCTGCACACACTCTTTGAGTGTGTAGGCATGCTGGGGTTTCTCCTCACTATGGCCTTTGTCTATTTAGGAACGCCGGGGGGACCTGCTGCCCAGAGCTGTGCACCCCTTACAAAGCAGCCGTGAGCCTCGGCATTCCTTAATTAGCACGCGTTACACAGGCATTTCCTTCCTCTGGACAGACTGCCAACGACTGTCCCGTGAAAGTGATCCTTTTTATAGAGAAGCTCATAAACCCGCTGCCTGCTCTGGAGTCACAGAGGGGACCGCGGAGGGGCACAGTGTGGGCAGACCTCATAATGGGAGTGAGGAATTCTTATTACAGCGGAAGCTTCACAGTAGCAGGGTGGATGCTGTGCAGCGTGGGGATTACTACCCTAAATGTTACTCTGTAAAGTGACCTTGCAACTTTTTTGTCCTTTTTTTTAGCATTTTTTGCATATGTATAGAGTATGGCAGTGATGAAAGGCAATCTAAAAATTATTATCAGAAGTATAACCCATCATGGTAGGTCCTTATTTGATCAATTCTTGACGGATGAATGAACACAACAAAGTCTGTCTTGTGATCCAACTCATTTGTGCTGCTGGTGAAGAATGAGTTGCCCGCTATCTCCCATGAGCCTGGTTACAGAAGTGACCCGGCCCATCTTTATTATCAGTAAATCGGAAATACCGGGTCTGGCCTTCACAGTTCACCCCTGGGATTCTGACTGCTCCAACAACCAAAATACCCAGAAGAAAAATCCAGCCAGATGTGGAAAAATCAGTACATCAGTACAGTTAAATCCGATTCATGCTGTGATTCTCCGGAACCAAGTGGATCAGGAGGGTATGGTCCAGTGTTTCCAACCCCTAGAGATACCGTTACCCCTGGAAACAGTGAGGCATATTATCAAGGGCCATATCACCGCTTTTTTGGCTTTAAAAGCCAAAAAAGCATTGAGCTACTCATCGCACTATTAACAAGCTCACGCTAACCCTTGTTAGCGCTTGTTTTCGCGCGATGGCTGCCGTTTTTGTATCGCCCTGCATGCCATCGCTAATGACATGCAAAGTAGGCGTTCCTGAGTAAAACAGCATGGGAGAACCTGCTAACATGGCTTCGCGATATTATTAAGCCGGTAGCAGGCCCCAGGCATATTATCAACAAACTGCGATAAATATCGCAGAGCGCGCTTAGCTCGTTTTTTTCTATTGCTAGATTTCATCGCCGAGTTAGCGCGGTATTATCAACGCTTATCTTAAAGGCGATAAGAAATCCAGCGATAGCAGCAAAAGGCGGGAACAGCGAGGGAAATGCAACGATATTTTCTGAGTGATAATGAAAACCTTGCTGATACGCCCCTGTGGCCTTAGCCTTGCAATCCACCTCCCATTATTAAGATGGCTAAGTCAACTTTATTGGCGTATCAAGAGGGAGAGAGAGGACTAGAAAGCTAGTCCTTATCCCCTGAGGTTTATATGTTTATCAACAAGGACTAGTTGGGTGTGACCATATTATAGGACTCTGAACTGTATTGTCAGCAGGCACCTATTAGGTTTTTTGTGAAGCCCTCACCCACCAACCTAGTTGGTGGCATGCTTCATCATCGGGCACACCCAGTGACACCTAATGTGTCCCAGGTGTGCTTCGACGCCTGATTACAGCTGAGCAGGTATTTTTCTGAGAGTGCAGTGTGGTGAATTGTGCAGTGAAGTTAAAACGGCTAAACGGTGGTCCCAGTACCCGAGGGTGAATTCAATTTTTATATCCTGGTGCTATAGGTGTAAGAAGGGGATTCCCTCCTCAAGCATACGCTAACGATTTGTTGTGAGTGCTCCCTGGAGTGATTCGGCAAGGGAATTGACCGGGATTCTAGGTCAAGGCTTGCGGGATACCTGTGGGTGAGGGCTTCACAAAAAACCTAATAGGTGCCTGCTGACAATACAGTTCAGACTCCTATAATATGGTTACACCCAACTAGTCCTTGTTGATAAACATAAGTCAACTTTATAGCAGGAGTTAGATTCCTGCGATAAAGGAGGCTTAGCGCGATTATTATCATCGCTTCCCGGGTCTGCAGCTAGCTTGATAATATCGTCAGGCCGTGTTAGCAAGTTCTCCCATGCTGTTTTACTCAGGAACGCCTACTTTGCATGTCATTAGCGATGGCACACATGGTGATAAACAAACAGCAGCCATCGCACGAAAACAAGCGCTAAGACGGGTAGCGTGAGCTTGCTAATAGTGCGATGAGTATCTCAGCGCTTTTTGGGCTTTTAAAGCCAAAAAAGCAGCGATAAGGCCCTTGATAATATGCCTCTATGTCTGTGGCCGGAATTAACAGGCCCATTTAGAGGCCACTCATAATGAGGCCCCTATAGTGCTATTATATGGCCAAAACAAATTCAAAAGCTTTATTCGACAGCATTGTCATAAAAGCATTAACACCCTAACCTATACATCAGTAAATACTATTCTAGAATACAATCACATTTTTAAAAAACACATTAAATTCAAAACGCTGACGAATCATGACTAAAAGGAACGCATTTACTGCTAAAAACTCAAGTTCACTACACATGATTAATTATAATCTACATAAAATCACGTTACATTTCCTCTAACTCCACTGGCTAAAGTGCGAGTGCGAATGATCCATGCCCATCCCAGGTATTTTGCTACTGCAATTGCTAAAGGAGGGGAGCTGTTTGATTCCAAAATTGCTTCCTGGCACCTACGTGTCCCTAAATTCTGACACGCTGGTTTTAACCACCTCCTTCTTGGAGAAGCATAAAGAGGACAGACAAACAGAAAGTGCGAGATGTCCTCAACCAAGTCTTTGCAATGGTTGCATATATTAACATTGCTAGGCGACCACTTTTGTGTGAAAGCGTTAAGGGGCAAGCTACCAGCTCTAAATTGGAAGTACAACTTTCTATCCATAGGTTTTGTAATAAAATCCCAGTATAGTTCACAAAATGGAGTAAATTTGATTTCCAAATACCGGGATGTTAACATGGAATGTGGGTTAGAGGTCAAAACAGATTGCAAAGTCATGTCCCAGTACATTTGTTTCACAATCTCCTTTGATGGAAAGGCAGTTGGGTCAGTGTTAGTCCATAAATGGTCTAGATGGAGTTTTGTTAATAGGTTCCGGATCTCATTGAGCCATGTTACTGTATGGAACCGGTCCTTCTTAATAATGTCCATGAGGGCGGAGGCATAATGACCTAGCTCCGGCGTTCACATTATTCGTCTCCAGAATAGTAATGGGCGCAGTCGAGCCAGGTCCTCAATCTTTTTCCTCCCCAGGTCATACAACAGGGGGATTGTTGGTGTGCTCTGTGGAACGCCAACGAGACGTCGCAAAAACTTGTTCTCAGCAGTAGACAAAATGTTCAAGTTGGCAAAACCCCACAACTCTGAGCCATACAAACAGGCACTTAGCACCTTCATACTATAAATCTCTAACACAGGATGGATAGGTTTGGTTAATGAAGATTTATGTTTAAGTGCTAGGGCCCCTGCTAGTTGATGGAACTTTAAAACTGCTAAGTCAATATGGGACTTCCATTTCATATTGCCCTGTAGGGAGATACCAAGATAAGTAAAAGCCTCCACCTGTTCTAAGGCAGCCCCATTAAAAGTTATTGTGCCCCTAAATGGCTTTGCTGGATTCATACTCATAAACTTAGTCTTTGAAGTGTTTAACTCCAAGCCCCGGATCTGGCAGAAATCCCTGAAAGCATTAATTGCCTTCTGGAGGCCACTAGGAGTTCGTGATACCAGCAACGTGTCATCAGCAAACATTAATACTGGTACACGAACCCCGTCCAGTGTTGGGGCATCAGTAGGGGATTTCTTCAGGTAGTCCACTATGCCATTGATATATAATGAAAATAAGGTGGGAGCCAGGACGCATCCCTGTCTGACCCCACGCTCTACAGGGAAAGAATCAGTTACCTTGCCCTGGGCCCCCCACCTGATCCTAGCGTAGTTATTTTCATGCATGCGGACTAACAATGTCAATAGTTCGGGGCTGATACCAATTTCCGCAAGGACACTCCACAATTTTTTTCGTGGGACTAAGTCGAATGCTGACTTTAAGTCAACAAATACGGCATACAATGGACCATTGATCAAGGTCACGTTTCTCCAGTATAAAGTTAGAAAATAAAAGACCTGGTCAATAGAACTTGTTAGGGGGCGGAATCCGGCTTGGAAGGGGGAGAGAACATCCTTCTCATCTATCCAAGCTTGTAGTTTGTTTTGTATCAGTCGACCCATCAATTTATGTGCAGAATCGATAAGACTGATGGGTCTGTAGTTGCTTGGGAGTGTCTTATCACCTTTTTTAAAAACTGGGATGATCTCCGCACCCTTCCATGAATTGGGTATGGAAGCTCCATGGGCGATGGAATTTGCTAGCCAGACAAAGTATTGGCACCATGAAGCCCGGTCGCTTAAGAATACATCGGCCGGTATTCCGTCCATTCCTGGTGCTCTCCCCACAGACACCCCATCCAACGCTATGTTTACATCACCCAGGGTAAACACTTCGCCTTTAAAGGAGACCATCGGGGAGGTAGGTAATGGCCTGGGTCCAGATTACATGCATATTGTGGCTTAAAAAATGTCTATCCATAAGTTCTTTGCAATGTTGTTTTGTGGACGCTCTGCTACCCCCCCCTGTCCCATTTTACGATTGCCCAAACTCTTTTTGCTTCTTAGCTGCACATGCTGATTTGAGGTAAAGCCAGTGATTTTCGTCCCAGAGCTTTTTCGCTTTGGTTTGTGCTTTTCTGTAGACATCCCTGGCCTTCCTCACTCCTTCTCTGTTTTGACTCCTTAACTCAAAACTAAGTTTCTGACGTGCTCTTCTGCATGTTTGATCATACCACCCCTGTTTAGTGGGTGATTTTACCACCTTTTTTTGGCCTACTGGTTTTAGAATGAAGCCCTGAATTTTAGAAAAAAACTCAGAGTGTGCCTCCTCCATAAATCTGGAGAAGTTGGGTTCGGTACAATGTTCTTTCATAATGTTAATCTCAGAGACAACTAACTTCCTTAGATCTTCTAACATCTCTGGCTTCTCTATCAGTCTGCCCCACCTTACATGGCGTTGGTTATTTGTGGAGATAATATCCAAAGTCACTGTGCCCCTTCCCTGGCTTGAAGCTCGCACCTCCTGGTTAAGTTGTATGCTCAAGCATAGTGGGTTGTGGTCACTCTCTAATCTAGATGCGATGCTCATATCTACCAGCCTGTGCCAATCCCTCACATCCACTAGGATATAATCTATTCGGCTTTTTGCCCTTCCATTATCAAATGTATGGACGGTCAGATGGGGTGCGCCCATTAGCTGCTCTTAAGCCCCTTGCTAAGCACAAGCTCTTGATTTGAATTGCTACCTCAGACCATCTCTTGACAGATGGCAGGTCCAACTGGGGGATTCCCCATTTATTATCCTCTTCTAAGGTCATTTCACCGTCCTCCGAGCCCAAAGGTTCGAAGGTCGTATTCATGTCTCCACCCACCAAGATAGAAAGATGAGATGGAAGGAGGTCAAGATCATTATCAAGTGCTGTTATTACCTCTGAAGTTTTTCCCCCTGCAACTCCCCTAGCATATATGTTATAAATGGCCATCTCTTGGCCATTGGCCCAGGTGATCGTAATTGACAGTATGTCACTATTATTGAGGGATCTTTCCTGGATATTACAATGCGAAGATTGGCGCACCCAAATAATCAATCCCCCTGATGGCCGCCCTTTGAGGTTCTTTTTTGCTGGGACATAAAAATTTAGGAAACCATGCCGATAGACTGGGTTCACTGCCCAGGTTTCCTGAAACATAATTATGTCATGGTGCTCTATGAATTCACACCATTTTGAGGAAATAATTTTGTTAGAAATACCAGCAAGGTTCCATGATAGGAGGTTTAGACTTCTATTATCTGGTATAGCTATATCCTGGGACGGCACTACATTTTGCCTACTGGATACTAGGCCAAAATTAGATAATAAACTGCATGTCCTGTTGCTACTGGGATTATTAGAAGTAGATTCGAGGATCCCATCAACGTTTTCCGGAACTCTATGCACAGAACGTACATCCGCGAGATGTTTCTCTTTGCTATCAAGCAAGACAGGCTCATTGGCCCTTTTCTCGACACTACTTGACCTAGTATTTGTGAGGCTGACTGAATTGTAATGAGCTGCAGCTTCTGTCCCATGAAGTCAGTCGCACTCATTGAGGTCTGATAGAGCTGAGAATCTGTTTTCAAGGGACACACCCCAACTATTTTTTGGACCAATAGTGTTTCCCTTTTTTACCACAGTGTTCCATTTGGTTCTTAGGATTGTAGGATTCAAGATATTACCTCGTCTGGCATAGAAAAAATCTAATGTTAAAGGGATGATCTCAGCGGTTCGGCGTTGGGGAGGATATATATTCGACAGAATGTTTGGCAGGACTTCCGGATCTGTAAAGTGCAGCACCACGCAATCCCCCCTGAATTTTTTATGGCCGCCCCCAATCCATTCCACTCTCCTTGCCTTCACTATCTCTTCTGCCAACTGATGCATACCCCCGGGTGAGAATGCCATGTTTTGAGATAGCCAGTGCAGGGCCTTACTCCTTAGGGAGGGTGTATTTTCTATTTGCCCAGGTTTCAAATGGGGGACATTGGCCAAGACCAACACTAAGGGGGAGGCCTCCACAATTAGCTCTACTGGGCCCTTCTCTGCCCTGGAATCTCCATTCTTATCCCTTGGGCCTGGTCTTGGGGGTACCCTATTGTCTAAATCCTGACCCCCTCCCCCCGAATGAGTAGTCATAGTTGGAAGGGGAGATACATTCTCAGTTGACCCCGGGCAGGAAACTGTTGGGATCTTTTCGGTCTCTACTCTAGATGCTACTTGAGTGGGGATATTTGCCACCTCTTCTAATGTCTTCTGTAAGAGCCCCCCTAATCTATGCACCTCCTCTGTAAGATGGTCAATTTTTGCCAGAAGTGGTTTTGTAATGGTCTTAATCTTAGTATCTAGGATATTTACTAATTTCTTGAGCTGGTCATCATCCAGGAGTATTTTTCCCCCATTTAGACCCCTTTCATCTTCTACATCCCTATTGGGGGGTAGGGTATCTAGTCTTTTCTTGCTTGAGCGTAACCCACCACGTTTGGAGAGGCCCTTGTCCCCCCCTCTAGCGCCTCTAGGAGCTGGGACCGGCACCGGGGGCTCGTCCTCTAATAGCACTAACTCTTCTTCATGTGTATTCTCTGAGTCCGACACTGCTAAGGTCACTAATAACTGTGTTAATGTATTATTATCTTGCTCATCCTGCAAGAAAACCTCATTGCTATCATCTGGCTCGGGTGTTTCAACAGGCATATTTTCTACCATACACAATGAAGGGGATGAGCTCAAGCCCAGTGAAGATCTTCTATCATTGTTAATTTTGGCAACCACCTGAACTAGATAGTTGTCGAGGGTATTTACTGCTAGGGTGGTTTTTGACTTTGACATGCTACACAAACACAGTAGGTGACCTTTTCCCCAAGAGACACACTAGATAGTAAGCAAAAGAGAAAATGGGACAATGTGTCGCGCTAAGTTTAGAGAGCAATACTCCAAGGGCTCCACAATAATAACAAATAACAACAACGACAAGTCACGGCTGGTATTTTGGGCAGCGTTCTTGGCCCAGTCCAGTCTCTGCCTGTCGCAGACTGTCCCGCCCTTGTCCCGGGCTTCTCCCGGGCTTCTCCCGCGCGCTCCTGCGCAGCGGGGTACGGCAGTTCCTAATAACGGAAGGAGGTGGTTGTGGGGCGGGGCAAACAGGGAGAGCGTCCAGGTGCAGGTGATGAGCACGCAGGGACTCCTGGGAAATGGAGTCCCTGTCCTGGCGCTCGCAGCCCTGCTGCTCTACTCTATGCCCTTAGTCGCCTGGTGATGTAGCCTCGGTCCAATGATCAATGCCCCAGCAAGATGAGCGATGCGGGACCCGTGCAGCGGGTACCGCGAGGTTCTGAGGTTCTGAGGTTCTGAGGTTGTGGAAACGGAAAAGCAGCAGCCAAATGGAACTCTCCACAGCGTCTTTCAGCACAAACAGTAACGCGTCTCCCAGCAATGCAAGAGCAGGCAAGCACTTTTCACTCGGCGGTCGGGGGGCGGGGCAAACAGGGAGAGCGTCCAGGTGCAGGTGATGAGCACGCAGGGACTCCTGGGAAATGGAGTCCCTGTCCTGGCGCTCGCAGCCCTGCTGCTCTACTCTATGCCCTTAGTCGCCTGGTGATGTAGCTTCGGTCCAATGATCAATGCCCCAGCAAGATGAGCGATGCGGGACCCGCGCAGCGGGTACCGCGAGGTTCTGAGGTTCTGAGGTTGTTGAAACGGAAAAGCAGCAGCCAAATGGAACTCTCCACAGCGTCTTTCAGCACAAACGGTAAGGCGTCTCCATTTTAAGGTAGAACACAGAAGCCATCTTATTTTCGCTATTGTGGGTCGCTGCTTAGGGTTCGATGAAATTAGATCATATTCCCATCCTCCTTCGCCTGTAAATAAAGGTAACATCCTATATTTGTTGTATGGCGCAAGGCGTTTAGCCACACACCTCTTTTGCTTACAATATTACACCAGAGTGATTTGAATGTGATAAGAATAACCCATTTCTCGAAGTTGATTCGTACCAAAGAGGCAGATGAATCTCAGTTGTAAAATTAGTATTGGAAGGAACATTAAAATAAGACAAGATGTTTCTTTCTTGGAGAAATATTGAATTGTAACACAATGTACCACCAGCATTTTTTCAGAAGCTAAACTTCTCTTTGAACTAGCCCACCAGTATGAGCCCCCAGGCTCTTCTTCTCATGCATCACATCCATGTTGGGATTTCCAGCTACAGCCCAGCCACACCCGCCTCCATGCCTTGGTTCTTGTTAGACACCCACACGCATAGACGTACCAGTTTCTGCTGCTCCCCCTGGTGCTGCTTGAGTTGCTCCAGCAGCTTCTGAAACTCTTCCTCCTTCTCTAAGGCCTCTTGAATGGTGGCTTCATTTTGCTCGGCATAAGCCATGGCCACCACGGCCAGGATCAGATTGATTAGGTAGAAGGATCCCAAAAATATTATGACAACAAAGAAGATCATGTAGGTCTTGCCAGCAGCGCGTAGAGTCTGTAGAGAGATAACTTGTTACCTTATGTTCACAGCGAGGGAACATATCCATAATAACAAAGACACTACTTGGTACCAACATTCTACTTGTATGAAAAGCTAATCTTTTATTTAGTTATTTATTTAAAATAATCGGAATAAATCTGAAAATCCTGCAAATATGAAACATAATAAAATCAATATCAGTAGAATAAAGTTCTCAAACTCAATACAAAATTCTATATGTTGTAGTTTGCAATCTATTTTTTAGACAATGTAAGCAGATAGTTTTCCACAGAAGGCTTCAATCCTTTACTTGCCCCGTCCCCTACACATATATTCTGTTTTCTCTAAGTGATGGCCTTGGGGGCTTGTAAATGGAAACTTGTGTCCTTTGAAACAATCTATAAGTAGTAGGACAGTACAAACATCCAGTAACACAGTTTATAAGCTTTTGTTATGTAGCATTATTTCATTGTACAGTACTTCAAGACTCGTAGGCAAGGGCATAATGCTTAGAATGTTCATAAATGTTAGTCTTGATCAATAATACAGCTTTATTCATTTGATCTGCTAGTGAGTGCTGAAAACACCTGTCGTGAAGCTCTCAGCTGCCTGGCCTGTGCTGGGGCAGCTCTCGGGTATGTTGCTGTTTTTAATGAGCCCTTCTGCTGCTGATGGCTGTCACAGGGAGGGGTCCTGCGCCGCAGTCAGCTGAGCCCCTAAGCCATCAATGAGAGCCTTCTCTCGGATCCTGCTAATGTGTTAGTTCTTGCACTGGCTGACTACAAAGAAGTGTTAAAGATGCTATTTAAAGGCGCGGATTCCCAGGGGACACTGCATTGTCATCTGACAGGGTGTTGAGGGAAGGCTGGCAGTGACTGGACATCCGTGCCTACAGCTCTGCTCCTACTCAAAATTACTCGCAGTTTTACTTGATGTTATTAAACCAAAGCTTTTCTTTTATTTCTGACAATTGGCTTGATTTCTTGCACTTGAAGCTTCGTAGAGGTACTTAAAATGTGTCTGGTGAAGCATCGACGAGAAGAGATAGCTGTAAACCAGTAGCAGTGTTTCTCCAGCAGCTGCACACGTGCACTGTTTATGATTTAATCAGATGGAGCAGAGAAGTTATGTACATGTAGCAATGATTCTTCAGCACATTTACTATATAGACTACCACGGACATTTGTTCTTCTCCCATCTATAGGGACTGTATTCACAAAATATGAACAATTTGCTTTTACTTTGCCGCGGCTATGTATTATTTGAAGACGATCCAGAAATAAAATACATTTTACACACAGATTGGACTTGGTTGAAAAGGTAAAGTGACAATTCAACACAATACCGAGAGCTTGCACAAATGGACTACCCATGAGATAAAACGAATTGACACTCTCGCTTGGAAAGAAGAAAGGGACAAGGGACTGAGAGGTGTCACATGCCAATAAAGCATGGCCTATTTGTTTAGTAGGGAGGCCTTAGTGCTGCTTTATCCTTTCATTTTCCACTTGCCATTATCAGGCATAAAGCCACAAAACAGATCTGGAAAGCATAATCGGAGTAAAACTGTGTAGCTGCTTTAGAAACGTTGGGGCAGATTTATGTTAACTGGCGCATCCCCAGGGATGCGCCAGTTAATGTGCGCCACAGTGCGCCACAGCTCCGCCACCCATGGTGCACCGCATTTACAATGCGGCGCACCATGGGGCAAAAATGGCACAGATGCGTGACGCATCTGTGCCGTAAAGGTGGTGCATTGCTGGAGTTGCGTCACAAGCGCGATGCAGCTCCAGCAAGGCTAGGGGGTGCCCCATCTTCACAATGCTGCGTCAAGACCTACCTTATAGATTTCAGGAGGCGTTCCTGCGCAGGAACGCCCCCCCCCTGCGCAGGAACGCCTCCTTATGGCGCAGGGATTTACAACGTGACGCATCTCCCATTGTTTGCGCCGCCATTGCGTCAAATAAAGTGACGCAATTGCGGCGCAAAGAGGCGCAAGGGCCTCATAAATCTGCCCCGTAGTAACTTAAATCTTCGTTATGCCCTCCTGCCACATGACATTTGACCTTATTGTGAGCTAGAAAAGTGCATTGTAATTAAACGTGCACCAAATTAATATAAACATTTTCCTCTTCTTTTGAAAATGTGGGCCTTATGTAGATACTATAAAATACCTATGTTACCTCCAGAATTAGCAAGGTGTACTGTATAATACCAGAGGAGATAGATAGCAAAGTGGGCCAGCAGAGACTCTGTCGAACAGAAACGAAAAGTGAGCATTCGTAGGAAATACCAAATCTTTTCTAACATTACCTGTTTCTCCATGAAAAAAACGGAGGAGATCGAGAACAAAATATGACAAACTGAATGCAAAAATCATGTAAAAGCAACATTCGGAAATTCCAAACAGGATTATGGAAGAGCAACACAACCACAATACGATGTTAATAATGCATAGCTACGCTCATCCACACACCACTGTACATGGTCATCAGTGTTTCAACATGATTGTATCCAAAACATGCTCTTCTTTAGATTGCTGACGTGTGGTGTGTAGGAAGGTAGGATCCTTCTGCATGGTTATCCCGATTTTTTTGCCTGGTGCTAAGCTGTTATTGACTAGTTTGACTGGGGTCCTGCTAATCAGGACCGCTTTCTCCCTAAATTGTTATGTTCCGTCCTTAGGTACAGCCCAGATTGAATACTGGGGTATTCTTATAAATTCCCAGTGTATGGTACTAAGGTACATAGGGCATAGGTGCCCCAGAGGTCCCCCATGGGCTGAAGCATCTATTATGCCACCCATGGGAGACCATTCAAAATGAAACTACAGGCCTGCCATTGCAGCCTGTGTAACCTGGTGCTAGCACCACATACTAAAGATATACGTTTCCTATATCTAGGGTCACTGCACTTAAAACCTATAAGTCACCCCTATAGCAGGCCTTTGCAATCCTGAAGGCAGGGTGCTTGGTTCTAAGTGAGAGAGTGCCCCTGCATGAGAAGGACACCCCTAGAGCCTACAGAGTCCATTCTCTCAGGTTGTCAGTGAAGCAGCCATATACCATATAGAGGGTCACCATGTAATTAACTGATGACCATCTCGAAACTGGATGCAACAAATTCTATCATGTTTGGTATCAAACATGCTGGAATCATAGCTCTACACCGTAAATGGTGTGAGAGGTATGAATCTAAGTACAGGAAGAGCCCTCCGTTAGGCTCTCCATGTCCCCGGTACCAGTCTTCCAGACCCGGTAAGCATAAAATGGTTGCTGTCAACCAGAGACATGATTCTGCAGGAGCAGGGGAAGGCAGAACTTTAGGCATCCTGTCACAGGGAGGTGTGACCACATCCCAGACAGGATTTAATGTATTGGGGCAGGGTGGGTGCCCTTGCCAGTGCCACTCAGTCTGCATGAGGGGCACATTTGGTGTCCATATGCATGGTCCAGTTCATACCAGTCCTGGGAACCATTGACTCCCGCTCTGGCGCAAAACTGGACAAAGGACATGGGAGTAACCTCCCCACAGTCCAGACCCTTCCCTGTGAGGATCACCTGAATCGTTCCAAACCATTCCCTAGGGTACTTAAGGGCTTACCTGGGTGTAGGTCCCTAGACTTATCGTGGAATAAGATTCAGATCAGACACCACTTCTACGTCTACCATCTGGGCACTCTGGACTTCGTTTGGGCTCAACTTTGCCTCCCTTCCAGTCTGTTGCATCGTCTGTGCCTGTGCACTATACAGGAACCTTCCAAGGCCTGAGGGCATCAAAGACACCTTAAGGAATATCCCTTGGAGTGAAGGAGTCACTCCCCTGCATTCGCAGGCACCGCAACTAAGTTGACCCGTCTGCTGATCCTGAGCCCCTCCGGACTCTGAAAGGTTCTGCAACACAGGTGGTGGTTTTCTCCCGAGGACTGCCCTGCTCTCTCACCAAGTTTGAGGCCAGTATCCCTCATGGTTGCTGCAATAACTAAACCCCTGTGCTTTGCGTCAAATTGGAGTTGCAAAGGCTTGTTGGTCCCCTTCCAAGAAGATCTTTGGGCTCCAAGTAGTCCCAACCTAGAGTATCTCCAGTGACCAGAATCTTGGGCCACACCACATCATGTGCATCGTGGCTTGGATCTTTTGGTGAGCTGCCTGAGGTCCTCTGGCAACTCCAGTGCCTCCGGCCTGTGGGTCCATTTGAGGGTCACCTTCACTTCTCTTGGAGTCCCCGCCCTGACTTCCCTACATCTGGTGAGTGCCCTAGACCTTGCTGGTCCCGACGTTGCTCCTTCTTCAGCTCCTGCATTGGCTGCATTTGCCAAGGCTTTTTAGTGCTCCCACCGGACACCGAACCCTCAGCCCTCAACATCCTTCTTGGGACAGCTTGTGCGTGGCTCCTGGTTTTCCTCGGCGTTGCCTGGTCCTCACAGCTGCAGAGTCAAGGTCATTATCAACTCTCCTGCAGCAGCTGACATCAGAGGGCATTTGTCTTCCAAGTCTCCTGGTCACTACTCAGTGACATAGACTCTGTCCCCTCTGCTTGCAGGTACCTCTCAACAAGAATCCACCTTCGGATTCCACTGGACACTTTCTCTTTCTTCAGCAGCGGCACTTTCTTGAAGTTCTACATTGGGTTCGACGGCGGTTTTCAACACCACTTCACACGTATGCACCTGGCTTCCCTGGTGTAGGTAATGTGGGTACTCGGGTATCCACGGGTGGGGTGGGTCTCCAACCTTCTGTCATCCACTGGGTTAATTCAGGGTCCAGTGGGAAGGGTCCTCAATCGTTGAAATTCCCAACCGCGACTTACACTTAGAATTGTACAGAGCATGTGGTCGTGTTTTCACACTGCACACGCTCTCCGTTGGGTTCCTAGTCACTCACCTTGGGTGGTTCCTTGGGTCACTTTCTAAGTATATGATCTGGTCCCCAATGGGGTCCACTGTATATTACGTGCTATTTACTGTGTTTCTTTGCAAATAATTGTGTGCATTGTGCATATCTCTGGGTAGGAGATATTTGTATGCGTTAGAGAGTATTATATAATAAATACATATTTTTATAAATACCATGAGTGGTTCTTTTTCACTTAATCTATACTATAAGATTGCATTCTGGTAAAAGCAAGCTGCTTTACACTCCTTCTGGACTAAGCCTGAAAGCTACGCTCCACAGCTACCACTTAGAAATCTTTTGAAGGCCTCTTTAATCACCAGAAGGAATGTCTGGACTGGTGCAGGGTGTCCACTTACATAAGTGTACATCATATACCAGGCCAGCTTCTCACATTATTGCTTTCACATTAGTCACATGTTGGCCACTGAATGTAAAAATGGGCATTTAAGGCATATTCCCAAACACAATGGCAACCATCCCAGACATACAGCCTCATTTACAAGGACATTTTGCCGCCGGTGGGTCACTTTTTTTAACGAACGAGTAGCACAGTGTGCCTGCCCATAGTTACAAGATCACGTAAAGTCACTCTGTGGGAAAGCACACAGATGCATTGTATTGTTGTAAATTTGACTCATCCCCATGCTTTTAAAATGATGCAGCTTGGCGCTTCAAAATGGCTTGCAACGCTGTATCATTTTTTGTGAATGGACCCATAGTGTGGCCCTCAATAGCATTACGTTGACTAGCCATCGCATAGTTACAACTATAGCTATTTCTGGGATGAAATATTGTGAGCATCTCTGAAAGAATAGGGGGCATCCTCAGCCAAGTGTAGCAAAATGTCACTCCATGGCATGAGGTTGAGAATACTTAGTAAACATGTGGGCATCTCTGGTAGGATGGAGACCATTCCAAGAAAACCGGTGGTCATCTATAGAAGTTTGTGGGCATCTTTGCATTTTGTGGTCATCGCTGATAAAAGAGGGCAACTGTTATCCACATGATATCTACAGTAGCTAATGCGTTTCCTATAGTAGAAATGTATCCCCCCGTAGCAATCTAGTGGGTTTACCAGAAGCTTATATGGTGATGGGATCTCATTAGATAAGCACCCATGTTTACAGAGAAAAGAAAGTCTGGTTGGCAAGGACAAAATGTATTGTCCCTTTGACTCTGCAAGATGGTGCAAGAGATATTTCCAGGAGATTCTGAGATTGACTGGATGGTGAATGTTGGACACGCGAAGATTAATAGGAAACAAAACGATCAGGCTTTTGAAATGTTTGCATTCTCTAGAGAGAGCTGCAGAAGCAGGCCTAGGACTTAAGGCTTTTACTGAAATAAAGGGATAATCAAGCATCACGTTAGAACTGACTATGGATTGGTAAATCAAACACAATATAAGAGACTCCTTGTTATTTGCATATTAATACAGGAGCAGCTCATAATTAATTCATTTAGGGGCCAGATGTACCAAATTGCATGTTTGCAATTTCCTGATAGTGAATTTTAGCAATTCACTATTAGGAAATCACAAACTGTGAGGTACAACACTGTGTTTGACACTGTCTCCGATTCACAGTTCCTTTTTAAATTAAGCAGTTTTTTATTTCTAAAATGCAGCCCGTTTTCCTTTAATGAAAATAGTACACATTTAAAAAAGAAAAATGAAAAGTTTCCTTTTTATTTTTTATGGTCCGAGGGACCACTTCCATTTCTTAAGAAATGTTGGCGCCCATATTCACAAAGGGAAAGGGGTCCCTTGGGAACTCCTTCCTATTTGCGAATGGGTTACCACCAACTTGAAGTTCTCTGCCAATAGCTCTAACTCTAACAAATGCGAGACCTACTGCTTTGCAAATGCTTGTTCTTTCTTCTGTTCATGTTGGTTCTCTGCACAAAGGGGGCCAATCAGGGCACTTTAAAGGGTAAGACCAGTCAACCACTGGTGTTGATATCTAGATGAGTAAAACTAAAATTACCATGCTTTCTACCCATGCTGTCCATTGGTAATGACCCACTGCTAGGTGCAAGCTTTCATACCAAATGCCATCATATTTTACCTTGTAGTGATCAGGAAAGGTGCGTTGCAAGGAAACAAGCACCACAAACTTAAAGGGGCAGCTCTATTCATTCCTTATGTCACTCTCTCCACAACTCCAAAATCCACTGGCGGGCCCATTATTCCACACTAAGCATCAAAGGGTTTCACCTGAAATATGCACCGGATGGCCAACATGTACATCAGCATCCATGCAACCTTTTGGCCAGTTCCTCAATTTAAAAGAAGAGTGTGCACATGTGTCCAAGGAGCACTGGTGACAATTTCCCTCCTTTCCTTGAACCTTTGTTTGGGTCTCCTCTCCTTGGAAGTGCTCCTGCAGGCTGTGCAGCCTCAGGCATGAAGATTCTATGTGAACTAGAGGAGTCCCGTTACAAATGTTAATTTTAGTTTGACCGATACTACTGCTGCACGAAGGCAGGCCTTCTTTGTATTTAAAATAGCGATAACGCGCTAAAGTCAATAAAAGACGGACCAGTAGGATTGTTAAAGATAAAATAGGAATTTGTTTTTGACAGAACGTCTTTTGACAGACGTTACTGAACAAGAGTTCGAATCCAGCTTTTACATGGGAGATAGTTCATGTAACATAAATGCTGAAGGCATCAACTTTTTAAAAGACAATACATTGTAGTTGCCTGTGGGAAAAAGTGGGGGCATATTATCAAGCCCCTTATCGCGCGTCATAGGCACTTTTCTGCCTATAACGCAGCGATATTTGCATCGCCCTACTATCAAGGCAGCGTTAAGTCAATTAACGTGGCTTAAAGCCACGTTAATTGACTTAACGTTGCCTTGGTAATAGGGCCCCTTTCACAATAAACTCATCGTGAAAGGGGGCGGGCAGTCGGTGTTGCGGTGGGCGTTCCACCGCAACACCCATTCACTTCGACGCTGCCACCTATTATCGAGAGAGGCGATTATAGGTGGCAGCACCGAATTTAAGAACAGGAAAGACCTGTTCTTAAGGTGGCGAAACGAGGAGAAATGCTTCATTTCTCCCCATTTTTGCTTTTTCCATGTGTGCTGCCTTGTGCAGCACACATGGAAAAAGCAAAATGCCAAAGTTTGTTTATGTACAGAAAGGTGTCCCTTCCTGTACATAAACAAACCTCTTTTTAAAAATGCCAATTTGTAATTTACATGTGTGCTGCATGAAGCAGCACACATGTAACTTACAAAATGGAATTTAAGCTTTGTTTATGTGCTGGAAGAAACACCTTCCTGTACATAAACAAACCTTCCCTGCCTGCGCTGGCGTTAAGTTGTAAAACTAATCGCCATCGCAGGGGGAAACGCTAGGCTGCACCATATCCTTGGTAATTTGGGGCAGCCTAGTGTTTCCGAAGTGGCGAAGAGAGGCGTTAAGCCAAGGCGGCTAACACCTCTCTTCACCACTTTGTTGGTAATATGCCCCGTGGTCTTTTACTGCAACACTTCTTATGTGCACTTCTACAACTGTACGGAACGTTTGCGGACAGGGAGATAATTCTTCTAAGTGGCAGGTATGGCAGTTTTACAATAACAACAGCTATCTTTTAATCAGAGCTCTTGTAACTGGGTTCTGAGTAGCAAGCTGCAAGTGCTCCAGAAGTAAAACAAGCATTGGCATAGCCACTCGGTCTCACCTTTGAGACCTTATAAGTGTTTATCAGACCTATTGGCAATGCCAGTGGCTTTACTCTACATTGTAGAACAGTGTGGCTGCTGTGCAACATGTTGAAAAGTTATAATAAAAAAGTGTTATAAGCATTTTTGTTACCTTCTATATAGCCAAGAACACAATATGTACAACTGAACAACCCTATTAAAAAAGCATTGGAAATTCAATAGGTTTTGCATTTGCTTGAGTTAGAGTTATTGGCGTTGTAAACCACAATGTTTGTACCTATGTGTTATGGAGCATATGTATGTGGTGTGTAGTGAAATTATCTAAGTTGGATTGGAATTGTTAGTTGTGGAACTGTGTGGCATGGAATCATGAAGTGGATTAGTCGATGTGTGTAGTGTAATTATGTAGCATGGTGTGTAGTGGAAATATGCGGATAGTAATTATATGGTATTGAGTGCAGTGTAATTATGTGGAGTAGGATTGTGTGTTATGTAGTGTATTTATGTGGAATGGTATTTTGTGTTGTGGAGTGATATGTAGGGGAGTTTACCTAATTATGTGTTATGATGTTGAATTTTGTGGCATGATGTGGAATGGAATTCTGTGGTGTAGATTGGATGTCTGTGGTGTGTTGTTGAGATAAATGATGTGATTTGGTGTTGAATTGTGTGGTGTGGATTGGAAATGTGTGGGGTTGAAGATAGCTGTAGGAAGGAGCTAAGCTAAGCTCCAGATCTGTGTGCTGGGGTGTTTTAAAAAAAAATTTCAAATAAGTATTTTTTTTTTCAACAAAGAAGCTTTGACAGCAGTAAGCACACAGATGTGTACTGATATGCGTCGTTCGCCACTGTCAAAGTTCCTGAAAAAGGAAGCATATCATCATACACTGGTAAGTGGTCTCTGTTTCTTGCTAATTTCAACAGTATTACAGAGGTCCAAGAAACCACTGAATCAGGTTGGCACCTTTATAACCAAAGCTTGATGGGGTATTAAAAAAAACGAAAATAACAAGCTTGAAGGCATAATCTAGTGGCAGTTATTCTAAAGAACTACTATTCACTGGAGTCATGCGTTAAACCCTGTGTTTGCAAATGCGCAGACCTATAACAGTACTGCGTTTGAACTGTTTTAAAGTTATTAAACCAGGTTCCGTCGTACATAGACATAGCTGTATCCCAGACAAGGGATCTGTACAGTAAATATAGTTGTACAAGAGGGCTTACTTTATTTTACATCGCTGATTGATTAATACCAGAAAGCACATGAAGTCGAGGGTCAGCATGGTGGGCACCCCTCCGAAGGGCAGGCCCTGTCGCACTGTGCTGTGGATGCGGGCGCTGTAGCAGTAGTCCTTGGTGGTGGCATTGCTGAAGCCGCTGCTTACACTGGAGGCCCCCGCTCCACCCAGGGTAACCAGCAGGACGAGCATTGTTCTCAGTTCATTTTACCTGGCAGCAGAGACAAGAAAGATGCAGGAAAAGCCAACCCCTCTAGGATATGAGGCAGGAACCTGGCAAGAGCTTCCTCGTATTCAGGAGCAATAAACTGGGCTCTGGCCGAAAACATTTGTCCTGGACTGGACTTACAGAAGAAACAAAGGAGTGAAGCTGACCTTGAGATGGCTGCCTTTGCAGGGATTTACTTGTCAGAAAGAAGCTTTGTACTATTGCCATTTTGCCAAGACGTGAATACGAGTACTAAATCCGGTGAAACCCGAAAAACATGGCTGATTCCCGGTGGAGATGCACCAACAGCTATGGAGGAGATTGGCTCCAGCGCACCGCTATGGAGATCTCTAACTCGGGGATCCCTCCAGACCCAAGACAACCACCCTTGAGTGCAACACCACCTTAACACCGGGCTGAACGATGGCAAGAGTTTCCTGCTCTGTAAATATGTAATATATAATTGTGTAAGCCTAATCGCTGTTAAAATGTAATCCTGAGTGAATTTGCTATTTGTATGTATATATATATATATATATATATATTCACTGAAAAAACCATAGGTTTCAGGCCTTATATAGTTAGGAATTAGCTTTTAAAAACCTTTGAAATTCACTCAAAAACTATAAGTTTTAGGGGTGTTATAGTTAGCTGGACATTTCACTCATACAAAACCATTGAAATTGCTCCTATATAGTTAGTTGTACTAACTATATTTCGCGCTGCCGCAATCCACTGCTGATGATGTCATATATTAGATCATTCATGACATGGTCAGTGACATCACTGATGTCATCTCAAATGACATCACTGATGACATCATCCAGTGAATGTGGTTTGCTTCGTTATTTAAATATGCATTATATAGAATGAGTGGATATATATAAATAAATATTTGGATGGAGGATTTAGTAGCAGTGTAATTGACTGTTTACTTGACCAATTTATAATGTCTCACTAAATATAGTGGATAGTGACTAAACTGTGTGAATATCTGTATCACTTTGTCAGTTGTTGTGTAAACTGATTCTACAGTTGGTTACTAGCTATGTGAAAGTCTATATTAGTTATTGATTAGTTAAATGAGTATTTGTATGGGAGTGTGAAAGTGTGTGTGGTTCGGTGGGTGGTGTGTGACTGTCCAAAGTTGTGTGAATAGTTGATTCAGTAGATATATGAAGTTAAAACTACATGTTCTAACAGTTTGGGTGAGTGAATCTCTTTATGGGTGTGGTAATGAGCAAATATATTTCTCAATGGTACATGTCGAACAAACTAGAAAAATAAAAGGCAGTGTATGTGTCAGTTGTTGTATATAAATAAGTATACATAAGACTCAATGATTGTGTGAGTGACTGTATTGATAACTGTATACTTGTAATAATGATTTTATAATTCACTCAGTATGACTTACTATCTAAATGAATAGATGAAGTGGTGTTTGTATAAGTGTTTTGCTAAGTAAATATGTAAGTATGATCCATTGTTTGCATAAGTGAGTAGGATGACTTCATATGTGAATAGGATGTGTGCTGTTGTTTAATGTCGATATATGTGTATAAGTATTTTTGATAGTGTTCTATTGTTCATTGACAGCATGTATGAGTGAATCTACAGGTAAGTGATTAGATGTGTGTATACATCTCTGAATCACTGAGTGGATTTTTAGATACTTGTATTGCTGTGACAATGGATTCAAATATGATATTCTGTATTTTACAAAGAGTGATGAAAAATTTTAATAGTGTATGAAAAGGTGTATGTGATTGTCACATGGATGATGTCATCAGTGATGTCGTCAGTGATGTCATTTGAGATGTAATCAGTGATGTCACTGACAATGTCATGAATGATCTAATATGTGACATCATCAGCAGTGGATTGCGGGTGCGCGAAATATAGTTAGTACAACTAACTATATAGGAGCAATTTCAATGGTTTGGTATGAGTGAAATGTCCAGCTAACTATAACACCCCTAAAACTTATAGTTTTTTGAGTGAATTTCAAAGGTTTTTTTAAAAGCTAATTCCTAACTATATAAGGCCTGAAACCTATGGTTTTTTCAGTGAATTTGCAAGGTTTTTTAAATGCTAATTCCTAACTATATAAGGCCTGAAACCTATGTTTTTTTCAGTGAATTTGCAAGGTTTTTTAAATGCTAATTCCTAACTATATAAGGCCTGAAACCTATGGTTTTTTACTGAATTTCGAAGGTTTTTTAAATGACAATATTTAAATGTATTAATTGTTATTTTTTTATACCGATTTACTACATTTTTGCAGGCAGGTGTTCAGAGGGCACGCCCCCTTTTTACAACATTCTGCAGCGCAACCCCTGGCGCGTTTGCAGAGGAGGAACAAATTCCCCTTGCATACTGGGGGTCCCTGGGGGGCAACTAGCCCACCAGGAGCCTCCAGTATAAGCCAGGGAGCTGCATTACAGAGAGGTGTAATGAGGCTACTGTGGAAAAGTAAATTTTGCCATGTTGTATGTGCCTACGTGTTCCCCATCCTATCCTATATGTGTATGATCGATATGCATGTATTCCCTCATGATCGATTAAAGACGCAATTATAGTTGTGTCCAACTCTAGTATGCCAGTTTCCAGTTCTCGTGAAAACAACGAGTATTAGGCCACGTTTACAGTGTGCACGTTAATTCACCGCATTGTCCCCGTTTCTAGGCCTCAAAAGGGCCCGGACACCAGATTCAAGCTCCAGTTTCCTGAACCCACTCCGAGGAGCGATACAGCCCCCACCTGCATCCCTGACCCTTCACTTATTTCCTTTCGCGCAGGGCGGTGCCTGGCCTGGCTCTGCCTGCCTGTCTGCCAAGAGTATGTTATGCTTCTAGTTATCAGTCCAGCCCTCCTTCTTTGCATTCCTAAGCTACTGAACCGCATCAACAGTTTCAGCCATGGTCTAGTCTTTCTGTCTCCATGTAAGAGAAATACTGTATTAATATTCATAGAATATTCCTAGCACACGCAATACATGTAGAATAATGCATGCACCAGTCTTAGTGTCAAGTAGCCTTTGTCCTGTTAACTTTTGGATTCTATCTACATGTACTCCAAACACCAGATACCAGATATGCCATAGGTACATGTCGTCCTGACACCGCAGACTTTTGTCTCCTCTTCTAGTGTAGAAGTCATAGCCCCCAGTTCTCCCTAGTAACACGTCATTGCCCGTTTTGCGCGCACCACTAGGTTAAAGGTCCCAGCTGCTCTCAGGTAGCCCCCTCCATGTTTCCGCCCATTCATGACACTTCTATGACGTTTCACATCACATGTCTCAGTGCACGCCCTGTGCACGCCTTCTTTTTCAACCCATGCCTTCTTATCTTACGTTTGTCATAAGTTATGCCTACTGTATGTAATGTAATGTAATGTATTACTATATATATGCTGCACTGTCGATGAAGCATTGCAGCTGCCTTCCTTTTCATTTTATTTCAGGCTGTCCCGTTCCAGTCCCTTCCCTTTTGCCTGAATAAATCCTTCTGACTCGGACACATCGGATCCTGCCTCTTATTTATTGAGCTATCTGTTATTGTTAATGTAATTCAAAAATAGTCCCGGTATTATTTATTTATATACCACATAATGGCGCCCGAATAGGGACGAGCCCCTTCCTCACGCGCTGGCGATGCCACGCAGGCCCCCTGACCCTCTACAGCCATGACGGAACTCTACTGCGCACCGGCAGATATTTCTGCTTCAAGTCTCCCTCAGGCCCACGGAGGAGACGGAAACTGCTGTCCGACATCCAGACGAAGCGGTGTGGAATGCGGTTCGTCCCGACCAGAGCCCAAGCCGAGAGAGCAAGGTCCGAAGTATCCGGAGGCCCACCTGTAACCGAAGTTTCCGAAGTTCGTAGTCCGACGTCGTAGCAGTCCAGTCCAGTCCGAGGCCTTCCAGTTTCTGCTTTCCCGGTGAGTACCGTCGCAGGGGAAGTATCTAGACAGGACCATTAGTTGGTCCTGGTCCGATGGGTTTGGGTACGCAGATCCAGTACGAAGTATTCACCTAGGTGGATACGGGTCCTGACGTGTCTCTTTATGGGACCGGTATGTTCTGTACTGTTTTAGCAGTGCATCCAGTAATTCTAGAAAGTTTAGTTCTCGAGAAATTCATGTGTTCTGTTTTCAGTGTATCAGGTAATATTCTGTTCGAACTGTTACCAATGTATTTTTATGTCGTGGTATGAGTGCTTTGTTCGCTGTTTTATTACTGTGATTATTGTGTATTGTGTTTCAAGTATATTCCGGAAATGCCTTTATTCTCGAAATTACGCCAGTTAAAGACCAGAAAAGGGTTGCTCGAAGAAGCAGTTCCTGTCCCTCCTAGGGACAGTCCAGGACATTTTATGTATCACAAGCATGGCTTAGATGCCATAATATATCTAGACTTATGGGCGGACTATACCAAGGAATTAGAAGAGAAATATAGATGGCCCGTATCAGGTACATGGGATGCCGAGTGCATCATGCGAGTAGAAGAAGCATTATGGAAAAAGAAAGCCAGACAGTCCCAGAAAGATGCCATCGAGTTATGGCGTAAAGAATCTCATAAAAGAACCGAAAAAGAATTCAGAAAAACAGAATTAAGTAGGGAATGCTCAGAAAAAGCCCAAGAAAGGGAATTAATCGAAGAAGGTGAACGAGTTAGAGCAGAACAGTTGGACAGACAGAGAAATGCCCTTATTAAGGGCATGTATCCTCTTCTTGCCGAGGGCTTGCCAAAAGCAACCCCGGAAGCACCCTGTAATTTCCCGCCACCATTGGTCCCGATTAAGCTACATCACAAACCGACCGCAGCTGATATTTTTCTCTCATCCTATTTGGACGATACAGTCCCAGAATATACAAATCCTATTCCGCCTGCTCCCGTAAATAATGTAATTCCTGCTCCTCCAGCCGTTGGTCCCGTGGGTCCGGTTAATGTTACAGCACCCCCGGCCCAGCCCACAGTACATGTACCCGCTTCGTCAGTCACTCTACCAGCACGTACAGTATACACGGACGATTCTAGTTTAGGAGCCGCGGGGGGAGGTTCTCTTCGTACCCCGCCTCAAACCAGACGGCTGACGCTACATGAACTAGCGTTACAGCGTACGCCAAAAATGACTACATACGCAGATATCAAGCGAGCACTTACTGAATGCCGTTATGATCCAGTTCCAGGCGAAGGTCATATGGTCATATATTCATTACGTTTAAGACGGGTTGTCGACTATTTGGACACCCTGCCCGATATGGGAGAACATCTAGACAGAATATATCGTTTTATCCGTACAGGAGTAAATCCAGAAAGTATTCACGAAGCCATGGTTCAAAGAAAAGTCGAGACTCAGCTCATGCTTTTAAAGTTTTTGATTAACTGTTTAATAAGAGAGCACGATACTCCAGAAAAAGATCCGGAAGAAATGAAAGTCCTGACTAGGTGGAGTGACAATATAGCCAAGGGAAAACACAAGACACAAAATTGTATAGAGAGTATGTACAAGAAAATTCGTAGGGAAATCATAAAGTTGCACGAGAAACAAGAAGCAAGACAAGCAACCGAGAAAGAGAATGACTCTTCTACTGAAGAGGTAGACGACGAGAATCCCTCCAGAATAGCGTATGTAGGTAGAACTAGACTTTCCGACCGACATTCACGCCCAGATTACAAGAAAGCTTTTCCTCCTCCAGCACCATAACAGTGTTCTCTTGAGCAAGTATTCCAAGCTACCGATCACATTCTGAAATCACGAATAGGGTATAGCGAGCTAAGTACCATGCATGAACAAGAACTAGCCCGATCAGCAGTCCGGTGGACTACTGATTCTACCACTTTTCCAGACGAAATAGTGGCCCAAATGTTTCTGAAACTGCCCCAAGCCGAGCAACGTCTGGTGGGTATGTATATGATCCAGCACCTCATTACGCTGTATGAGGAACAACATTCTGATCCAGGTCCTCTACATGATATATTGAACGAGTTACTCCAATACAGATGGAAAGGTCTAGGTACCGATTTAATTAGTGTTATTCTAGAACAGCGCCACAAATACCGAACGTTTCTGAATCCACATTTTGTTCATGTCTCACCCCCAGAAAGTAAACCATTGTACATAGACAGACAGAATCCGTTACGAGAAGTACATCCAGTCAAGAAAGAGGGTGGTGGTCTAGAACGAGTATTTGTTTACACCCCTATCACAAAGATGGAACTCTTAGAGATGAAAAAGTTAATTCCCTGTCATGACAAAGACCCAGCAGGGTTCCACCGTGAATTAAAAGACATGCTCCGTATGGGAGAATACACGTATCCTGATATCATTAAAATGCTAAAGGTCCTGTTGCCAGCAGGCATATATGAAAAACTCAAAGAAAAAGAATGGGAGGTGGGAGAGAAAAAGATAGATTGGACAGCATTAGAAGCTGAAGATAATTCACGAGTACCAGGTACCGGTCTTGGGGATAAAGCTAAAGAATTGCCGGAGTTATTAATACAAGTCTTGCCAAGATTATTAGCCACGAAAAAGGAAGATTGGGATGCCATCTCAGCCTGTAAACAGAAACAAGACGAAGACACTAGTGATTTCTATTCTAGATTTGAGAAATGTTTTATTATTAATAGTGGTCTGAAAACAAGTAGTGAGTCATACCCTCATCTTTTTGTTACCAAACTAGTCGAGAATTCAAGTCCACAAGTTAAAAATCGAGTCCTGAAAGTCGAAAGTACCTGGCAAGCTAATTCTCCGTCACAGATGCTCCAGATGCTCCAGTACCACCAGAACAGAATCAGGGAAGAGCAGGAACACGAAAGGAGACGTATGAAAGACACGAAAATGAAAGTATTAGTTGCACAATCTGTTCCACAAGACAGTCAGAAGAGGGGTCCGAATCAAGCCAGTCATCCTGCAGTTCCCGTTAAAGGGACATGCAATTACTGTAAACAGCCAGGTCATTTTATAAACGAATGTGCAGTTCTGAAACACAACATAGCTACTGGTAAGACCAAAGAGAGACCACGTCCGCCTAGACAAGAACAAGTTTCACAGACTTCCCAGCCACCACAGAATGCACAACAGACAGTTACAGCACCGCAGCCTATCGCTGCAACACAGCATGTTACACAGCAGATGTACCAGTATGCACAGTCCGAGTACCCAGACTATCAGCCATATTCATGAAACAGCCTAGAGAGGGAGGTAGGCTTGCCTCTCATCGAGATACCTGTAGATCAAGAGGGTCCCTATGTACATAGTCAAGTATTAGGGAAAGACAGAAAGTTTCTGATTGATACAGGGGCAAGTAGGACTACCATCAGTCATGACGAGGTTCCAGGGGCTCCGCTCTCAGGCTCTAGAAATGTTTCCCTTGGATTTTCAGGAAAGCCTATTGTTAATGAAATATCGAAACCAGTTACTCTAGAAGTTGGTCCATTGTCCCGAACTACAGATTTGTTACTCACGAAGTCTTGTCCAGAAAATTTGTTAGGCATTAAAACACTAAAAGAATTAGGAGCAGTTATATGCTGCTCCCCAGAAGGGGTCCGTCTGTTCTTGCGTGATTTTAAAGGTCATTATGTATTACGTGATTTTGATCCAAGATTATTGAATGTACCACAGCATTTATGGGCGCAAGGTCCAACTGATGTAGGTTGTATGCATATCACACCCCATCGTGTGACTCTGAAGCAAGGTGTTGTTTTACCACAAATCAGACAGTACAGATTGCCACCTGAGGCTGTAACAGCCTTATCCAAAATTATTGACGAGCTTATTGTTCAGGGAGTGGTTGTAGAAACTGACTCCAATGTATGTAATTCTCCTATCATTCCAGCCCTGAAACGTACTGATCCAAATGCACCTCCAGTTTATCGATTAGTGATTGACCTTCGAGAACTTAATAAATGTATTATACCACAGTACCCAGTAGTCCCAGATATTTCTTCCCTCTTGACAGCCATTGATTCTGAAGCTACATTCTTTACAGTTATCGATCTCAAGAACGCATTTTTCAGTGTCCCCATTCATCCAGACAGCCAGTTCCTTTTCGGATTCTGTTTAAATGGAAGAAGCTATAAATTCACACGAGCACCTCAAGGTTTTACAGAAAGTCCTAGCATTTACAGTCAAGCACTTAAGAGACAACTAGACAATATTCACATGCCAACTGACACTGCCCTGCTCCAGTATGTCGATGATCTACTGATCACAGCCCGTTCTGAGCGTGACTGCGAACGTGCATCACTTACAGTTCTGTATTTTCTGGCCGAGATGGGGCACAAGGTGTCCCCTTCCAAATTACAATTCTGTGTCCAGCAAGTGGTCTACTTAGGACACTTACTGTCCAAGAGGGGTAGGCAGTTGACACCTGACCGCATCCAGTTAATAGCACGTCTTCCACAGCCCAAGACACAGAAGGAGGTGCGAGCTTTTATCGGCCTCACTTCTTACTGCAGACAATGGATTCCTCAGTATGCATTTCTAGCCAAGCAACTGATACAGTTAACGACACAGGAGGCAGCCGTATTGACTGTCCTCCCTTGGACCCAGGAACATACACTTGTTTTTAATGAGTTAAAGAAAGCTTTATGTAATGCACCTGTTCTAGCAACACCGAACTACAGTAAGCCTTTTACACTTTTTGTTACAGAACGTGATGGTACTGCATTATCTGTTCTCACACAAGATCAAGCAGGACAATACAAGCCCTGTGCTTATTTTTCTAGCACATTAGATCCAGTGGCCCAGGCTCTGCCTGCGTGCCTCAAGTCAGTTGCAGCCACAGCTCTAGCTATCAGACAAAGTGATTCCATAGTGTTAGGACACTCCCTGCCAGTACAAGTTCCACACTCTGTGGAAGTTCTTTTAAACCGAACACAGACTCAGCACTTGACAATTGCACGTTTAACAGGTTATGAACTGACATTGTTTCAGCCACACATAGAAATCAGACGCTGCAACATTTTAAATCCAGCTACACTATTACCCTCTGTTACTTCAGATCCTGCCACACATGATTGTGTGGAAGTTGTTAACACCATGACAAAGCCAAGACAAGACTTGACAGACATTGCATTAGCTGATCCCGACCTGACACTTTATGTGGATGGTTCATGTATGAGAACAAGTACAGGAGAACTAGTAGCCGCGTATGCAGTGACTACTGAAACCGAAGTTATAGAAACACATCGTATTGACACCCTGTCTGCTCAAGCAGCAGAGCTTGTCGCTCTGACCCAAGCCTGCATACGTGCCAAGAACCTGAAAGTAAATATATACACAGATTCACGTTATGCATTCGGAGTCGTACACGACTTTGGAGTGCTCTGGCAGGAAAGAGGTTTCATGACTTCTCATGGAACCAAGATCCAGCATGGTCTCCTCATTCAAGCTCTGTTAGATGCAATACATTTACCGACAGCTATCGCCATCATGAAGTGCAAGGCACATACGAAAGTCACTGATATCATTTCTCAAGGTAACGATCTAGCGGATCGAACAGCCAAGCTTACAGCTCAGACTCCAGACATTCCAGTTAACACGACACTGACACACATTCCAGAACAGACTACTTGTATGACAGTTAAGGACCCTACACAAGATGTCATAGACATACAGTTACATGCTACTCCCGATGAAATCAAGAAATGGTCTGAACAAGGAGGGGTCCAGACAGATCAAGGATGGGTGACGAAGGGAAAAGCCACATGGTTTCTCCCCGACTCTATGGTTCAAGTCATTATTAACACCGCACATAGTTCAGCACATCTAGGAGAAAAAGCCATGTTAGACAGTATCCAGAACCTTTGGTTCAACAAGCATTTACGAGCAGCCGCCAAACAGAAAGTACGTACCTGTATGATATGTTGTCAGTTCAATCCAGGTAAAAGTGTCCCGGTGGAACAAGGTGGATTCCATCCTCCTGACCACCCTTTTGAAGTCCTCCAAATGGATTACATTCAGATGGAGCGATGTCGAGGTTTCAAGTATGTCCTCGTAGTTGTATGCGCTTTGTCCAGGTGGACAGAAGCATATCCAGTTCCAGATTACACAGCTGCGACCACTGCCAGGCAGTTGGTTCATGAGTATTTTCCCCGCTATGGATTACCTAGGGTCGTGTATTCAGATAACGGCCAGCCATTCTCATCCGAGCTCATGAAACAAGTTTCCCTTCTGTTAGGGTACCAGTGGAAGTTCCATTGTGTACGCCATCCTGAAGCAGCCGGTCTCGTAGAGAGACATAACCAGACTTTGAAAATCCGCATAGCCAAAGTGTGTGCAGAGAAAGGTGTAGATTGGATAGTAGCACTGCCAGTTGCCCTATTCTATATGAGAATGGTTGCTCACTCCCGTTCAGGTCTATCTCCCTATGAGATAGTATTTGGCCGCCCCCCTAACATGTGGGGTACTCCTAGACCCCGTAGCATTACCGATATTGACAGTAATATGTTGACAGATTATCTTGCCTCCTTGATGTCTGCACTACAATCTTGTCGTTCACAGGTTGCCGCTACATTTCCAGACAACACCGAGGTGAAACCGCATGAAGTCGTTCCGGGTGACATGGTCCTTATAAGGAACTTTGATCGTTCAAGTCCGCTGGAGCCCCGCTGGAAGCAGCCCCGCCTGGTCCTCCTCACCACCCGGACAGCAGTGAAGGTCGAGAATCGTAAAGGGTGGCTACATATGAGCCACGTTAAGAAATTTCATGGACTAAAAACTAAAACATTTCTCAAGGACTGCCTCGTTCTCAAGAACTGTCCAGACTATGAATCTAAATTACCCCTGTTAGAGAAAACTCCTCAGCAGGAGTATAAAGCAAAGCTCCGGTCTAGTAAAGTAAGTCAGCCAGTTTAATTGTCTAAGTCCCTCTCGGGTGAAACGGTTAGACAGGTTTCTGACATGTATGAGATAGACCCACACAGTGAGAGAGTTAGTCAAAACTCTAAAAGATGTATTATCGTTCTATTCTTTTTATTGTTCTTAAGTCTTATGGTTACATGCATAAGTTATGCGTTACATTTATGTTTTCCTATTTCACATGTACATATGTTTTCTAATGTTACAGTAGAGCACACATTTAGTGATCTGCCTCCTCACGAGTTATCGTATCGTCTTGCTATGCGTAACAACACTTTTATCCGAATGTTGCACTATTCACACCAGACCAGCAATGCCACTAATTGTTGGGTGTGTGGTCGACTCCCCCCTTTCCAGACACCGAAGGGAGTTCTGCCACTTTTTCCCTATCCGTTTTCACATAATGGTTCGTGTGGAGCATGGTCCACGTTAACATCATCCTCAACTGATATGTCCCTTCTGAATCGTACATGTTTTCCAGACAAGCAAGGTCTTTCCCATAGAACAGGGTTAGATCTGGAAAATGAGGTATATGATTTAGGTAATTATTCCTCGAATTTCATGGTTTTGAATGTTCAGTCCGATACTACTCCAGATTTGCCTGCTATTTCAGTACTACCAGTCAAAGGCGAATTATGTGTCAGAAAGAATGGTTCCGCACATGTAGGACATAGTGATTGTACTACTGTGGTCAAGTATAGTGACAGTGGGAAATCTATTTTCAAAGCCTCACGTCATTCTTATTTTGTTTGTGGTCAGACCGCATATGTTCGTCTGCCCCTAGATTGGGATGGAACATGTTACATTGCCTTCCTACTGCCACCAGTTTTTCTAGCCCCGTCTGATTATCACAGAAACACACATCTAGTACATGTTAGACATAGAAGGGAGACTGAGTCCCCAATTGTCGATCAAACTGAAACTGCTCTAGAACAATATCAAGACTTCAATAAAGGTTTCTTTTTCTTTATAGGCCCTGTCCAGAATAGTAAGTTAATACGTAGGCTAACCAGAACCCTTGAAGCAGTAGTGAATGAGACTACTTCCGCTCTAGGTAACTTAACTGAAGAGCAATCTGCTATGCGTTTCGTTGTGCTCCAAAATCGTCTCGTTCTTGACGTCATACTGGCCGATAGAGGAGGAGCTTGTAGAGTCATCGGATCTAGTTGCTGCATTTTCATTCCTAATAACGCGCCGTCTGTTTATTCAGCTATAACCAGACTTCATAAAATTGCCCATCAGTTACACCAGAATCCAGGCACCTGGACATGGTCCGGTTGGCTCTGGAGTGTTATATCTGCCTGGGGATGGAAAGTATTGTCATTCCTAGGTATAGCAGTAATGATCATATTCAGTTGCTGCCTCTGTTTACAATGTGGCCCTGCGATTTGCGGCATGTGTGCTACCTCTTGTATTCCTAGTCCTAAATCCCGTTCTAAGACAATTCGAGACGAGCAAATGATGCTATATGAACAGATAGATGGTATCATGAATATTGATGTTTCCTGATGGAAACGTAGGGCACAAGGAGGGAATGTGGAAAAGTAAATTTTGCCATGTTGTATGTGCCTACGTGTTCCCCATCCTATCCTATATGTGTATGATCGATATGCATGTATTCCCTCATGATCGATTAAAGACGCAATTATAGTTGTGTCCAACTCTAGTATGCCAGTTTCCAGTTCTCGTGAAAACAACGAGTATTAGGCCACGTTTACAGTGTGCACGTTAATTCACCGCATTGTCCCCGTTTCTAGGCCTCAAAAGGGCCCGGACACCAGATTCAAGCTCCAGTTTCCTGAACCCACTCCGAGGAGCGATACAGCCCCCACCTGCATCCCTGACCCTTCACTTATTTCCTTTCGCGCAGCGCGGTGCCTGGCCTGGCTCTGCCTGCCTGTCTGCCAAGAGTATGTTATGCTTCTAGTTATCAGTCCAGCCCTCCTTCTTTGCATTCCTAAGCTACTGAACCGCATCAACAGTTTCAGCCATGGTCTAGTCTTTCTGTCTCCATGTAAGAGAAATACTGTATTAATATTCATAGAATATTCCTAGCACACGCAATACATGTAGAATAATGCATGCACCAGTCTTAGTGTCAAGTAGCCTTTGTCCTGATAACTTTTGGATTCTATCAACATGTACTCCAAACACCAGATACCAGATATGCCATAGGTACATGTCGTCCTGACACCGCAGACTTTTGTCTCCTCTTCTAGTGTAGAAGTCATAGCCCCCAGTTCTCCCTAGTAACACGTCATTGCCCGTTTTGCGCGCACCACTAGGTTAAAGGTCCCAGCTGCTCTCAGGTAGCCCCCTCCATGTTTCCGCCCATTCATGACACTTCTATGACGTTTCACATCACATGTCTCAGTGCACGCCCTGTGCACGCCTTCTTTTTCAACCCATGCCTTCTTATCTTACGTTTGTCATAAGTTACGCCTACTGTATGTAATGTAATGTAATGTATTACTATATATATGCTGCACTGTCGATGAAGCATTGCAGCTGCCTTCCTTTTCATTTTATTTCAGGCTGTCCCGTTCCAGTCCCTTCCCTTTTGCCTGAATAAATCCTTCTGACTCGGACACATCGGATCCTGCCTCTTATTTATTGAGCTATCTGTTATTGTTAATGTAATTCAAAAATAGTCCCGGTATTATTTATTTATATACCACACTACACCCTTTTTTACACCTCTCTGCAACGCAGCCCCCGGGCGTGTTTGCAGAGGGGGAACTAATTCCCCTTGCATACTGCGGGTCCCTGGGGGCAAACTAGCCCACCTGGAACCTGCAGTATGCACCAGGGGGCTGCATTGCAGAGAGGTGTAATGGGGCCACACCCTTTTTTACACCTCTCTGCAGCGCAACCACTGGCGTGTTTGCAGAAGAGGAACTAATTCCCCTTGCATACTGGGGGTCCCCGGGGGACAAGTAATCCACCAGGAGCCTCCAGTATGCGCCAAGGGGCTGCGTTGCTTTGCCCCAGGGGCGGCGGTCCCCGGGGCAGTGTGGGGGGGATTGTGGACCCCCCACACTTCTTTATCACTATGCCGCCGCGATTTGGTCCCCCCGGGGGGTCATTTTTAAAAAAACAGACCAGGTTTTAAAAAAAAAAAATGTGTGCCTTTTTTGTCCTTGTGGGACCACCTGGGCAGGCCTAGGGGGTCAGGGTGTGTCTACCCTGCCCCTTTTTGTGTTCTTCATGTTTGTTTTTCTGCTTTCTTGTGCCTCGGTCTATCTACACGCACACATATACACATATATATATGCATATTTTTGCATTTATATATATGTATGTGTATCTATATATATACATATATAAACATATATAATCTGCATATCTATGTAAATACAAATATAAATGCATGCATACATATACATATATGCATACATATGCATGTTATTTACATGAAAGTTTGAAAAACACTATTAAAAGCAAAGCTAAAAAGCCACCTCATTACAAACAGAATGGCTTTTACTTAAACGAGGGCAAGATCTATTGCATTTTCAATGCTTGTTTACTTTGGTTCCATCAAGAAGGCATTCAGATGGGTCACACATTTGCCATAAATTCTGAATGTTAGCACTCTAGTTGCTCATTATATCACTGTAGTAAAGCTACTGCCCACCAGGGAAGTCTGCAGCTGGTATTCAAAGTGCATGTTTCAGTCTGCATGTCAGAATTTTTTTAATGAAATAGAAGAGGATTTGAAAAGTCACTCAAAATGTGCCCTAATTTTTCTTTCTGAAGCACTAATCATACTTTCTATGGCAAATGTACCCCCTCATTTTGTTCCTTTTTAAATTAAATGTTTTCAGACTTACCACTTCATTCCAATCAAGATGGCTTCTGGTGTGCCATACTTTTGTCATAAGTAAGACTGTTAGCGCTCTAGTTGTTCTTTAGAACACTCTGGGACATTCTGTCATTGGGCTATACTTGGGCTACATCTGGGTGCTATTTGGGCTACATTTGGGCTCTTTTGTCTCTGGTGGCCATCTTGGGAGACTGCATGTCAGAATCTTTTAATGAAATAGAAGAGGATTTGAGAAGTCACTCAAAATGTGCCCTACTTTTTTTTTTGCAGCACTAATCATACTTTCTATGGCAAAATATACCCCCTCATTTTGTTCTTTTTTAAATTAAATGGTTTAAGAGTTACCACTTTATTCCAATCAAGATGGCTTCAGGTGTGCCATACCTTTGTAATAAGTAGGACTGTTAGCGCTCTAGTTGTTCTTTAGAACACTCTGGGAAGCTGCAGTAGAACACAAAGGAAACGCTTCTTGGATGAAGAATTTGAATTTTGAAAACAAGTTGTTTTTTTGCCTTGGGGGTCCTTGTGGGACCCCCTGAGCAGGCCTAGGGGGTCAGGGTGCTTCTACCCTGCCCCCTTTTTGAGTTCTCCACGTTTGTTTTTCAGCTTTCCTGTGCCTCAGTCTACCGAGGTACAAGGTGGCTGCCAGCAATTTCTGTTTTTGAGTGTTGACAGACATTGGCAGCCATTCAGAATGCAGCTCGCACTCGGGAAGGTACAGAGTACAGTAAGCTTACAGTAAGCTTATATAGATACATATGTGTTTTTGAAGTTCATTTTCATAAAAACCACTGGAGCAATTTTCACCAAATATAGAAAAGGCTCTTCTGCGTACCAGTCCCTACAATTTTGCAAAGTTTGGTGTAATTCCATTCAGCGGTTCGGGCTGTAGCCTTGTCAATTTGTCCTATGGAAATTAACATGGGGAAAACACGTTTTGGGACCCCCCTTTTTTCTCGGCCCCCCATGACGAATCCCCCCGAAACTTCCAGGGAAGAAGCGGAGCGGAGCTGGCCTAAATTTGGGAAAATTACACCCAAATTCCTCAACCGGCGCCAAAGTTATTCCCAATAGAATGTTGCGGATTTCCTATGGTAGCTAGGTCCTAACTATATGTACCTACTGGCTATCGCAAGTAGGTAATATATATATATATATATATATATATATATATATATATATATATATATATATATATATATATATATATATACTAGCAGCCCGTCCCGACCTTGTCCGCGAGCAATCAGGCTTCCCCGACCCCCGCCTGCCCCAACATTGTCCAGCATTTCGGGCCCCCGCCCGCCCTGTCCCCCGCCTGCCCCGACATTGTCCCCCGGAGCCTTAAAAAGGCGACATATGATAGTCACAGCAGTGCACTATAATGTAAAACCGTCTCACTGTATTGCAGCTATTACTCCAGCCTTCGCCTGGAAATCACCATTTCCATGTGTTTAGAGTGGTGATAAACCGAACCAGATTTCCTGGCTTTCCTTCGGGCTGCTTGCTTTCCCCGTCCCCGCCCGCCCCGTCCCCCGCCTACCCAACCCCCGCCTGCACCGACATTGTCCTCCGGAGCCTTAAAAAGGCGACATATGATAGTCACAGCAGTGCGCTTCGGGCTGTTTGCTTTCCCCGTTCACACGAAAAGTACCACGAAAAGAGGGCATATTTAAACCCGGCTCCGAGGTTCTCTGATCACTTTCGCCTGTGGGGTCTGTTAGAGCAGGGTTTACCCTTGACGGAGCTCGGCGTGCCGAGATTCCAGCATGGTAACATAATGCCCGCGTGTCAACCTAATGACCCTTAAAGCTGAAACGCTGAAACGCTGGCGCTCTGCAGTTCAACTTCCTGAGCTGTTATGAGCGTGATCGTGGTAGTTTGGAGCCTTACATCACCCCGTCTCCCGCCTGCCCTGACCCCCGCTGCCTTACCTCAGCCGCCGCTCCTCAGTCCACTGCTCCTCGCTGCTCGTCACCGCTCCTCCCCTGTGCCATGTCCGCCGCTCCTCCCCGTGCTCCTGACGTCAGCACGCAGGTCGCGGCCGGCACTACTTCGAGGGGACTACTTTTTTTATAATGTAAATTTTTTAAATATAACGTATTTTTTAACTTTATATAGCCTATGTCCATCTGCACACCCTGAGGATTCCAACGAAGTATCGGGTGTGTGGATTGGTGCTGTGGTTCCCGAGTTTACCCGCCTCAAAGCCTCGAAGTTCTTCCTTTATAATGGTAGTATATATATATATATATATATATATATATATACTGTGTCTTTATGTTTATATACAAAAACATAATCTATTTGCACTATAGTTTGAATTGTGAAATGGTGGCTTATTTGCTTTGTTGCAACCCTTGCGTCCTGTTTCTTTAGGCGCTTGGGCTTTTAACCTCAATTTATTGCACTGCCTACTCCTGACGCGTCATGTGATCAAGCTCCGCCTGCGGAGCGAAACGCGTCAGGGAGGGCACTCGCTCTTGCACTTTTGCTGTAATAAATATGGATTGCTGGCACTGGAACTAGTGATGTGGCTCATTTGATGTTTGTAATTTGACTAAACATCAAGTATTGGAGTGGAGGTCTGCGCCTGTTGAAACCGCTACCTGTGGCGGTCAGGACTCTTCGTTTCATTTCATTACCGGGATTGGTTTGCTTCCGATTTCGTGGACCCGCCCATCCTTTGAGGCACGGTGTGTTTTGCAAACTCGAACGCCTCGGCGTTTTTCAGTTGGACTTCACAAGTACTCTATACCGTGCCCCCCGCTACTCATGTATTGAATAACTGCATTGGCTGGTGCTGTTTAGTGTCCTGATCCGGTGAGGTGTTTCGGAGCTGAAGGAGTCGGCTGACTTCACACGGCGTCTCGGAGCATAATCCGGTAAGACACTGTCTGCGCGCACCAGTGTTTTCTAATTGAGCTAAGCGGGTTTGGGCTATAACTCCAAAGGAACATTGTTGAATATTCTTTAGCCATAACAGCAATCTAGCGGCATATTTGGCCGTGCATTATAGTTACAAACATGTTTTCCACCGACGCACTCAGGAGTAGGGAAATGGCGGCGGAGGCTCTGTACGAAAACCTGCCTACTGTTACTTCTACAACAACTCAAGAAAGTCGCACCTTGAATGTCAGTAACAGTACCAAGGAATTGTTGAAAACTCTGGAGAAACTGCTCCGTAGTGAACTTTCCAAGTGGTGGGAGAAGAAATCATTGGACAAATATCTTGAAGCCAATCGTGTTCCACCTGGTTTGAGAGTAATGATTGTTCCCACATATGAGAACCCGGATCCCAAAATGCTTCAGAGATGGGCAGAGAATAGTTTACAGTCATCTAGAAACATGCTATTAATTTTGACTGAATTTGCCCACTCTGACAGAGAAACATTATTAGGAGAAATTGCAAAGGTCAATGCCCTCTTGGAAGCGACTGGTGACACTGATTTAATAGCGAATACCCGCAAAGAAATTGATCAAAGACTCGCTAAGTTGGAGCAAACTATTCAAGAAAGGAAAATTAATAAATTTGCAAGGGACAAAGAGGATTATGCGACAGGTCGTATTTTCACTTTTTCATGGAAATACGACTCATATAAACGCAAAGCCATGTCCATCCAAAAGAAACCAACTACGACTACTGATCAAGGGGCACCTGTGTGCCCAACGTTGACAAATGAAGATAACTTATCAGTAGCATCATTTAGTGGCTCCGAGGATAGTGTGCAACGTGCTGATGCAATTTCTATTGATCTGACTAAATTCTCCGTGGTTGACGAACTAAATTTTGTCAGCGAGGACCGGAGGTACTCTCTGCGCTCACGGAACACTCCTCCACAAGCAGACAAAGCGGCAGCCAAAAACGCCGCTGCAGGAAACGAATTGCCAAAAAGAGGTGGAAGGCGAGGCAAAACTCGCAAGAATTGGAACAATTAACCAGTGAACAAGACAATACTGTTATTAACCTGACAGATTTGACATTGTCCAGGGCGGAAGAACAACTACTCTCTTTGGGACTGTCATACTGTCCACCTAATGATTTTTCTTATGTTCAAGCACGAATTGATGTTTACAAATTTATTAGAAAAATTAAATTGCAAAAATATTTTTTGTTACATCCAGAAATTCCAAATCTGCGTGCTGAGGGTGAGGTGGAAACACCTAATGAGGAATCTCTACAGGTAAAACATCTACAGGGTTTACAAACTTTATTGTCTTTAGCTAATGAAAACAACTCGCAAACAGATCTTACAGTGAGTCAAGCTATCACAGTGAATTATTCTCCACCTACTACCTTTCGGGGCAAATCCACATTTCTGCCCTTGATGCCTAAAGATGCATTGGATGTTTTCAGTGACAGGATTATTACAGAACTGAAGGTACTTAACAAATCGGTGTTGAAAAAGTAAAAAACAATGTGATTTTAACAATGTGCAGTATACCAAACTTGTTAAAAAGATCCAGGGTAATAACCAGGTTGTAGTGAAAAGTGCAGATAAAGGGGGAAATACAGTGTTATGGGCTAAAACCGACTATATATCGGAGGCAGCCCGACAATTATCTGATCCACTGTGTTACACCAAATCTACCACATTTGTGATGCTTAAAAGCCATGAAAAAACCAGAAAAGACATCAATCTCTGGTACAGAACTGGCTTACTAACCAAGGAAGAATTTAAGTTCTTGAATGTACTACACCCCATCACCCCACTTTTCTACCTTTTACCCAGGATCCACAAATGCACCTCTCCTGTCCCTGGTCGTCCTATTATTTCTGCTCAGGGTAGTATGAATGAAAACACTTCTAAGTATGTGGATTTTTTTCTTCAGTCACACATGTTTTCTCTTCCTTCTTTTTTGAAAGACACTACGGATTTTTTGGTTAAGGTTAGTCAAATCACTTGGTGTCCTGATTTTTGTTTCCTGGTGATGGATATTGAGGCACTTTACAACAGCATCAACCATCTCCAGGGTCTTGAAGCAGTTAAATATTTTTTGGATGGACGAGATGCAGCTTTGAGAGATCATAACCTTATGCTTTTGGATATGATACGTTTATGCCTCTTTAACAATTACTTCCAATTTGGGAAGGATTTTTACCACCAGGAACGCGGGGTGGCCATGGGTTCATGCTTCTCCCCAGCTACTCATGTCTCCATGTTGGCTGGTGGGAGAGGCATGTTCTTGGTGTCACCCATGCACATTGGCTTCCCCACCTAGTGCATTATTGGCGTTTTATTGACGACATTTTTATCGTCTGGCAGGGCACCAAAGAACAGGCTGCTTTATTCGTAAATGACATTAACATCAATGACAGAAACCTTAGATTTACTGCCAATATTACATCTGATTCTGCAGAATTTTTGGATGTCCAGGTCTACATCGATCATGATACCATACAAACTAAACTTCACAGGAAGAGCACTGCGGGCAATTCTATCTTGCATGCCCGGAGTGCTCATCCCCCACACACAATTAACAGCATTCCCTTGGGTGAATTCATCCGGATCAAATGCATCTGTAGTAGTCCTGATAACCTAAACCAATGCTTAATGGAATCCAGGGCAAGATTCCTCAGACGTGACTATAGCAAAGTTATTTTAGATCAGGCTCTTACTAAAGTACTTGCTCGCCCTCGTGAGGAACTCTTAATCTCTAAAAACAAAGAGATCCTGGAATCCACGAATCAGGGCTCAATTCGCTTTATCACCACCTACTGCTCTCAAACGTCTAGGATCAGTAATATCATCAGATCGGAGTGGCCAATTGTGTTAACGGATGTGATTCTTGCTCCATTTCTACCTAAATTACCGGCCATTACTTTTAGAAGGGTTCCTTCTATGAAAGATTCATTAGATAGAACCCAACCTGAACTTTCATCTAAAACTAATTGGCTCAATAAACCTGGCTTTTTTAGGTGCACCTCCTGTCGTGCCTGCACTTTTGCTGTTAATGGCACACATTACACATCAGCTTTCAATGTTCTATTCCAATAAAAGAACATCTGACATGTCGCAGTGATTTTGTAGTATACCAGCTGACCTGCACATGTTCACCATCTTATATTGGAAGCACCAAATTACCAGCGAACCAACGTATATTGCAGCACATCCGGGCCATAGTTAATTCCGATATGAGTTATCCAGTGGCTCGCCACTTCAAAGCTGTACACGATAGGAAATTAAAAGACCTTACATACACCCTTTTGTGTGTTCTGTAGCCAACCCGGACAGAGGAGGTGATCGTGAAAAATTGTTGCGCCAAAGGGAAGCATATTTTATACTTTTATACTTTTGCTTGATACTCGGTCTACCAATGGGTTAAATGCTTTTGATGAATGACATCATTTTCTGTAGAGTGTGTGTGTTCTGCCTTGACCCAGTTGAATTAATTTGTCTCTCGTTTTGATTTATATTCCTTGGGAAATTCTGTCTCTGATTAATTCATTTATACATGATACATTTGATTTATGAACTGTGCCTTTTTTGTTCTTGTTTGCAGGTCTTCAAATTGAGTCCTCTGTAGCCTAAAAAATATTTCATCTAAATATGAAATTGTTTTAAACCACTTGCACTTTAGCACTTAAGCACTTTTTGACACATTGACATATAATACATCAATGATAGGGGATAAAAAATCTTTTTGGCTAGGGAGTATTACTTGTCTGTTCAACCATGGAAAAGAATGTTTTGTTGCACTTGCATAGGACATATTGAGCACACGTTTTCATTATTATTCAAGAATATTTACGAAGTGTTTTTCATCATGGTTTTATTATTCATTCCAATGGATGTTGTGATCATGACAAAATCAATTTACTGTAGTAGATTTACTTTCTTAGATTGCTTTTCAGATACATTATTTGATCCTATCCCTTTGTGTCATTTGAGCACTATGCTCTAACTGTGTCTTTATGTTTATATACAAAAACATAATCTATTTGCACTATAGTTTGAATTGTGAAATGGTGGCTTATTTGCTTTGTTGCAACCCTTGCGTCCTGTTTCTTTAGGCGCTTGGGCTTTTAACCTCAATTTATTGCACTGCCTACTCCTGAGGCGTCATGTGATCAAGCTCCGCCTGCGGAGCAAAACGCCTCAGGGAGGGCACTCGCTCTTGCACTTTTGCTGTAATAAATATGGATTGCTGGCACTGGAACTAGTGATGTGGCTCATTTGATGTTTGTAATTTGACTAAACATCAAGTATTGGAGTGGAGGTCTGCGCCTGTTGAAACCGCTACCTGTGGCGGTCAGGACTCTTCGTTTCATTTCATTACCGGGATTGGTTTGCTTCCGGTTTCGTGTACCCGCCCATCCTTTGAGGCACGGTGTGTTTTGCAAACTCGAACGCCTCGGCGTTTTTCAGTTGGACTTCACAAGTACTCTATACCGTGCCCCCCGCTACTCATGTATTGAATAACTGCATTGGCTGGTGCTGTTTAGTGTCCTGATCCGGTGAGGTGTTTCGGAGCTGAAGGAGTCGGCTGACTTCACACGGCGTCTTGGAGCAGAATCCGGTAAGACACTGTCTGCGCGCACCAGTGTTTTCTAATTGAGCTAAGCGGGTTTGGGCTATAACTCCAAAGGAACATTGTTGAATATTCTTTAGCCATAACAGCAATCTAGCGGCACTGTGGCGGTCAGGACTCTTCGTTTCATATATATATATATATATGTATATATATATATATATATATATATATATATATATATATATATATATATTCACTGAAAAAACCATACTCTGTATTTAACACTGGGTGAAACAGAGGTTATATTAAAATGTGAGGAGATGCATTGTATTGTCACATGAATGATATCATCAGTGATGTGGTCATTGATGTCAAATGAGATGTCATCAGTGATGTCATCAGTGATGTCATTTGAGATGTCATCAGTGATGTCATCAGTGATGTCACTGACCATGTCATGAATGATGTAATATGTGACATCATCAGCAGTGGATTGCGGGTGCGCGATATATAGTTAGTGCAACTAACTATATATGGAATTTCAATGGTTTTGTGTGAGTAAAATAAGGTTTTTTAAATGCTAATTCCTAACTATATATGGTCTATAACCTATGGTTTTTTCAGTGAATTTTCAAGGTTTTGTAAATGCTAATTCCTAACTATATATGGTCTATAACCTATGGTTTTTTCAGTGAATTTCAATGGTTTTTTAATAGCAAATATCATAAGCTGTCGAATGTCAAGTACCTGGTAAGTGAAAACATTTTCGTGTTTATGCACACTGATCTGCTTTGAATGGTGCCCCCCCCCTCATTTCTATTAGGAGTACTCTCTCTTTGCAGATAGTGAAAGGTAGTTAACGCAGGCCTTTGCCCCCGTTGTAATCCGTCGTGCCTGCTTCTCTCTCCATTTGATTGATTGTTATCCAAGTATTTACTGTTTTAGAATTAGTTCTCTTTGGTTCATTCTCTATTTACAAACAAACACAGAGTCGCAATACTCTGTTTAGTCTTTGCAGATAACGAAAAATCGTGTAAAAAAAAGAAAAGGAATCGAGTAAAATCAGTAGGCCACTAATGGGATCTCTTTTTGACCTCGCTAAAATAGAAACATTAGGAACAACCCCTCATGACAAATACAAAACTAGTGAGATGAACTGAACTCCACACAATGATGGCTGCAAAACAGCTCGGCTCCGCCACCCACCCCGCCCAAAATAACGATAAAGAGCGGCTGCCATGATTGGTTGCGGAATGGCCACAACGGAGCTACGAAATGGTGGTGCTCTCATGCTAACCCCAGCTTCAGTCTGAAACATCCAGAAACACTGTAGACTACCAATTCGATCAGTTCCGGTAGCGCCCCAATGTAACCCGGTAGACAAGAACTAGCCCTCCCCTCTTTGACTGATGGTTCTTGTTCCCTGTCCCTTCTGTTGTCATTTAAGAGAACTATTTAGCCTGCTGAAAGGGGTTGTGTTTCGACCGCTGGTTGGTGGAGACATTTTGACTATATTCTGGACCTGCGTTGTCGCGTAATGCGTCATATGATGCGCCGCGTTAGCGCATCCGGAAGTCATCCGGGGCGCGCAGCGCGTAACGTAAGCATAACAAGTCATGTGACTTGTTAATAAAACTTTTCATTGGTTCATTTTACTTTTCTTATTCTAATGATGAAAGCCTTGGTCATATCACCTAAAAATTACGCTTTTAATTACTTCCGAACATTATTTTTTCTTAAATATATGTTATAATGTTCCAGGCTAATGTACTTTCCCGGAAATTTTACAACTGTCCTGCAAGTAAAATATATTCTTTTTTCGAGAAAAAGAGCGTTTCTTCGTCCCATGACGGAGCCGTTGAGCAAAAGAGGGTCGACCTGCTGTCTTAGTCGCCGATACGCCTGAATATGAGATTCTTATCGATCACTTTATGTTGCAGGAATAGAAAACACAACAGCCCTTGACCATTTATCTTTACTGCGTTCCTTCGTATTATACCTTTTACCCTTCATGTAATTGGTCTGCTTTATTTCACTTGCCTTTTAATGATTCTAAAACAGTGACTATTATTAAAAACTTTACCAATGTATATACTACTACCATGTTTTCTTTTAAAAACCTTTATTGTGAAAATTTCATTATACAAATACGAGCCTATAACCACGTGGGCCTGCCACGGAGCAAACTGTAATCGTATATGATGAATAGACATTTACACTGTAGAGGAACGTAACGGGCGGGCCATTAGGTTGCAAGAACTAAGGTGTCTAATAGTTACGGAATCGGTGGACGTACATTTTATAATTAAAATACGACAGGGCCAGTTACAATAAAATTATCTAGATATACATTTGCGGGCAAGTACCATGGGTGACGTTAATTCGAATTTTCAACAGTACAGTAATCAATAACACATCAGAACTTAATATCAATAGGGATGTCGAAATATTCAATCAATTCTCGTCCCCGCCCGCCATGTGCTTCAAAACTGCATACGTATCTCGTGATTTCAAGGTTCTGCAACCAGTACACAACAAGGAGTTACGAGTCCCATTTATTCCGGCGCCATTTTGGGCGAGGACGGGCAGGTCCAGGATATAGTCAAAATGTCTCTACCAACCATCGACTATGATGATGTTCATATGCTGTATTTATTAGAGTAACACTCATCTGTCCACATGAAATTAATTTACCACAATCTAAACATGTCATTTTAATCTTTCCAAAGTTCTTCTAAATATTTGGGACCATTTCCCTTGCCTCTGAAGCTCTCAGTGCCACTTCTTTGATGAATGTACTAGCAGGTCAGGGGTTCTCCTCCAAATCTCTCTTTTATGCAGCACTATAATTAATTGGTGCCACCTCTCCATATGACGATGCATGGTATAGTTACCACAACTATATTTTTTTCCGGTTCCTCTGGAGAGTTCATCGTGGCAGATGAAGCGTGTAACGTACCGGGCATTTACCTTTTTTTGCATGTACAGGAAAGGAAAAAAAAATCGAGCGTCCGAGTTCTAAGGTGTCCCAGGGCCATTTTAGTGGACCAGGCCCAAATCCAAAGAACAGGCCGCCATTTTGAGAGTCCTCTTGCAGCCGCCTGTCGCTATAACATCAAGAGCAGCCGAAACTCAGCTGAATGGCAACTGAAACGGTAAATGGGCGCCCCACTACATTTCAGCATTGTAGGATGACCACACCAGTACAGCAACTTGCTAGACATCACCTCGGTGCCATCCGGATCTCGGCGCCCCACTGCAGATGAAGTGCCTCTCAACTATGAAACCACCACGGTGACATCCGGATCTTGGCGCGTTGTGCTGCCTTCGGCCTATTCGCACATCGGTCCGCTACTGACGCCATCTCACAGGCTAATGGGGTGACCCACGCCGAGTTTCAGCAAGCATTGTAGGATGACCACACCAACTTGCTAGACATCACCTCGGTGCCATCCGAATCTTGGCATCTCAACGCCTAGTGGTATCTTCCATACAGAAAATATTGTTACGCTGCCTTTGGCCCCATTCGCACATCAGTCCGCAACTTAGACATCACCTCGGTGCCATCCGGATCTTGGCATCTCAGCGCCTTGTGGTGTCAGTCAGAAAATATTGTTGCGCTGCCTTTGGCCCCATTCGCACATCAGTCCGCTACTGACACCATCTCACAGGCCAATAGGGCGCCCCACGCCGACTTTTACCATTGTACGATGGCCACACCAGTGGCACAACTTGCTAGACATCACCTCGGTGCCATCCGAATCTTGGCATCTCAACGCCTAGTGGTATCTTCCATACAGAAAATCTTGTTATGCTACCTTTGGCCCCATTCGCACATCGGTCCGCAACTTAGACATCACCTCGGTGCCATCCGGATCTTGGCATCTCAGCGCCTTGTGGTGTCTTCTACTCCGAAAATATAGTAGAAAATATTGTTGCGCTGCCTTTGGCCCCATTCACACATCAGTCCGCTACTGACACCATCTCACAGGCCAACGGGGCGCCCCACGCCGACTTTCAACATTGTAGGATGGCCACAGAAGTGCGACAACTTACTAGACACCACCTCGGTGCCATCCGGATCTTGGCGCGTTGTGCTGCCTTCGGCCTATTCGCACATCGGTCCGCTACTGACGCAAACTCACAGGCCAACGGGGCGCCCCACGCCGACTTTCAGCATTGTAGGATGGCCACACCAGTGCGGCAACTTGCTACACACCACCTCGGTGCCATCCGGATCTTGGCATCTCAGCGCCTAGTGGTGTCTTCTATTCCGAAAATATTGTTGCGCTGCCTTCGGCCCCATTCACACATCGGTCCGCTACTGACGCCATCTCACAGGCCAACGGGGCGCCCCACGCCGACTTTCAGCATTGTAGGATGGCCACACCAGTGCGGCAACTTACTAGACACCACCTCGGTGCCATCCGGATCTTGGCGCGTTGTGCTGCCTTCGGCCTATTCGCACATCGGTCCGCTACTGACGCAAACTCACAGGCCAACGGGGCGCCCCACGCCGACTTTCAGCATTGTAGGATGGCCACACCAGTGCGGCACCTTACTAGACACCACCTCGGTGCCATCCGGATCTTGGCGCGTTGTGCTGCCTTCGGCCTATTCGCACATCGGTCCGCTACTGACGCAAACTCACAGGCCAACGGGGCGCCCCACGCCGACTTTCAGCATTGTTGGATGGCCACACCAGTGCGGCAACTTACTAGACACCACCTCGGTGCCATCCGGATCTTGGCGCGTTGTGCTGCCTTCGGCCTATTCGCACATCGGTCCGCTACTGACGCAAACTCACAGGCCAACGGGGCGCCCCACGCCGACTTTCAGCATTGTAGGATGGCCACACCAGTGCTGCAACTTGCTGGACACCACCTCGGTGCCATCCGGATCTTGGCGCGTTGTATTGCCTTCGGCCTATTCGCACATCGGTCCGCTACTGACGCCGCCTCACGTGCCAACGTATTTTCTCCGCATTTTACACCCTATGCCGCATAACAGGTCATGTGACTTGTTTATAAAACTTTTCATTGGTTCATTTTACTTTTGGTTTCCTAATGATGGAAGGCTTGATCATGTGACCTAAAAACAACACTTTTCATTGGATGAAAACTTTTTTTTTTCCCCAAACGATGAAAGCCGCACCTTGTTTCTGGATGTTTCAGACTGAAGCTGGCGTCAGCATGAGAGCACCACCATCTCGTAGCTCAGTCGTGGTCATTCCGCGAGCAATCATGGCAGCCGCTCCCCACCAGAAGCCTGCAGGAGTCGGAGCCCCCAAAACTTTTGATGAATTCTCAAGGCGAAGGGGACGCTTTCGAGAATGGGGTCCAAGACCTAGCAGACAAGCGTCCGATTTCCAAGGTGTCCCAGGGCCATTTCAGTGGACCAGGCCCAAAAAGGAAACAGCCTGCCGCCATTTTGAGAGTCCTGTGACAGCCGCCTATCGCTGCACCGCAAGAGTGGGCGCAACTCAGCTGAATTGCGGCTTTTGACACAGTGGACCAAAAACGGACGGAATGGCAACTGAAACGGTAAAGGGGCGCCCCACTACAGCAGACGAGACTCCACCTGGAGAGGCCCGTTCACGCCGCCTCCCCCGGGGCGCCCCACGCCGTTATTCGGAGCAGCATTGTAGGATACCAAAACCAGTGCGGCAACTTACTGGACATCACCTTGGTGCCATCGTTCTGCTGCCTTGGAACTATTCGCGCAACAGTTTGCTACTGATGACCCACCCCCCGCGACGCCCCATGCCGTTATTTGCTGGGTGGCAACTTACTAGACATCACTTTCGTGTCATCTAGATTTCGGCGCGTTCTGCTGCCTTGGAACTATTCGCACAACAGTTTGCTACTGATGACCCACCCCCCGCGACGCCCCACGCCGGAAATCTGGACGTTGTGCTGCGTTGGGACTATTCGCACAGCCGACCGCTACTTCGTTGTTTTTCCCTAAAAATGTTTATATGTTATTACTATTTTTGTTTTCTTGTATATATTTATAAATTATTAAAGTTTTATAATCTTACTACTTTGTCGGAGTGCTATATATATTTAATGTGACACATAATTGTAAAAACTTTGATGTACAAAGAGTCATCCCTGGAATCTTCCGCTTCAGGCTCGGTCCCCTCCCCAATCACAATACAGGATGGTTTTCAGATAATAGCAACGCTTCTGCTGTGACGGATCTCATCCAGTGTGGGCCTTGATCTACTATAACTCCTTTGAAGAGGGGTGATTCTTTACAGCTGTGGCCATAAACTACATCTGCAGGGCTAGCTGATACCCTAGGACCAGCCTGGACAATCGGACACAGAGGAAAAGGAGTGTCAGAGGGTGCGGTAGTGAATAGGGCGAAAGGGAGGTGTCGGGCGGGCACAGGGTGTGATTCTCAGGGAAGAGCAGCGCAGATGGGGGGAGGTTTATTACCCATGCATAAGACAGAGAGCGGGGGTGACCACTGCCTGGGGGAGATGCTTGCGAGGGTGAGGAGCCATGCTAAGGATCGACAGCGTGCACAGAGTGGGTCTGGTCAAGGCATCTAAAATGGCTGCCGTGCACGACAAAAGTGTGGCATTTGAAAAAAGACAAGAAGGCGCAGACAATGTTTTTCAACACTTCCTGATTTCCTTCGAATCGAACGTTAACAGACGTTGGGGCATATTACCAAAGTTAAGCGATATTTATCCCTAACGATGCTTAGCAACGATTTTTTTACCGTCAGAAATTATCGCAGATAAACCTTGCTATTATCAAGGTTTATCGGAAATACGATAAAAAACGACCGCAATGCATTAATATCGCTGAAAACTCAGCGATATTCATGCATTACCGAGCTAATGCTCTTAGCCATGTTATCCACCTCCCATTGGATAACATGGCTAAGAACTGCTCAGGGCAGGTGGTAGCTTTTGGAGATATTCGCGCTTATCTCGAATATTTCCAAAAGTTGATAATAGGAGATAGCGATGTTAGCGACTGTTTCCAGTCGCTAACATCTTGGCATGCCCACTTTGCATGTCATTAGTGATAAATATCACTCACATGCAAAGTGGGGCCCAAGATGGTCGCTATCTTCTACTAGCCGTCGCTAACTAGTGTTAGCAACAGCTAGGTAATACACATATAATTTTATCTCCGCGAAGCGGAGCGCTGTTACAGATATATATCTTGTTTTTGAACGTTAATTTCTCAAAATGCACTGAAGCACATATATTGAGACCTAGCAAAGGCACATCGGGCTACCAGTCCCTACAATTTTGCCAAGTTTCGTGCAAATCCATTCAGCTGTTCGATCCTACCGAGAGACAAGATGGCGGCCGCTACGGACTGTTTGGAATGTTTACAGACACCGGAGAGCCAATCAGCTTCGCTTCGCAAAGCTCCGTAACGCGAAAAGTACGCGAAGCGGTGCGGTGTTACAGATATATATCTTTTTTTGAACGTTAATTTCTCAAAATCCACTGGAGCACATATATTGAGATCTAGCAAAGGCACATCGGGCTACCAGTCCCTACAATTTTGCCAAGTTTCGTGCAAATCCATTCAGCTGTTCGATTATTATTATTTTTATTTTTTTTTGCCCCGCGGGGCCCTTTTAAAACCTCCACATCAAACCTAGGGGGTCAGCGACAATGTACTATGCCCCCTTATGGTCATTTGCCCCTTCGCTTTGGCCTCCTCTTGTCTCTCGATCCTACCGGGAGACAAGATGGCGGCCGCTACAGACTGTTTGGAATGTTGACAGACGCCGGAGAACCAATCAGCTTCGCTTCACAAAGCTCCGTTGCGCGAAAAGTACGCGTCCTGGGCCGCTGCCCAGTCCGCTGTTACAGATATATATCTTTTTTTAAACGTTAATTTCTCAAAATCCACTGGAGCACATATATTGAGACCTACAAAAGGCACATCGGGCTACCAGTCCCTACAATTTTGCCAAGTTTCGTGCAAATCCATTCAGCCGTTCGGGCTAAAAGTGAGGCCAACCGCCCTATGGAAATTAACATGGGAAAAACGCGTTTTGGGACCCCCCTTTTTTCTCGGCCCCCCCTTGACGAACCCCCCCAAAATTTTCAGGGGCTGCTCAGAAACAAAATGTGCCATTTTCCTGAAAATTTCAGCCAATTCCGTCCACAAACGCCAAAGTTATTAGACATAGAATTTTCAAAAAACCCATAGAGAAAAAATCCTAACTATATATACCTACTGGCGACCGCCAGTAGGTAATATATATATCTATATATATATATATATATATATATATATATATATATATATAACTTTATCCACTAGTATAGTAGTAGACCTTTGTACTTACTACCATTCCTATATGATTTTAGAATTTATCTGATTGTATCTCTTCCTTGAGTGACTATACAACTTATAAATTTGTAATTTTTTCCTCCTTTCATTCCACTTGTATATATAACTCTAACCACCCGTATATGTAGTAGACCTTTGTACTTACTATCTCTCCTATGTGATTTTAGAGTTTATCTGTTTGCTCACCCAATATAAAATCGCATTAAATAAATAAAATAAATAAATGCTGTTGGTAATACTGAAGGCAGTGCACTGCAGTAATTCGTAATTGGGCTCATTAAAGCGAGTGCTGGTCACACAGCTTGATCTACCATGCAACTGTTTGCGATGGCTTGGCGTGTGGCGACATAAGAGATAGGGGACGTGTTATCTGCAGGGACGATTTGCAACATAATTGTGGATGCCTGAAAGCCCAAGGAAAGGAAGTGGTGAAAATGGTTTAAATAAAGTATACAGTAAAATTAAATGTTAATTAATTGCCTTACATCTCCTGGGGCCAGCAGCAGACAACCCCGGGGCGCGATCCAACAGAGCTTGCAACCTAGCAACACCTGCCTGCCCCTGGCAAGTGCTACATTGCACAGAGCCTCCTGGATTGGCCTTAATAAACAGGGACAGGGAAACTGGACAGCTCAGACTACAGAATGTAAGGGGTCTGCACCGGAGAAGGGAATTGTACAACTTTGTTTACCCGCTCGGCACGGCGGCGGCTAAAGGGGGAGGGGCACTCGAGCCCGACCTGCAGTGTCCCCTGAGATCACAACAAACGCGCTTCAGAAGCGGTGAGTGGGGAAGCAGAAAATAGCCTCCAGTGATCCCAATGGTAGCTTTGAGGACCTGTTGGTGCCCACAACCTCTGAATCATACCTCTTGCCTCTATATATATCTTAAAAGTTAAAGAACAGGTTCCCTTACATTTCCAGCCACTATGTAAAACATGGGCAATGCAACCATCATGGTGGCGGTCCATCCTGATTTTCCCTGTGGGCCTGCCACCTCGTAGGCGGGTGGTCCCAAATACGATTGAATGGCGTACGGACAAAAGTCAGCCCGCCTTCCTAATGACCCCCTAAGATCTAATAATCCTAGGACAATATTGTCCATTGTGAAAGACCAGGCAAATGGAATCAACTATCTCAACTTTGTTGACATAATAGAAGCACTCAGGACCATTCATGACATCATGATCTTGTCTTGAATTGTGACTAAAATGGAAAGCTGTGACACAAATCTCTAAACTTGTGGGGTTGATTACACAGTGGTCTTCGACAAGTTAAGTGGTAATCTCCTTTGCCAGAAATTAGATGGAATGGCTATAGACAAAAGGCCATAGACACTCTTACAGTCCACTCACTCCAATACACAAATTAGGGTGTGAATTGGCAAAGAGTTGTGGTAGGACAATCAAAGCTGGTAATGGTTCAAAACAAGGCAGCTTCCTTGCCCCTATACTTTTTCATCTGAATGTTGCTAACTTCCCTGCTTACTTGAGCTCAGCTAATTAGTTCCCCTTAAATTAGGATGCTTCACCTTAGACTATAGTTGTATGCTGACGAATTGGTACGAATCAGTCTTTATTTTATTTTATTTTATTTTTTGCATTTGTATGGCGCTCAGCTACCCAACAAGGGTTTCCCGGTGCCTTTGACATTAGGTTGAATGAAGGAAGATACTGAGTGGGATTTTAGCACAGTTGTTTCTGGAAAAGCCAGGTTTTTACATATTTCCAGAAGTTAGCGTAGCTTTCCTCTTTCCGGATGTGCAGGGGGAGTGAGTTCCACAGAATTGGCCCTCTGACTGAAAAAGATCTCCCGCCAGTTCTTTGCAATTTGAATCTTGGGACAGTAAAATTCGCTGCAGTTTGGGAACGAAGGTTTCTTGTTTGCAGGTAGGGGGAAGCTAAGGCTTGTAGATAGGAGAGCGCCGTTTTGGATTTGATTTTGAACATGTAACTCAGGGTTTTAAAACTGATCCAATGTTCGACCCTGAGCCAATATAAATCGTTCAGGTGTTTTGATACTCTTTCAAACTTTGGTGTCCTGCACAGGAGTCTTGCGGCAGAATTTTGGATCATTTGGAGTCGCTTGATCACTGCTAGGTTCGAGCTTGGGTAGAGGATGTTTCCGTAGTCAATACGCGATGTTATTAGTGCGTTGACTACGGTTTTTTGTGTGACAGGAGGCAGCATCCACATGATCTTCTTCAACCATTTTATAATGGTGAAGCAGAGGCCCGCGACTTTGTTTGCCTGCTGTTTCATTGACAGCGTATTGTAAAAAATGACCCCTAGATTTCTTACCTGTGTAGCTGGAGAGGGAAGATTACCCAGCTCAGGTGGCCAGTGGGAGGGATTCCAGAGCTCCTTGTTCCTTCCCAATATGAGGACCTCGGTTTTATGCCCATTTAATTTCAGCTGGTTGGCGGTCATCCAGTTGAAGATTTCCTGGAGTCCGGTTTTGAGTAGAGAGGGGGCTGAGGGATTTGACTCTGATAGGGAAAAAATGAGTTGAGAGTCGCCAGCGTAGGTCATTAAAGTCAGGCCTGCACAGTCCGCTAGATCGGCCAGTGGTCTAAGATACAAGTTAAAAAACAACGGACTCAGGATGGAGCCCTGTGGAACTCCATGTGGGGCGGGAAAAATGCCGGAGCATGCAATACTGGATTTGATCTGGAAGGTTCTCCCGGTGAGAAAGGACTTTATCCACTGTAGGGCATCACTGCGAATGCCGTTTCTCTCAAGAGTAGCCAGACGGGTTTTGTGTGATATGGTATCAAACGCCGCACTCAAATCTAAGAGGATGAGTACGACTGTTTGACCCTCATCCAGGAGTTTCCGAATTTTTTCCGTTACACCCAGTAGGGCGGTCTCTGTGGAGAATCCTGCTCTAAAGCCTGATTGTGAGGGGTGGAGGAGGTTGTTTTCCACTGTAAAGGTATTGAGGGCGGAGTGGATGTGCCTTTCCATGAGTTTGGAAAAAGCAGGGAGCAAAGATATGGGTCGATAATTAGAAAGGACCGTGGGGTCGGCTGATGGTTTCTTCAGTAGTGGAGTTACCATTGCGTGCTTCCAACTCGACGGGACTATGGAGGATTGGAGGGATGCATTTAGCATGTCTGCTATAGTGATTAGGGGAATAGTGTAAAGTTGTTTTAAAATACTCACAGGGAGAGGATCGCAGGGGGAGCCTGATGAAATGGACTTCAGGGAGGTTTTTAGGGAGTCCATGGTTACAGCATCTTCAGTCTTCAGCATCAATCAATCAATCAATCAATCAGAGTACTTGCAAAGTGCGCAACTTACCCGTGAGGGTCTCAAGGCGCTGAGGGGAGGGGGTGCCGCTACTGCTCGAAGAGCCAGGTCTCGAGGAGTCTTCTGAAGGCGAGTAGGTCTTAGGTCTGCCGTAGGTGGGTAGGGAGGGTGTTTCTAGTTGGATGCGGGGAACAGCGGTGAGGGCAAGGCTGGCGGGTGGGGGTGTAGAAGCTGAGTCTGCTGTTCAGGTAGGCTGGTCCGGCGTTGTGGAGTGCTTTGTATGCGTGGGTGAGGAGCTTGAAGGTGATCCTCTTGTCGACGGGGAGCCAGTGTAGGTCTCTCAGGTGGGGAGTGATGTGGCTGCGGCGGGGGACGTTGACGAGCAGTCGGGTGGAGGCGTTTTGGATGAGTTGTAGTCGTCGTAGGTGTTTGGCTGGGATTCCTGCGTAGAGTGCGTTGCTGTAGTCCAGCGGGAGGTGGACGCTCTGGGTTCTGGGATGGGTCCAAGATGTTGTTGTCTTCCAGGTGGCGGGCCAGTTGCATGTTGACGATTTTCTCGATGACCTTCGCCGGGAACGGGAGCAGGGAGAAGGGCAGGAAGTTCTTGAGATCCTTGGGGTCCGCCTTGGGCTTCTTGAGTCGGGGCGGTCATGGTGTTGAAGCTGTCATGGATGTCAGCAATCTTGCGTTGGTATCTTACAATTGGGAAAACTTTAAATATAAATGAAATTTTTACATTTTGCAAAAAACATTGTATCTCCCAAAGCAAAGGTATCTGAATGGTATCTGAATGTAGTGAGGTATGATCTTATAAGGAATTGTTTGTATTTTGGTATGATTTTTAAATCCATATTACATTGTACTCTAAACTGAACAGTGTCAAAAAAGAAGCTGTCACTATGTGTGGTGTCCTAAAAAAAAGTTAACATCCTTTATTGTGGAAGTTAGCCTCTTCCGCTATTGAGAGGAATGAATGTAGGGTTAGGTATGTAATGTCTCTGGCTCCACAGTTTAAATGGGGTTGGAATATGATATGTGAAACCCTATTGAAGGAGTTATCACATGCTTAGGCTAAGACTGACAACTACATAGGCATTATTAAGGTTATTGGTGACTTTAATTGGTCATGATGCTGCAGTAGGAACAGCTAGACTCTTTTAGAAGCTCGTCTTGCAGAAAAATCACTACCTAATTATATGTTTTTTTAACTTTGTGGGCACTTACCTAGAAATAGAAATGTGAACCTCCAGCACAACAAATTGAAGTATACAGAGAAATGATTAGGTAAATACGACTTATGAGTCATACGATCTGATGTTCAAATCACAATTAGAAGTATAAAAACAAGAACTAAAGAAAACAAAGTTTTTTTTAATTTGACAATAGACTATAAATAACTAATGGTGTTAAAATAGTATATCCTTATTTACTTAAGATCACTAACATATGTATACACGGATATCAATTAACCAATTAGTCCAACTGTAAAATAAGACATGTTATTAATGCTACTTATATGAGTTTAAGTAATCACATAAACACTTGACTTGACTACAAAATGACTTTCAAAACTTAGATGTAGGCAGTTTTCCATCTATGAATTTACCAAATCTTATAAACACTTTAGTAGGGACAAATACAAGTATTGGCTTTGTAAATTGAGTATTAAAACCTTGGTTCATCTGATTTAGATTTGTCTTATGACACCTAACTTATAGAATTGTTATTTTGAGTTTGACTTGCGGGTGCAGCAAATTAAAACTATTTCTACTACAATTGCTTTCTATGATGTGAGGTCTTCAAATAGGATTTGTGCATCAATTGTACAATTTTTGACACTGGTGTTTAAAAGAATGTACTGAGTTGGATTGGGGTTGGGTGAAAGTAATTCTTAAAGTTACTTTCTGTTTTTTGCAGACATTGTTATTTGATGGGCTGTTGACTAACTTGATATATGTAATTATGGTCTACGCTTTCCAACCACAGATACATCTCCCTTCTACCATACCTGGGAAAGGTCTGAGACAAATTAATCAACTGACACCTAATCAACCACCTAAGCAGCCATCAGCTCCTTAATGCCATGGAGTCTAAATTCAGGCCCAATCACAGTCCAGAAATAGCATTCATTGCTACAATAGACAACATCCACATGATCCTTGATGTAGGAGACACAGCAGCCCTCATTCTCCTGGTCCTCTCTACAGCATTTGTCTGGGTCTCAAACCCTATCTTCATCAGGCTCCTCAACAAGATTGCCATTCAAGGACCTGCTTTCCACTGGATCTGCTCCTAAATGGCTAGAACATAAGCTGTCAGACCGGCACCTTACTTTTTGGAGGCCTGCAAACTTATCTGTGAAGTCCTCTCCTACGCCGACAACACATAACTCTCCTCTTTGGACATGACCCTCAACACAATGAACACGTTCATTGCCTGCATGACCAAAGTCACTAACTGGATGCAAGCTAACTGTTTCAAGCTCAACACCGACAAGATAGTAGTAGTAATCTTTGGTAAGAATCCCTCATGAGAAAAACATGAGAAGGGTGTTCCCTAGATACTATGAGAACAAAATTCTATTTTCACTTTTAACTTGCCCACATAATCACAACAGAAACAAATTTATTCAAAAAAGTTTTTTTAGGTTTATTTTTCATATATATATATAAATCATTTTCATAGAAAACTAATTTCATTTAGACAGTGTAATGACATCTGAAGAACTTTTCTCAATCATATACAAAATTACAATATAAAAACTAGGACACACAATAATAATTAAAGGAGGCACACAGTACATTCACTCGTCTATTCAAGCATACCTATCATACCATCAGATACATGCACAAACATTCCCATACATATCACACCACACAAAAAAGCGCCGACGCGCGTTTCGGACAAGTGCCAATACAGGCTTCCTTCATCCGGGCGCACTTGGAATAGAGCATGCAGACACAATGAATATCGTCTGACAAAAGGTCCTGGGAAGCGGTCCTAGCAACAGCAAAGGTCGATATTCAAAAGGCCCTCAAAACGGGGCCAAGGATATAAATGGGAATCCAGTACATAAATAAGCTTGAAAGGCAGCCAGTGTCCCGGACATCAGAATTTGGAGGATTTGTTGACCATCCGGAAAGGACTCACGGAGGGAACTGAAGTACCCAATGCGGGTCAAGTAAGGAATGAAGCAGTAATGGGTCTAAAGGATGGACTCTCCGATGTTCCAATGAAGCCTGGGGACCAAGCTTCAGGAGGCCAAATTAACGTGTAGATAATCAGGAAACACAATTAGGCAGCCTTGCGATAAAACTCCGAGTCATCCCTCTGAGAACAGGGAAGAAATACCGGGGTGAACGGACTCTGGATAGCAGCTTCAGCAAAATGGACGGCGATGTGTCCTTAGGTAACGAAAAGATTCGCCTGGTCTGGACGCGATCAAAAAGGCGACGTGACTCCCTCTCCCTGCAGCGGCGAGATTCCTAAGAATCCCTCAACATGGGACTCCAACAGGTGGCCAAACAAACTCAAACCCACACCCTCACCAAAGAACTTATGTCAGGAACCTTTCTATAATCATCAGCAGCAAACTGGACATGCCTGCGCAAGGGAATGTTGTCAATGCATCCTGCTTGCACACCCTAAAGATGCTAGGGTACGTCTTCCAATGGCTCTCAAGCAGCACTAGAAAAACTGTAACTCACACCCTAGTCAACAGCAAGTTGGACTATGGGAATGCCCTCTACCCGAGATCTCCAAGCAACTCACTTGAAGACTACAAACCATTCAGAACTCAACAGCCAGACTCATCCTCAACCTCCCACACAGAACTCAAATCACACCACACCTCAGGGAGTTCCACTGGCTCTAGATACACATACGTGCTCAATTAAAATTCCTAAAACACACATTCAAGGCACTACACAACCCAGGCCCCTCCCACCTGAACAGTCGCATCTCCTTCCACCAACCACCTAGACACCTGTGCTCTGCAGCACTCCTTCTCGCACATATCCCACACATACACTGAACCAGTCAAAGAGGACGTGTGTTCTCTTACATCACTACTATAAAGAAGAAAGCCCTCCCACTCAACATCCGAGCCACAGTTGTATTTCCATTTTCGGGCCCACTCTGGTTCTCCCTTGGTTGCATGTGTTAACAACTTAAGGCTGCCCTTTCTTCACACAGTCACACATAATACATTTGTTTTTGTGACTTGATATTATTTAGGAAACACGCTGCATATATTATTTGTTATTCAGTGATTCGTCTTGGGATTTATTCTTAACATTTCATACAAGGTCGAACAACATGCTGTGCTGTTTTTCTGTGCCCGGTTAGCAATATCTTCTAACATTTTTAGACATAGCACGGTAGTACAGCTGCAGGTTTTCGAACACAATAGTTACTATAATAAAAACTGTGTGTCGGCCCCTTGGAGGTTAGAAGAGAAAATTCCAGCAGAGAGACCAGTCTTGGAAATGAGGTGGCAACCTTGCGTAAACTGAGTTTGCACCTAAGATACGGACCACCTAACTACACACACCAGCTATGGGGTTTAATAATTTAACCATATGAAACAGACGGGGCCAGACGGGGAAACAAAGCGCACCGAATTGAAGTGACAAACCACCCATACCCGCGGCCAGAACCCATGTGAACGGAAAAGGGATCAAACCGGAAAGGAAGGACCCTTAAACCAAGAAGTGGCCCTGAATCCCGGTAGAAAGATAAACAGCCCAGCATCCACAAACATAATAATACAAGGAACATTTTGTCTAGAAATTGAGGATTGAAGGTTTAATAAGAAAACAACCCCAGGAACTACAAAGGAATAAAGGAAAGAAAGAAAAAAACTTTAAAACTTAAAGACAGGGTCCTCCATATAGAAAGAAGAGGAAACCTATGACCAGTTCTCGACACATAGGTGCGAAAATACGGGTAATGCTGATTGAAAAGGAGAAGTAACATTAAATTGTCCTGAGGAAGGTGGTTAAAATTATTCATAAACCGCCGAAACGCGTCGACGCCTTACTGCAAGTTAAATTTAGAGTGGTCAACACCCATGAGGGGATCAGGAAATGTTACCAAACCTTTTGTTGAACCAACTGTTTATAAATTAACTGAATATAAGACAGATTTTATTGTCTTGTTACTGTGATTTCTCCTGCACTATTGTATGTTTCGTCGTACTATTATTTTGTTTTATTGATTTGTTGTATAGATAACTGTGTATTTAAATATGTGTTTTTAAACCTTTTTTAATAAACAACATATATATATAATCATATATATATATATTTTCTAAAAAAATATTTCGGATAACCTAATCTTTTTGTGAAATTTTAACTGTAGAGCATCAGGATGTATGACTGAAATTGAATGATTCATGACTAAGTGTGGTGAGAGGACCTTATGATATAAATCTTCATACCCTAAGGGATAAATTTGTGTTTACTGAACGTTCAATGATAATCGCAGAGTTCACTAATATATCTTTATGCTCACTTATTGAGGGTAGGATTAGATAGATATATTAGTTGCCATGGTTGCGTTTTTCACAGTTTAAAGCCTGTTAGCAATGTTAGTTACTTTCCTCAGTTGTTTCTGTTTACTAATCACAGCAAACCTGCTTCAAGATAGACTAAGATAGTTTCAATAAACATATCATAAACTTCCCTCATGTCTTTTTTCTGTTTACTATGGACATGTATGAGTGAGAGTGAAAGGTGATGATCTGTTTCCACGGTTGCCGTGGGGACTAGAAGCTCATGTTCTAGGTTTTCCAAAATCACCTGTTACTCTGGAAGGTTAGGAGTTCAGGTGAGGCCCTGTGAGCTAGTCAGATTTGGGCCTACCTTCTGACATCTTGTTCTCCCAAGGTAAAGTTCTGTTTCCAAGGAGAATCCCTGCAACCCCACCTCCTCTCTTCTTCAATTCCACAATAAGCTGAATACCTGGCTTGTTAATTAAATAATGCACAAAAGGCAGGGCTAGTCACACACACCTGCTCAGTGCCAGGATACCCTTGTGGTTGATCATGTGCTTTATAAATACACATAATATCACAGTGGTGGCTCCTTTGTTTTGAGCTGCTTTACCTGAGACACCTGCAATGCTCCATCTTTCATGCTCATAATTGGCAAACTAAAAGCACATCTATTTTAACACAAGGACGTGCACTGTATTGTTGCAACCACAAACAAGTGTGCTAGTTCTGACGTTCTTTTACAGAAACCATGTTCTTACTGTATATTTAACAACTGTTTCCTTCACTATGACACAATCTGGGCCAGTCAATGTCGTCTTGATCCCCTCACCCAATTAAGGTGTGCAGTGAGCACTGTGCAACTAAAAGAACATCAATATTACTGTGTAAACATGCCTCTCTCTGCAGTGTGGTCCTTCGTCAGGCCCTGTGCTGGAACCTTGCATGCTATAAGCGTGCTGTACATGGGGAAAGGCGATGTGAAAGCATCTATTTTTCTTTATTCGAATCCCTTTTGGTGCCTGACTGAATCATGTTAACCTCCAGCAGGTGAACCTGTTTCTTTCAAACCAAGTTAAAGGTCGCTGCTCTGAGCCTGCAACTATCAGACTAGTTCTCGGAAATGGTTTTGAACTTCCAGAATAGCTGTATGCATGTCAAGTTTGCCTCTGATCATCCCGTCATTCATGACGTTATTGCCTCACGTCTGCTCACAGTAACGATGCCTTTCATGAGTTCAAGGGCATTTGCCACTGGTATGTTCAGAGTGCAGTTGCCTGCCTGGCTTCTCTTTTCAGACGACTTTTTGAGTCGAATGTACAGTTTATCCTTTTAAAACTGCCAGGTTTTTTTCTAACAGAATGTCTCTGAATTTCCACGCGCTTTCTAACATGCACACTGATTGTTAAATGACTTTGGTTGATGGTGCTAATTCTCTGAGATGTTTGTTTAGAGCTACAAGGCAATATAATATACTTGGGTGCCAAAGTTACATACTTTATACACAGGGACATCTTAAGAATTTTGAGGGCCACGGGCCAAGCCTAATGTATGGGCCCCTGCTCTGAATGTATAAGCCGGACTGGGAACAGAAACCGGCCCTCGCAAAATGCTCAGCTGACTCCCCTGGTGTGAGGGGGAGTGCAGCTGAGCAGTTTGAGAGGACCGGTTTCGGCCTATTTTGTTAAAAGAGGCCGATATTACAGACCCCCTGTAACAATAACCGCCCCCAGGGGCCCAAAACCGGCCCCCACCCTAGTGGCCTACCAGGGAAATGCCCAGTGCCCGTTATGCCCAGTCTGGCCCTAGAGGTAGAGGTAGAAAGGTAGAGAGGTAGAGGTAGAGAGGTAGAGGTAGACTAGAGAGTAAAGAGTAGAGAGAGAGAGGTAGAGAGGCAGAGAGTAGAGAGGGTAGAGAGGTCGCGGTAGAGGTAGAGAGATAGAGAGGTAGTGTGGTAGAGAGTCTGGCCCTAGAGGTAGAGGTAGAAAGGTAGAGAGGTAGAGGTAGAGAGGTAGAGGTAGAGGTAGAGAGTAAAGAGTAGAGAGAGAGAGAGGTAGAGAGGCAGAGAGTAGAGAGGGTAGAGAGGTCGCGGTAGAGGTAGAGAGATAGAGAGGTAGTGTGGTAGAGAGATAGAGAGTTAGTGAGAGAGGTAGAGAGTAGAGAGTAGTAGAGAGAAAGAGGTAGAGCGAGAGGTGGCGTGAGAGGTAGAGAGAGGTAAGAGGTAGAGAGAGGTAAGAGGTAGAGTAGAGAGTGAGTAGTAGAGAGTAGAGAGTGAGTCTAGTAGAGAGTGAGTAGTAGAGAGTAGAGACTGAGTAGTAGAGAGTAGAGAGTGAGTAATAGAGAGTAGAGTGAGTAGTAAGGAGTAGTAGAGAGTGAGTAGTAGAGTGAGTAGTAGAGAGTGAGTAGTAGAGAGCGATTAGTAGAGTAGAGAGGAGTAGAGATTGAGTAGTAGAGAGTAGTAGAGAGTGAGTAGTAGAGTGAGCAGTAGAGAGTAGTAGAGAGTGATTAGTAGAGTAGAGATTAGTAGAGAGTGAGTAGTAGAGAGTGATTAGTAGAGTGGAGAGTAGTAGAGAGTAAGTAGTAGCGAGTGAGTAGTAGAGCATGAGGAGAGAGTAGAGTAGTAGAGCGTAGTAGACAGTGAGTAGTAGAGAGTGATTAGTAGAGAGTAGAGAGTAGTAGAGAGGGAGTGATAGAGAGGGAGTATACAGTAGTAGAGAGTAGTAGAGAGTGAGTAGTAGAGAATGAGTAGACTATAGTAGAGAGTGAGTAGTAGAGAGTGAGTAGAGAGTGAGTAGAGAGTAGGAGAAAGTGAGTAGTAGAGAGTAGTTGAGAATGAGTAGAGTGGAGTAGTAGAGAGTGAGTAGTAGAGAGTGAGTAGTAGAGAGTAGTACAGAGTGAGTAGTAGAGAGTGAATAGAGAGTAGGAGAGAGTGAGTAGTAGAGCGTGAGTAGTAGAGAGTAGTAGAGAATCAGTAGTGTAGTAGAGAGTGAGTAGTAGAAAGTGAGTTGTAGAGAGTTGTACAGAATGAGTAGTAGAGAGTGAGTATAGAGTGTCAAGATGACTACTTCTATCTTGTCTGTGTTGAGGCAGTTGGTTTTCCTCCATGTGGCGACTTTGAACATGCAGGTGGATAAGTTGGTTCTGGTATTCAATGTTTTGACAGAGTGGGAGAGGATGAGCTGCATGTATTCATCGTACAATATAACATTGGATTTGTGGGAGTGAATTATGCTAGTGAGTGCAGCCTCGTAGGTGTGGAACAACGTGGGATTGAGCGAGAATCCATGTGGAACTCTACAGATGACTTTGGTGGTGGCCAAGCTGAAAGGAATCAGCTGACCAACTAGGTGTAGTCTGTGAGGAAAGAGCAGATAAATTGGTTCGGTGTCTAGTAAGCATGGGCGGATTTTGCAGATCCACGATTCACGGATTTGCGTATTCACGGATCGTGGATCTGCAAAATCAGCGTATTTGCGGATTAACGGATTTGCGGATTTGGGGCGGGGCTTCCATGCGAGTGCACATGCCTCTTGTGTGTATAAAAGGTCAGAGACCGATCAGAGCAGCGGATGAAGAAGATACAGAAGCTCCTAGCCACAGGAACAGCACGAGGATTGCGCTCGTGAAAGTCAAGGATGCAAAGGCCTCTGTCCAGCATCACAGCCGATTTTCGATGGTATATTTGGGAAGAGGGCACATCTGCCCAGCCTTGACAACGCTCACGATTGTTTTTTGGGCCGATGAATGAGTCACTGAATTTAAGCTTCAACTTGGGCACATGCTTAAATGATATCTGTAAGTGCTTCCGGTTGAGGTTTAATTTTTGTGCCAGGACCATTGTGCCAGAATGAACCCTGCCCTTCATATTTATTCAAGAAGACGCCACCGTTTTGTGCCATACCTCGTTGGCTAAATGTATAGTGCTTTCACTACACTACACTACAGCTGCCTAAAGTGCCAGAGAGTTGTCTACAGCGACCAGGTGTGTGTTACTATGCAATAGCGCCGAAGGGCGCAGGGGTCCCTTGAGTGAGCTATAAAAGCTCCTGGCCACAGGAACAGCACGAGGATTGCGCTCGTGAAAGTCAAGGATGCAAAGGCCTCTGTCCAGCATCACAGCCGATTTTCGATGGTATATTTGGGAAGAGGGCACAGCTGCCCAGCCTTGACAATGCTCACGATTGTTTTTTGGGCCGATGAATGAGTCACTGAATTTAAGCTTCAACTAGGGCACATGCTTAAATGATATCTGTAAGTGCTTCCGGTTGAGATTTAATTTTTGTGCCAGGACCATCGTGCCAGAATGAACCCTGCACTTCATATTTATTCAAGAAGACGCCACCGTTTTGTGCCATACCTCGTTGGCTAAATGTATAGTGCTTTCACTACACTACAGCTGCCTAAAGTGCCAGAGAGTTGTCTACAGCGACCAGGTGTGTGTTACTATGCAATAGCGCCGAAGGGCGCAGGGGTCCCTTGAGTGAGCTATAAAAGCTCCTGGCCACAGGAACAGCACGAGGATTGCGCTTGTGACAGTCAAGGATGCAAAGGCCTCTGTCCAGTATCACAGCCGATTTTCGATGGTATATTTGGGAAGAGGGCACAGCTGCCTGGCCTGTTAACTTTTTTACGATGGCGCCGGCAAGCTGCCAGCGCCATCCTAAAATAGTTACTAAATTAGCTTCAACAGGAAGCTCGAATAGATAAAATAAAGCAGATGCACTTGCTTGATTTTATCTATTAGTGCTTCCTGTTGAAGCTAATTTAGTAACTATTTTACGATGGCGCTGGCAGCTTGCCGGCGCCATCGTAAAATAGTTACAACAACAGGCCAAGAAGGCTTGAACTTTTGGCCTCGGAATCCGCTGCTCGCGGATTGCGAATTTTCGGTAAATTCGCAAGAGTTCGCGTATCGCGGATTTACCGAAAATTCGCAAAATCCGCGAGCGTAGCGGATTTTGCGCTCATGCTTAGTGTCTAGGATTGCTAGCATCATGTAGATGCTGAATGCAGTTGTGGTGGGAGACGGTAATGAAGTCAGCAGATAAATACAGAAGGATAAGTGTAGCAGTGTCTTCTTTGTCCATGATCAGTCAGATGCCATTTGCGGTGACAATGCTGGTGGTTTCAGTGTTGTGGTTGAGTCTGAAGCCGGATTGTAGTGTCTGGCTAGATACTTGTTCATTATCTTCTCCGTGACTTTCTTTGGGAAGAGTAGCAGGGAGATGGTCTATTGTTTTATGGTTTGCTGAGGCTTTCTTTAGGAGAGGAAAAACTGTAGAGTGTTTCAAGCTTTCCAGGAATGTGGCTGTGTTGATAGTCATTTAGGATCGGGGTGAGGGCTGTCCAGTCCTTTAGTGATACATGATGAGGAAAGGGGTCCAATGGTGCCCTGAGTATGTGGCGGGCATGGTCACTGTGGTTTCTAGAATGGTGATGGTGGGCCAGGTGGTCAGGGTGTCCCGGTGTTCATTGAAAGTGGCGGGTACGGTGGATTTGAGGGTGTAGGGATCCGGTCAGGAAGAGCAGGTGTGGAGTGTGGTAATGCAGCAGGTCCCAGATTTTGGTGGCGTGTTTGGGGAGAGTATGTTTTTTTAGGTAGGGCAGGATAGCGATAGGTGGGTCAGGGAGAGATGGGGGTTGGGTGAGTGTGAGGTGTGTTGTGTGTGGTGTAGGCGGGTGGTGTGGTGTGAGGGTGCAGGAGAAATTGCAGGTGGATCAGGAGAAGGCACTTTCAGCATTGACTGGTGACACTAGATAGCAGCACTTGCAGCTGGGTCTGCGGTTCAGAACGAAAAGGGAGGCAGAGGAGCATCAGTGGTGGGTAAGAGGAAGACCAGGGATCTTTTGCTGGGTGCTCGCAGGACACAAAATCGGGTTTGCTTTTGGCATGCCAGTGATGCATCCAGGCTGCAGTCTCCATTAAGGCAGACTCCATTAAGGGACTTTTTTAGGTTTAGTTGTGGGTGGGGTAGTTGTTAGTCTCTCAGTGCCAGGACACCTTGTAGGTATTTGCATGATTCTAAACTCCTAACATAAATTAACATAAGTAAGAGCTGGAAAGTTTTGGGGTGCTGGGCGGGGCTAAGTGAGCAGCAATAGGGGGCTCAGTGCAGAGGAGGAGGCAGGAAAGGGCCACTTTGGTGGGAGAAGGGCACTAAAGGAGCGCATAGAGCAGGAAAAAGGAAGATGAGAAAAAGGCAAAAGAACACTTGAGAGTGCCAAACTCCAAAACAATGTGCAAAAAGGCCTGAGGCTAAAAGACCCCAAAGGATTGAGTGAAAAAGATTAATAGAAAGGTTAAAGAATGAAAGGGGAAGGTCCAGTAAAGGGGGCAAACAATGAATGAGAATGAGTCATAGATGCCTAGAAAAGCATCAGCGAAAGAATGAGAAAAGCACAGAAAAGTGGCAGAGGGAGAATTGCACATAAAAAGCAGCAAGGAATAAATTATAAAGAAGGAGAAATGCACAAGAAGCAGCAAGAAAAGAGTGAGAAGTGCTCAAGAAATTGTCAGAGAATATAGAGAAAGGAAAGAGAAAAAGCCCCGAAAACGGAAAAGGTCAAAGGGCAAAGAGGCAGAGAGGTGAGATGGGAGAAAGACCAGACGGATAAGAGACAGAGCGATGGAAGGTCAACAAGAGAGAGAGAGGAGGTTGAGATGGGGAGCCACGTGATAGCAATGGATCTGTGGCTGAAAGGGCTGTACTTGGTTGTAAGGGCATAGGCGCAAGGCAGGGGCCAAGACGTACTGAATTTGGAGTAAGAGGTCTGCTACCAATGTAGGCTTCATCACCAGTGTTCCCAAATAGTCACAATTCAATTATCATACCACTAATGTTTATCAGAGAGGCAAACTGTGACTTTTTGTGAACACTTTGTGTGTATTGCATGCGAATTGAAAAACTAACACAGAAACAGGGGGAATGGTCAGAGTACAGTGCAAACACTGCACTACACCAGCCTCTTTGTACTATAACTTTAAAAGGGCCACTTTTTGTGGACAATGAGTTAGTTTGATACAGTTTACACATTTTTTCACAGTTGTTGACATTGATGGGTTCTTTTAGTGAAGCTTTTTCACATTTGTTGATGCTTGAGGCTGACTGTCTTTTTTGTGAACTACAAAGTGCTATTCGGGTTGCTATTAACTCGACATTTTGCAAAAAGATCTGCAATGTAACCAAATTCAAATTTTGTTATGCATCTCCTTTTTAGGTTTCACCTGCATAGCGTTTGTGCTGTGCTTGTGAAATGTATTGTATTTAATATCAATCTTAAAAGGGGCTTACATCCCACCCTTGCTTTTCATTGGTTCTTAAGCTTTGCCACTTACTTTTCCTCTGTTTTTATTGGCTCTAGCATACTATTTTCTGTCTATCTCTTATCAGTTTCCTGTGGCCCAAGTACTATTTTTATTGACTTTTGTGGAACTTATTTTTATGTTTTGCCTGCACCGTGCTTGTCTTTTAACCCTAAGACTTCCAGCATAGAACAATGCTCTTGTACCCATATCCAGTAAAGAACGACACAATTTCAGTTCACAAAAACACACATTTCTTTAAAACCTTTCCAAAAATGTTCTCATGCATATCCGAAAGCTTTCAGTAAAGTCCCTTGAGATCTCTGAAATGTGTGCACCCTTGATCCCCCTGCATTATTCAAACTCCAAAGCTTGGTGACCACCTACCTGCCCAGAGTGTAAAAACAGAGGCGCTTTGCAGTATCAAGCTGCTGCACTGTAGAAACCACCCTCGTTGTGGCACCCCGTCCTTCTGCAATCATGTCACTACGCTGCCGCACCTCACATAACCCCCTCAATGTGGCCCCCTCAAACCCCTCACATTGTGGCCTCACTTTCGTCTGAAATAACGGCTATGTCACTTTGCTGCTGCACTTCACAAAACCCCCTCAAGGCGTTACCCTTCAAACCTCCCTCAGTTCATCCCCCCTTCCATCTGCAATCATGGCTGGGTCACTTTGCCGTCACACCTCGCAAAGGGAGACAGCGTTTACAACACTGGCAATACCAGGCAGGTACATGACAATGCGGTCGTTAAAATGCATGCCTTTACATCGCAAGGTGTTTCAACGACTTGCGTTAGGTGGCGTGCAACACCAGGTAATGTGTTAGATTTTTAATCCAACACCTTCCCTGCTGTTGCGCTAACTGGAGTAGGAATAGTTATTTATACTATTCCTAATTCCAGCGCGCCACCTAGCGCAAGTCCTTGAAATGACTTGCGATGCAATGCCACGTGTGGTAACAACGCAGTCGTTGTAACAACCGCGTTGTTACCTACCACGTGGCAAAAGCACACGTAACGTGCTACATTCCCTCAAAAAAAAACCTTAACGTGGCCCCCCTCAAATATGGAACTGTGATCTACGGCTGCTGGTGGTGACTACTGCAAAGCCCCAAACATTAAATAAATAGAAGGTGAGATGGCAGTGTGGCTTATTTATCGTGGGGCATATTATCAACAACTAGCGATATCTATCGCTAAATAAGCTTAGCGACAATTTTTCTATCGCCGGATTTTATCGCAGAGATAACGTGCTATTAGCAACGTTTATCTCAAATGCGATAAAATATCCAGCGATAGCTGCTTAAAGCGTGAATATTGCTGGAAATGCAGCAATATTCAGGCATTAACGCCAATAGGGTCTTAACCTGTATATCCAACTCCCATTGGATATACAGGTTAAGAAGTGGTCTGAGCAGGCCTTAGTTTTCAGCGATATTCGCGCTTAGCGCAAATATTTTCATTGCTACGTCTGCGTTGATAATAGGCGATAGCGATGTTAGCGACTGCTTTCAGTCGCTAACAGGTTGGGTATGCCCAATTTGCATGTCATTAGCGATAAATATCACTGACATTCAAAGTGGGCCCCAAACCGATCGCTATCGCCTACAAACTGTTGCTAACTGCTGTTAGCGACAGCTTGCTAATAGGGCGATGAAATTATCGCTGCTTCTCGGCCAAAAACGGCCGCAAAAGCGGCGATAATTTTATATCGCCCGCCTTGTTAATATGCCCCCTTGTCCTTGTTGGTTTTCTGCAATTGACTTTTAAAAGCCCGGCCTATTGCTGGTTGCAGCATGTCAAAGGTTCACTGTAAAGGAAACAGTAGTGGCTGCATCCGTGCCTGAACACAATGCCCATGTAAACAAAGATGCACCCTTGTCATCAGACAGAAATAAAGTTACTGCGTGACCCTGACACCGAGCACAGCTACTGTTTTATAAAAGCAAACAGTGCAATCACAGCCAGCAGATACAGTACCTAAAAACACATGATTTAAACTGCACCTTTTCCATCTTGGTCACAGTTTACATTTTTTCTAGAAGGGGGTTTAGTCATACATGGGATTCTGTGACTGACACGTCACCACCATCAACCTCTTCAAGCTCACTCCTTCCGAACCTGTCACGAAAGAAACACTGCAAGATGATGATGAAGAAGCATGCATTAATTACACAGAATGCCCTAATCATTGAGTGGCAAGTTCCTTATTGAAAATTGCAGTTCTTTTAATTGTAACTTTTTATGGGACAGCCAGATGTCGTTCATCCGCTACACCAGAAAGGGCATCAGAATTGTAATTAAATCAGGTTGTGAAATCGAGACTGTGGCGTTCAGGCTTTCATCGTTTCAAGCTACTCTTCTTTCCAACATGTGGCTATACGGTTTATACCCTTCATTAGAAGGGAGTTGGGGTGCAGGGGCTATTTCACTGAATTGAACTTTGAGGACCTTACGCATTCTAAAAAGAAGTTGGATGACTATAAAATGTCTACAGAAAAATCTTTCATATTTTTTCCTGTGTCTTATTTATTTGTTTGTTTTGTGTAATTGAGTATTGTCGAGTCTGAACACTATCCACATGCAAAGAAAGGTGCACCCTTGTCTAGAAGTGGATTATATGTTGCTGTTATCAATCACCTTTACTATTACCAAAGTACTGCAACCTAATATGTTTCCAATATGGGTTTGCGCTGCTGTAGACCATTGACAAAACCAATAGATTTCGTAGATGCCGAAAACAAGACACAACACTTTTATGGTGTTTTTCATTTATATTGCTCACCAAGCTAAAACGAACACAAAAATAATAGGCACATAGGCAAAACCTATTGCATTTGACAATGATTGTATGGGCTTTTCAGTCTTTCCCGCTTTGCGAAAAGAGACTTTGCATTTGCAAAGTCAGTTGCACAGACTTTACAAATGCAAAGCTTTCTGTGCATTAGACCCAATATGTCATGTTATAAGTTACTTCAATAGTGCACCATCAATCTGCAGGGCTAACAGGATAAAGCCTAGCTATCCTGTGGCATAAAAATCTCGAGTACAAATTCCCTGAAAATACTACAGCATCTGAGTACTTCAATGACTTAACTTTGTTGATGCTGTTGGACCTGTAACGTATTTTTAGCAGAATACAATGCATTGCGTAAGTGGGTAAAAGACCAATTAACTAATTAAATTCAACAGTAAATGAAATGAGACATATCTTACCAGCTGGAACAGGTTCTCCCAATAGTCCTGTGTCATGAGACGGAAGAGAGCAAGAAACGCCCAGTTGAAGGAATCATAGTGAGTGTAGCCGTAGTTAGGGTTCCTTCCTGCTTTCATACACACATAACCTTCAGGGCATCTCCTGTCATGAGAGAAAATTAATGAGTTTACTAGACCCAAAACTAGAGCCCAAGCATATTGTAAACTGATTGTTTTATTTCTTGTACAAGTTCTCTATTTTTTTACCCATCAACAGAAAGGATACAACGATCTACATGAAAAGATAGAAACTCTGGCCTGGGGAATAAAAACAGAAATTTAAAACCAGGACTTTATGAGTCAGGAATCAAGTGAGATGTGTGGGATGACCCTTCCTTATATGCAACCACGTTGCTAGTACTAGAAGTACTTATACAGTACTGACACTGATCAAGCTGGGACGGACACCACCCATGCTAGCAGTATAAGCCTGGAACCACAAACCTGGTACTGCTGACCACATCAGGGCACAGTAACTCACTGTCTAAACCTCTTATGTAAAGAATTGTCTTAGTCATTCCACACATTATGCAATAAGTAGCCATGTTCCTGTTACCAAGTTCCTTACTTGTTGTTCAATGTATAGGTGTTCACACTTAACTACTTCAACAGATAACTTTACATGTAACATTAATATAGAATTTATCGAAGGCTATCACCTTTAAAGTCTAAATTCTGGTGGTGGGGAAAAGTTCGTAAAAGGTAACACATTGAGCAAGGAAAAAGAAAAGCATAATTTCTTTGAATTTGACAAAATCTATGTTGCATATTCATAAATTTATTTATCAGTACTCATTATTTATTGCTTAAAGAAAGTGTTTGGTATTGCATTATTAAAATTAATTGTCTCCTGCTTCGGAATAGGGTTATGCTTGCTGTTGTTAAAGCATTTAAAGTGTACATAACAACTTCTTCCCATTGACAAGCTCTGCATTTCCTTATCAACATACGCTGTACGTTGGGTTTTTATAACTTTGTCACTCATTGCACATTACACACATTCTCATATCATCCTCTCCACCTCAAGATCCACCCCTGGGCAGCAGTATGGCAATCAAATTCATTCTTTAGCCTTAGACATCCCTGATGGGAACAGCCATGACAACGCGGGGATTACCCCGCACTGCCATTACAACGCGGGGATTACAACGAAAGTCGTTACAACGACTTTCGCTGGAGGGCGCTGTTGGATAGGGAATAGTTTAATTTTCAATCCAACACCTTCCCTACTGTCAACGTGGGCTGGAGTTGGAATAGAAAATTAAACTATTCCACTATCCAGCGCCCTCCAGCGAAAGTCGTTGGAATCCCCGCGTTGTAATGGCATGCAGGGTAAAAGCCCGCGTTGTAATGCCATACAACCTCCCTGATAGCCCCGATGATCAAAGTCCTTCCTGAAGATCAGTAGGAGGGATCAACCTAGTTCCAGTCTGTACAGCAATCCTCGCTTCTCAGACAATTCATGTTTTACACCCTAAAACACTTTCTCTGTTCACCACCCAACATTGACCAACAACACCACCTCTTTTATCACCTTGCCTAATTCCAGACCCAAACGCCACCTTTCCTCAGAAATTATGCCACATCCAATTTTGCAGACAAATTAATCGTTAAACTCCGCTACATTATCTATGTCCTCAGACAAGGGAGAGGATATGGCCTAAAGGCTAGGGAGGTCGACCTTGATGCTGGGGAACCAGGTTCGGGTCTCCGCAGGGACGCTCAACATCCTGCATTTCTGGGCAAGTCACTCAATCTCCTCGTGCCTAACAAAAAAGTGATTGTGCAAATTGACTACGCAACTGGTGCTCATGCAAAGCGCTCTGATATCCATGGGTCTAGTTTGTGCTATATAAACCCCCCTCCCCCCCCCCCAAGAAAATCACTCAAATTAGTCAACCCCATTCTAGATAATGTATAAGTCACAATGCTCTCAACAACTGGAATATATTTACTACAAAATTATACTTCTGAAGTGCTACAAACCATTTGGCAATACTGCTTGACACTGTACCGATACACTTCTTCTTAAATATCTCACATAACATCTTATGAGCCAATTTTAGTTCAAAGACTCCACAAATACTAACAGAGCTTCCTTATAGCCCAGTAGGCAGCTAAGGCCTCTCTTTCAATCCCAGAGTACCTAATTTCTGCCCCTTTCAAACTAAGTGAGATAAATACAATAGTAGTCTCTGAACCTTACTGACCTTTTCATAGCACAGCTCCTAAACCTTTTAAATTAAAGTCTGCCGTCAGGACAGATTTCAACTCCTTTAACTCAGTCTCCCATGCCACATCCCAAACAAACTCTGCACCTTTTCTGAGTGAACTTCTCATTCTTACACTCAACTGAGCAAAACCTTCCACACATTTGTTATAGAGCTCGGCCGTACCCAAAAATCGCATTAATTCTTCTTTGTTAAAAAGAGACTTCAGTATGCATATGGAGTTAACCAAATCCTACTTAGGAACAGATGCCTCTCCGGTGATAGTGTGACCTAATTATTCAATAGACCCCTTCCTGAAAGTGCAATTTTCCACTTTAATCGTGAGATTAAAATCTTAGAGTCTTTTTAACACGTGCCTCAGCCTAACATCATGGTCATTAATATCCTAACCAAATACTAAAATTCCATCCTGATAAATTTGTTTCCCCTTAATACCTTGCAACACTTTTTCCAGGGTTCTTTGGAAAGCAGGTGCAGCTGAGACTGACTCAAAAGGTAGCCTACCATATCTAATAGTGGCAAGCTGTCTGAGGTCAACACACTGCCTTAGACAACCATTAGCTTTTCTGGCTGCAAAACCATTCAGTACCCTCAACTTCCTCAATGATCCCATCATTCCTAAGTATTTCCAACTCAGAATGCATTTCCTCTCTCACTGTCACTGTTACTCTATGAACCTTACTACATGTAGGTCTGTCTCCTACCACCAAACATATTTTGTGGAACACATGTGGAAACAATATATTATATATTATTTATATTAGAATTTGTGGAGCAAAACAGCTACTCATGGAGTGTCCTGGTGTTGGACATGTGTTTTATTTTTTTGTAAGAAGGTTTGATTGGAAGCTTTGTCAATATACACCTCTACTGTGTGGGTTAACCCTAAATCCCTATGGTGAAACCAGTTTATTATGCTATTCCCCTGCTTTGCCAGTGATGTATCTTCGACTGTACTCAATAAAACCCACAAAGTGTTTAAGACGGTTAATAGGTTCACTTCTGTAGGCACAAAGATTGATGTCAGGTTTAACCACTTGGCTGCTAAGGGTCCTCGACGAGCTCCATTGACTTTCCATTGAAATCAATGGAAAGTCCATGACGAGTTACCCTTGTCATTAGCGCTGAAGTGGTTAAGTAATTTTACTTTATCCTTGAGTTTCTCATTGTAAGATTTGCTGGAGCCAATTGCAATTTTACTCCCGAATCAAACAGCACCTTAGTTCTTTCACCATCAACCAATATGTCATTAATGGGATTGTTCCCTACACCACAGTCGACTTGCATTACTACCTGACCACGTTAAACGTCTGTGTCTTCACTTGCCAAATGTCCTGCACTGCCACATCTGGAACACATTTTCAGAAACTCCCCCTTTATCAGATCTACAATAATTTTCATTATACAGCTTCTTTGAGTTACTTTTGATCACATGAAGACTCTCATCTTTATTCCTTCCTGCTTTATGACCTCCACACACTTAATTGAATGCTCAATTATTTTGGCTTCCATCACAACTTCATCAAGAGATAGACCATCCTGTATATTTTCAATATTACAACCCAGCATGAATTGATCTTGTATCCTCTTCTCCAATAAGGCTCAAAATTTACAAGAAGAGGCCAACCTCCTTATTTCTGTGGTGTGATTTTTTACCGACTCCCATTTTAGCTGAATTCTCATACCAAAGTGATGCCTCTATCAAATTGTGCTTACTTTAGGGAGATAATGTGTATCCAAATTCCTTATACAAGTCACATATTTATTAAGTTCCACAACATCAACAACCTCAGAAAGATGATCAAATAATTCCTCCCCTTCAGGGCCTGAGCATTGTAACAGAAGACCTGTCTTCCTTTCAGTACTTTAAACATACCACAGGTGCTCCGCTAGCTCAGTTGGTAGAGCATGAGATTCTTAATCTCAGCGTCATGTTGGCCGCATAAACTTTGGTAGGGGTTGCTGGTCCCAACATGTGCATGAGAAAATTGGGTTATATATGTACTCTCTGCTTTTTGTGAAAAAAAGTTCAAATAAACATAAAAAACAAATAGCAGCTGATAACGGCACTGCTTGAGATGACAATGCAGGCATGCCAACTCACTCCAACGATAGTGTTGCTGGGTTATGTCAAAGAGATTTTAAAACCCTTTTGAAAGGTCACTGCTACCAGGTTGGTTTTGGGGAAACGTAGAGTGGCCATGAGATGGGGCAGTAGTAGACTTGCCTCAAAATTTAAGGACTGGCTGAAGGACATGTCCCTATGTGAGGAACGGTCAGGGATGTATGCTGAAATTTTGCCACCCACAACATTTCTGGGCTCCCTTGAGAACTTATCTCAAAACAAATCCAATCAAATATGCTTTACTCGGTTATATTACAAAACCATCAAATACATTCAAGATAAAATCCAAAGCAAACAAAAGGTACTACCTATAAAAATGAATTTTCACTACACAATAACATGCTAAACAATTCATAATTTCTACAGAATATGGTAACCTAATGCATAGCTCACTCACAAAATAGTAGTATACAACTTCATTAAATGAAATCACCAGACAATAAAGATACAAAGATACCCAATACAGCTCTGTTGTTTCAACATTCTACAGACAAGATAAATCCACGCTTACACCATACTGCAGCTACGTAGCGGCTGACAGCGCATACTAGTGGAGTAGAGGTTTCTTTAGTCAGAATCCTTTAGGCTGCTAAATAGGATTTAGTTAAGAGATTTATACAAATTGGTTGTATCCATTTGCACCCGAGATGTAGATATTCAGGACAAAAAAAGAATAGGTGCTCCATGGTCTCAGGTGTCATCCCACAGGCAGGGCACAGATCGAAACCAGTGCCTTTTCATCACTTGAAGGTAAAAACTTTTGTTGGGAGACCACCAAGGCAAATGTGCATATACAAACTCTTCGTAAATGCGGGGGTTATCAAATCAAGATAGGATTTAATCAGCGGAGTCTACTTAAATTCCAAAAATCTCTTGGTTAGTTACCCATTTGTCTTACTCCGAACGCATTGCTCATGCGTAAAAGTCCAGAAAAGTTCTTTAATAATATAAACATCTAGATTAGAAATTATTCCAAAGATTTTAAATACCAACCTTCCAAAACCCCTTGCGTACAAATTTAAAGCTAGGAATCTGCAGGACATTGCTTTGGCTCATAATTTCTTTCATCAAATCCCTGTATTCCATGAGTTCTGAGGTAGTCCACAGACATACCCAGTATATCAGTGGCTTTAATGCAACTAGATGGTTAACTGCGTTGATGGCTAAGTCATAAAAAAGTGGAATTGTAGGGGAACTGACCAGACAAACTAGCAGAGACCTTACAGAGCTATTTTCAGCTGTGGCCAGTTGCTGTTTTTTTTAGTATTACCCCTGACTTCTGCCCCAAAAGACGCAGTGCTCTGGGCTTTTGTGCAGTACACTTCTAGTGCAGGTGATACTGCACGGGAGTTTTACTTTTTATGCAACCGCAAGATAGTCGAAGCTCTATGCTTGTTGAGAAGTGTGCTCTTGTTAAGTTGGGGACCCCAGCTGAATTTATCCGAAACCCAACTCCTAAGTAATCTATATTATTTACTCTTTCAAGGAGATAGGGGCGTGCTCTCACAATGGAGTTCTTGACTACCCCCAATTCAAACACCATACACTTAGTCTTAGATGCATTTAATTCTGGGCTTCTGCAGGTGCAAAAATCCTGGAATTTATTAATTAATGTTTGGAGCCCCATGGAAGTTTTTGAAATTAGGAGTGAGTTGTCAGCTAATAATAAAATTGCTATTTATTGTTATTTAAAAGAGGAGAATCATTCTGATAATCTTAAAGGGCTTGAGCCATATTGTTAATGTATAGAGTTAAAAAAGTGGGAGCAATTGTCAGACACTAAATGCAGCATCATATAATTGTTCTGCAAGGGGAGAGGATGTAGCCTTATAGCTAGAGCGGTCAAAGTCGAAGATGGGGAACCGGGTTGAAGTCTCAGCAGCAACACTCAACACCTGTGATTCTGAGCAAATCACTTAATCTGAATGTCTCCTCATGTAATTATACTGGTGCTATGTAAAGCGCTTTGTTGCCCAATATCATAGGGTCTAGTTCTCGCTATATGTTTGTAACCAATGCTGAATCTTTGTATCGTGTAAATTTTTCTCATACATTTTGTATACTGTGGATTGAGATTTTCAGAATATTTTGCCCAGCAGTCGTGTCATGTTTTGCCAGACTGCCACGCTAACTGTACTGATTACGTTTTCAAAAATGTATAAATATATATATATTTTTTTTCTAAACGGACATACCACACACCCTTGCATATCTTTCAAATACTTTTTTCCATTTATGCTACTTGATGGATGGCAAACCAGGAAAAGTTAGAAAAAAACGGTGGGGCTGTAAAGTTTTGCATGCAATGCTAAAAACACAATAATAAGAAATTTTAAAAATCAATATCCCAAAAAATGGAGTTACATTCAGTAAGTGCAGAATGATATTGTTATATTACTATAAAGAATGACATTGTTCTATAACTATAAAACCAAACCCCAGGGAGAACAACATAAAACTACCTACAACCACCGGCACTTGATAAGTGTACCAAAGATTCGTCCTGTAAAATATACTGGGTTAAAAACAAAAAAATGCCAACAGATGGCAGTGTTCTTTCCTTTTTCTCCTACCCATATTTACATTCCATGCAGTTCCTTTTTTCAATACTTCTGATCCAAAGTCAACGAGGGACATGAGGAGCCTTTGAAATATGAAACTTAAGACCTTAGACACGCCATCTCAGTGGCAACACTTCTGACACCCCTTCACTGGCAATGTGAAACTCTCCTCCAGAACAAATCTCAATCTGTGAAAGAGTGCGCATACACGCTGCATGGGGTCCTGTGCTCAAGGTGATGAATTCAAGGCATATACAACCCTCTCCCCAAATAGCAAACTACCAGAACCAGAGCTTGGATGGATCACACTGTGAAAGTTTCCCCCTCAAACTGCAACAAAGGTAAGAACAAACTCCTTACACCGCCATTGAAGCTCCGAACGTTCAAAGACAACGAGCAACGGCCCCCTGCACCAGCTGAATGTCAAGTTTGAATTGGAAACAATTGAAGCACTTGAAGGGCCTGATTAGGATGTCCGGTGTAAGCCTCCAACCGCTCGTTGGAGGCTTACTGACCCACATTCTTGGTTTAAACTCCAACCGCCTTATTACATAGAAGACAGTCCGAGTTTAAACTGTCGGGTCAATCCGACTGGCTTCAGATGGGCTCATTGAGCCCGTCGGGTAGTCGGAACCACCACATAATCCCTTACTGATGTTGTTTCCGCCGTCGGGATTATGATGTAGGTTTCCAACAGGCTTTTCACATCGGCCTTTCTGAAATTGAAAGCCTTTCAGTAAACAATTTTGGAGGCCACTAGCAGGGGCCCTTTTACTCTGTGGCCTCCGGTTGTGGGCTGGGGGGGGTGCCCCCCTTGTAACTACCTGCACCGGTGCCTGCCACAGGGTGCAGGGATTTACAGTAACTCTCATTTCTATATGGGAGCTTGTGCTACAGCCAGCTGCACTGCTGCACAAGCTCTCATAGGGTAATAGAAGTTTACTATCGCATCATATCGATTTTAGACCGCCGACCTGAGGTCGGTCGGTTTTGAAACCGTAGAGCCTCCGACCGACATCATAATCAGCCACGTAATGTTTTTTTCTTTATAAATAAATTCCTTGTATGTGTATATCTTCTGAGTTGATTATGGTAATTAAGGGTTTCCTAACTCAAAATACAAAGTGCTGTGCACCACATTTCAACGACAATGCATGAAAGTTAATGTGTGGTACTGCATCATGTAACTGTGCTGCTGACTTTGAGCACTATCCAGGTCTTAATGCTAGAGAGAACAGCTAGAAATGTGGTTCAATCCTACCATGTTCAATCAAACACTTGAAAACCAAGAACACCATCAAAGGTAGAAAAAGAGACAGTTTCATCCCCACTATGACGTAAACTTTCACAACCATGGTGTTAAACGCATTCCATCCTCGTTGCCAGTGTAACAAGGCCCAAGGGTAAAGCAGGACAGGAGGCACTGCATTCATTAAAGATGATTTATTCCTGGATATGAAGGTCCCATCCAACTGCTTCCACTGCTCTCTTTTCTCTCCCTCTGCCCCTCAGATTCTGCATTCCATTCTCCCTGACAACATTCTGCTACTCCTAAGCAACAATCACTAAAACAACTAATACCCAAGTGCATGCATTCATATATTGCACAGACCTATTGGCTTTGACAATGTTTGTTTGAATCGTCATACAGGGTGAAAAAGTTGAGCGAACAACAAAGCTAATGTGAGCCTCAAAGTTCAATTCTGCATCCCAAATGATCCATAGAACATTAGCTTGATTAGTGGAAGACGTTGGAATCACAAGCAACATGAGGGTCTACGGAAGAGTATTAATGCTTAAAAGTCTGTGCCTTGAGTCCAAGAATAGCATCACAGTTTTACTCTGTTTAACTGAAGGTCACTTCTATTCATCCAAATGTCCACCTACATTCAGACCTTGAATAAATGCTGAAAAAGCATTTTTCAGAATGTTTGCTCACAGTTAAATCTCACTGTCTTCTGAGATTCTATATGCTTCCAGTAGCACAATAGTTGCATAACAGCCACATTCATATCTAGCTAGATAAGTATCGAACCACGAAGCCGGTTAGACATTGGTATTGTCTAAACCTCACATTTGAATGGAAACATCATCTGCTAATGCCTGTACTGAATGGGGCTAGTGGCGGCTCGCTTTGGGCGTGCTGCAGGGCGGGGTGGGGGAGGGACAGGATGGGAGAGGTAGTAAACTGAGACATACGACGGAACGGAGAAAAGTATCCTCCGGTCCCTCGTATGTCTGAGTTTACTACCCCTCCACCCTGTCCCCCACCCCACCCCACTGCCCCGTAGCACGCCCTATACGAGCCGCCACTGCATGGGGCAGATCTTTTCAAGTGCTCTCGTTTAACTGTGGCCTGCTCAAAATCTCACTCAGAAAGCGAGACATCTTGGAATTATATTTGTCATAAACATTTTATCATATTGAAGATTAATTTCATAGACAAGTATGTCAATTTGCAATTGCCCATGCACTGTAAATTCTGGCTCACAGGGGAGTTAGCAAGGGTCCTTGTGATGGTAGACTGAATAGCAGGCACTTAATCTACAAAAGCCCCAGATAACAAGTAGATTGACCTGAATTCACAAGTGGCTGCTCTGTTGTAGGAGGGCTGGTGAGAGTGTACCTGGATTTTCTGGGTGCAGCAATACCCAACCTGAATTTACCAGCTAAAAATTGCAGATGGTGAAGTCACCTTTGAAATGGAGTGCAATCTTTCCCAATCATGGGCCTTGGCCCTTCACAACCCTCTGCTACGACACTTAGGAGCATGTAATGCTCCGCCCGTCTGGCACCCTCATCCCATAATGTTTGCCATGCTTTCAATACCTTCCAGCACTGGTCCCTATTGTAGACATTTACCACCCGCACAGAGCAGGTAGTACATTTGAATGTTAAACCCACCCCAAAGAGGTGGGAATTCCGTGCAGAACTCATGCTAGTAAAACTAGATCTCAGAATTACATAAATGTTCTAATATATAAGTCAGAAACGGAAAGTCCAGCCGCATGACTACCTCCACACATTTATCCGCCTAACTCCTAAATCATAATCAAGCAAAAATTATCAACACAATCGAGTTTCTACAGTGTTATTAAACAACAGAAACATGACCATCGTAGGAAACTAGCCTTGAAAATACTCCCTGTTAAAAATATTACGTTCTATCCTCCCTGCTTTCGGCCAAATTGATGCAAGGTGCCGATTACAAGCAAAAACGGGCCACTCCTTTCCGTCCTGCAAGGCAGCAACATACGACAATTCACAGCTTAGCAACCACCGACTTTATAGCAACAAACATGGAGGCCCAGAATCTCAACCCTTGACTGTGGGCAGCAACTGAACATGCTCTCTTCAGAAAACTCAAAAAAGCAGATCCATAAGCCTGAAACCCAGCAGCATCATATGGCGCCCCAGTCACTCAGATATATGCACCTCACTCCTCACATCTGGATAGATTCTACTATCATGAACATTTTCAACATTCTTACACATGGTGCTGTCAGCCAAGTGCTCGGAAGCAAAAACAAGCGAAATCATACAAAATATTATCAAATGTTTTGTAACTCTAATCCCAAGGACAATACTCGTACAGATTGTATTTACATTCCATCAAACAAAATAAACTTGTAGTAAACGGAGAAGGTAAGATAAAGAAGTGGTTAAAGATGACTGGTTTAGTCGCAATCACATGATGTGTCACTTTGCTCAGCTGCTCCGTTAGAAGTGATTCATTCCTTATTCATCAGAACCATTTCCTTCTACCCCCTTGGACTTTTATTATGAATTATGAGCGGCATGGTACTGGGGGGGTGCAGACTCTGGACCCGTAATCACCAGTACATTGCAGTACAAGCAAACCAGTACTATTCAATTTTGAGTTAACGCCCCTAGAATGGATACAACTATGGAGACCCGGTTTTACCGGCGGAATTCTGCACGTCTTTACCTGTTCTGGCGGGGTGAATACTTATTTATATTTAGCACCTCCTCTCAGTAGGTGGAAATGTAAGCCATGAGGTAGGTCTTGGAGGGGTTGGAAGAAGTGGGGTTGGGAAAGCAGAGAAGAGAAGAGGAAAAAGGTGCTTTGCAGGGGGAGAGCATTACAATCCGAAGGGTCAAATATTTTCTATGTGATTTTTTATCAGTGAACTCGTAATTTTAATATAGCTATAAGCTCCAATGTACTGCAAATCGGGATTTTATTGTCACCATGAGCGGATTAGGTGGCTCTATTTTTTTGTAAAACCTCAAAGAATGGTTCGAGGTCTGTTGAGCCACGATCAGAAGGTTTATTATTTATGGGCACCTCAATACTCATCATAGAACAGCGCATACATCATCTTAAGCGTCACCAGCAAGAGGTCTACTTTCACAAACAAAAAAAACAGCATGGTTGATTTTATTTATGCTTCTTGCATGGTATTTACTGATATTAAAGTCTAAAGTCTTGAGATCTGGGGTTGATTTACGGCGGCTTGTCTACCGAAGGCAAAGCGGCGTCTCTGTGCACACATGAGATGCTTCATAATCAAAACAGAGAAGGGCTGTCTGGGGTTCACAAGAATACCGCGGCTTCCCAGAAAGATGGCAGGGGTCACTTGGACTATTTGTGAGGACTTTGTTGCTGTATATGAGCAGACAAAGTGTTTCTACATCTGTGACATCAGCTGTAAGAAAATGTTTGAAGTTTCGGTTTTGTTTTTACAAAACTTGAGAAGACGGGTTGTGGCCCCTCCGCTCGTGAAATTAGAACAGATCACAGATGTCATGTTGGTGATGTCACAGTGACTGCAGGATCTGACCCCATGCAAGGATGGGGGGCGAGGGAAGGGGCAAGAGGTGTTGGCACACTGTCCCCCACCCGTCCCGAAACTAAAACACAGCACCTACGAACAGAAGTGTCTGTCCATGTAGCGAATGCGAACTGCTGCATCAGACCTACCAGCAAACAAATATAAACTGGGCTACTGCTGCCGAAAAAAATTACGACAATTGATTCGTACTCAGAAGGAACAGCAAATACGTGAGTCCTCCTTGGCATATGAACCTACGGTGTCACACACAAATCGCAGCAGCATGTGCATTAGCCCCCCGAGATTTTCCTTCATGAAGCCTCCAGGAGCCTTTTTCTGAGTTATTGCCCAACTGTCACCTGGTAGCCTGCTGGCCCCCTGCATGGCGGTATGAATGGCTCCTAAGAAAGGGAACAAAAGGGCCTTGGCTGGAGGAAGTATGCCCCCCTCCTGACAGGATGACTTAGGGGGGTGCCCACAAATTGCACAAACTTCAAAGGGGGATCTCCTGTCACAGGCAGATGTATTTCACACCTGGGCCTGCCCCTGAAGTTGTCCAAGTAGCCAGGGTGGCACCAATCCCAGTGGGCGAAAAACCTTTTCCAGAACTGGTTGGCAAGGGGAGTTCCTCATTTCCCTAGACACACCTCCTCAGGGGTGTGAGCAGGGGAAGAAATATTTGGCCATGTTGGGATTTTGGCAGAGTAGGGCACTGTGGGATTGCCTAGGGTCAAACCCCCAATATATTTTTCTAATTGATTGGCATTTTAGGGAAAAGCAACAGTACACCAACGGAGGGAAAGGGGGATGGAGGGGCATGGTATAGAAGCAAATAAGAGTACAAGTGAAGACATCGAACTGATCCACCAGTAACGGGTTACATTGAGGAGGGGGAGCAGGGAATGCACCATGCAGCGCATGACGCAGTTCAGAGCTAGTGATAAAGGAAAATCTCAAGTACCGTGGGAGGGGCGGGCCCAGAGGGTGCAAATGGAGGTAAAAAGTGATAGTCGAGATATAGATCCTTGAAGGTGTTGAGGCTGTGTCTGCGCACCCTTGCCCCGGCCCCCTCGTCCTGCTGAGGAGGTAGTAGAGGCGAGAGTAGGGTTGCTCCTAGTAATTCTTTCCCTATTAGCCAGGGAGTCTGCCCTTTCCACAAGCTAGTGCCAGGCATAAAACGTGTACATCTGAGAAACTCCTTCAGAACACCTCTCGACCCCTGGAAACAGAAGAAGGACTGCAACTACTGTTAAACCTGTGAAGAAAAACCCCAATGACTGGACCCGCTACCCACTTGTACCGAGGACAGAAGATTGGACTCCAAAAATAATTGGCTAACCACCTGTTCAGCTCTAGGAACACAAAAGCTGCAAGAACCCCACAACTTTGCTGTAGCCAGCTCACCAATTCCATCTGAATTTACCCTGGACCCTGCTTGTGGCTACTAGGAGATTAGCTCCCAAGTGGTACCTAAAAGGCCCTAGACTCTTGGCTGGTGTTAGGGAGTGCTATGTTTCACTTCACAACTGCAAGACTGGAAACTTAGAAACTTTTTCTTTACTTTTAGGAAAAAGAACCACCAGGAGCTACCACGGGAAAGCTACCGAGCCACAGCCGCTGCTGTTGAACTACCAGTCGGACTAAACTTGCTTGTTTGCCATGCTGAAACGATTGGGTCTAATGCTGAGCAGCACCCTGTCAATGGCAACACCTTCCTGGGCTGAGACTTCGGACTTCGCATGCTTTGAGCTCTCCTGCTGCTGATGTCGAGAGCCTCAAACTTCCACCCGGAGCTGAGGCACCCACCGAGGTCCCACACTTCAAAAAGGTACGGTCTATGAGCCTGTCTTCGTATCCAACCTGCACCCGGGCCATGTTGACCTTGTCAAAAATAACTTTTTTCCAGAAAAACAACTAAGTCAGAAGGTAAACTTTCCACCAGGAGGAACCGTGTCCCTGCATCCGTCTTGTGCTCCATTGCGGCCAGCCATAACCTTTCACTATGACTCGGTCTAGAGCAACCAGTTAACTGTGATTAGCGCTTTCTGCTATTTGATGCAACAAACATCTAAAAGTCTGAAAAATCATGTCTTGGTTTACCAACATAAAATGTTTGTTGTTATAGTGTCTATTTGTTCCTTAACCCCATGGGCGCTCATGACGGGCTCAGCTAGTCATGAGGCACAGTGGCGCTGTGCTAATGACGATCTGAGCTCATCATAACGGCCGTAGAACGCCCACGCGGGGATAATTCCCCTGCTGTGCTGGGCGTTCGATCAAACGTGCGAGGTCATGACGAGCTCAGCTCGTCATGAGCACAGCAGCGCCGCGCGCGGCTTCCCCCTGGGGAACTGGGTTTTATTGTTGTGTGTTTTATAACTGTTAACTGTTTTAGTACTGATAAATGCTTTACACAATTTATCGAAGTCTGTGCTTCAGCTACTAAGTTTTGAGATCAGGTGTAAATGATTCAGATCTAACTGGACCTAGTAAGGAATAGTGCCATTATTAGTTGAGGATGATTAACATCCACTTCAACTAATAATCCAGTTTCTCACATCTGGCCTTGAAAAGTCTCCAATTACTTTTTAGTTCGATTCGATTCATAAAGCTTTATTCGGTGCATATAAAAATGACCATAAAAGCACATGAGAGATACATAGAAGAATTGCAGAATTTAACAAAATTTACAAACATATGAGTTAAAATATCATACCTTTCCTGGCATTAATTGATTGGTTTAAAAATGTAGCAGTAAAAAAGCATATATCTACAGATTGCATGTTAAAAATTCATTTTATTGCATCATTGATAGATCGGGAATCATATTTGATAAACAAGCCTTTTAAATAGGCAAATACGAAAACTCATATAAAGTTTGCATATCATAAGAAAGTGCAAGGTGCTCTGCTTCGATAGACCATCACATGGGCAAGGTCCTGTCGGGTAGTTTTTTAGGTGGGGAAATGCCACCAAATAGTGCACCAACACGAACCTAAGTGTAATAAGTACAAATCTATGTGATGGCCTGGTCACCTGAGATAGATATAGGGGGTAACCTTCATTGACAATATGGCTAATTTAAAACAGGGTGGAAGACAATCCCCCATTCTTTGTTGACCGCCTCCTCATTCTATGCGATAAAAATGTTGACTTCAGCTCACTTTTGGGTATTGCGGAGGCAGCACACGGGTCAGCCGTTATATTTATGTCAAAAATTTCCAGAAAACAGTCGACAATATTTTTTAACTAGGGGATTTTCAGATAATTATCTAAAGCGAGACAGTCCTCTATAACAGATCTATTGAAAGCTGTCTCCTCCTTTACCCAGATTGATCGCCAAACCATAAGGGGCCTTACGGATAACAGATCTATCAAATAGTTAATCCCCAATTCTCTGTGGATCAGCTCAGTTGGGGCAGATGTGGGCAGACATAAAGGTTTTTTGAGGAAAGAATTTTCCTCCGTCTGCAGACTATTATCACAATGGAACCCCCAAACTCCGGCCCCATATAGAGCAATTGACACACATCTGGCTTGGTAAATCTGGAGCATATCCCTGATACGTCTGTCTCCAATCTTAGCCGCAAATCTAAACACCCCATGAGCACTTTTAGCCATCTTATTGCGAACATTAATACATTCTTTAGACCATGTTCTGTCTTTAGAAAAGGTTATTCCCAAATAACAAAATGTATCTACATGTAGCACTTTTTGGCCGTCTATAAAAAATGCATTCAGCGACTTTCTTTTAACCCCACATGTCATGGTATGAGTTTTCCCTTTGTTGATAACCAGTTTCCTATTCTTAATGAAGACAGAAAATCTGTCAATCAAACGTTGTAGACCAATGGGGGTTCTTGATAGTAGCACGGCATCGTCCGCGTATAACAACACCGGCACTACGACCCCGTTAAGCTGGGGGGCATCGGCATTAATAGATTTTAAAACTACATCGATTTCGTTAATAAACAAAGTAAAAAGCAAGGGGGCAAGAACACAGCCTTGTCTAATACCTCTATTTAGACTAAATTTAGGGGTACACTCCCCTTTGTCCCCATAGCGCACGCTAGTTTGTAATTGTTCATAAAGCCTGGCCAAAAAGAAGATTATTCCCTCCGGTGCCCCAAGCTGTAACAAGCTTGGCCATAGAATGGAATGGTCCACTAAATCAAAAGCGCTGCTTAGATCTGCAAAGCAGAGATAAAGTGAACCTTGCTTGGCCTGGGTGTACTTCCCGATCAATAGATTTAGATTTATAAATTGATCGAGTGTACCCCTTCCTTTCCGAAAGCCATACTGGCTGTTGGCCAAAATCCCCTTGGTCTCCACCCACTCGTCCAGCCTGGCTAGCAGTACTCTACTCATGATCTTAACTGAGGAGTCTAAAAGAGAGATAGGGCGGTAGTTTTTAGCATCAGACCTATCGCCCTTCTTATATATAGGGATTATAATAGACTCCGCCCAGGTCATGGGGGCCTTGTTACATACATCTGCATTAAAAACAGTTGTTAAGATGGGGCCCCACATCGCCGGAGCGGCTTTATAGACATCAATAGGAACCCCATCTGGTCCCTGGGCCTTCCCTCCTTTGCTGACATAGATGTCTAATTCCACCTCGGGAACAGTAATGTCCAAAGGCACAATAGGCCAGTTACTATGGTTGGTTCCATAACAATTATCAGATTTAAAATCATAGAAAAATGGGATACCCACCCCTCACTAGAGACATTCGAATTCAGCTCAGGGATAGAATCCTCCTTAAGGAAGGGGGAGTTGACCGTAGCCCAAAAAAGGGCACAATTAGACTGTTCCGCGGCTTGGTTTAGGGTCTCCCAGGCCTGCTGTTGCAGCTCTCCTTTCCTATATTTCAGGGCGGTGCGTGGGTGTGGGCGTGCTTTGAGGGCTGGGGCCGGCGCGGTGGTGACGTTGCTCCCCTGGAGGCTGCTGGGAGTTGTAGGCGGCGGTGGTTATGGCCGCGATGCCGTTCCCCTCATGGCGCTAAACTCACTGAAATAGCCGTTCCCCTCACGGCGCAGGGGCTACTGGTGCTGGGAGAAGCCGTCCGCCACACAGCGCGGCAGAGAGGGACCCAAGAACAGCCGTTCCCCTCTCGGCGTCAAGGTATGTCAGATGAGCGCGTTCCGCGATGCGTGGGTGCGGCCGCAGCAAAGGTGTTAACATTTTTACAATTTTTATAAATTGAAACTGGGTTTTATTGTTGTGTGTTTTATACCTTTTAACTGTTTTAGTACTGATAAATGCTTTACACAATTTATCTAAGTCTGTGCTTCAGCTACTAAGTGTTGAGATCAGGTGTAAATGATTCAGACCTAACTGGACCTAGTAAGGAATAGTGCCATTATTAGTTAAGGATGTTTAACATCCACTTCAACTAATAATCCAGTTTCTCACATCTGGCCTTGACAAGTCTCCAATTACTTTTTAGTTATTTTTTATGGCAAATATATGGAACAATCATTAAAATCCAAAAGTAATAACATTTGAAAATGCCACCCTCTGCTGGTGGTATGTGAATGTTTTCAAACATAAAAAAGGTTCAAATGACCCAGCTCAAAAATAAACAAAAAACTAAATGAAAGCAGAACTTGAAGCAAAGGCGCAGCAGCCTTACTAACATAACATATCATTACAGAGCAGAACAGGACAGGACAGACATATAACAGCGTTATGTACAGCTGTATATTCCTATGTATATTATGTTTTTTGGGACACGTAAAGCTGGCGAGACAACCAAACCTGCCTGTACGCCAGACCTAAATAAGTGCCAGGCCTATCTGGTTTCTCAAACAGTCTGGAAGAAATGAAACGATTCACAATTCATGAAGGTGTGACATGTGTTTGGCTCTTCACAGATTAAATAATCAGTTTAAATAGGATCCTGTACATTTTTCCTTAGTACAGGTTTTCATTTTTTCAATTCTGCAAAAACCCTTCAGAAAGTAAGTTTATTTTGCTTTTGGCAGGCACTGTTAAGCATTTAAAAAATAATTATTTTATGACTTACCCAGCGTCGCTACTGTTTCCACAAAGAAGAGCATCACGAGCTCCCTCCAGAAAATAGAAATTCTCTTTCCCGTTAAAAAAAGACAAACAACAAATAAATCAGCAGATTTATAACATTGAATATTTTTTGTCATTCATTGTTTCACATTCACAGTTTTAGTTATGCTCATTTACCAATAACAATGAATACTAGACAATAAGGATTTTAAAAGATCAGCCACAATATCAGAAATCTCATTAGTAACATAAAGCATCTGCCTTTTAAAATATATCCTTCTGATAAGGCACAGACTTGTCCATGCTTTTGTCTTGCAAAGAGCTGAGTTAACTGTCACAGGAGGGGGGTTAATTCTTAGAGTTGAAATGCTTCAGCTGCAGTGGGAGGCAGGGAGTCTTCTGCTAAAATCTAAAGCAAAGGAACTGACTTCCATTTCATTGCAGAGGAGACTCCTTCCCTCCACTGCAGCTTAAATGACAGTCTGTTGTTTGCTTTCAGTTTTAGCAGAGACATCCTGCCTCCCACTGCAGCTGAAGCATTTCAGCTCTATGAGTTTAACCCCATCCTGGGAGGGTTACCTTATAGCAGAAAGGAGACAAAGTTTCTTTTAAATTTACACAGGCAGGCAGCAATGCCCACAAGGCTTCAAGTTGCAAAAAGAAAAATGCCAGCCAGCCATGTGTTGTTTAAACAGCCTGGAAATTGCTTGTCTTTACACTAAATATGCTTATAAATAAAGAAGTATGTATACATTTGTAATATGACTTTTCTGTCTTTGTTACATTTTATTATCAGTCATGGATCATTCAGGCAGGTCTAGAACACATTTAAAAGTGCTTCTATTTATATTTGCAGTTCAAAGTATGCACAGACAAGTGCTGACCATACAGCTTTAGGTGGCTGTTTATTTTTTATTATTGTACTGCCTGGGACATCAAAATAATGAGCTGGCAACCCTAATCACAAGACTGTAAGTTTGTTGCAAGATCACCTTGATCCCTGGTTAATGCCATAACATCAATAGTTTAACTTATATCTGAAACCATACACTGCTGTCAATACCCTGCTGAGTTACTTCAACTGTCTGGGAATGCACCTTGCATTCAGACAACTCGCCCTTTATTCTCGCCCTTCAGTTTCACGCTCATCCTGCACTCACAGCAATCATAATGCCCTCACACTGATCCGGATGCACTCACACATTCACCCGCTTACCCTGTATTCACAGTGATCACTCTGCACTCAAAACGCACTTGCGCTGTTCATCCTGTACCTCACCCTGCAGTCACACTAGCACACTACTCAAGTGACACTTCACTCACCTGTCCCCCTTACTGCTCAATCTGCAATCTCCCTCAAATAAGAGCATCACTAACCATACATTCATTCGTCCCACTCTGCACTTACATCCGCACCCAAATTCATATGGTCACCTCACGCACCCTACAGTCACTCCTCTTACCCTACTCTCAAACGGTTGCATGGCTCACTGGGCACTCACATGGGCACTCTGCCACCCACACAACGCAGAGGTTTAATGTGCCTGCTACAAAGAACATGTACCATGTAGATCAAAGAACTGAGTGTGAGTAAACAATGAGTAGTGCTATAAAAAACAAAATGTTTGCCTGAAAGGTACTATAGAGAGATGAGGTGCATTGTTGGGGAGGGGTAGTGAAGAAATTCATAGAGGAGGAGGAAATGGGGGAGGGGGCGCCAAAACAAACCTTTGCACTTTGTGCGACAAGTGCTAGGGCCCTGGCTGGGAGTGTTAGCCCCCACCCGAAGTTCGGGTTTAGTTGTGCCCCTGTACACAAGTATGTGCATGTCGTGCCCATCAAGGTTTACATCCTAAATTACAAAACGACACATTTACATGCACTGCAATCCAGTGTCATTTCACGACACCCACTCACAAACCTGTATTTGCCAGATATGGCCCCTGACATGTGGGTGGTGGTCGATTATGTAGTGTACCAGATTCTATAAATTTCTCTCAGGTGAGGGGGGCCCCACCATCTAAAAAATTCAGCTGTGGGGGCTCAACCTACAAACGTTTGAAGACTCTGGAGGGAGTTTAATGTCAAATTGAGACTTGATTTAATAGGAAGTATTGTAAAATCACACTCAACACTCAGGTATAAGAGGTATTGAGTATGAAGGCAGGATCAATAACAGTGTATGTCTAATTATAATACAGGGGCCGAGCCAACACATTAACAGGGAGATCCGAACCAAGCGGGAGGGGTGGAACAAATAACGTAGGCAGGGTGCTATTCTGGCCTACATGGACAGGAGTTACAACCTTCGGAAGGAAGGAGGAATGTGTCTGAGTACTAGCTTGTCCGGATAGAAGGTGCAGTAGGGAGGGTGCACCAAGAGTGCTTGCAATTCGCTGACACTCCTGGCCGATGTAATGCTCACTTGAAAGGCAGTCTTGATGGTCAGTAGCTAAAGAGGGTAATTGTACTGAGGATCAAAGGGCACACACATGAAGAAAGTCAGGCCAAAGTTTAAATCCTACTGAGGCATGATGAAAGCCTGGGGGAAATGTGTTGCAAGCATTTGAGAAACGTAGCCATGAAGGTTGGTTTGGCAACCACAAGAATGCCAAAATGGGCAATAAATAACCTTTAACTATTTCCAAAGCAGAGCTCTGCTGGGCCAAAGACAGGGCAAACAGAAGAACCTTGGAAAGAGGTACAGCAAGAGGATCAATGTTTCTAGAAGGACACCATGCCACAAACGTATTCTAGCGGTAAGCATATAAAGACTTGGTGGAGGGATGCCTGACTGCTACAATAACATGACAGACTCTGGAAGAAAGGTGGAAAGCTGTCACTACTCAATCTCCACACATGAAGGTCAAGGGCATCTAAGTGCTGGTGCAGGACCCTCCCCTGTTTCTGCAACAGAAGATCTTGCCAAAGGGGCAGCCAGATCAGAGACTGATGCTCATGCTCAACAGCTCAGGATACCAAACTCTCCATGCCCAATCTGGAGTCACAAGAATAACTTGGACCTGATTGTTCCTGATCTTGAACTCTGGGCAGAGTGGTATTGGTGGAAAGGCGTACAGGAGGCCGGAGCTCCATTTGAGACAAAAGGCGTCTCAGAGTGAGTCGCCTTGGAAACTCCTGCTCGCAAAACTGCTGACATTGCTCATTCTCGGCAGTGGCTAACAGATGTAACCAAGGTTCTCCCCACTCTTAAAAGAGACCTTGCACCACCTTCGGATGGGGAAGCCATTTGTGATCTGCTGGGCATCTTTGGTTGAGTTTGTTCGCCTTGGCATTCAGAGAGCCCACCAGGTGTTTAACCACCTGGGAAATGCCCTGGGGTTCGAGCCATATCCAGATCTTTAGAGGCTCTTGTCAAAGGGTCCATGACCCCACCCTACCTTGTTTTTTGCAGTACCACATGGCGGCGGTGTTGTCCATGAACATCTGCACCAGCCTTCCCTTGATCGAAGGAAGAAAGGCTTTCAATGCCAATGAAAATCTCCAGGAGTTCCAAGAGGTTGAAGTTCAGGAGACCTCTGATTTCCACCTGTCCCAGATGGCCACCTTATCCCATAAGTGATGTATCAGTCACAACAGTCAGCTCAGGTTGGGAAAGGGAGAGTCTGCCACTGACCCAATTGCAGTTCGTCAGTCACCACTGTAGATCTTTTGCAGTTACCTCTGAGATCTGGACCATGTCTGAGAGATTCCCTGATGCTGTGCCCACTGGGACTTCAGGTTCCACTGTAAAGCTTGCATATGCCAATGGACATGGGTTTCAAGCAGGATGCAGTAAGCCATGAGGCCCATTGTCACCGAAATTCAGGATAGAGGCCTGAATATCCTGAACTCACTGCTTTGGAAGATAGGCCTGAAACTGCCCTGTTTCCGGAACAGCTCTGATGAAAGGGAGTGTTTAAGAAGGATTCAGGTGTGCACATTGATAATGAACCCCAGCAAGTGCAGAATGTTCACTGCAGTCTAGAGGCGTTCAACAGTCAATCATCGAGGTAGAGAAAGACTGGGACGCTAACCTCCGCAGAAGAGCTGCGACCACCTCCAGCACCTTGATGAACAGTCGAGGGGCAAAGTCAAGCACGGTAAACTGAAAGTACTCTTGGCCCACCGCAAACCACAGGTATTGTCTGTGGGCAGTCAGGACTGGGATGTAGAAATATGCTTCCTGAAAGAAGCATAGAAAATCACCTGCTAGAGATGGACAAGACTATTGTTACACTAGCTAGCCTTAGCCTAAAGCAAATGGAACCAAAAATGTTATTGGGAGTAGAGAACACTGCGCAGGTACTAGTAGCAGCTACACCTGTTCAGTCCCCGTCTAAACCGATACCCAAACCACGTACAAAGGCTTACAACCCCATAGCCACCACTCCCCAAACTATTGCCCCCACTCTCCGTCCTGCACAATGTATGCCACTTACAAAACAGGTCGCTGCCCCGAGATCAAACAACACCGCAACCCTCCGTACATATCCACAGGGACCCCGAAATGCACATAACTTTCGCGGGGGTTTTATAGATCTACCCCCAGATGCTAGGCCCTATGTTGTGGTGTTGGCTGGAGTGCCTGTATTGGAGACACAATCCCAAGAGAACTTCTGGTCATTAAAAAATAAGGTAATCCATTGGCTTAATACAAACAGGCAATTACCTAATCATCTAAGAAGTAACGTCCTAATGGTACGAAGGGTCCCTTGGGTAGGCCCTACATCTAAATCCATCCCAGGCGACTGCATTGTTGTCTTCTTTGCAGACCCTCACACGGCACAACACCTATGCTCATGGGATGCACGAGGCGAAAACTCAACAATTGTTGTTAGGCCACTTACCTTCTTCTATCCCCCACGGCCAAGTCCAAATCCAGAGGGTAATTGGTCACTAGCTCGAAACTCTGCGCGGGGTGGGCGAAGGGATGGATGGCAAGGCCGCAATGGTCGGTGGGAAGGGGCCCCTACCTTTAATCGGTGTGGATGTTTAGATGAGGTCGATTGACTCACTAGGATAAAGGCTTCTGCCTATGACCCTGAACACATTCCCCTTTCTGTGAGTACTGTCTCTATTCCACCTGAACAATGTGAAGACAGTGCTCGTTTGCCTGAAAGTCCCAGTCTGAGTCTGAGTTTGAGTTCTGTTTTTAAGACTACTGAGACCAGGGTGGTGGATGTCAGTTTACTAGAGGCTAATCCTACCTGTAGTCAAGTGGGGTTGCTCAAAGTGGTCTCCTGGAACATAGCAGGGTTAAGGGGTCGTTTGGATAACGAAGATTGGGCAGAATTCATCGACACCTTTGACATTGTTGTGCTGCAGGAGAGCTGGGCAACAGTCCCGTTATTTAGAGCAGGGTATTTAAACTACTATAAGCCTGCTATCCAGGGCCCAAAGGGAAGAGCCTCTGGAGGATTGGTGGTGTGGATGACCAATATTGGTCAGAACTCCTCTTGGCGTGTCAATCATCAAACCAAACGAAGTTTTGGGAGACCGTCAAGTGGGGCAGGAATTCCGATTGTCAAACGCCTGTGAACCATGTTTCTGCAGTAGACTGGGTGGTCTTCTACTCCGCTCAATTTAAAGATATGAGTGCAGCACATGAAACTCAGCATGTGTCTGCAGCAGATTTGACTTTTATTGATGGGGCCGTGCTTACCTTCTCACCTACTGATACAGAGCATGCCCTTGGTGCTGTACAATCAGGGAAAGCACCTGGATTGGATGCAATCCCTGCAGATCTTTTTAAATTGAATCTTGATGTATGGGTTCCGTACATAACCAAGCTGGCCAATGCCATTGCAGCAGGGGCCAGGATCCCCGACTCTTGGAAAGGGGCAGAGATTTTACCTGTTTTTAAAAAAGGGGACCGCTCACTCCCAGGAAATTACCGCCCTATAAGTCTGATAGATTCACTTCAAAAAATAGTTGCTAGGATGGTACTTGCAAGAATACAGGGGTGGATAGAGCAGGAAAACATATTGTCTCCCATGCAAGCTGGGTTCCGACTGGGCACTAGCACCATAGATCAGGTCTTCAGACTTACTATGTTATATTGGAAGGTGGTTCTACTGGGTGGAGGGGTTATCTATGCCGTCTTTGTGGACCTTAAGTCGGCTTTCGACTTGGTTCCAAGAGCTAAACTGTGGGATTCACTAAGACTTATGGGCCTACCCGTAGAACTTCTGGACATAGTTATGAGATTACATGAGGATAACTTTGCCAGAGTGAGGTGGGGCAAACAAGGACAGGTGACTGACAGATTCCCGGTAACACGTGGGATGCGCCAGGGATGTGTGTTGGCCCCCACTCTTTTTCTCCTGTTCATCAACCAGGTAGTCAAATTTTTTTCCAAATCTCAGACAGATGCACCATCTCTGGGCGGGTCCAAGTACCCGATGTTAATTTTTGCTGATGACACCCTGCTTCTCTCTAAAACTCGTAGTGGGTTGCAAACAGCCCTGAATAGGTTTGCAGAGTTTTGCAGGGTAAATGACCTACAGATTAATGTAGATAAAACCAAATTTATGGTCTTCAGTAACAAAAACCCAATCACAAGCTCCGTTAGCTTGAATGGTGTTTTGATTGAACAGGTGAAGGTAATGACTTATCTGGGTGTGACTCTGGATTACCATCTAAGTTGGAAACCCCAGATTGAGGCATTATATCTCAAATTTGTACGTCTCACGGGTTGTTTGCTTCTGGAACAAAAGAAATCTCTGACTAAACGAATTGCCCCTGTACTAAAAATCTATGAAGCTAAGATAAATGCAGCCACTTTGTATGGTGCGGATATTTGGGGTTTCAAGGACCAGTCCCTCCTGGTCAAAGCACAGAATAAGTTTTTGCGAAATTTGGTAGGCCTTCCCCAGTCCACACCTACCAAACCATTGTTGCTAGACCTAGGTTGTAAACCCCTAAATGAGATGGCCCGGTTTCGTTTGGTGGCATTATGGCAACGGATCTGGACGACTCCGGAGCTCAGCCTTTTTGCCAAAGATTTAGACGAGGTCAAGTCTTTGTGGGGAGCTTCTAGAATCCCATGGCTTAGGGAAGTTAAACAGGTTTTGTTAGATATGGGTCTCCATCAACTCTGGATCAATCCGGGGGTTCCATCTTCCCCTCCAAACAAGATTTTAAAGACCAGTTTTGGGCATCTGTTAAGTTAACTGCTGTTACCCAATCGGAAGATACCAATTTAACAGGTCTCTTTCTGACTTATAAACTGACACCTTCCCTTGAGCCATATTGGGATGTGATTTGTAAAACCCTTGACCGGAAATTATATCATCAATTCCGTGTCGGGACGCTCGCTATTAATTCCTTTACTGCTAAGTGGGCTGCGAATTCAAATAACAGCTGTCCTTGGTGTCCGGATCATTTAGAGAGTATTGGTCACTTTTTCTTTGCCTGCCCAGCCTATCGAGCCCCGCGCCTAAAATGGCTTAAACCCTTATGTTGTAGACTGGATAGTAAGGGGTGTATTGAAGCCCTGAGGATCTTTCGTACTAACCTGTCTGAGTTTGTTGTGGTTGGTGTGGCCAAGTTCCTAGGTTGGGCATGGATTATTCGTACTAGGAATCCGAACATTTTATGATGGTTTTATATATTGATGCTGGTTTATAAATGATAATGTCTGAAGGCATTTTTATTGTAAAGTCTTTATCAATTGCTTAATAACTTTTTAAATGTTCTTCTGATATGATGATTTTATCAATATTCCATGTACTGTATACTTGTCTTTTATGAATTTTATTTTGAAATAAAGACTTATTGAACTGAACTGCTTCCTGAAAGTCCAATGAGACCATCTTCTAAGTAGAACATCTGTAAGGGATTCACTAAAAGGTTTGGAAAGGCTGATTCCCAGCTGAAGCACCGCTGTCAAGATGTTCCCCTTGACTGCCACTAAGGATAACTGAAGGTTAGCCGCCCTACGCACAATAGTGAGAGAGGCTCCCTCCTCTATAGCCACAGTAGCGACCAGTCCAGTGTCTAGCCTCTGCCAGTTTTTCCTACCAGTTGTCTTCACTCTCATCGAGGGCAATGCTGGTATCCATGTTAAAATCTAGATTGCGACTTAAACATTATCGGCGCCATCTTGTCCCTTTCCGGCTCATATGTCCGCGTAAGCAGCAGCCATTTTGACTACCATGGCCTTTCTGCCCACTGCCGATAGCCAGCGCGTCTCTCTCTCCCTCTCTCGACCTCACAGGCATTCCCCCGCGCATTGACATCCCCCGCTCTCACACGCTCAGGCCATAAACCACCTCTTTCAGCGCGACCCTGCCTCGGATCCACATCCCGTACCCGGCCAACACCTCCCTCCGTCCCTTTGATGCACACATCCTTTGATGGACCCCCATCCTCTGTGCCAGATTGTCCAGCCCGATCCCAGGCCGTCACCTAGCCCTGCGGATGCAGTTTATTGCCCATACAGTAGGCATCTGCCCCTCTTCAAAGGATCTAAGACTTATCGAAACCCCCTCCCACCCCATGAGATCCGATCAGCCACACACATTCCGGGAATCGACGGAATATCCAGCTGCGCTACAGTCATCACCTGCTGAGACCGGGGTGGGGACTTCTACTGTCAATGTGTGTGGGAACGGGCATGAAGCGGGGATTTCAGGGATGTCCTCCGTACTTCAAAGCATTTACAGGAATGTGTTTCATGCAATAAAGTCATAAACTTGTGTATAAGAGGCCAGGCCTCAGAGATGCGGTTAGAGCATCTCGAGAAGATACCCTGTTGTCTGATTTGACGTGTTCTGCTCCGTCGGAATAAACCTCTGTTTCCTGCCTTCCAGTCTCCAGCGCCTGCCTCTTTGTTTGATAAATTCGAGTGGTATGAGAGGCGATTAGCGTCGGGCAATACTTGGGTATTTATCGATCGAAATCTGCCTCACCTTTTACAATTGGCGACCCAAACGTGGGGCCCATCAGCGACACGTGGATCCAGTGGGAGAGGTCCTGACGACAGAGTGAACAACTGCAACGATCGGGAAGTGCACCTGCCCGATAGACCCTCGTCTGGCTGCCGATCATCCGAACTTCACCGGTTCCGAACAGACCTCTCTCGAGTGATCTACGGTCCTGACTGGGAACCATCAGGACTGCCGCAGCCATTACGGAGAATAGAGGACGATCGGGCGCTGGAAGCGGAAGATGAGAAACTGTCCTTGCGGTCCGGGTAAGGTCGTGTAAACACGACAAATTGCGAAAAGATTATCTGACTGTCTGAAAATACTAGTATAGCTCTCTGAATTGTTTTTGAGATATTCTCTGTCTGCAAACGGGGAAGGATAGGAATATTCTCTCTTCCTTTGCAGATAGTGAAGGATAGGTAACGCGGACTTTTGTCCCCCGCTGTAATCTGTCGTGCCTATTTTTCTCCCCACTGACATTGTTCGGACATTGGTTGTTCGAAGCTGAATTGTTCTTGAGACATTCTCTGCCTGCAAACGGGGAAGAATAGAGATATTCTCTCTTCCTTTGCAGATAGTGAAGGGTAGGTAACGCGGACTTTTGTCCCCCGCTGTAATCTGTCGTGCCTATTTTTCTCCCCACTGACTGATTGATTGTTCGAACATTGGTTGTTCGAAGCTGGTTCTTTTTGAGGTATTCTCTGTTTGCAAATAACGTAGAATAGAAATATTCTGTCTAGTCTTTGCAAGTAGTGATAAGATAGGTAGTGCGGACCTTTGTCCCCCTCTGTAATCTGTCATGCCTATCTTCTCCCCACTGAATAGTAGTTGGTTCAACCCGGACCGCCTATTAGAGATGAACCATCCAGCTCCACTGGAAGGCACCCCTAATAAGGACATGTTCACTAAATACGGACTAGTCGCCATAGCTTATAGTAAACTATGGCATAAATATACGAGGAAGGATCAGGAAAGTCAGTGGCCACTGATAGGATCCTTTGATGATAATAAAATATACATACTGGAAACAGCCCTTCATAACAATAAGGCAACGCCCACTATGCTCGACAGCCTCGGCATGTGGCACAAAGAAGCAGAACAACGGAAAAAGAGAAACGAAGTCAGATTAGAGAAATAGCTACGAAAAGCAGCTCACCTAGCTGCTAGAAAGTTGGAGGAAGAGATAAAGGAAAGGGAGAAAGCCAAACAGAAACAAGAGTCCGAAACATCAGGCCAGTGTCCCGTCCGAACACCCTCTATGCTCTACCCTGAGTTACCCTCGAAACAAAGAGCGAATGATGATTTATTGCTAGGTCCCCCAATCATCTACATGCCTCCTCCATACGCCCCTTCCCAAACCTTAGTACAACACCCGCAGCCCCCAAGTACGGGTGAGAATAGTGCCAAGACCTCGGTCCTCACGGCCTCCACGCCGGACGAACCCCTTGTACTCAACACAGCACAAGCAGTAACACTAGATGACCCTGAAACTAGAAGGAAAGATTCCACTAGAATGAACCGATTGAGCAAAGATGAACGAGTAGGGATCGATAAGATAGTGAAGACACTGGTGGAACGAAAAGAGAGTGAGGAATACGTAACAGATATGTACAATTCATATGCCAATAGCCACCGACGACACTTTGTTGTGCGATTTTGTTATCACACCCTCAATGCCTATGAGGATCGGTACCAAGATAAAGGTCCTGAGAGGTTAACAACCCTCTATAGGAAAGTTGACATTGGGGATGAAGGCGAGTGTGATGTGTCGAACCTCTTCACGCGTACGCTTGAAGTCTTCCGTCACCTCACTGAACAGAGACCAGAAACTAGCGCTGCGACTCCTATAGCAGCCGAACCCCAAACAGAAAAAGCTAATACTATGATGCCTATAAAGGAGGCCGCTCCCTACTGGGTTCCCCCAAGAGGACAGGGAACACATGACGACATTAACCACCAAGATGCAAGAGGGAGAGTTGTTTACAACTGGGTCTACCAACCATGGGATCGGCAAGACATCTTGACGTTCCGAAAATCCTTGCCTGATTTACGAAAGTACCCCACCGCCTTTTATACTGGAATAGGCACAGCCTTGGGTTCGACGATTATGACCCTAGCGGACATCGATTTGTTTTTCGGGTTATGTCTGCCAGCTGATGTGTGGAAGCAAATCCGGAAAGTCGACCACCTTGAGCTGTTTGGACATACCTGGTCGCAACTCGATGGTACAGATAGGCAACGAGAGCCTGGGCAGAAACCTTTAAAATCCATTCTAGACCTCCCAGACAAGATCGTCCAGAAATTGAAAACCCTGATCCCAGAAAAGAAAGTGGATTGGTTGATAGTAATGGCCTGCCGCCAGAAACCCCAGGAAGACGTATCAGAATACTTCTCCCGGTTTGAAACGGTGTTCTCTGATTACAGCGGCCAGGACATGACCACTGCAACCAGACATCACCTGTTTGTCCAGAATTACGTCAAAGGTCTGTCACAGGAGGTCTCACAGAAACTACAGACTAGCGAGAGTAGTTGGGCAGCCTCCAAACCCGCGGCTATCCTTCAGATGGCCCAGTACTATGAGCATCAGAAGAATGAGAACGATAGGGTGACTGAGAAAAAGAAAAAGGACTTGAAGGAAAGGGTGATGATTGCTCAGTTGCAAGGGGTGACTAGTGGAAGAGAACAGTACAAAGGAAGCTACCAATCGTATGCTCCTAGAAATCCACCCCCTAGAGACCGTACACCCGCACCCTACACCCCACAAACAGACATCGACGAGAACCAGTGTGCGTTTTGCAAAGGATTTGGCCATTGGAAATCCCAGTGTCCGGTTCGGCTAGAAGCAATCAAAAATAGGGACACGAGAGACGTAGCAAGTGAGCCAAGAAATAGAGGACAGGGACAAGGGAACACAAACGACACCAACAACAACAGATCAGGCAGACCGAATACGTTTGACCGTCCCCGACAGAACCAGTACCAACAGTCTGACTACGACAATGCCCGTGACTTCGCATAGGACTGCCAAGGGCAAGGGAGGGATCCAGTCGATCTCCATGTTGACCAGCAAGGTCCTTATGTCACCGCTAAGGTGCTGGGTACGAAGTCTCCATTTTTGGTAGACACTGGCGCAACACGCAGCGCGTTATCTAAACGACTGATTCCGAGGGCACCCTTGTCTGGCTCACATGTAACATCGATAGGTTTTGATGGAACGCCCTCCACTAACCCCTTGTCCGCAATGATCTCTTTCGACTTGGAAAATAACACCACTGACACCACGTTCTTACTTTCATCCAATACCCCTGATGCTATTATGGGACTTGACTTATTGAAGCATTTCCGAGCCACTATTAGGTGTTCACAAGATGGAGTTCGAGTCATCCTGTACGACAACCCGACTATGCTCAGATCCTGTCCCACTTCACGCATGTTTTCCATCACCGACGCTGACTTGTCCCTACTCGACACTCTACCTCTGTACTTATGGGCAAAGACTGACTCGGACGTAGGACGCATGATGATAGACCCAGTACACATAACTGTTCGACAGGACGCAGTGCTCCCGAAACTTCCACAATATCGGATATCGCCCGAGGGCGAGAAGGTATTGGTAGAGATCATCCAGTCCCTGATAGATGCAGGAGTGGTAGAAGAAGTAGTTAGCAATGTTTGCAACAGCCCTATCTTACCCATTGTAAAGAAGCAGGGTGAGTGAGATGAAAAGGCGTACCGCTTCATCATCGACCTGCGAGAAGTCAACAAAGTAGTTGTACCTCAGTACCCCGTAGTCTCAGACATCACCACCATTCTGACCCTGATTCCTTCCACTGCTACCACCTTCACGGTAATCGACCTCAAGAACGCCTTCTTCTCCATCCCAATCCACCCTGACAGCCGCTACCTTTTCGGCTTCACCTTAAAATCCCGCTCATATAGATTTTGTAGAGCACCCCAAGGCTACACTGAAAGTCCCAGCATCTACAGCCAGGCCCTCAAGAGACAGGTTGACGCAGTCCAGTTACCAGACGGAGTGGTGTTGATACAGTAAGTCGATGATATCCTTTTGGCGGCCGACACCACTCCACTTGCAGTCACTGCCAGCATCCAACTCCTGCACTTCCTCGCGGAGAATGGCCTCAAGGTCTCCAAAAAGAAGTTGCAATTCTGCCAACCCCAGGTCACTTACCTAGGCCATCTCTTGTCCAAAGACGGGAGGAAGCTTACACCCGACCAAATTCAGACCATCCTGGACACCCCTGTCCCTAAGACACAGAAACAAGTCCGCTCCCTAGTAGGCCTCACCTCCTTCTGTCGACAGTGGTTACCAAATTTCAGCCTCATTGTGAAGCCACTGCTTTCCCTGCTGGCTAAAGATGTCCCCTTCCCGCTCCCTTGGACCCCCGAGTGCCAATCCTCCTTCAGAGAACTACGAGACGCCCTTTGTTCCGCACCAGTCTTAGGAACCCCCGATTACACAAAGCCCTTCTCCCTATACACTCACGAAAGGGAGGGGCGCGCTTTGTCTGTCCTGACTCAGTCCATTGGCCCCCAGCAACGCCCATGTGCCTACTTCTCTGCCACTCTTGACCCCGTAGCCAGAGCTTTGCCTGCCTGCCTTCGAGCTGTAGCTGCCGCTGCTATCTCTATCCGACAGAGTGAGGGGATTGTACTCTCGAATTCCCTTACGGTGTTAGTTCCCCATGCGGTTGACACCCTCCTAAACCAGACTAAGACGCAACACCTGACTAGTGCTCGACTGACTGGGTACGAACTGACTCTGCTTGCACCCCATATCACTCTGAAAAGATGCACCACACTGAATCCAGCCACCTTGTTGCCCCTACCTGAGAACGACCCCAATGTGCCCCCGATACATGACTGTGTGACCCTCACGGACGAACAGACCAGGAGCAGAGTTGATCTCCGAGACACTGCTTTTCCAGATCCCGACGGAGAGCTATGGGTAGATGGCTCTTGTATCAAACTCCCCGATGGCACTACCTCAGCCGCTTATGCAGTTACCACAGCCCGAACTGTAGTTGAGACACTCAACGATCTGCACAGGCAGCAGAACTGATTGCCCTCACACGAGCATGTATCCTAGCAGCCGGGACGATAGCGAATATCTACACAGACAGCCAGTATGCCTTCGGTGTGGTTCACCATTTTGGGCTCTTGTTGAAGGAGAGGGGATTCCTAACCTCACACGGCACACCCATCCTACACGGAGATCTAGTCTCCGCTCTGACTGAAGCAGTCCTCCTCCCCAAACAACTTGCTGTAATCAAATGCCAGGCACACAAAAAGGTTACGGACATCATTGGGCAGGGGAATGCACTGGCCGACATCACTGCTGAGAATAGGACAATGACACGCATGTATGTGACCAGGTCGCAAACAGAAAAATGGAAGGACGCTAGGGAAACTATTAGGGACATCCAGATGGCGAGCTCATCCCACGAACTGACTGAATGGGCACGGGTGGGACTGAAAGACGATGAAGGCTGCTGGCGGACAAATGACACAAACAAATGGTTGCTACCCAATTCATACTTGATCCCCATACTGACCATGGCACACTCCCCTGCACACATAGGATCTGCCCCTATGGCCGAACTTGTCTCAAAAGTTTGGCACAATGACAGGATTACAGACTCAGCCAAACGCCTAGTTCAACAATGTGTGATATGCCTGCGACACAACCCTGGGAAAGGAACTGTTGTACCCCGGGGAGGGTTTGGGGTCCCCAACCATCCATTTGAAGTCCTGCAGATGGACTACATCCAGCTAGAGAGATGCCAAGGCCTAAAGTATGTGCTTGTTGTCGTGTGCGCATTTAGCAAGTGGGTGGAAGCCTATCCAACTCGCGACAACACTGCCATTGCTACTGCGAAGGTCTTACTGAAGGAATTCTTCCCTCCCTACGGCCTTTGTCGAATTTTGTGGAGCGACAACGGCCCCCACTTCGTAGCCGAGGTTATCCAGCTCATCCTGAAGGGGTTGGGTGTAAAGCAAAAGTTCTACGTAGTCTTCCACCCCCAATCTGCTGGACTGGTTGAGCGACATAATGCCACGCTAAAGCTCAAACTAGCAAAGATAGTGGCCACCATAGGACTGAAATGGCCAGATGCTCTCCCTTTGGCATTGCTGTCAATGCGTTCCACCCCTACCAAACACCACTTGACTCCTTACGAGGTCGTTTTTGGCAGGCCTATGAGCATCTGGTCTGCACCAAAACCGACATCCTTTCATGACGTCCCGGACGTCCTTATGTCTGACTATCTGTACAATTTGACCAAAACACTGTCTATTATGCATCAACAGGTGCTGCAGGCCATCCCCGACACTTCCAGGGGCCTCGGGCACGAGATCCAACCAGGTGGTTTCGTCTTGATCCGGAACTTCCAGCGAGCAAAGAGTCTGGAACCTCGGTGGACGGGCCCCTGGCAAGTCTTGATCACCACCCGAACAGCTCTTCGAGTGGAAGGGAAGCGGAACTGGCTGCACGCACACCGCTGCAAGAAAATCTCCTCAACGCTGACGACGACCGAAGACGTGGCTACCCAAGAAGAGCTCCTGAACAAAGACGAAAGGAGGGAGCTTCGGCTAAGCAGATCACTGACTAAGTTACAATTCTCAGACCGGTGGCCCAACACTACTAAGGCTGCTAGGGGAGAAGCCAAACGAAGTTTGTGGTTCTGCCCGCTACCGAGCCCCTTGAAAATGATGGAAGCGCCCGATACGAAGATGATGGAAGCACCCGACACGAAGATGATGGAAGCAACCGGATATCCGAAGACCCACTACAGAAACCCAAAGACCGACAGGTTACACAGCTCAAAGACAATTTCACTCTTTATCACCCTTCTCTTTTGCCTCCTCCTCGTGACCACCCTCTGGATCATGGAAGAAAGTGCACCAGCTCGTGAGGTATTTCTAACCACTGCACAGCCTACCACCATGAAAGAACACCATCTGATCTCTCTTTCACCTCAACTCTGGGAGAGAAGGAAGGAGTTTTGGAACAACTCTTTCGTGCAGTTGCTACACCAGCACAACCTTGCCGCCAATGCCACAAATTGCTGGATCTGTGGACTGTTGCCACATGCCACTGGACATTCTATCCCCTTCATCCCTTCACCTTTCTCTGTCCATGGTTCCTGCCTTGCTTGGCTGATCCTCTTGCAAGAGAGTTACAGGGATAATACCACCTCTGGAAAAACCATGTCGCACTTTTATCATGGAGTCTGGCTGAACAAAACAGGAAGAACTGCTGCTCCCTTCTGCCCGCTGGCAACCAATGTCTCAGTTCACATGGACATTCCGGCCGAAGAACGAATTGAAATGCAGGTGTTCAACAACACAGCCAGACCCACTTTCTCTTACCTCCAAAAACGAGCAGATGCCACCCTGACTGTAGCCCTGTCTGTCGTCAACATCTCGGGCCTTGTATGCATCGAAGGTCTCGGCACGCAGTTGGTGGGCCACAGCACTTGCCGCATCACTAGAACTTTGGACTCAACTGACCCACCCTCTTTTGTCACCTCTCCGAACATGTACTTTGTCTGTGGTACAAAAGCTTACACTTGGCTCCCAAAGGGTTGGAGAGGTACCTGCTACATTGCCTTTGTCCTTCCTCCCACCTATGTGGCTCCAGCGAACCATCACCGACAAAAGCGAGCAAGAGACATTGAACAAGCCGACTCCACCGGAGCACAATTCCTGGACGCAATAAAGGGACTTGTTCCACTCTGGGGTCCGATGGCGAACAGCCGTGCCATCCGACATTTGACCCAGGCAGTCGAAACGACAATGAACATTACAGCTGGCATCCTCACGAACAATACAGCCGAGCTTCAGGCGGTCCGCCTGGTGGCCCTTCAGAACCGCCTTGTTCTGGACGTGGTTCTAGCGGATCGTGGAGGAGCATGCCATATCATCGGGTCTAGCTGTTGCACCTTCATACCAGACAATTCGCCCTCAGTCTACAAGGCCATTGAACATCTCCATAGACTCTCCTCAGAAGTTCATCAGGAACAAGAAGAATGGTCGCTTGGGAGTTGGTTTTGGAATACTGTAAAGGGCTGGGGGTGGAGGTTGTTCATGATCATCTTGATACCGATTATTGTGATATGTGGATTCTGCCTGGGTATTCAATGCTTGCCACCTCTGTGCTCACTTTGTGCCAACTGCATCTGCCCTAAGACTCTGGACTTTGAAACTGAACGCATGAAAGCATTGTATGATGTAGAGATCCGTAACATGATGGGAATAGACATAGACTGACAAGCTGGCTAGATATGTTGAAAAGGGAGGACTGTTAAAATCTAGATTGCGACTTAAACATTATCTGCGCCATCTTGTCCCTTTCTGGCTCATATGTGCGCGTAAGCAGCAGCCATTTTGACTACCATGGCCTCTCTGCCCACTGCCGATAGCCAGCGCGTCTCTCTCTCCCTCTCTCGACCTCACAGGCATTCCCCCGCGCATTGACAGCCCCCGCTCTCACACGCTCAGGCCATAAACCACCTCTTTCAGCGCGACCCTGCCTCGGATCCACATCCCGTACCCGGCCAACACCTCCCTCCGTCCCTTTGATGCACACATCCTTTGATGGACCCCCATCCTCTGTGCCAGATTGTCCAGCCCGATCCCAGGCCGTCACCTAGCCCTGCGGATGCAGTTTATTGCCCATACAGTAGGCAGCTGCCCCTCTTCAAAGGATCTAAGACTTATCGAAACCCCCTCCCACCCCATGAGATCCGATCAGCCACACACATTCCGGGAATCGACGGAATATCCAGCTGCGCTACAGTCATCACCTGCTGAGACCGGGGTGGGGACTTCTACTGTCAATGTGTGTGGGAACGGGCATGAAGCGGGGATTTCAGGGATGTCCTCCGTACTTCAAAGCATTTACAGGAATGTGTTTCATGCAATAAAGTCATAAACTTGTGTATAAGAGGCCAGGCCTCAGAGATGCGGTTAGAGCACCTCGAGAAGATACCCTGTTGTCTGATTTGACGTGTTCTGCTCCGTCGGAATAAACCTCTGTTTCCTGCCTTCCAGTCTCCAGCGCCTGCCTCTTTGTTTGATAAATTCAAGTGGTATGAGAGGCGATTAGCGCCGGGCAATACTTGGGTATTTATCGATCGAAATCTGCCTCACCTTTTACATCCATAAGGGGCCTCAGACCCCTCCCATTCATCTCCCCCTCAAAAGGCAAGGCAAAAGGCTCTGGCTCCCATCTGTGAATAATGATGGGACCGGCACCACCATGGGGCGCCGGCATTGAAGCGGGTGCTAAGGAAGGTTTCAGTTCGCAGGCAGCTCTGCTCTTGATCCAACCCTGGATCCATATGGCCAAACTGGTACTGAGGGAGAACCAGCTGGTGAAGATCCAGTGGGGCCCCGCATGCCTTTGGGGCCCCAAAGGGGCGTCAGAGGGGTCAGGCCACCCAAATATGAGGTGCATGGGCTCATAATATTCTTTCAGGTGAGCTGGGGCAGCTCAGACTCCGGGAAAGCTAGAGAAGTGCAGAACAGAGTCTGTCTCAGGCTTTGCCAAAGCACAAGGCCCGTAGTCTTGATGCTCCCACAAATCAGAATACTTCAACAGGCCAGAGGACTATTCAGCTGTATATCACGCTGTTGGACACGCCTCTGCGCTGACCCCGGAGCGGGTGAGGTGCATTCCGCGCAATGATCCAAGAGGGCTTGAGGGATTACACCGAACCGAAGCTTTCAAGGCCCGGAAGGGGTGCAGGCCTGGGGGAGGGGGTCACACCCTGACCAGTTTTAGTCCTCCCTGGACCGGTGAAAGCCCTAAGGGGAAGAACATAGCTTGAAAAATCATCTAGCCTAGTATCTGGACTCCTAGGGAGGGGCCGGCTAAAGGCTGTATACAGATGCCACCAGCATCGCAGCGACTCATTAGGGGGGCTCAAATACCCCTAAGGAAGCACTCCAGGACCCCGCTTTCCACTTCTATCTGGGTGAAAAGTGTCAAATACACTCCTTTTTATTGGCACATTACAGCCATGGCTACAAGGAGGGGCGTAAAATGGAGGACCTCACAGGATGGTGCAGCCCAAGTCTCAGTGCCCCAAGACGTCTGGCACGGACTGCCTCCATCTAGGGGAATCACATGCAAGAGCAAGCAAGCACCGGATTTAAACACGGAAATGTCATCACCTAGCCCAAGGAACTGTAGTGCAGCCACCAAAAATGAGCACTGGGGAAAATGTCATTCAATCTACATGACACCTGTCAGCTAGCAAGCCCCAAACTGCTGCTCGCAAGAAAGCTAAATCACAAAACTAAGGGACTATTAGTTCAGTACTTCTTCCAGGGGATTGTAGTCCTCAAGACCCTCCAGATCCACCTTCTGATTCACAACGTGCAGCACCAACTGCGGCCTCAGAGTCTGCCCAGTATTCTGTCTTTGAGGGCACTGAAACTTACCCACAAAAATGCAGTTCCCTCTGTCCCCCACCAAGTTCCATCTTGACCAAGTAAGTCCCGGAGAGCTGGAGGGTCCCTAACCTGAACACAGAAGCAATCCATCTAATTATTGCCTCATTGCTCTCCTGGATATTGAAGCTAAGGCTTACACCTCAGCCCTTCTGCAAGATCTGAAACGCTGGGCAGAATCAAACAAAATATAACTATTTAGTCAAACAGACTTTTGAGCCAACTTCTCCACTCTAGACAATGTATTGGCCCTAACCTACCTAATCCACTGGGCAACAAGTATGAAACAACTCCCACTCTTTGTCTGTTATGTGGACTACTCATCTGCCTTTGACCTGGTCGACAGGAACATCTTATGGATAAAGCTCTGAGAGTGGGGAATACCCAATAACCTGCTCCAGGCCATCAGTTCTCTTTACACCTCTACTTGGGTATGGGTCAAGCTAACACCAACAGCATTGAGCAGGAAAATCCAGACAGACAACTACCGTAAGCAAGCCTGTGTGTTAGCGCCCCTGCTCTTCAATCTCTACACTGCTGAAATGGGTGCTGCATTGAAACATGCAAACCTAATCCCACCCAAAATTGGTAAATCTAAGGTTCCACTACTATGACATCATCCTGCTAGACCACTCTAGGGTTGGCCTACAGGCGGCCCTATATGCCCTGCATAAGTACAATCAGGACAACAAGATGGTGGGGGAATGGCATCAAGACCAAATTATTTGTTATTGGTAACTCCACCCAAAAACGAAACTACACCTGGAGCTGGGCTCATTAATAATTCAAACAACATTGTCCAGCAAAAACTACCTCGGTGTCTGGGTATCAGTCAAAGAAGGGGCTAAAAACCGTCTCTCACATACACAGCTGCAAAGACGGAAGCAATCATAATCAGACTATGTAAATTAAATAATGCCCTGGAAAGCCCTTCCACCATCCCAATAAGATAAGTAATTGCTGCAACCCTCCTACCAATCTTCAGGTATGACAATGAAGCCTACCTGGGACAATTAGTCAACATCATGGATAATTATCAGCTCAAGGCATACAAATTTGATTTTAAACTTCCCACATGTCTTCGGAATTGCTTAATAAGGCTGGAATTCGGCTTAGAGGGCCAAACCTGGGCAAGTATGGCGTCGTTTATAAATTATTTCTATAAGATCCAAAGGGCCTCACCCAACACAATGAAAGCAGATCTTCCGCACATTTTCTCTCAAGACGGGGGGCTCATGGTTGCTATATCTCAACAGATCTATTACTTCCCTTCAAATAGAGCAGTCGGTACTAGATAGTCTGCAGCTTTTACGTGCTGCCACAAAAGCAACGTTGGAAAAACAAACAATAAGAATGTCAAAGGCAAGTGACATGGATAACCTCAGTAAATCCAAACTATTACAAGCAGTGGAGTGATCATATGCTAACTCCCAAGCTGTCAACCTCATACCCCAACTTTACCTCTGCTGCGCCATTCGCAAAGAGTACCTGAAACACATAATGTTTACAAGGCTTATGAGTTTACAATCGAGAGAAGTAAACCCCAAGTGGCAGTCTCTTCCCAAAACCTACAATTGCAGACAGCAAGCAAGAATCTTTCAGCCACCTTCTATGCTGTTGTCCGGCACTCCTAATATTACGCCACATACTACTAAAATCACTTTTTCTGGTGTATGGTATAAGAACGTGTAACAAGGCCACAAGCTTGGTGTTCACTTTAACAAAGCCTATGGAAGTGGTGAAATTTGGCAAATATATCAGCCTCACTCAATGATGCATCAAGGAGGCACTCAAGGGATCACATTGCCCAGGAACTTGTTGGTACCAGCAGTGCATGTACAGGCTACTCTAACAGTAGGCATGTGCATTTAAGACCTGTTTAGATGGTTGGTAGAAAAACCCGGGGAGTATGGCAACAGAAACCCCCACGCAGGTGACCTCTAACTTTTCCCTCAAAGCCATTGTGTCAGCCCCGGCTCAAAGAAACTCTTTATACTGGCAGAGCCCTGGGAATGTTGTTACGCTTTAACTTGTACCTGCCTGTGATAACACACTTTAATGCTGACTTTGAACCCCTTTTTCTGTGTTCCATGATCCAAAGCTAACCCTTCTGCCTCTGCTCTTCCGGTTTATTTACCTTTAAAGAGCTTCTGCAAAGTATTTTTGATTCTCTATTGTCAGTCATAAAAACTTTTATTCGGTTACATCTTAGAGAAACCATAAAAAGTGCAGAGATTAAACAGTACAAGTAAAAAACACAGTATCAAAATACAGTTTAAAAACAGAATTCGTTTAAAACCATTGCTATCAATAATTCATTGGCAAACGTTAGTATTACAGCGAATTTTTAAACATGATTTTAAAAAACAAGCTACGCTCTTAGCAGTATATTGGGAATCCAAAAACTGCAGAGCCAGATAGGCGGGCCGACATGATCTCAGGCCCATTTTTCGCAGTAGGGGAATAATCCAGCGCTTGCGAGGGAGCTCATAGTATCTGCAAAACAGTGTTACATGCATAGACCGGGATGATATGCCATCACAGGGGCATTTCATTGGATTAATTGACCAGTCCTGCTCTTTTGGAAATGTAACTAGGCGAAAGAAAGAATTAAATTGAAACCTAGTTAATACGTATTTTTCATAGATAGTTAGATGGAATGTTAAGTATGGTTGAATACCCAAAGCAGTCTGGACTGATAGGATCTGTACGTTTGAGGTTTTACTTACTTCTTTGGAAAGACGTAGTTCCCTAAGATGGGATAGGCATAGTTTTTTCAAGTCTTTCCTAGAGAAGTCTGTCATCGTGGAAGGTTCTAAGAAATAAGATGTACAGTCCAAGTCCTTAAGGAAGTTGGACACGTACAGGAGCCATGGGATTTTACTCCAGTTTGCCAGGGCCAAACAATCGATTATCAATGAACGGGTTAGATGGCATTGTGTTTTGGTCCATGTACGGTGCCAGAGCAAAATCAGTTGGCATCTAATAATGTCGATCAAATAATCAATACCCAACTCGATGTGGCAACCGTACGTTGGAGCACTTTGAGGAACTGCCAATAAATATTTAAGAAACCCGTTCTCAACCGTTTGGAGGGTATCGATGGGAGCGTAACCCCAGACCCCTGCACCATAGGTTGCCACGCTATGACACTTTGCATGATTCTCTATTGAATTATGTCATGATTGGTTTTATGTATAATGGATTTTATCAGTTTAATGCTCACCAATGTTTTTTTTTAATACAATTGTAAAGAATGTAAGTACCAATCCAATAAAGCATTACTTCAGCAGGCGTAACTAGCAAAGTCGAAAACCTTTTTGACTTCTTTTGGTTGTGGAACTTATCGATGACTTTGAACAGGACGATGGTCACTGGGTGAAGCTCTGCAAACTGTCCCTGGACCTTCCACAAGACCGTGATCTTGAGGGTCGCAGGGTCGTCTAATGTCAAGCAGCAAGAAGGAATGCTCCCTCAGCGCCTTCGGGTGCATGGCTTGGCAGTCCTCCCAGGTCTTGCAGTTATGGTCTCTCTCAGAACACCACAGACAAATCAAGTGTGGTTCTGTCTGGCTCTTTATGTACATAATCTAGTCATGGTCCCAACAAAAGCTCTTCAGGTACCACATGGTTTGAAAGTAGCTGGTTTATTTGAGGACATCCTGTCACACCAGGAGACAAAAGGTCAGTAAACAAATGACTGGGGTAGGTCTTCAAGGATCATCGCTCTCTGGTTCAGAAAGGAAAGAACTGACATCAGTGCGCTGGGGTGGGGCCTATATAGGTAACGTGCTTGTCATTTCCAGTGCAGACACCACCGCCGACACAGAGCCAGACAACGTCACCTACCGGCGAACAAGAGTACAGCTCGAAAACCTCTGGATTCTGTCTGACGCTTGGTGAATATTTTAAGGTAAGTCTCCATCAGACCTGCGGTTATGCCGGGGCTGGTGGCTCAGTGGACTAATGCATCCACTTCAGGGGCCTGTGTTTGACATCATGGTCACAGGTTCAAATCACAGTAGGTCAGCTCAGCCTTTCATCCATCTGAGGTCGATAAAATAAGTACAGTTGGGTAACAATAAACATCTGTTATTCAGTGCCAAGAGACCTGGGGTGAACGTGCTCTTTACAAATACTTATGTTATGGTTGCACATTGTGCAATCCAGACACTAGATACATATCTCCTTCCCCTCCATTAACATCAAAGAAGAAACTGCATGAAAGCTCAGCTGGTTTTGGGCTAGAGAATCCAAGTGAATTTTAAGCTGAGCAAGAGACGGACATAAGGCTCGAGTCTAAATCTAGCCTTTGGGAGCTTGGATACCTATATTTTCCAACACTATCGTACGTAACAGGGCAAAAACGTATACATGTAAAACACACAGGTTAAAAAGATCTTCTTTCAATCTTCACTGCTTGGTTTCCTGTGGGTCAATGGAGGGTCCCTCCAGTAATCAACAACATTACCAATAAATCCATTTCATTTGTTAGTTGCTCCATACCCCAGCTATTAAGCCTTAGAGTAATTTAAATTCAGTTGTTTGTGATACATGGCTTCCTCAAAGCCCATTACAACATGTGGCACATGTAAGCATGTTTTGCATACTTGTCGGTCATGCGGAAAATGGGTCGATGCATACATTCACACTTTGTGAATTCTATGTTTTTACGAATATGCCTCAATAGGCTCAAAATCAAATCACCACACACTCTACATGATGCAGCTTACTATGGCTGTGGGTACGTGCTTCGTACCCCTCACATGGAGCATTAACATGATACAATACAATACAAGGCAGTGCACTTATCCCTCGCATATAGACTTGTAGTTTGACACTCTTTGCAAGTAACATTTATTTCGACTTCTCAAAAGACTATTTTGAGAGATTGAGTTCATGTTTTTTTAAATACAAAATAAGACATTTTCCTTTTATTTTAACATGCTTAATTAGCTTCACAAGAAGAATATAAAAATGAGAGCTAATATGATTAAAATCAAGCAACAGGTGCACAGTTTCAAGGCCATAATATTTAAGCAATTCTGACTAATTCATGGATAATCTAATTTTTTGAATGAAAGAAACGGTTAACTTCAGTATTATGACTGTAATACTAAAGGCAGTCAGTATTTGAGGCGTAGAACGAAATGTGCAGGGAGAGATCATAGATCTAAATGTGTTATATATTGTTTATGTGCCAACAACTAAAATAATATCTGTCAAATTCCTCTTCATTCGCCTTTCATTTGCAAAATGTTTCAAAGTAATTTTAGAAATTGATTGTGCTTTCAAATCTGAAAGAGAAACAAAACCCATGCAGGGAGCTTTTTGCACAATTTCATTTAAAAAGAAAAATTCTCTGGGAATTTGCCACAATTTAGTTCCCCAAACACTTTTTGCATGGATATTTCCTTTCCAATACAGATTTCCTTGTTCTTGAATTGCATCAATATGTGACGAGCATATAAATCCATGACGGGCAATCAAAATCTCGTTAGACTTTTCAGGAACTTGGAAATAATCAAATGCAGATGGGTCCAGTCTTTCATCACTATTAAAATAGACTGGCGTTGACATTTGAAGTGTGGACAATGCTAGATTTACAGTTGTACTAGACATACAGCAGACCTCGGATGTTGGTATGCTGGGTTAGATTTCAGTACTGCTAATACAAACGGGAGTGACAATGTTTGTTGCTGTTATCAGTGACACACAGACGTGGTTTGTGGATCACACTTGCATTAGTGACAGTAATTCATATGATCACTCTGTGCACTTATTTAGTTTCTGTGGGAGGACTGAAGTGAAGGACGAGAGAGTTCTTTTCGGGTGAGAAAGCTCCCCATCTTTTTTACTTTCCCAGAGGCCTTTGTAAGATTTGCTCAGTCCAAATTCAAATTTCCCAATGACATTATAAGAGTAAAGTATCGCAACTGTTATTGGATAGGAGAATGTCTCCCACCAATGGAATACTATGACATTTCAATAAAAGGTTCTACTCTGCCATGTTTGTGGTAAACGAGACGAAGTACTAATTAAATGTATTGATGAAAAACAAGGTAATTTTTTTATGAACCGTTGTAGTTGATTTAAAGGTGTTAAAAGTGTGGCATATAAAGTGAAAAATCATCCTTACTTTTACCTTTGAAAACACAGGTGTGGTCTGTGCTGCTCCCACATTGTCCTCTTTGCAATATTCTAGATGGTGCACCTTTTCCACATTTGTGGTAGAGGCAATGTTCAGAATAAAAAACATGAATTTAACCCGCTTAGGACATTTTATGTAGATATACAGCACTGTTAAATCTGACATTGTAAGAGCCTTACTTTTTTTTATTTGTGACAACACTGGCCTAACCTATGCTGCTAACTATGTGCAAGGCCCCTTTGCAGTTTTTGCTCTCAATGTCAAAGAAGGATTACATTTAGAATGTTTCTTTTTGTGCAGCCTGCACTCCCTCTGCACACATTCCATCTGACTTTCATAAAGATCATTTATGCTAATGCAATTGCGAAAACGGTTTTCACTTTTTGGAAAGGACATATACAAGTGGAGTCTATTAGCAGGCCATGCTACCCAGAGGTCAAAATAGGAGTTTCCCATAACTGAAATACCAAAAACATTCAGGGAGAACCAAGGTAGACATAAGGATGTCCTACATAACAAGCATTGGAAATGCAATAGGTCTCGCAGCATTAGAGTTAGTGCTTTTAGAATTGTTTATGGGTTTTTTTGTAAATCTTTAGCATTTTTGTTTCCTGTAGCCAATGCTAAAGAATTAAAAAAAAAAAAACCATAAACATTTCTAAAAGCTCGAACTCAAATGCTCCGAGACCTATTCCACTGTGTGAGGGTGAGGGGTTGAGGGTGAGTGAGGGTGAGTGAGGGTGGGTGAGGGTGAGTGAGGGTGAGGGGTTGAGGGTGAGTGAGAGTGAGGGTGAGGGTGAGGGTGAGTAAGGGTGAGGGTGAGGGTGAGTGAGGGTGAGTGAGGGTGAGGGGTTGAGGGTGAGTGAGGGTGAGGGTGAGTGAGGGTGAGGGTGAGTGAGGGGTTGAGGGTGAGTGAGGGGTTGAGGGTGAGTGAGAGTGAGGGTGAGGGGTTGAGGGCGAGTGAGGGACCGCAAAGCTATGGGGGGCAGAAATACCACAGGAGGGGGCTATAGCATAAATACCACTGGGAGTTGATAGAGCGGGAAAACGGCCAGAGATTTGCAGGGCAGAGAGAGCACCACAGCGAGACAGCAAGGTGCGAACTGTGTGAGATATTGTGACCGGCGCACGGTGGGGCATTCCCAGGGTAGAAACGCACTGGGACAGTGGCAGGACAGAGAACCCGCGCGAAGCTGGAATGGCAAGAAGATCTCTGGGGTTGGTATGGGTTGAGTACCACTAAGGCTGGTAGGAGGGGTGTACCACGTGAGACTGGGGAGTGTGAAATAGGAGCAGCTTTGTGAAAAACGCCGGAGGGTGGTCCGTGGAGAATTTGGAGATTATTGAAAGCATGGCGGCGCCCCCAGATATTCTTGTTCTGCGTACAGTGTTGTGGACGCGCAAATAGCCGGAAATCCGTGAATTGCTCACGGCAGCAGCGGCGGTGTTGCAGGACTCCTGCATGGTGCTTGCCAGAACTTGGATAACTTCAGAGAATACGGATAAAGTACATTTCAATGCACGCAGGAGACTCCAGGAAAAGGTGCAAGGCGCACCGAAAATGGAACTGCCTGACAGGATGCAGATTTAGAAGGTCGCGTGCCAAATGCAAATAATTAAGACAGTGTTTGGCCTGTTCTTGTAGTTCTTCTTTAGTTTCCGTGGCTCGCATGCTGGCTGGTCGGCGGCTGCCCCGGAGCATGCTGGGATCGACATGGATGCCTTCGATCTGTTCCGAAAGCTCGGAGCCGGGGCTAAGTTTGACGTGCGACGCTTCAGTGGGGATGCGGAGCGGTTCAAGGTGAGGTCTGCTACGGTTAGGAGCGGAGCTAGAAGTTGGTATATGAATTTTCACTGGCAGTTTTCCGGTAGAGAACTTGGATTGTTTTGAAGGTCTACTCAGTGCACACAGGCGTGCACATCAATTATGTGGCACTGAGTGTGTGAGGGTGCAGTGTGTGTGAGGGTGTAGTATGTGTGAGGGTGCAGGGTGTGTGAGGGTGCAGAGTGTGTGGGCGTAGTGTGTGAGGCCTAAAGTAATTTGAGGCTGCAGTGTGTGTGTGGGCTAAAGTAGTGAGAGGGCGCAGTGTGTGTGTGGCCTAAAGTAGTGTGAGGGCGCAGTGTGTGTGGCCTAAAGTAGTGTGTGGGCTCAGTGTGTGTGTCATAAAGTAGTGTGAGGACGAGTGAGGACGAGTTCCAAGCCTGGTAGAGGAATGTTGGCTCGGTCATATTCCACAGGAGGCGCCCCAGCTAGGCTGGTGGTATGACACCAGCAGATGCAATATTTAGCAATCAGACAGTGTCAGAGAGGAAACGGACAGTCTGGCTGCGAGCAGAAGGCGTCAGAGGCATGGAGTGGGAAATCAACACTGGAGGAGACAGAAGCCCGTGAAGAAAGCACACATGAGATGGAGGAGCAGAAATCCGGAGGAAGAAAGCTTGAGAAAGTTGAAGGATGGAAGGATAGGGAGAAAGATGCAGATAAAGTCAGTGAGGAAGGAAAAAATGGGGAGAACGGAATGGACCTAGAGCAAGAAATACGGAGTTAAAAGGCATAGAGGAGGCTGAGAGCACGTGGCTAACTGAGAACATCTAAGCGGCCGAAAGGGGATAAAGGAGGTGCGAGTGCACGCCGAGGTGAAGGACTGTGCTAGAAGGGAGGGGGAAATGCCAATAGCAGAGGAGCCTGCAGGCTGTTTAAGGCAGATGGTGTCTGCGCGCAAAGTACTGGGCGAGAAGGGAGGGGGAAATTCCAGCAGCAGAGGAGCCTGCAGGCTGTTTACGGGAAATTGCATGAAAAGGGTGGTTCATAACATTCAGAAATCCGGAGGAAGAAAGCTTGAGAAAGTTGAAGGATGGAAGGATAGGGAGAAAGATGCAGATAAAGTCAGTGAGGAAGGAAAAAATGGGGAGAACGGAATGGACCTAGAGCAAGAAATACGGAGTTAAAAGGCATAGAGGAGGCTGAGAGCACGTGGCTAACTGAGAACATCTAAGCGGCCGAAAGGGGATAAAGGAGGTGCGAGTGCACGCCGAGGTGAAGGACTGTGCTAGAAGGGAGGGGGAAATGCCAATAGCAGAGGAGCCTGCAGGCTGTTTAAGGCAGATGGTGTCTGCGCGCAAAGTACTGGGCGAGAAGGGAGGGGGAAATTCCAGCAGCAGAGGAGCCTGCAGGCTGTTTACGGGAAATTGCATGAAAAGGGTGGTTCATAACATTCACATTAGAAGAACCACACCAGTCAGCAGAGTAAGACCATCTGCAGCGTCTAAAGACAGGAGTGTAGCCAGCAGCATCAGAGATCAGTTGCACTACTTAGTTGCGTTATGTATTTTAAACATGCACAATTTATATTGGTATGTATGTTAAACGTACACACACTTTATTTTCTTTTACAGCATGACTGCTCATGTGGCTCCACATGGCGCCATCCTTAAAAGTTACCGAACAGTGCGATGGTCGTTAGATGAGTGCCATGCTGAAAGCAAAATGTTTTTAAAAGTTACTGACAGTGCGGTGGCCTTGATATGGGTGCTAAGAGGGGCGGCTTGAGAAACAAGGCAGAGCGCACCATATGGAGAGGGAGGGGGGTGGCAGTGGGAGGGTGATTGATGGGCGGGGCAGTGCTGGGGAAGCCTTTGATGTGGCCTGGCGGCCGTGGAAGCCGGGCCTTTGAAGTGAAGCTAAGCTTCACTTCGAAGGTGTCGGAGGAATGCGGGCGGCTGTGCACGCGCTTTTAAGCTCAATGCGCATGCGCATTGAGCTTAAAAGTCACGGGCACTGCAAGGAATCGCCACGATTCCTTGCAGTGTGGATAAAGAGTGGATGAGCCCCTATAGTCTCGCTTGCTCGATGCGCATGCGCATCGACAGGCGAGACCTAATAAAGGATTAACAATAGCAGACAAGCAATGGCAGAACCAATAGGTCTGGGAGAGGTACTAGCTTTGGCAAACAGGTTGTGGTGGATATCATGGGGGTGAGGGGGAATGGGTAATGAGCTGCAGGTAGGGTGAGTAACAAGGATGTGGGTGGGGTGGATAATGGGATGAATAAAGAAATGTGCTTTCAAGCGGCCAACATTAGCCACTTTTTTGCGCTTTTTCCCCATCTGTACGGAGAATAGACAGAGATGCAGTTGGGCGGGACAAAAGAAACATGGACAGGAGTGCAGGGGGAGAAGAAATAGGATCGAGATTGCGGCTGGGTGGATTAGGATAATATCCAAAGTGCCACTGGAAGTACCCCCAGTCGCATTGTAGATGAAAAATTCGAGATCAAGAATTTTACATAATATATGACTGCATGGAAGACGGCCCCATTCTTTGTTGATACAGTGCTGCGTGTAGGGTTGAACCCGGTGCATACGGGCACCTGGCTTTGGCGTAGTAAGTGTACGCCAGGTCGCAGCAACTTCAAGGTAAATCTACAGTTTGCTCCGTTTTTTAACAATGGACGGTTTTCCTCTCATAGTGTGTGACTACAAGCCACCGCCCCCGCTGGGATCCATGATGTAAGGTTTCCTACATCACATGTAAGCCCTTTCTTCCATTATTTTGAGCCTTTTGACTACATAGAGTTTGTACTGAGTAGTCACGTTTCACCTTTGTTTTTAATTTTGTAGTATACATACCGGCAACGCTACAATCAACGTACATAATCACTGTATTTTATGGTATTCAGCATATTTAGCCAGTTCACGTGGGCAATATTCAGCTCACCCGCTATTTACGCGCTGTAAGTGCTATTGATTCATGGACTTATTTTACCACTGCCACCATAGGTTAAATTTGCACAACTTATGGATATACAGAGAAGAGCACGCAAGGCAGCATGAGCATTGTCACCCACATCGTGGCGCCTGAATTCCTTGCCTGTACGAAACGTATAAGATGGCATGTTTGTCTCTTTATGTATTTTATCTTACAGAGTCATTTTGCTTTCAGAAAACCTGAGGGCTTCCTAACCGTGAGTTGTGTGGAATTTGATTTCACAGATTAGGGTGCACCTTAGCGTGTGCATACCCCCGTGACATTGGTCCTGAAGAAAGCCTCGCTATTGGCATGAGTAGGCTGAAACATGTAGACCACATTTTTTACTATCACTTTGTGATGTGACTGGTCAATTTAATCAGTTTTATACATCCACTTCACGACTTTTTAATTTTTACTTGCCTTACTTCTCCGCAAATAAATCTTTTTTAGGACAAGTAAAGGCAATTTTAACCTTTGCACTATAACGTTTTTGCACCTCCCAAATTCAAACAACCCGCTCCGCTGTAATCAGGTGCTGTAGCACACCAGAGGGGCACTCGGCCCAGTAGTCCGGTCTGGACTGTTTCTATGAGGCACAGGGTCAAGAATGATTTGCATTTGGCTGAGTCTAAACTGGAGTTACAAGGTGAGCAAAGGAACAATGGCTTGAACCCAGATCTCTTGACTGGGGGTGAATGTATGATTTATTCAGCATTCCGTCCATCCTTTTTTTGCGTAATCAGGCCTCTGGTGGGAACCCAATGATGAAGCATGTCACCAACTAGGTTGGTGAGTGAGGGTTCTTAAAAATACAGGAGTGACCTCTCTTGCCAGCACTTCTTCCACTTAGGATTCACTCTTTTGTTGTTTATTTGTTTATGCAATACCCAGGGGACCAAGAGTGGATCCATTTATTTTCACTTGCTCTCCTTGTGTTTTGTTATTTTCACAGTACTTTTATAGCCAACAGTAGAGTAATTCCTCATGGGGAAGAGGGGCTCTGACAAGACAAATAGGCCTCATCAACTGTTCAATTCAATTCAATTCAAAATATCTGTATTCCAATATAGAATATCCATAAAAGCACAATAAAAAGAAGGAATACAATCCATACATATAGACATATTAAGGCAAAAAGGTACAGTTCATTTATAAAAATGACTAAAATGGACCACAATTTAGGGGATGTATCATATATTCAAAATCGATAGGGTGCGTTTAACAACATTACAATGATATGCAGTTCTGATGACTTTCATTGAGTACACATAGTTCTGCCTAACTGTACAGGAATGAACCAATGCAGAAAATTAATTCATCTTCCTTTAGTTTAAACACTTCCGTGTAGGCTTCCCTGAAGTTGAAAATGGCACGTTTAAAAAAAAAAAGGTATCAAAAAGCCTTTTGTAAATTTAGAATAAAAACCACAAAAGAATAAATAATGCAGCATTGTTTGATTACTATGTGCGTTGCATGGATAGAACAGTGCATCAAGTTCAGCAATGTAGCCCAGAGGAAAACATAATAAGTGTTTCATAGTGCCTGCCCGTAAGCGAAATAGCAGCCCTCTTTCCCAGTGTCCTATAGGTTTTAAAAGGTATCTGGGAAGCAAGTGAGAACAATCCTCTATGGGCATATACCTCGCAACTGAGGTTTTCTTGATCTCTCTCTGATGCCTTTTGTCACTATACTTTTTATACAGTGCCTCTTGTATCACATTTTTGCTAATTAACTCGGATTGGATTGGGTTTGAAAAGATGCGCAGGTGGTTCACGCTCTTAAGGCTCTTTTTTTACGGAAGTAAGCCATGGTATGTCCCCACCCCCCTCACATCTAAGGCAATCAATTATTATGTCTCTGGTGAGGGTTGCCGCACTGTTCTTGCAATTTGCAACCCCGCCCTAATAAAATCTTCAATGTAGGGGAGTTTCAGTTCTTTGTTGCACACATATACAGAGGAGGAAATCGGGGCTCCCAAAAGTTTCCTGCATAGTGTGTTTTCTTCACTTTGAATGCTACTGCATTTGGTAAAGCCCCACATTTCTGCTCCATAGGTTGCAGTGAGGGCACACTGTAGTTTAAAAAATGTCTTAAGGGCTAAAACTACTTCAGACCTTTTGGGTTGGGGTAAACCCAAAATTGTGTTAATACTTCGTGACAACTTACTTCTTCTTTGTGCCACGTGGTCAGACCAGGAGCCATTTGTAGCATAAACTAACCCAAGATAAGAAAAAGTGCAAGTGCTTTGTAAACTATCCAAATTGACAGTGATTTTATTAATAAGGTGCTTTTTTGGACCGCAAGCCATTAAAAACTATTTCCTTGAGCTGAAACTGCATGCAAGTGGTACTTTGATAAATGCATTAGGGCTAGATGGGCCATTCGGATTATTATTTTCGGTACGCACACATAAAGTTAATGCAATTACCAACTTATGTTATCACCCTGAAAAAAATCAGTTAACTGTTAAAATACCTACAAGTGTTTTAGCTTCATGGTATATGAAGTGACTTTTCTTCCTACAGTATAGCAAACCTATAATGCAAACTCCCTTGCAGATGGCATGTGAACTTCTGCGAACATCTAATGGCAGGATGAAAAGTTACACATAAGATAAGCTTTATTTTTTTAATGTTGACATCATCTTGCTGCAGTTTCTAAGAAGAAGCAAGTAGGTTTTATGCAGTGGGAAGGATTCCCTTTAGTTAATGTGACAGGCATTCATCTTCTGAAACACACTTTTTTCACTCTTCTCATCCAGTGAATGTACACCTGAGCACCATTCATGCTTCTTAAGAATAATTGCCAGATGCCGTCATGTGTGACAACTTCAACCGGTTCTGTGTCTTCATCTAAAAGCATGTTGCATTCTCGGGCTTGTAGTTTCACTTTTGAAAATTGTAAGTATGGGGTTCAGAATTCAAAGCATGCAAAGTAACACACATGACATGGGACTCGGGGTTAGCTGTGCAGCTATCTCGGAAAGTATGCATCCGAAAAATGGCCCCTTTGTAAAGGGCCCCATGTTGGGAGAGAAGCAGCAGCATGTGTCTCAAACTGCGAAAATGGGAAACGACGATGCTTCTCAGAGGCAGCTGTTATCATTTGAAACTTGAAATGCATGGCATGTGTTTCTTTGTTCTATGCGTCTTTCTCAAGAAGGACAAATGAAGGCTATCTTGTTTTGGAGCCGCTTTATTTCTGCAAGTTTTTAGTTCCATTTTTTGTTTTGTTATTTCTCATCTTATTTCCTCTGCATCCTGCCCTGTGTGGCTTCTTCCCGAATGTAGTCATTTAAGCTATCTCTGAGTACAACAAACTTTTACGATTCTATGATCAGTAAACGTGAAAGAAATGTGCTTTAAAAAAAAATTGTTTTTTTTAATCGGTATATCAATCACGGTAACAAAGCGTTTTTATGTACATATACAGATACTAGCGTTTTTAAAGAAACACATATTTGTGGCTTTATTCCTTGCACAACAGTTGCTGGGTGAGCTCAGAGGGTTATATTCCCATTGCAATGTGATTTTTATCCCAAGAGACCTGATGTATTTTACGATTTTAAATAGCAACAGGACCTGTTATTCATCCTTCCGAGGTCAACAAACTCGGTGCTCTTAATTTGTGTAATAACACTTCTGATGAAAGCCCATTTGACTAGCCACTGAGCACAGTGTTAGTGGTCCACCACACACACACATCGCCTTGCCCTCCTTCCCCAATCAGCTTGATGCTCTTAGCGACATACATCACAATTCTATTTTTGGCGCCAAGTTTAGCACGTAGATGTGGTTGTAGTTTCAGGCAATATCCGAGCGGCCACTGTAACACATAGGAGCTGCACTTTTTAGGTCTCGACTATTCTATCCCGCAGGGATAGATAGTTAGGTCTCGACTATTCTATCCCGCATGGACAGATAGGCGAGTATATAGTAGGCAGTTCAAAATCTCTACCAACTGCGGATCACGTACAGTTCATGTGGACACAATCACGCGCATTGTCAACAGCTGCCACAACCACGCACATTTTTAGTTCTCGACTATTCTATCCCGCAGGGACAGATAGGCGAGTATATGGTAGGCAGTTCAAAATCATTACCAACTGCCGATCACGTACAGTTCATGTGGACACAATCACGCGCATTGTCAACAGCTGCCACAACCACGCGCATTTTTTTTAAAGCTTCCATTTGCTCCCAGACACTTTGTGGGCTCGTGCCGCGCTCTCCCTCTGTTGCCACACGCATTAAACTCACCAGGCAGCACACCCCCTCCTTCTCCATATGGTCGCTCGAGCTCACGTCGGAGTGCTTTCCCCGACATGCTCTGCCCCTCTGCCCCATTTGTCTGTGCTTCGCATCAGACTTCAAAGGCTGCCGCTCACCCGCCCACCTCCCGCCACAGCAATGCCAAGAGCTTGTTTCCTCCAGTTTCCTCCTTTTCAGTTTTATTTCTTCCAGTTTGTGATTCTCTTCTTTCTTCCTTTGCCCCTCCAAACTCCGTTCTTGTTCCTCCTTTTCCGTTATATCTCCTGCCCACTTTCCACCTCGTGTTCTTCCATTTATTTATTTACTTATTTATTTAATGCGCTTTTAATTAGCGCGAACATTACCCAAAGGTTTCCTTCCCCTCCCTTGTTCCTCCCATCCTTCCCGCGTGCACCATGCAGTCCTTCCGCGGCTCACTTCTTTCCCCACATTTCTACCTGGGCCGCCTCTAATCCTGTAAACACCCTCTCCACTTCACTGTCTCTTACTCCACGTGGCCTGTCTCTTTTCACTCGTTCTCTGACTGCCTTTGTCGCAGTGCCCACCACCACACACGTCACTCTCTTGACCTCTCTGCGCAGTCTCTCGTGCTCCTTCTTTCCTTCCGCTACGCCACTCCCCCTCACTATACCATCCCATTGTACCTACTCCACTACCCCCCCACATCTCTGGCTACGTCTCACTTCTTCCACATCATTACTTCCCCAGCCCTCCCTTTGCTCCCTTTCACCTCCTGTAAGCATCTTCAGGTGCACTCTCTTAAGTGTCCACACACCCTTTTCATGCCCTGTCCTCCCTCTCCTCGTGTACCCTCTAGAGCAGCGCTCTCTTTTATAATGTTCTCTCATCCACTTTCTTCACATCACTTCTCTTTGCCTCCCATTTCTTACAATATTCCACCCTAGAGTCCTCACCCGTCACTCTTTCTTTCCTTCCCTTCTTACGCATCCACATTTCATTCTTGCCTCTCTTCTCCTTTCTTTTCTCCCCTCCACTATTCCCTCTGAAGCTTTTTCCCTCCTTCTTCCTATGCTCTCTCCCTCACCCTTCTCCCGCCCTCCATGCCCTACACTTCTCCAGCCTCCGTCCCATCCTCTCATCCGTATCTCATTGTTTTCGTCCCCTCCGCCATCGTTTCTTCTGTATCTCGTTATCTTCCCCACTCTCGCCTCATTTTCTTTATTTTCTCTGTCTATGCTTATCCGTCCTCATCTCCTTCTGTTCTGTCCATCCCTCTTTCTCATTTTCCGATGTTCTTTCCTCACCTTGCAGCGTCCTTCTTCCCCTCTTCCTGCGTAAACCCCTTCTCTTCTACACATCTGTTTTATTTTCTCCCTGCTCGTCATTTCTAGCATGTTTTCCATCCCCACCGCCATATGTTCTCACCTCCTTCTCTACCCTCTCCATCCTCCCTTCTCATCTCTTTCTGGCCTCACCCCGACCTCGCACCTTATTTTCTTCAGGACAGTCTGGATGCTTCACAGCTCCTCTGGCCTCCCAGCCCCCTCCACCTGATCTCTTTCTTGCTCCTCTCATCTCCTCTCGAGCCTCCTTTTCCTCTAGTCTCTTTCTACTCCCATCTTTTTTGAGTCTCTCTCTTCCACCTACATCCTCGCCCTTATCTCATCCACCCTCTTCTCTCCACCTTCCATCCTTTTCTACTGGTCCTTCTATCCCACTCTTTATCCTCTCACCACCATCTCTTTCCTGCCCGCTCCCCATGCGTCTCCATTTCTTCTATTTTCTTTTCTCTCTCCTTCCCCAGCTTCTGCTCTTTCTGTACTCTCCCCTCGTGATCCTGCCTCATCTTATCACCTTTTAGTTCTCCTCCCTCCATCTTCCCCTTTTTCCATCGATGTTCACTCATCTCCCCGCACCCTTCCCTCAACTTTAGATCCCATGCCATCTCCCACTCTCCTTCCCCCTATCTAGTCTTGTGTTTCCTAGAACTCACAGGTATTCAGAGGGTAGGAGGCTTCTGAGTTTCTAAAAGCGCTTTGCACTTCAGGAGGTCTAGCCCACACAAGAACAGTCATCCCCCTTGAAAATCATCCTTCATGTGCTGAATCGCGACTCTCAAGTTCAGGCTTGTGTGCTCTATAGGGCCCAAGCATGATTAATTGTTGGCAAACTGGCCTGACCCCTACCTAGGCTAGTGACCACTCTGTGACAAATAGCCATGCATTGTGGACTACCAGATCCTGTACACCTGTGCTTGCATACATTCAGTTCATAGTGGGAACTTCACATACACACACTGCACCCTCACACACACTGTACACTCTGCGCCCTCAAACACACTGCACACACTGCACCCTCACACACACTGCACCCTCACACACACTGCACCCTCACACACACTGCAACCACACACTGCACCCTCACACACACTGCACCCTCACACACACTGCCCACACTGCACCCTCACACACTGCACCCTCACACACACTGCACACACTGCACCCTCACACACGCTGCACCCTCACACACACACAGCACCCTCACACACACTGCACTCACACACACTGCACCCTCACACACTCTGCACCCTCACACACACTGCACACACTGCACCCTCACACACACTGCTCACACTACACCCTCACACACACTGCACACACTGCACCCTCACGCACACTGCACACACTGCACCCTCACACACACTGCACCCTCACACACACTGCACCCTCACACACATTGCACTCACACACCCTGCACACACTGCACCCTCACACACTCTGCACCCTCACACACACTGCGCACACTGCACCCTCACACACACTGCACGGACTGCACCCTCACACACACTGCACCCTCACACACACTGCACCCACACACACTGCACCCCCACACACACTGCACCCTCACACACACTGCCCACACTGCACCCTCACACACTGCACACAATGCACCCTCACACACACTGCACACACTGCACCCTCACACACACTGCACACACTGCACCCTCACACACACTTCACCCTCACACACACTGCACCCTCACACACACTGCACTCACACACCCTGCACACACCGCACCCTCACACACTCTGCACCCTTGCACACACTGCACACACTGCACCCTCACACGCACTGCACACACTGCACCCTCACACACACTGCACCCTCACGCACTCTGCGCACCCTCACACTCTGCGCACCCTCACACTCTGACACTGCGCACCCTCACACCCTGCACAACCTCACACTCTGCACACCCTCACACTCTTGCGCACCCTCACACTCTGCGCACCCTCACACTCTGCACCCTCACACTCTGCACCCTCACACTCTGCACCCTCACACAATCTGCAATGGAACATACACTCCAAATACCACTCAGTGCCACATATTTACACTGCACTCAATGCAACATACCCTCCAAATACCACTCAGTGCCACACTGCACCCTCACACACACTGCCCACACTGCACCCTCACACACTGCACACACTGCACCCTCACACACACTGCACACACTGCACCCTCACACACGCTGCACCCTCACACACACACAGCACCCTCACACACACTGCACCCTCACACACTCTGCACCCTCACACACACTGCACACACTGCACCCTCACACACACTGATCACACTGCACCCTCACACACACTGCACACACTGCACCCTCACGCACACTGCACACACTGCACCCTCACACACACTGCACCCTCACACACACTGCACCCTCACACACATTGCACTCACACACCCTGCACACACTGCACCCTCACACACTCTGCACCCTCACACACACTGCGTACACTGCACCCTCACACACACTGCACACACTGCACCCTCACACACACTGCACACACTGCACCCTCACACACACTGCACCCTCACACACACTGCACCCACACACACTGCACCCCCACACACACTGCACCCTCACACACACTGCCCACACTGTACCCTCACACACTGCACACAATGCACCCTCACACACACTGCACACACTGCACCCTCACGTACACTGCACACACTGCACCCTCATGCACACTGCACACACTGCACCCTCACACACACTGCACCCTCACACACACTGCACCCTCACACACACTGCACTCACACACCCTGCACACACCGCACCCTCACACACTCTGCACCCTCGCACACACTGCACACACTGCACCCTCACACGCACTGCACACACTGCACCCTCACACACACTGCACCCTCACGCACTCTGCGCACCCTCACACTCTGCGCACCCTCACACTCTGACACTCTGCGCACCCTCACACCCTGCACAACCTCACACTCTGCACACCCTCACACTCTTGCGCACCCTCACACTCTGTGCACCCTCACTCTCTGCACCCTCACACTCTGCACCCTCACACTCTGCACCCTCACACAAACTGCAATGGAACATACACTCCAAATACCACTCAGTGCCACATATTTACACTGCACTCAATGCAACATACCCTCCAAATACCACTCAGTGCCACATAATTACACTCCACATAATTACACCGTAATCAATGCGACATACACTCCAAATACCACTCAGTGCCACATAATTACACGCCACATAATTACACTGTACTCAATGCGACATACACTCCAAATACCACTCAGTGCCACATAATTACACGCCACATAATTACACTGCACTCAATGCAACGTACACTCCGAATACCACTCAGTGCCACATAATTACACTCCACATAATTACACTGCACTCAATGCAAAATACACTCCAAATACCACTCAGTGCCACATAATTACACGCCACATAATTACACTGCACTCAATGCAACATACAGTACAAATACCACTCAGTGCCACATAATTACACTGCACTCAATGCCACATACACTCCAAATACCACTCAGTGCCACATAATTACACGCCACTTAATTACACTGCACTCAATGCAACATACACTCCAAGTACCACTCAGTGCCACATTATTACACGCCACATAATTACACTGCACTCAATGGAACATACACTCCAAATACCACTCAGTGCCACATAATTACACGCCACATAATTACACTGCACTCAATGCAACATACACTCCAAATACCACTCAGTGCCACATAATTACACAACACTCAATGCAACATGCGCTCCAAACACCACTCAGTACCACGTAATTACATGCCACAAAATTACACTCTACCGAATACAACATACACTCCCCATATTACCACTCAGTGCCACATAATTACAAGCCACATAATTACACTCTTCTCAATGCAACGTAAATACACTCTACATAATACCACTCAGTGCCATATAATTACACACCTCAAACTTACACTCTACTCAATGCAACATAGGTACACTTTATCTATCTGTCTATCTATCTATGGCCCTCACTCTGTCTATCTATCGCACTCACTCTATCTATCGCCCTCACTCTATCTATCTGTCTATCTATCTATTCCCCTCACTCTATCTATCTATCTATCGCCCTCCCTCTATCTATCTATTGTCCTCACTCTATCTATCCATCTATCGCACTCACTCTATCTATCGCATCACCATAGCATCATTCAGCACCACCACAGCATCACTCAGGGGCACCACAACATCACTATGTGCTACCACAGCATCACTGTACGCCACAGCATCACTCGTTGCCACCACAACATCACTCAGCGCCACCACAGCATCAATCTGTGCAACCATTCAACAACAACTGGTTACAATATGTTCTCTCAATGTTTCAAGCTTTATTACAAATGTCACAAAAAGATGTTAATATTTCACTTCTGTTCTTGGATTTTCGTCACAATAAAATACAATGAACATAATCTTCACAAAAGTTATTTACAAAAGCTATTGCCATTAAAAATTTTTTTTTTTTTTTTTGTCCTCATCTTGCGATTACTGTATGATTACGGAGTATCAGGTGTCTGCCTCTTTATTCTTTTCCGACACTGCCCCTCGATCTCTCTTGCCTGGGGAGTTTTATCTTCCTCTTGTTGGTTTTGAGGAGTTTCCTTTACTCGTTACATACCAATGCTTCTGATTTGGAACGAGGGGAGCTAGCCAACTTGACTACTCGACAAGTACCGTACTTGTCCACCAGAAGATGTATCGCTTTAATCATAGGACTTATGTTTGGTTCTTATTTGGGGTTTAAGAAACTTTCAAAACTATCCCAGAATTTAAATCTCTTACTTACATTTCCTAACTTATCAAGTTTGTTAATTCTTATTGCCGAATTCAACCATTCTGCATGAGTTGGGCAAGAGGAAACTATCCATTTAATACAAATTTCCCTCCTTGCAAGAACTGTTAATACAAAGAGAAGATTTTCTTGTTCCTTAGTGAGTCCCCCCTCATTTCCTGGATCTACAATCCCAAAGAGAGTAAGAATTATACTCACAGTTAGTTGTTTGGACAGGATAGTGCTCAGGGTCTTACCAACTTGATCCCAAAATTCTTTCAGTCGGGGGCAGCTTTTAAACATGTGGATGTCGTCTGTTTTTTCTTCTCCACACTTAGGGCATTTCTTTATTCCAGCATTTTGAATTTGGAGAGTTATTTTGGTGTCCAATGCGCCCGATGAATTGTATACAAATGGTTCCTTTTCAAGGCCGCGGATTTTAAGGTTGACCAGCATTTAGCCACAGATTTTTCCCAAATTAAGTCTAAATCTGTTGTTAAGATGTCTTTCCCCCATATTTGCGTTTCTATGTTAAGGTTAATGTCATTGGCCGTTATCAGAGCCCAGTACCACTTTGCTACTTCTTTTGGTAATCGTGTTGTTTTGACCATGTCATTTTCCAGATTGTCATTACCATTTACACTGGGGAGAGTTTTGGACCAACTTAAAATTTGGTAATATTTAAATTTGGATAGTGTGTTGTTTGTCAACTCTTGAAGCTCTGACCAAGTTTTCAGATTCGGACCATTTAGTATTTGTCCCCAATACTTTATGTTGGCTCTTTTTAGTGAAGATGCGAGAATATCTTTTAGGCATTCTGGGGTTCCGGGGGAGTCCCAAATAGGGGCCCATTTACTGTAGTATGATATTTTCAGGATACCTCTGATTTGTGTCCACATCTTTGTTGCATCTCTTAATGTCTTAAGTTTTATTTTTTTAAAGTACTTGGGGTGTCCATACTTAAACAGTGCATGATCCTCTGATTTTGTAATTACTTGCAAGTAGGTTGGGTAGTTGTCATGGCTTTTTAGTAGTACTTTGATATTCTTGAATTGGAAGGCTCTGCAGTATTCTACCAAGTCTGGGCTGGCCAACCCTCCATCTTTCTTACACCTCCTAATCTTTTTCCAAGCAATCCTCGTGCCTTTCGCTGCCCATATAAAACTTGTAATGTCTCTCTGTGCTCGGGCTAGTTCCGTTTTTCCAAACTCCATTGGTATTGCATTAAATAAAATAGTGAACTTTGGTAAGACGGTCATCTTGATTATATTTGACCTCCCAATCAAGCTCAATGGTAAGGAGGCCCATGTCTCAAGCAGTTTTCTTACATCTCCGGCTACCTTATTCAAATTCCGTTTTGTAGTCTTCTCTATATCATGATTTACTAGGATTCCTAGGTATCTGATTTCATTTTTTATGTAGTTGCTTTGAAAGGCAGTGTTCCATGTCATGATCTCTGTTTTCGTTTGATTCACCAGATATCCTGAAACTTTCCCAAATGTATCTAAAGTTTTCTCGATTGTATCCTTGGCTTTTGGGTAGTCATCTGTAAAAATCATTAAGTCATCCGCGTAAAGTGCGATTTTCTTCTCCCATATGCCATATTTAAATGGAGTGATTTTTTTGTTGTTTCTTAACTTATTCGCTAGCGGTTCAATGTATAAATTGAATAGTAAAGGGGAAAGTGGACATCCCTGCCTCATTCCTCTACTTATCTTTATGTTTTCAGTTAGACTGCCATTTATTAGAACCTTAGATCTTGGATCCTTATAAATTTGGTTTACCATATGGATAAAGTGTGACCCTAAGCTGTTTTTGACCATAACTTTCTCAAGAAAGGTCCAATTGACCCTATCGAAAGCCTTTGCGGCATCAACTGTAAGTATGGTAAGAGGAGTTTTCTCGTTTGTTGCAATATCTATTGCAGTTAGTAGCGCTTGTGTTACTTCATGTAGATTTCTCCCTTTTATAAATCCTTTTTGATCTTGGTGCAGCAGTTTTGATAATACTTTCCCTAGTCGAGCTGCCATTATTTTTGTAAGTATTTTGTAGTCAGCGTTCAGTAATGATATTGGGCGATATGACTCGCATTTAACAGGGTTCTTTCCGGGTTTCAAGATGATTGTAATTATGGCATCGTTCCAGGAGTCTGGTATCGGTTTCTGTTGTGTAAGAATTAAATTAATTAGTTTGGTTATATGAGGAAGTATGGGATCTTTCAGTTTCATGTATAGTTCGTTTGGTAAGGCATCTGGCCCTGCTGCTTTTCCTTTTTTCAAACTTTTAATGGCGTCTGCCACTTCATCTTCTAGGACTTCTTTGTCTAGAGCTTCTCTTTCGTTTTCAGTAAGCTTTAGGAATGCTGCATCTTCCAGGTAAGAGTTGATCTTTTGATCTGAAGGATTTATATCCTCCGTATATAGCTCTTTAAAGAATTTCCAGAATTCTTGCCTGATGATGTTTTCATCAGAGTTAGGAATAGTTTGATCATCCGGAATTATGCTTTTCACTTTGTTTTTAGCTAGATCTGTTTTGAGCTTCCATGCCAGCCATTTTCCACAACCTTCACCAAACTCATGCTTTGCTAGTTTGCTGGAATCCCATTTTTTCTTCAATCTCTCTTCCAAAATGTGATCAATTTTATCTTTTTGCATCTGTTTTTTTTAAGAAGATCTTGTTTCCTTACCTCCTCTTGTTCTATGGATATAGCGATATCTAAGGAGTTGATGTCTTTTTCCAAATCTGAGATCTCTTGTTTTAGTTGCTTGTTTTTACAAGCCCCTAGACTCAGAAGTTTACCCCTTATAAAAGCTTTAAAGGTATCCCAAGTTATTTGTTCTGTGGTACCTGATGCATTTAGTTCAAAGAAGTTTTTTGTTTCAATTTCCAGCTCACTTATTACCTGTTCGTCTTCTAGCAAACCTCTCTCAACTGTGAATCTTCTTTCAGATATTTTTTCTGTAATTTGTAATTCTAGTTGTACTGCCGAATGATCTGACAAGTGAGCTGGTAGGTGGGATACTCTTTTCACTATCTTTGATAATTCGTTACTAATCAGAAAGAAGTCGATCCTAGATTTATGTCCCAGTTTTTTGTTGTATAAGGTGAACGGGTGCAATTTTTCTCCTTTATTTTTCCAGATGTCTACCAGGTCAAGAGCCCTATTATAAATCCCAATCCATTGTCTCACTTTTTTCAGATTAGTCTGTCTGCCTGGTGGTGATCTGTCTAATTTTAAATCCATCACTAGGTTGAAATCACCTCCCAGTATTATGGGAGAGGTAGCTAGTAGTAACTGAGAGTATAATTTTCGCAACGGGTCGGCATCATCCAAGTTGGGACCATAGTAGCCTGCGACAGTAATGGGAGAATTTCCTATTTTAACGCTAGCTGTGGCCCATCTACCTTTGCTATCCACTTCTGAGGCGGTTACAGTTGCTTTTAAGGATTTCTTAAAGATTATCGCGATTCCCTTGATATTGCATTGTTGTGTAGTGCAGATAAGAGTATCTACCCACCGTAAGTTCTTAATTATTTGGTCCCATTCTTCTTTTAGCAAATGAGTTTCTTGTAGTATTATTATCTCACTTCTTTCAGTTCTGATATATTCCAGGATTTTATTCCTCCTACTTTTTGTCCTCAAACCGTTCACATTCCAAGATAGGATTTTTACGTCCCTACTTGCGCTCCCCATTTATTCTTTTCACATATTGCAATTTCTTGTAATGTATCACTCCCATTTGTTTTGATGTCCTGAATTTTCGCAGATGAGGTATTTTTTGTTTGTTTTTTCCCTATTTTGCTCCCCACCATTTTCCGTGTAATTTTATGCTTTCTAGTTTGTGCCTTAAAGTTACCCTCCCCGGGGAAGCCTCCATCTTCTTCTCCTTCGGTTATCTTCATAACCTTTTTGGCTTCCCGTTCCCATTCCCGTGATTCTTATCTATATACAGTTAAAAAATGAGTTAAATTGATTGGTTTAAAGCTCCTTCATATTTGTTATATACCTTACACTTAAGTGAGATATGGATTATATGTATTTCTTCTTTTGCTTTCTTTTTTAGTTTGTATTAAGTTATATATGAGGTTGTATAAGGTTGTTTAACCCAGGGGTTCCTCTGAGCGTACTTGATCTCTGATTTGCTTTATCAAGTTTTTCACCTCTTCTGGCTCTCTTAGTTTACGCATTTTATTCCTCCACATAATGCGTAATGATGGTGGAAATTTCATCTGCACCGTGGCACCTAATTGCTGCAGTTCGGACATTAGGTTTCCCAGTTCCCATTGTCTAGTCTGAGAGGCTTTTGACATATCAGATCTTATTTTAAAGTTCCAACTATCTTTGTTGTAGGTTCCTTTTCTCAATGCCTCCCCCAAGATCCTGTCCTTCAACACATATGTTTTGAAATTGACTAAGATCTTCCTGGGTGTTTTTCTTTCTTTGTTCTTTCCGTAGGGATCTCTATGTACTCTTTGTATGTCTTCTTCCAGTACCCCTTTATCTGCCCATGGGAAATGTTCTACCAGAAGTGCCACTACAAATGCTTTAATGTCCTTGTCCTCTTGATTCTCCGGCACATTTAGTATCCTAATGTTGTTTTTCCTTGCTTGATTCTCCAAGGATTCCAGTTTTTCATTCATGATTTTATTTTCTGATCTTAAGGAGTTAATTTCCTTCCTGTTTTTTTCCACCCTTTTGTCTAAGCCTGCAACTTCACTCTCCACTGCCGTAACTCTGTCTCCTAGTGCGTTTAACTTGCTATCCAATTTCTCGCAAACCTCCTGTATTTTGTTTTGCTTTGCTTCTGAAATGGAGAATTTCTCTTTCATTTCTGTCCAAATGTTTTCAAGAAGTTCGTCTGTGTGGGTTTTTACAGTATCCTTATTGTTTCCTACAGATCTTGCATCGTCTTCTTCTTTGGCTTCAACTTCTTCAGTTATATGTGCTGCTGCTGCGGCAGCAGCAGAGGTCTCGGTACCCCCCTCTGCCATATGAACTTCAGTTCCCTCTTCTGTTCTGCTTCCTCTGATTTTCCAGATTTCTTCCAAACTCTTGTTTTCTACCAAGCTCTCTTGCTTGTTTCTAGGTTTTCTGCCTTTTTTTGCACTACCTGAGCTTGTTTTCCCGGCTCGAAGTGAGACCGTCCGTGGATTCTCCTTTCCGAAAGAGTGAGCGTCTGTAAGTTTAATAGCCTCCTCTTTCTCCCCCTTCTGAGCTTCCGGAGCAAGTTGTGTTTGTGAGGAGACTAAAGGCTCTGAGTTCAGCCCTTGTTGCTGAATTTTGAAGTAAGACCTCAGAGATGGAGTAACTTTTATTTTTATTTTAGAACTCTGTGTAGACTCCAAATTGCTTTCCTCCTTCTCTAAAGTGTTCTTGAGGTAACCTTTGGATGTGGTTTTTTGTTTTTTCCTGCTCACTCTCGGAGTAATGCCTTTAGGGAATTGCTCCTGGCTCAAAAATGTTCTATTGCGCAGACTATAGAAGGATTTCACTGTGTCGATCTGAGTTCCAGGCTGCTGGGGTTCTAATACTTCTTTAGATTTAGACTCTCCTCGATTTTTTTTTGAAAGTCTCTCTAACTCTTGAGGTACCTCCTCCTCTTTTTCCTCCGGTGTTGGTTTTATGAGTTTACTCATATGCTGATTGATTTTAGAAATGTTTTCTTTTGTTATGGAAAAATAACAAGGCTCACAATGTTTGTTGGGCTGACAAAGCTGAAAAGACTGACTGTTAGAAATGCTAGAATTATAGCATATGTGGGTTTGTTGAGCTATGTGAAACAGATTAACTGATACCCAAACACTCTCTGATTCATGGATATTTTTGGTTTCTGCTTCGTCGTTCTTTTGTGGAATAACAAATTTTTGTCCTTTTGATTTTGTGCCTCTACACTCTTTTTTCCACTCCAACACGTTCTTGTACGCTCTTTTCTGCCCCGTTATGTTCTGTGAGGTGTCCCTGAGCCCACTTATTGTGGCCGATTTTGTGACAGAGACTGGGACTGGAACTGGAACTAGGACTGGGACAGGGGCAGACTTTACCTTGCTGGCATGCTCGTGTAACAGCGACCGCTGTTCCCTGACTCTACCGCTCGTGCCCCGGAACTGATACCTTAGTCTTCCGGAGGCACGGCGGCAACGCGACTTTGCTTTCCCTGCAGCGCTCCACTTGTGGAGACGCTCCCCAGCCTCAGTGTGGATTCCGAGATTCTGCTCTGCCTTACCCGGTCTGTGGCACCCGTCTGCTCCGCTGGAAGATCCCTGTAACCTCTGCTCAGAGGCTGCACCTCCCATCCCTGGGTCTCCAAGCGTGGGATACCGAGCTTCACTCGCCACCCCGCAGACGGACAAGAAAGGGAAAGACCCGAGGAAAAACACCATTCCAGGGCATGCTCTGCAAGAGGTAGGAGAAAGTATGTCGTCCGGTTACGACAGATTGACAGATTGTTAGTTTTTTGTTATCCTCCGTACATCCTTTCTCTATCGTTCGTTTTGCTGGAGCCTTTTCCAACCGCTACTGTGGTGAATCACGGGTGCTCCGGGAGCTCTCCGGCTGAGCTTCCTACTCAGCCGCCATCTTCCCCCCCTCGATGAGCTAATCTTACCCGCTTGAACCTCATGGACTAGATGAGCGGACGTGCTTGCCATTATAAATTACAATAACTTTTATTTAAGTATTAATTATTAAAAAAAAATAAAAGCCATTTTTATTTGTAATATCAATACATCTAAGTCACATAAATACAACACATGTTGCATTATAAATGCTATAGGTGTCACATTTGCGAAAGTAAAAACTATTCGCATTGTAAATGACCAAGCTATTCTTTCGCTATTTTCAAAACCAACACATAAATAAAAAATTTGTCATTTGCAATACAAATAGCTCAAACTTTCCTAATGCGCGACCTATTGCATTGCAAATGCTTGTTTCTGGAGGAATCTACCACTATCAGGGCACGGAATGAGTGATAATGAATTTTTCTTGACACAAACGACACCCCCCTGCTGCCCCCTGCCTGGAAGTTGCTGCCGGTCCTGCTCCTGTGAACTCTCGTTCCAAACCCTCCATCGCATCCCTTGGTGCGAGCAGAGCCCCCCTCCTTCGCCTACAGCGCGAAACGCCGGGAAAGAGCGGTAGCGGAAATCCGCAGTTTAAACAAGTTTAGCACATAGATGTGGATGTAGTTTCAGGCAATATCCGAGTGGCCAACTGCGACACAGAGGAGCCGCATTTCTTTTAGAGGAACCACTATCATAAAGGAGGGGGGTGTCAGGGCACGGAATGTGTAATAAAGATTTTTTCCTGACACAGATCGCACACCCCTGCTGCCCCCTGCCTGAAGTTATTTCTGGAGGAAACTACCACTATCAGGGTCCGAAACGTGTGATAATGAATTTTTCCTGACACAGATAACACCCCCCTGCTGCTCCCTGCCTGGAAGTTGCTGCCGGTCCTGCTCCTGTGAACTCTCATCCCAAACCCTCCATCGCAGCCCTGGGTGCGAGCAGATCCCCCCTCCTTCGCCTACAGCGCGAAACGCCGGGAAAGAGCGGTAGCGGAAATCCGCAGTTTAAACAAGTTTAGCACATAGGTGTGGGTGTAGTTTCAGGCAATATCCGAGTGGCCAACTGCTGACACAGAGGAGCAGCATTTCTTTTTAGAGGAACCACTATCGTAAAGGTGGGGGGTGTCAGGGCACGGAATGTGTGATAAAGATGTTTTCCTGACACAGATCTCACACCTCTGCTGCCCCCTGCCTGAAGTTACTGCCGGTCCTCTTCCTGTGAACTCTCGTCCCAAACCCTCCATCGCAGCCCAAGGTGCGAGCAGAGCCTCCCCTCCTTCGCCTACAGCGCGAAACGCCGGGAAAGAGCAGTGGCGGAAATCCGCAATTTAAAACTAGCCTAACCTGCAACAAGCGCGACCTCGCTAATTAGACAAGGAATGCAGCTGGCTGTGTTTTTTAAATCACCACGGCCCATAAAGCCGGCACCAGACGATAAAAAAAAAAAGCCCAAGTAGTCCCTAAAGGAAACAAACAAAGCCCTAGGCGCAATATAACTGTAGTTGGTCGGTGCTGCTTCCGATAAAAACGGAAGTGATGCATCGGAAGCAGCAACCAGTAGGGAGGACGGAAATCACTGTGAAGCCAATTGCAAGCAGGAGGCAAGGAGCAGGCGGGATCACCCTCACTATACAGATAAGTAGATGTCTCGGTGAGATAGCGCATGCGCGCTGCTTACACGAGACCTAAAAAGAAGAGGACTATACTAGTCAGACAACAATCATTGAGGGGTGGGGAAACAGAGGTTGGCAACAGGAAGAAGTGGTGCACCAACACAAAGGAGAGGAGAAGATATGGCGTAATGGCCAGAGCTGCCAACTTTGGAACTGTGAAACCAGGCTCAAGTCCTAGCGTCGGCTCTGGATTTTGTGATTCTGAGCAAATCCCTTAATATCCCTGTGCCTGAAAAAACTAAAATAATGAATGCCTTCTGTAATGTAACTGAATAGTGTAACTGAAACTATGTAAAGTGCTCCAAAACCCTCGGGTCAAGTTAGGACTATATACAACTGCAAAATAAATTGTGTTGATGGGTGTGGAAGTAAAGAAATGGCAAAGGGCATGCGCTGTTGTAGGCTGGATGTACAAAGATGTACCTCAATCACAGCGCAAGGGGTGGGCAGAAACTAATTAGGAAGAATCAATCTGTATTTGGTCCATGCGCTAGATATTAAACAGGATGTGACACCTGGCCTGCACTAGCAAATTAGGAGTCAGCATAGAAGGGACACAGGCTCGTAGCCTTTTATTGTAAACAATAAGTCTTACAAGTTGTTGCGCTTCTCTTTTACAAGCTGTGTGTGTGTGTGCGCTGTTAGTATTTTAGCTAGCAAAGTGAAAAGTGAGTATGGGAGTGAGTGATTGAAGACATTTATATTCACAACTTTACATCTCAAGAGCACATATGTGCACCGTTTATACAAGAGGGTCCTCTCAAATGCCAGTCTCAATCAACAACCATTAACTGTGTACAAGAGCATCCACCCAATTTGTAATCTCAATAAAGAATCGTTTTATAAGAAGGCATGCTACGTAAAATAATTCTATTGCATAAGGCATCTGTTTACCTGTATTGTGAATGTACTCCTCCCAGTCAAAAGTACTATTACTGATCGCCGTTGTATCGTTCACTGTTGTGTTGTAGGACGTGCCATTGTCAAACCCAAGCATGTCATCGTCTACCATGGTGTCATTGGGGGCAGGCCACCGCACACATTTCTGCCTGAGGTTACCCATGAAGAGCTGGAGGCCAATAAGTGCGAAGACAGCTAGGCAGAACACAGTGAGAATCATGACATCCGCAAGTTTCTTCACTGACTGTATCAATGCCCCAACAATTGTCTTCAGGCCTGGAAGAAGGAAACCAAGTCTTTTCTTAGTGGTGGTCTCATGCAAGGAACTCACAAAGCCATGCACACCTTTAAGCACTCTTCAGATATGTAGTGAACATCTATGTTTTGTCTTATGGACCAAAATCAAATTCGCAAGTCAAATAAAGATGAGCCTGAGGAGTGTGCGCAGATCCTGGGGACTTTGCCTACATAGCGTAAAGTTCTTTTGGTTAGTATGCAATCTGTAGCAAACACACTGTTATTCACTAAGAAGCTTCACATAGTCAACAATTCAATGCACATACTTATAAAGGCTTTGAGTTAATAAGGGTTAAACTGATCATGAGTTCATGGATAATTGGCTGTCTACCTTGCTCAAAAAGACCTTTAAACCACAGTGACCTGCACCTTCGGTATTTCTTTCTGAAGTCACCAGACCCCAAAACAAACATATCCACCTTGCAACACCACAGCCATCATCCAATGATGCCTGCCTATATATTGTCTGTTGTATCCTGCGTCACCCTACGACAGATTACTTGATGTGCCTGCTATGTAAGTACAAAGCTTCAGAACTGACTGTACGGCAATATTTGTGTGGCTACAAAAAATATGTAAATAAGTAGATTTCTGCGTAGTTTTAGTAGCTGAAAGTCTCTCTAGCAGAGAAAGGAGCACTGAGTGAAACACCTGAAAAATAATGTTGAATAATATCACATACGACTTTTAGAAAATTAAAATGTGCAATTGAAACGTTAATTGCAGACACTTGAAAAACAAAACATGATCTGGAATTCTGAGAGCCCAATGTGAGAATTAATAGACTGGGCAGATGGGGACAATTCGGGAATTGATTTCCAAATGTATTGATGAAAAAACGGTATTGATTAGACTCGTTAATGGTGGATACATTTGGTCTCCTAGTCTGTTTCAAAAATACGATTGGTGAAAATGTAATTACTGCTTAGCTTATGTAGTGCTAAATGAGCTTGAAGATTGCCTGCGAGGTGATCTGATATTCCTTTGGGGAAAACCCAGCCTTTAGCATTTACCTGGGGCTTGCTTTCTAGATCTGCTTTGCTTTGCCCTTGAGATTGCAGTTTTTTACGGCGTGCTCTAAGGCTTTACTTCGTCATATCTATCACTAGGCATGACACAGAGGGGAAATGTGTGCAGTGTGTGGGGGAACTGGGAGGCTGGGCATCTCATCCTAGGAGGGCAAGGCAGTCAAAGCCAGTCAATTATTGCAACAGAACAGGATTGAGCTGATGTATGAGTCATCAGTGCATCCAGAATTCAGTGCCAAACACAAACTCCCCTTGGACTCTGCACCCTGTGCTAGCCATTAACGGTGTCCTCAGACTTCAGGTGACCATCCATTTTTAAGAGGACCAAAACACACCTAGAAACAATTGTATCCAATCCCACATAACTATGGTCAGTCCAAAAAAGCTACTACGTCCATCTGGGAACACCCCAAGAGACATTCTGATGCTCTGCACTTTGCAAAATCAGGAAAGCCAAAGTTACTAGTAGCCGGCTCTGTTATCGCCTCCAAAAGGTACACTTCATTTGGGATTTCCTAACAGGTCATGCATGATCTAGACTGTCCCTGCACCAACGATAGGAACAAATAGAGAGATGATAACACATGTCCACCACAAGCCCATAGCAGTGTCGCCAATTTGCAGCTACCTCTTCCTGTCTGATGATGAAATGCTAGTCCTAATACCCCCTTGCCAGACATCCACATATCCATCTGACATGGTCAGTATTTGGATGTGAGGTACCGATTCCGAACCTGATTCTGAATTATTAGTCATCTTATGAATTCTCCATGACACATCGTTGGGTTCAGTGCTAATATCATCATCCTAAAACTCCAAAGTGTGAACAATATTGCATATCAATATTATGCAGGGTGCAAAATACACAAACCTATTGCCCAAGAGCAAGTTACCTTTGCCGGCCAATAGAGGTTTTGCGAAATATGATAGACTCGAACATTCATCTGCAATAAAATGAACCCTTGCACTCTGGACACAATCCGAGAGCAGCTAACCTCTGCTCTGGATATCAACCTCACCTAAAGCCAGGCTTATTGTAAAATATAAGGTAAGCTTATGTTGCAGGATCGTCCCCCCAACCATGTGATTCAGAGCCGCGACCCATCTTCCACAAAACTCACGCTACTCTGCTCACAAAAACTTCAGCCCATACCTACACAGCTTTACCCCTAGCCCAAGGGTGCCGCTTTCAAGCGAAAATATGTGATAAATAAATGCATGCAGCGAAAAGGTGTAGGGAGAGCTACATTTCTAAAGCAACTTAGCAACCCAAAAAAGTCACAACATAGCATTTAAACAAATCTTAACAGAGTGAACGAATGCCTGCTGTAGGTGGCGTTTAAAGCATGCATACGGTACCTGGAATTACTGTGATTGTTTTAAGTGCACGGAGAACACGAAATGTTCTTAAAGCAGAAACATTTCCCAAATCTACAAATTCAGTGGTATAACTATGAATAGAAAAAGAAACAGGGAGTTGGAGACATTGAGAAAGTGGAAAGCATTCTGCTTATTCAGTCAAAAATTATATCTTTCCCCTCAACACCAGTGAGAGCCTTCCAACAATCGGCATGCTGCTCAGCCAGCGTAGTCCTAGGCTTACAAGCGACACAGTCAACATGCCAAGGGTGCCAGCAAGCCAAGCATTCTCTGCTTTTCAAAATGCAGGTACAAGAGTTCACAACAGCAGATTCTAAACTCTTATTTTCAATGTCTAGTAATATACCATAGAGTACAGCAAGAAGTATGGATACAGCGTGCTCTATTAGGATACAAACTGGGCATTGATTATTAAGCAATGTAAAATGTTTCTTTGGACATTATTTTCCTATTATGGAGATATTCGTAAGAACATTGCAAGTAAAAAGGTAGGGCTGTATGAAATTCAGGGCTGTGTTTCAATATGTTTTATGCAATTCTGGGTAAACCTTTTTAAATTTCATGAAATTTAAATATGTGTGCACAATTTCCTATTCAAGACACTGTAGTAAACTTGGATTGTTTCACTTATTTTGCAGAACAAAAACCTGTCTTTGTACTTCACTGGAATAATTCTTGCAAAATAGTGAATGTTGTCAGAGTACTAAATAAACAACTAAGGGTCATATTTAGAGTGCGGTGAACGTGTTCTGCTACCAGGGGAACGAGGATTTGATCCACCTCCTCTGTATTTGTCAGACCCATATAAAGGACAAGGCAGTGGTCCCCTGCACTTCCAATCTCATTCACAAAGGAGACGTTGTACCTGATCTATGGTTCTGCCTGCATTGCAGTTGCAAACCACTAATATACACCACATTGAATTGCATACCAGACTGAAACGCAAAGAGAAAGGAACCCCTCTTCCATACTGCAATTTGGCATGGGTAGGTAAACCCATTTTGCAAAAAATGGATTTGCGATTGTAGAGTACAATTAAATATCTTCCCCCTAGTGACTCCTACCTTTCTTCTAGGAAAGGAAATGGAAAGGCAGTTGACATAGGTCCTGCACCATCCCGGCTTTACGCCTCTTTGATAAGTGTACATGGGACAGTTGGGTGGTAATAGAGAACTGAGTGGCTAATCAGGGAAGCAAGAAGATGGTTTTAAGGAGAGTGGTAGGTAGACCAATCACTGTCATGTTTACTTTGAAATTTGAACAAGGGCAATAATGACTTTTTAAGTAGGGTTCTCTTTGAAATTTGAATGAAGGGAACAGGGGCGGTATGTATACTACATAAATGAACCCAATATTCCCAGGGAAACTGAGACAATTATAATGTTTATAGCAGAAAGCTTCCAGAGGAATTTATTTAATATACACACATTTCGTTTTTGTAACAGAATTTGAAGGCCTGGTTACATAAATAAACTTCAACTAATAATTTACTTACTGTGAAGAAAAGGACAGCATTATCCTGTTGCCTTTTTAGGTCTTGCCTAGGCAGCGCATGCGCTGCTCTCCAAGCCCTAAAGTAATCTATATGTTGAGTGAAACTCAGCCTATTGGCGGCTAATATGTCCTGCTGCTTGCCATTTGTTTAACATACCTTTTGTTATCTGGGTTTTTACTGGCTGTTTATCCGATACTGACTTCCGTTTAGTCCGGAAGCTGCAATGCCTAAGTACTGTTTTCATTCGCTTTTCTGCTTGATGCGTGCTTCAGGGGAACTTTGTTTTCCATTTTTGGCAGCCCTGCATGCTGAGTTGCAGTTAATGGTTTTGCTTTCTGGCCGCTTCGTTTACAGTTTCTTTTTTGTGTGTCTTTGTACGCGATGCTAGGGATCCTCTTTTTTTGTTTTTTAAATAAAACATAGTTTGCGCTTTTCAGAAACGCTACAGTACACATTTCGAGACTCTTCTCTTCTATCCGTCTGTTTTTACGTGGCTTTGTACGCGATGCTAGGGACCCTCTTTTTTTGTTTTTTTAAATAAAACATAGTTTGCGCTTTTCAGAAACACTACAGTATACATGTTTCTAAACTCTTCTTCTCCATCCTGTGTCTCAGTTCTGGCTCCCCCTCTCTTTCATTTAGCCAGCAGGCTGAGGCCTGAGCCAATGTCGCAGAAGAGCAGTGGAGCCAGGCAGATGAAGGAGGGCTCTTCTAGGGTGAAAACACACCAAGACGTTAGGGGGCTCATTGCTGCCTAACACTTGCCTGCTGGCTTATGCACTGCAGTCTCCAGCTTGAGACGACATGGGCTGCTGCCATACAAAAGCATGCTAAAGTTAGGCTGCCTAATCCGACAGGCACACCTAAATTTACAGAGCCAGGCTCAAAGGGATCTACCAGTACTTTAAAGACAAGCACAAAGAGAAGGGCTTCACATTTTATAGTACAACACTCTGCTTGCCCACAACCATACGAAGTGAATCCCTCAAAAGTGTTGCATAACATCACGAAAGAGCACTTTGTTACTTACTTAATTACTGTGCACGGGCGCCACACTTTCTTTTAGCATGGCACCCTCTTCTATATTTACGACACAGGTGCTGCACTTTATGTTTACGATTCAGAAAAGGGGGTGGTGATGAACAGAGTGTCTGAATTAAGCAGACCACTCTTACCCAGTCCAAAGATCAGGGCTTGATCCATCACCGTTATTTAGCTCACTGCCCCATCCCAGCTCAGAACCTGGCTATATGCAAATTAGTCTGTCCCTGGCCCAGTGCATCATGGGAACAGGGCAGACCAAACTACCAAGCCAATTCTTCACCAGAAAGGAGACAAGCTACCGGGGACCGGTTTCTGGCATTTCAGCCTCGTCGGCCCGGCTTGCTTGAATCCTGATGGAGCAGTGAGCAAGGGACTCATGTCTGAGTATACCCTGCCACACCTATAGTGGCCAAAAACGATTCAGAAAAGGGGGTGGTGATGAACAGAGTGTCTGAATTAAGCAGACCACTCTTACCCAGTCCAAAGATCAGGGCTTGATCCATCACCGTTATTTAGCTCACTGCCCCATCCCAGCTCAGAACCTGGCTATATGCAAATTAGTCTGTCCCTGGCCCAGTGCATGATGGGAACAGGGCAGACCAAACTATACTCAGATGTGAGTCCCTTGCTCATTGCTCCATCAGGATTCAAGCAAGCCGGGCCGACGACGCCTGAAATGGCAGAAACCGGTCCCCGGAAGCTTGTTTCCTTCCCAGTATAAGAATTGGCTTGGTAGTTTGGTTTGCCCTGTTCCCATCATGCACTGGGACAGGAACAGACTAATTTGCATATAGCCAAGTTTTGAGCTGGGATGGTGCAGTGAGCTAAAAAACGGTGATGGATCAAGCCCTGATCTTTGGACTGGGTAAGAGTGGTCTGCTTAATTCAGGCACTCTGTTCATCACCACCCCCTTTTCTGAATCATTTTGTCCACCATAAGCGTGGAAGGGTATACTCAGATGTGAGTCCCTTGCTCATTGCACCATCAGGATTCAAGCAAGCCGGGCCGACGACGCCTGAAATGGCAGAAACCAGTCCCCGGAAGCTTGTTTCCTTCCCAGTATAAGAATTGGCTTGGTAGTTTGGTTTGCCCTGTTCCCATCATGCACTGGGACAGGAACAGACTAATTTGCATATAGCCAAGTTCTGAGCTGGGATGGTGCAGTGAGCTAAAAAACGGTGATGTATCAAGCCCTGATCTTTGGACTGGGTAAGAGTGGTCTGCTTAATTCAGGCACTCTGTTCATCACCACCCCCTTTTCTGAAGCACTTTATGTTTAAGCACGCTGCCCAGTTTTATGTTTACAAAATAAACAATACCTTGAAGTCTTGTTAAATACTTGGGAGAAACCTTAACTGCTAGCGAGGTGCCCATGAACATACTTTAATCGCGGCTGTCGTTTCAGGAGCGCCTTGCTTAGTTGAACCATCATCTAAGTTGGCGAAGGTTCTTTATGTAAGTAAGTGTAAATGCGTAAACGTACACTAGAATTGCTACAGAGCTCATTTAACCGCATGCGTGCGGCGTCTTTTTTCGCGCTGTGCGGCTTTTTTAAAAAAGCCGTGTTACATGACGAGCTGAGCTCGTCATGAGCATGCGAGCGGCGCAACTCATGACGAGCTCAGCTCACCATGAGCATGGAAGGGGTTAAAAAAAAAATCATTCAGAAGCGCTAGTACGTTTGCAAACGTGAAGAAGTGCGCTTTATTTTCCCCTTGAAATTGCATGCTAAATCCTGAAGATCCACCCGTGTTTTGGTTTCATCCTGTCGAATGTTCTGTTTACCTTGGGTGTCGCAGCACGTTCTCAGTGGTTGTCTGTACCCCGGGTTCTTAATGGAGGCAAACTAGTCTTTTCTGCACTAGGGAAAGTAAAATGAGTGGTTTTTTATTTTTCATTAGCAAAGTTTACTGTTTATACCAGCACGGAGGATGGTAATGAGGGACTTCAAACGCTATAAGTTCTGGACATTTTTTTTTGTAGCAAGGGCTCAAATTATATTCTCAGCTGGGGATCAGAGTGGGGTGGACACCCATGGCGATCAGGTTTCAGACGTAACAATACGGACCTTAGCAGGGGCTTTTTCAGTGAAAAGTAGATCCCCCCTTTCCCTCCAAACAGTCCTGCTGTTTCTTCTCATTCCGTACCCCACCCTGCTCATTCATTTCATTCTACCGGCTAGCTTGTTGCCAGCATTCCTTTCTGTGACGGAGCTCCTGCTGCGACGGATCTCTGTAGTCTCTTTACGAGCATGGCTGCTAAACTGTACATGGCAGAACCTGCTTCTTTCCATTACTCACTCCTGCATCCCTCTCCTTCCACAGGCTCCGGGTTTTAAACACTCTTCTACTTCCTTAAAATGACTTCAAAAGCCACAGGATCGGACTGTAATGGGGCAGAGCAAGGTGATTACGTGGTTGGTGCATCCATAACAAAATGTTAAGAAAGCACCTCAAGGCACCACCTATTGGCGATAGTAATGCGATACAAAATACCAACAAATTGCCATTTCTAAGTTTTTGGAAAGTGCTCTAGGAGGCAAATTGCTATGCTGCTTGCAGTTCTGAAAATCCTTACCCTGTTCCCGGTTATCGATATGGCACATTAAAGCAATAGTAGGCAGTTGCTTTATGGTGCTGCCTTAAATGGGTGCTACGATTCAACTCGGGCTTCACTCATGGCCCTGTTGCTAAGGCAGAGAAGCACCAAAAAAAAGCCAGGAACTCTGAAAATACCAACAATGTCAGGTCATACTCATAACATAAACATACCAATGAATCACCTAAAAATTGTTTTGTTGTTGCAATTTATAAAATCACGTAGACAGCACACATAACAGTCAGCTGTACCTGACGCTACATTACTGAATGGCAGTGTACCTTTTTTTTTTAATGAAGAGAGAAATCCTTATCCTGGTTGCCCAAAGATTGCTTCTAAACTTGCATGGGGTGAAATGCGATAGAAAAGAAATAACCAAGCAGTCAGTTTTCAAAAAATGTGCATCATGCTTTTTACACCATACTCACTCAGAAGCTACATAGATGTTTTCTAATGCTATAGAAAAGTGTCTTGCTTGTGACGTATATAACAAGCATTTGCAATGCTGTAGGTATCGCATTCGCGAGAGTTTGCGCTATTGGCATTGTAAATGACAAACAGCCTGATTCATGTACAATCCGTTTTGCGTGGCCCTAATAGCGAATCATAGCGACTCGCTATTGAGGACACGCAAAACGGCATTCATGTAGGAATTGCTAATGAAATAGCGATTCCTACATGTTCTTTATTTGCGAGTAGCAATTTGCTACTCGCAAAAACTCCCCATTCATTCCTATGGGCCAAGAGGCCCATAGGAATGAATGGGGAGTATCCCTTATTTGCGAGTAGCAATTTGCTACTCGCAAATAAGATAGCGATTTTAAGGGTTCCAGGGGTGTCCAAAGGACACCCTGTTGCACCCCTAAAAAGCACATTTGAACAGGTGTTGCGCACACACATGTCCAAAGGACATGTGTGTGTGCAACATGCAACTTAGAAAAATGCTTTTAAAAGCATTTCTCAGAGTTTTTGCTATTTACCGAGAGGTCTGACCTCTCGGTAAATAGCGGCCCCAAAAGTGCTAAATCGCAATTTCTGGATGTGTCATGAATAGCATTTGAGGAATCTCTAATAGAGATTCCTTAAATGCTATTCCTCGCATATTTGCGACTTCTTAAATAGCGATTTTTGCATTTGGTATCATGAATACCAAATGCAAAAATCGCACTCGCAAAGGGCCAGATTCTCAGAATCTGGCCCTTTTGCGAGCGCTATTGCCTACATGAATCAGGCTGTAAGTCTTTTATTTATGTGTTTTGAAAACCTACAAGTGGTGCATAAACACGCACTTTGTACTTATAGTCGTTGCTTAGGAGAAGCAAAGCTGGCAGTAACTATGCCTCTTTTACTGCCAGTCTTGCTTCTCATAAGCAAGGACTATAAGTTCAAAGTGTGTGTTTGTGCACCACTTGAAGGTTTTCAAAACACTTAAATAAAATGCATTGTTATTTACAATGCCAATAACGCAAACTGGTAATCTTTATTAGGCCTTCTTAGGGGAGATAGTGTTTTTCCTTGCCAACATTAATTTTGTCTACATTTGTAATTGTATGACAGAATACCTGATGGTTGCTTACTAGGAAAGCTTAGGCTCAATGCTGTAGGCCTTTATTGGTTATGGTGGGGATGCACAGGTTGTGGGTCTGCATATTCTTCAATGCAGTTGTGACTTGCACCAGCCTAGGTACGAAGTCCTGGCAGCAGTGTGCAATGTTTGTCTGGATATTGATAGTCCACCTTGCTAAGGTCGATGTTGCGGCTGCCAGCCATTTGATGGACTGGGTGAATGTATCAAACTGGGCCAGGCACTGCGTGTGCCTCTGACACTGTACACAGTGCTCCCTCTCCATTGCTGCTAGCCACTGTTCTATTCCTTTCTCTATCTTTTACAGGTAGCAGCAGCCTAATCAATGTGCATATTTTCTTTGCCTGCAGAGGTTGTGTGTTGAGGATCGACCTCTCCAGGCGACCCTACATGGTATGTGCATCCGATATGTCAGCCACAGTCTGTGGACAGCCTGCTGGGGTTTGGCCTCTGTGCCTCTGCAGTGTCCTAGGCTCACATGTTGTAGGGTCCCTGCTTTGTGAATGGCCCCCATTGCTGTCCTCAAACTCTACCAGTGAGGAGATGGTGCACCTCCTGCTAATTGGAGTTGGGGTGATGGGCTGAGTGGTTGGTGGTGTAATGGGCTCAAGACTAACCTCATTGCCAGTAGACCTTCGGCTGCCACAAGTCATGACACATCCGGGCTTTGATCTGGGGAAATGCATGTATATAGTTAGTGTAAATAAATAGGTAATGTTTTGCCACAATATTTTGTGACTCTGCCGCATATGTTTATGAAATGTTTCTGTTGTACACATGTTTGGTGTGTTCATCAGCACTCACTAATGCATGTTAATGATGTGCACCTCAACTCCCATGATGCATTGCCTGTGTGGGCCTATTACCTCAATGGAGCAATTCATGCTGTGATGTATGATATGTGGATTGGCTAACATTATGTTATGTAAGGTATAGAAAGATAAGCCAAATCACCCTGACTGGTGCCTGCTGGCATGGAGGTGTCATATCAGCAACTCCCGCAACACTCTCAGGTTTGAATGTCCCATCAACGAGCGTCTCCATTGGAGTCAGATGGGGGTGTTGGGAGGGTCCTCCGCCTGTCTCATGTCCCTCTAACATCCTGCTGACCAGCCTCTCCTTGGTACAGGACTTCAGGTCATACCATCTCTTGCAGATCTAAGGGATGGTCCTCTCTGTTACTCCAAGGGAGTTCACCTTATCCAGGATTCCATTCCAAATCCACATTTTTTGTGCTTCAGGTACTGAGAAGTAGGCCTTCACAAACAGTTGGTCCATGTTGTAAGCATATTCCCCCATCAAGACCTCAAGATCTCTCTTAAAGAACTTCACCATTCTCCTCCTTTTTTCCCAGAGTCCTTATTCCCCTCTTCAGCAGCCTTGTTGTTCATAGGCTGCAGTGATGCAGGAGCACTCATTGCTTCCAGTAGATTTGTAGGCCTCTGACTTGTGACCACGCCCTGTAATTATACTACACCTGGGCTGTGACATCATCATCCAGCTTCCAAAAAGCTCAATTTCCATAACTGCAACTTTCTATTTGGTAATCGCAATTTTTGTACATATGGACCAATAATATCACTTTAACTTTTGGTGGTATCAGTCACTTTCTGGGTTATTGTTTGCAAAGTTAAGATCTTTTTTCCAAACCCAACTATAACATCACTCTAACCTTTGTTTATTTTCAGTGAATTTCTTTGTTATTTTTTACATTTAATTTTTATTTATATATATATAAGCATGGTAGGGTGGCACAACCTTCCTCTGTGTACACTGAGGTTAGTGAACAGGATCAAACTTGCAGCCTCTAATTGTGACTAAAACTTTACAGGCGACAAAGCCTATCCTTTCCACCAAGTGCCATTTGCTGTGTGAAGAGGTAAGTTTATGTTAGTCTTTGCCTGTGGATATTAATATTTTGTATTTGTTATTTTACTTTTTTTTAAAAAGTTTTTTTTAAATTGATTTTCATACTATGTTAGATAGTTTTTGCTTGTTAACTTTTATCTGATTCATTTTAGAACTTTTTTTAACTTCTTATGCTTTTTGCACACATTTTTATGGTGGTCTCTCAAGTGTGTGTCCATCGCTTTGGAAACAACTCTTTTGTTGATCTCTCCTGAAGAGACAATCTGGTCACATTATTGCAGTATGTGGTGAAATACTGCGTATTGCAGCCTTCTTTCCCCTATTGTCATTCCAGTACATCAGCAGGAGCTCTGTGTACTACTAGTTCGCCTCCTAAATGTTGTATCTAGAACTAGCCACAGCCAATGTCACTGGGGATCATCAATCTCAGGTACTTCTACATTCTAGAAGTAACCGTGGAGTAGTGCCCTGGATGGCCGCATTGAAGTTTGTTTGCACAATGTGCAGTGATGGGCTTTTGCCCTGGTGAAAAGCTAAAGAAGTTCCTCATGACTAACTCCTTCTCAAGTCTAGTGGATGGTTGTGCTTTGGGTGCTGTAGGCACCACCCTTATATAATCATCCTTTGATGGTGTTGTGGACATAGACCTGGTCCCTGACTGGTTGAGGCGTAGTTCTCCCCGTTTTGTAAAGGTACAAACAAATTTTGTTGCACGCCAATTGCGATGCAGCGAGCGCAATTAAATTTGTTTTATTTATTTATTTGTATACTTACCTCAGTTCGGCCATAATCCAGAGTTTACTACCCCCCAGCCCCCCGCCCTGCGTCACCGCCCGGCAGCACTCCCTCCAAGAGCCGCTACTGGGCTGGGGCGCCTTTTAACTACTTTTCACATGGGACCCAAACCTGTACCAGCTGTCTGAGCTGGCCACATACTGAAAAGTGCCTGTGACTTCCAGCAGCGCGGGACGCAGGCTATCTGTGCTACCCTGGCTCCACCTACCGCATCAGCCAGTGAACTCTCCATGACAAGGGGGCTGCTTGTGCAGGCCCATTGGTAGAGATAGAGGGGTTAGGCCTTAAAGAATGGGAATATATAAAATCTTTGCTCCCCAGATGCAATTCTAGTCCTAGATCCAGATCCATTGGCAAAACACAGGAAAAAGGCTTTAAAATCCAAGCTGCCAGACCTCATTGCAAAACTGGCTGTACATGGGAGTGATGATCAAGCAAAGTGCCCTTATCAACTTTTGATCCCTGGGGCAGTATCAGGGCATGCTTAAGCAAACTACAGGATGCAAAACTTCGCCCGCTCTGCGTTTGGCTTGATACAATCGATGACAAATTGGTCAATATATGGGAGCCCCCCCCTCAGAAATTACAGCCTACTTCGACTACAGAAAGAAAACCTCTGCTGGCTCTGTAATACCGGCTGTGCAACACTCAGTCTGCAATAGAGGGGGCAGTGGTGCTGATACCAGCATTGAAATCGGGCCTATGGAGACAGGACCTGCCCTCACTGCCACAGAGGGTTGTTGATGCGGTCTTGTCAGCCTCTCCTGCTACACAGTCGACAGTAGCAGTATGAGGCCAGGATTCCTCCCTGTGATAGATCTACCTGCTGTCTCATGTCCCTATGTTAGCAAGCTAGCTAATGTACCTAGCCTGCCTGCTGTCCAACCCAAACCTACAAGGGCCCTTATGAACAAAGTAATCCATTGGCTGAACTCCAACGTGCATGGACAATGCAACTTTGGTAATGAGATTCTCTTGGCATGGTGGGTGGGGAGAGGATTTGATAATTGGGAAAGCATTTTAATGGTGATTTAATAATCCTTAATGTGAGAAACCCTCTTGTGGTTGGAGAAGTTCTGGTGTAAGCTAGAGCTGTTTTTTTATATGTATTTGCCCATGGCTACACTTAGGTTTCACGGGCCTCAAGCCCCCCTCCAATTTAACAACAGTTTGCACCAGTATAGGCCATTGCCCCGCCAAAACAGATTTGCAGCCCTGACAGGGTTGGAAGACAACGATTGACAGCCTGTTCGGGAGAGTGGCTGTGGGACTGTGGTGCTTTGGTAGGAGCTCTTGGAGGTTCCAGGGTGATTATACCTTCGACCACTATCTCAATGTGGATGATGCTGCTTTAAAAGCCAGAACAGCGAATGGCCTGCAACATCTTTTTTCAACATTTGCATCCTTTATGAAGTCTTTGGATCTGGATGTAAGGGCAATAAACTTACTCAGGTGACATCATTCCCATACCTAGGAGTATTATTTGATGAAAGAGGCACATGGATTCCTCAAATGAAAGCTAAAAGAAATTGAATGGCTAGATCTACCATTGCAGTTTTAGGTTTTTCCCGTAGATTGGGAGCCAAACCGATCTGTGCCATGTTAAACATTTATAAGGCGAAATGTCTTGCTATCACAGGATATGGTTCTGATCTTTGGGGTTATAGGGATGTTGGTGAGGTCCAGATAGCTGAAAATTAATTTTTAAGAAATTTGCTGTCTGTACCATTATCAACTTCCACCTATATCATACATCAAGAGCTGGGTTTAGGGTTTATCTCAGACATCATAGGTATGTCCCCTTTACTTAAATGGATTAGCATCTGGGTAAATCCAGATCTAGAAATAAACTGTATCATTATTCGCAATTGTCTTACACTTGATTTAGCTAGACGCATTCCGTGGTTAAATTACGTTAAAAAATCTGCTATTTATTTGGGAAGACCCGAATTATTTACTACCCCAGAAAAACTCCTAAAAACAGATATGGTCTGGGTTAAAAGTACCTACCTTACAATATCACAATGTGAAAAACTGCAGACCCTCCAGAATGCAGCGGCTAGACTTGTCCTGGACCTGCCTCCTAGAACGGCCTCTGCGTCATGTTTGAAAAAGCTACATTGGCTTTGCATCCGTCAAAGATGCCATTTTAAGATCCTGAGTATAACGCACAACTCTCTGTATAACAATGGGCCCAAATATCTCCAAAACAAACTGAATTGGTATGTCCCCAAAAGATCCTTAAGGTCCAGTAACAAATCATTTTTGACCCAACCGCGCACCATACCTCTAGATACGGTCAACGTTCTTTTTCTTATCTTGCCCCTTTTCTCTTGAACAAATTGCCTCCCCACCTCTTATCCATTGCTGAACACAAGCAATTTCGCAAATCCTTAAAAACCTGGATCTTCCCCAAGTAGTTCTTTTTATTCTGGTCTAACCCTCATATGATCAATTGTCTTTTATGCTGTAAGCGCCTTGAGACCTTGCGGTGATAAGCTGCGCTATATAAAAACTTTTGACATGACATGACATGAAAGAGAGGCCAAGGATTTAAATAAACCCCTTGTGCGTGCTCATCAATTGGTATGTACGTCACAAACGATTGAGCCATATCTCACTATTGCAACTAATAAGCATCATCGTTTCCTCTTGGTCCAATTCAGATTGAACCAGTTGCACTTAATTCTTTCTGAATCAAGGGGATGGAATAAGCTGGAGGACATGGCAGTCTGTACGTGTGACAACTTTTCTACTCAAGATATGATATATTTTGTTTTATTTTGTGATTATTTTTTGCATATCAGAAAACGGTTTATATTACTTATTTTTAAAGACAAAGGTTGTATTCAGGCCTGACCGGCTTTTATTGTGTACTTATATATTTTTAATATGCTTTTATGGTTCTAATTAACCGAATAAAGTGAATTTGACTGACTGACTGACACTATCCCAATGTTGTTAACACCGGGTAAGATGCATGTGGATCCTTCCCCTGACATATCAAAAACCTCTGTTATTTCTTCAAATGATCCCAAGGGTGAGTGTGGAGCTGAATCAGTGGATGCGTGTAGCCCCACTGTGTAGCCCCATAATGTGGGTTGACAATCTATCATTACCAATCATGATATTATATTTATGCAGGAAAATTAGGATGTTAATGAGTCTATTTTTGACGGATATATGTGTTTTAGCCTCCTGGCTCTGCCCTCTCCAGCGGGCAGTGTCAAAGTGGGTCTGGTGGCCTGGTTCAAGGTCAACATTGGCTGCACAATTTCTAATATTGTGTCAGATAAGAATGTGGGCACATTTTCAAGTTTTGCCTGGGAAGCAAACACAGAGTGTACATGATGAATTGTTAAAATGATGATTTCTCTAATAATGGAATTTAAACGTTCAGGGTTTGTTCTCTTTGATTAGCTCCTACGAAAAGGAAGACGTAGAGGCTGGCAAACCTTTGAACCTCCTGCTGTGTCGTACAGTGGAATGGCGTACAGTGGAGCAGAATGGAGTACTGTGAAAGAGTAGAGTGAAGTGTAGTGGGATACAATGGCATACAATGTCCTGTACTTGAATAGAGTATCGTAGAGTGGCATATAGTAGAGAAGAGTGTTGAACAGTGGCATATGGTATAGTAAGCTGTTGTACATTGGAGTGTAGGGGTATAAATGGAGTAAAGTGTTAGAGAGTGGCATACAATGTAGTAGTGTGTTATAGAGTGAAGTTTTATAGAATACAGTAGTATGTCCAACAGTGGCGCTGAGTAGAAAGGATTGTTGTACAGTAGAGTAAATTGAGGTAAGTCTCATACAGTGGAGTAGAGTGTGGTGGCGTAATGCACTGTGGAGTATAGTATAATAGAGTGTACTGGTGTGTTGTAGAGTGGCATTGAGTGCAGCGTAATGGTGAGGCGTCGGTAGTAAACTGTTATAAATTGGAGTGGGGTCTTCTACAACAGAGTGGAGTGCTTTGTCAGAGAATGGAAAGTGGCATATAAGGCAATAGAGTGTTGTAAAGTGGAGTGTACGGGCATAGAGTGTAATATAGAGTTGGACAGTGGAGTGTGCGGGATAGAGTGGTGAAGAGTGCCAAAAAATCTAGTAGACTTTTATAGAGAGGAGGAGAGTGTTGAGCATTGGAATGGCATTGAGTGGAGTGGTGTACACTCTAAGGGCATAGAGTGGATTACTGTACAGTGGAGTAGCATACACTCGAGTAGTAAAAGTGGAATACCATGGAGTGAAGTGGTGTACAACAGAGTGGCGTTGAGTAATTTTTGCTTATTCTCCCCTGAGGTGGAAGCCGGGGGCTCTTTAAACTATCCCTGCATTTCTGGTAAAGACTGCTTTTAAAAATTGTATATATTTTAATTTGCCGCTTTTATTTACCAAATAGACGGGACATTCGAGTGCGAGATTGACATTGCACCGAAGCTCATTGCACCCGTTTTCTCCATCCCCGGCGCAGCCGACTAAGGCGCTGACGCCGTGGGTCAAAGGGTGTGGCCGCCATCTTGCTGGGAGGAAAGGGTTTCGGTCCAGCTGCAGGACGCCTCCCACCCTCCCAGGATACTTAAGGGGCGTTGATCGCATACATCGAGACTTTTGCTTATTCTCCCCAGAGGCGGAAGCCGGGGGCTCTTCAAACTATCCCTGCATTTCTGGTAAAGACTGCTTTTAAAAATTGTACATATTTTAATTTGCCGCTTTTATTTACCAAATAGACGGGACATTCGAGTGCGTGATTGACATTGCACCGAAGCTCATTGCACCCGTTTTCTCCATCCCCGGCACAGCCGACTAAGGCGCTGACGCCGTGGGTCAAAGGGTGTGGCCGCCATCTTGCTGGGAGGAAAGGGTTGCGGTCCAGCTGCAGGACACCTCCCACCCTCCGAGGATACTTAAAGGGCGTTGATCGCATACATCGAGACTTTTGCTTATTCTCCCCTGAGGCAGAAGCCGGGGGCTCTTCAAACTATCCCTGCATTTCTGGTAAAGACTGCTTTTAAAAATTGTATATATTTTAATTTGCCGCTTTTATTTACCAAATAGACGGGACATTCAAGTGCGAGATTGACATTGCACCGAAGCTCATTGCACCCGTTTTCTCCATCCCCGGCGCCGCCGACTAAGGCGCTGACGCCATGGGTCAAAGGGTGTGGCCACCATCTTGCTGGGAGGAAAGGGTTGCGGTCCAGCTGCAGGACGCCTCCCGCCCTCCCAGGATACTTAAGGGGCGTTGATCGCATACATCGAGACTTTTGCTTATTCTCCCCTGAGGCGGAAGCCGGGGGCTCTTCAAATTATCCCTGCATTTCTGGTAAAGACTGCTTTTAAAAATTGTATATATTTTAATTTGCCGCTTTTATTTACCAAATAGACGGGACATTCGAGTGTGAGATTGACATTGCACCGAAGCTCATTGCACCAGTTTTCTCTATCCCCGGCGCAGCCGACTAAGGCGCTGACGCCGTGGGTCAAAGGGTGTGGCCGCCATCTTGCTGGGAGGAAAGGGTTGCGGTCCAGCTGCAGGACGCCTCCCGCCCACCCAGGATACTTAAGGGGCGTTGATCGCATACATCGAAACTTTTGCTTATTCTCCCCTGAGGCGGAAGCCAGGGGCTCTTCAAATTATCCCTGCATTTCTGGTAAAGACTGCTTTTAAAAATTATATATATTTTAATTTGCCGCTTTTATTTACCAAATAGACGGGACATTCGAGTGTGAGATTGACATTGCACCGAAGCTCATTGCACCCGTTTTCTCCATCCCCGGCGCAGCCGACTAAGGCGCTGACGCCGTGGGTCAAAGGGTGTGGCCGCCATCTTGCTGGGAGGAAAGGGTTGCGGTCCAGCTGCAGGACGCCTCCCGCCCTCCCAGGATACTTAAGGGGCGTTGATCGCATACATCAAGACTTTTGCTTATTCTCCCCTGAGGCGAAAGCCGGGGGCTCTTCAAATTATCCCTGCATTTCTGGTAAAGACTGCTTTTAAAAATTGTATATATTTTAATTTGCCGCTTTTATTTACCAAATAGACGGGACATTCGAGTGCGAGATTGACATTGCACCGAAGCTCATTGCACCCGTTTTCTCCATCCACGGCGCAGCCGACTATGGCGCTGTCGCCGTGGGTCAAAGGGTGTGGCCGCCATCTTGCTGGGAGGAAAGGGTTGCGGTCCAGCTACAGGACGCCTCCCGCCCTCCTCTACACTGTATGAAAAATGAATGCCTTTCCGTCCGCGCAGCGGGCGGGCGCAGTGGGCGCGCCTGTCTGAGCCCGTCCGCGCTGGGACCGGGCCCAGGTCCACAACCCCTGGACCTTACGGCACAGCTATCCGCTTCTCTTACTCATCTTCAATGCTGAATGACCTTCGTCCACCTCCCATAAATAACTGCATTAAGTATGACCCTGAGTTTGCCTTAGAATCTACATCTTCCGTATGTTCTCATTGCAAGGCTATCATACCTCTGGTTCACAATACAACTCATTATAGTAAAAAGAAACATCCAAAGATAACTACAATAGCGCTTACCAATGTTCGTTCACTTGGAAAGCACAGACAGGAAATATCAGATCTAGTTAGGGACAGGAATATAGATATACTGTTCATGACTGAGACATGGATGGATAGTACGTCCGACCCAGATCTAGTAATTGCGGTCCCCTGTGGATTTAAGGTCCATTGACAGGATAGACAGGGCAAAAGAGGGGGCGGGCTAGCTATAATTGCACGTTACACCTTTAAAATACGGACTTTCCCGATCCCCTCTCTTACCTGCAAAGCAATGCAATTTGCCATCAATCTGTCACCTTCGCATAATTTCTGAGGTCTGCTCTTATATAGACGACCAGGAGCACGTTCCGGATTCCTTTCTGACCTAGGCACTATCCTGGAAACCTTGGCAACTGAAGAGTCATTAACGGTACTTGGTGATTTGAATTTTAATTTAGATAAAACTGATGACTGCGATACGCTCTGTCTTCTATCTGACATGGACATTTTGGGGCTCCCTCAATTGGTTAATTTTCCCACTCATGATGCTGGTCATATCCTGGACGGTATCTTTTCCAACCTAGAGGACATCCATATAACCGATATCCTCCCGCTCCCTTGGTCTGACCATCATGTAATTCTAGGCACAATCATAACCAATGAGGTCTCCACTGTTAGCGTATCCACCCCTAGTCGCTAACCTTTTACGGCTTGGAAAGATATCACCAAATCAAGCCTTAAACTCCTACTTGATAGCACCCAGCCTATTTTATCTACTGACCCCAACACTGCTACTAAGCAATACCAGGACTGGTTAGGTCATGCCACGAACTCACTGGTTCCTCTTAAATTAGTAACTAGAAACAGGAAGGTCCCTTCAGCACCATGGTTTACCGAAGAACTCAGGAATCAGAAACTACTTTGTAGGAATAGGGAGAGGCAAGGCTGATTTGAAAAATTACCGACCAATAGCCAACCTTCCATTTCTGGCAAAAGTTGCAGAAAAAACGATGAATTCCCAGTTATCAGAATTTATCGAGGAACATCACCAACTGGATAGCAACCAATTTGGGTTCCGTAAGTTCCATGGCACAGAAACCGCCTTGATCAAAGCCGCCGATGACATTAGAGTCATTCGAGATCAAGGAGGATCAGCGTTACTAGTGCTACTAGATCTTTCTGCAGCATTCGACACGGTCAACCATTCGATTCTGGTCGACCGTGTCAAAAAAATGGGTATCCAACAGGCAGCGAAGAGCCTATTAGCCTCCTTTCTGAACGATAGAACACAGGCGGTTACCCTGGGATCGTTCCAGTCGGCTAACCTGTCTCTGCCCTGCGGGGTCCCACAAGGCTCATCCCTTAGTCCGACACTCTTTAATATCTACCTGTCTGACCTAGCTAAAACCATCAAAGCACATGGGATGAGCCTTACCTCATACGCAGATGACACTCAGTTAGTCCTGGCCATCAAAAATGATGGAGAAAGAGTAGCCGAGTGTTTTAAAGTAGGTATGTTGGCAATTGGAGACTGGATGTCCTCTAATTGTCTAAAACTTAATTCCGAAAAGACGGAAGTTGTCATATTTGGACAACTAACCCCAAGCTGGTCTCCCGCTTGGTGGCCAACATCTTTCGGACCCTGCCTAAACCAATTTCTAAAGTAAGGAACCTCGGAGTTGTTTTTGACAATGACCTTAATTTTGTTGCCCATGCCAATGAGACAGCGGCCACAGCTTTTCATAAGCTACGATTGGTAAGGAAAATTCTCGCCTTCTTGCCCGATAGTGCCGGCAAAACCCTGATAAGTTCCCTAGTGTTATCCTCACTGGATTACTGCAATGGCCTATTTGCCAAAGCCCAGACCCGTGTAATCAATAAAATGCAGACTATACAAAAGGCGGCTTCCAGGCTACTTTCTAGAACCCCCAAACATAAACCCATCGCCGATACAATCAGAAACTATCACTGGCTCCCAATTAGAAACCGCATTAAGTTCAAGACGCTATGCATCGTATATAAATCATTGCATAAACAAGGACCCCAGTTCCTTAAAGACCAGTTGACACCTTACCGCCCCTCGAGACTACTTCGATCTTCTACTCTCAACGAACTAGTGGTGCCACGCACCAAGACTGTCTCCTGGGGAGATCGCCGCTTTTTGGTCGCGGCCCCAAAACTGTGGAACACTTTACCTCAGTCCATTAGGACCAGCCCCTCCCTTTTTTCATTCCGTAAAAAGCTGAAAACTTGGTTGTTTAATCAGTGATCTTCTAAAAAATCAGTCGTGGAGAATTTTTGCAGAAGTAGCAGTGCCGAGACGCCCACGGGCAATCGTTCGCGCTTAACTAAATTTCATTAATAAATAAACAAATAATAATAATATAGGGTATAGTGGATTAGCATAAAGTGAAGGGGCATACATTGAAGTGAAATAGCATTGCGTCCAGCAAACGTATAAATTGGAGTGAAGTCTCTTATAGTAGAATAGAATGCTGTGAGGTACAGTGTTGGAAACTGTTGGAAAGTGAAGTAGGGTGTTACAATAGAGTGTACAGGTATAGAGTCAACTACAAATTTGGACAGTTGAGTGTATGGGGATATAGTGGAGTAGAGTCTAGTAGAGTGGCATAGCTTGTAGTAGAGTTTTGTAAAGTGGAGTTATACAGAATGCAGGAGAGTACACTTGAGTGGTGTAGATTGGAGTAGCATACAGTGGATTGGCATACACTGGAGTGTCATAGAGTTGAGTTGCATAGAGTGAAACAGAGTGGAATGGCGTAGAGTGGAATAGTGTATAGTGGAGTAGCGTAGAGTGGAGTAGCATACAATGGAGTAGCGTAGACTGGAGTGGCCTACAGTGCAATAGTGCAGAGTTGAGTGGTGTACAGTGAAGTTGTAAAGACTGGAGTGGTGTATAGTGGAGTGGAGTAGAGTGTTATAGCATTCAGTGGTGTGGCATATAGTTACATCACACCCAATAGAATAGCGTAGAATTGAGTGACATAGAGTGGAATAGCGTAGAGTGGAGTACAGTGGAGTGGCGTGGAGTGGAATAGCATACAGCAGTGTGGCCTAGAGTAGAATAGCATACAGTGGAGTGGCATAGACTTAAGTGGCATAAAGTTTAGTGAGGTAAAGTAGAACAGCATGCAGTGTAGTGGAGTAGAGTGGAGTGGAGTGTCTTCCAATAGACTAGCATAGAAAGGAGTGGGGTAGAGTGGAGTGGCATACACTGGGATGGCACAGAGTGGATTAGCGTATCGTGGAGTGGCATACAGTGGAATGATGTAGAGTAAAGTGGTGCGCAGTGGAGTGGCATACATCAGAACAGTGTATTGTGAAGTAGTGTACAGCGCAGTGGCGTTCAGTGGAGTGGTGCATACTAGAGTGACACACACTGTAGTGGAGTAGAGTGTAATAACATACAGTGGAGTGGAGTCCAACAGAATAACATAGAATGGAGTGGTGTTGAGTGGAGTGGCGTATACTGGAGTTGCATAGAGTGAAGTAGAATACAGTGTATTTATATACAGTGAAATAGCATACAGTGGAATGTTCTAGATTAGATTGGCATACAGTGGAATAGTGTATAGTGCAGTGGTGTACACAGCGGTAGCGCACACTATAACGGCTTACAGTGGAATAGCACAAAATGGAGTGTAGTACAGTGGTATGGCATACAGAGGAACAGTATAGAGGGGAGTGGCGTACAGTGGAAGGGCATAGAGTGGAATAGCATATAGTGGAGTAGCATATAGCGGAGTGGCATACAGTGAAATTTAGTACAGTGAAGTGACATTCAGTGGAATAGCATACAGTGGAGTGGAGTACAGTGGAGTGGCATACAGCAGAACAGTATAGAGTGATGGGGCGTACAGTAGAATGGCGTAGCGTGGAATAGCATATAGTGTAGAGCGTAGTTAAGTACAGTGTAAAAGCGTAGAGAGAACTGTCATAGAGTGGAGTTGTGTACAGTGCACAGGACAGTGTAATAGCTAAGAGTGAAGTGTTGCACAGTGGAGCGGTGTACAGTGTAATAGTGTATAGCAGAGTAGCGTACAGTGGAGTGGTGTGGTGTAGACTGGAATTTCATACATTGGAGTGGGGTAGAGTGTAGTTGCATACAGTGGAGTGGCACACATTGGAGTGGCATCCAATGGAATAGCATAGAATGAAGTGGTGAAGAGTAGGGTGCTTTACACAAGAGTGTCATAGAATGGACTAGCATATGGTAGCATACAGTGGAACAGCATACAGCAGAATATTGTAGAGTGGAGTAGAATACAGTGGAATATCATAGAGGGGAGTAGAGTGCAGTGGCATGGCATAGAGTGGAATAGTGTATAGTGGAGTAGTATCCAATGAAGTGGGGTACAGTGGAGTGACTGAGTGTTGTGTCATACAGTGGAGTTGCACACAGTGTAATAGCATAGAGTGAACTGGCATAGAGTGGAGTCTCGCACAGTGAAGAGGTGTAGCATAGAGTGGCGTACACAGGAATAGTTATAGTGGAGTGGAGTGGAGTGGAGTGGAGTGGCATGGTGTACATTGGAGTTGAGTATACTGGAATGGCATAGAGTGGAGTGATGTATAGTGTAGTGGCTTAAAGTGAGGTAGTGTACAGATCTATGTGAAATTTAGCAGCAATATAGATTATTGTGTGCAGGGTAATGTTAAAATCCGATTTACGCTGCCTTGCATTGCTCTCAATTTACCAATCAATGCAGGGCCACGCATGATGACTTTGGGTTGTTTAGTAAATCTGTCTTAAGTATAGGATTGCTAATGTGACACAATGCATGACGCAAGGGTACCACGATGAAATAATACAGCTAGGCCTTAGTTATATTTTGACCCACGTACGGCCGTTACTTTGTGGCATACTGTGTTACTTGGAGATGATAAGCCAGTATTCAATTAGGTAATGCCTATGTTTAGAAAATGAAAAGGCAGCCATTTGGTTTTTACTACACTTTGGCTGTGTCCTGTCTTCGGGCCTCTGATATAGGTAAGTAGTAGGTTTTATTGTACTCCCTACCTATTATTACTCTTTTTACTACAGTATTAAAGTGGTAATAGGTAGGGAAATATATTTATATTTTGTATCATATTTTTAAACATGTTTAGAGAGTACTGCTCCAGTATCTAGTAAGTACCGTATTGTTTAAGAAATGCTTCTTTTAAAAACATTTTTTAATGTCGCGGAGTGTTTGTGCGATACTCCGTACACATTTTTATTTTTGCATCATTAAATATGTTAACATTTGTAAATTTATGAAATATAGCGTATTGCATTGTTTTCTTCATTTTCTAAGATATTTATTCATTTATTTTAAGTATCCAAGTACTTCCTAGGTACTTTCGTACTTGTAAGCCACCTCTGCACTCACCACCATTATTGCGGTCATGCCATCCACGGGGACATTATAAGTCTGCAAATGATTGCGCACCGCAATGCGACTATGTTGCAGAATGTCCACCGCAGCCACAGTGACACAGAGAGAAAGAAAGGTACAAAGTAAACTCTGTAGCACAACTGGGTAGTAACTCAAGGAAACCGTTTTGAAAGAATCAAGCTTGAAAAGACCTATGTAAATATAGGTAGGTTTGTCCGACACCACCGTTAACCGGAAACAATAGTGAAGGGGTTAAGGACTGAATATTGCACTATTCAAGTGTCATGTAATAAGACCACCAACGGTTGGGCTCCATGTCTCAGCGATTCCGTTCTCATACAGAACTGTGCATAGAGACTTGGAACCTCAGTGAATTAGGGTGTGCCAAAACTCACCTTAGTACCCAAAATCCCCTACCAGACTAGCTACAGTGTCTCATTGGTTATTACAAACTCCCAATGTTTAGACAAACCAGAACATGGACTTAGAACACCTCAGGTAACGTGGAACACATGAACACTCTTTCGTTATACAATCATTTCAATCCAGAACATGGAGTAAATGATGACGCGTGCACATTCGAAATGCTTATTTTCTAATGCAGTGTTCTCAAGTGCAGTATCTTAGCTAATACAAGCAAACATATTATAGGAAACAAAGTAATCAGCATAGTTACTAGTCAATAGAATACAAAGGGTGAAAGCATGTTAAAATGCTAGAGGGAAGATGGCTAAAAGACACCTAATTCTCACCCTCCCTTGATAGTATATTATATTATATCTAAGAAGGTCTCTTTGGGTTTTAGCAGGGCGGCCCCATACCTCAGATCCTAGTGGTAAGGGATCACATCATCATCCACCAGCTCTCTGCATGTGAAGCACCATCAAGTGTGTGTGTATGCTCTGTGTAATGCAATATAAAACGCGCCTAAAGCCAGAATTTGGCCGCAGCTGCATGTATGTTATGTCTAGGAATGTGCAAAGATCAGACCTCATAACAACCACTGTGTCGAGATATCCTTGAAGGCTTCAGCACTCACTGTACAGACACAGTTCACCAAGCAAAGCTGATATCAGAGCAATAACATATTATTCTCGTGTGAAGCAAAACATTCTACTAAGCTCAAAGCTAAAGTAACAATTATGTGTCGTGTGCAGAAGCAGCAGAAAGGTAAAATGACGTTTAAATTCCTAATAAGCTCATGCTAACTTAACACAGTGTGTAGGCAAAGCATATCTATATGACAGTACCACAGCACTCAGTAACCTTTTTTTAAAATATATATACATTTAAAATGTATTTCCCCACCTATTACCACTTTTTTTTAATGGTGGGTAGGGGATAGCGGGTATATATGGTATATATATTCCCAAAAAATGCCAAAGGTTAAAATGATGTTATTGTTAGGTGTAATAAAAGTATCTGTTTTCATTTTTTTTTAAATTTAAAAAAACCTTAGCAATTCACAGAAAAAACAAAAGGTTAAAGTAACATTATACCTAGGTGAATTTGTCACTGTGAACATTGACGTTTTGAACTAAAAAAAACACTGAAATTCACTAGTTATAATTAGCAGCACTAACTATAACTGCATCTTCTGCTAGTTTACAATATAACTTTAATTAACATTGCGAGCATCACAGAGAGTCCAGAGCAGAGTCGAGCCGTGCCGCTGGACCTGCCGGAGTTGAAGTCGCAGCCACAGCCACAAGGCAAGTTTTGGCACCGGCAAGCCTGAGGGGGTGAGGCACTGTTTTAATTGCCCGCTGCTCCATGCTTGAAGGTGGAAAGAGGTATCGGCTCAGAAAAAGTTTAAAGGGTCCGTCAGCACGGTCGCTGTAGCCAGCCGCTGCAGAGTGTGTGCCCGAGGCGGGTACCGTGGAAATAGTGTGGCTAGAGCCAGGTGTGGCTTGCGGGCATTTTCTAGTGTGCCCCACTCACACCAGTAAATAGACACGCCCCCCTTGCTGTCCACCACCTAAGCAATTCTACTGATGCTCCTCCTTTACCTCAGCATCTTGTGAAGATTTAAGCAGCTGGAGAGAGAAAACCACAGGAAGGAGACAGTAGGCCTACAGAGTCAGATTGTCTGGCTGGACACTGGCAGAGCAAATTGTACTGAAACTGACACTGACACAGGTAGACCACCACAGCAGCACAGGGAGGGCATGGAATACCCCCGTAACGGTGACGGTGGGGGTAGCCAACAGATGCCAATGGGAGCCTAGCACAATTAGAGCATGAAAGTGGCAGCACATCACAGCTGAAGACTTGAAGACTTGAAAGGCAGGAGGGAGAGGTAAGTACATTTTGTTAATTGTGATTATTAGGTGTTATCAATCTTCCAAATATGCCACCACTAAAGAAAAAAAAAAGCATAAAAACCGTGGGAGCAGCACAAATCAAGAATGGAGGAAGGAAGAGAGATGATGTATTGGAAATAGGAGACCTTGGGTCCTCTCCCCAAGTAGAAGATTTTCAAGTAGGAGACAGTGGAACTCCAGTAGTGGACAACGCTCATTTACCAGCAAATTCACTGGCAGTCTCAATTAAAGACTTTTGGGAAAAGCCTTACAAGCCTTCTGTACAACTCGAGGTTACAAATATGGCACATGTGGTTTCATCAGGAGGCATCCCTCAGGAGCCATCGATGGCATGAGAGAAGGAAAATCTGAAACTATTTGGACCCTCATGAATGATTCACTCTCCGCTTTTCTTTTCATCATGTTTGTTTCATCCCTCAGAATTGAGTTTTGTGTGCTCCTGGGAAGGGACAGGGACAGAAGACAGTGTAGAAGGTATATCAGTGGATGGACACTTGAAGAGAGTGCTGCCAGAATGTCCTAAAATATTTGCATTGGGATCCCATGGTGGCAACCAAGGGACATTAGCTATCTCTGCAGCAAATATTGACTCTCTGCTGTCAGGCCCATCTCCGATGCTGGAAGTTCTTCTTCTGATGCAGAAAACATTACATGGGCTATTTGAAGCTTCGTTAGCAGCAAATGAGTCATTGAGAGTGGAGGCCGGAGTGTTAAAGGAGATTCTATTTAGAATTAAAAGCAATTGATTCTTGTATGCCTTAGTTGGAAAGACCAGTAACCCCTCAACAAGAGTCAAAAGAGGTGCCCCTGGGCCTCATTTTATGTGTGCAAAAAGCCAATGTTGGTGAGAAGAAGGAATCATGGGTGGGATATGAACTGGCGAATGGATCAATTAAAGGGGAGACAAATGAGTCTGGGTTTAAAAGTAAGGGCTCCATCCCAAAAGTGCCGGCTGGAACAAGCCAAAGTGGCACTGCTTACCCCAATAAAGAGACAGCTAATGATAAGAGGGGCCAGTGTAGAGAAGAGGGGAGGGGAGAGGCAAAAAGGATTAATGGTAAGGGTCTGTTTGGCACTGCTAAATTGCATGAGGGTGCTAGGTCAAAGTGAAGAGCCTGCGCCATTCAAAGCCCCAAGGAAAGGAAGCTCTCCCAACTGTATGTCAAGAACCTTAAGAGCCCTGAGGCTTCTCAGGACCTAGAAAAAGATGTAGTCCTAAAGTAGGCATACACCATGTGCAGTAGTCAGAGAGTAAATTATGTGTATTTGGAGGTGCACTGGAAGTAGAAAAAACCGAATAAGTGGAACCCAGTAAATAAGTCCAGCATTTTGACTAGGTTGTTTCAAGAGTTATTGAGTGCATAGCCTTCATTGAGTCCAAAGCAGGTAGAGAGGTAACGAATGACAATTTTAGTTCTGCAGTGTTTGTATTAGAGGCAAGTGACATGCTGAATAAATTAGGACTAAGAACAGTGTAGGCAGTCAAGGTAGAACCTCCTTGCCCAGACCCTCCCTTGTTAGTAAACCATGCCGGCTTAAGTCAGAAACAGCTAAATTTGGTGACTTGGGGGAAGCAAGTCCGTCCCAACCCCGGGTGGGGTATAATCGTGGTACTCTAAAGGTAACTATTCCATTCCAGCCAAGGGAGAGGTTGACAGATGTGATCCCTCTGCATGATTGGTTTGCACGTCTATGCATTCATAGGGAGAGTGTCCTTTCCTGGGAGACAGGTAGGCTAGGGAGTTGCGGCACCCATCAGCTTGGGGGTTGTTTCTAGAAATGTACATCGGCTGAGGAATTTAATAAGATCAACAAGTCTTACACATATATGGGAGCAGAATGAAATAATTTGTTTCTAGGAGACCTGGTTGGAGGGTGAGGAGTTCCACTAGAGTGGATTTATGCAGTTTGTAAAAGATGGAACCAAATTGAGTCCTGGGCTGTTGAGAGGTGGACTAATGACATTGGTATCTACTAAATGCAGTTAGGGGACAAAAAAAATCATTGAGACACGTAGTGATTGGCTTCTAACTTGTTCACTGGATCTGGATCTCTGTGAGGGTTGTCTACTGCAAAATAATTTGATAGTTGTGAATGTCTGAATAAATCATGAGGAAGGAGATGTCAGAGGTAGTCCAGAGGGATCTGGTGGAGCTAGGAAAGCTCCCAGGGGCCCCCTGATTCTCCTCCTCGGGGACTGTAATCTACGCCTTGATCCGGGGAAGGTCGATTTTGAGGTTTTAAATATGTTAGAGTGTTATGGTATCCCCAATGCAATGTTCCAAAAATGTGATAAGCCCAAGTTTGAAAGGAAAATTGTGTGTTTTCTCATTGAGTCAGGATTTGTATGTCAAAATGTTTCGCTTTAAACGGGGACGCTCCAGCAACTCAAACATTTTTGCATGGGAACCAGCAGTGCCCTATTGATTTTATGTTTAGTCAGGCAGATTTTTTGTTGTCTCTGTGTATAATTCAAGGTGTTAAGAATAAGGGATAGTGATCATTGGGGGTTAAAATTGGCCATAGAAGCTGCACCAATATCGAGGGAGTGAGTGATCCCAATGGAAGTTGACTTTCCAAAATGTTCAACAACACGGATAGATGAAGAATACACTGACCAATTGATGTAGTATCAAATCCTTCATAATATAGACCTTTTTAGGGCTGTAGTTGAACCAAACGTGGTATGGTATGCAAAAACCCTTGCTGTGGTTGTAAATTGATTGAGACCAGTAGTAAGGTTATATAATAAGAAAGCAAAAAAGGATCTATCTTGCCAGCTCCTAAGGAGCAGTGGTTTGATAAAAAGTGTGCATTTTAAGGGAAGGAGTTAAGAAAGCATGAAGGACGAGGTGGCCCATAGGGCCGTAAATGCAAATGAGGTCTATAATTGTAAGTAAAGAAAGTATGAGACCCTGGTTAGGAGAAAGAAGCAGGCTTTCTTCCAGTCAATCTGAGACCTTATGATTGGCACAATACAAGGAAAAGACATGAGGAAGTTCAGAAAGTTGGTCCAGAGGGAAGTACCACTGCGCCCACCCCAACAAGATGTATGGTTCCAGAAATTGACTGGGTAGAATTTGTAAGTAATATTTGTAAGACAAGGGAGATTACTGCGAGGGAGCCTTGGCCAAATTTGCAGGAGGAAGCCTTGCAGTCTTCTTCCGTTCAATCTTTTGCCAAGTTGATAACCTCCCTAAATCTAACTAAAGCACCAGGACCGGATAATGTGCCAGCAATTGTGAAAAAGTCAAACCCAATGTGGTGGGCAGGGTTTTTCTCAAATATTTGTGTAGCCATAACCAATACTGATACAGTACCACCCAGCTGGAAGGACGTAATAATTAAGCCCATACACAAAAAAAAGTGCAATGAATGTTCCAGGCAATTATCGTTTGATAAGCCTAGTGTAAGTAGGAGCAAAATTGTATTCTAAGGTAATTCTCAAGTACTTAAAGAATTGGATTGATTGCAACGGAATTGTCCCAATGGAGCAGGGGGACTTTAAGCCAGGGCCTTCAAAAATAGATCATTGCTTCAACTTGGGTGCCTTGGGGCAGAATGCGAAGGAAACAACTGGGACTTTATTCTGCTGGTTTGGTGATTTTAGTTCAGCATTCGATTTGGTAGTAACGCGGGGCTAAATTAGGGCAACAAGGTATCCCCCAATGCTTATTAGCAATCCTGCAGGAATTGCACTGGGGCAATTGGGCCCAAGCAGAGCTTGATTTGGATCGGCCCTTTCAGGGAGAATCCCTTTAGGAAATGGGTTAAGGCAGGGCTGTGTCCTGACCCCCATTCTATTCTGCATGTTCTTTGCAGACCTTACGAGGGTGTTGGCAGTGTTTTTCACAAAAATAGGGTGTAGACATGTACCATGTCTACAATATGCAGAAGATTCGGCAATTTTGGACTTGACCCAAGTACGCCTGCAGAGGAAGTTGTCCAGATTTAATCATTATTGTGACGCTAATAAATTGAAGGTGAATCTTGAAAAAAACTAAAATAATCCCTTGTGGGAACAAAAGGGAAGCCATAGAAGTGGTTGCTAGGTAATAACAGGGTTGGGATTTTATCGTCCTATAAGTACCTTGGTACGATGTGTACAAGACATTTGAGCTGGGTCCTGCATAAAGAATTGGTGGAGATGAGTGCAGCGGCAATGATAAGGGGCCCTGTTTGATTTAAGAATACCTTTGGTGGCCCTTCCTGGTCTCCCCTTTTGACAGCCTACTATGCATTGGTGCCTACCCAATGTCTCTCCGGGCCGAGGTATTGTCCCTAAGTACGGAGGGAAGTTGGGAGACATGCGAAAGCAAGTGTTTGAAACAATTGTTAGCTCTCCCAAAAAGTGCAATGAGACAGACAATTAGACTGGAAGGGAACCTTCAGGCTTGAGGTTTTACCCTATAAAGCAACCTTGCTATTTTGGAATATACCCAATGGGTCTCAGAGGTACAGAAGGTATCATGCTTATGTGCTGCTGAAATCGGAAAGAGTAAGAGTAGGTGGGCTGCAAAGGTCAGGAAAAAGCTAGCAGCCATCACAGGAGCCTTAAAAATGGAATTAAAGATAATGAAGGCCATCCATCTTTCTAAAACAAAATTAACTAGCAATGGTAATGCATCAGTTTCGCCCATGTAATGAATAAAGAGCTGTTTTCATCAATCATCCTCCGGGAGAAGGAAAGAGATCTCTGACAGATAACACAGGAGTGGAGAGGATGTGGCACAGCAGCCAGAGCTGCTGGTTCAAGAGCTGGGGATCTCGGTTCGCGTCTTGACGGCGCCGCACAACATCCTGTGATTCTATGCAAATCACTTAATCTCTCCCGATGATAAATTGTTATATAAATATACCGCAAGAGGAAAAGGCAAAACTTTATGAACATATAGTTCCACCAAAGCGGATGTTAACAGCATTTCGGAGGCGGGAAACTGATAACAGAAGCAGGTGAGGAACAAGCATTGGTAAATGCGGGAAAATATGGTAGAGCCAATAGAAATGGAGGAAAAGTAAGTGGCACGCACAGGAACCAATGAGAAGCCAGGATAAGAGGAGGCAGGATGTTTATATTTTAAACAATAGATTCCTCAAGCACAGCGCTTGCACTGTGCAGGCGAAACCTAAAAACGGCCCGTAGAAAAGAGTCCAGTTTGGCTGATTTGGAGTATATAGGAAATAGGCACTCTGCAATATATATGGTAGAATCTTGTGAAAATAGGAGGGCATTTCTGTGCTTATCAGCACTTCCTGATGTCCCGTTCCTTTAACACTAATACAATTTCGGGTAGCCTTAAATGCGAGATATATAAGAGATGAAAATGTTTTTTTAGATACAGAGAATAATTGCACATGTGAATTGCGTTTTAAAATTTTTAATATGCATTTTCTAATTGAATGCCATCATTTTAATAGGTTTCATCACTTAATTTTAAAACCGCTTTTTAAAAGTTATGATATAAATCATCGTAATGATGCACTTTCACTTTTGTTGAAAACTGACTTTTTAGACGTTGCTTGCGCCCTAGGAACATTTTTAAAAATATGTTTGGATTAGTGATGCAAGATATTAAGTTAATTATTTAGTGATGGGTTTTAGGGGAATGGAGATTATATGTATTAAATGCCTCTGTATTGGGTACTAACCTGGTTTACAGACAAGGATGTATGTTTTAAAGATAAATGTCTAAACATTAATAAAGTTGAACTGAACTAATTAACATCTGGGGTACAAGTGAGGCTTTGGCAGTCATTCACGTTTCTTAATTTCTGGGGCCAACCATTGTTGGCCCCCAGAAAGCATTCTGTGGCTGGCAGACCCTTCTCCCTGAGTACCTTTGGCTGTAATTTCACTGTAATCCTACCCCGGTGCACAGGTTCAATTCTCTGAACTAGCAGATTACTAATGGGTTGAGCATCTAACTCACTAAGCAACCTACGGTTTTAAAAAAACAACATTTAATTATGTGATGCATACTCTGTCGTAAAAATCCGGAAACATTTACAAACTTCCCCCTACCACTGTTTAGCCAGGGCAACTTCGCAGCACAGTTAGTGGAAAAAAGAGCTGAGGAGAAAGTCATTTTCAACGATTATGTGCAGATAATGGCATTTGGGTAAACATTTTAATTTGAACATAAAATGTGTTCTGTGCAGGCCGTATTGCTACCTGGAATCAAACTGGAACTTGTCTGCTGCAAGGAGAGCCTAAGGTATGGGGGCCTCATACTAAAAGAGAGGGAATGCAAATCTCAAACAATAACATAGAAGAAGGGCAATTTAATGGTAAAGTAACTGCACAGATAACAAGCACTCAGCAACTAAAGTGAGTGTCCACAAGATGTTTGCATCAGCTTCTCAAGGGGAAAAAAACCCTGCTCGTCCTTAGAATCAATTTCACAGGGAAACAAATACAGCAACTCCACTTCTAAAGGGCCAGCGATGTGCGGCCAGGGCCTGGGGTGTCACAATGGGGGAGGTTAACGTGGCAAGGGGTCTCAGCACAATTTACATAACCCAAGATTAGCATTGTAACACTTAGCATTACAGAGGATAATGCACTAAATCACATGCTTGCATCCACACCTATGTGTGACAAATTGAAAAGGGTGGGATCTGGGCCTGTGAATGACAGACGGCTGCTTTCACGCAGGGATAAAGACTCCGATGTTCGAAACCATGACACTAAAAGCGTCACAGGCCTACAGTGGATACTGCCATAGACCACAATGGAAATAAAAGGCTTTAGAACGGTAAGGCCTGCGTTGTGCGTCATTGTTCTTAAAGATGATTTACTGCCAGGCTTCTGTCTCCTGCTTCAGGGCGAGGCGGGCAGTGACCCTGGGACAGACAACCCGGGACAGACAGCCCAAACTTAAATACATAATTATTTTTTTAGGCATATGATATTACCTCTAAATAAATCGATCTATTTAATATTTGTGTAGGAATTTCACTGGGCGCAGCCCAAGAGCTGTAATTGAGAAACCGCCCCTGGTGCCAACTTTGCACATACAGGATATCTGTGTCACAAATATGAAATGAAATGAAATGAAAAAAAGGTTTTATTAAGCGCGGCTGCTGCCCTGAAGCGTCCAGGCGCTAACAGACTAAGTCAATATCCTTCAGAAAAGAGTAAGCATGGAGTTAAACTGATTTATTAAAAAGGAAGGTTTTAAGCTGTTTGCGGAAGGTCGTCAAATTAGGATTGGATCTTAGGTGAAGGGGAAGTGAGTTCCACAGTTTGGCTGCATTGTAAGAAAATGACCGGCCTCCAGCTCTAGACCTCCGAATCCGAGGGACTACCGCCAAAAAGGCGTGGAGAGAACGGAGCTGTGTTGTGGGTCGGTAGGGAGTGATCAGCGTGTGATTAATTACTGGGCCGGATTTCCAATATGCTTGATGGGAGATGCACATAGATTTGAACTCAATTCTCTCCCTAACTGGGAGCCAATGCAGGGTTCTCAGCCCACGCTTCACCGATGTACTACGCGGCAGGCCAAGCAAAGCGCGTGCTGAGCAGTTTTGGGTCCGCTGGAGTTTTTGCAGACAGTAGTCAGGCGCCCCTAGATACAGGGCGTTACTGAAATCCAGACGAGACTGGATGAGACCCTGCATAACTTGGCCTCAAAAGAAAGGAGTGGAAGGATTTTTTTCACCCTCCTGATGAGACCAAAGCAAGTCGCAGACAATTTAGTTGCTTGGATGTTAAAAGTCAAGGTTTTGTCCAACCACACCCGAGACTTTTTATATTGTCTCTGGGTGTGGGGGGGCCTGCCCAAACTAACGGGCCATAACAGCTCCAAGGTGGAGGGAGCTGATGGACCCATAAGCATCAGCTCGGTCTTGTCACCATTAAGTTTGAGACACGACTGCGTCATCCAGTTCTTGATCTGTTCTAGACAAGTTGTCAAACTGTCCTGTGGCTGATGGCAGTTCTTTTGCGCAAGAGAGACCACTAGCTGAGTATCGTCCGTGTAGAAGATGATCTTAAAACCATAAGGACGGACGATCTCATAGCTTCCTGGGAGTCATAATGGGCTATACAATAAATATTCACCTTTTCTAGCGTGCTGACAAAAAAAAAAAGGGGGGCTTCTTCTGGATTGCCTCAGAGGCAAACTAACGACTGACACAATTGGGCCATATAAAATTGGTAATATGAAAGACACTGTCAGTGTCAGGGCACTCAGGTTATCTTTTTACATTTCTCCAAAGATTTCCATACGCCAAATGCTTTAAAAAGACAATATTTCCGGTTTGGATGTAGTCTCTTACTCGCTGTGACATCTGCTTCATGAAGGACCTCTGCCCCACGGATTCAGCAGAACTTCCAAACAATTGTAATGTCTACCCGCCTTTGTCGATGTGCAATGTGAATCTGTCCTGGGGTAGTCACCTTCCTTCAGCTGTAGTCAGGTACAAGGTCCCATTTCTCCTATTTTACTCACCAAAATGCAGTCACGGCCGGGGTCTGTAAGAGCGATGGGGTAGGGTGGGGCAGGGGGGAGTCAACAGATGACGCAAGGCAAGTGGTTTTATTTATTTTTTCTTTTCCCTATTCCGTCGTCTCTCAATTCCCCCCCTCTGCCCCGCCCACGCCCAGCCCCAGTGCTCTTACCTGCACTGGCCGCGCCTGCCAAAATGTTGCTCTGGTTCTAATTCCTTAAAAAACAGAAGACAAGAGGCATTTGGCAAAACATGAACAATTAATTTAATTAAACAATTAGGCCAGGAGACAGTTACAGGCAGGAGGTCTGAGAACTATCTCAATTTACATTGGGTTTGCAATGGTCTTATATACAATGTTACATCAAGCCATAAACAGATCCGGTGTACCATTTATGGTGAAGGATGTTGTTGCTGCCTTAGTGTCATATCAACCTCTGTATTAGAAGTGGAAATTGGTACACACTGAATGTTAGTGTCTTATTTCTTCTGTTAACTTTCAAACATGCAGAACAAGGCACAATTATTGTGCATCAAAGGATTGTGAATCAAGGCTGGGACCCAAATCTGGTTCACCAGCTCTAAAGTAGACGGTTCTGGCGGTAATGCCCCATTCTCTCCCCTGTGAGTTGTGCGTAGATGTTTCATGCTGATAAGCAAATAGATAAAATGCCTATGACCCATTCCTAGAGACAAGTGTTCCACTAATATATACTTTTCTTGCCCAACTCAGTGCTGTAACTAGGGTTTGGTCCAAAATACCGTTGGACTTTCTAATGTTTTCAGTATTTGCCTTGCACAGTGTATTCACCTGCCTGGGCTTTGATGACTTGATTGTTGGTTTAATGTGCTTGGCTCGGGGGTAATTTTATAAGCAGATCAGTTTTAGGATTCAGGAATTTGTTTTAATATTTCTAATGTTTACTTCAAATTTGGGCTTAGAAATGCTATATTTGGATCCATTTTCCCAACAATTTGTAGTAAACGGGGTGTAAAATCCACCATTTTAATACATTTTTTCAAACGTTTTTTGCGGGGTGGGGGTCCTCTTGCACTTCAGGCTCCTTTGCTTCACTCACTCATTATAATCAGGTATAAAATTTCCACCTCACCACTTTTAAAATCCACCAGCCGCCACTGGTTGGTAGCTCGGGTCTCACAGTTTTTTAGTTAAGTGATTGCTCAGTGCTAACAGGTTTCTTAACATTGTTAGTATGAGAAAAGAGTAAGAGGTGTTGGTTCCTTGCACCACTGGGAGTGACACAGAGTGTACGCTTGGCCCCTGTGTGTAACACAGGGTGCAATTCAGACATTTAGGGAAATCTTGGACCCAGGAAATTGGGCGCCACCTGTGTGGGCCAAAAGGGACCAGTGATTCCCAAGTTAGTACTAAACGATGCCTATCACTCACATCTTTGTCTAGGAGCGAATAGTGGAAAATTATCAGGCTCATTTAGGAACATGCCCACGCTAGTCTTCTTTTTCTAGAGGATAAATTGCAATGAACAACCAAATTCTATTTTTTGACAAGGTAATTTTTCTCTGTCAACCTCTGATAGAATACATTGTTCTATGTAAATTTTATTGAATTAACTATTGCTGAAAATACATTGCATGTCCATTGATTTCATGCTGGTTTGGTGCTAACCCATTGCATATTTGCCCTGTGTTACAATATTATGTATGCAGTCTTGTCTTGCTTCATGTAAATGCTTGTATTAACATTTTTCTTTGAAGAAACTGCAATTACTGAACTCATAGTACGTAAAATAGTTAGAGTGCACCACATATGAATTGCCCCGACAATTCGACCAACCGAACTAGGAAAATGTCATTTGAATTGTATTTGCCAAATGGTCAAATAGCCTTGGATTCCACACTAAAGCACACTGAAACTAGGTTGCCCAAGCAGATAAAAAGACTAAACAAGTTTTTCCAAGAATGTCATTCACACATGAAGGCACACACATATCCCTGGCCTAAGGAGGGAACATTTGACACAAACATAATTGAGCGCATAAAAACCAAATATGCAGGTCAAAAGACAGAGGCATTATTAGAATTATGGGCTATCTTTGAAGAAGTCAATAGTGAGAGCGCTACAATGCCTTTAGAAGATAAACCATCAGGACATCCCCCACCGTATGCCGAGATGGACGTGCTCTCACCCTTTACACTGGCATTAGGTTACTCTAACCCAGCAGTGATAAAATCCGACGAGCTCCCCACCGACAGAAGGTCAGTCTGGTGTAAGTCAGAGAGAAGCAAACACTAGTGCGCCTAGACTCTCCCAGCACAGACCAAGTCCTTAGGGAAAGTCCCCAAAAGTTCGACTCCCCGTCCACCACAAATTACATGTGACGCCTCAAGAGCAGGTAAGATACGCATCCCCACAGAGGTCAGGAGAGCACATGTGGGTGTCAGGGAAGTTAGTGACAATGCTCAATAGTGATTTAGCGAGCTAGGGAGAGGAAGGGAGCTCTAGTCCCCCGGGAACTGACAACGAGGGTGGGGATACAGGCTTTGCTCAGGTAGCTGAGGAGGAAACAGAGGGTGAACTCGAAAGCGTACCCAAGTCAACAGAAACAGCCAGTAGTTCAGAACAAAAGAGACAGGCCAGACAGCACAAGGAAGATAGGTGTGAGCTCCTGACCAAGACAGAGAGAGGGCATGTGACATGAAATTAGACCAAGAACACAGAACACCTCACCCCACACATGAGGGTAGCAGAGAACGGTGCCGGGGGCATTGCTAGGACAAAATGAAGGCAGACGAAAGGCTACTAGCAGGGCTCAAGGTCCCACCGTCCAAGAAAAAGGGCTGACCAAAAAATCAGCAATGAAGGCAGTCTGGTGCTCACCAACCCTGAATACAGGAAAAACAAAATGGCACCATTACATGCACAAGAGGAGAGCAGAGACGAGGACACGTGCTACTTCACATGGGTGCATGGCAGAGCTAGGCCGATCCCAGGGAGATAACAGCAAAGGAGGAAGGCAAGAGTTTTGAGTACCCGCTCTGCGGCCTATCAGCGGACTGGACTGAGGAGAGGGACCAATAGGACTAGTCTTGGCCTAGGGAAGTATCATTTGAGCCTGAGTACATGGCAGTAGTGGAGGATTGCATCAGACATGCCTCACAAGGTGGGAACGCTATGTCAACTATAAATCTGCAGGGTCACCCAGGTAAAGCATGCACCCACTACTGCAGAAGGGTGCAGCAGGAGTTATATATGTGCTGTGGGCACAGGTGGACAAAGAGGGACTAAAAGCAAAGTTGCTATCATTGATGGATGGGGCAGGGAAATGGATTATGTGATTCGAAAAGAACACCGCAAGTATTAACCTAGCGATAGGCAACATTAGGAGTTTGTTGAGCATCCTAACTGGTGAACAGACAAACATGGTATTCGCTCCAGCGGATATTCCAGCTATAGCACTAACAGGGCCCAAGCATGATTGAGCCCTATTTAATGCATAATAGTATGAAATATTCCCTGACCACCCAGATGTAGGGGGCGAATGGCAGAGACCATGAAGCCAGAGGAAAGCATAGACGGGTTCTTGAATAGCATTAGGGAACGATGGGACAAGAGACAGGACACCTATGTTCCGATACGGGCTCAAAAATGACCTTTTTCTACAATATTCTTCAAACGGGGTTACCCAACAAGATTCAGTGGGTTTAAATACTAAACCCTGGTGGGAGATACAGGCTCATATCCTCCACTACCACACAAAAACGCATGAAAACGATAGAGAAAAGCAGGAGCCAGCCCAAAGAGACACAGCGAACGTGGTTCAACACATACTGAAAAAGACAACCCACGAGATGTCAGCGATGGCCACAACCATGCAGATGGCACCAGTCTCAATGGGGGGCTTCACTGAAAACCCCAGAGGCTTCCAAATGGGCTATAGCAGTAGAGGCCAAGGATGTTCGTAGCAATCAGACCATAGTGAGTGCAAGTATTGCCATAGGCCGGGTCACCTGGCGTAAAGATGCTGGTTAAAGGCGTACCATGAGCAGCAAAAGCAGCAGAAATCAATGAGCCAAGGCCAGCACCACAAAACCCCATAATTGATCCAGCAATTGGGCGAGCAGGTGGCAGCAGCAGTCACAGACAAGGAATCCAATGGAACGGGTACTGGGGCCACAACACCTGCAGGAAGGGATAATAGTGTGGGGAGGTAGCACCTTCACACAATCCCAGAGCCAAACTGCGCAGCAAAATAAACCCCACCCAGGCACAAGTAGGAAATTACCCCATCAACTTAAAAAACAGAGGTTAATAGCTTCACCCACTTACCCTCTTCCCCCAAACTACTGACTAGGAGACAACAGTGACAGTTCAAATGTTTTACTAAAATTCAGAGCGGCTGAGAGTTGTGTCCATCGAAGGCAGGCACCATCTTTGTCATGCAGGAGTGATCTGCTGCTGATTCCCCAGGGTGGGGTTGGCTGGCCACACCCGAGGGGCAGGGCAGTCTAACGAGGTGGTGTGGCTGAGAACTGGTTAAAAAGAGACACCCAGGTCCGAAGGCCAAAGTCACAAAGGACGCGATTCAATCACCAAGTTAAAAGGTTCCTATCAAGGGCACCAGATCCGGGGCCAATGTTTCCTTCATGGCGTGTGGTCCCCAGAGCAACTCCAAAAGCTCAAAGCCTCCTCACCAATGGAGGCCACCTTTCAGCTCTAAAACAAAGCTATCCACTAAAACTCATCAGTGCACACACAAAGAGCCAGTGTGCTGCGAGGCATCAGAATGATGTCAAGTCAAAGCCCCCAGTTGAGGGGGGTGGGGTTCACCAGTGTGACCAGGAGTCCTGGATTGGCTGAGACAGTACCGGTTTATCATGTATGTACCGGTATCTATAGAGCGCACAGCTACTTCCCTGAGGTAGTGTCCTGGCGCTGTCCGTATACCGCTTAGGAACCCTTCCTGGTTTTCCCTGTGAGTGTCCACTCCTGGGCATCCCCAAGGTGAAACCAGGCATCCCAGCGCTTTTGGGGCCGTTGTGGAGATTAAGCAAGCTATTGCCCAGAGTTGCAGAGTGGGACCCATGATTAGATTAGGCACCGAGGCGAGAATTATCAGGTCCGAGGAAATTGAGCCCAAGACCCGCCGAGGCGGGTATTGAACCCTGGTCCCGGGCCAGACCTCTGCATCAGGGTCTGCGGCTCTAACCATTGAGCCACACTTCTCCACTTTTCATAGTCATCCTGCAGACTTTTGCAATCTTTGGTAAAAAATCCCAGGTTTTCATGTTTTTGATGTTAAAAGGTGAATACTAGCTCAGGTAACCTTCGTCCATATTTTGTAAACTGTCCGATTTCTGATTTCCAAATTTGGGTCACCTTGCCCTACTCTTACAAAATTCTAAAACAGATGCACCAGCTCATTAGGTAACACACAGATGTAGAGACCCTGACTGCAAGCTAAGGACAGCGGGATCACCAGTGTGCTTAGATTTGAAAATCTCCACTCCAGCTCCAGATGAACGTAGGGCACATTGTGCGCTCCCCTTCATACCAAGCAGAGCGACACTCCAACCTTGCTGACACCATACAGAGGAAAGCAGTTGGCCCTGACCTCAGACACCATGAGGCAGCTAGATGGGAGAAAAGGGGCCACAGAGCAGCCCCCCCCCCTTTCTCCCCACATAACGAGTGTAACCATAAAGCAAGCTTGTTTCAGGGAAACAGACAAAACTAAAGAAACACCATCAAAGCTAGCTCAAAAAGACATTTCCAGATACATAGGCGGAGTCAAGATTAGCCCATGCCAGGTACCTGAAAGCCATAAGGGAGGTCCACACTAAATTATATGCCACGTGCCGGGAACAAAGAGGTGCACACGCACCAAAACATGCTCACTGCATGTGGCAGACATTAGCCGCACCAGCAGCAATATACCCCCCTCTTCCCATAGGTTCCACTCATCTCTAGCGGAACTAAATTAGACAGGGCATAACAAATGCAACTGTGGGTATTAAAAAAAAATGTGGCCCTCGCCGGTAAAACATATACTGGAATGGCCACACAACAACTGGACCCTTAGCCACTGGGCAAAGTGCCTATGACAAAAACTAGCATTACCGTAAGACTCAGAATAAAGCCACTATTCCATCTCTATTTATGGTCATGAGACCTCCCCACAAACATACTTAGCACCAATTTAATCATCCAGTTAGGATTGAAGTGGGGGGATCAGTGGCTTATAATAAGATGCCATCTTACTCCCTGAAATTACTAAAACATACCACACAGGCGTCACGTTTTGGTGCCTTTCTATATCGCGATTAGTGGGGTATAGATCATACTGGTATGGTAAAAATACAGGGACTCGGAAAACCATTAATTACAATGCATGTGTAAATGATTCCAACTTAACTGTCAATGAAGTTTTTCATAACCAGGTAACAGAGAAGACAACAAAAGTGCATCAATGTGACGTGTCCTCAACTTCCACTAATAATGAAAGTGGAAAAGGGTAATTTCTTAACTCACACCAATAGAAGGAGGAATAACCCACAGCCTGTTTAACACCCGGATGGATGCATAATTCCTTTTTGTAGTCGAGCCCCTCCATGGCATTGACAACCATGAAATGAATACCACAAACATTTTCCAATTGGGAAGAAGAAACACATCCACTGGAAGAACACAGATGGCTCCGAAGGGAATCACACCTCGAACTATCATATCAGGACAATAGTTATGTATATTTCTGTGCATATGTAACCTCTGTCTACTATGGCTAATTCTAAACTTACTTACTATTTAGGAACTGCAGAGTTAAAAGAGAGTCACTAATGGAAAAATACAGCCCCTGTATAGGAACCTTTTGCATGTTGATTACAGTTACACTAAACCAAACATGAGCGTCCCAAACGCACTGCATAGAGCCCTCTTACATAACACCTGGTACCAACACATGACCTCAGTCAACTCCCAAGCATCAGCTAGGTCATATTACATCTGTTCGCCGATCCCACATGCAGTAGGCGCAGGTAGGCTTCACCTGTCCCAAGAGGTACCCCCCCAAAAAAGCCAAGTGCCTTATTCACCTTAACTTATGCAGGATAAGGGCCAAGATCCAGCCTATTAAGATAGGACCTCACAGGGTAGTTGTAAATCTGACATAAAATGACAACAACCCAACAGCGTTATACCTCTTCACTGACCTAATGATATCCAAACCAAGCTGGACAGGATGTGTAGGAAGGGCACCATAGTGAAAAAACTATTACATAGTTATAAAGAAATGATGGGTAAGGCAAAAACTAAATATTTAGAAGAAACTATTCTACAGTCGCCCAATAAGCTCAAAACCATATTTAGCTTAGTTAGAGATATGACCAACCCAGAGTGCGCAAAGATTAAAGTTCCAGCATCACAAGAACTTTGCGATGATTTGGGAGTCTTCAAGAAAGAAAAAATTAATAACATTTTAACTTTCCAGCACCCCCACTAGCCAGTTCCGGTCCCCCAGGTAGACACGGGCACCGAGTCACCATCACATGTTTCCATTGCCAACAGCCCGGGCATTACGCCAGTGACCCCCAGTGTCCCATGGCCCCGCGACTCACCACAACAGCTCCCTCAGCCCGACAGATGGCCAACGTAGCCCTAGGGGAGGAGATGGAGGACACCGAAGAGTGGGAACCTGTTGTCATGACCCTAGTCTCCCTAGGCGACCGAGAAATGGTTCCCGGAGCCCCCCTACCCGCTAACACCAAAAAGTACCGGCAGCGAGTGACGGTTAATGGCCACCGAGTGGAGGCCCTTCGTGACACCGGGGCGAGCATCACAGGTGTCCTCAGTCACCTAATCAACGAGGACCAAATCCTCCTGAATATCCTCTGCCCCATACGCTCCGCCGACAATACAGAGAGCTGGTGTAAAATAGCCTTGATACCATTCAAATGGGGGGGAGTGACAGGCAAGTTACGCGTAGCGGTCCGAACCGCACAACCAGTGGACTGTCTCCTGGGCAACGATCTAGAAAGTTCCCCGTGGGGACAAGTTGAGCGCACAACCCACCTGAGCTTGATGGGCCTACCCGAATGGGTGTGCGCCACCACGCGATCCATGTTTGCCCGACTGCCCCCCCTCGGGGAAGTCGAAGCCGAACCTCCCAGCCACACCCCCGGAGACGAAGACAGGGACGACCAAACCGAGCCCAACGGCCTCTCTCCAGGAGGAGAACCCGTCGCCGACGACGAAATCTTGCATCCCGATCCCGCACAGATCACTGAGCTAGGTGATCTGCCCGACTTGGCACAATGGCGTCACGAGGGGGGCCCCTCCCGAGAGGAGTTCTGCTGGGAGCAAGCCACCTGCCCTTCCCTGGTCGGACCCCGGCGACACGCCGAATCCCAAGCTGCGGGCGACCAGTCCGGAACCCATCTAGTCTATTGGGAAAATGACCTCCTGTACAGCGAGCAGAAGTCTGCCGAGCTAGGGTCAGCCCGGGTGCTGGTGGTACCCCTACGCTTCCGAGACTTCCTCCTGGGCCTGGCCCACGACGTACCCCTGGTGGGACACTTGGGCCAGGACAAGACCTATCACCGCTTAGTGACGCACTTTTATTGGCCAAAGATGCGAGCGAACGTAGAGGCCCACTGCAAGTCCTTTCCCACGTGCCAGGCTAGTGGGAAAAGTGGAGGAACGCGCAAGGCTCCCCTCCAGCCTTTCCCCGTTGTCAGTACCCCTTTCGAGCGGTTCGGGATCGACATTGTAGGGCCCCTAGACCCTAGAGCCTCTCAAGGTCACCGATTCATCTTAGTCCTGGTGGATCATGCCACACGATACCCCAAGGCCATTCCCCTCCGCACAGTCACAGCCCCCGTGGTGGGCCGGGCGTTGATGGGGATCTTTTCACGAGTAGGTTTCCCCCGAGAGGTCGTGAGCGACCGCGGAACGAATTTCATCTCCAAATATATGATGTCCCTGTGGCAACAATATGGAGTTTCCTACAAATTCACCACCCCGTACCATCCCCAAGGAAATGGCCTAGTAGAGCGGTTTAACCGGACTCTGAAGGGGATGATCATGGGTCTAGAAGAGCCCCTCCGGCGTAAGTGGGACGTCCTCCTCCCCTGCCTCCTGTTCGCCTACCGGGAAGTCCCCCAAAAATCCCTGGGGTTCAGCCCGTTTGAATTGCTCTACGGACATCCCGTCCGGGGGCCCCTCAGCCTGGTCAAAGAAGGATGGGAGACGGCACCCCGAGAACCACCCCCAGATGTGTTTAGATACATCCTAGCCCTCCGAAACCAGACTCGGAAGTTCTGAGCACTGGCCGAGGCCAACCTCGAGGCGAGCCAGGAGGAGATGAAGCGCTGGTATGACCAGAATGCCACTCTGGTCGAGTTTCAACCGGGCCAGCAGGTCTGGGTGCTGTCCCCGGTGAAACCCTGTGCCCTCCAAGATAAATGGACAAGGCCTTTCAAGGTCTTGGAGCGGAAGAGCCAAGTGACATACTTGGTGGACGTCCAGTCCTCTCGGAACCCCCTTCGGGTCCTCCACTTGAACCGCCTCAAGCCTCACTTCATGCAGACAGAGTTGAGTTTGCTCCTAGCCACAGACGACGGGGCGGAAGAGGAAAAGGAGCCTCTGCCTGACCTCCTGTGTGCCACGGAGAAAGTTGGCTCCGTAGAGGGAGTGAGCCTCTCTCCCTCCCTCACTCCCCTGCAACGTGAAGACTGCCGCCAACTCTTGGGACAGTTCTCAGACTGGTTTTCTCTGGTCCCCAAGGTCACCGACTAGTGTGTCCACGACGTGGACACCGGAGACAGCCCGCCGGTGCGACACAGAGCCTACCGCGTACCCGACCGAGTCCGGACCTGCATCCAGGCCGAAGTCTCAAAAATGCTCACCCTGGGGGTGGTCGTACCTTCCGACCGTCCCTGGGCCAGCCCGGTGGTACTGGTCCCAAAAGCCGCTGCCCCTGGTGTCGCCCCCAAACTAAGGTTCTGTGTGGACTACCGGGGGCTCAACGCAGTCACCCGAGCAGACGCCCACCCTAGTACTCGAGCAGCCCTGTGGCAGAGGACTCGCTCGCGGGTGGCACTTGAAATTTATTTTTAATACTTTCCTGCTTCCTTCGCTGATTACTAGCAGCCCAGCTTCTGCGTACCGCTGACTACGAGCGGAGGACGCTACTTTTTTTAAAAACCCCTCCCAACCCGCCCTGCTGACTCCGCCCACCCTCGTCACCAGCCTATTAAGGCTCTGCCCCCTTTTTCCCACTGTACTCGAGCAGCCCTGTGGCAGAGGACTCGCTCCCGGGTGGCACTTGAAATTTATTTTTAATACTTTCTTGCTTCCTTTGCTGATTACTAGCAGCCCAGCTTCTGCGTCCCGCTGACTACGAGCGGAGGACGCTACTTTTTTAAAAAAACCCTCCCAACCCGCCCTGCTGACTCCGCCCACCCTCGTCACCAGCCTATTTAGGCTCCGCCCCCTTTTTCCCACTGTACTCGAGCAGCCCTGTGGCAGAGGACTCGCTCGCGGGTGGCACTTGAAATTTATTTTTAATACTCTCCTGCTTCCTTCGCTGATTACTAGCAGCCGAGCTTCTGCGTCCCGCTGACTACGAGCGGAGGACGCTACTTTTTTAAAAAACCCCTCCCAACCCGCCCTGCTGACTCCGCCCACCCTCGTCACCAGCCTATTTAGGCTCCGCCCCCTTTTTCCCACTGTACTCGAGCAGCCCTGTGGCAGAGGACTCGCTCGCGGGTGGCACTTGAAATTTATTTTTAATACTTTCCTGCTTCCTTCGCTGATTACTAGCAGCCCAGCTTCTGCGTCCCGCTGACTACGAGCGGAGGACGCTACTTTTTTAAAAAACCCTCCCAACCCGCCCTGCTGACTCCGCCCTCCCTCGTCACCAGCCTATTTAGGCTCCGCCCCCTTTTCCCCACTGTACTCGAGCAGCCCTGTGGCAGAGGACTCGCTCGCGGGTGGCACTTGAAATTTATTTTTAATACTTTCCTGCTTCCTTCGCTGATTACTAGCAGCCCAGCTTCTGCGTCCCGCTGACTACGAGCGGAGGACGCTACTTTTTTAAAAAACCCCTCCCAACCCGCCCTGCTGACTCCGCCCACCCTCGTCACCAGCCTATTTAGGCTCCGCCCCCTTTTTCCCACTGTACTCGAGCAGCCCTGTGGCAGAGGACTCGCTCGCGGGTGGCACTTGAAATTTATTTTTAATACTTTCCTGCTTCCTTCGCTGATTACTAGCAGCCCAGCTTCTGCGTCCCGCTGACTACGAGCGGAGGACGCTACTTTTTTAAAAAACCCTCCCAACCCGCCCTGCTGACTCCGCCCTCCCTCGTCACCAGCCTATTTAGGCTCCGCCCCCTTTTCCCCACTGTACTCGAGCAGCCCTGTGGCAGAGGACTCGCTCGCGGGTGGCACTTGAAATTTATTTTTAATACTTTCCTGCTTCCTTCGCTGATTACTAGCAGCCCAGCTTCTGAGTCCCGCTGACTACGAGCGGAGGACGCTACTTTTTTTTTAAAACCCCTCCCAACCCGCCCAGCTGACTCCGCCCACCCTCGTCACCAGCCTATTTAAACGTCCCCCATGCGTCAGCGCAGCGGACGAGCGCAGCGGGCGCGACGGAGGCGTGCCGGAGTTGCGCCTGAGTGAAGCCCGTCTGCGCTCATCCGCGGCCGACCGGGGCCAGGGGCACGCGATGCTGCCGGTTTCATCACATATTTACCTTCCCAGCTATGTCAGCACTGGGCCCCTGGTTCTATCGACCTTTCCACTACGACCAATCTTCAATATCTTGGTCTTTACACCCCCCCACCCCACTCCCCCCCAGGGATTGTATCGCATCTAGCCTCACTATCTCTCACACCCTTCCCTATTCCCCTCTCACCCCCTGGTCCTCCTGTTCCTCGGTTTAACACTTCGGCTGCCCTCCTGAACACTAGGTCTGCAGTCAACCATCAATACGAACTATTTAACCACATCGACTCCCATGAACCAGATCTCTTATTTTTAACTGAGACCTGGTTCAAGACCGACTCCCTGCCCAACGTACTTGCCGCTCTACCATCTTCATACTCCGCCATTCGAGCGGATCGCCCAGAAGGCAAGCGGGGTGGAGGAGTGGCCCTAATAGCTCGTACTGACTTCAACTTTCAAGTTCTCCCATCTCCCCCTATCCCTGATGTGGACCACCTGGTGGCTCGCTCTACCTCACACCTGGCCCCCCTCACTTTTGTCCTAATCTACCGCCCCCCCCCAACCCACCCCTTCATTTCTTCCCAATATCCAGACCCTCCTGGCTACCTTGGTAATCAATAACTCTTCGGTTTTGGTCTTAGGGGACCTCAACTTCTGGCCTAGTGACCCTGCCGAAAGTCCCCAATCAAAGGAGTTTACCAGCCTTATGAACAGTTTAAACTTTCTGCCACTGATCCATAGCCCTACCCACATACATGGTCACACACTTGACCAAATCTGGTCACTGAACGTTCCGTCTACACCCCCCATTATATCTCCATGCTCGTGGTCAGACCATTCTATCATCCCGTTCTCCCTTGCCCTGGCACCCACGGTCAAACCCCCGCTTCCCAAAAACATCTGGGTTCGAAAATGGGGCAAAACAGACATGCCTTCTCTCTGCTCAGCCCTGGCCAAAACCAACCCTGATCTATCTGGCCTCTCAGCTACCTCTCAGCTGGCCGCTATTAACCACTGGCTTACTGCGGCGGGCGACGAATTCGCTCCCTTAAGGCGGCTTACAGTCAAACGGGCCCACGCAGCTAATCGCTGGTTCACACCGGACCTTAAGGTAATGAAACTAGCTGCAAGAAGGGCCGAGCGAGTTTGGAGAAGCACTTACAATCCCGCACAAAAGGCAACCTACTTGTCTGTCCTACAAACCTACAAAAAGGGCATTCTGGAAGCAAAAACTGAATATTATACCAACAGGATAATGACAGCCGAGTCCCAATCAAAGGAAATTTTCTCCACCGTCCACGAACTAGCATCATCCAGCAGAGCCACGGTCACCATCCCCCCTTCCCAGCCCCTCTGTGACTCGCTCAATGAGTTCTTTATAGATAAAGTGGTCACAATCAAACTCAACATCCCCTTGCCCTCCCCCACTTTCGTCACCCCGTCCCCACCCATCACTACTGTCAAGCTAACCAACTTTCCATTACTAACCAATGACACTCTCCTCCCTCTTCTCCATCGGGTCAAATCTGGCTCCCCCCTGGACTTCGCTCCTGCTCGTATTCTCAAAGAAATTTACTCAATATGTCCTACACCCCCCCTGACCCTCCTTAATGACTCACTCACACTCGGTTCTGTCCCCAGCCCACACAAATCGGCGATTGTTATACCAATCCTAAAAAAACGGACGCCGACTCAGCTTCCCCCTCCAGTTACCGTCCCATTTCACTTTTACCTTACCTTGCAAAAGTCCTCGAAACCCATATCACCACTACCTTGACCACCCATATCGAGGCAAATCATTGCCTCTCCCCTTGTCAAGCTGGCTTTCGCCCCATGCACTCTACAGAGAAAGTGGTCATCTCAGTAATGGACAAATTACGTGAAGGTATTGACACCAACCTTCCGCAAGCCCTGATACTCCTAGACCTGTCCGCCGCTTTTGACACGGTGGACCATTCCATCCTTCTTCACCGTGTCAGGGCGGCGGGCATAGAAGGCTTGGCCTTTTCATGGCTCGAGTCTTTTCTTGCTGGGAGAACTCAAGCGGTCCGTCTGGCTGGATACGCCGCGGCCTCCCGCAAGGTAGAGTGCGGGGTCCCTCAGGGCTCCTCACTTTCCCCCCTTTTGTTTAACCTTTATATCTTCCCCCTCATTTTTATGTTACAGCAGCTGGAGGTCACCGTGTTTAATTACGCGGATGACCTCCAGCTAATCTTCAACCTATCCCACTCATCTTCATCTGCTCTGAACGTCCAGACAGTAATGACGTTCATTCATGATTGGATGAACTGCAACCACCTCAAACTCAACCCGGACAAGACCGAGTTGGTTCTGACCGGAGGTGGTTGCAGTCCATGGTCCCCTTCCTTTTGGCCCCCTTCCCTTGGTGTTCCCCCACTCCCTGTGCCTAAAGTAAAAACCCTGGGGATCTTCCTCAATTCTCAACTCACCGTCCATTCACAAGTTAGTTCTGTGGTTTCCTCTTGTTTTTTCTCCCTTAGAATTATTAGGAAAGTTTCCCGTTTTTTTTCTTCCTCTGCTTTAAAAGTAATTGTATTGGCCATGGTATTGTCTCGTATAGACTATGGTAACATAGTCTATAATGGGGCCCCTGCCTACGCGATCCGTCGTTTGCACTTGGTGCAGAACCAGGCGGCTCACCTGATCCATGGCTTGCCCAAATACCATCGGGTCACCCCACTGCTTAAAACACTACACTGGCTCCCCATAAAAGAGCGCGCCCTTTTTAAACTTGGCTGCCTCACTTATCAGGCCAGATCGGGCACCGCTCCCGAATTCATCTGCTCTGCCGTTAAGTCTTATCATCCTGGCAGAGAACTTCGCTCCGCTTACTCGGCCCTCCTTGCCATTCCTCGTTTTAAAAAACAGAAAGCGGGCGGATCGAGTTTTGCTGTCTTGGCTCCCACCTTCTGGAACTCCCTCCCTGTTACCCTGCGCACTTCTCCTTCCTACCTTCTGTTTCGGAAGAACCTCAAAACCTTCCTCTTCGCGCAAGCCTACCTGACTTAGACCCCTCTTGTTGCTGCCGCCCTCAGTCCTCCATTAGCGCCATGAAACCGCCTGGTAAACGAGCGCTGTACAAATGCTTTTAAATTCAAATTTAAATTCAAATTCCCCGCGCAGATGAGCTCATTGACCGCCTAGGGTCTGCTCACTACCTAAGTACCTTCGACCTGACCGGCGGCTACTGGCAAATTGCGCTCACAGAGGGAGCCAAGGAGCGGTCTGCCTTCTCCACCCTGGACGGGCACTATCGCTTCCGAGTGATGCCGTTCGGGATGAAAAATGCCCCGGCCACCTTTCAAAGACTAGTAAATCGAGTCCTGGCCGGGCTGGAAGAGTTCAGTGCCGCATATCTGGACGATATCACGGTGTTCAGTTCACAATGGAAAGAGCACCTCCGGCACCTGCGGAGGGTGTTGCTGGCCCTGCGCCAGGCAGGCTTGACGGTGAAGGCTAGCAAGTGCCAGATTGGGCATGGGTCAGTGGTCTACCTAGGGCACCAGGTTGGAAGCGGGCAGGTCGCCCCTCTTCAGCCTAAGATCGATGCCATCTTGGCCTGAGAACCACCCACCACACAAACCAAGGTCCGAGCCTTCCTGGGCATCACCGGTTACTACCGGAGGTTCATAAAAAGTTATGGCAGCCTAGTGGGTCCCCTCACAGAATTAACCTCCAAGAACCAGCCCAAGAGAGTGCAGTGGACCCCCTCCTGCCAAGAGGCGTTCGTCGCCTTAAAGACCGCCATGTGTACTGCCCCCGTGCTTCAAGCCCCCGACTACTCAAAAGAGTTTATAGTTCAAACCGACGCTTCCGAGCATGGCATTGGGGCCGTACTGTCACAGCTCAACGAGAAAGGTATAGATCAGCCCGTAGCATTCATTAGCAGAAGGTTACTGCCCCGAGAACAGAGATGGAGCACCATCGAACAAGAGGCGTTCGCAGTAGTCTTGGCCCTCAAGAAGCTACGACCCTACCTGTTCGGAACCCACTTCCGAGTACAAACAGATCATCGACCCTTACGGTGAGAGGAGAGAACCCCAAACTGCTGCGATGGTCAATCTCCCTCCAGGGGATGGACTTCACGGTAGAACATCGCCCTGGTACTGACCACGCCAACGCTGACGGCCTCTCCAGATTCTTCCGCCTCAGCGAAGAGAACCCCTAAGAGGATGGGTAGTTCTCCCCGACTTTCAGATGGGGGGGACGCGTGTTAGACCCTGATTATCACGGCCTACCTGACCATTACCTCCATGATTCACACACACGACCCTGGATCTCCCCCCTCCCCCCTCGATCTTCCCGGTACCGGACACACCCAAACCCTATAGGCCCCCGGTGCCCATTCCCCTGCACCTAAGATGGCTGGCCCCAGCACGACATCGGCCCTAGATGCGCCATACCCGGCTGGGGGGTAGAGCGCTCCCCGTGAGCGAGAGAGGGAGGAGCAGTTCAATCACACCTCCCACCTTCCCTCGAGAGATGGGTTTAGATCGCCCATCCGGCCTCCCTGAGGGCTGGCTCCAAGCCTGCTGCATGTGTGGGATACCTCCAGACCCAACTTGAAAGGATGAAAGGGCCCGCGTGGGAGTAACCCCCAACAACTGGCCCCCAGGTGCTAAGACCTCTGCCTGCGAGGACTCCGGACATCAAAGAGGAGCAGTCCTATATCAAGGGGTGCTCTGGGACGATCAAGTTAGTTGTATCCTGGAACTACGAGAGCCCTGCTGACATCGTCGTGGCTCCTACCCGGCAGAGAAGGACTTCTGCCCGAACCCATCCGAGCCCTGCTGACATCGTCACGGCTCCTACCCGGCAGAGAAGGACTTCTGCCCAAAACCAACTGAGCCCTGCTGATATCGTCACGGCTCCTACCCGGCAGAGAAGGACTTCTGCCCAGAACCATCCGAGCCCTGCAGACGTGGTCGCGGCTCCCTCACAACCTGGAGAACCACCTGAGCCCTGCTGATTCGATCGCAGCTCCCTTAAGACCGTAAGAACTGCCACATCCTTGCTCGAGCCCTGTGGACGTGGTCGCGGCTCAAAGACTATCCTGGTCCGGCCGGACCCAAGATCTACTCGTATCCCCCGGCTCGAGGATTGAGAGCTGTGCACCATATACGCACCTGCATCTATCTTGAACCCTAAGACTGTCCTGCTACCCAAATCCCCTACCGAGACTCTTGGAGCCCTTGCTCTACTTGTACATAAGAACCCTGCGGATCATAAAGATCCATTTACTTGAGATATAAAGAATACGTTCTCCTGAAAACCTACAGTGTGGTGTCCCTTTGTCGAGTAGTGCGAGCTCAGCGCGTGCGATCCTAGATTCGAGACTCTCTCCCTGAAGGGTCTCCCGCCAGTGCTCGGCAGCGTTCCTAGGAGAGGTGGGTCACAGGGTGGTCAGGTACATATTCTGGCCTCCCCTGGGATCGCCCCTTCTAACACAGTGGCACAGTACCTAATTGCTGGAAAAAGGCAGTTGTTTCTCCCATATTGAAGAAAGCTACGCTGGACCCCCAGTGCCCCTCTAATTATAGACCCATCTCCCTGCTTCCCTACACGATCAAGATTTTAGAAAGAGTAGTGAGTAAATCCCTTTCGAAACATGCCGGAGAAAACAATCTTCTGACAAGGTCCAATTTGGGTTCTGGCCAGGACATGGCACCGAAACTGCTCTGGTGACTGTTGTGGATGACCTAAGAATGCGGACTGATAATAGTCAACAGCCATCTTAGTGCTGTTGGACATGTCAGCAGCTTTCGATACGGTCAACCATAGGATCTTGATCAGGAGGCTTGAGGAGTCTGGCATTGTGGGCAAGGCACTGGACTGGCTGCAGTCCTGTCCCTTAGACAGACAGCAGGCAGTGACCTTGAGGCCATTTCTCTCTCAGAATAGCCCAGTAAAACAAGGGGTTCTGCAGGGCTCGGTGATCAGCCCAATTCTCTTTAATTTATACCTATGCCCATTTATCTCTCTCATAAAATCTTATGGCATTAACGTGATAAATTATGCGGACAATACCCAACTTGTCTTCTCCTTTGATGGCAATAATGCAATTTCTCTGGGTAAATTCCCTAGCTGCATGTGAGACATAGCAGGCTGGCTCAGAGATAACTCATTACAATTTAATGGGGACAAGACAGAAGTATTTTGCTGTACTGCAAGCAAAGTTCCTCGCCCTCTGCCAGTAGATTTCTGGCCAGATTCTGCTAACAATCCTCCACTGCCTGTTAAAACAGCCCATAACCTAGGAGTACTGCTTGACAGTAATCTGCAATTGGATTCTCAAGTAGATAAAACTGTGAGTACCTACCTATCTCTGCTCTGAGTCCTTCGAAAAATACTTCCTTTTCTACCTGCCTCAGCTAGACCTCAAATGGTAAGAAGAATCATTATGAGCAGATTAGATTACTGCAATGCCCTTCTCCTAGGAGCACCAGCTTCATTGCTAAAAAAAACTGCAAAGGATACAGACTATTGCAGCTAAGCTTGCATTAAACAGACAACGTAGAGCATCAACCTCTCTTGCCTTAAAAGATCTCCACTGGCTGCCCATTGTGCAGCGAGTCCAGTTTAAGGCACTCTGTATCGTTTATAGAGCAGTACATAAACTGGGGCCTAAGCTCCTACAGAGAAAATTTCTATGGTATTCCCCAGCAAGAAGCCTGCGTTCCTCTTCAGCCAGTCTGATACGCAGTCCCATTGTAAATAAGGCTCGAATGGGGGGCAGATCATTTAGTTTTGTAGCCTCCCGACTACGGAACACACTGCCAATTCAGCTTAGACAAATGGATACTTTGCCCGCTTTATGAAGGAATTGAAAACAAGACTCTTCCCTAGAGATTAATTCTCAGCCCCATTCTTCACGCTCAGTGACATACAGTGTCTTTTTGGTAATCCCAGCACCAGGATACCCGTTGGGTGACAGCTTTGCTATAGAAGTCTCCCTTACATTACGTTACATTACCATAGGGGAGGATACTGTTTGGCCTGAGACTTTCCAGAGAAGAGATTTGTGGAAGTTTTCAAACCCACAAACAAATCCACTCCTGCATCCATCTGTGGACAGAGTGTAGCCCTTAGTGTATCTGGAGCACTCTTCTTTAACCACAAGTGGTCTCCCGACATGCAGTTCTATGAGTCGCATGGGGGCAGGTTCAATTAAAGTATAGCTAACCCATTTCAGGAAATCTGGGACACGAAGGTGAGTGGATACACTTGGCTAGAAGGGAAAGGTCAACCACTGATTTTATGGAAACTCACACTTTATTCCTTATGTTTCAGAGGAAAAGGAATGCTTCCAACAGGCACGAATGCTAACTGCAACGTGATATTGCATATTCCGGATATGCAACGGGGCACCTCCACGCTTACAGATTTCTACTGGCAGTGCGGCTAACACGCCTACACCCAACTGGTTCCTGGACTGTGCATCCTGGACTGTGCATCCTGGTGACCATGCACACCCCAAAACTGGTCATTTCTGGAGAAGAACTAACAGAGCTGGACCAGCAACCATTAAAGAAAAAGACCACCTTGCTGCACCAAGTTCGCAAGAAGAGAGTGGCGGACTATTTTGGCTGGACTCAGTTCAAGGACATCACAGAAGAGTTTAGACTGATCACAGAGGCACAGCTGGGATCAAGGGGGTCAATACCATTCTTCACCCAACAGACAAAAGCTGATTCCTGCTGGCTCCAAATAACTAGGTAGGAAAGGTTTAAGATGATGAGCAGCACTGAGCTCAGCCTCAATTCGTATAAGGAAGAAATGTGAGCCATCCGCCTCATGGTAATGCAGCATGAGTATGTGCTGCCCCTAAAGAAGGCAATGGAGGGAGGGGTCTGTGCCAAGATCAGCACTGCCTGCTGCACTTTCATTCCATGGAATGGCATGGACAATGAAACTTTGACTGTTGCCATCCAAGCACTGCATAATCAACAGAGAAGTATGCATGAAGAACGTAGTGCCCTTTAGCAGAAGTGATTTTCAAACTGGTTCTCCTGGCTCCCACGATGAGTCTCCGATCTGTGCAAATCACTGTTTCCAGTTATTGTTTCTTGTTGGTTTGCGGGGTCGTACAATTGGGATTCACTTCCTGTAAAAATGCAGTGCTTAAATTGTAATGGTACAAATGCATGAGTTAGATAGTGTAGAGTGGGAAATGTTATTATCAATATCAAAGTATTTATCAACAAAATGAACTATTGTCCTTATTAATAGAATCACCAGTTCCAACCTCCACATCTACCTCGACACGCAAGTATATAGTCAGGCAGGCCCTGCTATCTTGTCCAGGGATTACTGATTGGTGGATCACAGGTGGGAGGGTGTATAGCTGGCAGGCATACATGCGGGCAGGAAACGCTTGATCATTTCCACAGATAGGCGCAGCGACATCACAATGGTCAGGGGAGATTGCCCCAAATAAAGCACACTGGGGGTACGCACACTTCAGAAAACACCATAAAGTCAGGCGCCACAAGAGTTAGGAACACATAGCCAATCAAGATCTAGCACACATAATCAACATGCGCTCCCCAAGCCGGACATCTGGACATATTCACCACTGGCCACACTGTGTACATGCAAGGTTGAGACCCAACGGTAGTACCTATTGACTAATCATTTATGACTCCAAGGCAGCAACCAATATTCCTCACCATTTAGGTACGGCAGACATCTTGACTGGCTTGATGTAAAAATGTATATAAGACCAATGCGAACCCAATGTAAACTGAGACAGTCCTCACCTCTTGTGCCTGTAATTTTCTCCCGGACAAATTGTTTAGTTAAAGGTAACTGTTCCTGTGTTGCCAAAAGTCTCTTGTCTTTTGCTTTTTAAGGAATTCGAACCCGCGCAACACAGACTCACAGTGGCATGTGGAAAGAGGGCCTTAGAAGGTAGCTTACCCCATCCACAGGAGTGTTACGATGCATGCAGCGTACATATAGATATTTGTATATATACATGGAGCAACAATGATTAAAGAAAAGCATAATTCTGGCACACTGCACTGCATTTAACATTGCTGCCGCCATATTGACCCTCCTAAAAGCAATGAAAGGCGTAGGGCGCTTCCGGTGCCGCGACTGATGAGTGATTTCCAAAAATAGGGAGGGGAGTACATGCAATGAAACAGGCTTGCCTTATTTGCATGATTAAACCATAAATACATGATTAAATGTTTAATAAATGCTATCAATCTGAAAAATAATCACGGAACTTACCTTACCTGATCAGTAGTGTGTTGGAAGGTTTAACATTGTTAATGACCTGAAAGCAAACTGTTGTGAATGTTTATTGTACTTGTTCGGATCCTGCAGTTGGTGATGCTACTAAATTGTCAATTAAATTCTAGGTCTGGGGCATGTTGTGTTGCCATGGCTTGTTGTTCTAGCAGAGCTTAGGGGGAGTGTTTCTCTCAGAGGATTAACATTTTCATTGCCAAGGGTTAGTTTTTGTGTGTCAACACATGTCTGTATCCATTTAACATGGCCTCTCTCTCACTTAGTAGGACCGTGTTTAACTAACCATTTAGTTTGAAATGCATATACGCTTGCAGTGCGTGCACAATGTGGTAAAGGTAAACACCACACTGCGAAAGTATACGCATGAAAAATCTGCACCCATTTCGTATTGTTAATTGCTCCACCAAAATCCAAATACAGCATCAAGCCACCAAATCGTTGGGCACGCATGCATACATGCTAAAAGATAGATTCAGTCAGAGACTCCTTATTTTTTAAGCCAAAAATAACTTTCTTTTGGCTATCTCATGCCTGAAATTGCTTTGCCCTCAATAGAAGTCGATGGGGGGAAAATCTCCAACGTTCCACTTCTAAAATGTTGGCATGTATGTACATGCCACTTTTGACACGGCACTAGAAGCCTCTAGCAAGTAAAAAAAAAACATCTGACCCTCACATACAATGAAGCTTTTGCTGCTCTTCCATGTACACTGTTGGGATTGATTTAAATAATTTTAAAAGGTGGACTGTTTGTTTTATCACAAAATCACATTCATATTTTGTACACTGGGAGATTAAGTATTGAGCTCAGGATCACAGGATCCTCAGCCGACGCCAACCCTCAAATCTACTTCCCCACTTCCAAAGACTGCAACTCTGCCCGTAATCATATCTCCCTGCCTTTCTTGTGAGCCAAAACCCTTGAGACAGCTTCACAGCTAGTTGGATGTTGTTTTACTATATTTGGGGAATGAGGTGAGCTGGAGGTGGTTTCGGCTGTGCAGTTGACGGGGAGTAATTGTTTCTAATTTACTGAAAATTCGTGTTAGAGGCATGCATGGCATAAAGCCTGTGTAACATGTGGCACGTGTTGTAGGACCTATAAGTGTGTGGCCAAATCAAGTGGGGTCAAGGAGAAATTTCCCTGCTAGCTATATATTGTGTGCTCATATGTTTTAAATTAGTTTGCCAGATTGCTTTACTTTTTTTAAGATAAAGCATTCTTGTGCAATACCGCTGACGTATCAAGGACATGAACAGCAGCAAATGTGCAAAAGATTTACACCGTTAATTTTGGATGTTGTTTCACCACAATTCGGTGAATTAAGTAAGTTGTAGGAGGTTTCGGCTGCGCAGTCGATGGGGAGTTATTGTTTCTAATTTACTTAAAATTCGTGTTAAAGACATGCATGCTTCCGTGATTCATCTCAAGAGATAGGCTCCTTTTCAGTGTATCCATAATCCCACAAGACAAGACATGCTTGGGCTATTTTTACACCCAACTGACTTTTCCTCCCCGAGGCCTGGTGACGGGACTGACAGCTATCACATACACATGAATCCAGTCGCTTAAACTGAAAGAAAGCTACTGAAGTCCTCCCCCAGACTCCAGCCCACCTATCCAAAGATAATCAATAGGAGTTGCTGGGTGGAAGTGAAGAGGGCAGAGTTCACTCTCACACCCACTCCTACATTGTCCCAAATGGTCTGCCCCAGCCATTTTGATTAATTTAGATCTTTCAACCGAGCGCTGGGCCATGTAAATGACGTCAAAAATAAAACTCGATTGCTGCCAGTGACACACACCACGCCCACCATTGTGTCTCTACTGCCTTCCCTGCAGGCCGAAGGTTTCCTCGGCCAGCCAATGCAAACGCAGGTCCCAGGGGCCATTTGTCTCCCCCTCACCCAAAAACCCCCACATTTAGGCAACTTTGTCTCCCAGGAGCTAGCATAATTTAATGATAACTGCTCTGTGTTACTTCTAATCATTTGTTTATCCTCCAGGGTGGTATGGTGATGCCCACTGCACCTGTTAATACCAGCTGTCCTTGAGTCAGTCTAACATCTTGACAGGGGTCCTCCATTCCTCTGTTCATAGCTCTGAAACTCACCTTCTATTTAATGAGGCGCGTACTGAACTTATAATGGCAATATGGAAGAAGCCAACAAACTCTAGAGCTATATCAAGACTAGCAATAGCCAGAAGATAAACATTTGAACCAGGGAACCCTGCCTTCCTTTCAGCACATCTCATCTCCTGAAAGTCTGGTAGTCCTAGCTTCATGCTCATCAAAGCTGACCCCGGTATCAGTTCCACCTACCCTAGTGAATAGAGGGTCAAAATGATGGAACAGGAGGTTAAGAACATTTTCTTAGCATGGCATTGAAATATCGCAATGCCACTTGTTTGCTAGGAAGCTATATCCATGCTTTACTTGAGACTACGCAAGCTGTTACTCCCAACATCTTGGACGAGCTAAGAGTCCATTTCTCTGACCTCATAATAGATGGACACGCTTCTGCCAAGCACGTAATTAAGTCAGGAGTCAGGACTAGATACAGCAGATTCAGTGGCTAGAGCTATGGGCACATCCGTTTTCCTTCGTCACCATGCCTGACTTAGAAACTCGCTGTTTTCTCAGGATTTTCAAACAACTTAAATGGAACTGCAGTTTGATAGTTCGCCTATTTTTGGAGCAAAAGCTGATTCTGCTCTTAAAAGGTTCAAGGTCGGTAAGGTAACAACCAAATCATTGTTTCCCCACACTCCAATGAAAGATTTCTGATAGTTCAAAAGGTTTTGGGGATTTTGCCGTGGGTTCTACTTTTGAGGCAGACAATAACAACCTGCAACAACAACAGCAGTAACAATCCACCCCACTCTACAAGCAGCCTGAGGCCACGTTCATGGAAGACTTTGAGCCCTAACTATCTGTTAGACCTGACAGTCTTAGGGTTGTCTTTCTCCAAACTTTTTGCCTTCACCCTCCTATCTTTTAAATTAGATTTGCTGGACTTCGGACTCTCTGCACTTCACCACTGCTAACCTGTTCCTAAGGTGCTTGTGCTCACTCTCTAAAGCATGATAAGATTGGCCTACACCTGATTGGCATATTTAATTTACTTGCATGTGTCTAGTAAGGTGGTACCATATGCCCAGTTCCTGTAACTTAAAAGCTACTAGTGGACCTGCAGCACATATTGTACCACCAACTTAAGCAGCCACTTAAAACATGCCCCTGGTCTGCAATTGCATCCTGTCTGCAGTGTTAAACTGCCAATTTGATCTGGCACTATATACCCTTGATGATTCTAAAACTCCCTTTTTATTACATATAAGTAACCACTTGTGTAGGTCCTAGACAGCCCATAGGTCAGGGTACATTGCAATTAAATACGTGGGCATGTACTTGCAAATTTAGCATGTCCTGTTAGTGAGAAACTCATAAATTAGTTTTTCACTACTTTGAGGCCTACCACTACCATAGGATAACATTGGGTTAGCTTATTACATTTATTACCTACTAACTTTTGATTGGGAACAGGCTCAAAAGTCATAATTGGCATCTGGGAAATTTTTATTAAAAATCCTCTTTAATTGAAATCCCTGCATCGCTCATCGAACTGACGATGCATGACTCAACACCCTGCATCAAGGACATAAGATACAACTCTCTACGGGCCTATCCTGGTCCCTGTATCAGGCCTGCACGCCATCACTGTAGGCCTGAACTTGTGACTTTGTCCCAGTTTGACGCAACCAGTTATCCACAGTTGGCACTTTGTACTTCTGGGCACTATTTTACCTCAACCTTTAAAATTGCATATCTCTGTTTCTACTAATTGGATTTTTGTCGTTTTGGTGTCAAATTATTTATTAAAATCAACTCTATGTTTCTAAAGTGGTGTGTTGTTTTTCTGGTGTTGTGTTTTCACTTTATTGCTCTTTGTGTGCTGCATAAATACTTTACACATAGGATCTAAGTTTAGCCTGACTGCTTTAATGCCAAGCTACCAGAGTGTTAAGCACAGGTTATTTTATTGACTTTCGTGGTTTAACCTGACTGGGATTGTGGCTGATGCTGGAAAAGGGCTTACACCCTCCCCATCCAACAACCTAATTTCTCACACTATCCCTTCCTCCTCCTCCTCTACCTCAGCCACAACAGGGAAGCAGGCCTAGTTCTTCTTGCTCTACCAGTTGGAGGACTGGTGTTCACTTTTCTAAAAAAATGTCAGTCCATCACTACAGCCCTTTGGGTTTTAGAAATTGTAGAAATGGGTTACACTTTGGACCATTTGAAAATTGTCTAATAGTAACTTCAAACCCTTCTAATCAAGGGTGCAGGGAAATTGCTTTCTATGCAGGAACAGTCACAGGAATGCTATTCCAGGTATTTCATTATTCCAAAAAGGACAGCAGTCTTTATCCGATCCTAGACCTCAGGCTTTGAATGCGTTCCTCGAAAAGAAAAAGTCCAAAATGAGGTCCCTAGCTCAGGTGTAGCTTGCGCTGAATGTTGATGCGTCTGTCGATTTTCAGGATACCTATTTCCACATTCCTATTCTGCAGTAACACAGGAAGAATGTCTGCTTCATGGTGGGATCTGAACACTATCAGTTCACAGTCCTTTCCCTTGGCCTCACTTGCACACCACAATTTTTAACAAAGGTGATGATAGTGCTGGCATCAGCTCACCTCAGGAGGAAGGGAATTTCTGTTTTCCCTTACCTGGACCATTGTCTACTCAAGGTCAGGACTCCAGAATTGGGGTCTTACCACTTATCAGAGACAACTCAACTGCTGTACATCCTTGTCTTTTCAATCAACAAGCCTAAGTCTCACCTGGTGCCCTGTCACAACATACTGTTCATAGGGGTAGTATTGGATACCACATCGAATTGACCCTTCCCTCCTGCTTCTGAATGGAGCAATCATTCCAGTCCTGATGGTCCTACGCCTTCTAGGTCTGCTAGCCTCCTGCATTCTGTTAGTCACACATGCACACTGGCATATGAGGGCCCTCTAGCCATGTCTCCACAGACAGTGGTTCCAACTCAACAGAGATTCTTATGCATGCATGCATGCATCTGGAGTGTGAGCAACAACCTGACTCAAGGGAGACCGTTTCTGCGGCCACAGTGATCACACATGCCTCTACCATATAGTGGGGAGTTCCTTTGGAGGAACTGGAGATCGTAGGCCTCTGGTCTCCAGAAGAAAAGATGTTACAAATCAATCTGTTGCAATTGCGGGCAATATGTCTGCCTCTCCAGGCCTTACTCCCTTACCTTCATAGTCTGTCTGACCAGAACTTAAAGGACAATATGACTGTGATGTGGTGCATCAACAAACAGGGAGGAATGGTGTTGTTTCGTCTCTGCAGAGAAGGTCTACAACTCTGGTGCTTGTCTCAGGACCATCAGATTTGCATAGTAGCAAATCACCTGGCTGGAGTGGTCAATGTACGAGTGGACAGTTTCAGACAACGCCATCTGGCAGGCCACTAGTGGCGTCTTCACCTATAGGTGATCTTAGACATCTTTCAGTTATGGGGAGTCCTCATGTGGATCTATTTGCCACTCACGAAAATGCTTACTGCCCGAAACTCTGTGCCCTCCAGTGTCCCATCCAGGGAGCATTAGGAGACGTATTTCACCTCAAATGGACTGCTCCACTCCTGCACACTTTTCCTCCCATGCCCTTATTTCCTCGGGTGTTGAGGAGGATTCACTTGGTCCAAACCCAAGTAATCCTATTCACTCCAGACTAGCCAAGAAGGATGTTGGATGCAGAATTTGTTCACCTGTCCTTGTGCTTCACACTCTCTCTCTCCCAGGATAGACTTCCTGTCTCAGTGATAGAGGCAGGTTGTATACCCCTACCTCCCAAGCCTACGCATACATGCCTGGAGATTGAGTAGGGCAGACTGAATTCAATCTCTTAACCTCATGAAGTGGTGGACTTAATTCTCTCCTCCAGGCGTCTTTCCACCAAGACGGTTTTTCTAGCAGATAGGCCAGATATGTAAAATGATGTGGTGAAAAATCCCTAGATAGCATCAAAGCGCATTTATCTAATATACTCTGTTTCGCCCGTTAAATGTTACTTGTCAGCCTAAACAACCTTTCTACTTTTACCCACCTTTCTATGTATACCTGATCAATTCTCTCTATTTCAATCCCTCGTTGTCTTATGTTTCCTAATGGGTCTGACAAACAAGTATCCTCCTCCTCCCTTTATCACGCAGCAATAGGACCTTATTTAGTCCTTACATGCCCATTGTTTGCTCCTTTTGAACCCATGTGTAGCTGCTCTTTACAGTTTCTGCTTTCGATCTATTTGCCATGACAGCAACTTAACATATTAGCGAAATATTGCCTTTAAGTGTGAAACCACCTTTTACAACTTTCTTCCCTCACAAACTGTTTTTATGAACCACGGCTGCCTTCTTGCCAAAAGCGGTTACTCCTTTCCAATTAGGTCAGTCCACTACACTTTCCACATTCTATCATCCTCCTCACCCCACTATGGAGGAAAAAAGACCACAGATTTGGCCCCAAAAGATTTTACATAGACCGAACCCATGAGTTCAGAGTTGATGGCCAACTATTCATGAGAAACTGAAAGGCAAGGCAGCTCACAGAAGGACACTGTCCAAATGGATCATCTTGTTTATCACAATATCCTATTCCATGACGCACAAGGATCCACCTGAAGTATTCATGCTCATTCTAACAGAGCCAAATCCTCTACTTCTGCCGTGGTTACAATGTTTCAATAACAGATATATTGAAAGCAGCAACTTGACCCTCTCTTCACACTTTTGCAAAACACCACTTTTTAGATTCTGAAGTTAGAAGGGAGGGTCACTTCACTTGCTCAGTTCTACAAGACTACTTGGTCTAGTGAGCCATGCACCCAACTACGGGTGTGGTATTGCAAGGAGATGATATTCAAAAGGTGTGATATATGCAGGTAGATGTATCCATCAGAAGATCAAGTTTAACCCTGGGTGCAGTAATATGCTACACTCACGGAGCGTGCGTTGTTTGCGCTACTATGCACTACGCGAATTGCACGTAGCACAGCGCAAAAAGACATAGCGGGTATTTTTTGCTTGCTCCTGGTCCTCAAACACGTAGCGGGCATTTTTTGCTTGCTCCTGGTCCTCAACGTCAAGTTGGCGAGAGTGAGTGAGCAAAATCAACATCCTGGCGAGACATTTTTCCTCGTTCGCAATCAGCAACATCAAGTTGCCGAACCCGAGAATGGAAAATAAACCTCACGGTGGGATTTTCAACGCGGGGAGGTCAGGTTTCTCATTGCGAGTGCTCGCGGATGCCCGCGACCGCTCGAGATGAGAACTACCAGTCTGCGTTGAGAAAGCTGTCGTTCGAGTACAAATCTACTTGAGCGGCAGAAAATTACTGCTTGCACTGTGCAAGATGCCGTTTGCAATGATTGCACAGTGCAGACAAGCATTCAGCACTGTGCAATCAGTGCAAACAGCATTTCCCTAACGTACTACGCAGTTCGCATAGCATGCTAGTGCGAAGTGCACTTCGCGTAGCTACGCGTAGCGCTACCACGCAAACTATGCCCAGGGTTAATCAAGTTACATACCTTTGCTAGCAGCTTTTCTGGTGGATACAAGATCTACCTGCATACTCATCACCGACCCACCCTCCTCTTAGTCGCATGGTCTCCTTATCTAAGCGTCATATTATGATTTAACGTTTAATTACATATTTCCCATAAACATCATTTCAATGTCCTATGCATTCTAAAAATTACGAGAAGTGCACCAATCTTAGTTGTATTATTATCATATGTTAGCCTTGAAAGCATTTTGAAAAAAATGCATGGTAACCTATTTCAGCACGTTGATGGGGTGCTTTATGACTCTGGTGACGTCATGCGGTGCAGCGTGTAAATTCGAAGTGGAGCCGGTGCCTCCTACCAGCACAGGAGAGCTATTGGAAAAGAGCTTTGGGATTCAGAATGGTGCCTGGGACATTCAAAAGGTGAGGTGTGTGTAGGAAGATCTTGTGCCCACCAAAAAAAGCATTTCTGGAGGAAAGTAACTTGTTTGTACAGTGCAAACCCAGCTGAATGACAGCAGAGAATTGTACAGTATCAATGGCAAAGATACAGTTAACAAGGGATTGGAGGTATATCCATGTTTTCAGAGCAAAAGTGGACTGTTACTGCATTACCATGTAGTGTTGTTAGGAAAAGCTGAGCTTTCAACTCTGTTCTAAATTGAAACAGGGTTGGGCCAGTCCCAAGGAATAGAGGGTTGTTCTTCCAGATACTTCGTGTTCGACATTTGCCCGTTCTGCAAGGTCACCTCAGATAATTTGTTTGGCTTTTTCTTGAACCTTATTTTTGATGGCTATAGAACTCTGTGGATTTCGCCTACTAACCAGTGGTAAAGTGGTTGCACTCCTCCTTTAAACATGAGGAAATTGGTGCATATTTAACTTACCTTTAAGTCCCTAGCATATGGAACCAAGGTTTACAAGGGCCTCTCAGTTAAATGTCACAAGTGGATTGCAGCACTCATTGTCCCATCCACTACAGTTGCCTGCAACAATAGCCTTGCGGTTCAGGTTTTACCTGCATTTAGAACTGTCAAAATTACCCCTTTTGAAAGGCCTAAACCTTTGTTTAAATATTTATAAGCCAACCGTAAGTAGGCCTTATTGCCCATGAGGCAGAGTGCATGGTATTTAAAAGTAGAATATTTGAAGGCTTAGGGGTCGATTCCGATCCGGTAAAATCCCCGTCCGTACGATTCGTATCCGGAGCCGTTTCCGTACGACTCGTACGGACGCCGTACGACCGGACGATTTCGATCCCGATCGTCCGAACCGGGCGCGATTCGTACGGTACACGTCGATTCGTACGGAAAAGCGCACGATCACCTACACACCGTACGGCACGTACCCCCCATGATCGCAGGGGTACGCGCCGTACCCCTGTGATCATGCGGGGTACGTGCCGTACACCCAGCGTACATGGGGTACGTGCCGTACACCCACCGTACATGGGGTACGGTGCGTACCCCATGTACGCTGGGTGTACGGCACATACCCCGCATGATCACAGGGGTACGGCGCGTACCCCTGCGATCATGGGGGGTACGTGCCGTACCCGGGGGGGGGGGCGTTCCGTACCTGTTTCGGCGCGAACTCTGCATTTACGACTGTTTTCGGCTCCCGTAGGAAAAGGGTTGTACGGTGCGTACCCGACACGAATCGTACTTGCTGGGTCGTAAAAACCAGCCGCGAACAGTAGTGATGTCGTGTACAGCGGGTTCCGAGTGAGACTCGTACGGAGATTTGAGTCGTACGGAGTCCTGTACGACTCGTACGGAGTTCGGCTCCTGGTACGGATCGTACTTCGTCGTACGTACGGGACGTTTACGGGTACGATTCGTACGGGGAAAAAACGCTCCGTACGACGATTCGGAGCGCATTTTACCGGATCGGAATCGACCCCTTAATGTTAAAACATGTTCTTACAGAGAAAAAACCTTAAAATCTATTTTTACTGTTGCAGGGTTGGCTGTTAAATAGGAAAGCACCGGTCTACATTATTAAATACTAATACTATATCTCGGGAATGAGACTAGCTAGAAATATAATGAAACAACAATTTTTAATAGTTATTCAAATCAAATTCAATGGTGATGCCAGATTTTTTTTGCTATTAGAGAAAAGTAACTTTTAGAAAGTTATCTTTGCCCTGCATGAAATACCTGGTAAATCTGCATTTTGCTCTCCAACTTTTGCCAACCAGTAAATAGCATTTAAATAGGCATAGATGTTGCGTGAACAAGGAGCAAACAACAGGCTGACCTAAATGGACAGAGGTTATCTAGCTGAACTTGACAAACTATGCAAAGGAGGCGTCAGGTTCTTTTTTGGAACTAAAGTGTCAAGTCTTGCTTGAATGCCACATCCTGCTTGACAGGTCTGCTAACATTGAAGGGAAGCTTCAAAGAGGCCTCCCCTGCCACAGGCAAATGACACGTTGGCAGGATCCTTCTTTTTGTCCCCACCAGCCAGTAGGCCTTAATTGCAGTGGGACTCTTTTGACATTACAGTGTCACAGCCTGCTGGGTTTACATATAACATTTGGGACACACTTCAAAGGAGGAAAACAGAATGTCAAAACAATTTGTATCTATCCACTGTCTGGTTGCTAAAAACTCAGGTGTGTTCTAACAGACTCCTGTCTCTGAGTTTATTGGGGGCAGGGATTGCCTAAAACTGGATTTTAGTGTTACATGCGGGAAAACACTGGGATCCCCACACAGACACACATCCAGCCCTCAGAGCCCGATTGTATTGTGGTCAAAGACTTCCATCATCTTGAAATGCCCAAAGTGGGCAGCGTTGGGGCATCTGCAGGAGTCATTCCCACCCACTAGTTTGTGCCAGGCAAGAATGTGGCATTTCCGGTCACTCACCTCATATAACTCCTAGACCCCTAAAAAAACTAAAGAGGACTCAACCTGCTGTCTGAGACCTAAGCAGGGCCAAGAAGATTGGATGTGCTCTCCCTCTTGAACCCAAGACAAAGAAATGGACTCCAAGGGTCATAAGGCTGATCTCCTGTTGAAGCTACATGAATACAACAAGCTACAAGAGTCCTTTCCCGCAACTTTCTACCTGATCAGTGGCAACCTGATCTGGACAGTACTCTGCATGATATCCAGTGAGTCTCTAAGTGCCTCCCCGAGGCCCTTGGCGATACACAGCAAGTCTTTAGGTGCCTCTCCTGAGGGCTTGGGGAGCTTTTGAAGTGTACTCTTGTGGATTGGGGTTTAAAGGGCTAAAGTCAGAAGGTATAATCTTTGACCAGAATGAACCTACTTAGTGAATGCGATCCACGCTCCATCATGGTCAGTGTCAAACTGTGTCTAGATCCTGTTCTACCTTGACCATTGACTATCATTGTCACTTTCTTCTTCTTGGTGCTATTTCTACTTAAAACTTCACAAATCCATATCACTGGTTCCGGTTAATGTTATTTTTGTAATTTTAATATCATTTTGTTTATGATTATTTTGGGGATTTTTTATTTTTATTTTGACTTGATTACTGTTTGTATACTCCTGTATTTACACATTGCCTTTAAGTTAAGTCTGTCTGTCCTGTGCCATGTCTACCAGGGGTTGAGCCCAGGTTTATTTAGTGGATTTAGTAGGTCAGCCTAACAAGGACTGTGGGTATAACCTGAGGCTAATAACCACATTTTTTACACTGGGTGTATACATGGAGAAGGCCTGTGGGCTTGTTTTTTTCTTTTTGACACTTCTTTGCCTCCAATTCTGCCTGCTGATAGTCAACAGAGGGGGTGAGATTTCTGGGAGGAAGCTGGCTTGGTTGTCTTGGCAATGCATTCCTTGGAGGGGAGAATCTTATCTAAGGTGAACCAGAATAACTTGAGTGAAAGCTGGGGTATGACCGGTCGAGGTTCATGTAGGTGAACTAGGTTTGCTCTAGTTTTTGCTTCATTTTATATATATATCTGGCAACTACTTTCACAATTTCAGATTTAGTGTGTACAATATTTCTAATATTTGAGTGGTTGACGCTCTTATATAATGTCGTAACAGTACTTTATTCAGCAATGGGGAACTCTTCATATGTCAGCAGATCTGTGGCTGGCAAGGTGTACCAGGACACGGGTTGCTTGGAATTAAACCTCTGCATGAAAGTTTGTACAGATGCACAGCTTAGTGGCACAATATTTGCCATTTTGACTCTATGATCTGTAATCTTGTGCCACCAATCGACATAACGTGAGCCAACAAAATCAATACTCATTGGAGCATCTGTGTCAGGCTGAAGACTTTGTGTCACATCAATTGACGAGAGAACACAGAGGAAAAGGTCCAGCCCCCTCCTACTTTAAGGCCAGGAAATAGGATCACTGAGATAATATCGACTGACAGAATATCGACTTGCAAAAATATCGAGGAAAAAATATCGACAGACAAAATATCGAGTTTGTATCTACAAACAGGTAAGTACAAAAATATCGAGGTCAAAATATCGTTTACAAAAATATAGTTTTAAAAAATATCGACTTTCTTAAAAACAGTGTTAAATTTAATTAAAATTAAAAATTAATTAGTAAAATATACTTAGAAATACTTAAATTAACTTATAATAATGAAATAATTAAAAAAAATTACAATCATATTTGTTAAAACATATATATGTATTAACATAATATAATTAAATAATATCCAATATTATTACCGTACGATAGCAGAAGTGTAAAAAATACTATTCCCACTCCACAGAGTGCAACTGTAGGGAAAGCGTTGAATAGCGTAGGGGTAAAAATTACAATTCCCACTCCAGTGGGTGCAACAGTGAGGAAAGCGTTGGATAGCGTAGGGGTAGAAATGACTATTCCCACTCCAGTGGGTGCAACAGTAGGGAAAGCGTTGGATAGCGTAGGGGTTAAAATTACTATTCCCACTCCAGTGAGTGCAACAGTAGGGAAAGTGTTGGATAGCCTAGGGGTAAAAATTACTATTCCCACTCCAGTGGGTGCAACAGTAGGGAAAGCGTTGGATAGCGTAGGGGTTTAAATTACTATTCCCACTCCAAAGAGTGTAACAGTAGGGAAAGCGTTGGATAGCGTAGAGGTAAAAATTACTATTCCCACTCCAGTGGGTGCAACAGTAGGGAAAGCGTTGGATAGCGTACGGGTAAAAATTACTATTCCTACTCCAGTGAGTGCAACAGTAGGGAAAGTGTTGGATAGCGTAGGGGTAAAAATTACTATTCCCACTCCAGTGGGTGCAACAGTAGGGAAAGCGTTGGATAGCGTAGGGGTTTAAATTACTATTCCCACTCCAAAGAGTGCAACAGTAGGGAAAGCATTGGATAGCGTAGAGGTAAAAATTACTATTCCCACTCCAGTGGGTGCAACAGTAGGGAAAGCGTAGGATAGCGTAGAGGTAAAAATTACTATTCCCACTCCAAAGAGTGCAACAGTAGGGAAAGCGTTGGATAGCGTAGAGGTAAAAATTACTATTCCCACTCCAGTGGGTGCAACAGTAGGGAAAGCGTTGGAAAGCGTAGGGGTAAAAATTACTATTCCCACTCCAGTGGGTGCAACAGTAGGGAAAGTGTTGGATAGCGTAGGGGTAAAAATTACTATTCCCACTCCAGTGAGTGCAACAGTAGAGAAAGTGTAGGATAGCGTTGGGGTAAAAATTACTATTCCCACTCCAGTGGGTGCAACAGTAGGGAAAGCGTTGGAAAGCGTAGGGGTTTAAATTACTAGTCCCACTCCAAAGAGTGCAACAGTAGGGAAAGCGTTGGATAGCGTAGGGGTTAAAATTACTATTCCCACTGCAAAAAGTGCAACAGTAGGGAAAGCGTTGGATAGCGTAGGGGTAAAAAATACTATTCCCACTCCAGTGGGTGCAACAGTAGGGAAAGCGTTGGATAGCGTAAGGGTAAAAATTACTATTCCCACTCCAGTGAGTGCAACAGTAGGGAAAGCGTTGGATAGCGTAGAGATAAAAATTACTATCCCACTCCAGAGAGTGCAACAGTAGTGAAATTAAATACTTCATATATTATTTCAATAAATATTAATTAATATCTATCAAAAATTGATTAAACGTAATTACTAATTTAATATAATATAATAATTAATCAATTAAAATTACAAATTAAAATTAATTATTACAATTATTTAACTATTAATACTATTTAATTACTAATTAACAATTAATAATTTAACATTTAAAAATTAATTTACAATAAATTCAAATTAAATACAATTAAATAAATTGTTTTATTTAATGAATTAAAAATAAATTACTTCCCATCCTATTCCCCTATAAACCCACAACCCACTACAGAAAATAATTTATTAAATTAACATAATTAGCAATTAATCAATTAAATAAAATTAATAAGCAATTCTAATTTAATTAATTACCCATAAAAATTAATTAACAATTAATTCTAAAACAATACCAATAAATATGTTAGCATATTTAATTAATTATAAATAAATTACTTGCCACCCAATTCCCCTATAAACCCACAACCCGCTACAGAAAATAAATTAGTAAAATTAACCTAATTAGCAATTAATCAATTAATTTAAATTAATTGCCAATTAAAAGTTAATTAATTACCAAATATAAATTAATTAACAAATAATTAAAAATGAATAACAATAAATAAATTGACATATTTTATTAATTATAATTAAATTACTTCCCACCCTATTCCCCTATAAACCCACAACCCGCTGCAGAATTAAATTACGCAAAAATTAAAAAATAAAAATTTCATTAATTAAAATTATTTATCACATAAATACACACTTTTAACACATATAATAACATACAAAACAGTATAAAAAATGCAATATTATCACAAATTCGATAATTTTATTAACCTATATTATATACTTCGATATTTTAAATGTCTATATTTTTAACATTCGATATTACATTACTTACCTTAAAAACGATATTTTTGATGTCTATATTCTGTCCAGTCGATATTTTGTCCATTCGATATTTAAAACTCGATATTGTGTCCAGTCGATATTTTGTAGTCGATATTTTGACTGTGCACCCAGGAAATAGTGTGGATTTGGTTACATTGTTGGAATTTGAGTGTGTTGACCAATTATTGACACTTAAGAGGAGGGACAGATGATATGGTCACTTCAATCTTCTCTAGGTAGGATTTGTTTGCCATTGTGCACTTGTCGCCCCATTTACCTGCCTACACAAAAGGTATTCTTGTAGCTACCTGGCTTGAAAATTGGAGTCCACATCCAACTCCACAGAAGGCTGCTTTTCAGTGTGCCAGATTTGGGAAAAGCCACTGAAATGGTCTTCCTCCTAAATATGCTACTTGACAAGATTTTTAATTAAGCTCAGTACTGAATTGAGCACCAGAGACTTGCTGTTAGGACTTGTACAAACCATAACACTGTATGTGTCCCCACTCCCTCCATCTGGAATGCAGTTGTGCCCAGACAACTTGCCTGTTTGACAGATGAAGAGGTTCTTGAAGTGACAGAAGGATTCTCAACATGAGGTACCAAGTGAAATCTGGAGGCGGCATTTGCTGCTACGGTAAAAGGAAGTCATGTTGGGGGAGCAGACCCAGTGGCCATGGGGAGAATGACAATATTCTACAAAAGTCCAAGTTATGAGCTCTGGAGTATTGTATTTTTTGGGTTGTCTTGCTTCTGTGCATCGGAAAAGGATATGTGTCCCCTAAACTGTACAACTGCATTTTCTTTTTTTTTTTTTTTTAGTTCTCATTTAAAGATAACATGCTCCGAAAAACAAGAGAGAAGGTTTCTCTGGTCCCTTCTAGTGTGTGAAGGATGGTTTTGAAATTACCGGTCTGGTTTCACCCACAAAGAGGAGAGAAGGATACTATGTATCTCCAGAACCGCACCTTCGACTACTTATCCGGGTTCCAGCCTCAGTCTTGAGAGTCAGGCGGTCAATATAGTCCCACTTTACAGTGAGTGGCCTATTAGACCAGTCCCCTGGACTTTGTCTAAATCATCTTACTAATCATAGGACCCAGGAACATGTATGTCTAAAAGAAATCAAAGAACATAAGTAAAGAGATTAAAAATCCATAGACTATATTATATATGTCTCGCCCCTGTCTCCGCCCAATTATCCCAGATTTCCCAATATTTAATCTTTTTCGTGAGATTGCCTGCTTGATCCAAACGGGCTACCCTCTGAATGGAATGAATCCATTCATTGTCCGTAGGAAGGCATGGTAATATCCATTTAATGCAGAGTTCCCTGCGGGCTAGGAGAATCAAGATGAAAAATAGGGCTTTATGATTTTTTGTTAGTTCCCGTTCATCAACTTCACTAGGAGGTAACCCAAAAATTACAGATAAAGTTGTTAGTTTTATATCTAGCCCCATAATATCTGATATGGTCTTACCCACTTTATTCCAGTATGCAGATATTACCGGGCAGCTCCAAAACATGTGAACCTCATTAGCACTATCTTCTCCGCATTTGGGGCATTTCTTAATCTCCCGGTTTCCCATCTTCGATATTTTCTACGGGGTCCTTATAAGCTGTAAAGAGGTGATTCTTTTTTAATGGTGCAGCATTTATATAAGATCAAAGAAGTGACATAGATACTTGCCCAATGGTTTCAAGCTCTTTATCTGGCAGGTCCTTCTTCCATATCTCCATAAATGAGACCTGCTCCTCTTCTCCATTTTGGGCGAGTAACCAGTACCAAACTGACACCTCTTTTACCTTGATGCCACGGGTACAGATCTTTAGTGCTATGTTCGGGTTCCCTTTCAATTCTTTTTCTGATGCTTTAGTCCAACACAATAATTGATAATATTTAAACTTTGAAATCAGGTTTCCAGTTATAGCTAATAAGTGTGGCCAATAAATAAGCTCTGCCTCAATTAGAAGTTTTCCCCAGGGGTTAATCCTGTATCTTCTCAGAGGTGCCACCAGGGCATCTATCAAACAATATGGTGTCCCAGGAGAGTCTCAGATCGGAGTAATGTCATTATAGTATGGAATTTTTAGAAGACGACTCACTTTTGACCAAAGTTTTACTGAAGTTATCAGAATCTTCAATGTAACTTTTTAAAAAAAATTAGGATTACCAAATTTTAAAAGGAAGCCCCCAGCTTGTTGAAAGAAATCCCTTGTAATGGCTTTAAAGAGGGGTGAGAACATACAGTCTTCCAGTATCAATTGTCTAAAGTTTTTTAACTGGAATGCACCCGTATACAGATATGGATTGGGGCTTGCAATCCCTCCATATTTCTTTTTCTTTCTAAGTTTTTTCTGGGCAATCCTTGGGCACTAATTACCCCAAATAAACCTTGAAAAAAGTCCCTGCACCTTCCTGAACCAGATTTTTGGGAACTCCAGGGGGATAGTATTGAACAAAAAGGTATATTTTGGTAGGATCCAAATTTTTACTAATTTGGATTTACCCAAAAAAGAGAGAGACAGAGCCCCCCAGGATTGTAATTGGGAGCTTATTTCTTTTGTTACCTTATCAAAATTGACGTGTGCGATCTTGTCAATGTTATGGACTATCTGAATTCCCAAGTATCTTATCACTTTCTTTTCATATAGGCTCTCAAAATCCGTATTCCACTTCATTAACTCTGTTTTTTGTTGGTTGAGAAGATACCCTGAAACATTTCCAAAGTCCTCTATCTCTAACCATATTTCTGAGTAGAATTTTTCTGGATTTCCTGTAAACACCACAAGGTCGTCTGCATATAGCCCTATTTTTTTCTCCCATCCATTATTTCTAAAAGGGATCATTTTCTGTGATACTCTTAATTTATAAGCTAGAGGCTCGATATACATATTATAGAGTATCGGAGAAAGGGGGCACCCTTGTCTGCTTCCTCTTTTAATCTGTATCGCTCTTGTTAGATTCCCATTAACCAAGATTTTAGCTGAGGGTTTTTTATAGATGGCTTTAATTGCTGCTATACATTTTTCACCCAGATCCAAATGCTTTATTACTTTGAATAGAAAAGTCCAATTAACTCGGTCGAAAGCCTTGGTGGCATCAAATGTCATTACTGCCAGGGGGGACTTGTACATTTGGGCCATATCTATAGCTCCAATAAGATCATAAGTTAGTTCCCTTAGCTGTCTCCCCTTCATAAATCCTTTTTGGTCTGGGTGGATAAGTGAGCCTATGACTTTGTCCAATCGTCTGGTAATAATCTGCGTATAGATTTTATGATCGCAGTTTAAAAGCGAGATTGGACGATAGGATTTACAATCACGTGGATTTTTATTAAGTTTTAAAAGGATTGTGATTGTTGCCTCTTCCCAAGAGATTGGAGGGCTATTACCCCCTGTGAAGAGGAGTTGAATAGTTGAAGAAGAATAGGTGTTAATTCATCCTTTAAAACATTATGAATCTCATTTGTGATAGAATCTGGGCCAGCAGCTTTTCCTTTTTTTAAAAAAATTAATAACTTGGGCTACTTCCTCAAATAATACAGGACCATTTATATGTTCTTTATCTTCTTGTAGTAGAGTGGGAAGATCTATCTCGGATAGAAATTGGTCCATACAACCATCATCTATTATCTTATCTTCTGAGTAAAGTTTTTTTTAAAAACTGAACAAAGGCTTCCTCAATTTCAGCATCCTCTGTAGCTATACCACCATTATTTGGGAAACGTATATCTTTTATCCAATTTCTTGTCTGGTCCATCTTTATTTTCCAGGCGAGGAGTTTACTAAACCCTTACCCATGTTCATGGTGTGCAAGTTTACTGGCGTCCAATTTTTTCATTTTATTATAGATTCTAAAAAATCAGCCAGTTTACATTTAGCAGATGTTAAATTACTTAGAATGGTCACATTCTCCTTGTCCCTCTTAAGGCTCTCATTCAGTCTGTGTATCTCATTTTCGAGCTTTTTATTCTCTTCTTTTATTTTCTTTGCTTGTGTACAAGATATGATCGTTAACACTCCCCTCAGGAATGCTTTATACGATTACGTATCCCACACCATTTGAATTGAGACAGAGTTTAAGTTAATATCGCAAAACTATATAGTTTCTGCTTTTAGTTTTTCAATTATAGTTTATTCCAGTAATAATGTTCGATTAATAGAGCACCTTCGAGAGGATTGGGCCTTACAGACAGCTACTTTCCGGATAACTGCGGAGTGATCAGACATATGTTCAGGGGCATGCCTTACTTGCTTAGTGTTTCGTCTGGCTATTGCCCCGACCAAGAAAAAATCAATCCTTGACCTATGTCTGCATTTTTTATTATGGAAAGTGAATTTCCCACCTTTAGTTTTAAATTTAGTGACCATATCACTCCAAATGTCCGTCAGACCTATATCCATCATTAGCTGCCTTAAGGCCTTTCTCATTTTTTGTGTATTAGATACATCTCTAAGAGAGGTCGAGTCCCTACTTGGATTTAAAGCTAGGTTAAAATCCCCTCCTAAAATTGTATAATAATCAGGTTCTATTAAGTGAGGTAATAATGCATACAGAGGGGCCGGGTCGTCTATATTGGGGCCGTAGTAACTTGCTGACGTAATTCCAACTCCGCTAATCTTTACTTTAGCGACTGCCCACCTTCCCGCCGGGTCCACTATGCCTTCTTTCAGCACCGCTGAAGCAGTTTTTTATTAATATAGCAACTCCTTTTGTTATGCATGATTGATTTGTACAAATACAATGTTCAACCCACCTCTGTTGCTTTAAAATTGATGCCCATTCTTCTTTGAGTAAGTGGGATTCTTGAAGAAGGAAAATCTTACTCTCTGATAATCTTAGATATTCCAAAATCTTATTCCTTCTCCGGAGAACCCTCAGACCGTTTGCATTCCATGTCATTATTTCTAGGTCATTTACTCTGACATTGGGCATAAGAATTGAATTGCTTTTTATGGATTATATTTGTTGAGAAAGCCAGAGATTTTCTTAAATTTACAACTTCAAATTAGGAATTTTTTTTCTCCCACATGCTCCCCACCCTGCGTAAAACAACAAAGTAAACAATTTTTTAAATTTTAGAGGGAAGGACCGCCTCCCACCCCACGGGAAAACCTCTCTTTCTACTATTAGAGGGACTCCTCTAGTTTCAGGCTCTGTCTCTATCTATTCAATCTATTTGTGCTTATTTGGATGAAGATCTCATTATTTAATTTATCAGAGCATTCGCTTCGTCATGGTCTTTGAAGGTGTACATTTTGTTATCCCACATCACTTTAAGTGAGGCAGGGAAACGTAAATTAGCTGATGCATCTAGGTTTTTGAATTCCTGCATTGCTTTCCTTAACTCCCATTCTTGAGTGATGTGGGATATATCTGATATGATACGGAATGACCAGTTAGACTTCTTGTATACCCCTGCTTTCAAGCCTCCTGCTCGAATCTTCTCCTTTAACATATATGACTTAAAGTTAACCAAGATCCTTCTAGGATTTTTCTTCCCCGTTTTTTTTAAATAAGGATCTCGGTGGACTCTTTGTATGTCTTCCTCCAAGGTCTTCTTATCAATATCAGCATGAAATCCTAGTGGAAGATTGATAACGAATGATCTTATGTCTTAGCCTTCTACATCTTCTGATATATTTAGGAATCTGATGTTATTCCTTCTTGCAGTGTTTTCTAAACTTTCCAGCTTTTCTTTTAGAACTCTATCTCCCCTTTTAGTGCCTTTATATCTTGCGTGTTTTTATCTGCTTGCTTTGTTAAACCTTCAACTGCTGCTTCCATGGCGCCAACTCTATTAGAGATTGCATTCATTTTAGTTTGAAGGGTTTCACATACTGATTGTATTTTTAGTTGATTACTTTCAGAGAGTGCAACTTGTCTCTGATTTCTGTAAGCAGTGTAGTTAGAAGCCCCTCGGTAAGGGAGGTTGCCCCCTTGTTGCTTATTACACTTGTGGTGTTCAATGGATTTGATTAATCCGATGGAGTTCCCTTTTTACTTGTGCTGTTTTTTTCTGTATTTAGCAAGTTTAATGCAAGTGGTAAAGCAACTGGCAGAACATCTGTGTCTTCATTAATCTCCTGCCTCAAGAGATCATACCTATTTCCCAGAGGTAGAGGCTCCATTACCTCCTTTTTATTTGTATTAAAGCGCGGTAATTGAGTATGTTTAGGAGCAGACGTTTCAATTTCCACTGTTATTATGTCTGAGTTCATGTCCGAATTAAAGTCTTGGGGGGGTTTATTAAGTCTTTTGCCGGAGACTGTGTACTCTGGACCTTAAAGAAGGATCTTAGTGATGGAGTCACTCTCATACTGCATAACTTATTTTTAGAAGTATTTTTTCGTTCTTTTTTAGAAGGAGTGTAGATATTCAGAGCTTTTATTTTCCTGGTGGAATTAATCGCTTTTACCTCTTTTGCCTCTTTTGCGCTCAGTTGTACTCCTACCATGGCTTGCGCTGTAGGTTCTATCCCTACTAACTCGGGAGGAGAGCTTTCTGCCCCCCAGATATGTCTACTCCTAAGGGTATACCTATTCAGTTTGCCTTTGTTTTTTTCTGTTTGTAGGCTTCTCACTTCATTTTCCTGCTTTCCAGCTTCCCCTTCACAGTATAATTTTGGCCCCCAGTCTCTCCCCCTTCTCCTTACCGATGTCATGGATGTTATCCATGCATTTGGCTCTGCCTCCTGTCTTCTTCCTTCCGTGGTGCTTGAGTCTAGGTAAAGATGGTGATCTCTCTCCTGAAAATAATGCAGAAATCCAGCTCTATTTGTCTTGTTTGCTGGGGATGTCAGAGTCAAGCCAGCTGTTGCAGAGTTAGATCTCAAACCAACTCTGGCTGAGACACCTCTGCTCAACGCTATTCCCGCGGCAGCCTCGGACCATCGTCCACCACCGGGGGCTGACACCTCCCCCGCCGTCACCTCCACTCGTTGAACGCCGAGAGCCGAACACTCCAGGCCCTCTACAACACGGACGCTATCCTAGCCCCCTCCCCCCGTACCGGCTTAGGAGCCAAGGAGCCACAGTATTGGCAGCGCAGAATCGACACCGCAGGCAGCGCAGACAACACCAAATGCCGCGCCGCTTCAGTGAAATGCAGAACAGCGGAAAGGAGCTCAAACTCACCCCTACTCCGAGCAGCCACAAACAAGATGCCGGGCCCTCAACACGTTGGTGGCTCAGCACAAGCCAACCAAAACAGCAACAGAATCGGAGAGCCAGTCAGTTTCAGTCTTTAACGCCCCAGGGGTTTTCTTTTCATGCCCTTAATAGCGTTTTTACTCCAAATTCATCCTTGTCATTCCCAAACCGTACGTCCCCTGGAGAAGACTGCTGAGCCTGCGACTTCTACTTGCTAGCGGCCGCCATTTTCCCCCGTGCAGAGCACAACAGCCTTTTCACCTGCCTCCTTCATGCTGACCATCATGCCTAGGGGCTGATACGAATGCCATGATAGGGTTTGAGGATATAAAGAGGTATATGGGAGTTTTGAAGTGCAAACACTAGTGGCCCTCAAGAACAGCGGTCTTATTGCACTATTTTAGCACATATATCGTAACACTGTTTTATGATGAGTGGATATACAACACTTTCAGGCATGGCAAGGCCTACTTGGTACTGCTGGCAAGAATTGGAAAATCTCTCAAGTGTCCTTTAAGAGCCATAGGCATTGTTAGCAGATTTCATTAATGATAAACTCACAGTTTATGCCAAGCAGAATTTGTAAATGTTTTTACTCATTTGTTCCCGGATAGTTCTTTCCTGCATCCCCACACTAGTGCAATGCTGTTACTGGGTCTGATCTCTTGGGCCTCCCTCTCAAGGGGTGGTGTCCTGCTGGTTTGGGCTGCAACTAAGCCTGCTCTTACTGCATTCGACCCTTTCCCCCAGATCAATTCTTGATATAGCAGGGCTAGTGCTAGGTATGTTCTCCTTGTCCTTCCTGTGCTACATTGCTCTGTCAAAGTAAATGTAAATGTAGTATACTTGTAAAGCGCACAGCTGCCCCAGCAACGGGGCGTCCCGGCGCTGTATAACTCTGGGGAACCCGTCCTGGCTTTCCCTGTGGGATGGTCCCTTGCTGGGAGTCCCCAAAGTGGAGCCAGGCATCCCCGGAATTGGTGGGGCCGTTGTGGAGATTAGGCAAGCTAATGCCCAGAGTTGCCGAGTGGAACCCCTGATTAGAGTAAGCACCGAAGCGAGAATTATCGAGTCCGCTGACCAAGGTCCACAACCCTGCCGCGTCGGGAATTGAACCCTGGTCCCGGGCTGCCTTCTGCTCTCAGGCCTGCCGCCTCTAACCAGTGAGCCACACTACTCCACAAAGAACGGGACTAGAATGGACAAAATCATCCACCATCACCAACAATTAGCCATTATTATACTCCAGCCCTCTGCTGACTGGCTGGCTATCATCAAACTATGATCTTCAATGTGTATTGCTCAAAACAGATTGTGTTTATACTATAGAACGGTTCATTGTCCTGCCGTCAGATACAACTATGGTAAATACCAGGTAGGTCTGAAAGCCGGAGACTGTAGTGGTAGGGTGAAGTCATCAAAAAAGTGCCATTTGTATATGTGTTGCTTTCTTTTCATCAGGACACATATTGATCCCATAAACACCCTGCACAGTTGTTAAGGCTGTGACCTTCCATTTGGCATATTTGAAACTAGGACCTGCTTTAAAGAACCAGTTGAAGCAAATGCACAAAGAAATTACCAAAACCAGGCACATAACTTAGTACTGCATGGCACTGCTGAAGAATTATTTGGCATAGTACTGCTATGCTATTATGCGTCAAAGGCCACCACTTATGTTCTTTGTGTATGGTGCTAGCATTCCAAACCATGCCATTCTCATGCAATCAGAAAATCTCTTCGGATCCATTCGATGGTGAGATCCACTGGTATCAGACTGCTCTGCTCTGACCCGGTTCAAGAGAGATAAGATAACCTGAGTATAATGGTCACTTTAAATAAGATTTTCATTTTATCAGCCAAAATGCTAATTATAATCATGACATTTTAAATGGGAGGTCACTGAAACATATGTTACCTCACAGTTGCACTGTATTAAGTCTAGATGTAGCAAGGAGACACTGGAGATCCGCAAGAAATGTTATTGTAGATATAAGGTGTGTGTGGTACAGAGATTCATATTCTACCAATACAATACCATTTTGTGGAGGTAGTTCCAGTCTCTAGTTATTTGTATTTGAACATGATTGCTTGTTATCCTACATGGGATAAGGGAATTCTCAGTTCAGGGACACAAATCAGAAGCAGAGTCACAGGACCTAGATAGAGAATGAAAATTGCTCTACACTGAGCAACAAGTAAGGGTCCAATCCTAGTATAAGTTAAAGCCTTTGATAAGGGAGGTTGTAGCACAGTTGGGTGACTCCTACTGCTGCTGCTTCATCCATGGCTTCCAGAGTTTGCTACTCCAGAGTACTTACATGATCTCCCTTTCCCCAAATAAGAACAAGAGGGAAGGCGCTTTCAGACCTGGACAAAGGGAGAACCCTTAAGTCAATCCCTTATTTCCAGACCAAAGGAAATGATTGTGACTCATACCATCCAAATTTGGGGTTGAGGTGTTTTCACCTCCACTCGGCAGTTTAAATGAAGGTGAATACCAGGCAACAAAGGCTTCCCACAAATAAATAGGCTTAATCAAAGACAGCCACGGCCCGTGCAGGTAAGAGGGGTGAGGTAGGTTGAGGGGGGATTTCGACGGACAATGATGAGGGAAAATTAAATAAGTACTTAGTTTGTCATCGTCTGTTGAAATCTCCCTCCCCTGACCCCACCCGGCCCCACTGCACCACCGCTCTTACTTGCACGGGCTACGGCTGATCAATGATTGGTTAACACTAACAAAGGCCCCTCAACTAAAAACTCCTAACCAGCAAAGGTATTACCTAAAGTATGTCAGAAAGCCTATGCGCATCCCATGGCCTATGTTGAAGTTTCCACAATGCAATTTCAGGAGAAACAAATCTCTAAAAATAGATTTGTGGCAGATAATTCTTACTGATTTACTTTTGATTTGGGTGCAACTTGAATGATCGCATCAGCATCATATTTACTGAAATCTTCCAAATAAGTTTATCACTTATTTTGCTAAAAACAATTCTGGAAATTGAGGCTTTAAAAGAGCATTTTGTCCTTTAGTAAGGCAAATTTTACTAGAGGAATATTTGCAAATTTCACCCAATTCCTTGGACACCACATTTTCTCACATTTCTTAACCCCAAGTTGAGCCTTCGAGGACACACTCCCATGCATCATTTGATTGTGTTTGTGATCTAGCCTATCCAGGAGCTACCTTCCTTATGGTTCAAGGTGATCAAAGAGGATGATGCTAACATTCTCATACCAACCAAACATCTAGGGAAATGTATCAAAGGCCCAAATCGATATTTATAAGGTAAGCAATAAAGATTTCTCACATGAGGGAGGAACTTTATTAATTATTAAAACTTTGAAACAAACTTTCACACATATCACTGTTAGACTGTTCTGTTTTCCATGCTCAAGCCCCATTACAAAACATGTCTACTTTTTACTTACGCCATAAGAATGACACTAAAATCGAGCCAGTTCCATGGATCTCGTAGGAATGTAAAGCTATCAATGCAAAATCCTCTTGCCAAAATTTTTATCAGAGACTCAAAGGTGTAGATTCCAGTAAACATGTACCTGAAATATGAGCAGAGGAGTAAAGTAAGAAAAGGCATGTATTTGAGAAAATAAATTTTCTTTGGTTCTGAAAAACATGCACAAGTTTATGTAATATGTGAGGTCATAAGCAGTGTATTATGGTGATGTGAGTTAAAGTTAGCTCCGCTAACTATAACTGCTGATTTTCTCTCGTTTTGTATGACTAAAACCTGAGCCTAACTATAACATCTCTGTAACCTTTGGTTTATTAAGTGAATTTCTAAGGTTTTTTAAATGCAAATTCCTCAGTATAATGTTCTACCAAGGACGTCCTTGGGGGCCAACCACCTCATCTATTACCTCCAGCAAGTCCCACACAGCAGGATTACTGAGGCCACTCCCCTTTTCTCCACCACTCTGCAAATGTGCCTCCTGGCACACTACTATTAGGGGTATGAAGTCCCCTTGGCTATTGAGTGACCTAGGGAGCCAATTACCCCTCCTGTTACCTCCAGCAAGTCTCACACAGTGTGTTTGCTGAAGGTTTTTGGTGGCCTCACCCCCTTTCTCCACCACTCTGTTAAAGTGCCTCCAGGCGCACTACTTTTTGAATAAATTTGGAACATTAAGAGTACATCGAAAAAAATAAACACATGTGCACACAAAACAAACACTCGAATTACTAAGGATTTTAGTATTTTATATTGAAAGAGTTTGCAAAAAAAGGAAAAAGGTAATGGGAAAGTTGGTGATTAACTTTTAAAGGGTAGTTTTATTTCGCAGTACAAGGCTCCTGCTCCTGCCAAGGCCAGAGTGGAAACCCAAAGCAGCCCTGGCAAATGTTTTCAGACCAGTCCCCATACACTGCACACCAAGTGCAGTGAGTCAGCCTGACCACTACAAAGGGGGCTTTGGGAGGCTCTCCCCTCAAGAAAATTTAGGGCCAAATCCCGTGATCAAGACGAACTGTCGAAACGCGTTGGGAATATGAAGGGAGTGCTGCTGCAATGGTTAAAGGACACAGTTTCAGCTTGGGTGTGCCACTTACTGCTTTCCGGGGTCTTCGTGGGAGCATTGGTAAAGATATATTTCGCGGCACAGCCCAGTGCCGGTAGAAGTTGGCGCCACCTCCAAAACGACATCACATTGCCCGCGGATTCTCAGACGGGTGGTGTGAGTCACCGCGGATTGCCGCGTTTGAGGGTCTACCTAGGGCCATTATGATTGTGGGCCCGTAGTGGAACAAGCCGAACCCTTGAAAAAATTTGATTGCAGCATATTGACCCCCATGATCGTGACATTTTTTGAACTACCTTGCCCAGGATGCATTGCAACAATGACGCTTATTTTCTTTGCATACATTTAGACCCTGTGGGAGTGAGGAGTTCCTGTATTTGCCAAATCCCGTGATCAAGACGAACCGTTGAAACACGTTGGGAATATGAAAGGAGTGCTGCTGCAATGATTAAAGGACACCGTTTCAGCTTGGGTGTGCCACTTACTGCTTTCCGGGGTCTTCGTGGGAGCATTGGTAAAGATATATTTCGCAGCACAGCCCAGAGCCGGTAGAAGTTGGCGCCTCCGCCAAACCGACATCACATTGCCCGCGGATTCTCAGACGGGTGGTGTGAGTCACCGCGGATTGGCGCGTTTGAGGGTCTACCTAGGGCCAATATGATTGTGGGCCCGTGGTGGAACAAGCCGAACCCTTGAAAAAATTTGATTGCAGCATATTGACCCCCATGATCGTGACATTTTTTTAACTACCTTGCCCAGGATGCATTGCAACAATGACGCTTATTTTCTTTGCATACATTTAGATCCTGTGGGAGTGAGGAGTTCCTGTATCTGCCAAATCCCGTGATCAAGACGTACTGTCGAAACGCGTTGGGAATATGAAGGGAGTGCTGCTGCAATGATTAAAGGACACAGTTTCAGCTTGGGTGTGCCACTTACTGCTTTCCGGGGTCTTCGTGGGAGCATTGGTAAAGATATATAAATATAAATATATTTATATATATATATATATATATATATATTTTAAAACAAAGGATGCGGCACACCAAACGGCTTGTTGCTTAATTTATTAGCAAACTCTCCCCCACCAACGCGTTTCAGCCACCAAGGCTTTGATCACGGTCGGTAAGTCCCTCTTTAGTTTCTACTTATATACCCACCTCTGCCCTTAAGTGGCATTGTGGGATATGTAGTATCACAAAAAAGTCCGCATTTTTTACACAAAACAGAAAGACAAGTGCGCTTCTTATTTGAGTATCATCGTGTTCAATGTCATAGTATTCTGGGTTGGTACCCCTCATCCTATTATCAGTTCGTCAATATTACTGCAGTAATGGTATAGTACCCATCCTATATCGATTCCAGTTCAAAGTTTTCTTTTGGGGTCGCTTATTCCAAATGAACATAAAGTTCTTCATCATTGTTGATGCCAGCCGGCTGTTTAGTTCTGAATTTAATGATGAGTCGCGATTCAGCTTGACGTAATCTTCGAGTTCGATCACCTCCACGGTTCCCTTCTGGTATCATTTTGATTTCGTAGAAGCACATTGCTCTCCAGTCACCCTTTTGGCATGTCATCATGTGTTTGGCGGTGGCATAGGCCATGTTCGCATTTTTCACAGCACGTATGTGCTCCAAGATACGCTTTTTTAGCATGCATGTTGTGCTTCCGATATACTTTTTTCCGCACTTACATTCGATCATGTAGATGACAAATCTTGAAGTACATGTTATGTTTTCTTCGATTGCCATGATTTTCCCATTCTGTTCCTGAATGTTTGTCATGTTCTTGCCTATCTTGCAGGCTTTACATGGTTTGCATGCTTTAAATCCTTTTTGTTGTTTTGTGAGCCAGTCTGTTTTTTGTTTAGTTTGGAAGTGGCTTTTGACCAGCATATCTTTTAAAGAGATGTTTTTTCTATATGTGACCGTAGGCTTGTTGCCTACTAATTCCCCGATATCAGGATCCCCTGAGATCAGATGCCAATATTTTCTCATTTTGTTTACTATGCTTCCACTTTCTTTACTATAGGTTGTTTTGAATCGCGGGGTATTTTTCTCTGTCGTGTCTTTCGATTTTTCCATTAATATTTCAGTTCTGGTTTTTTGATCAGCTCTTTTTTTACACTTTTTGAGTACCCGTTCATTGTATCCTCGTGCTTTGAATCTGTTTTTACTTTCTTGAATTTTGTCTTCCGCATCAATTTCTTTTGAACAGTTTCTTTTGATTCGAATAAATTCCCCATAGGGAATACTGTCCACTAGTTGCCTGGGGTGAAAGCTCGTCCCATGCAGGTTACTACAAACCTATTGCTCATGTTGCTTCTGTAGTGGTGGATCAGCTTTAAACAAGCATAATCGGAGCCTCCTGTCCTGAAATAGAATTCAAAATTTGCAAACATACGTGACAAGAATTTTCAATTCTATTAAGGACAATGAGGCGAGGATTATCCCACCCATGGTTTTTTCTTTTACATTTATTACTGCTGTAAGCAAGTTGGATGTATAGTTGAGGTTGGATTTATGCAAATCCCTTGTTTTTTCTACCCCCCCTTCTTTCTATGCTCATTTTGCACGGGATGTGTATTACGGTTTTATATCTCTTTTCAGGATCTGATCCCAAGTAAAGGTCTTCGAGGGTGCCTGGTCTTTCCAGCCTGCTTATTCTGGGATTGTGGATCCAGTGTTCTTCAGTTGCCTGCATCCTGGATTGTTTTTCCTTGGTCATCCATGATTGGCGATGGTTCCTTAACTGACTTTCCACGTTTGGATTTCCGGTTTACTTGAACTGTTTTCTCACCAAAGAAAGAGGAAGTGAGACACTCTGCATGGCCTTATATACTATGGTCTCTATGGTTGTTACCCTAGTGTTCATGGGTATTGTGGTTTTTTACTTGTTTCATTGGCTGCTGGGCATTTCTATTAAAGAAATGAGAATAGCATAATCGTCGCCTCCTTGTCCTTAATAGAATTGAAAATTCTTGTCACGTATTTTTGCAAATTTTGAATCCCCTGCCTGCCTGGCTCACGCTGCCTTGCGCACATACCTTGCACTGTATCGGCTCAGGGAGTGTGCCTTTCAATGTCAACCTTCCAGGTGACATTGTCGTCGCTCGTCATCTCTGGAGATCCTAAGCCTGAACGCTGCTGCGCAACAGGATCGTCTGCCTCGTGGCACTTTCCCTCCTGCAAGCGCGAAGATGTCACACGCACAACAGCCATCTTGGTGAAGGCTGTTTCTTTGCTTCACCGGCGGTCAGCATTCATTCAGGATCTTGTTTTTCCTAATACCTTCTCGTGTCAGGAAATGAACGTAATTTGTGCACGCGCTATATTTTGGTGATCCACATACCTGCTTTTCAGTGCGACACCCGGATCGGTGATTTGCACACCTGTAATCTTCATCTTTGCTCACAGTCACTCGTCAGTGATTCTATCAGCTGTCATTAAGTGCAACACCTGCATCGGTGATTTGCACACCTTAATCTTTTTCTTTTTACCCAGTACATTATCATCGCATCAAGATTTATTTTAAGTTATATATGATTATTATAATATCTAACTGTGTTTTGTCTTTATGGCAAGCAGTCAAGGAGTAATCCAACCGCTGCCCTCCTTACAGAGAGCAGGCACACCGGATATAAAGTGGTCAGAGTGACTTTGTAATTTTGAGAACAACTTGACAGCCATTGATGCTGATGCTTTTTCGGCCTCCAGGAAGATGGCTTTATTAATTAACCATTTGGGGGTGGCTGGGCAAAGAGTTTTTGATAATCTTCCTCATTTTCTTGCTCTATTATCCAATGACACTCCCTGGAACGTCTACTTGTAAGCCAAGGAACGTATGAAAAAACAATAATCTGATGTCTCTAGCGTGCTCTAGGAGAGATTCAATTTTGCGATGTGCCAACAATCTTTTGAGGAATCAGTAGCAGACTATATTGCTACATTGTGAGTTGTAGCTGAGAAATGTGAATTTGGAGCTAATGTAGACATCTACTTTCGTGATCAGACATCTACATTCGTGATCAGGTTGTGTTTTATTGTCTTAAAAAAAATACAAGAGTGTTTATTGACCACTCGCAATCCCAGTTTAATAAGAGCATTGAAAGGTCCATAGTGACCTCTAAGGTGCTGTCAAACCATGCATCACAGGTCGCTGTGAATAATGTATCTGATGAAAATATTGGTTGTGCAGTTAGTTCAAAACAACTTGGTGGAAAAAAGTATCAAAAAATTCAACCTGGTAGAGGACAATTGGTCTGTTTCCACTGTGGTTCAAGAAATCGCATAGGCAACAATGCTAATTGCCCTGCCATTGGCAAGAAGTGCTTGCATTGCCGGTTTGGGCACGTTCAAGGGGTGTGCAGGGGAACCTCTACTGGGACTACAAGTTTTAATAGAGTAAAGGTCTCTGATATAAACTTGGATAGTCATGAGTGTGATGTACAAGAATGCAGTGCTAAATTTGATAACTTATTGCTTACGGTAGATCTTCCATATTCTGATGATTGTCTACAGAGGAAAATTAAAGGGCCGCTGGTGGATACCATCATTGATCGAAAATCTATTGTTGTAATGGCTGATTCTGGAGCGCTAGTTTCCATACTTGCGGATCACACATTCTACAAATTCTGGTCTAAAAAAGTACACCTTTTCGGCACCTGATATCAATCCCAAGGCTTTTGAGGAACAAGACATACATTTGTTAGGTTTCTTTTGGAGTGATGTGGAGTGTCTGGGCAGGTCTATAAGAACAAAAGTATATGTGGCAGTTAATGGGAGAGATATTGTAGGATGGAAGGATCTTGCGCTGTTCGTTATTATTCTATGCCAAGGGCAAGATCCTCCAATCGTTTTAGGACCACTTCCAACAGAAATTCATTTTTTGGATAAAGAGGAAGAGGTAGTGGACAGCTTTGTTTGATCTTACGCAGAAGTTTTTAAAGATGCAGTTGGAAAGTAAAGGGTTTCGAGCATGGCATAAAACTCAAGAAGAATGCTGTACCAATGGTACAAAAAGTTAGGCCTGTTCCCCTTAGCATAAGGGAAGATCTGAAATTGCTGTTATCCATGTTGTGGATCATGGGTACTCACAAACGTTCTCTCAGGGGCCAAATTTACAGCGTGGTTTGTAACCGAGGGCTGTACCGTTGGGGGAGGGGTCAGTGGGGGAGCAGGGCTAGAGCAACAACAAAAAAACTGTGACAATGAGGTTGAACACAGGCCCCTGCAGCGGACGCATTAGTCCACTAAGCCACCAGAGCATGAGGCACTTGTAAACAACAAGCATTTGCAATGCAATAGGTGAGTCTCAGATTTATCGACAGGCACTATGGTGTGCCCAACTAAAAAATATGATGCAATGAGCAGGGGGCTGGGGGCGGGTGCACAGAGGATTGTTTAAGGAGAATACATGCGTCAAAGATTCTATCTCACTAGTGTTTCTGATCCTATGTGAATTCTGATACAGAGACAACAACACCCTTCTGAGGCCCTCATTACAAGTTTGCTTGATTTTGGTGCCAGATATTCGATTCAGCCTGGCATTGCCCAGTACTTGTACAATTTGTTCCAAGAATGGAAAGAAACTAGCAGGGCCAGGAATGCGGGTTTTCCCAATTTCTGGAACAGATCTGTTGACATTTTATGACTGCTATAAGCAGAGTAAGGACAGACTGGGAAGTGCATTTTCTGCTCATCCTGTGATGCTATAGGAGTGAGGAGAGTGCTGGCAGGGGCGGCCTTAGGCATGTGCAAGCTATGCACCTGCACAGGGCCACCAAATCCCAGGGGCCACCACGCCAATATAGATCCTTAATATAATAATGCTCTGAGGATGGATACATATTTGCGTGGCGGCCCCTGGCAGGGATTTGGCGGCCTCCGGCTCTGTTCCACTTCCAAACACCCTGATCCCCCCCCTCCTCCTCCCCCCTCTTCACTGGCCTCCGCGCTCCGCCCCGCCCGGACCCCTTCTTCCGGGGCCCCCTACCTACGCTCCCTGCCCAGGGCCACCATGAGCCTAGAGCCGCCCCTGGTGCTGGGCTGGACTCCCTCCCACATCCCCTGCCCATCCAGCACTTCCACAGGCTGTGGATCTGCACTCAACAATCCTTGCCTGGTGTCTCTCGGCCCAGAATTATCAGGTCGAGAGACACTGGGATATCTGTAGCGGTCCATAGTGGTCCCCTACCTGAATTTAACAATCTGAAAGAAATACCACCACTCGCAATGAGGGCCTGAGAGAACGCATTTTTTTTAGGGAATTTAATACCGTAAACACTACCCCACAGCTATATGGTTTCTTTCATGAACATAATAGAAATGCAAAAACATGGGCTCTATAATCTGTGGCCTCTGCTAAGTCTTCCTTTAATCTGTGGTTTATCTATGTAAACTGTTTTGGTTTCCTCATCCCTAATGAATGTCAGGTCATAATTGTTGGTTTATCTTAATGTTCCGTGACTAGAACATAGCACATAGCACAAAACCGTTTCCTATTTTTGTTCATGCGCATTTTCTTGATGAATACTTACTCGACGTTTTTTGCCCAAGGCGGTGAATCACTCAACGTCATAAACACGCAATTTGCTAGAATTGTAATCATGATGAACAAGCTGAACAATGTAAAACAAAGTTAAGGTAAACGGTTGTTTTGGTATGTGGAGCAGGTGCAGAGAAAAACGCACAGAGAGCATATAAACAACATACACATATTAAAATGCAAGCACAGTACACTCCAGTCTACTACAACAGCAAAAACAAATATTTAATTTATAGGAAGGCTGATCTGCACAGAGATAATGTCGAACTTGTATTCTCCACAAAGGTTGTCACTGCTACCTGTGACAGAAACAGAAGAAATGTAGATAATAAGACCGCAAATGAAAGAAGGTAGAAAGAGAGTGAGACAGAGATGAGTGATAGTTAAAGAGACAGAGGAGAGTCTTGGCATGGTGAACCCCCGCATTAGCAGGTACAGTGGGATTGGGTTTCTTTGTGGATTCAGTTTTCAGTTCAGTTTCAAACACCTTATTTCGGTCAGAAACCCTAAAAGCAACGTATTCAATTTACAAATACAAACCTAAATATATGGATAATATATAAGACATTTAAAAATTCAGACCAGACAACATATCAGTAATACATTTAAAACAACTTCACATACATAAGAAAAAACAGATATAAAACAGGATAAAGTGCTTTAGTGAGTACAGTCAGACAAACTTCAATAGTCTCATCCTAAAAAATGACTTAATATTCGAAAACTCAAAAGTGCTTCTTGTTTTAAGGAACTAATCTTGCATATATAATATTTTTAAAATGGGTCTAACAGCAACCTTTATTAGATCTATTAAGAATAAGTTCGAGTTCTTCTAGCCTCGAATAAAATAATATAATCTCATAGTTATCATTTTCTTAAAGTGCATTATTAGGTACATTTGAACAAACACTAATGGGATTTCTCTAATAAAAACACGGTCCTCCGTTATTGCTCCTTCCAACCAGATTGTTCTGGCAAGGATCCTATATCAGGCCTAGCTAGTTGGAATCTATATCTATATCTATATCTATATCTATATCTATATCTATATCTATACTACTATTATAAAGCGAGAACTGTGAACCTTTGAGGCGGGTAAACTCCAGAAGTACACCACCAATCACAACACCCAATCCAGCGTTGGAAAGGGGAGGTCCAGGAGATGGACATAGGCTATAGAGCACCACACCATATACATTAGGGGGGGAAAAGAACGTTAGGGGAAAAGTAATCCGTTGGGGCATTGGCGTATGCATACAGTGATTTTATCGCGGCTTGCGAGAGGCGCAATGGCGTGTGGGCGTGGCGTTAGGTAAACGGGGCGTTTGGCGTCATGGGTGTCTGTATACAACGCGGCCAGGAGCGCGGAACCAACATCTGACGGAGGAGTGTGGCCGAAGCTGCCTTTGCGATATTTTCCCATGTTTGTTTCACAGTCACGCCTACTTTGCATCACATTATCGATGCGAGACAAGGCGTGTGAAAAACAGGAGCTAAATCAAGGAAACACGCACTAGCGTGTCCTTGTAAATAATGCAATATAATTATCGCCACTTTGCGCCCAAAAAACTGAGGCAAAAGCGGTGATATTTGTATCGCCCGCCCTTGGTAATATGCCCCTTGGTTTTATCTCTGAAAATCTATCTGTTTATGAGCCTGCATTTATTGAATGAATCACTTTCCTCTCCTCATTCTCGCAATAGATACATTTCACAATTTTAATGGAAGTAGTAACAGAAGTTGCATTAATTCAGAAAATAATCAAACCCGGGGAGGCTACTGCCTGCTTTACATACTTTAGCCACAGTGGTATCTCCACTCCCTTTGTCTATCCAGGATATCTCTAAAACATACACTCTAGGGTTCAAGGTCAGTGGTCAACCAGAACAAAATTGGTTTAAGTCTTACTTTGAGAATCATAGATTGCATACCCAAGTCTTGTTTGAAAACTAGTGGGGTGCATTAGAGGGGTGGTGGGGTGGGGGGGGGGGTTTAAGTGTCGCCTTCAAAAACTTTGAGGTGCCTCAGTGGACGAAATACCATAAGCATTGTTTTGCTGGTATTAAAATCTAGGCCATTATTAATGCAAAACTATTTAAATCTAGCTAACAAGGTCTTTATTCCTTTTGGTGTTTTAGACACTAGCAAGGTGTCATCCACAAACGGTAAGGCTGGAGTTTTTATGCTACTTGAGACTGGCCAGTCATTTTCAAAGTCCAGCAGGAAGTCTACATACCTTTTATGAAAAGAATAGTGTGGGGGCCAGAATGCATCCCTGCCAAACCCCCTTGGCGACTTTTATTTGATCAGTTGTTTCCCCATTAGCTCTTCATCTGATTTGGATATAGGTGTCAGCATAAAAATGCACTACAATATCCAGGAGGGAAGGTGGAAGTACTAGATCTCTTAGATTACGACCGAGCCTTTTTTGGGGGGACCATAGCAAATGCAGTTTATAGGTTGACAAATGCCCCGTAGCACCTACCACCTCTAATATCAACCTCTTTCCATCTCATAAGTTGGGATGCGAAAACTTGCCCCACTGAGCTTGTTTTGGAGCAAAATCCTGCTTGAAACTGGGAAATAATTGTATTATCTTCTATCCATAAGAGGCAATCCAAAGTTTTCTTGCAGAATATATTCCGGGCTGCATCAATTAGGCTCACTTGTCGATAATTTACAGAGTCTTCACCAGTTAGCTGGGATTTGGGCACAGGCCATAATAGCATTGGCAATGCCATTTAAATAAGGGGCCCAAAATGCGAACTCTGATTTTAAACGATCCATTAGAATCTTTACGGCCCAGGAGTCTTTCCCGCTTTCTGCAATCTAATGGCACGATTAGTTGGCGCAATGGAATAAAAGAGCCTATATCATCTTCAAATTCCTGTTCAAGTGGGGTACTTCTCGCTAGAGTATTTAGGGCCAGCCTCTTTAGATACCCAATCAATAGCGGTAAGAGAACTGCTGGAATCATAGCTGCAAAAAGTTTGAAAGTGGATGTCCCAGTCCTGAGTGAGAATATTATTCCCTGGTCATGTTATTTTCTTTTTTGCACCATGACAAATCATGTTCCAAAAAGCTGCATGATTGCCAGATCGAACAGCTACCAGGATATTCTCCCGTGCATCAGTATCCAAAGTTACTCTGGCCTTCTTTTGAGCTACTTTGTAATTGGCTCTAGCAATCTGGATCTCTTGTGAAGAGCCGCAATTCATAGCTTTAAGAGACTCTAAGCTGTCCTATAAGCTTTATTATACCACGTAGAGTTAGTAGTCGATGGCCTACTCCTAATAGAAGGAGCTCATGATAAACTAGTTTTTCAGGATCTCAAAACACTGGCAATGAAAATCCATAACAATATGAGGTTGGGAATCAGGATCAGCAAAAGCACACAAAGTGGTGCCAAGGCATGATACAGTTGGACATCGATATCCTCATTATTTGCGACATCCTCCCACTTTACATTCTTCTGATTGTTAGTTACAAATAGGTCCTGACCAGGGAGTCGTAGGTGCAAAGCTAGGTGATCTAAATTGCTAAAAAAGGGTAAGATGCAATGAGAAGTGATCGCTCTCAAACCTTAGGATGATTTCCATGTCAATAAGTTTATACCAGGAGTTTAAATCCAAAAGTATATAGTCAATATGACCTGTAAGTGTTCCGATTAAAAGTAGGGTTCCTCACTAAATCAGAGTTAGTTCGGCCATTGCAAGTTCTCATGTGGCTACATAAGCAAAGATCTATCATTTGTAGGGCCACCTTAGCCAAAGGTGATACACAAGGGCCTAGGGGTTGCGGAATTCCCCAAGATTGGTCTTCCTCAGCAGGAATATCCCTTAGAAGAGCTGATCGCTCAACGCCTACATTAAAATCACCACCGACTATAACAGCTGCCTCTTTGCTAACCTTTATGACACGATCCTGGAAGCAAAATCGGACCCGCTGTTTGAGGCTGCTGGGCATTTTCCTTACCTCGTTGCTTAACCCGGGGGCTTTGAAACCAGCTGCAAGTCTCCCCCGCCGCCGCTAAAACCAACACGCGGCCGCCGAGGGGGGGACTACAGCCCCCAGGTCTCCCTGCTCATTTCACCCCGCCCACTTCCGCGCCCGGAGGCGCTCATAGGCGTGGCACTTCTCCCGCGTCGTGGGACGCGCGCGGGCGACGCCGGGCTAAGCCAGGGCAAAGGGCGGGCAGTCTGTGGCAGTCCGGGGCAGGACGAGGCTGGGCTGGGCAACCCCTCTTGGCTGTTGTGATCAACTAACCAGTAAGTTTTAAAACAAAGACTTTTTACATGACATTATTTTTAACATAGTGCTTTTGTGCGCTTCTGGTGTACCTGTGCGGATTAAAAACAGTATTTTCTGTCATCAATTATCCGCACTCTACATACCCATAGCCTCTGGGATCAACTACCGGCTGTTAAAATGTCCAAAAATAAATCCACTATGGATAATTATTTAGTCAAAGTGGTAAATAAGATTAGTAATGACCGGAGAAAGTCGCTGGGCCGGGAGAACCAACCTGACTTACCTTCTACAACTTCCATAGCCGATATTGAAGTAGCTGTGGACGCAAATTGTGATCCCGATGTCATACTAACAGAATTACCAGTAACACCGGCCCCTAATCAGGATTCTCCCGAAGTTTCTGACGATATCCCGCCACGCCGATCAACGGCCCTGAGAACTATGAGGGCCTGTAGAAAACTACAAACTAAGCGTGGGGGCAATAACACCAAGAGAAGAGTCGATAACACACCAAAGAACACTGCTGGCGTCAATGAGACTTTAAATAAGAACAATGCTGTTAATTTTACCACTGAGCAATCAGATTTATTAGCTAGCATTTTAGAGGGAAAACTTGAAACTATTGTTAAACCACTGATGGACAAAATAGACTTACTTACAGTTGAAGTGTCTAGACTAGGTAGACTTTTAGATGTACATACTGGCAAGATCGACAGTCTTGGGTCTAAAGAGAGGGGTGTACCATGTAATGTTACTGTCCTGAATCCGCCTGCTGGGGGGCCTGGTCTAAACAAATTAGTTATACCAGACCCGCCAGTGGTAAGCCAAACCCCTAAGTTAACAGGGGCATCTGTAAGTATGCCTGGAGTATTAATACCCAAGAAAAGTCGTTCTATTAATCTCCCGCCAGATTGTGCACCCTATGTAGTTGTCCTTACTAACGTTCCCGCTCTAGATTTTAATCTGGATCAATCCCCTCTGGAATCACATGATTTGCTCAAGAATAAAACTGTCTCACGGTTACACAGGCACTGTGGGTTCCCAACCACCTACTCTCACCAAATTTTAACAACTAGAAGGGTACAATGGATTGGCAACTCTAGAAAGTCCTGTAGGGGTGATTGTGTGATTGTTAATTTTAAATACCCACAGCATGTCGCAACTGTCTTGCTTAGAGCAGCCTCTCTAACTCCGAACGAGAACGAGGTATTGGTGTGGCCATTGAAGTATTTTTATAATCATCTTAGTAAGATACCCCCTGCCACTAAAAGAGATAGGCCCTTCACCCCCAACTCTTGTCCAGCTTTTGAGGTACCAATACAGAACAGATACCAAGCTCTGAGCTCTCTGGATCAGAATGATTGACCCCTAAAGGGTATTGGGCCTTTGCTGAGCACAACTCTTAATGCCCAAGAAAAATATTTAGGTGGGACAAGCATAGACTCAGAGCGAAGCTGGGATAATTCCACTAAAGCGATAATTGAAAGTGGGCTAGTATCTGCCCATGTTAGAGAGACGGGGTGAATAACCAGCAATTATTACGTGCTGAGGACCATAATGCTGGTACAATTGTGGTCGATCCCCATGTATATGGTGCTAATTATAACAGTGTCCAAGAGAAACACAAAAATTATACCATAGGGCGCACCTCTATTGTTAGTTGGAACATAGCCGGCTGGGCAACTAAAGCGAAAAAGCTCGGGTGGGAGGACATGATCAGGTCATATGATATTTTATGTCTCCAAGAAACTTGGTGCATCACAAAACCCAGCTTTGATGGATTTGTTTGTTATAGCTTAGATGCCTTAGAGTCCCGACACGGTAGAGCAAAGGGAGGTTTGCTCTTTCTTTTATCTGTGGATTTATTGCTGTTAGTTGTAAAACATATAACAGTTGGAACTCACTCCCAAATTTTATGGGTTCAGTTGAAGGAAGGCCCAGACGCACTTTTAATAAACTTCTATAACAATTTATTTAATAATTCGCGGCATAATGTAGAGGAACTGGAAAGTGCTCTCATGAAGCTTGTAGCAGAAGAAAAATGTAATTTTACTTATATTTGGTTATGCGATTTTAATTCTCCAATTTGTCCATTGTCTTTTTCAAGGGCATGTGGGGTACAAAACAATAGTGATGAGTATACACCACACTTCCCCCATAATACCTCGGGGGAGGCAATTAATTATATTATGACAACCTACGATTTAGAATTGGTGCAGCCTGCAAAAGATGCTAATGGCCTAACTATCCCCACTTTTACAGGGAGGAATACCAAATCCCATATTGATCATATTATGGTCTCCTCTAGCCTTATACCACACTGTTTGACAACGGTAATAGAGGTACCCACTTTAAGTGACCATAACTGTATTGCAATGAGAATAGACACTTGGAAGTGTAGAAATCAGCGGGTGTCAAGAACCCTAGTTAATATGGAGCCCCATAGAGAAAATGGGACTATGCTAAGGTGGAAAGGGGAAAAATCATCGATAGTAATTCCTATAATTATATCTAAATCCATGGTAGATATTAATGCCATCCTGATAGCGGGAATTGTGTCTGTTTCTACTGTCAATCATTTTGTTAATATTAATAAAATTATTGATACCATATTTACAGCAAACAGGCCAGGCAGGACCACTCATGTTAAGGGTTGGTTTGACCATGCCTGTACAACCCTCCTTTCCCAATTGAAGCAGGCTTTAGCTCTTAGACCTAGGGATAAGAATCAAGTCACACTCCTGAGACATGATTACAAAATGGCACTTTCTAAAAGGAAGAGAGAACTGCAGGAACAAGCGTAGGACAGTTTAACACGGGCAGCAGAAACTTTCGATAGCTGTCTGTTTTGGTATACAGTTAACTCCACCTTTCTTAAAGATGATAAAATTCCGCACCTGTCATCCAATGTCAGTAGCGAAGCATGGGTCTCCCATTTTTCAGCCATATTTCAAGCTAGTGGCTCGAACAATGTAGAGCATAGGTACTGGCCTATAGCCCCATTAAATATCACTTTAGGAGAGGTTGAGTGCAGTATAAGAGCCAGTAAGGGGGGCAAGGCACAGGGACCTGATGGAGTCCCCATCGATGTCTATAAGGCCCTTCCGCTGCTGTGGGGCCCTATACTTACCCTAGTCCTCGACGCAGCAGTAACAGTCTTGATTCCACCTACCTGGGGAGATTCGATTATTGTCCCAATTTATAAAAAGGGGGACAAGTCAGCAGCATGTAATTATCGACCAATTAGCTTGCTCGATTCATCGGTGAAAATCATGAGTAGAGTGCTGCTGTCCAGGTTGGAAGACTGGGCCAATGAGAAGGGGATCCTTGTGAACTCCCAATATGGCTTTAGAAAGGGCCGTGGGACACTGGATCAATGCCTAAATTTAGATCTATTAATTGGCAAGTATATCAAGGCTAAGCCTGGTAATTTATATCTTTGCTTTGCCGATCTAAGCAGTGCATTTGATCTGGTCGACCACTCCCTTCTATGGCCAGTTTTGTTAGAGCTTGGAGCACCAGAGGAAATTATCTTCTTCTTAGCTAGACTATATGACAAAATGCAGACCTGCGTGCGCTATGGGGTAAACAGGGAGTGTACCCCAAATTTTCATGTAAAGCGCGGAATCAGACAGGGCAGTGTCCTCGCCCCGTTGTTATTTTCTTTATTTATTAACGGCGTAGACCCCGCCCTGAAAGCAGTTAAGGCCAATGCTCCTCAGGTTGATGGGTCCAGTGTGCGAGTTCTGCATTATGCAGATGACGCCGTGCTCCTTTCACGGACTCCTATAGGTTTGCAGCGCCTGATGGATCGGTTTTCTGATTTTATAGCAGAGAGGAAGCTGCAGATCAATAAAAATAAAATCCATATTATGATTTGTGGGGTTAGAACCAACAGAAACCATGCCTTTTTTATAGAAGGGGTGAAAGTTCAGCAGGTGGAAAAATTTTGTTATTTAGGTATTATGTTTTCACATGATGGTAGCTGGTCACAGGACTTAGTAAACGTTAGGTCTAAGATGGTAAAAAGCGCCTATGGCATATTTAAATTCGCCTCTAAGATCGGTGATAGGCGCATCAGGGACATGATGCAGATCTACAAGGCAAGGAGTGTCTCTATTGCACTATATGAGGCAGGATTGTGGGGCCACACCAATGTAGGTTCTTTACAAAGGGAAGAAAATATCTTCCTGAGAAAACTTCTTTGTTTACCTACTTCAGCCCCAACCGACTTGATTCACAGGGAAGTTGGGGTTGCTTATCTGGGTGACCTTATCTTGCTAAGGCCCCTAATGCTTTGGTGAGCTATTTGGGGTAAGGAAGAGACAGTTTTTAGTCAACTTGCCATTAAGGACTGTCTAAACCTTGATAATTGGACCAAGATACCTTGGCTTAAGTATGTTGTAGACAGTTTTCAGATTATATATGGGCTCAACATACTGACAGACCCGTGTTCTGCTGGAAATATTTCTAAACAGGACATAAAAAATATTTTTATGTTGCATAGAGCCCGAAAACATCAGGTAGCTAATGGTTGCCTTACTACAGTCCATCTTTACAATAAATACATTGGAAGTGAAGGCTTCCAACAGTATCTGAGCCTGGTAACCAGACCAGCCCATAGATTTGTTTTAACTAGACTTCGATTCGGAACGGCTCACGTTTTGGTGGCCTTCCCTCACCTAAAGAAGCATCCTGTTGCCCTTGCCCATGTGATGGGCACTCTAAACAAAGCACCCTGCACTTTATGCTAATTTGCACGCTATTTTTAAATCATAGGGTTGTTTACTTAAAACAGTTGTTTGTAAAGTATGGTATTTTTAATGTGAATGATGCAATGAAGTTGATTAAAATATGAACTCTGCGGACAAATGTTTTTATATTGCTACTTTTATACATAAATCTATCCAGTCTAGAAAAAGCATGATATTTTAAAAACTTTCGTCTTTTTTAATCCTGTATTTGTTATATTGTTACACATTTTGCTTGTGTGCTTTTATGGTCATTGTTTTTATGAACCAAATAAAGCTTCATGAAATGAAATGAAAATGACACGATCTCGCAGTAGAGTTAATACTGGGGACTTAGACGCCTTTGTAATACTTCTGTCATAAACATTGTACAAGAAATATTTTTTACTTTTCCTAAACAAAATTTCTAACCCAAGCAGGTGGGTAATCAATAGTTAGTTCCTCACAAGACATTGAAGGGTAATACTGAACCCTATGGCGAGTCCAACCAATAATCTACCAGCCAAAGGCCTTCGGGCTGGGACAAAGAAAGTTTGAAATCCTTGCATATGTTTTGGTTCTATTTCCCAGGTTTCTTAGAACACGATGATATCCCCAGTATCAATGTAGGTCCTTCTTGTGCCTTTTTTGCTCTGAAGTCCCATAATATTCCAAGAGAATACTGAGCAATTCCTATTTGTATTCTAGAATATGACTGGGGTTCTCTGGGATTATGATAAAGACTCCCTATTAGGTGGGAACAGTGAAGTTTGGATGGAAGATGTTTCTGTAACAGGACTAAATCTTTGAGCCTGGTCAGAATGAATCACTAGCCGAGTTGTGTCAACGATGCTGTGATCATAAACAGTGTCCTTTGTAAATAATTTAGATTTTGCTGGTCCAGCTGGTACATGGTTCCTTGTTGGCTCCAGTCAATCAATTAGGGACATAGGAGTCAAGGGCTGGGGTCGAGCAACCCTCTTTGCACACACAACTCCCAACTACATTAACCCCTGCCAGATTGCCATGGCAGGGGGTACCGCGGCGGACGGAAAGTCAGTTTTTCGCTTTTCCGCCGGTTTGCAATCTGGGCGGAGAAGGCCTACAATATGGTGGTGGTGCCTTGCAGGCACCGCCATCCATATTATGATGCTGACAGTGGGTATGCCTTTCCATGGCGGCGACTTCACCATGGAAAGGCATACTTTAAATCACTTTGGGGGCCTGTTGCGGGCCCTCAGGGGAGTGGAGGGTTGGGTGGCTGCACTTGGGGAGTACCTATGGTACCCCCCTTCATTGTCACGCACAAGGTGGCATGCAGCGTGCGGTGCCTGTCACGTTGTGCATGGCAATGCACGCCATGCCATTTTATCATTGCGGTGGGTGCTGCTCACAGCACCGCCCACCGCAATGATATAGATGCTGGATGCGACTGCCAGGGTGGCAGTCTCATCCTAATTGGCCTCGCGGGACTGCCGCACCTCTGGCGGTCAGACCCGTTTTCCATTTGTCTGCCTGACATCGTAATGGGGCCCTAGGTAATTAACTACAGATGGCAGTCATGTAGCCCTAATTATATCTAAATGAAAAACACTGTAGCATTTCCGGACAACTCTAATCCAATGTATGACTTCATTATCCAAGGAGGCCTCATTTCACCTAGCATGTGCTTAAAGTCTAGGTATACTTGTTATATAGATGTTCCTGGTAAAAGTAAAAGTGCCAGTATTTAGACTTTACCCTGAGTGGTTTCATGAATGTGGCATAGGCAAATCCGGAACAGTAGAAGTTTGATTATTTTCTTAAGAGATCTATACCGGACAGCATACTTTTTTCTCATAAAATATTTCCTTGCATGGAAAACAAGTGGGCAGTATGTGAGTCTGCTTCATATGATGGGGGTTTCACTTGGCTATACCCAAGGGAATATACTTGAAATTCCCTACTTTGACTCTTAGCAAGATGTAAGAAGCTTGGAAGCACTCCTCTTTGAACACAAAGAGTTAACCTATTTGATAAATTATCAGATTGAGGAGTGCCCCCCTCCAGCGTTTAAAAAATTCACTCACGCCCCTCCACACATCCTACCTTTAATGACATAGGTAGATGGGACTCTGTTAGTAAATAGACCTTAGATCTTAAGTCCGTAATTTCTGTCTTCATGATAGTGATATTTTACCAAAGATCTTTTATCTATATTCTAATCTCATCTGGCCCTACAGACTGGTAATTTTTGTCAGGACTCTTACTAGGCTCAGTGATAAGTTGGTAGCATGTGGCCAAAGGTAAAAAACGATTTGAGCAAAGTATTGTAGGTGCAAGGAGAATTTGAGGATTGGTTTGAGCTCAAGCTTGGGTGGTTTAACTTGGGGTATCATCAAGAACAGATATTTGGGCAGACGAAACTAAAGGCTCACTGGAAATCAAGGATTTAATTTTAGATCCCTTGAGCCAGCGTGCATGCGCTGACCTGTGAGGCATTTAGTAAGGGTTTTTGAACTCTGATCACACATGTGTGTGTGCTTTTTTTTATTAACCCGCAAATGCCCTGTGCACTTGTCGTTTAAAGAAAGATAGCGTGCAATTGATCCAAGGCGGGTGCATGTCCCGCCTTGTCTGTCCCCTGGCCTAGAGTGCTCGGGAGCGAGCAGCAGTGCGGCCGGGTGCTAGCTGCATTCCTGACATTCCTTTCGCGGCTGCGTGGCTGCTCTTGTTATTAGATGGGCATCCGTAAACTACAAACGTGCCAAAAAGGCTTCAAGCTTCAAAAATAAAATATGTAAGAGGACATGAAATACCTCTCGTTTTATTACAGTGCATGTACTAGATTAGTAAATATCTCGTTAAAAAAAGTGATTTGTGAACTCCCAACCCCGAAGCAGTAGAAATAAGAGAGAATGCGTCGGACTCGTCACAATACATTCTGTTACAACTTGTCCCGGGGAAGCCAGTGTCCCGGGGTCAGGTAAAGTTCAACGAACGCGCTCACCAGCAGTAGTATTTCAGAAATGCGAAGGTGTTCGTTCCACTGACCCACCCTCAACTCCCTCTGTGTTATTAAACTGGTAGTTTTTACAGCATTAATAAAAACTTTCCTTCCGGATTGCCCCGGACAAAAGCCCAAAAGCTGGATTTCAACTTTGAAAACTCGGCGTTAGGTTCACTCAGTTGTTTTGCTGAATCAAACATTCGTTTGAGTTCAAAAGTTCAGATGAACCGTGAACTTTGTCATTCCACAGCAGGCGATTTTATAAATATATAGCCCCAGTAAAAAAAACTATTATTATCAACTTCCTAGTATGTCAGTAAAACACCTGAAAACAGCCCCAGCAACGTGATAATAACATTTATTGAACCTAAAAAAAAAATGAATGAGAAATATTTTTACATTCTGTTGCCGTTTAGATTTTCAAACCAAAGCACTTTCGGTGACCGTTCATTAGTGCGCAAACTAAACCGAGCTAATCTCTTTAATAAATTGTGAAGTCTTGTGTGGTTTATGGTCTCTATGGGGCTTTTCTTCCTGTCTGGATTAGAACAGAACAGCAAAACAAAAGGGTCATGCCTTCATGTATTTGTTTAAAGTTAGAAAACATGTCATCCTCTGGTACAGACTCGTGACCAGGTTAAATAAGAGTAGGCTGATACCCACATTTGCAGGAATGAAAACAAATATCTGCTATGGTCATACACTTGTGTTGTTGATGCAATGAAGACAATGAAACAATGCACAATAAAATAGTAAAATATGTTGGAGAATGACATCCTGACAAAGATGACCTCAGATTAACCTGGTTCAAGCCATGCATAATATCAGAGAGATTTCTTTACCAGTTTGGTCTCTTATGCAAAATGTTATTCAGGAAGTCTGGGGGAGAGAAAGGCTAAATTCTGCAACTTTGGCTTCAGAGGTTTGTGGTGCAGATTGTCACCTATTAGGCCCTGATTATAAGTGGCAAGTGGGCCTCGTAATTCTGGCCTCTGGGCAAACCCTTGTTAGTACAAGGACTGCAATTATGAGTTGAGCAGACTTTATCGCAACCGGTAATTATAATGTACAATAAAGACCACACAGCATATACCCTTCCCCTGTTAAATTTCGGCAGCTCAAACTTGGTAGAATTTAACATGGAGAAAAGGCACAATGGTCAATGGGGCGTCAACGTGGATTTTTTTTACAGTAAACCCCCAAACCAACAAGTTATTTTGCAATCTTTGATGAAAATTGAGATAGTGCTATATACGGTACCAGATACATTCTGGGCCCCAGAGGATCGGATTTTATCAAGCCGCCAAGTGCACGCAAATTCACCAGAATGCGGTGGCAGAACAAGTGAAAATAAGAAGCAGTCTGAGAAAAAAACATCTATTTCATGTACGTACTAACGCAACAAAATCACACGGAATCACCCTTCTAGGCTGTGATGGGATACACGGAAAAGGGTCAGTTGCAATGTGAAACAAACTGGCGGGTAAAAGGTGCCTTTTGTTATCATTTTCTCATAGCTGCTCATCTCCTAGCTGCAGGCAGCATTCTGCCGGAATCACAGATATGTCTCTGTCCCGGTGTCTTTATTTGTGCATTATTGGCTAAACTTATAAGGTCCCAAAGGCGGGAGCTATTGGCTATGCCAATGCTTGTTTGATTTTGCACCTAATATTTTCACGGCATCGGGTGTAACATTTGTTCTACTTTCTCTTTAAGATCATCAGATGGAAAAAGGTACCGTTCTTGTTAGTAGGCTGGCCCAGATGTTTTTCATTGCATTTTCTTTTCCCATTTCTAGTTTTTAACTTGACTGTAAGGCCTTTAAGTGTCAGCGTACAGTAATTACAATTGCGCCCTAAGCAAATTTAAATAAATCAACTAGGTATATATATATCATAGGCCAATCCTTAATATGCCTTCTATTAATATTCTACTGAGGCACTAAATAACATTACATGCACTAACAGCTATGAGCATGTATGAAAAGAGAATTTAATAGCCTATAAATCTTAAATGTAAAAAAACTAAAAAATTAAAAATAGTGAAAATGAATGTTCCTTGTAGAGAGAGAGAGAGAGATTGGAGTTTATCTAGTGGCAGTTTTGACTCCCCATAAAGATGCACAGATGGTTAACATGCCTGCTGCAAAGAACAGATCTGTATTTTATGTGGATAGCTGTGTGGATTAGTAAAGCCAGCCTTTACCAGCGCTTGTAAACAAATGAAATGTAAGTGAGAGAGGAGTTATGGAGACATGGGTGACACTTTTGCCGTGTAGTGAGGGAATACAAGGAGGCGGCATGGGGTGCCAAAAAGATTGTTATACCAGGTGCCGTTGGCACTAAAGCATTCCCAGAGTTAGAGGGAGAAAGGAAGAAATGAAAGATGGGTAAATAGAAAAGGAAATGAAGGAAGTCATTCTGAATGGAAAGAAGGGTGAAAGAAGGATAGGAAGGGTGATAGGCAGGTATCAGTGGGTAGATGGATAAGGGGGAAAAAGGGAAAGTGGATGGACAGGTGGATGTGCAGATGAAAGGATGGCAGAGTAAAGGGACATCAGAATGTGGAAGGATGGCTTACTTTAATGATCGATGTTAAGTCAAAGGATGGGTGGGCGGCATGGCTTAACTAGCCACAATGGCGGACGCACATTGCTGAGGCTCCACACATGGGCCGAACCATTGTAATCCATCAGCCACAGTGGGGGCCCGCAAAGTAGACAGTATGCCTCAACCAGGTCCCGGGACATCAGAGAAGCCTTGCAACGAAGCTGTGAAGTGCGGGATGGGTGTGGTAACTTAACCACCCCAGAGAAGCAACCTTGAGGCTCCGGGACTCGGACCACCGGAGAGGTACTTCCGCACTAATTAAGCATACCCTCAGTGTGGTCAGGTGCCGCAGGACAATCACCGGGACTGGTGCCTGACTCCAACATGACACCCGCCTAGCCTAACCTAACCACGCATGGGAAGCAGCCTCGCGGCTCCGGGACTCGGAACACCGGAGCGGTACGTCCGAAATAATTAAGCTTACCCTGGCCACAGGAGCGCAAATATCGCCAATGCACTGACACCAAGGGCCCGACTGCGATTGTCCCAACCATTAGGCACCCCACGCAACGAACCCCCGGGGAGGGGCGCGCCTACGGGGTAGCCCCCGATGGGTGGAGACCCAGAGTACGGGAACCCATTGAAGAGATACCCACCAGACAGGGGGCAGGAAAGGGAGCAAGCAGAAGTGGACACCCCCCAGACAGGCATACACCGACCTGCCTGACCCTAACATGGCGCCCACCCGATAACTGCACAGGGCGTAAGGAGGCCTTAAGAGACACGGCCCTAGGCAACACAGCAGATGGAGTCACGGACACCCCCCTGGGGGGGCTTCTCACACCAAACTAAAACCCCTGTCCATAAAGAGGGACTGTAGCCTGGACACCGTAGGGTCCCCAAAAGAGAGACCCGTGGAGCACGGGGGGCTCTTGGGGCACACACCGGCCAGCATGGAAGACTGACCTGAAGGTGCTTAGAGGTACCCGCGATCTGAGTCTCCTGAGTCAAGCTAAGTCAAGTCACCCCGAAGGCCGGGTCCGCCAAGACCAGCGCAGACGACATCAACACCAAAACCCACCCCCTCTCCGCATAAGACAAAGAACCCCAGTTACGCCTCGCCACTGGGGAAGGCACGGGAACCCCCGGAGAGGCGCTTCAAAGTCTTCCAAAGCATATTCAGGCACAAGAGAGAGGAGACAGACCGCTGGGAATCAAGGGGGCGCGCGAGCAGGGACGATGGATGAGGAGCAACTGAGACGCAGAGTTGAACAAGCATAGACCAACTAACAGAAAATAACAAACAGGTGTTCGAAAAGGCACAACAAGAAGCCAACCCTACCGTACTGAATCCCGGACGACCGGAGTGGATCAGCAGAGGTGGGCCCCCAAACAGGCGCCATTCCTTCTCCCCTGCACTTTAGACACTACCTCGGGGGCACGAATAGGGCCATTTCTCGGCAACGCTAGGACACCCTACCTCCATAAAACACTAGATCAGGAAAATTAACGGAGAGCAATCAGAGAACGATCAGCAACGGTGGCAATTGGATAACAGAAAACCCCGGAAACCCATGAGCCCAACAATACCCCAGACAACAGCCACAACGCCGCCGGCACATAGACATGGGATGCCCAAAGACCCCAGATGCTCAATACGGGAAGATCCTATTCACCCACCCAAACGACAGACCCAGTCTCCAATGCAGCCATGTCAGATAAGCTCGATAAAGTCCTAGCAGCAATAGAACATTCACGTTTAACAATGGAGGAATGGTTCGGCACCCTTGGCACAGACCTCAACTTGCTGCGGGATGACCACCGGAAGCTGGCCGACAAGGTGGCGGATGGAGAGAAAACAATGGCGATCCTCCAACCACAAGCTAAAGCCCAGCAGGACTCCCTGAAGGAGTTGCAGGCACGAGTGGCGATACTAGAGGACAAGGCAGACCACCTGGAAGGACGTTCCAGGTGCAGTAATCTACGTTTACTGAACCTGCTGGAGGGAGTGAAAGGAAAAGAACCAATGGAATATATATAGAGACCTGGCTCCAATCCTTTACACCACACAGAGACCTAACCTCCTTCTTTTCGGTCAAAAGAGCACACAGAGTGCCGGCAAAGCGCCCGCCCCCAGGCTCACGTCCAAGTCCGATGCTAATCAAAGTGCTCCATTTTCGGGACAGAGACGCCATACTCAGAGCCACCAGACAGTCCAGCCCCATCACAGTGGAAGACAAGCAAGTCATGCTCTTCCCTGACTATGCTAGAGCAGTGCAGATTAGGAGGTCGTCATTTCTGGAAGTAAAGCGACTACTGAGGGAGAACAATGTGAAGTATTATCTCCTGTTCCCAGCGTGGCTCAAAATTATACACAAAGAGTAGTCAAACTTTTTTACAGATCCTCAAGAAGCCCTGGACTGGCTAGAGCTACAGATGCAAGTAAATCAGAATCAGAAGAGCACCCGTCCAAAAAAGCCAGAAGTCTCCAGACCTATGAGACACAGGGTGAGGGACACCTGAAGCAGATCGCAAACGCAGTCACTAAATAAGATATCGACTGACTCAAATCTGGAGCAGATCTTAGCCGAGAGACGAAAAGCGATCCAAGCGGTAACGAAATTGGGTACACATATATCAACATCGGACAATGAAGATGGCCCACACATCTTCACACCAGACGAAGAGCCCAACGAGTCCTGCAGCTCAGACGGGGACTCAGAGATGCTACCCACTGTTACCCCGCAAACGGGGGACACTCTTATATAAAGCAGTCAAGTAATAGACGACACCACGCACTCCCACAGTGATGACATGTCACCTCAAAGCCACAATACTCACAGGGCGCGGCACAGGAGACCAGGCCATCAAGGCACCAATAAACAACAGCCCCCGCTAACTTCACATGTAGACCCATAAGGCCCGGAACTTCCAATCCCCCGCTGGTGTCTCAGAATTAGTTGCGCGCCAAATGCTCACAGCATCTCCCCCATTTCAACACCTTAAAGGGTACACGTTAGTACCAGTTTGGATGTGTTGTCCGTTGCAGCAGAACCCAGGTATTGGGTTTATCACCCTCAGCAGTTGTGGTTTAACCCAACATCGCATCCTGATGTCCTACCTACTCCCACATGCAGGACTACCCTACACACCAGCACAATCAAACTTCTCACTTGAAGGAAGATGGGTTGGCTCCAGGGGTCCCTCCCCCTACCCGCGCTGTAACCTACGCTAGCCCTTATGGCCCCCACAACAGACATTAAGTTTGTCACTCTAAACGCCCGGGGCATTCACACGGCCCAAACACAGTATGCTCTGCACGCGTACATCAAACGCCAGAAAGCGCAAATTATACTCCTGCAGGAAACCCAGCTCACTAAAGGGGAACTCGATAAACTCCAACAGAAGTGGCGTGGCACATTTTGCTCACTACATACTCAGCATACGCTTTGGGGCGTTAGTTTGGCTCTGACCGGGTACCACTTTTCTAGAGGCCGGGAGGAAGGTAGATACCGAAGTAAGGTTCGCCCTACTGGAGGGACTATTATATGGACAACCAGTGCTAATAGGCAGTGTCTATGCACCCAACACAGAGCAAACAGCGTTCTAGGAAACACTCCAAAAACGTGGCCCAATTTACCACCTCAACATGGATCTTAGGGGGAGATTACAACTGCACGCTAGATCTAAACCTAGAACAGATCCCATCCCCCCAACCCCACCTCACCCGCCCATATGCAGACCACCTGCTTCTGCGCATGGTCAAACCAATGGGCATTAACCGACATTTGGCAACACGCACACCCGACAACTAAACTCTACTCTTTTCACTCCATTCTCCATGATCTATGATTGAGACTGGACCTGTTTCTCTGCACTCCCACTATTCTCCCCATGATCCAACACTCTGATTACCTAGGCAGAGTACTCTCCGATCATGTTGCACATGAGGTAGTCCTCAGATGGTGCCCACCTACACCACAATCCCCACATGGCAACTCCCTTGCGACTGTCTAGAGGACCCAGTTTTCCATCAAGAACAAAGAGAAAACATACAACACTATTTCACAGACAATGCAAACATGACAGCCTCTAGAACACTAGAGTGGGATGTCTTCAAGACGAGAGAAGCCTGTATCAGGCAAATCACAGGATTGCGGAAAACATTAGAGCAGATAATTCAAACAACCGAGCTGCGTCTCGCACAAACATCAAAAGATGTAGACAAAAGCAAGATCCCCCCCCACACTTAGCAGAGCACAAAACTAAACACTCTGAGGCCTGCTCCGACCTTCGAAGATACAATTTCTGAACCTACGCCGCTAGGGCCCAGAGAGAAGAAAATCGAGCTGAAGCCCTATTGGCGTGGCTAATTAGGCAAAATACAGACGCACAACCTATCTCCAGCATCACAAACTCAGCAGGAGTGGTTACTTACACGCAATCGGAAATCACGCAACCATTCCGTGAGTACTATGAGGAGTTATACAAGGAACCACAGCCGGATAGCGGGGGAACACATAGATACAATTCTACACTCGATAACCATGACACAGCTAGCTGCAACTAATAGGACAGCTCTGGAGGAGCAGATCACGACATCGGAAATTAAAAGTGCCATCCGCCATCGAGCCAAAAACAAAGCCCCAGACCACAACGGTTTTCCAATCGAATATTATAGCACTTTCCCCTCCCAGCTGGCCCCGCAGCTAGACATAGTGTACAGGGCAGCACTCAAAACCGAATCTCTCCCCAGATCCATTCGAGAGTCCATATTAGTGACGTTTCCGAAGCCACATTAAGACCCACTAGACAGATCATTGTACAGACCGATCATGTTACTCACAGCGGACTGTAAAATATTAGTTATGATTCTGGCAGGCAGACTCACTGAGGTACTTCCCGGCCTGGTGCACCATGACCAGTGTGGGTTTGTGCCCGGAAGGAATACTTCCCAGAACATCCGCAGGCTCTTCCATGTCCAGGGCAGGGAGCAGGACCGTTTCCCATGGGCCGCGTGCCTCGTGCTGGACCTTGAGAAGGCTTTTGATACCCTAGCATGGCAATACCTATTTGTGGTCCTTCAACTGGTGGGTATCGGCACTAACCAAGTGGAGCTCATCGAACTATTGTTCACAGACCTAACGACCCGGGTTTGCATAGGCCGATGTATTCCGCCCTCCTTCCAAGTGACCAGGGGACCTAATCAGGGAAGTCCACTGCCTCTTATTTGCTCTAGTAATCGAACTGCTAGCAATCAAACTGTGAGAGGGAGGGGAACAATGGGGGATACCGCTATGAGGACGCACTCACAGTGTATCACTATACGCAGACGACCTCCTCATTTATATTAGGGACATCACAATCGATCTCTCTATGCTCTGGACCACGCTAGACGAGTTCGGAAAGGCAGCTGGACTAACGTAAAGTGGAGGAAATCGACAATCTACCCCCTCCACCCGGATGTTCCACATCAGGAAATACACACAGGAGCTGCCAGGTTGATGTGTAATGGAGACGTCCTGAGATACCTAGGCATTAGACTGTATCACACCCCAAGTGATCTGTTTAAGGGCAATCACTACAGAGCCCTCAGAATTATTAAGGCCCAGGTTGACTTCTGGCACACTCTACCTCTAGCCCCCATTGGGAGAGTAGTCCTATCAAAAATGAAGATGGTACCGCGCCTCCTCTACTATTTCGCGAACGTCCCGGTGGTACCCCCGTAATCCTTCCTTAGGGAGCCCCATCCTTTAAGGCCTACTTTCTAGCAGCGCAGTTACAATGGCTATCACGCTGGACAGCTGCTTGTCAGATCAAAGAGACAGACACACAAACGGGTCCCCTAACAAACCCCGTGACTTTTACTACGGGGCACGAAAACAAATCCGGCCCGTCCCATCCTAGTGAAAGTAGCGAGGTCTTGCATGCTCAGACTCCACCGTCTCTCCTGCGCTAAACCATTGTACTCCCCCTTTGCTGCCACTAACAGGACTGCCCAGGGGGAGAGATCATTACACGGCTTGAGACATGCAGGTCTGGTCACACTACGCATGCACAGAATTGGAATCACTATTTACGGAGGGCCACTTAGCCACCTTTGAGAGTCTCAAGGAGGGGAGTGGACTCACCCCGGGGCAATTGATCCTGCATAGGCAACTCATTACCGACTGTGGAAGAGCGTGGAATTTGACGGATGGAGAACCACAGACACACCCCACCCTGCATGCGATATTAAACATGGGTACAGGCTGCCACCTAATTACATGGATTTATAAATCCATCATTACGCTGACGGCCTCTCCGCTAACTCGACTCAAAGAGAAATGGGAAGAAGAATTTGGATGGGCACTCCACGACAAAGAATGGTTCACAGCCTTAAAGCACCATAAGAAAGTCTTGCGTAACCAGCACTTCGAGAATATTCAATGTAATGTATTACACCGTGGGTACCTCACCCCGCAGAGGCTACAGCATTTTTATCCTACAGAGAAGTTCAAATGCCCTCGCTGCCACCAGCCCAGGCTACATTCATTCATATGCTCTGGGCATGCCCCAATTTGCAGCCCTACTGGACTGAAATACACACCACGTTACAGACAGTTACAGGCCTGACAACCCTTTACACATGGGAGGCGAGAGCCCTGCGAATATTTCAACATAAAATAGGAACACGATTTACAGTATTAGCTATACTCCTAGCAAAGCGCAACATCCCAATGCACTGGCGTTCTCCTTTGGGTCCCCCGATAGAAGGATGGAGAGGGGTGATCTTAAAGTGTGATGTGGCAGAAGAGGAAGCGATTAGACTAGAAGAGGTTAAGGGGATACGCCGTAGCCCAATCTCCATGGAATGGGCAACTCTCCTACAGGAGTTCAAGCACAAGCTTCAGACACCCACAACATCCCAGTCAACCAATATGGCGTCCAGGGTCCCCCAATCCACCACAGCCAATGTGCACACACCCGAGAGGAGCCTATCCCCCCCTTGCCCAGGTGTTGCCCACAAGAACCGGGACTTAGTTGCAACCACTGGTGAACCACAGACTACGTTAGTGCACTCGTAGTATGGCCCTGCACCCCCCTTTCATACCCTCCTCTGTCCCCACTAGTTAATGGACTGAAAACAATACCAGCACACTTCAGAGACTGCAGCGGGAATACTCAGATGAGATCATAACAACCAAACACACCATTGCAGATCAAATACCCACAGTCACATACAAGTGGCGGATGAAGGAAATTCAACACATCCCAACACCCTACATGCCCACTACTGTATCACAATGGCAATTTAATGTATTCACAGGATGAAAAACTGCATATGTCGTTGCTTATATCTGTAACTCTGTCGCCATTAAAAACGTTATTAAAAAGGCTTTAAAAAAAAGTCAAAGGATGGGTGTATGGGTAGATGGATGTAGAGATGGATGTATGCGCAGTTGATAAATGGTTGGATGGAAGGGCCCATGGATGTAATAGGGAAAAACTGAATGACGGGTAAAACAATTAATTAATGAATGAGAGAATGTAAATGTGAAATAATGGACTCATTAGTTCGATGGAATGGTGAAAGGATGAATGGATAGAAGTTTGAATGCAAGAGACAGGGGAGTTCTTCTAGGGAGGGTGGAGCTCACTCGTTTAGTGCCATCTGAGCTTTGTTCAAAGTGAGGGTATTTTAATTTTCTGGCTACACCATTGGAGAAGAGAGAGTAGGGTTGTGATAGATTAGACCGAGAGGACAAAACAGCAAAGGAGGCTGTATGGGAGAAAGAAGGGAATAGAAAAGCAGTGAGATAGTCCAAACAAGAGAGTGGAGAAAGTGAGAAAGAGTAAACAAACTCAAAAGAGAACAATATAATAGGAGAAAGGGATAAAAAGAGATCTAACATGACAGAGATAGAAGAAGAGAGAAACAGAGTTAAAGACAAATATAAAGGGACACATGGAGAGAGACTGTACGAGTAAGTCGGAAAGAAAAAGCAAATACAAGGAAGTAGAGATGGAGAGACAGAAAATGGGTGAGCAACAGAGCAAGTAGAGGTGCAAAAAGAGACGGAAGGGAAAAGGAGAGATGAACAGAGACAGAAAGAAATAAAGATAGCGAGTGAGATTAAGAATGAGAATGATACAGAACCCATAGTGAAACAAACAACATGCTTGCCTTCCAGGCAGTATATACTCTGCGCACAGCTGTGGCACCAATGCAAATCTAATACAAAAAAGCATATAAATCAAAAGGAGTAAACTGGATGTTACTAAAGAAGTGCTTTTACTTCAGCAGCTGCCAATTGGCTTCTCAGTATTTTTACAATACTACTCACGGACATCTTGCTGTACCTTACAAACCAACCAAACAAAAGGAACAAGCTCGCTACCACCCTAACAAATATTACAGAGGGGTCTCTTGCTCAAAATGGGAAAGGAGGAAATCCTATGTTTTTTTTAAACAACCCTCACTCACCAACCTAGTTGGCGATGACATGCTTCATCATTGGGTTCCCACCATTGTTGCTGAATGCTTCCAGGATCAATCAATCAATCAGGGGTTGGTAAAGCGCGCTACTCACCCGTGAGGGTCTCAAGGCGCGGGCGGAGGGAAAAAAGCTGGGCTGCTCCGGTCAGTCGAAAAGCCAGGTCTTGAGAGCCCGTCTGAAGGTCTGCAGGGTTGGTGAGCGTCTTATTTCTACTGGGAGGGTGTTCCATGCTGTGGCTGCGGTGTAGGAGAAAGCTCTCCCTCCAGCTCTGCTACAGTGGATACGGGGGACCTCTGCTAGGGTGAGGTCGGCTGAGCGGAGGTTTCTCTTGGGTGCGTGGAAGCTCATTCGGTCGTGAGGTACTTGGGTCCGCTGTTGTTGAGGGATTTTTTTATTTTTTTTGTAGGCGTGGGTGAGTAGTTTGTAGGTGACCCTCTCTTCAACGGGGAGCCAGTGGATTTCTCGCAGGTGTGGGGTCATGTGTTTGTGGCGTGGAATCCCTAGGATGAGTCTGGTGGCTGCGTTTTGGATGGTTTGGAGTTTGCGCTGTACGAATTTGTTGATTCCGGTGTAGAGGGCGTTGCAGTAGTCAAGCCTGCTGGTGATGAGTGCGTGGGTGGCGGTCTTTCTGCAGTCTTGGGGGATCCACTTGAAAGTCTTGCATAAGATCAGGAGGCTGTTGAAACTGGTGGAGGAGATGGCGTTGATTAGGAGGTTCATGGAGAGGGAGGAGTCGAGGATTATGCCCAGGTTCCGTGCGTGGTCCGTACAGGTTGGTGGGGGTGCGAGGGCGGAAGGCCACCAAGAGTCGTTCTTTGCAGAGAGGCGTGGTCCGAAGATGAGAACCTCGGTTTCGTCTGAGTTGAGTTTGAGGCAGCTGTCTTTCATCCATGCAGCCACGTTTTTCATTCCTTCCTGGATGTCGTCAGCGTAGGACACGATGCTGAGGCAGTGCTGCCTGACAATGGTGGCGATGGGGGCCATGTAAATGTTGAATAGAGTAGGGCTCAGAGAAGATCCTTGTGGGACTCCGCAGATGATGTTGATGGGTTCGGAGAGGAAGGGGGGAACATGACCCTCTGTGTTCTCTCGGAGAGGAAGGATCGGATCCAGTTGAGGGCCTCTCCCTGAATTCCTGGAGCCTGGTGGTTAGTGTGCGGTGAGAGACGGTGTCGAAGGCTGCGGAGAGGTCCATGAGGATGAGGGCTGCGGTGTGGCTCTGGTCGAGCAGCATCCAGATGTCGTCGGTGGCGGCGATCAGGGCTGTCTCGGTACGGTTGTTGCTGCGGAATCTGGATTGGGAGGGGTCCAGGATGCAGTTATCTTCGATGAAGGATGTCAGCTGGGCGTTCACGAGCCTTTCTGTGACCTTGGCAGCGAAGGCGATGAGGGAAATGGGTTGGTAGTTCTTGATGTCAGTAGGGTCGGCCGAAGGTTTTTTGAGGGGGGGCTTCACTTCTGCCCGTTTAAAGTCCATGGGGCAGGTGCCGGAGGCCAGGGAGGAGTTGATTGTGCGGGCTAGCTCTGGAGCGATGGCCACAGAGGCTCTGTGGAAGATGTGAGGGGACATGGGTCAGTGTGGGCTCCTGAATGAGTGGTGGCGACAAGTTCGATGGATGCGGGGCTCCAGGTGGTGATGGTGGGTATGGCGGTGGTAGTGGCAGTAGGGGTGAAGGCAGTTGTTGGTTCGTTGAAGTTGTCGTAAAGGGTCGTGATCTTCTGGTGGAAGAAGGTGCTGAGCTTGTTGCAGAGATCTTGGGAGGGTGTGATGTCAGAGGCTTCGCATGGGGGTTTTGTGAGATGCTTGATGACGTTGAAGAGTTCCCTTGTGTTGGCTGTGTTGGCGTTTATTTTTTCCCTGATGATGATTATTTGGGTGTCCCTTATCAGCTGATGGTAGTTCTTTATGGCGGCTTTGTGGTCGGTGAGGGCTTCTGTGGTCTTCTGGGGGCATATTACCAAGGGCATTATCGCCGCATTAGCGGGACTTTTTCCCGCTAATACGGCGATAATTTCATCGCCCTATTACCAAGCTGTCGCTAACATCAGTTAGCGACAGCTTGTAGGCGATAGCGGGCATTTAGGGGCCGACTTTGCATGTCAGCGATCATTATCGCTAATGACATGCAAAGTCGGCGTGCCAAGATGTTAGCGACTGAAAACAGTCGCGAACATCTCTAACTCCTATTAACAACTTTTGGAAATATTCGCGCTAGGCGCGAATATCTCCAAAAGCTAACGCCTGCTAAAAGCTGTTCTTAGCCATGTTATCCAATGGAAGGTGGATAACATGGCTAAGAGCATTGTCACGATAATGCATGAATATCGCTGATTTTTCAGCGATATTCATGCATTTCACAGGATTTTTACCGCTTTTGAGATAAACCTTGATAATATCAAGGTATCTCAGCGGTAAAAATCCTCGGTGCTCGGCGATATTTTTTTACCGCTAACCAAGCAATAGCGATAATTATCGTTATTGCTTGGTAATATGCTCCCTGGTTCCTCCACTTTTTCTGGAGGTGCCTGCAGGTGCGCCTGGCCTGTAGGAGTTCGGTGGTGAACCAGGCAGCCTTAGGAGGGCGTTTGGTGCTTGTCTGTCAGAGTGGGGCTAGTGTGTCGGCGCAGCTGCCGATCCACCAATGGAGTTCTTTGGCAGCGGCGTTGTTGTCGGTGGTGGCTGAGGGGGGTCGTGGAGGAGGGTGGCGTTGAGGAGGTCTTCAGTGACCTTACTCCAGTTCTGTTGAGGCGGGCGCGGGGCTTTTTTGGGTGCGGTGCTGGAAGGGAAAGTGAAATGGATGCAGTGGTGGTCTGTCCAGGAGTGTCGTGTGGTGTTGGTAAGCCGGATGTTTGATCCTCCCATGAAGATGGGGTCCAGGGTGTGTCCTGCAATGTGGTTGGGAGTGTTTACCAGTTGCTTGAGTCCAAGGTTGGCGAGAATTTCAAGTAGCGTGTTGGAGTCGGGGTCATGGTGGTTCTCGAGGTAGAAATGTAGGTTTCCGAGCAGAATGTAGTTCGTCGAGGTGATGGCGTGGGAAGCGGCGAGTTCTGTGATGGTGGTAGTGGGTTGAGCATGAGGTCCTGGTGGTCTGTAGATGAGCGTTCCCCGTAGCGTAGTTATGGGGTTGGTGTGGATCTGGAAGTGGAGGTGTTCTATGTTGGGAAGAGTGCTGCTAGGTCTGGTGGTGGAGATTTGGAGGGAGGCTTTGTGTGCGATGGCGAGGCCTCCTCCCGGGTGGTTTGGGGGTCTATCCTCTTGAGCTTGTAGCCGCCTGGTATAGCTGTGGCAATGTCTGGTCCGGAGCTCACGTTTGTCTAGGTCTCGGAGATGAAGGCGACGTCAGGGGTGAGAGTGTCGAGTAAGTTCCATATCTCTATGGCGTGTCGGTGAAGGGACCATACGTTGAGAAGGATGCAGTTGATGGTGTTGGAGGTTTTGGCAGCAGGTTGCGCGTTGAAGGCTATGGGTGTGGTTTCTATGGAGAGGGTGCTTTGGCAGTGGGCGCACGAGAAGGCTCCTTGGGTGTTGTCGGGCGAGGCTCATACATAGTGCTCGAGGAGGCTGGGTCTGAGTCCGAGGAGGCTGGTGAAGGTGTAGAGGTGGATGCACGGGGAGCTAGGGTTCCTGGTGCTGGGCGAGGTCCGTGCGCGGACAGGTGCAGACGGGCTTGCCTTAGGCGCGCCTTTGGCGCACGGTCGCCGTAATGAAGGGGAGGGGGCAGGATTGAGGAGGAGGCAGGCGGGAGACTGGTAGGGGGCGGGGCTATGTGGGGAGGGCAACGAAGCTTGAGGGCGGGAGGCGCGAATCGCTAAGTAAATGAAGAGCAGAAACCAGTGGGATTTAAAACACAAACACAGCAATACACAATTTAAACACAGCGCTTGTCAGTGCGATGTCCCAAAATGAGGCAGAACCTGTGGCGCGAGGCTCGAACTCTGCTGCTAGGGCTGCTGTGGCGATGCGCGTCTACCGGAGCTGCCGGGGAAGTGTTGCCTCGACCGAGGTCAGGGCAAACACACTCGCTCCCCCGCAGCGGTCGCCATAATGAAGGAGAGGGGGGTGGGATCGGATGCGGGCAGGAGCCTGGTAGGGATCAGGGCTTTGTGGGGAGGGCGATGGAGCTTGAGGGCGGGAGGCGGCGAAGCGCTAAGTAAATGAAGAGCAGAGACCTGTGGGATTTAAAACACAGCAATACAAAATGTATACACAGTGCTTGTCAGTGCAATGTCCCAAAATGAAGCAGAACCTGTGGCAGAGTCGGGCGCGAGGCTCGAACTCTGCTGCTGGGGCTGCTGTGGCGATGCGCATCTGGCAGAGCTGCCGGGGAAGTGTTGCCTCGACCGAGGTCAGGACAAAGACACTCGCCCCCCCCCGCAGCGGTCGCCGTAATGAAGGGTAGGGGGGTGGGATCAAGAGGAGGCGGGCGAGAGCCTGGTAGGGGGTGGAGCTATGTGGGGAGGTCGACGGAGCTTGAGGGCGGGAGGCACGAAGTGCTAATTAAATGGAGAGCAGAGACTTGTGGGATTTAAAACACAAACACAGCAATACACAATTTATACACAGCGCTTGTCAGCGCGATGTCCTGAAATGAGGCAGAACCTGTTGCAGAGCCGTGCCAGGGGTGTGCTTCAATGCCTGATTTACAGCGGAAATGATGTTTTCACTGAAAGTGAAAGTGCAAGTGATTTTAAAATTGAGCCCAAGAGCCCCATTATTAAAATACGTTAATGGGTCGGTGGCCTTGAGTCAATGTGAAACTCACTTGTACTTGCACATTCACAAAAACCCCCAGCTCTGCTGTAAATTAAGCGAATCTTAAAAAAACCTCTAGGGTTCCTCTCTTTACCTTTTTGAGCAAGTGAACCCATACTAACATTTGTTAGGTTGGTAGGGAGCTTGTTCCTTTTGTTTGGTTGACATATAGTTCATGGAAGATGGAAGAGTTCCTTTCTCTCTCATTCCTGTTTGGTACGTTACAAACCCTCATATTACCCAAGTCGATAGTACTCGTTAAACCTTATAGTAGCAATGCCTGAGCATTGCACAGCGAGTACAGATAACTGTTCATGTAAACAAGAATATAAAAACATTGTCCTTACAGGTCCTTTGAACAAGTTGCTTTTTTAGTCTTAAATAGAAAAAAACAGTTTTTTTAATATTTTTGAAGGCTGGATATCAAAGTAAAAGGCTCTTTTATTATTTCAGGTCTGAGCGCTTTACTGAGCTATGCATTTTGCACCTCTGACCGCATAGATTGCACAATGCTTGCATTGACCCACTGGTGAAAACACCATCTGCAATAGTGACGACCTAAGCAAGAATAGCATTTCACAACTGAAAATTACATTTAGCATTATTTAGGAGGAACAGGGTATAAAAATGACTGTCACATGTGCAATAAATGCAATCCAGCCCGTGTTCCCAAATATAAAATGCTGTTGGCAAGTGGAGCAGAAATACGTTTCGTCACAGATTATTATCAACCAATATACTTATTTTTTCTGCTAAAGAATCGTTCAAGTTGAATTGCTCAATTTTTTCTCATTACAAAAATCAAGAATGTAGAGAATTTTTGAATTATCGTTATGGCAGGAAAAATGTATTTATTTAACAATATTTTTGATTTAAAAAAGTATTTACGCAGCAGTGATGATAACACAAAGTCAGTGCGGTAGTATTGGCAAAGCATAGCTTCAGGAAATAATGGTAGGGGTGTCATTTAATTGTGCGAAGTGAATGAAAGTGGCAAAGATAAACATATCTAAAGAAACTACGGTGCATATTATCAAGCAGGGCATTAAAATGATCGCCATTTTAGCGGCAGAAAACTGCTGCTAAAGCGACGATAATGGGCTTGATAATATGCCCTGGACAATTCCAATAGAAGCCCATGTTCACGGAGACGCGCGACCGCGTCAGTCAAGATGGCCGCCGGAGTGTGAGCTCCTGTTTTCATCGGCCCTTTATCCTCGAAAACGACGATTTTTACTTCAAAAAGTTGAATTTAAGGAGGGCGCTTGCTTAATCATCTGGTCTCCTACCTGTATGGCGATTTTTGGGCGATTTGGAGCGTTAGAAGCCTGTTTCTCGACCTCCTGGTTCCTGCTCCCAGCTGCATCTTGAGGTACTGCCTGTATTGTGAGGCCAGGGGGCGGAGTGCTTCTTAGGAAAGGGCCTGGCTTGGGCCTAGCCACGCCCACAGTCCAATTTAGCTGCTGCACCAGTGCTTTTTGAGTGTTTTACACTGTTTTTTTGCTCTCTTTCACTTATTGAATGATATTTGAGTGCTATATTGCACTTTTCAACCTATTTTTTGTCAATGTATGGAATTTTTTACCTCACAATGGAAAATAAAATTCCTGTTAATAATAAAAGGAGACAGCAAGTCTCCCCTCCTCCAGTTAAATCTAAGGTGGTGGAGTCATCTGAACCCTCTCTTGCTTTAATTCTGGAGGAAATTAAAGCTTTACGCATTAATACTGAAGTTATTGCCTCTGATATTAAATCTGTGCGCAAAGATATGGCTTCTATGTCCATGAAAATTTCAGATAATTCTATCAAGATACAGGATAATAAGAGTAAAGTGGATTCTTTTACTCCTCTTGTGGCTCAAATTCATCCAATGCATGTTCAAGTTCTGGAATTGGAAAATCGCAATAGGCAATATAACCTTCGCATTTTTAATTTGCCTGAAGATGTTGAGGGATCTGATTGTCGATTGTACTTGGAATCTTTGCTTCCTGGTCTTTTAAACCTCAAGTTTCCGGAAAAATTTGAAGTGGACAAAGCCCATAGAATCCCTTCTCATCGTAACCCTCGTCACACTAAACCCAGGCAAATGATATTTAAGGTTTTGCGTCATCACCATCTAGTTTTGATTCGGAAAGCTGTAAGAGACATTCCCTCACTTTTGGTAAATGGTCCAAAAAATTTTATCCATCAAGACTTTGCCAAAGAAACTGTTGCTATCCGTAAAGAATTTTCTGCATGTCGTCCGCAACTCAGGAGCCTTGGTTTCAAATATGGTCTTTTTGATCCTTCTACTATGCGCATCTGGAAGGATACCTTTTCCAAATCTTTTCAACGTCCTGAAGATCTGAGGCAATTCCTTGATCAGCAATCTTCACCTTCAATGGATACTCATGACCCTCATGACCCTACCACTTGACTTTGGCTAGTTCGAACTTTATAGCCACTTTTTTGATTTTTCCTTATATTTTTCTGGGATCCAACGGTTTTGGCCATGCTTGTGGAACGTGTGTGCGTCTCTATGTTTCTATTTATGTTCCTCGTTTGTTCTTTTCTCCATATTTTCTTTTTCTCCTCTTTTGTTCTTACTTATGGAGTTGCTGTTTTAATCCATCTTTTCTGTCTATTTTTGCTCAGCTCTTCTTGTTCTAATGCTTTTTTCTTTTTTCTTGTTTCTTTTACCTTTCATAATGGCTTCTGTTCATAATGTTAAAATTGTTTCTCTTAATGTAAAAGGTTTAAGACACCCAGTTAAACGTACAAAAATTTTAGATTATCTAGGTAGTTGTAAAGCTGATATTTGCTTTGTACAAGAAACTCATATTGATGATAAAATTCTTCAATATATGAATAAAAAATGGGTTGACACTATTGTTTCTTCTCCGGCTCAAGGGAAGAAAAATGGTGTGGCGATTTTCTTTGCAAAACGGCTTCATTGTCAGGTTCTGAATACATTTTCGGATGCTGAGGGTAGATATATAATAGCTAAAGCTAAACTTCATAACTCTACTTTCTTTTTGTTTAATATTTATGGTCCTACAGCAGATGATCCTACTTTTTGCTCTACTATTACTACAGAGGTTTTGAAGTTGGGTAATGTTCCCATTATTGTTGGGGGTGATTTTTTTTATTTATTTTATTTTATTTTTTTATATATTTTTATTGCAGAATCAGGAATAAAAACATCCAACAAACCAACCCATACACCAACGGCACCCATCATACAGTGCAATAATAATACAATACACAGCCGATTGGCCCACATCCCGGAGGCTGGGCGGCGCTTCAACGAGTCAGTTCACTGGAGGTACCTCGATGCATGCCCTATTCGGGACACAGGGCAAGTGTAACACTTCGTTTCTGCTTTTATCCCAGAACAACCAACCCACTCTCTCCTTCTGATCCTAGGCCACTCCAATGTCATGTCACTAAAGCATCACGAGTACCATCCCTGGCCATCCGGTTCCGGGAGGTTGCCGCTAGCCGGCAAACCACCCCCTCCAACGACTCCTCTCCAGTACCCCCCCCTCAACTGCTGCTAATGCGGGTTCCACCATCCCCCCCCTGCTCTCGGGTGACAAATATCAGGAAGCTTTGACAAGCAAGTAGCCACACGGAATCCCTGGACATTACTGATCAGTGTCCTCGCCTTCGGTTATGTAGTCCCTTAATGCCTGCACCACCAGCTCCCAGGACCGTGCCAGTTCCAAGCCCTTCTCGTTGCCAGTTCTAGTCGCCTGGCGCATTCGTAACACACTCTCACAGCTCGACCACTTCACCAATTCATTCCTCCACCTCCGTACAGACGGCCCCTCTTTAGACTTCCAGTGCCAAGTGATTTCACGCTGTGCCAGTATCAGTCCCAACCCAATGAATTTGCTCGTAACCTTGGTCCGTTTGGTATGCGGGAACCAAAGAAGCAGACATGCGGCCATGTCAAAGTCTACCTCCCGATCTGTAACAGCATTCAAGAGGTCCCCCACCTCAGACCAGTAGTCCCCCAATGACGGGCAACCCCACAGCATGTGGTCAAGATCCACCTCAGGTTCTAGACATCGCGGGCACATGGCATCAAGCGCCTGGAAGTGTCGCCGTAACCTCTCCGGGGTCAAATATGCCCTATGGAGCACAAAATAATGCACCTGTTGGAATCTCGCATTCCTCGTCCCTTTCCAGGTCCTGTGTAGGACCTGACCCCACACAGAGTCCGGGATCTGTCTACCGACGCTGGTCTCCCAACGCGACTTCAGCTCAATCAACGGGGCCAGACCTTCATTTAACATCCTATTGTGTAGGCAGGTCACCACCTTAACGGTGCCCGCTGCCATCACTACATATTGGCACACCGTCGTCACCTCCGGCTCAGCCAATCCACCCCCCCAATGCCTCTGCAGGGCCGCGACAACCGCCGCATGCAACAGGAAGGTACCACTCGGTAGGTCGAATTGCTCTTGTAAGGTTTGGAACGGGGCCAGCTTCCCGTCCACATAAAGGTCTCCTACCATCTGCAAACCCAGGTCCTCCCATTCTAACAATTGGGACCAATCACCTCCATGCGGTAAGGCAGTGAGCATTCCCAGCGGAATCTCCGGTGCGTATGGCCGGCGCTTCCCGGCCCTCTTCAGGTGCCTATTCCAACACAATCTGAGCGTCCATTCCTCCATCGTGAGGTCCCTACTGGCCAGTCTCTGTTGCATCACGATAGACGACAAAACATGCCTCTGAATGCCGACCCCCCGGCCATCTTCAGGCCCCCTGAACTCTCTGGCCACATTCTGCGTCAGGACCTGGAGCTGCGCTGCCAGATAGTATAACTCATAGTCGGGGACGGCCATCCCTCCCTCACACTTGGGTCTCATCAGGGTGGTCAATGCCACCCGCCTGCGACCGTGGCCCCAGAGAAAGCCAGTCACCAACGTCTTCAGCTCCCGAAAGATACCCTGCGGGATCCACACCGGCAGCGTTCTAAAATAGTAGAGGAGCCTCGGGAGTGCCACCATTTTCAACAGCGCCACACGGCCCAGTACAGACAGCGGGAGAGAGGCCCAGAAGTCCATACTGCCTCTCAGCGCACTAATACAGCGCCCCACATTCCCCTCAAGGAGGTCCGCTGCATCATGGTAGATGCGCACTCCTAAGTAAACAAAACAAGAGGGTTCCCACACTACCGGCCTCGTGAGCTGCGGGCAGAGCGTGGTCTTCCGCAGCGGAAACACACATGTCTTAGTCCAGTTCACCTTGAGGCCTGAGAGCCTCCCGAACCTGCCCAACATGTCCACCGCGCCTTCAAGAGCCCTTCCAGAGTCCGCCAGGTACAGTAACAAGTCGTCGGCATACAAAGAAATATAATGCGAGTCAAGTTCCTGCGCAATCCCGTCGAAAACCACTCCCGTTCTCGCCTGCGCCGCCAGTGGTTCCACCGCTAGAGCAAAGAGCAGAGGAGATAGCGAGCAGCCTTGCCTCGTGCCCCTGCAGACCGGATAAACCGAGGAGACCAAGGTCCCTAGCCGCACCCGCGCCTTAGCCGAGGAATAGAGCACTTTCGTCCAGCCCCGGAACCCCTCCCCAATCCCGAACTTCAACAGCACGCCATCTAAAAAATCCCATTCCAAGCTATCAAACGCCTTTTCAATATCAACCGTCAACACTACCGGGCCTGGATCCGCCATGGCAGCACTATCAATGACCCCAATCAGCCGACGGATATTCATCGAAGTGCTCCTAGAGGGGATGAATCCCGCTTGATCCCTATGCACCAAAGAGGTCATCAGTGGTAGGAGCCGGGTGGCTAGGATTCGGCTCAAAATCTTATAATCTACAGTCAGCATAGACAACGGACGAAAAGAAGAAACATCTAAAGCATCCCTGCCCGGCTTCAGCAGGGGCACTACCAGCGCCTCCGTCATAGATTCAGGCAACCGCCCCAATTGTTTCGCCTCCGCATATACAACCTGCAGTCTGGGTGCCAGCACTTCCATAAATTTGACGTAGAACTCGATCGGCAACCCATCCACCCCAGGGGTTTTGTTCCGCGCCATATGACAAATCGCCCCTCTGATTTCCGCTAGGGTGACAGGGCCCCCCAGATCCCGGGCATCCTCCTCATCCAGTACCGGCAAAGGGATCTGATCTAAATAATCGCCAATGTCCGCGGCGTCCACTTCGAGGTGGCTGGTGTACAGACCCGCGTAGTAGGACTGAAAGCGCCCCAGGACCGCTGACTGCGAATAAACCACGTCCCCATCCTCCTGTCGCACACTCATAACCGGACAACCTCTAGGGTTCGGATCAGCCAACTTTGCAAGGAGCGTGCCCACTTTATCTCGCTCCTCATGCACTTTCACCGCATACAACTTGTAATCATAGCACCGCAGTCTCTCCGTTTCAGTTGCCACCGCCTCTTTAGCACGCAACAAGCTGTCTTGCAGCTCTGATTGCTCGGGTCGCAGCCGTTCCACCCCTCTCAGCACTTCCTCCGCCTTCGCAAGGTCATTCAGCACTGTTCCTCTCACAGTCAGAAACCGCCCCATACACACCCCCCTCACCACCACTTTCATCGCATCCCATTCATTCGCTCTAGTCGCTGTCGACCCAGCATTGACCGTGAAGTATTCGTCTATACCCTGTCGGACCGTGTCACAGAACGCCGGATCCTCCAGCGTCTCCGGACGAAGTCTCCACGTAGGGACCGCCGATCTCGCCAGCTGCCATTGCACAGAAATCAGCAGTGGGTTATGGTCCGAAATGGTTCTAGACAAATATTCAGAGTGAACCACCACCTGCGCTAGAGATCCGCAACACAGCACCGAATCCAGCCGAACATGCAGATCATGCAGTGCTGAGAAGTAGGAATAATCTCGTGTCTCGGGGTGCTGCGCCCTCCATACATCCACCAAGCCCCACCTCTCCTGCCAGTCCCGCCTGTGGGTCGCAAGTCTGCGCACTGGGGAGTCTACCAAAGGCGGGTGTGACCTGTCCGGCAGCACATCCGAAATGGAGTTAAAATCCCCCGCCAGCAATACAGGGCCCGCCAAATAATACGCTAGTGAGCGCGACAAACCCTCAAAGAAATGTGCTTGATCAGCGTTGGGGGCATAGATGTTACACAGCACCACTTCCCTACCACACAGCCGTCCTTCCACCACGACATAGCGACCCTCCGGATCTATCCTCTGACTCGTGACTTGGAATGGCGTGCCCGCTCTGATCCATATTAGTACCCCTCTGGCAAACGCTGAGTAAGTCGTGCCAAACACCTGACCCGCCACCTCCTCTGTAAAGCCCCACATTCCTGCTGTGTCAAGTGAGTCTCCTGAAGCATCGCTATCTGAACGCCCCGCCTCACTAAGTATGCATGTACCTTGTGGCGCTTAACCATAGTTCGAATACCCCGGACATTCCATGTGACACATTTCAAATTAGGTAACGTCCCCATAGAGCATCAATCCCAACAGTGGCGCACACCAATAAATGTGACCCGCATCGCAGCAATTGTACAATCCCTCCAACACAAACCCCTTAACTCCCACCCCCCCCCCCTCCCCAGGACAGGGCCTAATAACCCAGCTTCAGCCCCGTTCCAAACCTCAAACACCCAACACATCACACTAATCTGTGGTCGACACCACAGAAGACCTTAAGGGTCTAATGAGGACAATGGAGCCCCGAACCAGGACGACAGAGCAACCACCCCGCGCCCACAGCCCCATACTGCTAGTGCCGCCCCATACCTGGCAGTCCAATAGAAGTCAGGAGCGTCCAGACCTGACAAAAGTTCAGCGGCCACGAGCTTCAGCCATTAAAGATACCATCTGACGTTTGTGGGGTAACCTCCGGCCCCTGAGCTCCCCCCATCTCCGAGCCTTCATCACCGGACTGCACACCTTCACCCTCTGAAGCCGTACCTCTGGAGGCGTCATCCCGCTGCGAGCCCGTGATGGACGCCGTGGCCTCCAGCGCACTCTGTCTATCGGCCAGTATTTGCGCCTCTCGCTCGGCCCGTTGGCGCCTATTCCGGGAGCGGATGCGCTGCGACTTCCTGACCCTGACCGGCTGTTCGCGATCCCTGGTGGGCCTGTGTGCTCGATCCGTCCCTGCACGATACAGTTCCAGCCAGGACCATGCTTCATCGGGTGTTTGGAAAAAGTGAGCTCTGTCATCAACAATGATCCGCAGCTTGGCTGGAAAAAGCAAGGAGTATTGAATCCCTTCCTCTCTCAGCTCTTTCTTTACCGACAGAAAAGACGCCCTGCTCCGCTGCACCTCCTGCGTATAGTCCAGAAATATCGTCACCTTGCTGTTGTCCACTTGGAAGGGCCCATGATCTCTCGCCCTTTGGATCAGCAGATCCCGATCCTTGTAGTGCAGCAGTCTGGCCACCATCGGTCGAGGCGGTCGGCCCTCCAGGGGAGGCTTCGCGGGCACCCTGTGCGCTCTCTCCAGGGAGAAGAAGGGGGAGAGGCCCTCCGGCGCCACTACCGTGCGGAACCAGTCCTCCAAGTAGGCCACCGCATCATCCTTCTCAATTTTCTCTGGAAGCCCCACCACCCTCACGTTGTTCCGGCGGTTGCGTCCTTCCGCGTCCTCTGCTCGACGCTCCAGAATCGCCAGTCGGTGGATAACGTCATCAAGTTTGTGCTCCGCCGTGACCACCGCCGGTTTCAGCTCCTGGAGCAGTTGTTCATTGGATTTCACATGGTCAGAGAGCTTGGCGTGGTCCGCTCTCAGCAAGCCAAGCCCGGACGCCACCTGCGCAATATCCTGGTGCAGCTCATCCTTGGTGGTAGTGATCGCGGCCAGAATGGCATCAAGACGGAGGTTCAGTCGCAGCTCCTGCGGCGAGGGTTCCGTTGGGACATCGCCATCCGCGGCCCCGGTCGTCCCGTCACCCCGCTCATGAGGCGCAGCGAGGCCAGCCCCCTGCGCGGCCATCTTGACGACGGGAAACGTGCCACCCAAGCCTCTTTCAAAGACGGTCGGCTGCTGCCGTCCTTCCGTCCTTCCCGCTCCCAGGGCCACCTGGCACAGTCCAATGGCAGATCACAAGGTGCGTAGCTCCCCGGTCTCCAGACGGCGCCAATAGTCCTTCCTCTGCGCTCCGTCGCCAACCACCAGCTCAAGAACGGACTCCACGCAGCCCCACCGATATCCTCAGGGCGTCACCAAAGTGCAGGGGCCAGGGGTGTGAGCCCCCACGGAAGACCGATAGTCAGGGGTCGCCCCACCGGGCAATTTGAGCCCCCCGCCCCCGGCGGCACCAATCTGCGCTGCGTCAGCGCACTGCGGGGTCCACACACTGCTTTACCAGCCTCACCCCCTCCTGCGGCCAGCCGGGCGTCCACTCGCTCTGGGCAGCTGCCCCCTCAGCACACGGCCAACTCGCCGTCCTCCTCCGTGTCCCGGCGGCCTCTGCGTCAATATCCCCAGGGATGGGTCGGCCACAGTCGTCAGCAGCGCCGCCACCGGTGCAGCGCGAGTGAGGGCTTCACTCTCCTGCCGTCCGGACGAGCAGGTGGGGGAGGGGCGCCGCTCGCGCCAAGGCAGCGCCGCCGTCCTTCTCCGGTGCTCCGGTCCCGCTTCCTGGGATCCCCCACCAGCGCACTGCTACTCAAAGGCCCCCAGGCGCCTCAGATCGCTCAGCACCCCACAGCGCGCCGCTCTCCGAGCGCTCGCTCACTTGGCGCCGCCATCTTGGCTTTGTCCTCCGGCCGCACCGATCAGGATGCCAGGTCCGTCCACCTGCTGCGCCCAGGGTGCCGACGGGGGTCAGACGCTCCCCGTTAGTTCAGGGACCCCGCCGAAGCACAGTTCCAGCTGCCAGGTAGCGCGGGGCCAGCTAGTCCAGGAGAAAGACGGGACTCGGCGCGGAGCAACTCGCTCACGCAGCCATCCCGGTCGGCGCCTAAACCACGCCCCCCCTGTTGGGGGTGATTTTAACGTTATAGCTGACCCATTGTTGGATAGATTGTCTGCCACTAAATTTCGTCCTCCCAAAGTATTTCATGCCTTTAAATTGTTTAAGCAAACAACCAAATTAGCGGATATTTGGCGACTTCATTTCCCCACTGAAAAATGTTTTACCTTTTTTCCCAACCCTCATAATTCTCATTCACGAATTGATTACTTTCTCATTTCCCCATCTCTTCTCCAGACAACGTCTACTCCAGCGATTGGTAATATTGATATCAGATCATGCTTTAATTTCTTTTGTTTTAAATATCTCCTCCAATTTTACTAAACAGACCAGATGGCGAATGAACACTAGTATTGCTCTCCATGAGCGTAATAAACCTAAATTATTGCAAGCTATCCAAGATTATTTTTTGTTTAATCCAGAAAACTCAACTTCTGTAGTCAATAGATGGGACGCATTTAAGGCTTATATTAGAGGGGCTACAATTTCCATTATGGCTCATGAGAATAAGTTGTTTAACACAAATGTTAAGCATCTGGAAAAACAAATTGCAAAATTTGAAAGATTGTTTATTACCTCCAATAATCCCCAATACAAATTAGAATTACAAAAACTTCGTTACGAGTTTAACTCTATTCTTAGTAAAAGAGCTGGAGTACAAATCACCAAATCCAATGCTAGATTTTGTTTTAACTCCAATAGGTCTGGGAAACTCCTTGCTAATTACCTACGTATTAAAAGAGATAGAACACAAATTACTTCTATTCGTAATCCCCAGGGTAAAATTGCATTGTCCCATAATGATATTGTTCAAGAGTTTCTTGACTTTTATTCTAGCTTATATAGCAAACCTGACCTATGTGATAGTTCTTTAATTGATGCCTTTTTACATTATTCTGATTTGCCACAAATTTCCTCCTCAGATAGAATTGAATTGGATTTACCTATTTCTAATGAAGAAATTCTGACAGCCATTAAATCGCTTAAGCAAAATAAATCCCCAGGCCCTGATGGTATACCCGCTGAATTTTATAAGGAATTTCAACCCCACCTTTTACCTTTTTTATTTCAACTGTTTTCACATTTTAGTTCCTGTGGGACCATTTGAAGGCTCTTTTACTGATGCCTTTATCATTGTTCTTCCCAAACCCGATAAAGATCCCACCCTAGTTTCCAAATATCGCCCTATATCCCTAATAAATCAGGACTGTAAGTTATATGCTACAATTCTGGCCACTAGATTAGCTCCAATACTCCATTCTAATATTCATCCCGCTCAATCTGGATTTATGAAAAACATATATTCAACCAATAATACCAGAACCCTACTACATGTTATTGAACAAAGTCCTAGCATTCTTGTCCCTGCTGGAGTTATGGCTTTGGATGAAGAAAAAGCCTTTGACAAGATTCATTGGCAATTTTTATTTTCAACTTTATTGGCATTTAATTTTGGTCCCTCCTTTATTCGTATGATTTCTGCGTTATATTGTGCTCCCACTGCTCGTTTATTTATTAATGGTCAAATTTCTACTCAATTTTCCCTTTTTAGAGGAGCACGTCAGGGCTGCCCCCTTTCCCCTCTTTTGTTTATTCTAGGAATTGAACCTTTTCTTAATTATATACGTAAGTGTGATAATATTCAGGGTATTACAATTAAAGATGTTACCATTAAGACTTTGGCTTATGCAGATGATGTGTTATTGTTTATTAGTAATCCAATCTCATCTCTTTCCTCCCTATTTTCCATTATTGACAAATACTCGGCGATTTCAGGTTACAAACTTAACGTTAATAAAACAGAATTTTTCCCCTTAAATATGCTGTGTACCCCTGATATGTTACCTTTATCTGATATTGTTTGGCAGAAACATAAACTGAAATATCTAGGAATCTTGTTTGCATCCTCCTTGCCATCAACGTTAAAATTAAATAGTACCTTTATTCTCGATTTTGTTACAACTAAAACTGCCAGATGGTCTGCTCTTCATCTTACTTGGTGGGGAAGAATGGAATCCATAAAAATGAATATTGCCCCCAAAATATTTTATTCCCTTGCTATGATACCCACTCAATTTCCGTTAAAATTTTATAAAGATATTGATAAGCTGTTATCTAGGTTTTTATGGTCTAACAAACGTCCTCACATTGCCTATAAAAATTTAAAAATACCCAAATGTAATGCTGGATTTGGCATTCCTGACTTTTTTCTTTACCATAAGGCATTCATATTGAAACAAAGTTCCTTGTGGTTTACTATCTCACCAGTGGTTAAATCTCCTATTTGGTTTAATATTGAAAAGTCACTTATTGCTCCTTTTCCATTACCCTCCTTACTCACAATGTCTCATAAATCTACCGTTGTACACCATTCATCTATACTTAAGTCCTCCAGATTAATTTTCTATGATTTAGATGTTAATTTTGCTTCTCCTTTAATTTCTACAATGCCTATATCATTATGGCATAGTGCTATTACCAAACTAAATAGAAATGTGACTTTTTGGCACTCATGGATTAAGGCGGGCATATTTTATCTTAAAGATGTATTTTATGACAATGCTTTTATTCCTTTTCAGAGTTACAATTACAATTCCAATTGCCTAAGAATGATTTAGTTAAGTATCAATCTTTATGTAATTCTATTTTAGATTCTTTCCCTAATGGTGTTCCCACTGTTGTTTCACATGATTTGTTAATTTATCTTGCAGCTGTTTCTTCATCTTCTCATGTTGTTTCTATTTTGTATAAACAATTTTCTGTTTCATTAGGTACCAATATTGATGTTATTTCTACATTTTGGAATATTGAACTTTCTATCCACTTATCTACTGACTCTTGGAAATCTATTTGGCTTAATAGTATTTCTGGGTGATTACCAGTGTCGCTATATCAGACAAACGCTTATATTTTGTTTAATTCACTCTGGTCGCCAGTTCGTCTTCATCGTGCTGAATTAATTCCTTCGGATGTTTGTTGGCATTGTAATTCACAGCCTGGGTCCTTACGTCATATGTTATTTGATTGTCCAATTATTTCTAAATTTTGGTCAGATGTTTGGGAAGTTTTGTTAAAATTTTTACCTATTTCCGATGTTTTATCATATCACTTATTAATTTGTAAATCAGTCATGCTTAGTCATCAATTCTCAGACTGTAATGCTAAATTGTTTAATTTTTTAATTTCAGCTGCGTTAACATCAATTACTTTTTGTTGGAAAGATGCTTCTTCTCTCTCTGTTCATGCTTGGTGGTCATGGATTATCTTCACAAGAAGAGGTGCTCAATTATCATTACATGGAGTCAATCATAACCTTGAATCTTTTCAATCCTTTTGGTCTCCTATTGATTCATATCTGTTGTTACAACAATAGTGAGAATTGTTGTATTTAGCTTTACAGTCTTATGATGTTAGCAGCAACTCAGCATTACCTTTGTGTTGATATCTTGTACTCCCTTTTCCCTTTTCCTCCTTCCCCATACCATCGTTTTCTTTCTCCTGTGATTGATTTCTCACTTAGAATAATTTTATGACCTATTCTGTAATTTTCATTGTATGCTTTAATCACTCAAATGGGTCTTATTGATATGTATTGCCTTTCGGTATTGTCTTGTATGTCTTCATTTTGAAATCTCAATAAAATTATTCTGAACAGAAGCCCATGTTCACACCAGAACATGGGTTTCTATTGGAATTCACAAGGCCATATTAACAAGCCCCTGATCGCCGTTTTAGCCGCAGTTTTATGCCGCTAAAACTGCAATAATTTTTAACGCCCTGCTTGATAATATGCCACTACATTTTCAAGTTAGTGGAACATACAGACATAAAATGCACATATTTACAGCAGAGAGTGCCAATATAGGAATAAGTGTCATGTTTACACTTGCAATGGATGTACTTGCAACTATATTTTGAACTCTTGGAGAAACGATAAGGAATTGCTGTACAAGGGGCCTAGATGGACGGGATCTTGGAGGTCGAACAGGCGGATGGGTGTTACGAAACATTTACAGCTGATCAGAGGTGCAACTAGAGCCATATTTCGGGGGGGGCTACGAATTTTTTTTGGGGGCGGCTGAATCTCTAAGCAATAGACAGAGTGGATCTGCAGGGGCTCTTAGAAGGGGTGAAACAACAACAATGCCTCACTAACAAGCAAGAGGTCTTTAAAAGACCCGTGAAGTGCTCGGTGCAGCTGTGTGTGGGCCCGGGAAGCTGTCTCATCCCGGGCTGCCACACACGACGGTGGGCGGGTTGAAGCCCCTTGAGTCTAATGGGTGTTGCGCACCTGCGGCTGATAGATCATAGGTTCCTTGCAGGTGGGCATTGAGGTAAAGTGTTATACAGTTAAGGGACAGAGCATGTGCCATCTTGAATGCAACTGCAGTACCTTCCATGAGTCCCAGTTCTTGCTTAAAGTCAAATGGCTATGGGCCGATATATTGGGGTGAAGTGTACAGCGTTCAGGTAACACTATAGGGTCTTGATCTAGTACTGCCAATAAATATTGGGTTGGGGCGCCAGAAAACGATTGCATTAATCCAGATTGCCAAATATAAATGAGTTATTCAGTCTTTTGACTGTGCTGAACGTCATGCATCAGTGTATCCTGGGCATGCGCAGGAGTTGGAAATGTGCTTTAGTAGCAGTTGCCTACGAAGGCTTCAGTTTTCATAAATGATCTAAAAAGAAAGGTTTTAGATCCGAGAGGCACATTTCAGACAATCCGGGGGAAATTGGAGCCAGTAAGAGAGGTGTGGTCAGTTGAGGAGTGGAAGTATAGGACCTCAGTTTTGGTAAGGTTCCACATGAATGACCCTAGTGTCATTCACTGTCTTGTGGCAGCAAGGCATTCTGCTTTGGGTATCATTGGTGTAGAGGTGATATGAGAACCCTTATGAGGAGAGACTATCACAGAGAGTGTGGGGACGGAAAAGTCCCTCAAATGGTGGCAGCCATGAACCCCTCCCTGCCAGAGTGCCCCAGCTGGGGCGAAAACTGGATCCTAGTATTGATTTGTGATCATGACCTAACACAAATCATACATGTGCTCCATGACCTAGGCCTGTATCATGGGCTGAACGAGGGGTCATTCATTACCCAAGCGGTTCAAGAACACTCACCTGGAGCCTGTAGCACCAGCTTCTGTCCGACCCAAGAGCAGTGGGCCCTGTGAAGTGAAGGAGATCACTTGGAGGGTGCGAGGTCCAGTGGGGATCTGGTTAAGTGATCCCAGGAGGGGAGTGTGATAATCTGGTTCATCAAGATCGCCACACCGATTGGGCTGCCAGACTGTTTGCGAAAGTCTGCGACCCCCTTGCAAGGTGGGGAACATTGTGAAGAATAAAGGTTCCCACCCATGGCTCTGTACTGTGAGAGACGGAGGATCGGTGCTTGATATTGTGCATGACCTGAAGAGGGCTAACACCTTTTTCGGGCTGCCTGTGACCCCAGTGTTCCAGGTGGAGGTCATGGTGAGGAGAGAGGGCTGTCGCCCTGTATGTGCTTCTGCAAACCTACGTGCGTGTCAGGTGGAAGAGGCCGTGAAGGAGAAAGGGACTATCACCCTGATTCCACATGCAGTTGAGAAGACAGTGTGGGCTGTGACCTGTGAAGAGTGAGAGCAACAACTTCAACTCCCCTGCCTGGGGTGACCTGCTCCCAGGAGAGACTTACAGCCTAGGAGAAGCACCAAGGATGGAGGCTGCTGTGACTGCAGCTTCTCACCGCCTGGGTGCAACCAGGCTGCCAAAGGGTGCCTGGGGACTCTGAACTGCCATTGTGTGAGAGTGGGTAAGATCAACTAATGGGCTGCCGGGCCCTAAGGAACCTGCTCTGAAACTGACACGTTCGAGCACAGGGACTCTTAGATCTTACCAAAGAACCCCTATTCAACCTCTGAGACTTGAACGCATTCCCTGGGCCTAGCTTGGATGTCACTGCAGGTGAATAGGGACTAATCATCAGCCATAAAAGGGTGAAATAAGACTGGGAAGATGACTATGGGAATGCTAGTGGGCTTGCTTCAAGATGTCTGTGTACATTGCCTGCTGTGTGTTGTACTATAAATAACTGTGTGTTAGTAGATAAATACTCCTTTTCACATAAAATCAAGTATTTGACAGAACAATCATCTATTGGGTTTGCTGGATGCATTGTTCTCCCACTACAACTACCTCCTCCCCAAGAAGCTTTCTACTGCTCGATCTGCACTACCACTGAGATTAAAATTCTGAAGGGATACTTGTCCTAGTTGCTCTGAGCTCATAGTGGGCCGGGCCCTGGGACATCAGGGGTGAAAGGTTTCAACCACCACGGTTGGTCTCAGTAATTCCTACTTGCCCTGTGGTCCTCTAAAGGGGATTCTGACAGGGAGATGGTGTAGACTCTGTAGTCACTGTAGATTAAGAATGATAGAGGACTTAGGGGCATATTTACAAGCCCCTATCGCCACAGGAATGTCACTTTTTATGATGTTCCCGTGGCGACAAACCACCTTATTTACTTAATGTGGCTTAACGCCTCCTTGTAAATAAGACCCCCTTTCACGCTACACTTAGCGTGAAAGGGGTGTGCAGTGGGTGTTAAAGTTGGCGTTCTCCTGTAACCCCCATTGATTTTGATTCTGCCCCCTATTTACACCGGTTACGTAAATAGAAGGCAGCCCCAAAATTAAGACCAGGGGAAAACCTGGTCTTAACATGGTGAAAAGAGGAGAAATGCTTAATTTCTTCTCGTTTTTTCTACTTCTATGTGTGCTGCATTGTGCAGCACACATAAAAACAGCAAATCGCCCTGAATGATTGTTCATTTGCAGGAAGGTGTCCCTTTTTGCACATAAACAATCATTAAAAAAAGGGAAACAACCTTTACGACGCAACTTTTACAACGCACTACCATTACAACAAAACTTTTACAACGCAACATCCATTACAACGCATGCATTTAAAATGCAACAATTACAACGCATGACACTACAGCGCACACCACTACAACGCATGTCATTACAACTCAGTCATTACAACGCATACCATTACAACGCATAACATTACCATCCAATACTTACCCTACTGTTGCACCCCCTGGAGTTAGAATAGTAATTTTACCCCTACACTATCCAACACTTACCCTACTGTTGCACCCCCTGGAGTTAGAATAGTAATTTGTACCCCTACACTATCCAAAACTTACCCTACTGTTGCACCCCCTGGAGTTAGAATAGTAATTTTACCCCTACACTATCCAATACTTACCAAAACATGCAATGTAATGTTATGCGTTGTAATGGTATGCGTTGTAAAAAGAATTATGCGTTGTAATGGAATGCGTTGTAAATGTAGTTTTTTAAATTCCGTTGTAATGGCATGCGTTGTAATGGAATGCGTTGTAATGGATGTTGTGTTGTAAAAAATGCATTGTAAAGGTATGCGTTGTAAAAGTGTGCGTTGTAATGTCATACATCCTTTAAAAAATGATGATTTGCAACTTCTTTGTGTGATGCACAATGCAGCACACATAGAAGTTACAATAAGCCATTCTGGATTGTTTATGTGCAGCATGGGACACCTTCCTGCACATAAACAACCATTCTCTCTAGTGCAGTCACCCTTACTCTATTGTGCAAGGGTGTCTGTGTTAGCTCTAGGCAGCTATATTTAGTACTAGTGCTAGGGAAAACGCAGGGGTGCGCTGCATTCTTGTGAATATGCCGCATCACTGCATTTTCAGAATGGCGGAGCGTGGCGTTAGCAATGTTTGCTTAGCACCATGCTTCACAATTCCCTTGTACATTTGCCCCTTAGATCTTCAAGGTATGCTTTCGTGAAATGGGGCAGATGTTAAGGTCTTTGAGTCCCAGGTGAATGAGAAAAAGCTGTCAGAGAGGTAGAAGGTGAAATAGTAGTGTTCTAGGGCTATGACAACAAATAAGTCTAGAGAGGAGAGTACAGCATGGTGATAAATCACGCAGAAAGCAGCAAAAATGTCTAAAAGTATGCAAATGGAAGAAAGTAATTTAGGATGATGAAAGTCGCATTCATGTGAGAGCGCTGTTCAACTGGAGTGAAGGATTAAAATCTGATTGGAGTGGGTTAGGTAGATTATTTGAGGAAAGGCAGAGTGGCGATTGAAGACCAAGTGTTCCACTGTATTTTTGAAAAAAAGGGGAATTGAGATAGATACTGGATAATACTAGAGGAAGATGGAAGGGTTTTATTAGAAGAGGTAGAACCACTGTGGATCTGAACTATGTTGTGTATGTGTCAAATGAGAGGAAATTATTTAAAAGAAAGACCAGACAAAGCAGAATACATGCAGGGCTTCTCGGTTTTATTGTATTAATTTTTCTGACCTTTTAGGCTATATTTATCCATCTTTGTTTTTTGCTCATTTCATCAGTGTTAATCCCAAAGAAACATAGAAGCCTTAATTACAAGATTATGCATAATAACTTTCTGGGCTTTGAGGTTTCAATCCTCACATGGTTTTGCCATTTCAATGCACCTGGACATTTTGCATGCTTTCAGCTGGCGAAATGTCCAGCTGAAAAAACTTCCAACCAGTGGTGTCTCTGTGAGACTTATAATCCAAATGTAGCCAGAAACTCCTATTCCCACCACAATTAATGGACCACTTATAATGGAAATGGTATGTGTTAGATAAAGAAAAGAGTGTATTGGCAGCTAAGTTTTTTTGGGATTTTATAACAAATGTGAGTGATTTTAAGAGGTGCTTGGGTGTGGTGGGAGTATTCAAGGATAGTAATGGTGTGTTAAGTAATGTTGTCTCAATGTCATCTAAGATAAGTATTTTTTATGAGAATAATGCAAAGTTATTAGCTGATAAGGATACATATTAGACCGGATATCATTGCTGTGGTTTTCCCCCAAACATTTTTCCTTCACTCCTCCTGTTTTGCAGAATTCGTTTTTGTTGGCCAAAGGACTCTGGGCACTTTACCACTGCTAACCAGTGCGAAAGTGCTCTCATCTCTAAATATGGTAAAATTGGCTTACGCCCAACTGGCACATTTAATTTACGTATAAGTCCCTAATAAAGTGGTACTAAATGTGCTCAGCGCCTGTAAATTAAAAACCTTAAGTAGCTTTTTAAAACATTTCTCAGGTCTGTCATTGCCGTCTGTGTGAAGTTTTAACCTGTCATTTCGACCTGTCAAAGTAAAACTTTTGCTTGGCCTAAACCTTCAGTTTTAATATATATGTCACCCCTGTGGCAGGTTGCAGTGTATTTTAAAAGTAGGACATGTACTTTTAAGCTTTACATATCCTGGTTTTGAAAACCTCTTAAATTAATGTTTCTCTACTGCAAGGTGTACCTCTCCCATAGGGAAACATTGGGTTACCTTATTAAATTTAATAAGTGAGAATTCTTGTTTGGTAACAAGTAGAAATGCCATTTGTGCACTCAAAAGAATTGTAATTTTAAACCCTCTTTAATGGTAAAGTCAGATTTTTTGTCACAAAGCTAAAAATGCCACTTTTAGAAAGATGACATTTTCTTGTCCTATTCATTTTGTGCCTGTATCCTGGGTTACATGACTAGGTTTAGTTGGCAGTTGGTTTTTGTGTATTTCTCCCAGACAGTATCATAAAAGGTTACTGGGTGTTGGCATGATGGGCCATCCTGAACTCATAAGATGGGCGGAGCTGTCCCCTACTATACTTGCAATTGAAAGGGGCTGCCTCTGCAAAAATACAATACATTTCACATTAGCCTTTTGTGACTCCAGACATCCTGGGACCACAGCAGGAAGGAAGGAAATTCCAGAACCAGATTTGGGGAAGTCTACAAGTTTCTCCCACTTCAAAGAGCTGGAGGGGGAAAGAGACTCTACAAAGTACTGCAAAATGTTTGCAGGTGCGGCCCCTGCCCCGACAGCATGCAGCCTCTGATAATACTGGGTAAACTCCACATTGACAACCTCCTGTGAAAACACATCTGGCCAGTGGGGCACTGAATCTGGTGGATAGTGTGTTCTCTTGACTTTTCCTGGTGGAGCCAAGCCAGCATGCTTCCCCGACTTATCCCTTTCAGCATGGGCCCCCGCGATGTAAGCTTTGTAATCATAGTGCCTCAAACCTTCCCCAGAATGAATAATTTATTGCTTCCAGATCTGGAAGCACATCATTCAGTTCCTCCTCCTGCTGCTTAATGTCAGCATTCCGTTGAGTGCGAATGTCCAGCTTATTTGAAATACAGTGACCCTGCACCACCACCTTGAGGGCCTCCCACAAAACCCCAAGCGACAATGCTGTTCCTGCATTCTCTAGCTAATAGTTAGGAATCATCTCTTCAAGCAAGGCTTAAAATGCCTGGTCCTGCAGGAGGGTAGATTTCCATCACCATGTAGGAACATAGACCCTGTAAGGTGACCAGCGGTTGGTACACAGCAAGGGCTTAAGGTCCGAAAGCATCTTCCCAGGAACTCTGCATCTACCATTTGCTCATGTATCGAGTCACAGCAGACTAATGCATCTTGGCGGACATTAAGTCACGCAGGCCAGAGTGGAATCAGTATGCCTGGGCATTATGATTATGCACCTTCCAGCAATCTATGAGCCCCCATTGTCCTATCAAAGTATGTAGAGACCCGGCTAGCATATGCGTGGGTAAGCTGCTAATGTTGGTATAAGGCATGCCCAGGTGAAGGTCCGCCACATAGTTAATGTCCCTTCCGATTATCTTCGGGTAAGGAAGAGTTGTTGTCAGTTGGGGCATCAACCTGGCCAGAAAAGAGTGTTGGTCAGAGTTTCGAGTATATAGATAAAGTAGAGCAATATCTTTGCCATCCAATCTACCCACATAGCGCTCCTCGGGGTCCAACATTGTCTTATGTAGTTGGAAAGGCACCCCCTGCCTGATCCAGATCAAATTACCTAAAGACATTTGATTCTAAAAAAAATCTTGCACTAGGAGTTACTTATGGTACGCTGGGTTCTTTCTTATTTGGAGAGCATTGGCTGGATAAAAAGAAAGGATTATGATTAAAACCCTACAAGCTGTTCTAAACCAATAACCATTTTCGCAGTATTCTGTGTTTACTTTGATCTGTTTGCTGTTTCCCTAACAGGGGGGTTGTGAGATCATATTGAATTAATTCCCTGTGGTGCGTGCCTTACTAATATTGTTGGGGGGTATAATGAGAGTATCTCTGATGAATGTATATATTAAATAGTGAAGGTTGGTATCTACGACATACAGTTTCCTAAGGTATTAGTTCTTTATTTCAGCATACTTCTATGACAACCCTTGACTAGGAAAGGAATGAACGTTTCCTTGTGTGTCCTTTAGTGGTCAGGACACTTATTATTATTTACAGGTGATAAAACAGAAGTCCTTCTTACATTAGGAATAATATAGTGTGATTAATGTTCATGGTATTGCTTTTTTCTTTGCAGGTCTCCTTCCTCGCTGTTCCCTCCCTTTCCTTCACTCACTTGATCATCTTAATCTTCTGTGCTATTATAGCATTCAGAATTAAGGCTATCAAGGGGTGGTCTCACTTGAGCGACAAATTCATCCCGAGGATGCTACGAGGATGCAATATGACAATGACATACTATGCCACTCCACTCTATCTCGCTCCAAATTACACTACTCCACTGTAGTCCACTACACTGTACCACACTCCATTCTATGCCACTACACCCTACACCACCCCACTGTGTGCTATTTCACTCTATGCCACTCCACTGTACCCCATCCCAGTATACGTCACTCAACTCTCCACTATTCCACTGTACGCACCTATACTACTGTTAGATCTGGCATCTTTTGCCATGTTTCTCCTGCCTTTTTGCTGTCTGACCTCCTGGTTTTGACTCTGTTTTTGACAAATCACCGACTACATTTCCCAGGGTGCACGGCAGGAGCCGCAAAAACACTCTACGGACCTAGACCGCAGTGACGGTCTATTATGCATTGCAAGTTCTAAACGTGAAGTAAGTGGCACAAAGCTCGAGGCTCGAGGCCGGGACATTGAACTGCCATGGCGGGATTTTTGCTCCAGACAGCCCGCAGTAGTAATCTAGCCCTGCCCGCATCCCTGTCCGAGGTGAGGAACCGAGCGCCCGAGCCCCCGAACCCCCCCTGCTCCGCTCTGCTCGGCAGCTCGGCAGAGGCAGAGGTGAGGAGAGGCACGGCAGCACCCGACGTGTGGGAGAGGGGCAGAGGACGCAAGTGAAAGCCAAGACGCAAGCGCAGCCGCCGATAGAGGCGGCTGCAGAGTAAGAGCCTGGGGGTTAACCGGAGGGCTGTCAGACTATGTCAGACTAGGTCCGGTTTGCCCGTGGTCCCCCCGTGTGCTCCGCTCGACGCCACTCCACTGCGAGCCCCCACGAGTCTCCTTACACCATTTACCACTCCCTAACAACCAGTGGTCAGCCTCCAAGAACCCAGGGGGGCCACCGCTCGAGGGCTGAGCAGAGTCTTCCCTAGCAAACCTCAGCAGGGAGGGAAGGTGTCACCTTTTCCCCGCCGTCTTTCATTTATCATTTCCCTTGCTTACTCCTAACTTCCATTGCAGCTCACTACAGCTCACTGCAGCTTGCAGCCGGCATCTGCTCTCTATTTGCTCTTTACCCAGAGTGTGGAGCAAAAAAAATAAAAAAAGTGAAGAAAACACCAAGAAGCATATAGAAGCGCCTAAAATCCCAAACCCAAGCGCCTAGAAGCGCCTAGTAGCCTAAGTACCAAATAAAGAAAAATAAAAAGCTAACAAAGTGACAAAGGGCAAAGGATAGAGGACAGAGCCACCGCACCACCCAGCCCAGCCCAGCTGAAGCGAGAGCCACTGACAGCCGATAGCCACAGTGAGCTGAGAAGCTGCGAAGCTGAACAAAATTGAATTGAACAGAAGGGCGAAGCGGTAAAACCAGTGGCCAGAGTCCCGTCGAGGCAGACCGTGGACGGCGGGAGAGACCCACTGAGAGTCCCAGGTGAGCCGTGAGTGAGCGGGAGCCATGCCTGAGACCTCAAGCGAAGGGAGAGAGAGTTAAAAAACAAGAGTAGTCACCCCCATCCAATTTCTCCACTTCTTTGCGCTTCAAATTATAATGGGATCCGGAAGGTTGAAAAAAGAGATCGCAAAAAAACGCAAGAAGTTGAACAAGGAAATTACAGATCCACTTGAGGAATTGGAGATAGCGCAACCCCACCTCCCGGCGTCACCCTCATCACCAATCCACTTGCAGGACTCTGAACACAGACCCGACCCTATAGACTGTATTATCAAGACTGAAAAGACCCAACCGCCCCCAACTCAACAGTATAACACGTCGGACGAAACTACTAATGACGTAAAAAAGAGGACCCTCAGAGACTTCTTTCACAAACAAGGAAACAAAGTTCAAGTCCTAACCGACCCCATCGGAACATTGTTACAACCTATACAGTTGCCTCAAATTTCTACTAATTCCAAACCAGCTCAGATCAAAGTACAGGCCATGGTTCACGACCATTTGCAAAACCAGGCCATCATTACATCCCCAGATGGTCATTTAACAAGGGAAGTACCACCTATACCCGGAAAAAACACGCCAAGGCTAGACACCGGGTCAGGAAATACATCCCAGCCATTACAACAAGCGCAAAAACCTAACAATTCGAGTTACCGCAAACTGTCAACGACAGAGAGACCCCCCGAAAAACAATACCTGAGCAAAAGAGAAAGAAAGAGATTACAGAAAAAACGCAACAAATGTAGCTCAGTATTCCCAAATACGACTAGCAATTCAGTCCACACCGAAAAGCGTAAAACACGATCTAGTTCAACTAGCACCGCAAGCTCAGACAGCACTTCCACATCGCCACAAAAATCACCAACACAACCATCTACAGCATTAACCGACAAGGCGTTAATAGCCCCCGCCACCAGCAAAAAACACAAGGATCCATCAGGGCTTAGGAGAGAAGTTCCAGCAAAACCCCTACAGCCTTCGACCTGGAATGTACAGGGAAAGGTCTTGAAGCCGGAAACACTATCCCATGTCATTAAGACTGGACTGGACGACCCGACAGTCTTAATGAACACAGCAAGCATACAAAAGGCAAACCAAGATAAGGAAACCAATGACCAGCACGACAATGAGTATAGGTCAAGATGTAAGGAGAACATACAGATAACACTACTCAAGAACCCGGAAACATCGCCAACGGGCAAGTCTTCATCCAACAAAGTTGATTATGATCTCCGAGGTGAAGACGGGGGAAATAAGCAACAATCGCCATATATATCAAGGAGAACTGACCTTTTGCAAATCAGGGTCGAAGGTAATCACAAGACCACGGGCGAAAATGTGGAACACAGGCTACAATCGCCCTGCATTCAAAGGAGAATCGACCTATCCCAAACCACGGTTAAAGATAACCATAAGATCCCCTGCCAGGACCCCTTATTTATTTTTTATTTATTTATTTATGGTATTTGTAGAGCGCAACACTCATCCCGAAGGATATCAAGGGGCTTATACCAGTACTGAGACTACTGCGAGCTGTACTGAAATAAAAATGAACATTTGGGAAATAGGTGGGTTTTTAATTTCTTTCGGAACAGGAGGTAATTGGTGGTGAGCCTCAAGTCAAGGGGGAGCTCGTTCCATTTCTTTGCAGCCAGATGGGAAAAGGAGCGTCCACCGGTCCTAGCTTTATATATGCGCTTAGTTCTTGTTAGGGCGGACTGCAGGGAACGTAGGTTCCTAGTAGGGACATAGAGTTCAATCTTTTCCTGGAGGATGATGGGGCCAGTTTTATAGAGGGCCCTGTGGGCATGGCAGAGCAGCTTAAAAACAGACCTTTGGCGCATAGGCAGCCAATGAAGTTTTCGTAGGCAGTCCGAAGCAGAATCGAACTTGCCTTTATTACATATGAGTTTGGCTGCAAAGTTTTGTAGAACTTGTAGACGTGTAAACTGGTGCTCATTCTTACCGACGAAGAGCGCATTACCATAGTCTAGATGACTAACCAACAAAGCCTGTGTAACAGCACGTCTGCAGTCCAGAGGGATCCAGGGAAACAGTCTGGCCAGTAACTTCAGGATTGCGAAACCCTTCCCGCAGAGAACTCGCACGTGTTCTTTCATGGAAAGGGCATCATCCATAATGACACGTAAATTCCTAGCGTGTTGTTTTGGAGTGGGGGCTGATCCTAGTGAGGGTGGCCACCACGTCATGTCCCATAGACGTTTAGCGCCACCGAATAGTAGGATCTCGGATTTTCCGGCATTCAACTTTAGACAATGTGAATGCATCCACTGTGCCATTTCTGAGAGACAGTTGTGCAATTTAGATTTAGTCATCTCCGGTTTTTCATCCAGAGCCACCATCAGTTGCGTGTCATCTGCGTAAAAGCAGATGCCAATGCCCCACTTTCTTCCAATATCGGCTAGAGATGACATGTAAACATTGAAGAGAGTGGGGCTTAATGAGGCACCTTGGGGGACTTCGCAACCGAAGGGGCTCGATTTGGAGTGGAATTGTCCCATGTGTATTGCCTGGGTACGATTGCTCAGAAAGGAGTGTAGCCAATTTAGTGCGATGGATTTAACTCCCTTACTGCGGAGGATATTCAACAGGCAGTTGTGGGAGACCGTGTCAAACGCCGCTGACAGGTCAAGCAGTATCAGCGCCACCGCCCCACCTTGGTCGGTGGCAGACCTGATACTGTCCGACACTGCCAGCAGCGTTGCCTCCGTGCTATTATTAGCCCTAAAGCCTGTCTGTGAAGGGTCTAGGAGAATGTTTGTCTCTAGGTATCTGGTCAGTTGTCCATTGACCAGCTTCTCTCTTACCAAAACAACTCAAAAACAAAGTGTTACTTGTTCCTGAATATCATAGTCAAGGACCTCATGACATTTTAAACCGAGGGAAAATTTTCAAACTTTTTAAATGTATCCCTGAATTGAGTCACATTGAATCCAGCAATATAATCTCAATTGAGTTCAAGCCGATTAGGAGCAATCAGTTCACAGAACCAACGCTAATCACCTTTTCAACTGTAGCACTTAAGGAGGAAGTAACATCGAGGTCAGCCCTATTCAATAAATGGGGCATTAAAGTCGTCCCGCAAGATGAACCGCAGTACCCTTCGGTCCTGGCAATACTTCCGGCCATACCAGATAACCAGGGTCCACGATCCCTCTCAGTCTTAAGATCAGCCAAAGGCTGTTCCCCAGCAAGGGTGAGCCACCCAAAAATTAAGGAGGCAAAAACTACAGCAACGGACTGGGCCTGGCTGCCAACGGCCCTGTATGGCGGTAACCACAACTGAACCCAACCCGGTCTCCTAATTTGTTCATGGAATATCAACGGCCTTCCATCAAAACTTCAATCCCCAGACGTGATAAATTTTCTTAAAGATCATGAGGTTATACTACTGCAGAAAACATGGTCTCTGGTTAGCCTCCCACTAGAAGGATACCTGGAGTATAGAACACCTGCCCAGAAGTTGCACAAGTCCGGCCGACCCAGTGGCGGCCTTTCAATCTACATCTCAACCAAGTTAAATGTTAATATAAAACAATTGACATTTGAAGAAGACTGGATTTCTGGCGTATTGATTAACAATTCTACACAGACTGAACAACTGATCCTGATCAATATTTACATTTCCCCAAGCACCAGGGAGAAAAAAACGAAGTTTAACCATCTAATCCAGGTTCTGTGTAACATACAAAGCAACTACAAAAGACAAGCCTGTATAGTCTCCAGGGATTACAATACAAATCTTTTTCAAGAAGTTCCGGAACAATTCGACGTACCGTGGCCAGACACCATGGAACAAACAAAACCTGCTGGCAATAAATACAGCAAACTAGGCGAATATATAGTGCTACAACTTACCTCTTTGGGCTACACTATCATAAACGGTCGATTTCCAGAGGACAATCCTCTCAACTGGACAGGATCAAACCGTCAAACCCATTCGTTTCTAGATTACACCGTCTGTAGTAAGGAAATCCTCCCTTTCATCGAGAATTACGGCATAGCAGTTCGAGGAGATAGCGACAATCGCCCCCAAGTGACCACTTTGTCATTCCACCTAACTCACCACACCGTGACCAGCCAGACCACAGAAGGTAACTACACAGAAAATCTCAAAAGGCTGAAATGGACTGACTCAACCATTCCAGCAATAATGAGCCAATGTAGATCTCAGCATGATTGCATAAGTATTGACACGCCACGGCCCATTATATCATGGGAAGTCTTCTCCCGGGAACTGCTTAAGAAATTTCCACGTATTATACGAAAAAACGAAAAAGGAAATCAGGCTATAACAACCGGCGAAATCAGGAAATTAAAATCAGCACATAACAGCGCCTTAAGACAGGCACACAGGCTCCCAGGAGTAGATCATAACCTAAACAACTTCAAGCAAGCTCAAAAAACACTCCGAAACGCAATATTTATTGAGAAAAAGAAACGATCTGAGCAGTTCTGGCTAAAACTGATACATGCAAGCAAGAATGAAAATCCAAAGTCTTTCTGGTCACTTGTTTATTCTAAAACACGCAAACAAGGAGGACAAAGCAGCGCGAATATCTCGGAAACTGAATGGGTATCCTATCTAATAATACCCACATCTAATAACACATTTTGACAAACCAGAAAAAGAAACTCCATTGGTTAGACCATCAGCCATTGCTCTACAACCCAAAATTGACCAATTATCCGACATAACGGATGTGAAGACATCAGGAACCCACGCCGAATTACACACAAGGGCACCAACGACAACCGATACAAAATCTCTGCCACAGCCCATAGAAACATCACAAAGCGCTCCAATAACCCAAGAAACAACCACGGGAAAAATCTCCCGAATTATACCAGAGGGCCGCTCAGATGGAGCGCGAGGGCCAAATGGTTTACCCCAGTCTCTGTTTAAACAGGACACAGAATTTTGGGCAAACAAGTTAGCTCCGCTTTTTTCCTACTGCCGGATTAACTCGGTTTTGCCGGAATCATAGCAAGGAGCTATTATACACCCAATCTACAAAGGTGGTAAGAGATCTGACCCAAAAAGCTACAGGATGATCACCCTATTGCGTTCCCAGAAACAGATTATGGCTCAAACTGTAGAAATGGGGGATTCCACCAACGCTATTACAAGCCATAATCTCATTACAGTCCAACACATGGATTCGCATAAAACTCGGGGATGGATCACACATCTCTAGGAAAATACAAACAACTCGTGGAGTTAAACAGGGTTGTGTGCTGGCGCCCCTACTCTTCAACCTCTTCATTTCCGACCTGTCAGAGTTACTTGACAAAGTTAACTCCCATCCTCCAAAACTTGCTGGGACAAGAGTCAGTAACCTATTGTACCAGACGATCTGGTTCTGCTTAGCCACTCTAGGGTGGGCTTGCAGAGACTTCTTGATCAGCTGCCCCTATATACAATCGAAAACTATCTGGAACTGAACCTAACCAAGACAAGGGCAATGACCTTTGGGCAAAGGAAATACCAAGGTGGCGGATGGCAGTACAAAGGCAAAAGCGTCTACAGAGCCCTTTCCTATAAGTACTCGGGGGTTTACCTGGACGGAAGGGGAACATTCTCTAAACACAGAGATGAGGTAGAAGCTAAAGCCCTGACAATTCAGGTGGCATTTAGGACTCTTGCAAAACATCTCACAGGTCCTAGTCTATCCCCACTTATAACTGTAATGAAGGCAAAAATTATCAATTTCCTCACCTACAGCCAGGAGATCATGCAGGGGAAAGACAACAGTCAAGTGAACAAAATAATAACAAGAGTATTTAAACAGGTCCTGAACCTACCTAAATCCTCCTCCCCCGCTCAAGTACGTCTTGAACTTGGTCTTCAAGACCACCAAGCAATAGGCCATGGAGCTTACATCAGGCTGTGCAACAAGCTGCGCAGCTCCAGAGAGGTAAGCCTGGAGGCCCTCTTGTGGCTGGAAATTTCAGCTGGCCAAATTGGCAGCTCACAGAGGCGTTACCTGCAGGACTCCTTAAAACTCCTCGATATAGAAGAAATCTGGGCTTCCAATCCACCGCAGCAGGTACTTAAATCCCACATCAAAAGAAACGTCAGTCTCTGGTCCTTCCACTCAGGCAGAGCACAATTGGTTCAACGCAAGCACGCCTGGTCAGTTGTATCAGGATTTAAGCCAGGGATCATGGGTCTACACCTGTCATGTACCTACTCAGTGCTGTGGAAAAAAAGATTTTTGGCCCTCAGGATGGGTGAATGGCCATTCCTGTATCACCTGCCCAGATGGCGAAACACAAATTCAAACGTAACGTGCAGAGGATGTGGGAGCAGTCCAGAAACAATTGAGCACGGGGTATGCCTTTGTCCTGCAGCTCAAGACGACCGGAGGAAATTGTTAAAAAACGAATGGAACAAACTTGGTATTCGAACACGCCGCCAGGCTATTCTTGCATCAATGAACCCGGACAATCCACAGCTTAACATCAGGTTCACCAAGTTTGTTACAGGAACAGCAAGAAAATTTACAAACTGCGAGACCCTGTAAGCCATCAATGGCTAACTCATGTTGTATTCCTTCCGATTTGCATAGTCCTCTCTATTACACAAGAACAGCCGACAATGGTCCCGGCGTAGAATTGATTTGTTTTCGCGTGCATCTCTGGAATTTGTTGAAACGTTGTATGCAGGGGGCTTACTACATAAACGGCTGTAACCCCAGGACCCCCACCATAAACTATGAACTACACAATCAAAGTTATTAATTGTTAATTCTTAATAGCAAATATCTGCATGTGGTTCGATTAGATGGAAAAAACAGAATGGAGAACCAAGGACTTCAACCACTTTTAACAATAGGTTTTAGGTTTTTAAATTGTTCCTCTGATGAAATCTTACTTTTTAACCCCATTATGATGGTCCAAATGCAAATATCTTAACAACTATTCATGACACATGTTTTATATTGTTCGCATGTTCACCATTGTAATGATTTTTTATTAACCAAACAATAAAGTTTCTTCTTCCCGACTCTGTTTTTGCTGGTTTAATGTCTCTGCGCACTTTCTCACTGCTGATCAGTGTTAAACTGCAAGTGTTCCTATGGCAAATTATGGTTATTTGTTGGTATTTCCATGTTTGGCTTATTTGATTTACCTTTAAGTCCACAGCACAGTGAACTGTGTGAGTCCAAGGCCTGTAAATCAAATGCTGTTAGTGCGCGTGCAGCACTAGTTGTGCCACCCACACAAGCAGCCCTTCAAAGGGTTCTCAGACCTGCCACTGCAGTGTCTGCGTGCAGTTGTGACTGCCATGTAGACCTGGCAAGGACGCCCACTTGCCAGGTCCCAAACCTTCACTTTTCTTACATGTAAGGCACCCCTCACGAAGGCCCAAGGTACCCCCATGGGCAGGGTGCAGTGTATGTGAAAGGTAGGACATGTACTGGTGTGTGTGACATGTTCTGATAGTGAAATACAGTGTATTTAGTTTTTCAGTATTGAAAGGCTAGATGCCCCTTAGGATAGATTGGAAGAACATTTGTAACATCTTATAAGTATAATTTCCAATTGGGTCAAGATAGAGAAATGGAGTTTGGGCTCTCTGAACCCATAATTTAATAACACATCTTTTAGTAAAGATGGTTTTTAATTTATGTGTTTGAAAATGGCACTTTTAGAAAGTAGTCCTTTTCTTGCGTAACCATCCTGTGTGCCTCTGCTGGGTTACGGACTGACTGTCTGGGTTTGAAGTTCCAGGGGCTGGGGATGTGCATTCACTGTAGACAGCCACTGGGGGGAAGGGGTTGAGGTGTGTCCTGCCTTTCCTAGATGAGTCAGGGCTGGGCTAAATAGACCTGGTCTGCCTTACACAAAGCTTTCTTCACCTTTTTCCAGGACGCTGGTCCAGAGAGGACAGAACAGGTTTGGAGTAAGCACAGAGACTCTCTGCCACAAGAGAACAAAGAGAAATGGTGATATAAATATTGAGTCCCAGAACCTCAGAACTCTTTTGAATGCAGAAACCTACCAAGAAGAAGAGCTGGAGAAGATGTGAGGACGAACTACCACTTTGCTGTGTGCTTTGCTGTGTTGGCCTGCAGTGGCTGCTTCTGTCTTGGGCAGAGAAAGGACTGGACTGAACTTTCCACAACTTCTTTGTTTGAGTTTCTCCAAAGGCTTAAGGTAGCGAGCTGAGGGCACCGCACACTGCACCTCTTCACTACGCACCACAGCCCCAATGCCGACCAACGCCGGCGCTCCCGACTTCAACCGCATGTCTGTAAGGGCAAGAGGACTCCTGAACCGACCTCCAGAACCAACACCTGCCGACACCAGCTCTTTATAGCTCAATGAGAGGTCGCTGACACTCTGCATTGCTACAGCTACTGTTTTATGGGTCTTCCCAAAGCTGTAGCTGGCCTACGACACAGCAGTCAGCTAGAATTGTTTGGGGTTGTGGTTCACAGCACCGTGATCGCCCCGGACAGAGCTATAGACTTCAAGAAACTGCATTTGAAGTCTATTTTTGATTATTGAGATTGCTAAGAAGTGCATGGTGGATTTTTATCGTTTTGGTCTTGTTTTGCACAATTAAAATATTGGATATTTTTCTGACCCTGGTGTGGTGTCCTTTTGTAGTATTTTCACTGTATTACTGTTGGTTCTGTGAAAATGCTTTACACACTGCCTCTCAGATAAGCCTGACTGCTCGTGCCAAGCTACCAAGCGGTGAGCAGGGATTATTTCAGTGGTGTACCCCCTTTACCTGACATGGTAACAACCAGCCAACTAAAGACCCCCATTTCCAAAAATTATACAAGAATGTACGCTACTCTACTTGATACCACTGCAGTGTTTACCACTCCACTATACTTTATTCCAGTGCACACAAATCCACCCTATGTCACTCCACTCTTTGCTACTACACTCCACGCTATTACACTGTTCACAACTACACTTTACCCCACTCCATTATACAACACACCACTCTAAGCTATTCCACTCTACCCCACTCCAGTCTTCACCACTTCAATGAGCAACACTCCACTCTATCCCACTTGACTCTATGTTATTTCACTTGACGCAACTCTACTGTGCGCCACTCCACTCTACACTATTTCACTCTATGCCACTCCAGTCTATGCCACTCCACATTACGCTATTTCACTGTAAACCACACCACTATGTCACTCCACTCTATGCCACTCCTCTCGATGCCAGTCCACTCTACACCACTTCACTGTACACAACTCCAGTGTACGCCACTTCACTCAGTGCTATTACACTCTACGCCACTCCACGGTATTCTGTTCCACTCTACAACATTCCAGTGTTTACAACTCTACTATACGCTATTCCACTGTACACCACTAGACTTTACCTCACTCTACTCAATGCCACTCCACTCAATGCTACTCCACCCTACGCCACTCCAGTCTACGCCACTTCACTCTAGGGTATTCCACTGTATGTTACTGCACAGTACCAACTTCACTGTACCTCACTCAGCTCTATACCACTCTACTGGGTGCTATTCAACTGCGCTACTCTATGCCACTACACTGTATGCAATTCCACTGAGCGCCATTGGACTGTACCACACTCCGCTCTATTCCACTCTACACTCTATGACACTAGAGGGTACAGCAATGTCCTCCACTCTGTTTAATGATACTTCACTCAATGTCACAACACTGCACGCTATGAAATACAATTTTATTAAAATAAAAAGCATTAAAATTCAATAACAAAAACAAAGGTTAAACATTTCTTATAGTTAGGAACCCCTCATTTATTCTTTCTATGAAAACCAAACCTAAACGATACAAACATTCCAAATTCTAAAGTCATAGTTATAGTTTAAATTTATAATTTATGTAAAACTTGTAAATTACTATATCTTTATTTATTCTTTAGAATCACACCAAACTTAAACTATACAAAAAGTATAAGTTCTAAAGTTATACTGATACGATACATTTAACTTATAATGTACACAAAAGTTAAAATGATGTTACCTTGCACACCTCCATGCACAGTGTATTAAACCTGGTAGCCAAACTACATTAACTATAACTCGCAAATCTACCATATAATGTTTCCTCACAAATGCGCTACTGTAAATGCTATTATTTTAGATGGTATAAGTAATATAAGAGGGTATAAGCAGTGCATGCAGAAGGCGAGAGTTACTCTTGGCTCCCCCTCTCCTACTCTCTTTCCTACTCTACACTACTCTCTCTGTATATCTCACTACCCTTGAACCCCGATGTATGCTTTTCCTTTTATTTACCTCCAAGTCAGGAATGGTGTCTTGAGAATACTAACCAGACTCTCCTTTATGGAAGGCTGAATGCTGATAAACCTGCCCTTCCCTATTAGCATAACAGACCATACGGGTTGGCTATACTGTTATCAGGTGATTTGCTACTATTATTTACCATACTTTGATGTTTACCAACTAATAATGTAGATGCCTTCTTATTTATATTCTTGAGCATCTGACAAAAACCTGTATTATCAATTGGTGTTTGGAGAGCTCCTTCTTTTTGTACTATGCTAAAAACCAATAAAACTTTTGGAACACAAAAAAAAGTAAGTAGTGTGGCTACCGAGCTTCAATGCACTGAATGGAAGTGAAATACTCATTAGGCAGATAAAATATTGGCCATGTGACTACCATAATTTGAGGAGAAAGGAGGTTGGTAAGTGAAAGTTACTGTTGAATCATAGGTCTTCAATTATAAGGAGTAATGGCATATTTGTGTGTGTACCTCATACTGTACACATGTTACCAAAATAAAACATTTCCCTGCTAGACAAGAACTGGAGAAGCACTTCAAATAAAACATATGTCCATAATGAAAATTCATCTTAGATATTGAGAGAAAATCTCAAAAAAATTGCAATGTTGCATCTCAAACGCCTTCGATATACATCAAACTATGATGTAATGTATGCTTATGTAAACAGTTGCAATGAAAGAAATACGCACAGAGAGGCACATATGGACACTTATGCACGCATATTCATTCAAAGGCACAGAGACAATAACACAGACATAGGAGAAATACCTTCTACAACAGAACAAATAAGAGAATTCTTTGTAGCAATTTGCCCATATCATGAGAGATGGTGCCATCCATGGATGTCCCAATATAGGCCAGGACAAAAAAATACAACTAATTCCACTGAATAATTAAAAAAACATTATTAAATAATTAACCCACTGTCAGTAGAGTTGCTGTGGGTGTGGCAATGAACATTTTCTGGAAGATAGGACATGCGTTTACTCCATGTTCTCCCAATGAATACTCCTCCCGAAAGACTCCTCATCTAGGAAAACTCTCATAACAACAATCAGGAGAGGAGGTGAGTCTAGCAGATACATTTGTGTTAATTTTTAAGGCTAAAGAAGCTGCCGAACATATGTGCCAAAATGAGGTTCACTTCTCAAATAAGAATGGAGAGTATCGATGTGGAATGTGTTTATTTTGGTCTGATTCTATGCGATATATTTCTGAATGGTGCTGTTTGTTTGGTTATTTTGAAAACTCAATTAAATTGATTATAAAAAAAAAGAATGGAGAAAGTAATGCTTGGTGAAATTCAGGTTGCAGCATGGCATGTCAGTAAAAAGCAGGAATATAGCTGTGGTACTGACCATGCTGCCTCTTGGAGGGACAGCACTGATTAATTACTCAGTCTCCTTTGCCTAGACAACCCAAGGAAAGTCTAAATGGTCCCTTGATTGCAACATTACAGGCATATATGTGAGTATGATCTTTTGAATCTCCCTGCAATTGACCAAGGTGTTTTCTATCGGGAAAATGGGCTGAGAATAACTTAAGGGATCTGAGGCACAGGAATTGCTGCTCCGTGGTGATTTAAGGTGGTAATTTGCTGAAACAGAGTACTTAAGTGCAATGCAACAAAAACAGTCTTTGAAAAGAGAATACGTTCTCTCTACTCTAACACAACAAATACACCTTAATAAAAAGACACATTTTACCCATGAACCATCTTGCAAAGGATATGAATGTATCAGGACTTTAATGGCTCCTCTTCTGATTGGATTGAAAGGACCCAAAAGGTAGCAAGCTGGTGTCGCTGTAAACCTAAAGATTGCTTTGCCTTTGTTTAGGACGATGAATGTCTGAAAAAAAACAAATAATAAATAATACAATAAATGACAGGCAGGCAAAAAGTTAAAACAATGATTTAGTGGATATAATATTTTGACCGATATGTGGAAATTCAGCATTTGACTGAAATTGCAAGCGCACAGACTGTGAAAGAATTGGCATTTCAGATTAGTGATATAGTTGACATTTTTATTGTCTGCAGGGGTAAGGGAGGAAAACACTACTGGGTTCGGGCTCCCAACAGTAAGGCCAAGCCACTGACCGATCAAAAACGGAACAATTGCCAATACTGTTCTACTGAATCCTTCCTTTCCTAGTACACATTTGATTTTAACTAAAATGTGAATATAAGATTTGAACTTCACTCTGAGTTAACCACTTATTTTTTTTGTACTTTGAATGCATTTGTTGGTTCAATTTCACCAAATTTGCATAATCAACATCTACAATACAAAAAACATCACATTTAACAACAACACTCAACAAAACACTTGACCAGTGTTTTGTTGAGCCATAAGATTTTCTGAATCCAAACATTTTTTTGCTCCAAATTCAAGGAAATAAGACTAACTTTATGCTATGGTTATTGTATCTAATTGTAATGTATATTCAAATGTATATATGAGTATTTGTGTGCATGTGGATGTTAAATGGTCGAATGTGTGAATGATTGGGAGAAATGAATGTTTGTGAATATGTACAAATTAATGTTGTATTACATGTGTTTTTTTGTATTGTAGATGTTGATTATGCAAATTTGGTGAAATCGAACAAATAAATGCATTCAAAGTACAAATAAAAATAAGTGATTAACTCAGAGTGAAGTTCAAATCTTATATTCACATTTTAGTTTAAATCAAATATGTACTAGAAAATAAAGGATTCAGTAGAAGAGTATTGGCAATTGTTCAGTTTTTGATTGGAGGGGTAAGGGAGGAAGCGGAATACAATGTACTCACTATACCACATACACAGGGCTTTAAGTGGGATGCAAAAAGTGGGAGCGAGGCTCTAAAAGGGGTGTGGCCTCATCAAGGAAATCATTATGCAACATCTCCAGGAGATCGAAGACAAATTCATCCGCCTCGTCCTTTATCTCCATACTACATGAGTAATCATCATCAGTATCAAAACTGCAATTTCTTGTGTCATGAAGGCCACTGATTCTATTCGCGCTACGGGGGCCACCTATATCAATGGCTAACATGGTCGATCTTGCTAATTGTGCCGTTATAGACACCTCAATCTTTTGCAGTGCTCAGGCTACCCAAGGATTGTTCATGGTCGTTTGCAGCATTCAGGCTGTCCAAGATGTGGTCTTCACTCGTCAGGTGTTTAGCTTTTTTGTTGCCTTACCTCCTGTCCTAACTAAAGAGGCCTCTTCTTCAGAAAAATAGAAAAAATCTTCCTCAGAGGGTGACTCCTTTTTTTCTTTTAGCGAAAACGGCCTCCATCGCCTCTTTCGGGGTAGCTTTGAATTTCTTCTCAAAAAATCTTTTTTAAAGTATCTTCACTGAGGGTAGAGGTTCAATAAAGAATGAACATCATTTTTGTAAATTAGCATTAGGCTTGCCCTTGTACTTATTTTCTTCCCTTTTTAATTTTTTTTTTTAAGGATAAAGTATCAATTAAAAAACAGCTTACCGAAACGCTCCCTACCAGTTCCCTACAGGTTCACAGCTGCAAAAAGAGGAACTGTTGGTTGAAGATCACAATGCCATTGCAAAGGGCTATCCAAAAAGAAAGATGTGAACCTCTCACTTAGTAAATAATCATCTAAAATTGTTAACTGAATGATACAAATAGTGTTTAAATTTAAATTGCGCATGCATATACGAGATGGGGAGGACGTGTTAGGAGTAGGCCGAAAGCCTGTGCATAGTTAATGCAGAAACTAATGACTAAAAGGCTGTGAATTATTATTTACATAATGCTTTGATGTTATGCATAATCCTAATAAAGATTTGCAAAAAAAACATTTAGAAATAAAGACTTGTGTGGAAACGATATTTACATTATATTTTGTCTTTCTTAGAAATATGGAAAGGAGTTTAATTCTGAAATGAGAAAGGCCTTCTGAAAAGCAGTTTGATTATTCAGAACTGTGGTGTGGGGAGAGGAATCTGACAGAGAAATGTAGTCTCCGGTGATGGCCATGGTTGTGCAGAGGAAGACAAAGAATACTTTTAAAAGCCAAGGTCTTCTGGAAGTGGACATGAACATGATTTGTTACATGGAACATGAGCGTGCTGTGGAAGAAGGAGATACTGAGGCCTGTGAATGACGTAATGGTGTTCCTCAAAATGTATGTTTTTGCCGGTGTGGTGTGACCGAGACACCCCTCGTTTTAGCCAGTTAGAATCGTTAGTTAGGTGGGATGGTTAGAGTAGTGGGATGGACTTGTGAGAAAATAGAGTATAACTAAACCTAGAAAGTAGGAGGAGTTGTCAACATTTTCCTAACTTTGTGAAAGGAGAGAGCTGTGACGCTGTATCCAATTCTTGAGGGCTGGCTGATGATCTGCTGTTCCTGACATTTATATCTTTGCACTTTAAAATCTTTGAAAGTGCCTTGCTTACTCTCAAGGCCAGAGGGTAGCATTTCCATTTCCTAGAATCTTGGGTGATAGGTAATATTTCTTGATTTCTGATTTGCTTAATACATTTGCAAATGTTTTCTCTTCTTTTGTCTCTCTACCTATCCACTCCTTCAAAGTGCTGATCTTGAGATGTATTTGTATTTTGTATGTTTCTTCCTATAAATGACATGTATTTGGGTTGAATTGTGTTTCTATGAGCATTTACATTTTAGATAAAAATCATTAACTTACCAAAGGTGTCTGTTGTTATAATGGTATTGTATTAATTCATAAGAATATTTTTAATAACCAATCCCAGCCCTCGAACAAAGATCGATTAGTCAGTAGAGATTAACCAAACTATTGGGAAGTGGTATTACCTCATGCAGTGTGGAAGGAACTTATTATGAATTAGTTCCAGTTTATAAAAGAATATATTTAGGTTTCCGAAACGCTGAATCAGTTTTTGCTAGCAGAATTTGATGGTTTTCAGGGGTTAAATTGATTAATTATTAGGTTTGAATTAATGACTTTGGTAATTAACGGAATATACCATAAGTTATATGTAGTGGTCCATTGTTGACCTTAAACTCAGGCACAGAGCGGCCTAAGATCCCGGGATATTATTAGCCTGAAAGGCAGAGGAATTAATGTGGCGTACACTACCACAGTGTTTTGTCTGCTGGTGTGATATTAGACAACGAGAGAGGTTGTTAATATTGCATAAGGGAACTTTGAAGTTAGATTAGTGGAGATGTATTTGGGCACTTTTAGAAAGTGCAGCTGAAGAAGTCCCGAGAATTTTTCACTTGATTGAGAGTGGAATACCGCTGGTCGATATTCTACAGGTAATGAAAGGATTCTCTGTGTGTTCGTTAAATCTTTCATTCAATTTAGTGAAGCAGACAAAGCAGCATTGTTATGTGTTGTTTCTAACATTGTTTTAGTTTTAGGAGAAGTTTAGAAAACATTGCCCTAAGATTTTGTGAAGGGAAGATCAGTCGTAGGAGTCATACTGATGTCACTGTGTGCTGCGCAGGCATTGGTCAGCTAATGTGAGGTGTCATCAAAAGCCGCACTAGCATTGATCAGCTAGGGTGATACATCACAGTGAGTGTAATTATTGGTTGGTTGGTGTGAGTCACGCTGGTATTGGTTAAAAAGGGTTTGATAATATCCACAGGATTTTGTTTGATTTCTCAGAAATTAGTGTGGGGTGTTGAGAGAAATGAAACTTGCAAAAATGATGAGAACATTGTTTAGAAAGGATGAACCAATTGAAATCTGAGGAGGAGTTCCAGTACCAAAAGGATGGTTCACCAGATGCTTTTATGTATTTGGAATGTGCTTATCATACGTGTACTTGGTTAGAGAATTGGGTGAAGTATACTGAAGAATATGGTGAATTAGCTTTCCCAGGTATTGGTACTTTTAATGTACGGATTTTAGAGAATTTGAGGTATCAAATCAAAAGCTTGAGACCTAATCCTAGGCCAATGCAATACGAAGCACTTGAAGCATGGGAACATGAAGCTTATGAGAGAAAAAAGATCAGGAAAGAATATAGATACAGAAATACAGTGAATAGGTATTCTGAAGCAAAATGAGATGCACAGATGAAGAGATGGAGGAGAGACGTGAGGGTTTATATCCGGGGATGGTAGTTAGGGGAAAAATGTAAAGAGAAGAAGAAAAATGTCGAGAGCGAAGAGCAGGACTCAAATGAAATTGATGATGAATTATTGGATAAGAAGAACAAGGGAGGGTTACTTCTAGTGTTGCAACTCCTAGTGCCCCATTGATTGAAACGGAGGGTTTACAGCCTCAGACTACTCAAATAAGAAATGGTTATGACCAAAGACGAGTGAAAGACGATTTGGCACAAAAGATTACTCAATTAGATCTAAATGCGGAGCTTTGTCAGTACCAGTAACAATTGGTTCAATAGTCCCATTGTACTATGAGGGTCAGAATATTTCTCAGGTACATGCTTTAACGGTACTTGTTAAGGATATTACAGTTTGCAAGAATACTGGAGCAAGTAATGTGGAACCATTGATTGATATTTCGGGGAGATCTGTAGAGACACCAAAATGTGGTACGTGGATAAAGCCAAGGAGATTATTACACAATTTAAGTGAGGTGAATTCAACGTTCCAGGGTTCGATTGGACCATCCCAGGAAGAATTGGATGAATGGATCAGAGGAATGGGAACGAATAAAGTGAATGTTAATATTGATGTAGGCAGATTAAAAGTGAATTTGGATGAGATGATCTTAGGTACAATAAGTCCAGCGATATTTAAGTAAATATGAGGAAAAGGAGTTGTAGTATTTGTGTAAAAATATTACGATGAGAGCAGAAACCCTTCATGAGAAATTTGCTGAAGTAGCACAGACACATGGGGTGGATATTGAGTAGGCAAAAGCTTTACAAAAGACGTACCATTTAGATTTTAGTGATAAGGATTTAGAGAGTTTGAATGCTTCTGGAAAACAATTGCAGATTAAAAAAGTCGATTAATCACTTGAAACATTGGGGTGAATTGGTGCGGTGGAAAGGCAGATGGGCTAAATAGAAAGAAGAAATGCTTGGTAATACAGGAGCAACATCATTAATGTATCCAGTGAAGGAAACAAATAAAGAGACACTGACAACTGAGATGATATATCCAATGAGAGAAGTACCAGGTGGTGGATATGTTCATGTGCCATGGAATAGGCTGGATATTTTTTCATTTACAAATGATTTCCTGAAACTGAGAGAAAAAACCAGTTGAATGGTAGAGGCAAGTAGAAAGGTTTGTAAAGGTGTCAAAGGTATTGTTAATAGATTTAGATGGTCTGTTTGACATTGTGGTCCCAGCAGATTTGTGGGTTAAGTGCGATATTGCAGAAGACTAGTCTAAAGAAGAATACCCGAGAGATCTAAAAACAGGAGCAACATCAGATGAAGTAATGAAGAAATATAATCTGGTTATAACCTATTTGAAGGAAACATTTTCACCAAAAGGGACGGATTGGTTTAAAATAGACAGGACAACACAAGAGTCAAAGGAAACAGTACATGCATATTATGAGAGACTTTTGCAAGTCTTCAAGCAGTATAGTGGAATGGAAAACATCACTGATAAGGAAATGGGACATTTTGTATATAGGTTTGTGTTTGGATTGAAACCAGAAATTAGTAAAATTATTCATTTAATATGTTGGCAATCGGTGAATTATTACGTTATGCAAAATATTGTAGTGATGATATTGAGTCTAGGCACAAGGAATTAAAAGAGAATATGATGTGGGCACAAGTGAAAGCAGCACAAAAGGTGGGAATTCACAGGATGGTTTTCAGTCAGGTTATCAGGGAAAAGGCCAGAATCGGAATAATCAAAATGGACAGTTTTCTAACATGGCAAGTGTTGTGATGAATAGTGAGGTTCAGACAAAGCTAAAAGGTAGAGGTAGAGGCAATAAGGAAGATATGAAAAAGAAATGCCCTTGTCATGTGTGCGGAAAGTTCGGCCATTGGAAGCTCAAGTGTAGATTGGTTTTGGAAAACAGTGGAATGGATCCAAACTTTAATCAGCAGATGCAAGGTGTAGTAAATGGTAATACACAACAACAGCAACAGGTTATGACTCAACTACAGGATCCACAAGCCCCTATTCAAGGTAATGTGAATGCTCAAGTACAGAAATACAGCACAAATGTGGATTTTTATACTGGAGGACAAATTGGAAATAATCAAAATGGGCAGATGTCTCCACAGTATTGGTTACAGTATGTTATGTTATGTTATGTTATTGTCATTTTTATTGCGCACAGATGCTCCAGCTAAGGAGCGTCCTGGCGCAGGTTTTTATTGCGCACAGATGCTCCAGCTAAGGAGCGTCCTGGCGCAGGCGCAGGCGTATCAACGGAGTGATTCAGATACACCACAATGATGGTGCCTGAGGTAGGAGGAGGAGTGCGTTCTTGGTTCATCTCTTGAGGTAGATCAGTGTGGTCCTTTTATGAATGGAGAAGTCAAAGGTAATGCAGTAACATTCCTTGTAGACACTGGTGCTACCCATTCCACAATGAGAAATGTGGAAATTCCAAACCTACCCCTCTCGGGAGAAACTATCCAAGTTGTTGGTGTTTCTAATAAACTGATTAAAACTCCAGTGACAAAAACGAGTCCAGTGAATTTGTCAGTAAGGGACTTATTGTGTAACATGAATTGCACTATCTATTGTACACCAGATGGGATTGAATTTCAAACGGCAGATAAAGATTTTGCGTTTAAACTGATGCGAGCAAGGCAAGAGTCAGAAGTGAATGAATTTTCATTGTTTACAATGGATAATTTGCCGATTGAATTGAGAGACAAATTGAACCTGAATGTGTGGGATATTTCAGGACAGGACATTGGGCTTAGGAAAGGAGTTGACCCAATTAAAATTTCAGTAAAGACAGCAGCTGAATTTCCCACAATTCCTCAATATAAAATGAGTCCTGAGACAATTATTATTATTATTATTATTATTATGTTTCTTATGTAGCGCCTGAATCGACCCCCGAAGGGGTATCTCCGCGCTTGCCTTGGGAACCCGTCCTGGCTTTTCCCTGTGAGATAGCCCCTACAGGGCATCCCCAAGGTGAAAGCCAGGCATCCCGCCGCAGGGGGGCCGTTGTGGAGATTAAGCAAGCTTAATGCCCAGAGTTGCAGAGTGTGAACGCATGATTAGGTCAGACACCGAAGCGAGAATTATCGAGTCCATGGACATTTGAGCTCAAGACCCTGCCGCGTCGGGAATTGAACCCTGGTCCCGGGTCTGACCTCTGCTTCAGGGTCTGCCTGCTCTAACCAGTGAGCCACACTTCTCCACAGTGGTAACCCTTGTAATTGATCAAATGATTGAACAAGGCATTTTGAAAGAAATATTGGGAAGTCCTTGTAATTCACCTCTTATGGGCATTAAAAAACAAGTGGAAAATATAGAATTGTGCAAGATTTGAGGTAAGTGAACAAAGTAGTAATACCTTGTTGTCCAATTGTACCAAACCCAGCAGTGATACTATATCAAATCCCAAGTGATGCAGAATGGTTCACTGTGATTGATTTGTGTCAAGCATTGTTTACAATACCCTTACATCCAGATAGCCAATATCTATTCGCTTTCTGGTTTCGAGATCGTGTCTTGGTATGGTATTGAGTTCCTCAAGGGTATACTGAGAGTTCATCAATTTTTAATCAGATATTGAAAAAGTGTTTGGAGCCATTAAAATTGCCAGAGAATTCAGTATTGGTACAATACATAGCCGATTTGGTCATTGCATCAAAAACAAAGGAAGCTTGTGTGACAGATACTATTGCTCTGCTGAACCACTTGGCAGTAGGAGGGCATAAAGTGTCACCAGCTAAATTACAATTCTGGAAATAGGAAGTTTTGTATTTGGGACACAAAATTGAAAAAGGAGTCAGGAAACTATCACAAGATTGGATAAATGTGATCTTGAAAAAGAATCCCCCAAAAACACAGAAATAAATACGAATTTTTCTGGTAATGGTTGGATACTGCCGACAATGGATCAGTGGATTTTTACTGATTGCCAAGCCCTTACAAAGGTTGACACATAAGAATGTGATCGATCCAATTGAATTGAATGATGAATGTATGAAAGCATTCATGGAATTGCGAGACAGTCTTTGTCGAGCACCTGCTTTAGGAATGCCTGACTACAGCAAGAATTTTGCATTATTATGCTGTGAAAGAAATGGTTGTGCACTCTCAGTCTTGACACAAACGCATGGAACGATGCGACGTCCTGTGGCAAATGTTTCTGCTATACTGGATGCAGTGGCAGCAGCATTGCCAGGATGTTTGAAAGCAGTAGCTGCTACATTTATAAGTTTGGAACAAAGTGAGTCCATTGTTATGGGCTATCCTTTAAACGTGTATGCCCCTCATTCTGTGGAGATTTTGTTGAACAGAACTCGGACTCAACGCCTTACAAGCAGTCATTTGACTAAATATGAGAGGGTGATTCTGGGTGCAGAAAATGTCACAGTAACAAGGTGTACAAACTTAAACCCAGCCACCTTGTCACCAAGTCCAAGTTGTGAAGAAGTAGTGGATGAAACAGAACATGATTATCTAGATGTGACTGAATTGTGTAAAAAACCAAGGCCAGATATCAAAGATGCACCATTGGCTGAATCAGATTGTGTGATGTTCGTGGATGGATCATGAATAAGAGATGAAAAGGGTTATTTGCGTGGTGCATATGATGTTTGTACAGTGTCTATCATTCTTGAAGCCTCGTGTTTGCAGGGTACACTTTCAGCACAAATTTCGGAACTGGTGGCTCTAACAAGAGCTTGCATAATTGGGAAAAGTCTGAGGATAACCATATTCACAGATAGTCAATATGGTTTTATGTTGTGCATGATTTTGGACAACTGTGGATGCAACATGGATTCCTGACTTCGTCAGGTTCCCCAATAAGGAACAGTAATTTTGTTAAAGATTTGTTGAATGAACCACAGTTGCCCACCGAAATTGGGGTGGTGAAATGCTCCACACATTAACCTGGAAATGATTACAGTGCGGTTGGCAATAAATATGCTGACCAAGTTGCAAGATTCTGTGCACAAAATTAAATTTCAATAAACAAAATGACCCATGAATCTGATTCAAAATGTTATCTAATGTTTTCTTCTGTTCAGACATGGGATGAAATTAGACAATTGTAAAAAGAGGCTAGTGATGAAGAAAAATAATTATGGATCAAATCAGGTTGCACACACAAAGAGGAAGATGAAATATAGGTATGTAATAATGGGAGATCAATCAGGCCAGACAGTTTGCTATCGCAGATGGCAAGAATATACCACGGAGTAACACACTTAGGTAGAGATGCTATGATCAGGCTTTTTAAGTAGACATGGTACCATCCAAAATACAGGGTCATTTCAGAGAGACTTTGCCAGAGGTGTGTCACATGCCAGCAACAAAATGCAGGGTGAAAGACAGTTGTCAGTTGGGCACGAATTAGTAAAGCAGCAGGTCAATTTACACGATTGCAGACTGACTTCATATAACTACCCCCTTGTAATGGGCTAACATATGTGTTAGTGGTGGTTTGTCTGTTTTCTGGTTAGGTGGAAGATTATCCAACAAGATGAAATGACAGTCTAACAGTAGCTAAACTACTTTTGAGGGAAATAATACCCAGATTCTGATTTCCAGTCTCGTTAGAAATAGATGGGGGAACTCATTTTAATAATGAAATAATTCGGATGATTGATGCAGCCTTGCAAATTGAGCAAAAATTACATTGTGCCTATCGACCAGAAGCCTCAGGTGTGGTTTAGCGAATAAATGGCAATATCAAATTCAGATTGGCAAAAGTAAGTGCATTCACGGCACTCAAATGGCCAGATGCTTTGCCCCTAGTTCTAATGAGTCTGAGAAGTATTCCTGATAAAAAGATTGGATTGTCCCCTCATGAAGTGCTAATGGGGAGAGCAATGAGACCGCCAATAGTTCCAGAAAATCAATTGATGACAATAACTGATGACCTAGTACTGTGGTACGTTCTGTGTTTCTTCAGGTTGGAGAAGTTGCAACCACAACACAGCAAGAACAAGCATATGACCTAAGGCCAGGTGACTGGATCCTGGTGAAGAAGCATGTGAGAAAGTTGTGTTTTGAACCACGTCGGCATGGGCCATATCAAGTGATATTGGTGAAACAACAGCAGTGAATTGTGGTGGCTTGCCAAATTGGATTCATGCAAGTCATACAAGAAGAGTCTCAAGTCCACTAGAAGCAGAAAAAAAAGATCAAGAACAAGCTGTGCATAACAGAGAGTCTGAAAATGATTTGAGTAGAGTAGTCATCAGCTACTGGGTCTAAGAAAAACTGCTGAAATTGTTGTTAAAGAAGAAGAACAACAAAATCCAGTTCTAGAACAGAGTCAAAAGAAAGACACCAACAAAAGGAGCTTTGAAGATTGTCTTGGTTCTGATGACTCAGTTCAACAAAAGAAAGCAACAAAAGGAGACATGCGACCTAAGTGAGTAAAAAGACTGAAATACACTGAGAAAGATAGGATAAAAAAATCCTATAATAGAAGTGTTGAGTCAAACAGAACAAAGTGATTCAGAAGACAAGACAGTTCGAAGGTCAAAAACAACAAGAGTACTGAACAGAAAGTGCACAGCACCGGAATGGACATAGGTGGTGTCTGAAAAAAATGAACGTAAAGATCAAAATGAAAGAGAAACTGTTGCAGAATCGAGTCCAAAGCACTGTTATAAACCACCATAAATGAACAGTCAAGCAAGTAAAAAGTGCAAAAAAAGATTGAAGAAAAACTATTGAGAGATATAAAGAGCTGTCTGGAGCTGAAGTAAAGAGAGCTGTGATAAAAACAATCAAAACAACATAATGAGAGGGGTAGAGGCAGGTCGGAGTAGCCTGGATAAATTTTATTCAATTTTTAAATTTTCATTTTGGTTTGGTTAGGTTCTAGTTTAGTTTTCGTTTTTTTTTAAGTTTTGAATTTTACACTTAATAGAAATGGCAGAAATAAGATGTTAGATCTGGGGGTCTCTAGTTGGCAGAGGTAGGTACCACTGTCCAAAAGGGGACCCTTGCTTCTAGTCAGGGTAAGGGGGATACACTCTTTAGATAACCCCTGCTCACCCCCTTCGTAGCATGGCACGAGCAGACAGGCTTATCAAAGGCAATGTGTAGAGTATTTGTACCAACACTCACAGTAACAGTATTTTTATCTAAACTACACAACACCAAAACGACAAAAATCCAACATACACAGTTCAAGAATAAGTCTTTAAAAGAGTTCTAGGGTTTGCGTCAAAATAATCCACAGTTGCGTCACGTTTATCCCAAAGTACCTGTAGATGCGACAAAAGTTCCAAATGGAAGCTGCAGCTTTGAAAACAAGTGATGCGTCATTCCTGAGACCCTGGTGAGGCGATGCGACTGCCCCGCTGGACGCAGCTGGCGTGTTGCGAAGAATCCGGTCTGTATGGGGAGGGATGCGATACCTTGTATGGATTCCGGTGCGCAGGTTCGGTAGGAAGCATCTCGCACAGGCACGATGCGACGGTCTTCAGGACGGCGACGATCTCAGGTGCAGCGGCGATGCGCAGCGTCGATCTTCTCTTCTCACGGCCCCTTGATGGAATGGCTCTGCGATGATGTTCACAGCGACGTGATTCGGTCCGCAAGCAAGCGGTGTGGCGATCCCACCCAGCGATGACAGGCTCTGCGACGATACTCGCAGCAACACGAATCTACCCGCACCGGGGCGATGCGTTCCGCAATGAACGATGCATCGGTTCTCGCAGTGGCAACAGGCGCTGCGATGATCTCGATCTTCGCGGCGACGGGAATTTCCTCGCACTGTCGCCGATGCGCTCCGCAAGTGAGCGATGCGTGAACATTGCAGATTGTCTTTTCTCCTTGTCCAGCTTCCCAAACGGCAGGCAACAACTTCCAGAGTCACCACAATTCAATCAAGCACTCTAGGAAGGGCAGAACTCACTCAGCAGAGTTCAGGGGGAAGCTGGGGGTGAAGTCCTTTTGTTCCTGGGTCTTCTTAACAGGAGGCCAGCTCTCCTCAGGCCCTTGGAGATCTCTTCAAGCAAGGGGACACAACACAAAGCAAAGTCCTTCCCCTCTCCTTGGCAACAAAGCAACTGCAGGTCAGTCCACAAGCACACAGCAGGACAGTCCTTCATCTTCAGTCTTCCAGCTTTCTCCTTGGCAGAGGTTCCTTCTTGATTCCAGGATAATCTAATTTTCTGTAGTCTCTGTAGCCCTTTTTATACCAGTCTTTCCTTTGTTCTCTAGAGGCAGAGAGGCCTTGGCTTGGTCAGAACCAGTTCAGGTCAGTTTCTGAGGACTTTGTTTTTCTGTCTTCTCCTCTACTTTCAGAGAGAGGGGCAGGGTCGTCAGCAGCCCAGCAGGAGGTGGAGCCAGCATTTTTAAAGGCAGGCACAGCCCTATTCAGGCCCAGGTTCTATCCCCTCCCACCAGTCAAGATGCAGATGCAGTCATTCAGCCTAGTGCTGACTCATCCAACCTCCTGGGGGCTTCCCAGCCCCTGTCACTCACAATCCAGACAGTCAATTCACAAACAGGCAAAGGCGCACAGAAAGGTCAGACAAGAGAACAGCCACTTTCTAAAAGTGCTGTTCTCAAACACAGGATTTAAAAACCATCCTTCCTAAAAGATGTTTTATTGAATTCTGAGTTCAGGGATACCAGACTTAAATTTTCTATCTTGCTCCTATGGGAAGATATGCAGGTAAACATTATACACAACATTCCCCATTATAGCCTATGGGCAAGATAGCCCTCTCAATAGTGAAAAATGAAATTGGCTGTATTTCACTACCAGAGAATATCACACACATTAGTACATGCTCTACCTTTCCTATAAACTGCACCCTGCCCAGGGGGGTACATAGGGCCTTCTATAGGGGTGTCCAATGTGTACAGAAAGGGAAGGGTGAGGCCTGGTCAGTGTGGGCATTGGCCAGGTCAGCATGGCAGTTAGCAACTGCACAAAGGCACTGCGGTGGCAGGCCTGAGACACCATTTTAGGGCTACTCATGTGGGTGGCACAATCAGTGCTGCAGGCCCACTAGTAGCATTTGAATCACCAGCCCAGGCACACTCAGTGCACTTTACTAGGGACTTCCTGGTAACACAAATATGGCAAACATGGATAACCAATCACAATAACAATTTACCTAGGGAGCACTTGCTCTTTGACACTGATCAGCAGTGGCAAAGTTCCCAAAGCATCTAAACCAGCAAAAACGAAATCCAGCACAGAGTCAAAAATACAGGAGGTAGAGGCAAAAAGTCAGGGGAAACCACGCCAAAGATGCCAGGTCTCACACAAGGCATCAACATCAAGAGACTGGGCATCAAAATCAAAAGTGCCTCATTTTATGTACACCACTAATAATAATATTACTAATGTTGGCGTGAAAGAGAAAATAGGCGAGGGAAATCTTAATGAAGAACCACAAACTAACGAACAGAAATTAACTAATGACTGTATGTATCATCAGAATAACTCGATTAACAACTTTTCATTAAACGTATTTACTAAATTACTTTATGAATATGTAGATACTACAGATGCCAGAGATTGTTATGTGTGCATGCAATTACCATTGTCTGTGTCTGAGGGAGTAACATATCATCACTTACCCTTAACATATGGTGTTTCATGTAGTGTATTAACAAGCTTATTTTATGAGAGGGGTAGTTAGCAATATGATTATTCAAATTTTGATTTAGTATTTTCAGAAGTACCTATTAGAAAGAATATGAATAGGATAAGTAGTGCAGCTGAAGCTGAATACTTTGGGGATGTTTTCATACCACAAAAACAATTTACATAGTATATGCACACAGGACTAATTTGACATGTAGATTGTGTCATGAGGAGATTGAATTTGTAGATTTAGGGGAGGTTAGAAGACAAAGTTTTAAAGAGAAGGCTGCTAAGCAGACGTTTCATATATCTCCATGGGCCAACAGGGAAGGAAAATATAAGAAAGGAGAGACATATGCTGCAATGTCCCTGGATTGGCATCACAAAGGGAAGCTTTGTTTACTTAGACAGAATACAGATTATAATAATTGTTTCATATTAAAGAATTAGCAAAGCCATAGTACTTAACTGTGCAGGAGCTGTGAATAATAATAGAGAAAGATGTACTGTAACATGGGGTTATATATTAAATTGAATGTTCTAAAATGGAATTATTTATTTATGATGTAGTTTATGTTCTGTAAAGGGCTGCTTGTTGGGGCAATAATAAAAGGTTATTGCATAATGGTAGCCTGCGGTCTTGTAATGAAATATTAGTGTGTGATTTGCTGAAAGTGAAGTCTGGGCAAATTGAAGGTGGCCTTACAAAGATTCAATGTCCAGTTAGGATTAAGGAAGTACTTGAGTTGTTTGTAAACTTAGAGAATGGGGAGCTGTGGAATATGAGGAGGGTAGCATTGTATGAGAGAGGAACTGATGCCAAATAGAAGCAGTGGAGAATTGCAGCAGCTTTATGGTGATGGACGATGGTGATGTGTTGGGAAAAAAGCCCCAAGGGTCTGATCAAAGAGTGAATAATGGTAAAGGTGGTGCACAAAGGGTTGGAGATCAAAGGTCACCAAGGCTTCGGGCACCACCAACGTTTCTAAGTGACTATATTTGCAGGGTGTAACACAATGTATATTATTGTATATTATGGTTTATTTATGTAAAAGGAAGATGTGTTGTATCTGTTTACATAGTTTATTCATGGCAAGTGTACCTTTAACCCCTTGGGCGCGGCCGGAATTTTGACACGGTGCGGTCAAAATTCCATGCATGCGCAGATCGGATGGCTCCTGGCCGTCCGACGCACATGCCCACCGAGACGTCGGACGGCCAGAGGCCATACGACGCATGCAAGGGGTTAAAGTGAGGGAGTAGAATGTTATTGTGCCTATGTTCAACAATTACCTTAACGTTTTTTACATTCATTCAGAAATCGATCAGTGTTACTTAGCAGTAAAGTTAAGGACATGAAGATAGGGCCCGACAGGGGCTAGTTTTTAGGTCTCGCAGAGCCAACGCGCATGCGTTGCTTTGCGAGAGTTAATTAAGGGCTTTCAAAAATGCTCCCAAAGTCTGCAGGTGGATTGGGCACAGTGCATGTGCGTCAGGCACGCGCACCATTTGTCCGTCTGCAACCCTTGGAAGGACTTTCGCGGCCGCTTTGATGTTCTCAGCGAGCCGCGCGGTCACTGAGAACATCAAAGCGGCCGCGAAAGTGCCCACCATTTGCCACCCCCTCCCTTATCCCACTTCCTGCTTGATTTTTATGATCTCTTCCTCCGCATCGCTGGCTCACTCTGCCTCTGTCTTGTTTGTAATATGCATGTGGCACATTCTCGTGTGTGCCAACTTTTAGCTGTCTCTGCCAGTGTTCTGCAAAAGGCGCTTGTTGGTGTCAAAAAGCATGAATTCTGCACTAGGATCTTAGAAGATATTGGTATTTTAAACATGACAGGTGTCTGATCAGGAAAGTGCACGTTATAGGGCCACGATCTTGTGTGTGAACATTTCTCAGATTTTTCATGAACAAACCATAATGACATTGCTTGCCTTTCTTTCCGCTCATGCATGTTATGCAGTTTTAATTCTTTTAAGGAAACTGGTCTTTCCACAGCTTGAGATCACGGTGTAAAAGCGACCAGAGACCATCCCTTCTGTGAAGGCTGAATCTACACTGTTTGCTCCAAAAGACAGTGTGTTAGAGAGCTTTGTTTTTTTTAAACTTTAGTTTTTATGTAATCGCATAGTAAGGTGCACTTCAACTTTCTAATCATTTTAAAGACTATACATTAGTTATTATGGTTATTGTCTTCCCTGCATGGCCATGAATGCTTAAAATAGGAGTATGCCCTTTAAACTGAACATAAGAGTGTCAACACTGATCGGCAATAACTGAGCGCGTACTACAGCAACACGAAATAACGCAAGTACAGTATGCCCATTGCACAAAGGCGGCTAGCATGATCTTTCCAGTTCAGAAGTTGGACATCTAGTGGCTTGAAATAATTGATGGGATTGCATGTACTGGTTTTTTTGCTTCCCCTGTTGTAAATCAATGTGTTTGCTGTTGGTGTTTACGGAGAACATGAATGCACGTTAACTTGCTTTTCTAAAAGATTGCTGACACATCAGTCAATGACTAATCAAGAAATTGCCACACCTTCCTAAAAATGAGGTCAGTTAGATATTCTTTCCATTGCTCATGAAAGAGAGGGCGCCCCTGTTAACACTCGAATAGTAGAGAAGTGATTGCTTCTAGGAGTTGGACTAGATAAATGCAGAATGATAACTTTACTACATTCAAAAGTGGTCAGTAATATCCTCTTATTGCATAGGCTCACTTTTTTTTTCTTTACAGAGTTTTATATAGCGCGAATATGACCCAAAGATATCGGGTATCAGAACGCTTTACATGAGCACCAGTTGTGTTACATGCAGACACATTCATTTTTTTGTTTTGTTAGGCACAGGGAAGTTAAGTGATTTTCCCAGAATCACAGGATGTTGCGCACCCAAACACACACACACAACCACACACACAACCACACACACAACCACACACACACAACCACACACACACAGATCCACACACACACACACAGAACCACACACAACCACACACACACAACTACAAGCACACACTCAAGCAACCACACACACACATAACCACAAACACAACACACACAACCACACACACATACAACCACACACACACAACCACACAATCACACAAACACACAACCACACACACAACCACACACACAACCACACACACAAACCACACACACACAACCACACACACACAACCACACACACACACAACCACACACACACTCTGAAACACATAACCACATACACACACACATAGCCACATACTCACAACCACACACAACCACACACACACAACCACACAACCACACACACAACCACACACACACACAACCACACAACCACACACACAACCACACACACACACAACCACACACACACAACCACACATACAACCACACACACACACAACCGCACACACAACCACAAACACACACAACCACACAAACAACCACACAACCACAAACACACACAACCACACACACAACAACACACACACACACAATGACACCCAGACACACAAACAAACACACACACAACCATACACAGACACACAACCACACACAACCACACCCAACCGCACCCAACCACACAAACAACCACACACACAACCACACACAACCATACACACAACCACACACACAACCACGCACAGCTCACATATAACTACACACAACCACACACACACAACCACACACCCACACAACCACACACACAACCACACACAACCACACACAACCACACAAGCAACCACACAACCATGACAACACACACAACCACTTACACAACCACACACACAACCACACACACACCCAACCACACAAACAAACACAAAACCACACCCAATCACACAAACAACCACACAACCACAAAACCACACACACACACAATCACACGCACAAACACACACAACCACAAAACAATACACACACAACCACAACCACACAACCACACACACCCACACACACACAACCACACACACACAACCACACACAACCACACCCAACGACACACACACAACCACAAGCACACACACAACCACACAACCACAGCCACACAACCACAACACATACAACCACACACACAACCAAACACACAACCACAACCACACACAACCACACACACAACCACACACACACACAACCACACACAACCTCACACACACAACCACCCACACAATCACAACCACACACAACCACACACACACAGCCACACACACAACCACACACACAACCACACACAACCTCACACACACAACCACCCACACAATCACAACCACCCACACAATCACAACCACACGCACAACCACACACACACAACCACACACAAACTCACACACACACACAACCACACACACACAACCACACACACAACCACACACACACAACCACACACACACACACAACCACACACACACAACCACACACACACAACCAACCACACACACAACCACAACCATATACACAACCATAACCACACACACAACCACATACACATACACAATCACAACCACACACACAACCACACACACAACCACGTACACAACCACACACAACCACACACACACAACCACACAACCACAACCACACACACACACAACCACAACCACACACAACCACAACCACATGCAACCACAACCACACAACCACACTCACACACACACACACAACCACACACACAACCACACACACAACCACACACAACCTCACACACACAACCACCCACACAATCACAACCACCCACACAATCACAACCACACGCACAACCACACACACACAACCACACACAAAGTCACACACACACAACCACACACACACACAACCACACACACACATCCACACACACACACAACCAACCACACACACAACCACAACCACACACACAACCACAACCACACACACAACCACACACACAACCACACACAACCACGTACACAACCACACACACAACCACACACACACACAACCACACAAACAACCACACAACCACAACCACACACACACAACCACAACCACACACAACCACAACCACATGCAACCACAACCACACAACCACACTCACACACACACAACCAGACCCAACCACACCCAACCACACACACAACCACAAGCACACAGACAACCACACACAGCCACACACATACAACCACAAATACAACACACACACGACCACACACACAACCACAACATCACACACATACAACCACAACCACCCACACAACCACAAGCACACAAACAAGCACACACCCACAAGCACACACCCACAAGCACACACAACCTCACACACACACACAACCTCACACACACACAACCACACACACACAACCACAACCCCACACACACAACCACAAACAAACACACACAACCACAACCACACACATAACCACAACCACACACACAACCACACCCACAACCACACACAACCACACACAACCACACACACAACCACACACACAACCACACCCACAACCACACACACAACCACACAACCACACACAACCACAACCACACAAACAAGCACACACAACCACACACACACAACCACACAACCACACAAACAACCACACAACCACAACCACACCCAACCACACACACATACAACCACAACCACACACAACCACAACCACACACAACCACAACCACAACCACACACACCCACACCCACACAACCACATACAACCACTCACAACCACACACGCACAACCACAAGCACCCACACAACCACACACAACCACACAACCACAAACACAACACACACACAACCACAACCACCCACACAAATACAACCACACACAACCATCCACACAACCACACACAAATAACCACACACAACCAAACACAAATAACCACACACAACCTCACACACACACAACCACACACGACCTCACCTACACACAACCACACACACAACCACACCCACAACCACAACCACACACACACAACCACAACCACACACACACACAAACACACAACCGCAACCACACACACACAAACACACACAACCACAACCACACACATAACCACAACCACACACACAACCACACATACAACCACACACACAACCACACGCACACAACCACACACAACCACACACAACTACACACAACCACACACAACCACACACACAACCACACACACAACCACACACACAACCACACACAACCACACACACACAACCACAAACACACCGTCAGTGCACACTTTCACCAGTCACAAACACCACCAGCCATCAGTGCACGCTTTCACCAGGCACAAACACCACCAGCCGTCAGTGCATGCTTTCACCAGGCACAAACACACTACCAGCTGTGAGTGCATGCTTTCACCAGGTACACACACCACCAGCCATCAATGCACTCTTTCACCAGGCACACACACACCACCACCCGTCAGTGCACGCTTTCACCAGGCACACACCACCAGCCGTCAGTGCACGCTTTCACCAGGCACACACCACCAGCCGTCAGTGCATGCTTTCACTAAGCACCCACACCACCAGCCATCAGTGCACGCTTCCACCAGGCACACACACCACCAACCGGCAGTGCACACTTCTACCAGGCACACACACCACCAGCCATCAGTGCACAATTTCTACATGCACACACACCACCAGCCATCAGTGCACACATCAATTAACGCATCCACAATTAACTATTGTAGCAATCGCAGTATGGCACACTTTACTTTTAAACATATTCATCTAAAGCACAGCATGCCACCATTTCTACCAAAATAAATACACATTTTTTTTGGCCTACAATTTATAGACTTTTGTCGCAATTGGTGTTGCAAAATTTAGCAATGCCAATAGCTCAAACTTAATTAATGCGAGACCTTTTGCATTGCAAATGCTTGTTAATTACTTAAGGGTCTGAGACACGGGGGGCCCAGCAGACTTACAGCACGGCACATACAGGAGAAATCAAACACTGATGAAAAAAATCACACATTTGAAGCTGTAACAGGAACTCAGTGCAGATTGCATTTTGATTTGCAAAAGGAACGATAAAATGCTTCACCTATTTTCCTTGCGCAAATCTCAGTCTGACTACCATTATGGCTATGTATATAAAGGTTATTTTCGGGTGCTTGATATTCCCCCACAGAATGCAGACCATTAATAAATGGACTTATAGGATTTTAAAAGGTGGAGCACACAACGCCAGTCCTTAAAGTATGACAGGCCCTTCTTCGGGATTCCATCCCGGCAAAGCCGAAAAACTAATAATGAAAGTAGACTATTTTTGCCTTGTTTCTTGCTTGTCTTCAATGTTATAAGTAGAAGAAACATTGCTCATTACTACCCAAATCCTCAGACAAGCAAGTGACTGGGTCGGCATTTCTGTTATTGGTAGAAGGACACGTTTACCAGGCTTTCTTGTTAGACAAGGTACACGTTTGATCATAGATGAAAGGTTTTGCTATATTTATATGTTACAACAATAATTTATTTAGCAGCCTTTAACTTTCTAAATCTGCTCTTCTTCAGGAAAACTCACTTTTTACCAAATCTAATCCAGGGCAAACAACGGGGAAATACAGAAGAAACTGTTACTTACCTTCACTAACTATATTTCTGGTAAATACAGAATCATCTGCAGATTCCTTACCTTGTGAATCTCTTTCCAGCATTCCAAGCTGTTCTGCTAAACATTTCCCCAGCAATGGCACTCCAGGACTGCCAGATGGCACGACATAGTCTCAACTGCGACTCTGCCTCTGGATAATACTACACTAGGGCAAATTAGGTACCAACCAGTGTCCTAATTTCAGATCACAATGGATTTTTTCACATCCCTTCAAGACCAGCAGAGGGGAACGAAGAGAGCAATGACAGCAATGAACAGAGTATATAATGTGTTTGCATACCATGAGATTTATTTAATCCCGGAACTAATTCATTGGGAAGGACAGGGAGTGGTGAGAAATCTGCAAGAAGATGATGTGTCCATCAGACATAAGTTATTACCAAAAATAAGTACTTTTTCTTTAATTGGAGACATGGTCACACAAATTCCTCACATTATAAATGAATCCCAAATGAATCACTGACACAATATCGACATAAAAAATATCGGAGCCAGAATATCGACATCGAAAATATCGAAGTCCTATCTACATTAAGCTAAGTGCAAAAATATTGGAAAAAAAATATTGTTGTAAAAAAAATATATTTTTTAAATGTTTAAAAATAATATAAAGTTAACTAAATAATACATATAAATAACAAACATACTTAAAAATATATTTAACATTATAAATAATACATATTATATCAAAAATAAATAAACATATATATATATATATATTATAATATATACTATTTACAATTAATTACTCTAATAACTTACCAATTGTTAAAAAACATTTTATAATTTATAAATACATACATACACATCCAACAATAATATAAATACAAATATCAAAACTATATATAACAAAGTTTAAAAAATTATTTTAAATAAATTACACACTAAATGAACTAAAATAATAAATATTGTATAGCGTAGGGGTTAAAGTTACTATTCCAACTCCAGAGGGTGCAACAGTAGGGAAAGTGTTGGATAGCGTAGGGGTAAAAATTACTATTCGAACTCCAGAGGGTGCATCAGTAGGGAATGTGTTGGATAGCGTAGGGGTTAAAATTACTATTCCAACTCCAGAGGGTGCAACAGTAGGGAAAGTATTGGATAGCGTAGGGGTACAAATTACTATTCCAACTCCAGAGGGTGCAACAGTAGGGAAAGTGTTGGATAGCGTAGGGGTTAAAATTACTATTCCAACTCATGAGGGTGCAACAGTAGGGAAAGTTTTGAACAGCGTAGGAGTTAAAATTACTATTCCAACTCCAGAGAGTGCAACAGTAGGGAAAGTGTTGTATAGCGTAGGGGTTAAAATTACTAATCCAACTCCGGAGGGTGCAACAGTAGGGAAAGTGTTGGATAGCGTAGGGGTAAAAATTACTATTCCAACTCCAGAGGGTGCATCAGTAGGGAAAGTGTTGGATAGCATAGGGATCAAAACAACTGACTAATAATTAAAATAATATTTTTTCTGCAAAAAAAACCAATTTAATTATTAATTTACAGCAAATTAATTAACAATATCAAGAAATAATAAAAAAGTGATTACCAATTAATAATTAATCAACAAATAAAATAAATATAATTAAATAATAATTATTAAAAATATCTTAACTAAAAATAAAATAAATAATAAAAAATATAAATAGCAAAACAATAATTATAAAAAAATATTTAGCAATTAATAATTAATTGACAATAATTGATTGATTAACACGAATACATTTTAAAAAAGAAAATGTAATTACCAATTAATAATTAATTACCAATACATTAAAAAAAGTATTAAACATTTATTACCAATTAATAATTGATTAACAATAATTTAATAATAAATACTCAATACTAATTTTCTTTTTTACTTAATTACAATTAAATTACTTCCCACCCTATTACCCTATAACCTCACAACACACATCTTTAATAAATTAATACACTTAATATAATTACCAAATAATCAATTAATCAAAATTAATTACCAATTAAAAAAATAATTACCAATAAAAAAATCAATTACCAATTAAAAAAATTAATTACCAATTAAAAAACATAGTTACTAATTAATAATTAATTAAAAAATAAATAATTATCAATACCAATAAATGAAAATAAATCCTTACATAATTACAATTAAATTACTTCCCACCCAATTCCCCTATGAACCCACAACCCGCTACAGAACATAAACGCAAAAGTTATTTAAAATTAATTTATAATTCCTAAAAATGTATAATTAATTTAGTATAAATAAATTACTTCCCACCCTATTCTCCTATACACCCACAACCCGCTCCGGTACTAAAACACAAAATTGACTTAAAAAACATTATTAACATATAAAAATAGTATACATATAATTTAAAACAAGTAAAATACTTAACAAAAAACATATAATACATACATATTAAATACATAATAAAATACATAACAATAGTATACATATTGATGTTAATAACATCGAGATTAGTAACATCGATATATTTGATATCGATATTACTAACTTCAATATTACTTACATCGATGTAAAAAAAATCGATATTACTTACCTTAGGCTCGATATTCTGTCCAACGATATTCTTGACCTCGATATTCTTTACCTCTGATATTTCAGACTCAATATTTCTGTAGGTCGATATTTAGGATTCGACTGTGCACCATCCCAAACAATAGCTCCCTGGGAGGTGTAATTCAGTAGTGGCAGTTAACTATGGACCTCATACAACACAGCTCAGGCAAAGAGCCCATCACTGTGTGCCTGAGATGTGAGGCAGCAGTATTGACAAAAGCATGCTAGGACGACCATGTAGCCACCCAGCAAATGTTAGCAACCAGTTCAATCTGAAAAGCACCTTGGAGGCAGCCATGACACTACGTGAATGGGCACTAATGTCCTCCAGAGAATGTTTCTTTATTGAGGCACACCAAATCTTGATAGAGGATAAACCAACGAGAACTGGTGCATTTAGTCACTGTCTTGCTATTCTTAGCTCCTGCAAATTCCTCAAAGAGCTGATTATCCACTCTGATGCACACAGCTGATGTATTAAGATACCACACATCAGTTACCCAGTCTATACAATCATTCCTCCTCTTTCGTCAGATGTGGAGGAGGAAAGAAAGATGAAAAGTTGGCCCATATGAAAAGCTGATACAATTGTGGGTAAGAAAGATGAGCAGGTGCAGAGGACCATATTATCCGGGTAGAAACAATAAAGACTTTTTTTCACAAAGAAGAGAGGCAACAAACTGTTGTGTAGTTCCTATAAATCTATATAGGATCTGCAAGTTTAGAAAACATACCCTGTGGGATTGGTGTCCAAACTGACACCAGACACCCCCACCAGGTACGTTAGCCTATATACCAGCTAGCTCATAGTGCCACTATAAACCCCTCTTACCAAGGAGAGAATAATTCTTGGCAACTATCGAACATGACAACTCTGTCCCGTCAGGGATCGTGGAAACAGTACCTTACTTTTTGTTTAGCCACTCGTGCTCACTTCGTCTCAAAGAAATACACAGAATAAACGGTGGGTTATTTTCCAACAAGCATTTATCGAACCAGCATCATTCTAATATAAAATAGGTGGGCTGAAACAACCATAAGCCAGAAACAGATATAAATGATTGTTAGTACCAATAGAGTAAAAGGATGGTAGAATTCTACCATAGTGCTAAAACAATGAATACAGGCAAGTCTAAAAATACATGGCTGTAATAATGCATACTCCTACGATGCAACCCTAACTAGATGTTCCTAAGTGTACCTGGCAAGTATGTAGGTGTAGAGCCAAGAATCCCCCCAGGATAAAACCAACCCCATTACCTGAATTAAGAGACTGTGGGACCCCGTCTTGGTCTCGAGATGGACACCCCGCTAGGAATGTCAGACCACTGCGAGCTGGAGTGTCTGCATGCAAGAACCTCAGCGTCTTGCGTCAGTGTGTCAGCATGGAAGTACTTTTTCTCCTCTCTCTGCCTCAGCAAATACATGGTGTTTATATACCCAAAGTGGTACCCTCAGGAGATCTACCTTGCTGTGTCATGTCGGACTAGGATGACGGAAGGAATGACCCTCATATATAGTTATTATGCAGGAGATGGTAGTCCTGCTGTGATTCCAAGAATCCTCATGCATAATGAATGAGGCTTGTTTTCTGAGAAAACCCCACGTCATTTAGGCATTACCTTAACTAGGTAAAAGGTCAATACCAAGAACCACTATGTAGTGTAATGGCAGGGGAAATGTAGGTGAAAGGTTTAGTTACTATTTGAGCCTATTTCAGGGTACCTATGAAACATAACAGAACACATCTGAGTATATTTTAGCAATCAGCCCAAGCCATGACTCCTAGGTGCTTGTCACAGTGGTAATTCTTTATTTATTTTGATTCTTCAGGAACAATGCAGAAAACGCTGCCAACGCATTTCACCTTACAAAGGCTTCCTCAGGAAAATATTATCACTTCACTGGTTATCCAAAAAGAAATCCTAAGATGCAAAGCATCACATTCAAAGACAAAAGACTGTGATTCTTCATGACAGTCTGTAAATATACTTCAGGCAATATGATCAACTTTAACAGCTAGGACGTCATGGAGTTGAACGACACATTTAAGCTGCGAGCTCGTGGTCAATCCTTGCTACTCATGGTATTTTATCCACGGAACGTCTCCTAGACTTTGCAAAGATACAGTGTTCACAAAGGGCATCTTTGGCCCACTGCATCGAGACAGAATCTTGACCCAGTATTGTCTACTAAAGTTGGCAACAACTACGGTAGACGATACTGGGTCGTGACTGTGTCGCACACGGCCTCACTCTTGAAGTAAAGCATCCTTTGTGCCCACTGCGTCTTTGCAAAAATTGAAATTGGGAATATTTTGTGCATTTATGTGAAAATGCCCCCTTCAATCCAGGGAATACTTGCAGGTCAGGAGCAGAAGTCACATAGTATTGAGGTCCTTTGGGTCCTCAGGCACAGTAGCTGGTATGTTATATGGTGCAAGTGAGTTCTGAGAAGTCATTTTGATTCTGTGCATACATAGGCCCCTGCTATGGAGTTGGATTAAGGAGGTTATTTAGAGAGCATGACAAGCGATGATGCGGGTGTTGTGAAAGGGATTGATGTTAGTGCAAGTATACACAAACCTGCAAGTATACGCAGTATGTTGTGATGGAAATATTCCCTGCATAATGTACAGCTATGCTCTCTTTACCAGATTGCCCGACTGCGTGTATGTGATATCCAGTTTTTTTATTAAGGTCATAGTATCACACTTATCTAGCATGTGAGCAGAGACTCCTAGTCCTGTCACGTGACATGCATGAGGATCTGGGTCTGATGTGACCAAGAGAGGTGCACCTAGCATGCCCACATTATACAGGCAGTGTGCTACTGTTCCTGTCAACTTCTGTATGCTTAGCACATAGATGGTGTTGGCAGTATACCATGTTTTGCCAATTTATATTTGTGATTTTTTATCTGTGTCACTGGAGCGGAGGCCTATTGGCCGTCTTGTGTAAAATTCTGCTTCTAAGGGTTAATCCCTTGCCCGAACTTTTAGACATGATGGAGACAAGGATTTTTCCAGACCGAGGATGTGTATTGCCGACATTCATAAAACTGGAGGGAGAAGACCTAGTCTATGAAACGAGGAGAAATTCATTATTTCTATTAGTCTTTTTGAGGAGAGGAGATACTGATTCTTCTTCTTTTAGCATCTTTGGTAGAAGGTGGGCATAAACGGTGGGACTGCAATCGCTATTGTTCAAGGAATCAACTTATTATCATTATTATCATTATTATTGCTTATTGAGTGCAATGTATCACCCTGCTTAGGGTCTCTTGGTACTGTTACAGCTCTAAAGGTTCTGGGACATGATGTTAAAAACATCTAGTACTGATAAAAGTTTGATGAATATTGAAAAAGCCAAGTTCTGAGAGGTTTTTTAAACTGATATCCGCGCAAGCACGTAAATGTTGTGAAAGCTGATTTTAGTGCTGGGAGGCTAGGTTTGAAAAAGATCGGCCATCATACCTGGTTGTGCGAATGCATCGAGGATGTAACAGGAGTTTCCCACTGGACCTGAGACTCCAAGCAGGGGCATACCACTGCAGTATACCGTGCAGATAGGGAGTTTGAACACTGATTGCTATTTTATGGGCAGCCAATCGAGGGTTCTATGGGCGATCAAGGTGGAAAATGGCAGACTAAATGTGCAGCTGTGTTTTGGACTACCAGGAGTTTGGAGAGCAGTCTTTCATTCACGGTGACCATTAGCTCATTGTCATAGTCCAGGCATCTTATTATGAGTGCCTGTACTAGGAATTTACTTGACTGAAGCAGTAACCACTGAAATACTTTCCTGAGAGAGCGCATGATTCCAAAGCAGGCACCTATGCTGGCATCAACATGTTTCTTCACAGAGAGTTTTTCATCCACTATAATTCCCAGGTTTCTCACTATTGCTTTCAGCATGGAAATTGGGCCCAGACTCCGGGACAACCAGTCCTCAGGCCATACCAAGTGGCCCTTCCCAAACAGCACTATTTCTGTTTTGCAGGTGTTTAATGCAAATATTTGAGCTGCATCAACAAAGTGACCTTATTCATGCAGTCACTGAATTCTTCCTTAGTAGAGTCCAGGTTATGTACCATTGTGATGAAAAGTTAGGAATCATTTTGATACGAGATGACCTCAAAACCAAATGATTTTATCACTTGTGCCAGGGGGCCAAATAGATAGTAAAATGAGTGGTGCTCAATGAGGATGCCTGTGGAACTCCCCTGTCTAAGGCTATGGTTCAAGAACAGAAGGACTGTAAGTGCTCTGTGTTGGTGCGCTCACTCAAAAAAGTCTTCAGCCACCCCAGAGCTTTCCCACCTACATCAATCTCCCCCGGTCTTTTAATTAAGACAGAATGGGAGATGGTGTTCAATGCTTCTGAGAGATCTAATAGTACTAGCATTGCAGAGTACCCCTCATTGAGGGAAAGTCTTATGTTATCTAAGACTCCACAAATGCTGTTTCTGTGCACACAGAAGCATGAAAACCTGACTGGGAGGGATCAAGCAAGGACTAGCTTTCCAGGAAAGCTGTTAGTTTGATATTAGGTGACAATATGCCTTTTGTATTTGTCCTGACCTCTCTTCAGTGTGGCTTATGCAGCCAGGTGCAGACAGCTCACACTTCTTTGTGCCTTTGTAGTGGGTACACCAGGCTGGAGACTACCCTCTGTGGCAAATATCTCCTCTCTAAACAAAGGCTGTGTCTGGGGAGCAGCACATAAAAGACAATTGACAGTAGAACAACCGGTTTGGAAAGTGCAGACATTGCTTGTATCCTTTTATTGTAGAAATGGGCAAGCAAAGAAGAGATGCTCTGCATGGTAATCAGAGGACTGCTGTGAAACCAAACTAGTGTCTACCTGATAGTCAGCTTTCCTAGAGGTGAGAGGACATCATCCAAAACTACTCTTGCTGAAGAGCTGTTCACTTATCATGAAGCAACTATGAGGGAAAGAGCCTACCAACCCTGAAAGAGGAGTGAATATCTAGGAGGAGAGATTATCCAGGAGGACCGTGCTGAAGCATGACCCCGGTGTGGTGGACCTGCAGACAACAAAGAATACATAAAGTGATTTACCTGCCTCACTGTCAACTGTGATTCCTGGTGGGAATTGTGAGGTTGCAAAGTGACCTGAGTTGTTGTGCCCAAATACAAAGCTCAAATCGTAAAGCTGCTGCATGATCTGAGACCTCAGACTACCCTAAGCTAGCGTCTCCATCCAGTCACTGAGGTTTGTTGGTGGCCTGCTCGAGCCTGGCCATTGCTTGGCTGCACTGATCTAGACCCGATCAGCCAGAATGGGGCTGCATCGAGCATCCACCAGACCACCCTTGAGAGATCCAGAATTTGCCTAAGAGAGCCAGGGCACCAGCATCATCACCAACTTGACCACTGAGGAGGTCGAGAAGAACTGCCCTTTGCACTCTTCTCAGAAGAGAAAGAGCGGAAAAGGAGAGGAAGATCAGAGTGGCCAGCCAAGACCGTTCATTGCCCTATGGGTGAGAAAAAGTTCACTGAAAGAAAGACTGTGCGGGGATATTCTGTATCTGAGCCTAATCACTCTAGGTATTCACATGGGAAAGGAACCACCTGGTCCATGAGGGATAAACGGGGACTTATGACAGGAAGAGGTGCAAACTTACTCCAGTGGTACAACACTAAGTTGCATCTTGTACATTTTGATAAGTATAGCATTTAGTTATAGTGTGTAATAAAGTACTTTTCTTCTTGAAAATGTATTATACTAATCACTAATATGTGCTTGATGATTTGAAGCACCCCCACGCTACCTTCTTGAGAAGACTGTGACAGTTCGCCATTGATACCACTGAGTGTTAAGTGGTTGTATTTGGCTAGATTTGCAGAACCATAGTAGGACGCACCCTGAGACATCAGAGGAAAACAATCTCAACCCCCATGGTTAAGGTCCAGGAGCCCCCGATGACTCTTAGCCCCTAAAACAAGTTTGACAATTGGAGGCAAATAGTGTGTGACTCTGAAAAGGGCAGTTCCAATTTACTCCAGTAAAGTTAAAAAGCCCAGCTTCACCACATTAGATCTTTTCACATGGAACCAGCGGAGCCTCTAGAAACACTTGACAGGCCTATAACAGATCAGGATATATGCGGAGCAGTCCAAGACTTTGCTACATGTAAATCTCCAGGACTAGATGGACTCCATACAGAATTTTAAAATACCAATTTTGACCGTTTAAGTCTGAAGCTCAGTTACATAACATATCCCACCAAGAAGCACAACTAACTCCTTCCATGCGAGATGCCCTTTTGATCTCTATCCTTAAGCCGTGTGGTGACCAGCTAGATGTTGACACTTACTTGCCTTTAATCGTCCTAAAAAACTGTTATTAGATTTTTTTTTAAATAGGTCTTTATTCAAATTTTCTTTGTACAGCAAGGTGAGAAACAAAATCCGATCATATAGTCTTCACCGTTCCATCCTCCCCCTCCCACCCCCACACCCCTACCGACAGCAGATCCAGTCCAAATATTGTCCATAAACCTTTCATATAACAATTAGCATACATTGCAAAACATAAGAGAAAAAAAAGGGAAAAAGAAGGAAAAAGGCACAAAGATATCTGTCATATTAGCTCCCTTCCTATTCCTGTTCACTGTTCAAACGGGACCAGCTCATTAGGGGTGCCAAATAAATAGCCCTTTGGCTTTCGCCCTGTGGATTCTTCTAGAGTACAAAGCTCTTTCCATTCTATGCACTGCAAGAAATCTTCCAAGCCACTGTTGTCCAGATGGAGGAATGGGGGTCAAGCCAATGAATGGCCAGACATAATCTAAAGACTGTCATGGCAATAAAAAGAAAGGACTGGCTTTGATGTGAAGATACAGGGTGTCTAACCCCCCAGTGCAATCAATCGAGATAATAAAACAATTTCACAGCCCAGCATAGTTCTCAGCATATTGCTTACATCCTGTTTCAAAGTATCTAGCCCAGGACAATCCGCGAACATATGAATAATATCTACCGCTTGATACCTGCACCGGGGACATGTTGCTCCTGCTACCCTACCCCATTTAGCAATTTTAGCAGGAGTAATATAGAGATTGAACCATGTTTTAAAACATTGGAGCTGAAGATTAGCCGCAATAAATGACGTCTGGGGTAGGTGTTATGAGTCTTCTATTTCTTCCAGTCCCACCTGTAAGAGTCCCTGCCACCACTCAACATGTTTATTCAGATCATCCACAGTCGGCTCATTCAGCATCTGATATATCCCTCCCAGTGTAGTAGAACCCTTAACTAATCCCTCAATCAGCTTCACATCAGAGCACACAAGTACCCCCGTTTTCTTGACTAAAAAAATCTCTTATTTGTAGATATTTAAAGAACTGCAGATTATCTAACCCAAATCGATATCTAATGGTCTCAAAAAGCACCACCTTGGTCCCATTTATAACATGTGTAGCCTCCGCCTTTTCATTAAGTATTATCCCTGCCTTATGTAGCACAGAGGGCCAGTGATAAAATTGAAGATTAGGTACTGCCCACCCCCTCTTTCTCTTGGGAATGTTAGAAATGTTAGCGCTCTCTGAGGGCGACAATTAGCCCAAATAAACCTAGAAAATAGGTGATTCATAGAGACAAACCAGAAAGTACAGACATTCAAAGGAATGGCCTTAAAAAAATACAAAATCTTAGCTAAAAAAGCATTTCGATAACATTACATCTCCCTACCAACGTAAGTTTGAGATTTTCTAATCTATTGAATTACGTTTTAAATTTAAAAAGCAGCAGATTCAAATAATGTCCTGTAATCTTCTCAACATCTGCTAAGATTTCTACACCTAGGTAAATTGCACTCTGTGCCACACGAGAGTCGTTCATCTGAAGTCCTTTGCCAACCAAAGCCTGGGTTTTAGTGAGTTCAGGCGGTAGCCGGAGATTTTCCCAAAAACATCTGCTTCTTTTCCAATCTCCTTCAATGCCGGCATAGGCTTTGAAGTAATAATCGCAAGATCATCGGCATATGCCAGTATCTTGGTGCTCCCTCCTATGCTCTGCATTCCTGGAATCCGGTTGTTGTGTTCGATCTTCCTAACTTACGGATCTATATATAGTGCGAACAATAAGGAGGAGCACGGGCATCCCTGACGGGTCCCCCTGCTGATCAAAACAGGGTCTGACATCTCTCCCATTATTGATATTCTTGCCACAGGGTCTTTATATATTATTTCAATGGAGGTAATAAAGCCATCCCCAAACCCTCTGCTCTTTAATGTTGCCCATAAAAACGGCCAGGAGACCCTATCAAAGGCCTTCTCCGCATCAAGCAGGATGAGCCCGATAGGGTCCCCGGTAATTCCTGCTTCATCAAAAAGAGCGATAACCCATCTTTTGTATTCCGTCCAGGTACAAATCCATGCTGGGTTGGGGAAACACATTTCTTAATAATTGTCGTCAGCCGCTTAGCCAGAATTTTAGCATATACTTTGATGTCGCTATTTATTAAAGTGATGGCACGATAAGACCCCATATCTTTCACCGGTGTACCTTTTGTAGGGAAAATGACAATATTAGCTGACCCTCAAGATCCAGGCGATCCTCTCCCTGCCTGAGGTTCCAAAAACACCCCCTTCAATAACTCCTGCAAAGGGGGAGCAAAGATTTTATAAAATTCACCAGGTATAGCATCCGTACCCACTGCCTTGCCATTTACTAATGACCTAATAGCTTCTAGTAGCCAAATAAGTGGTCTATGTATGTGTTACCACTGTTTCTCATATGTAATTGATTTTGAAGAGTTTAAAAAAACAAAAAACATTGGGTATGAGCCCAGTAGGCTCCCTATTTGGCGATTGCCCCTGCGAATATGTGTACATTTTCCTTAGTTAGGTAGTTGTCAGGGGTATCATGGTATTATTGTTGTACGTGCATCATATCATATATATGTTATGTTATTTGTATGTTTTGGTACACTTTTGCATTTTGTAAATGTTGTAAGTCCTGTAATTCGCCCTCGCCTCCATCCCACGAATTCGCAAATCCACCGCCGGAGGAAAATCCTTCTCCTACCTGGCGGCCAAGACATGGAACTCCCTCCCCACCCACCTACGGCTGACCCAGGACCATCTCTCCTTCAGGAAACAACTCAAGACCTGGCTGTTCGAGCAGTAGCGACTCCCCGACCTCCCAGCGCCTTGAGACCCTAGCAGGTGAGTAGCGCACTTTACAAATTTGCCTTATTGAACTGTAAAATTAATCAAGTTTTAAAAAAAGTCTTTCCTCAAAAAACAAACCTTTTCTAAATTAAAAATTTACTTTTTGAAAAAATTGAATTGATCATAGGAATTGGGTTATGTGATCACGGTGTGAATGGGTGAATGAATGGCAATCAGTATTGGCACTTTTCTTGTTGTTTAGTATTTATGGCCCAGCTTTACTGATGTTGGGCCAAACCCTTTCTTGGTAAGAGATGATGGGATATTACGGAATGCAATCTCCTGAATGAAGGCTCAGACTGTTTTTTGGAAATCCCCCCACCCCCTGACAATAGCAGGACAGGTTGCCCTCACAAAAATGTTGCAGAGAATATTATATTATTTTGCTGATCTGCCCCTATGGGTGCCTATAAATATATTGCATACATTAGACGTTATGATGAGGGACTTGATTTGGAACTCTGGGTGACATAGAGTTGCTTTATCGAAATTTAAACTTCCGATAGATTGCTGTGGCCTTGATGCCCCGGACTTTGAACATTACTATTTAGCGACGCAACTCGGGCTGGTTAACCGGTCAATTTCTACTTGAGGACGGTCTTTCACTGCAACACAGTGCTTTAGACTCAATTTGCAAACTATTCCTGTCATGCGTTAAGTTATCTCACACATCCAATAAATTATGATACATAGCCAACAACTACACACTATATTCCTGGGATTCTTTTAAAAGGATTTTGAGGCAGTGTTACAGTCAGCCCAGAAGAAGCCCTGAAGGACGCCGGACTGCATTGTGTAGGTGAAATATTTTAAGACGTATTTCAACGTATCGGTCGAACAATATGGCCTACCTGCAGGCCAGTTCCTAATGCATATGTCTCATGGTGGCCCTCAAAGATTTCTGGGATATTATCTAGCAATCCCACTTAACCCTTAACCCTTTACTGCGAGCCCTGTACACAATAGGCACTGATAGAAAGCTGACATACTGGCTTGCTTGGTCTATTCCTGATTGGACTAACCCTCCACCTTTGGAACTGTATGAGAAATGGGAATCAGGCAAAGGTTTTACGTTTACAAAGAATGGGATAACCTACTCTCTTATCCTCCCAAATTCCTGCACAATGCCAGATTCCAAAATATAAAATTGAATATCCTACACTGTACTTATTTACCTCCAGCACTCTTAGGTAAAATGCACACTACTGCAAGCTCTAACTGTCTTCGCTGTAAAGCTCCTAATGCAGGTTTCAAACACATGTTCTGGGACTTTCCTGTAGTTGCTGTGTTCTGGCAGTTCTTACAACTGTGATGGGCAGGCAAGGATTACACAAACCAGAATGTTTCATAATAGGTCTTTACTCTCACCCACAAACTGGCAAAGTTGATAACAGATTTCTGGATTGTGCATTTCTTGTGGTAAGGTGCTTACTTACCATGCATTGGAAAGGCTACAATCCCGGTAAGTCCTACTGGTATGCCACTGTGCTCCATTTGGAGGAAATAGAGACTTACGCCAATGGCCTATTGCCCCTGAGTGGGACAATATGATTTCTGCATTCAGGAAACATGTCAGGGATGATACCAGACCCCTGTAGATGGACAGCCATTTATCATGCCACTGGGCACATTTCCCCCCATGGCAATTAAACTTGAGTGGCCCCTCCATTGTCATTTTATTAGTGTATGGAACCTTCATAGTGTTTTGATTTATGTCATCTCGAAGATCCCCACTTAATCCCTTCACTACACAACAGATTGTCTTTTACACTGCATCAACCCAGTGGCACCATACTGGATGCTTCTTATCTGAAATTCCTCATCAAGACATTCTTGATATGACAGCTTTTAGTCCAGGCACATTTATTTCTTTGTTGTGGTTGTAGTTTTATTTTGTTAGTACTTTGGTACTGCTTATATATACTTAATGCTCTCTTGCCAATATTGTAATATCTACTCTTCTTCAGACATATAAACACTGCTTTTGGATATTATGTAAAAGTGGTAACACTGTACACCTACGACTTTGATTGCCAATCCTTATATCGTTTGGGATCTGTGTTTGAATAAAGGATGGAGTGTTCCTAGGAATAAGGACAAGAAAGTCCTTGCACATTATATTCCAGACCAATTAGAGAAACTGGAGAAGAGAGAAAACACTCAGATCGGCTCTAGAGAGAGTGCAGTGATAGAAAGTCAATGAAAGAATCTGGGGAGGATGATGTCAGACTCTCTTACACTCTAAGCACATGTTTTCCCAAGGTACATCCCTTGTGTCTCTAAATTTGTCTTCAAATTAGGCAATAACTGTCACTGATTTCTAGGTTAGCATTGTCAATGACTTAAGGAGTTATTCTCCTGGGTGGTTTAAGTCTAGCTAAAAGCTTGAACTTGCTGTAAGCTCTGTAGAATGCTATGATTGAAGAAGAGGAGAATAAATTAATGCCAAGGAGTTTATGAGGGACAAATTGAAATTAGCTCACCAGGAACAAGAGGAAACGATTTGGGACAGGCAGGAAGAATGACCCTATGAGAAGAGAAAAAAGGAGCAAGGGGTGAAGGAAAAGGTAAAGGAAAGGCAGGAAAGGGAAAAGGAGAGTGATGTAGCTCAGATTTCACCTTCATTCAGTCAATGCTTGGCGCAAGTGAAAAAATATGAAACATGAAATGAGGCGTAGTCAAATGCTTTTTAAAAGTGGCACATTTTGGTGCATGCAAAGTGAAAAACATGAAAGAGGCCTGCAAATGAAATCATGGATGTTTAATTGTGTTTATTTTTGTATTTAACCTCACTATAGAATGACATCTAATTTAAGAAAATGTGCTATGAATTTTCAAAGAGTTATAATTGTGCTGAATTAACATGTGTTTTTGCAGTGTAGAAAACTTGTGATTTCAGTTTCCTTTAAAAGACTCACTGTGGCCTCTTTAGCTTTGAAGATAAGAATGGATGGTGTGTCCTCTCCTCCAAGATTCTTTTCCTTGTTATTTACACCCCCTGTTCCCATCTCAAGAGACCCTAGCTTTGTTGCATATTTAGACAATGCATATTCAGTTCATAACATATCTTTCTTACAATGTGTATTAATTAATCAACCATGAACCAACACTACACATGGGGCAAGCGCATTTTGCATGAAAAGTTATTTAAAATATTAGAGCATGTTGATATGAGTATCTATTAATTGTTTGTGCTTTGAAAATTTGCATTGGTGCATGTTTATGCTATGTTGTACATTGCACATTTTGCATGTGGTGCACAAATGATAGAAAAGCTGCTTTACACTATTAGCTTTTGCTAGGTAATAACTTATACAGACTACTAGTATGAGGGAGGTAAACGGGAAACATCCTTTACAACGAAACTTTTACCACGCAGTGCTGTTACAACGTAAGTATTACAACGAAAACCTTTACAACGCATTACACTGCGGGGCGCTCTAGGATAGGGAATAGTTTTAATTTACTATCCAACACCTTCCCTAGTGTCCACGGGGACTGGAGTTGGAATAGTAAATTAAACTATTCACTATCCAGCACCCCCAAGTGTAATGCGTTGTAAAGGTTTGCGTTGTAATACTTGCGTTGTAACAGCATGCGTGGTAAAAGCATGCGTTGTAACGTCATACATCCGAGGTAAACATAATGGGTTTCATTTCATACATTTATATTCTTTTGTGTTTGTTTTACTTTAGTATACATTTTTCGGCCCACAATAAAATGGCTACCTAGGAATCCAGGATGGCTGAGAATTGTTAGCAGTGTGCTGAATGAGAGACGCATGCGCAGAAGATTGTGCCAGCTGCATTAATTGCCAAGTGCCTCAAGTGAAGACACATGGGTCACGGCCACAATGATCTGCACACTTTTGTCACCATGCCAATGTACCAATGTTTGTGGGAAAGTGTCATCCCTGTGTGCGATGTGAAAATGAGACAGGAAATAGATTGATACATTTTGTTGCAAGAAATGTTCCTATTGATACATGTTATGTATATTGTTCTTAGCATTAAGCCCCTATTGTCAGAACCGGTATGGGTTGGACTTGCGATGAGAACAGGATGCTAAGATCCCTATGTCACCTGTGCCAACCAATCACAGTGCGAGTTTCTACTGAAACGGCAACATTATTAGTATAGTTAGCCAAGAATTATAGAGTATAAATAATGACCCCTTTGGGGGTGTGTCAGACTTAGAAAAGCTAGGAGGAGAGAGGAGAAGAAGCAGATCAGACCAGACATCATTTGGGTTAGGTAAGGGAACGTGGCGGGTGCAGCCTGGGAGGAGACTGCGTCCGAGGAGACACAGAAGGAGGAGGGGGCCTTGCTCATATTTTGTTTCAGAGAGGCATAGGCTAGCCTAGCACGTCATATTTTTGGCAAGACAGATCACATTCTTCTGTGGTCTTGTGAAGGGAGGGCAGCCTGTCTGTGTTAGACACAGAAAGACAGATGAACAGACCAGGGCAGAGGGAGCAGCTGAAAGAAGAGGTTTAGATTTAGATGCAAAAACTCTAAGTTTATGCTTAGACTAACTAACTAGTTTAGAAAGATGTATTCGTCTTATTCGTTTATTTCTCTTTATGGGAGATTTTTGACAATTATTAATTATTGATTAGCCTTGCAAAACTCACTCTTGAATTATATTTTCCTGAACTCTTTAAAGAATTCTGACTGACATTTGATGCCTCATTCCCTTCCTTTGTGGAATTACTTGTATTCAATCTGTAATATGTTCTGTTTAAATTCTATTTTTCCTATTTTTTCAATTCTATAACCTGACTGATATTTGACTAATGAATAAAGGGTCAGAGAATCTTAACTTTTGACTAGAAAATAAAACTCTTTAAAATAGTCACAACTCTCTTTATTGGCTTAAATATTGATTGCATTTTGATTTTTCATGTTTATGTAAAGTCTCCTGAAGGTGATAACACGATGGCAAAGGTCCATCACCTTCAAAGCGGTAAAGTAGAGATAAATGAGATTGTGCATTGAGAAATTACCCTGAATTTACCACTTTTAGAAAAAGAAAATCTCAGAATGGCAGTAGAGACAGCTACATCTGTGCAAAGCGATGCCACTTTCAACTCTACCCAAATATCTGCCGAAAATTCAATAGAACTTGTGCACATGTATGTGGAAGACAAGATATTTTGGAATGGCTTGTGAGCTTTGAGATTGCTTGTGGAGTGCAGATTTTGAGTAGTGTGTGTAAGGCAACCACTTTAATGAGTAACGTGCCCATAGAAGATATGTAGTCATTGGAAGGATTCCTGTGGCTGAGCACATCAATTATATATACGTGAATGAAAGAAGCTCAGCTCAGACTGTTTGGTTTCATGCCACCTCAGTATCTTCAGGCACCAAAGGCATAAAGGCACAAAGAGAGTGGATGGTGATTAATTTAAAACATGGATTAATGATGTGATGCATGATTGGAATGAGTAGGTGAGAAGAATGGAAGGCACGGATTTTATGTGCCCTTAACCAGTTGATGGTGACAGAGAGACTCAAGGAGAAGTGCAATGCCCCCATACAAAATATCTGTCAGATCCTACAGAAAAGGATACAGAGAAACTTGCATAGTTAGCTTATAAGTGGTTATCTAACTGAATTTAAAAAAAGCTGGAGCAGCATGGCTAAGCAAAAGGGAGAAAGTAACTCACGAGGCAGGTTTCAAACCGGCAGATAATGGGCCATGCCAATTCTCAAGGTTCCAATAAAGGACACAAGCAGCAAGGAAATTGAGTTCTAAGTCAGATACAAAGCAAGGAAAAGGTGGGACATGAAGGGTTCCTCCATGCCCAGGATGATCACTTGTCATAGGCGTCACAATCAGGGACATCACAAGAGAGACTGTCAAATGAAAGATCCTGTATCAGTTGCACCCATGATAGTGAGTGTGTGATGGTGGGTAAATCATCCAGAGATGCATGCAACCTAGTTGCTGTAGACATTTGGGAAAGGGACCCAGAAGCTCTGAAGCACATACAGCCAAACACAATGGGGTTTATTTTAGAAACTAGTATCAAACTGATGATCCTTCTTGCCCTGATAGATACAGGAGGTAACAGAACAATGGTTGTGAGGAGGTGTCTCAAACCCAAGGAGATTGTCCCTGGTACCAATGGCACAGGTATGTTAGCCACTGGAGAGGGCATAGAATACCAGATTGCCTATTTGAAATAGAAATGCTGGATTGGAAGAAAAACAGGGTGCTGGATGTCTCTTGGGCAATTGTTGGGTTGTCCCAGATTTTAGTACCAGGACCAGAAGCCTGCATGGCTTGGACCAAGTCAGATGTGTTGACCAGAGCACAGACTGCGTGTCAGTCTCAGGAGGTGACTGGGACCACTGGCCTACGCCAGTACTAAGGAGTGAGAGTCATTACAGACTGTGGGTGGTTTCACCCATGTGAAAGTTAGATGGAATGGGAATATGGCCTAGTGATGTGATTTCTTCCCATGAAACATACATATTGTGGTACGGTCATGTTGGTTACGGCTGTCAACATTGTTAGATTAGTTGGGGAAACAGACCAACTGCTGTAAAAATTGACCTCTATTATGGTATTGCATTAAATAGATGTGCTTAAATTTTTGCTTTTGTTGTATCTGAATAAACATATAGCCGCGTGTAAACCCCAAAAATTGGTTTAAGAATTTCTGTCATTTTCTTGGCTGTGTGGGAGGTGGTGTGAACCTAGCTGGGCACCTCCTAGACTTTTGGGACTGCACTGTGTTGTAATCTTCCATGTTAGCAATGGAGTGTGGAACACTGTGGTTAGTGCGTTCCACATTCCTATGGGGTTGTACAGTTCTACTCTGTGGCAGTTACAGATTGACCAGCCAGAGGGAGAGCCACTGATTTCTACTCAGAAGAACTTAATTAAATAAATACGTTATTCTTCAGTACTAATTATACCTAATGAAGCATTATTTCACTTACTACATTTTGGCGACGTCCTGGCTGAGTTGAAATTCCCAACGTAGAAGTGGCTGATGAATCCAGCGTGAAGGAAAAAAATAATAAGAAATGCTGTGAGTAAAAGACATATGGTGCCTGGAAGAACCGGAACATGCCGCAAATCGTAGAATCACTCTGAGTACCTTTTTGTTTGCACTTTACTCCTGAGGCTTGAGCCGGGAGGTTCATTTTTAAAATACCTTGTAATTATTTTAACCTCGTGTTGCATCTATTCCCTTTGTGTCCTCTCCCCCCTCCTTTTGGCACTCGATCTGAACGCGCGCTGATTATTAACTTGAGCGTCAGACAAGGCAAAGGTAACTGTTTGATTTGTAATCATTACCTTAGTCCCTTAGTTAGGCGGCAGACTACTTGCTTTGCCCTGTGGGTGTGGCCGAATCACGGGCCGGCATCTGCGGGGACTAGCTGAGTAAACAGAGATAGGACAGCGGCCATCTTAGTGAGGGCTCGCACTGCACGTCGCTCGTCCGACTGCATAAAGCCAGCGTAAGCACGTGAGCAATTATTCTGTTTGCACTTTACTCCTGAGGCTTGAGCCGGGAGGTTCATTTTTAAAATACCTTGTAATTATTTTAACCTCGTGTTGCATCTATTCCCTTTGTGTCCTCTCCCCCCTCCTTTTGGCACTCGATCTGAACGCACGCTGATTATTAACTTGAGCGTCAGACAAGGCAAAGGTAACTGTTTGATTTGTAATCGTTACCTTAGTCCCTTAGTTAGGCGGCAGACTACTTGCTTTGCCCTGTGGGTGTGGCCGAATCACGGGCCGGCATCTGCAGGGACTAACTGAGTAAACTGAGATAGGACAGCGGCCATCTTAGTGAGGGCTCGCACTGCAAGTCGCTCGTCCGACTGCATAAAGCCAGCGTAAGCACGTGAGCAATTATTCTGTTTGCACTTTACTCCTGAGGCTTGAGCCGGGAGGTTCATTTTTAAAATACCTTGTAATTATTTTAACCTTGTGTTGCATCTATTCCCTTTGTGTCCTCTCCCCCCTCCTTTTGGCACTCGATCTGAACGCGCGCTGATTATTAACTTGAGCGTCAGACAAGGCAAAGGTAACTGTTTGATTTGTAATCGTTACCTTAGTCCCTTAGTTAGGCGGCAGACTACTTGCTTTGCCCTGTGGGTGTGGCCGAATCACGGGCCGGCATCTGCGGGGACTAACTGAGTAAACAGAGATAGGACAGCGGCCATCTTAGTGAGGGCTCGCACTGCACGTCGCTCGTCCGACTGCATAAAGCCATACGTCAATGGCTCCGCGCAGCGGACCCGTATTGCGGGCGCGCCGAAGTCAAGCCAGAGTCCTGCCCGTCTGCGCCCGTCTGCGAACGATCGGGGCGCGGGGCAGGACTCCACGACTCCACAGAACATACAAATGATACAGCCCCGGACGCGGATCTTCATAAGATCTATTATTCTAAAACCGACCTCCTCACACTCGGTAAGAAGCCTATTCAATCCTGCTTCCACACCATAGATCCTGATCTGATACCCAGGTCCTGCAACATATGTAATATGCCACTCCCTACCCTAAATACAACTGTAGACCTGACAGCAACATGGAAGATGACATTATTAAACTGTAGGTCAATGATAAAGCATAAAACGGAAATTCACGACCTATTGAAAAACAAGGAGTTCGATGCAATGTTTCTTACCGAAACATGGCTAGAAGAATCTTCGCTCCCTGACATCCTAGAAGCCATACCAGATAACTATAGTCTTCTGAGAATCGACAGGCAGAAACAACGAGGTGGTGGACTCGCACTCATTTGTAAAAAAGAGTTAGAATGTACTCTTACTAACTTTACCATCACTAATAGTGAATGTGGCATATTTACTATTAAACTAGATTCAACCACTACAATCACTGGTTTACTCATTTATCGGCCCCCTGGATCCACCGGCTCTTTTAGTAGCCAACTTATAGAAGCTTCGACCCAGCTAGCAATAAGACACAAAAACCTTATTATTCTGGGCGACCTGAATCTTCATTTTGAAGACACCAACGCTAAAGAAGCACATTTATTAAAAACTGCTCTTAACTCATTAGGATTAAAACTTTTGTCTACTAATCCCACCCACCAAGAAGGGCACCTCTTAGACCCGATTTGTGCAAATTGGGAGGGAATTAATACCTTTCCCCCAATCCCTCTCATTTGGTCTGACCATTTTATGGTACCCTTTGAAACTTCAAGTAATCTCACTAAAAATGTACCTACTAAAGTTTATTCCCATAAGCGTCACAATTGGAAGAACTATACCTCGGAAATTTTTTAAAATTCACTTGATGAACAACCTCCAGCCACAGGGCTATCCTTACAAGAGGTATGGAACAACTATGAACAATGGTTAAGAAATGCGTTAGATAAAATAGCCCCCTGGACTACCAAACTCCCAGTCAGGCGCTCCAAATCAGAGCCATGGTTCACTGAGAAACTTAAATTAGCAAAAGCCCAGTGTAAATCTACTGAGCGCAAATGGAGAAAAAGTTATACATTGGAACTTAAGAAGAACTATAGAACTGAGCTAAAAAAATATCAAAAAATGGTTAGAGAAGAAAAAAGTATTTTTTTCAAAAACAGAATTGAGGAAGCAGCTCATCCCACTAAGGAACTATTCTGTATCTATAAAGAACTGACAAATTCCTCCCGTCTAGATACTCTAGATACGTACTCCACAGAAATATGCGAACAAATCGCAGACTTTTTCGTCGAAAAAGTAGAAAAAATTCATGCCACTTTCCCTAAACCCTCTAGCCTAGTTAACAATGTAGATATCAAAGCTCCCACCACCCAAAATCCTATACTCCCCATGTTTACCACCCCAGACAAAAAGGATTTACTTAATATCATTAAAGGAATACATTCAGGATCCCCCAGTGATTTGTGTCCACATGATAAAAGTAAGGATATTATGGAAAATACACTTATTGATCATATTACTTATATGATCACTCTATCCTTCCAGGAATGTATTGTTCCAGAAGCCTGGAAATTAGCTCAAGTGATACCTTTAAAAAAAAACGAACATTCCAATCTCACAGCTCCAAAACTTAAGACCCATCTCGCTTCTCCCTTATTGTGCCAAAATCATTGAAAAAGTAGTAAATGAACAACTTATGGCTTTTGTGGAAAATGAGAACCTACTCCATCCTTCCCAATCGGGATTTAGACCAGGATATTCCACCGAAGCAGCAGTCCTGTATTCTACGGAATGTATCCGTAAGATGGTGGACGAGGGCGAGACGGCAGCATTGGTCATGTTGGACCTCAGTGCAGCATTTGACACCGTGCTGCACTCAAAGCTGCTGTCTCGTCTCTCGGACATGGGAGTGAAGGGCCCAGCACTCGACTGGCTTGAATCTTTCCTTACCAACAGATTGTTCCAGCTACACTGCCCACCCTTCAGATCATCTCCTCGCAGCGTCAGCCACGGGGTTCCACAGGGCTCTAGTTTGAGCCCTACATTATTCAACATCTATATGGAGCCCCTGGCACACGTTGTAAAGAATTTTGGGTAGGGCATTGTCAGCTATGCAGATGATACTCAATTAATGTTCAAACTTACACCAGACAGTAAAGAATATGCCACCAACTTCTCAAACTGTATGGCGGCAGTAGCCACCTGGATGGACGATAATTGCCTTCGTCTTAATGGAGATAAAACCGAGGTACTAGTGGTGGGGAAGGAAATCTCTGTATGGTCCGATGCATGGTGGCCCAGTGAACTGGGAAAACCTCCCAGCCCTGTAAAATCGGTTAAAAACTTGGGGGTCATGTTAGATTCTGACCTTTCTGGTAAATCCCAAGTTAATAAAACAACAGGAAAGTGCATCGGCATACTTAAAATCCTTCGAAAAATCATTGATCTCATTCCCATAGGAGCTAGAAAAACAATAGTCCATGCTTTAATAACGCCACACCTAGACTATGGAAATGCCCTCCTAATAGGCCTTAACCAGAAAGGCCTTCACCAGCTTCAATGTATACAAAATGCGGCTGCGCGACTGGTGCTAGGTCTCTCGAGAAAAACTTCCATCAAACCTGCCTTAGCCAAGCTGCACTGGCTTCCTGTTAAGGAAAGAATCAGATTTAAAAGCCTTTGCTATGCACATAGGATAGCTCATAATAAAGGCCCCATTTATCTTAGAAGTCTCCTGACCATACATCGCCCGATTAGAGACCTAAGATCATCAGGCATGATGCAATTCAAAATACCCCGTATAACAAGAGCTAAAATGGGAGGTAAATCCTTCCGTTTTTTGACTACTAAACACTGGAATGATCTTCCCCTCCAACTGCGGATGGAACCATCCGAAAGGATATTCAGGGCAAAACTCAAAACTCTTCTGTTTCCCATTTAACCTCTGATTTCCTCTCTGCCTCTATTTCTCTGGTTGATTTGTAAACAGTTAGCGCGGGGACACACAGTTTGTGCAGCCAGGCGCTTTATAAGTGTTTTATTATTATTATTATTATTATTTTTGTTAAAGAGGAAATATTGGTGATTCGGAATAACTTAGAAGTTGACCCGTTAACTTTTTAGAGGGGCGCGAGCTGGTAGTAATGCGCAAGAGCGATCTCGAGCTGACGGAGGATTACGTCAGATGTGCTCGATCGCATGTAAAAACATTACCTAAACCACGCTCAAGACACTAAGGAAACAAGGCCAACTTCCCAAGGAAAAGATGTCGAAAGGACGTAGCGGCCATTTTGGATATGTTGTAATCTTCCATGTTAGCAATGGAGTGTGGAGCACTGTGGTTAGTGCGTTCCATATTCCTATGAGGTTGTACAGTTCTACTCTGTGGCAGTTACACATTGACCAGCCAGAGGGAGAGCCACTGATTTCTACTCGGAAGAACTTAATTAAATAGATACGTTATTCTTCAGAACTAATTATACTTAATGAAGCATTATTTCACTTACTATAGACTGCTGTCTGTTTTCAGCACCACCGCTCACAAAAGCACCCCAAAAATTAGTGCTGGGTGGTGGCTGTGGCAACATCTTCCGGTGTGGTGGAAGACGCTACCGAACTCATTCTGTGATATAGTAAGCAAGTAAAATGCTGTTACTAACTCTTCCTAACTCACCTTTTATTGAATGGCTGTCCTGAGGGATGGTCTAACATATGAGTGCTTTTAGCACAATAGCGACTAACTGAAGGTTAGATTCATTGACTCACCCTACGTATGTTGTACTGTGGGCTGGACCAATATGTCAACAACACTCTAAGTTACCAAAAGTTGAAAGGGGTGACCCAAAGTCTTCTATCTATGTGCAATATTATGTACTATATTTTGTGAAAATAAGAGACTGATTATTTGGGTAATGATGTCTCAAGGCCAGTGTTAAAACAAGTCCCCTCAATTATGCAGTGGAAGAATTCATCCAAATAGAAAACAATGACCACCAAATTGCTTCTTGGCAGTATAAGCACACAGAAGTCATTAAAATAAGAACGCCGGACGGAGTAGCTAGGGAAGCCGCTACCCGAAGACAGGACAGGGGAAGTCGGATGTACGCACCATTTGGGGGTCTAGACTTACAGAACCGATACTGGGAAGAGATATTTTGTGGTACTACGTGAAATTACAGACCCCGGAATTGTAGGTGCTAAATGTCGAGGATTAGAAGATAGTGATAATTGTGTGATACTGAGGATCCCCTAAACCTTCGATGGTAAATACTTATGATGTGGATAATATGAATGTGTAACATAGGACAGGAGATTTAGTGATAAGGACTGTCACTCATAAGCAATTTCGACATTGGAGAGAGATGTTTGATTTCAAAACTGATTGAATATATACAGACAAGGTTGACAGAGATGAGAGTTAAGGACCGAACCCGAGGAGGAAACTGAGCTAGTGGAATTTTCGTGTATATTTAGCCCTGAGGAAGTCAGAGTGTGATATTATTGCACGACGAAACACGTGTTGGCTGAAGCTGTTGTACTCACTACATTGAATGCCAGGAGAATTTCTGATGACAACGCAATAAATATGGATGAACTTTGATTTCTTGATTGGAAAAGACTTTGATTACTCATCCGGAATAACCTCCAAAGAGATATTTACCATATGATTTGTGTCACAACTTAAAAATGTATTAATAATAGTGTGCTCAGAGGATAATTGGTTCTGTTTGCTTCCGCATGTGCGGGATTTTTCTGGATGTTATACACATCCATCTTCTTGGAGCACCGAAGAGATTGAAAAGGGGGGGCCCTCGGCCCCCCCGCACGCATGGCGGCGCGGCAACCGTCGCCCCCACTCTCTCCTGTGTCGCCATTCGGCGGTGGGGGCGTGCCCTGGGGGGCACGGCCCACCGCCGATTGGCTGGCGGCCTCCCTGACCCGGATCCTGGGAAGTGGGTCCGGGTCAGGGGGGGCGGGCGATAGGAGGGGCCACCTGGCCCCTCGAGAATAAAGAGATAGGGAGCGCCCAGGAGACCCCCTTGTCCCTGGACGCTCCCTCGCCGTAACGGTGTGCCCCGCGCTCGGGGCTTCTGTTAGTCTGTTAGTATCCAATCCTTTTTGAATCATTAAAATAAGAGCAGGTACTTTCATTGAACTCCAAAACCATCTAATCATGAGCAAAGGGCCGACCCAAAGCCCATAAGTATATTCTATGCATTGGAAACAATACGTGTGGCCGACAGACAACTAAAGCTCTGTGTAGCTGAGACCTAAAAATGAATTAGAGTGTGCCACCAGATGTTGCCATTTGCACCCATATCTCTCACCTCCCCAAACCAAGAAAATGTAATAACTAAACCATGGCAGCACCGGTGCGTCAGGAATGTCCTTTTGCTGTGTGTACAGACATAATGTGAATGGGCTTTTGTCTCACCCTAATATTTTTGAAATGTTCAATCTATTATCTTAATTTCTGCATTTGTCAGAAGATATTTTCGGAATTAGTTTTAAGAACTGAATGGATGTAGTGTTGTCCCATGTAAAAACAGCACAACACAATGTTTCGTTGGCATACTTTATTGCTAAACCCGTAATCGTGTGTACATTCAGATTTGGACACAGATGACATCTGCGCGTAGCACATGTAAAATATCTATTTATAGGTTTACCGGTTGTTTTGGGCAGCAATCTATGTACGTCTGATTGCGATAAGAATTGTACTGACTTTTCTGCTAATTCTAAAATTTCCTCAAGCACAATGACGAGACTGTATTCCAGACGTAATTATTTTAACACACCCACTCTGCTGCCAAAACGTGTGATGACGCAACATCAAATATTTTAAGATTTCCCGACTGGTTGCTGTAAACAGTTTCAAACCAGGACTGCACACAGGTGTGTGTCAAGCCAGGGTCTTCGCAACGGAATGCAAGTTCGCCCGTTGGGGATTAACTAAAATGCTACAGACACCCCGTGGCGCGCCCCTGTATGCCGGGCATGCCATCTGTAAGGTCTGAGTCATGCAGCTATACCGGCAAACACACAACCCATAATCCTCGGCGCCTGGGGAATGCTAAATACAACTAACTAGCTAAGCTCCCGCATTATCTGCAGCTTGCAGATTCCCGTGGTGAGCCTTATCGGAATCAACAGGTCGTTAGCAAGGAATTTATATACATTTCCCCATTTTGCTTTTGTTTATGCTGCAGCATTTGCCGGGAGAGGTCTGGCCGGGTCGGGTTCACTTTGTACGACTCTCTTTACTCTCTCATTGTCAGGGAAGCTGGCAAACTACTTAGTTGATTGATGGCTTATTAAAGCACACGTGTTTCCCCCCCCAATATCTCATTTATAATTACGTTTGATTATCGCCACGTAAACCGTCATTTACGCATAAAACAATGGTTACGCAAATGACTTTACAGCAGTGTTACCCAGAAACGTAATGAACAAGCATTTGCAATGCAATAGGTCTCGCATTAGGAACGTTTCAACTATTGGTATTGTAAATGACACATTTTTTATTTATGTGTTGGTTTTGAAAATAGCGAAATTAATAGCTTTGTCATTTACAATGCCAATAGTTTTAACTTTCGCAAATGTGACACCTATAGCATTTGTACTGCAATATGTGTTGTATTTAAGTGGTTTAGATGTATTGATATTACAAATAACAATGGCTTTTAATTTTTTTAAATAATTAATACTTAAATAAAACATATTGTCATTTATAATGGCAATAGCTTAAACTTTAATAAATAACTTTTGTGAAGATTATGTTCTGTGTATTTTATTCTGATGAATATCCAAGAACAGAAGTGAAATATTAACATCTTTTTGTGAAATTTGTAATACAGCTTGAAACATTGAGAGAACATATTTGAACCAGTTGTTGAATGGTTGCACAGATTGATGCTGTGGTGGCGCTGAGTGATGTTGTGGTGGCGACGAGTGATGCTGTGGCGATTAGTGATGCTGTAGTAGAGCATAGTGGTGTTGTGGTGCCCCTGAGTGATGCTGTGGCGATGCGATAGATAGATAGAGTAAGTGTGATAGATAGAGGGAGGGCGATAGATAGAGGGAGGGCGATAGATAGATAGCCGGAGGGCGATAGATAGAGTGAGGGCGATAGATAGGTAGAGTGAGGGGGATAGATAGAGTGAGGGCGATAGACAGAGTGAGGGCCATAGTTAGAGTGAGGGCCATAGATAGATAGAGTGAGGGCAATAGATAGAGTGAGGGTGATAGATAGATTAGAGTGAGGGCGATAGATAGATAGACAGAGTGAGGGCGATAGATAAATAGACAGATAGAGTGAGGGCGATCGATAGATAGAGTGATGGCGATAGATAGAGTGAGTGATGGCGATAGATAAAGTGAGTGATGGCGATAGATAGTGAGTGATGGCAATAGTAAGTGAGTGATGGCAATAGATAGAGTGAGTGAGGGCAATAGATAGATAGATAGATAGATAGATAGATAGATAGATAGATAGATAGATAGATAGATAGATAGATAGATTGAGGGCGGTAGAGGGAGGGCGATAGATAGAGTGAGGGCCATAGATAGTTAGATAGAGTGAGTGCGATAGATAGATAGAGTGAGTGCGATAGAGTGAGGGCGATAGATAGATAGAGTGAAGGCGATAGATAGATAGAGTGAAGGCGATAGACAGTGTGAGGGCGATACAGAGGTAGAGTGAGGGCGATAGATAGATAGAGTGAGGGCGATAGATAGATAGAGTGAGGGTGAGGGCGATAGATAGATAGAGTGAGGGCGATAGATAGATAGAGTGAGGGCGATAGATAGATAGAGTAAGGGCGATAGATAGATAGAGTGAGGGCGATAGATAGATAGATAGATAGATAGATAGATAGATAGATAGATAGATAGATAGATAGATCGAGTGAGGGCAACAGAATATTTCACACTCTTAGCAATTGTTTAGTTGTGTTTTTCTTTAGAAAAGCATTTGATCATGATAAAATTGTGCTTGGCTGAAGGAAGGCCTTTCTTTGGGATGGGTTCTGCTTAACATGTTTAAATCCAACTTTGCAATGTTGTGTCAAGCATTCGTTGGTCCTGTTAACATAATAGGCATACCGCTGCTCTAGAGGCCGCCTGGAATAATGGTGGAGAGGTGAATCAAAACAAGGTTATGTTTCTCTTTTTTAGAAATGATGCAGCCACGTAATGGCATGACTTGCACTAGTAATTGAAACCCAATTACTGTTTCAGTAACCTGACTGCTTCTAAAAACTAGAAACCTGGATTTCTCGGTGGACATTCGGGGACCCTCAAACCCCGATCCTGCCTGCATTGAGGGGTGCAGCTGTGATGAGCTGTGTGTGCGCAAGGAGAAAATTACTATTTTTATTACATATTTTATTCTGTTTGTGCATTACACACACGCAAACACATACACATATATATTCTGAATACCAGCCGACTTAAAAACAATATTATAGTGACAGCGGTGTCTTAAAATTAGGTACAGGCTTTTAACGATTTAAAAAAATGCGAACAAATGTGCAATGCTCTCTCACACACGGACTAAGTGCACGCTATCCGAATAGTTTACATGTATATACTTTAGTTTGCATATAGTAAAAAAAACTCACGCATTCACATGCGTGTGTTTCTGTGTGAATATGTGATTCGATATGTACCTGAATATATCCGATATATATTTTGCATATTGTACATAAACACATTATAATCACACACATATATTCATATAGTCACATATATATCTATGCTTAATACAGAAATATATACATATATATACATGTATATATATATATATATATATATATATATATATATATATATATATATATATATATATATATATATATATATATATATATATATATATATATGTATATATATATATATATACTAATATTATAAAGAGAGAGCCCAAACCTTTGAGGCGGGTAATCTCAGTAACCACAGCAACAATCACAACACCCAATACAGCGTTGGAAAGGGCAGTTGCAGCAGAAGGACATAGGCTATGCAGACGGCCACCATATACCTTTTTTTTTAAAAATTGTTTTTATGAACTTTTCAAGAAACAGTGGTGTTCATCACAATCCTACAGTTCAAGACATACAATTGTACCGTAGGACACCATATACATTTAAAAGGTAAAAGAACCGTGCCAGCAAAGTAGTCCCTTGTGGGCGTGTCTACGTTGTGCTGTGGGCGTGGGATGGGGGCGTGACTAACGCTGGGGTCGTGTGGTACGGCATCACATCATGGGCTGTGGGCGTGTGCTGGGGGCGTGAGAAACGCTGGGGGCGTGTGTCCGCCCTTCATGCTATGTGAGTCGTACATACAAGCGCCAATTACGTTGCTGAGCAGTATCAAGGGGCACGCTGGGGGCGTGACACGAAGGGGGCGTGAGAAACGCTGGGGGTGTGTGTCCGGCCTTCATGCCTTGTGAACGCAATTGCGCCGCATCAATGGGCATGCTGGGGGCGTGAGAAACACTGGGGGCGTGTGCTACGTTCCGCCCTTCATGCCATGTGGGTCGTACATTAATCAGAAGATCGTCTGCTGTGGCCGTGTGCTGGGGGCATGACAAACGCGTTCAGTTGGAGGCCTGGCAAGTGACATTACTGCAGCTTCTTCTGCGCGCTGTTACTGAACTCTCTCATTCAACTAAATTAGATGCGCCTGCTACCATCAACCAGGGCTCTAGCCGGGCTCAGGCGGCGGATCAGTACACTAATTACACACGCCTGATAACATCAACCAGAGCTGAAGCTGGGCCTCAAGCGGGGGAACACGCGCCTGCTAACATCAAACATGCCTGCATCTGGGCCTCAATCGGGGGAACACGGAAATGAGCGTGTCTGCGGGGACAATTACTGCAGCCTCTCCTACTCGCTGTCACTGAACTCTCTCATTAAACGGATTTACCCGCGGCTGATAACTCTCTCATTTAATAACATTACATGCCCCTGCTAACATCAACCAGGGCTGTAGCCGGGCTCAGGCGGCGGATCACTACACCAATTACACGCGCCTGCTAACATCAAGCAGGGCTGCAGCTGGCCCTTCTCCGTCCCTATTCTATTGAAACAAAAAATGTTGTCTACCGCGAGATTTTAAAATAACTTGCCCTTGCCAAATACACACATTACACACATTCTATTTCATACCCAGCTAACGTCAGGACGGGCTGCTAGTATATATATATATATATATATATATGTATATATGTATACACATATACCCACATGTATTTACAATTAATATATACATATAGTATATTCACGAACACATATACATCTTTATTTATTTATTACGGACACGTGGTATAGCACAACTCATCCTGGTGGGGACTCTCGGCGCTGCTCCTGAGAAGTATAGACATTCTAAAACAACCAAAGCTTGAACCTGTTCTTGAGGGCAGTGAGAACCTGGCAGTAACGGCAATGAAGAGGGCGTTTATTTCCGTGATATGGAGCTGCATAATCTATGCTTATTTAGATATGTATATATTAACATTTATATGTGGTTGTAGAGAGGCAGTTTAACATAGTTATGCATTGGATATTATATACACACACACGTATGTTCAATATGTAATCATAGGCGTGCAGACACGTCTGTGCACATTTTTCTCGTGTCTGCAATATGCACCCCCTCCTCTCACCTTTCCTTGAATGTGTGAATAAACCTGAATTAAGCCCTCTCTGGTGACGCGCGGCAGGTGCCGATAGCGTCCCTTCACCCGTGACTGCTCCTCTTAATAACAGCGGAGAGAGTGTGTGTGTGATGTCTTATCCTGGTGGTGTCTTCACGAGCTACCCCCCCGACGCCTGTCTCCTGCAGGCAGGCTTCTCGGGGGTGAATCTGATTGTCACCTCTGTACTGTGTGTGTGTATGAGAGAGGGGGGCAGATTGTGAGAGGGGTTGTGTGTGTAACAGACAGATTATGTGCGCGTGTGAGAGAGATTGTGTATGTGTGTGTGTGCGAGAGAGAGACTTTGTGTGTGTACCTTTATGTGAGATGGTATGTGTGTGCACAATAGAGAGAGAGACAGTTTATATGTGTGTGCGAGAGACTGTGTGGAAGAGATTGCAAGTGTTTGCATCAGAAATATTGTGTGTGTGAGAGAGACTTTGTGTGTGTGCAAGTGAGAAATATTGTGTGTGGTACGTGTCCACATTCAATTATTACAATTACCTAATATACGGTCACTCAAATATGTTGGTTGTTCTTCCGTCCAGGATGTATTGTGACATGTGAATTGTGGAGGCTTTTACAAATTAATCGTGCAGGGCCTTTAAGCAAACAAAGAAAGTCATTATCACAGCATGCCGACAGGCGCCACACGCTGCTAACTAATAGCACCTCCCCCGGAAAGGACCTATAATTAACACAGTAGGTCTTCCAGAGAGGAGCACTCTAATTCAATGAACGGGCAAAAGCTGTTCATGTGAAGCACGTCCACAGACCAGAATCTGCTCGTGGGAAGCGCGTTCACACAGTTTGCTACCTGGTACTTTTTGTTTGCTTTCGATACTTGCACAAGTGCCACCATTGCCTATGTAACGTTTGTTCTTGTGTTTGAGCGTCCCCCATGTATTGCAGCATTATACCTCAACTTATACTTTGTACGCTTTTGTGACCTGCACACATGTCACTTTTTCCTCCTGTAATGCACCGTTTGCTACCACTTGTACTTCACTCACGATTGTCACTTTTGCCTCATGTAATGTAACTTTTGAAATTTGTTCACTTGTATTGTTCTCTTATATCAGTTCTGTTCCTTTTGTAAAGCGTTCTGACACCTTTGGGTAAAGTCCGCGCGGCGCTATATTAAAACGCATAAAGAAAGAAATAGAAAAACAAGGCATGAGTACCTAGCTTGGGGCAGCTCGTTGGCAAGTACGTATTACAAAGTTGAAAAAACGAATCACTTCTGGTCTGAAAGAGAGATATCTTTCAGTCTCTCTCAATGCCTAAGGCCGGATGGATAGGAGGGAGGTAAAACGTATTTACGCAAATATGAATGATCTGCAGTGTTAAGTCCTCCCTTACCTCTCTTCCCGGGGCCTGCGCAGTTTTAAGGCCGAAGGGTTGGTCGAGGACGGCCACGCCAGCAGCTGACTTTCCAGTAAAGAATTGGCTTGGTAGTTTGGTCTGCCCTGTTCCCATGATGCACTGGGCCAGGGTCAGACTAATTTGCATGTAGCCAGGTTCTGAACTGGGATGGTGCAGTGAGCTAAAAAACGGTGATGGATCAAGCCCTGATCTTTTGACTGGGTAGAAGTGTTCTGCTTAATTCAGATACTCTGTCCATCACCACCCCCTTTTGAAAAAAACCGGTCCCCGGAAGCTTGTTTCCTTTCCAGTAAAGAATTGGCTTGGTAGTTTGGTCTGCCTTGTTCCCATGATGCACTGGGCCAGGGTCAGACTAATTTGCATGTAGCCAGGTTCTGAACTGGGATGGTGCAGTGAGCTAAAAAACGGTGATGGATCAAGCCCTGATCTTTTGACTGGGTAGAAGTGTTCTGCCTAATTCAGATACTCTGTCCATCACCACCCCCTTTTGAAAAAAATCAACCGGTCCCCGGAAGCTTGTTTCCTTTCCAGTAAAGATTTGGCTTGGTAGTTTGGTCTGCCCTGTTCCCATGATGCACTGGGCCAGGGTCAGACTAATTTGCATGTAGCCAGGTTCTGAACTGGGATGGTGCAGTGAGCTAAAAAACGGTGATGGATCAAGCCCTGATCTTTTGACTGGGTAGAAGTGTTCTGCTTAATTCAGATACTCTGTCCATCACCACCCCCTTTTGAATCGCTGACTGGAAGTAAACACTGCGGCTGTCAGAGCTCTCGTTCTCTGACAGGTACTGGCTGGAACGTCTCTTGGGCACGTCCTCGGTCCGGCTTTCACTTCTCTTCACTTTACTCGCTTCCTGTTGCTGTGGGTTTCTTGGCTGCACCTGGTCTAGCAGCTCCAAAGGCTGACTAACACTGCGATAAGGGAGAACTGAAAGAAGAAAACAAGCGCACGCCGCCACACGCGCTCGCAGCGCTTGACGGGTGGCGAGTGCACAGGTCCTGTAGCAAGGAAAGCTGATGCCGCGCGCGGCCAGCTCCTGTGTCGAGCTCAACGCGAGGGAGGCTGGCTGGCGTCGTGCTTGCTAACAGCACTTGTCAGCGCGCGAGATCTAACAACGAGATCTTCAATACTCCCTCAGATCAAAGAAAGTCATTATCACAGCATGCCGCCAGGCACCCCACGCTGCTAACTAATAGCACCTCTCCCTGAAAGGACCTATAATTAACACAGCAGGTCTTCCAGAGAAGAGCACTCTAATTCAATGATCGCGCAAAAGCTGTTCATGTGAAGCTCGTTCACAGACCAGAATCTTCTTGTGGGAAGCGCGTTCACACAGTTTGCTACCTCGTACTTTTTGTTTGCTTTCGATACTTGCACAAGTGCCACTTTTGCCTATGTAACGTTTCTTCTTGTGTTTGAGCGTCTTCCATGTATTGCAGCATTATACCTCTAGTTATACTTTGTACGCTTTTGTGACCTGCACACATGTCACTTTTTCCTCCTGTAATGCACCGTTTGCTAACACTTGTACTTTGTTCACTCACGATTGTCACTTTTGCCTCATGTAATGTAACTTTTGAAATTTGTTATCGTGTATTGTTCTCTTATATCAGTTCTGTTCCATTTGTAAAGCGCTCTGACACCTTCGGATAAAGTCCGCGCTATATTAAAACGCATAAAGAAACAAAAAAAAAAAAAAAAGAATACAATGGGCAGCTTGCTGCTTGAATATTGTGTGAAATATTGTGAGTGTGGTATGTGTCCACATTCAATTATTACAATTACCTAATATACGGTCACTCAAATATGTCGGTCGTTCTTCCATCCAGGAAGTATTGTGACATGCGAATTGTGGAGGCTTTTACAAATTAATCGCGCAGGGCCTTTAAGCAAACAAAGAAAGTCATTATCACAGCATGCCGACAGGCGCCACACGCTGCTAACTAATAGCACCTCCCCCGGAAAGGACCTATAATTAACACAGTAGGTCTTCCAGAGAGGAGCACTCTAATTCAATGAACGGGCAAAAGCTGTTCATGTGAAGCACGTCCACAGACCAGAATCTGCTCGTGGGAAGCGCGTTCACACAGTTTGCTACCTGGTACTTTTTGTTTGCTTTCGATACTTGCACAAGTGCCACCATTGCCTATGTAACGTTTCTTCTTGTGTTTGAGCGTCTTCCATGTATTGCAGCATTATACCTCTAGTTATACTTTGTACGCTTTTGTGACCTGCACACATGTCACTTTTTCCTCCTGTAATGCACCGTTTGCTACCACTTGTACTTTGTTCACTCACGATTGTAACTTTTGCCTCATGTAATGTAACTTTTGAAATTTGTTATCTTGTATTGTTCTCTTATATCAGTTCTGTTCCATTTGTAAAGCGCTCTGACACCTTCGGATAAAGTCTGCGCTATATTAAAACGCATAAAGAAACAAATTTAAAAAAAGACAAGAATACAATGGGCAGCTTGCTGCTTGAATGTTGTGTGAAATATTGTGTGTGTGGTATGTGTCCACATTCAATTATTACAATTTCCTAATATACGGTCACTCAAATATTTCGGTCGTTCTTCCATCCAGGATGTATTGTGACATGCGAGTTGTGGAGGCTTTTACAAATAAATCGCGCAGGGCCTTTAAGCAAACAAAGAAAGTCATTATCACAGCATGCCGACCGGCGCCCGACGCTGCTAACTAACAGCACCTCTCCCGGAAAGGACCTATAATTAACACAGAAGGTCTTCCAGAGAGGAGCACTCCAATTCAATGAACGGGTAAAAGCTGTTCATGTGAAGCACGTTCACAGACCAGAATCTGCTCGTGGGAACCTCGTTCACACAGTTTGCTACCTGGTACTTTTTGTTTGCTTTCGATACTTGCACAAGTGCCACCATTGCCTATGTAACATTTGTTCTTTTGTTTGAGCGTCCTCCATGTATTGCAGCATTATACCTCAACTTATACTTTGTACGCTTTTGTGACCTGCACACGTCACTTTTTCCTCCTGTAATGCACCTTTTGCTACCACTTGTACTTTGTTCACTCACGATTGTCACTTTTGCCTCATGTAATGTAACTTTTGAAATTTGTTCACTTGTATTGTTCTCTTATATCAGTTCTGTTCCTTTTGTAAAGCGCTCTGACACCTTCGGATAAAGTCTGCGCTATATTAAAACGCATAAAGAAAAAAATCGGAAAAAAACCCAAGAATACAATAGGCCGCTTGCTGCTTGAATGGGGAGGGGGGGGGGAGAGACGCGCATGCATTGTGGGCGTGCACATTGCCGTGGTCTGTAGCTCGTGCCCAGTGGCGGCGCCTGCAAGCTTTACCGTGCTGAGGTCGGTGTGTGCTGCGCAGCTCGTGCGGCCCAGGGAGGAGGCCGCGGGGACAGGGACACATGGCGTGCCGCGGTTTGCAGAGGACTCGGGGGTGGGAGCCGCAGAGGTACTGCTTCTGTGGTCGGGGGTGTTGTGGGGGATGCCGGAGTGTACTGTAGTGGCGGGGGAGGAGCCCTTTGCTGCACGTTGATGGGCCGTCACCAGAGGCTACCGTGTCGTAGAGAGGAATTTAAGAGGCTCTGCTATTGGGATGCGGCGGTGGGGGGGCTCATCCTCTGTGCGGGAGTGGTGTAGAGTGCCACCATTGCCTATGTAACGTTTGTTCTTGTATTTGAGTGTCCTCCATTTATTGCAGTACTACACCCCTCCTGTAATGCACCGTTAGCTTTCTCTTGTACTTTGTTCACTCACGATTGTGACTTTTGCCTCATGTAATGTAACTTTTGCTTTTGTAATTTGTTCACTTCTAATGTTCTCTTATATCAGTCCTGTTCCTTTTGTGAAGTGCTCTGACACCTTCTGGTAAAGTCGGCGCTATATAAAAACGCATAAATGAAGTAATAAATAAAATTAAATGGGGCATGGTGGTGTGGGACTGGACGGTGGTGGGTGTGGAGATGGGCAGTGGCGCTGTTGGGCACCGGAGGTAAATGTAGAGTGAAGCTTCTGCCACATAGCGCAGCCCGCGCACGCTTTGTGGCAGGCACGTCTCACGTGCGCGTCCACAAATCAGCAAGAATCTGCACGTGCGCCGGTCTGTCTCCCTTGAGAGGCATCTCAACAACAATAGGTCTCGAGAGCGAGACCTAAAAAGTTGTTTATATAGTTACTCTTCCATCGTTTTATGTCATATTGGGTTCTCACTCGCTGTTTGCAGGATCCACTGTGGGTTCTATTCTAGGGAAGTGTTAGTAAAGTAATAAAACGTGCCTCCAACGTGCCCTCCAACAAACTAGTTCTGTAGTATATCTGGTCATCCGGAAAGAAAATAAGCATTGGCAAGGCCAATAGATCTCGCCTGTGGGCAGAGGCGTAGCTAGAGCTTGTGGCGCCTGGGGCTATCCTTCAGATTGCTGCCCCCTGGGGGTGGTGCTGGGGAAAAAGGACAGCGAGCACCTGAAAGAGGTTCGAGAGACACGTAGTATTGCCGCTAATAGTTACCTCGATCATGCAAATTACATGCACATACATACATACAAATAGTGCTGCCTGGGGCTGACCGCCCCCACCTAGCTACACCGCTGAAGGAAAAGCAGAAGGAAACCCAAAACTTACATCAGTTCTACCTACCCTGTTCGTGACATCTCACTCATAACATCACAGATTGTGCAGGACCCTTGTACCCTGTCCCCTATCTGCCCTGTCCATGATCTCAGCAATGTCTGCAGACCGGTCCACCACATTGGGTTTGACCACAGTTCCCCTGGCAGCACCTTCAGGATACTACAGGTGAGTCCAATGCACCTGATCACTAGACTAACTTGAGTTCTGCAGTTGGGGCAGTACCAGGCAGGATGAGGGGTAAGAGGGTTGGGAGGGGAAGTAAGTTAAAAACAAAGCTGGAAGGACAAAATATGTTTATTCTGTCCCAAGTTTCGATTGTCTTCACCGTCAGGTAACAGCATATAAAATAAAGGCACACTGTATGTTTAAAGATAAATCCAAGTTAAAGTAATCGGTAGGAAATGCATTTGTTTGCATTATGATATTTTATTCATTAATTCAGTCACTATAGATGAGTGTAACCAGACAGTAAAGGAATAGCGCCTAGATGTAGGTAATAGCAAATTACCGAATGGTAAATACCGAATTTTACCGATTCGGTATTCACTATTCGGTAATTGCTATGTAGGTAAATAATTCGGAAAAAATACTGATTCGTTAAGATTCGGTAATTACCGATTCGGTAATTACCGAATCGGTAAATGCCATTGATTCCTATGGGCCTTGAAGCCCATAGGATTCAATAGCAAATACCGATTCGGTAATTACCGAATCGGTAAAATTACCGATTTTACAAGGGGGACAGGGTGTCACTTTGACAACCTGTTGCACCCCTGTTTCTGCCTTGTGTGCCATGTGACACACAGACATGCACAGATGTGCATGTACACTGGAATTCGTTATTTACCATGGAATAGTATTCCATGGTAAATAACGATTCGGTACGGGCCTGTGGCACTGATTACAGTGCCACCTACATATTGATTTACAGAATCAGTCAATTTACCAATTCGGTATTTTACCGATTCTGTAAATTTACCGAATCGGTAAATATACCGATTCTGTAAATAAAATGCCCCCTACATGCCAAATCCCAAATACCGGTCGGTAACGGCCGAAATCGGCCGGTACCGACCGGTAATTGGCGACCTACATCTGGCCCTTGATTCCTGGTGGTGGTGGGTAAGGAGTGGTGGTTAACGACTACTGTATTTAAAGTGCTACGATGTCCCAGCCTATGACTTAAAGCACAATGAATATGCAACTCATTATTTTAACACAGTATAAAATGTTTTTGAAGTGTCACATTTCGCTGTGGAATGTCTTTCATAAGTCACTGCATCGATGGAAATGTCACATTTCCAATGCAAATACTTGGCAGCTATGATATTAACCACCTGCGCTACCTCACACAAATTAAACCTGCCACTAGATGAAACTCCCATCTCTCTCCAGCAGGTACATTAATCACCAGAGTTTATTTGACACTGTGTGTTGCCCGAAAACTGCTCAATAATCAAGGAACATACTACACGTAGTACTTTTAACACCTCTGTTCTGCTACAAAACTGCGAAACAAAAGTTCCTTTACTGAAGAGAAGAGTATTTTGAAGTGCAGGCCCATTTAAAACACTGCCCATGTTACTGTGCCGGTTTGTCCCTGTGTCCAAGGCCAGAGCCTGTAACCCACTCCCTCTACCCATAACAGAGAAAGCACCATAGCTGCCAAGGTTTCAGATTGCTATGTGTGACGTTTCATAATTTCAGTGAAATTATGAGTGACATTACAATGACAATGAGTGACACCTTCACAAGAGTAACATTAAGCAATAAAGATGAGGGAAACTCACTGGGGTTGAATAAAAAAATGCAACATAAATGAGTAGAAATGTGTTTTTTCCAAAAGCTAACTTGACTCCAACTGCAATAAAAATAATTAACCCTGAGAGGTCTGCGCCCACGCCTCCCCTGGTTGGGGAACCTCTATCTGCCCAAGGCACAGATCACACCATGACCCCCACATGCTGTCGGAGCTACACTAGGTTCTATTGTTATGTTATGTTATGTTAAACTTATTTATTAGGCGCACAGATGCTCCAGCGAAGGAGCGTCCTGGCGCCCTTGACTTAAGTGACACAGTGTGTGTGTCTCAAAAAACCCAAGCGGCCTAACACAATTATAGTGGCTGTATGTGGAGTGTCGCGTCTCGTGAAAACGAGTGATTCAACTGACACAGGCTGTGAGTGACTGCAAAACTGCAGCTTGTAACAGAGCAGGCAGCTGAAGATAATCATGACTGCGCAATAGGCGCTGCTAGTTTAAAAGGCAGCAAGCACATCTTTAATTTTATGAGAAATTAGCAGAGTTAGAGTTACCATTACTTCACTCTATGCAGTGACTTGAGACGTGTGGCAATTCGGTACGGCGCGGCTGCCTCGTAGTAGCCACAATGACTCCCGGGGCAAACCATGCCGCCCGGGAATTATTCAAACATAGCTAAGCAGAAAAGCTGCACAACCGAGTGCTCTAGGCTCCACAGCCGCCACGGTCCGTGGGGCGGGATGGGGAGGGTCATAGGTGGCAGGGCTCACTTGATGTTATAAATAATTCCCGTGGTGCGAGCAGCGTGGATTGCCACCACAGCTTCCCACAACTTTGACACACTGTGGCTCAGTGATGTATAATTTAAAGGAACCTGTAGAAATGGGGCGATGTATCACCCTAATCAGACGCACAGCATACATTAAGCACGACTCTGATCCCCAAATAAACCATTTTCAAAATTTGTATTCCAATTTCTTCCAACTTTAACGTTTTCATTCTTAGTTCTTATTGTCGCATGAGAGACAACTTATGTTCTTTAAATCCTTATCAACTGCAGACATGCCAATGCTGGCCTTATACTGTAGCGCGGTACATGAGTAATCCTCATTCATTGATCCAAATAACACAATGCATTTCAGGCCTATTTCCGGCCCTTCATCAGGGGTACTCTACAATTAAAAAACATTATTGTCAGAACGTGCATTTGAATCAATACAATGCATTAATATCCACGCTGAATTACACTGTTTTTATCTTGTATAAATGAACGTTTTTCCCGCTAAAAGTAACCCTAGAGCTACCCCTAATTTGATGCCCAAAACCACCTCTCCATTTCCCACATTTCAAACCCTTGCATCCCAATACATTAACGTGACACCCATTCATAAACGAATTGTTGCCCAACAGCTAAGTCACCCCGGACCTTTACCTTCTAAATCAGCTTCCATAAACACCTCACAATTGAAATACAAGCCCCCACGTACTGCATGCTTTCCTAAACCTGTGCTTTTAACGTCTGTGCTCTGTGTTCACCCACCTCCTTTTCATAACCACCTCCGTTAACCCTATATCTCCCTCTTCATTGCTGTGTTAGGCAGTCACCTTTCCTTTCATGTACTTCATAATCATTAGTGATTTATTTAACGTTTCAACGTCTTTTCACAATAGTAACCTCCCCTTCATCTTACCCTGGTAACCTTGTTACAATCGAAGTGACCCCACTTTTCTAAATCCGTCCTTCGTGATATTTGCCAAAATCTAAATCTACTACATGTCCCAAAATCCACTGCTTGTGCCCAGGTAAAATGTGTCAGTGCTTTGTCTATCAAGCTGCATAATTTACACTTCCTCCCTCACTGCGCATCAAACCTAACTGCCCCGCCCAACCTAAGATGACATACAACATAGCTGCCAAGGCTTCAGATTGCAAAGTGTGACATTTTCATAATTTCAGTGTAATTTTGAGTGACATTTCAATGACTAGGAGTGACACTTTCTCGCACGCAAAATCAAGCAATGAAGACCAGGAAAACATATAAATATCAAGAATTGCACCCATTTGAGCAACAATGCACTCTAAGAAGAGGTTACAAGTGTTGGAAAGCACCAGAAACTGTAGCACCGAGTGCCCTTCTAAGCTGATTGTTAAACAAAACGAGGACTCACTGGGATCTGCACCACGTAGTGTGTATCGCGCCACTGCAAACAAAAGAATGTTTCTGTAGATTTTGACAAAGTCCGTTATTATAGTAGGGTCAGATTATCTGTTGAGAAATCGGCGCAGTGTGCCTGCCACTTTCTTAACTCAAGCATATAAAATGACATAATGACTGCTATAGTGGGGGTGAGAGAGAAGGAGGCGGATGAGGACTGTTTTAAAGATTTGATGTCCTCACTTGAAAGCACCCATCATGGTTCGCTGGGACACTGAATGTAGACTCCACTACCGAAATTTTGAGCAGCAGTAACGCTTTAATTTCTTCCGCTCTGACAAACATAAAATAAAAGCATTACCTTTCTTGAAACTACTCTGCTGCTATAAATCTAATAAAACCAAAGGGACATCACTTTTATTAAGAGCACAGATTGCGATGTCAGAGGTTATAAGTTATGTTTAATTTTACACTTACTTCTTGAGGCAGGGGACGAGCGAAGGAATATATGATGATACAACGAATTCCGTTGCAACGCATGCCTTTACCACGCATGCGTTACAACGGAATTCGTTTAGCACGCATAAACCTTTCACCGACTATTTGCGTGCTGATGTCATACGTCGTTAAGAGAAAACAGCATTTTTTTACCGATTTCTCTTAATCGACTCTGATGCCGACGTGACTTATGGTGAGTTGTTTTATTTGGGGGGGAGACCCCCCCAAGCCCCCCCCCCCCTTTTTTTTAAACTTTTACCACATATGCCTTTACTACAAACATCGTAGTAAAGGCATGCATGGTAAAGGCATTAGTTGTAACCACGCATGCGTTGTACTGCATGCGTGGTTAAAGATTTCGTGGAAACGGCTTCGTTGTAAAAGCCGTTTCCCGAGCAAAGATGATCCAGCGGCAAAGGTCGCCTTCCCCAGGGCTGGTACACACTGTCACAGCTACAGGCAGCTGCCTGGTCCCGAGTCAGTTAACCCCTAGAGGCCACTGGACCACAATTATACCACTGTGCACAGAGCACCTAGCAGGCCGAAAGTAGCAAGCAGCCGGGTCAGGACGAGTCAGCAGCCACTGCCGCTGGTAGGCCCGGGTGAAATTCACAGAGGCCGAGGCACGCCTGCTGTGGTCCGAGCGGCAGGGTACTCCTCACCTTTTGCAATAATCATCCAACCCTGCATGCATCTCTGCCTCAGCCTCTGCCAGTGAAAGCTGGTGTTTGCACACATGATCGAGAAGGCACCAAAAGACTGATTGCGGTGTGGCGGGCATTGGCAAAGTCATAGCTGCCAAGGTTTCAGATTGCTATGTGTGACATTTTCATAATTTAAGTGTAATTATGAGTGACATTTCAACGACTATGAGTGACACTTTATCGCAAGCAAAATCAAGCCATGAAGACCAGGGAAACATATAATTATCAGAAATTACACCTATTTGAGTGACGAGAAACTCTAAGGGGGATCTTAAAATTGCTGTAAAGCACCAGAAATTTAAAAAAAGTGGCCTTGCAACCTGATTGGACAGTAGTGACTGATATTCCACAATGGGCAAGTATCAGGAGAGTGAGGATGAAGCACACATAGGTTACAGCCAGCTAGGGCAAGTTTAAGCAATGTGCATGAGGAAGATTATGCAAGACCGCTGTATTCGTCCAATTAGTAATCTACAGCCTAAAATACCAAAAGCAAAAAGTACTTGCAAAATGTAACTATCACCTACGTCTGGAACGATAGGAGAATAGCCCACGGTGTGGACTGAGGGGCAGTTTTAAAACACACACTTAACAATATCACATGAAGAGAAAAAAAATATAAGTCAACTGTCAACGTAATTCCAGGTAAGACAGTGGAGTTCAAGTGGAAATGCACACAAACATAACACCATGTTGGACCGGAAATGTTTTCAGTTCTGTTAAAATTAACCTAAACCAAATGTTGGACGAAACTCTTTCCATAAAAAAATCAGCACTTTAATGAGTTCAATTTAGCAGTTATTCTTTGAAGTAGCGTTCGAGGCAAGGCAAAACATGAATGCACATACTTAGAAAACAATATACCGCTTCCTGGTCAAATTTACAAGTAAACAAAAGCACCCTATAGTTACGTGTTTAGTTTAATAGGTTTCATTGATTTTTCTTTGAACATGTAACAGGTACAACAGGACATGAGTATTTCCAGCAATCCTTGCATGTTTTAACACTGCTGACGAAAGTAAAGGACAGTTAGAGTTGTGGGCTGGCCGAGGGTGAAGTGAAAACGTACAGCAGCTGACAGCAGCATGCACCCCTCGGCATTTTGGACAAGGCAGCCTCAGGCTCTATGAGGCAGCACACTTGGTCGCGGTCCACCGGCAGCCACGAGCCTGCAGCCATGCAGCGGCAGAACTTCACCAACACTACAAGCAGCCGATAACGCGCTGCCACTTACACTGAAAAACACATATCGAAGATAGTATGCTGCCAATTACACAGAAAAACTAGTGCTGTCTGCACAGTCGTTCTTCTCTAAGCGCTCCATGTTTGCCGGGCAGTGTACTCACTTTACCAGAGCCGTAGTCCCTGGCAGCACTGACATGTGCGGGCCCCTGCTGCGGGTGAGAAGTTTCTGGTGAGTTAAGATGAGGATTCACCTGGAGAGATCATCGAGGTGCGGACGGATGAAGTAATAACACGTAACTACCGCTTGCCCTGCCTTCGCGCCCACAGACAGTTATGGATACACTGTTAGTTGCAATCATGTGACTTCTCCATGTCACGTGAATGCCCTGGACTGCGGAGGCCGGCTGCGATCCTCAGGTTGGGTGGATGAGTCTGGTAGCAGGGACAAATATTTGAAAATATTTCCTGCGTGTGTGGCTCGCTCATTGCCCCTAAAGCTTCCCACAACCAATCTCGGGCACAGAGCGAGGCATTGGAGACACCCGCATCGTGCAGCAGCAAGAAGCAGTAACTAGGAAGTCAAGTGCGGTACGGCGGCCGCGCAGCACGGCCCTTTGAGGTGGTCTTTATAATTTATTTGGGTACACTCACTGATGTCAGTGAGTGTCCCTAATAAATTATAAAGGCCGCCTCAAAGGGCCAGTGCCACGCGGCCGCCCTCAAAATAGTGCCGCCTGGTGCGGACCGCCCCCACCGTCCCCCCTAGCTACGCGGCTGCCTGTGTGAGATTTATTTGCTTTGGTGGAGTGAAGTGGCATGGCGTGGAGTGACTTTGTGTGGAGTGGCATTCAGTGGAATGGAGTGGAGATGCACTCTCTGATGTGGAGGAGAGTGGCAATTATGTGGAGTGGAATTGAGTGGCATTAGGTGGCGATGCACTGAGTGGAGTGGAGGGGCATTGTGTGAAATGGCATTGCGTGGCATGGAGTGAGATTGCATTGAGTGGAGTGGTGTGCTGGAAAGCACTTCCATGACGGTAATAAGTGCCATATAAGTTCAAATACATTTTAGTGGAGTGGAGTATCACCGAGTGGAGCGATGTGAAGTGGCACTGAGTGGAGTGAAATTGCATTGAATCACGTGGAGTGGCATTGTGTGGAGTGGAGGGGCACTGTGTGGAGTGGAGGGGCACTGTGTGGCATGGAGTGGAGTTGTATTCAGTACAGAGGCAGTGTGTGGTGGTGTGGGGTAGAATGGCACTGTGTGAAGTGGGTTTGTATTACGTGGTATGGAGTGGAGAGGCAGTGTGCTGCGTGGAGTGGCATTGTGTGGTGTGCCATTGCGCGGCATGATATGGAGTGGCATGGAGTAGAGTGGAATTCTGTGGTATGGAGTAGAATGGCGTGCGATTGTGTGGTGTGGAGTGGAATTGCATTGTCTGGCGTAAAGTGGAGTGAATTGAGTGTAGTGGAATTGAGTAGAGTGGAACAGCACTTTGTGGAGTAGCATTGTGTGGGGTGGCATTGTGTGACATAAAGTGAAACAGAGTGGCATTGTGTAGTGTAGAGTGGCATGGTGTGGCATAGAGTCGTATTGTGTGGCATGGATTGGGATTTTGCAGAATGGAGTTGACTTGTGTGTCATTGTATTAAGTGGCATAGAGTAGTGAGGAGTGGGATGGCATTGTGTGGAGTGGACTGCAGAGGAATTGTGTGGAGTGGCACTGTGTGGCATGGAGTGGAATTGTGTGGCATGGAGTGGCAGTTTGTGGAGAGGCATTGTGCAGCAGGAAGTGGAGTGGCATTGTCTGGCATGGAGTAGAATTGTATGGAGTAGAGTTGTGCGGAGTGGAACTGTGTGTTATTGTGTGGGGTGACATTGTGTGGCATGGAGTGGGACTGTGTGGCATCGGATGGAGTGACATAGAGTAGCACTGTGTGGAGTAGAGTGTAATTGGGTAGCAGTTTATGTAATGAAGTTGAGGAAAAGTGTTCTTCTGATCGGCATAATTTCTACCGAGACTCCATTGCTTTTTCATTGCCATCTCGTGTCAAACACTTCCACATGACCCATCTGGTCGTTTCTGCTGATGCATGAGGAAAATCTAACTAACACAACAACAGCCATATTGCAGCCTGCATTTCTGCCCAGGAACTGTCGCACACCCAACCCCCCCCCCCTGTTCTTGCAGTTCAACAGAAAGCCATGAGACACTCACACCCTGTGTAAATGATTTGTTTTCCATCTCCTGCTCCCAGCCTGGTAAACATCCTTGACACAGTGATCAGGTTATCTGAACAATGGTCTGACTGCTGGGCCTTGATCAGGGTGATTAAACAATGACCTGAAAGACCGGGCTTTGATCAAGGTGATTAAACAATGACCTGAAAGACTGAGCCTTGATCAAGCTGAGTGAACAATGATTTGTGTACCAAGCCATGACCAGGTCACCATCTCCAAACGTCGTCTGCATCTGGTTATCAACTACAAACTCTGCCTTGATTGAACAATGAACTAACAGCCAAAAGACTGAGATGAAAAAATATAAAAGACTTGTAAGCTGCGGAGTAAAGCAGCAGCCTCCTCTGTCTTGTCTCTGACTAGCTTGGGACTCTGTTCCATAGCCCGGGCTATTGAATAAATCTGGGTTCCTCCTGCAGATGAAGGCTCCTGTGTCTCCTTTTACTAAGTATGGAAGGTATGGAAGTCTTGGGCTGTTCCCCCGCCGCCGAGACCCAGTAAGTGGGTTTTACCGGTTCTTCAAATGGCGCCTGAACAGGAACTCCATGAGCACAAAGGTCAGGCCCGGTAGGTGTGAGGGGGTGCACGTAGAGACTGCGACGGAGGTACCCTACCAGAGGGATTCTTGCAATCCGGTAAGCCGAACGACTCGCCCGCTGTTCCTCCCCACCCGGTCTGGGCCACTTGACCACGTTCTCGCTGGAGTCCCCTAGCAAATAATTTCTGGAGCAAGACACAGCCCTACGTCTGCAGAAGAGAACTACCCCTGTAAGGCAAGGGTGGACCGATCACCCACCAAGTCTATATGATTCTGTTATTGACTTTCGCAAAAGCCAAACTGTTATTGACTTTTGCCAAAGCCAAGCAAGCGAGGTGACTTTTAAAAAACCCGCTGGTGCCTGTTCTGTATGATTCTTCTGTTATTGACTTTTGCAAAATACAAGCAAGCGAGGTGATTTTTAAAAACCGCTGGTGTCTGTTACCCATTTTTTTAAGGATGCCATTCAGTAGTAAGTTCAGGAGATTATGATGTTGTATGTGTACGCAGGACTCCCAGATGGAGGCAGCCTGTCCGCTTCCTCCAGAAGGGACCCCTGGCCATATGATGTACGTTAAACATGGCCCTTCTGCCATAATGTTTTCCTCATTCTGTGTAAAAATACAAAACAAATTAATGCGGAATTACAGTGACCACTTTATGGCTCCTTTAATTCCCAAGTTCTCACCAACTTAGAGGAACAATTAATGAAAAGAAAAACGCCCCCGTCTATGTTTGAATCTGTCCGATTTTTGAGGAAAGAGATAGAGCAGAGAGCTAGAAAGCAGAAGGCTCAAGAAAGAAAACGTATGTCAATGGTCGACCACGCCAGAGAAAATTTACAAAATCAAATGACAAAGTCAATAGAAGTAGCTTATAGGGAACATGGGGACCTGGTACAAAAGTGTCTTCCAGCTCGTGAGGAGAAAGGAAAGGGCCATATGGAAGGGGAAGAAGAAGGTGATTTCTTGCTTGATACCATGCTAGAAAGCCCTCCTGTATATGCCCCAATGTACCCTGCCCTGACGTCTCACATCCCACATGTCCCCCCACCACAGCCCACTCCTCCCCCATTGCCCCTCTTACTGTTCTCCCTGTCTCAGCATCTCTCCCAATTTTTCCTATGACACCGACCACACCAGCCAAACCTTTCCCCGCTGCCGGAATGACAACCAGTCTCCATCCGCCCAACCCCTACGGCTTTACCCCTACACGCCTTTTTCCTGCTTCCCCTTGGTCTACAGTTAAGCAGGATTTATATAAATTGTTGAATTCCCCCGACTGGCCTCCTTGCGCTCTGCAGTCCGCTTTTCGTCCCTTCGAGAAAATGACCTACAGAGGAAACAGTGTGAATGTTGGATAAATAACGGGAATATTTATGCCTTTAAAGAAATATGGTCCACCTTTTCCCAGTGGACGATTATGGAACAGACCACCTGGGCTGAATACATGTGTACCCTGGTCATGCGAAGATTTGAGAATGCGCTTATGCAGATACCCAATGGATTAATGGACCTTAGGTCGCAAATAAAAAGCGGCGATGTTCAGGGAGAGGGGATGTTTGGCGATATGTCTGCTTTAATGGCTTACCGTGATATGACAGCTTTTCCCAACACCCCTCTAGAAACATCTATGCCAATGAGAGAGGCGGCCCCTGTCTTTGTTAACGCACTTACCGATGCCTAAAATAATGGCCGAGAACAGTTGAGGCACACTGGCGCAGGCTTTGGGTTCATGTTCCTTGGAAAAGGTCAGAAGTAATGCAGTTAAAAGGAAAATTACCAGATCCCCGGAAGAATCCGTCTGCCTTTTACAGAGAATTAGGTCAGATTATATCTGCAGCTACTCTCTTGAGGATATAGATTTACTTTTTGGTAATGTTGTTCCCACTGAAATTTGGAACAAAATTCGACATACTGACCATGAAGTAGCGTTGGGGTGTAAATGGGCTGACCTAGAGGCTTTGGAAGAAGCAAGGGTAGGAGGGACTAAACCAGAAGCTGCCATCCTGACTTTGCCCGGTAAAATAATAACGTTTATGAAAACACTTTTGCCGGAAACTGTCATTAACTGGGATACAATAAATGCCTGTAGGCAGCGAAAAGATGAGAATGTGGCTGACTTCTTTACCCTCTTTGAGACAGAATACAAGAGAAATAATGGTTTGGATCCCCGGACCCCAGGTTCTGGCCCAGTATTTGTCAATAAGTTTGTCAGCAACTTGCTTCCTGAGATCTCCGCCAGGCTTAAGAAAGTTGAATGTACCTGGTCTGCCCAAACTATGACTGGTATCTTGGCTATGGCACAATATCACGAGAATAGGGAGAATGAAGATAGAGACAAGGAAAGTAAGAAGGTTAGGTATCTTAAGACTAAGGCACTTCTGCAGCAGGCCCCAATGCCCGCGGGAATATCAGACCTCACCCCCAACCCCCTCCGAAGGCTCGCCAGTCTACCCCCTCCAGCCCTCAACGTAGGAGAACCCTACAAACAGCTCAGTGTGCTTATTGTAAGGGGTACGGCCATTGGATAGATGAGTGTCCTGTGTTAGCTGAAAATATCCAATGAGGGAAGACTCGGCCTCGCTCTCCCAGGGAGGGGAGGCCAGCTAGGGACCATGGCCTGCCCCATCCACAGAATAAAGAACGCAGGCCCAGGGGTGACGCTCCCATCCGCCAGCGCCCGTCCAATAGGTTTGATGGGTACGAAGCAACACGCACTTATTACAATGATGATTATGATGAAGTTGATGAGATAGGGTTCTACCAAGCATAGGAAAGCCAGGAAAGGGGTATTACCAGAGTGCAAATACCAGTGGATCAAAGGGGCCCGTATGTTCAAATGTCAGTTGTGGGAACGATCAGAATTTCCTTTTGGATACTGGAGCCACCAGGTCTTCTATTGCGCATCTGTCAGTTCCGGAGGTACCCCTTTCTGGCAATATGAATGTCTCCGTGGGTTTTGCAGGAACCCCTGTGACGAGTACTGTCTCTGAACCCCTTCTTCTCGATATTGGCCCTGCACATATTGACGCTCTCTTGGTCCTTACTACAGGTTGCAAAAGACAAGCAAGCGAGGTGATTTTTAAAAACCCGCTGGTGTCTGTTACCCATTTTTTAAGGATGCCATTCAGTAGGAAGTTCAGGAGATTATGATGTTGTATGTGAACGCAGGACCCCCAGCTGGAGGCAGCCTGTCCTCTTCCTCCAGAAGGGACCCCATGCCATACGATGTACTTTAAACATGGCCCTTCTGCCATAATGTTTTCCTCATTTTGGGTAAAATATACAAAACAAATGAATGTGGAATTACAGTGACCACTTTATGGCTCCTTTAATTCCCAAGTTCTCACCAACTTGGAGGAACAATTAATGAAAAGAAAAACGCGCCCGTCTATGTTTGAATCTGTCCGATTTTGGAGGAAAGAGATAGAGCAGAGAGCTAGAAAGCAGAAGGCTCAAGAAAGAAAACAGGAACGTATGTCAATGGTCGACGACGCCAGAGAAAATTTACAAAATCAAATGACAAAGTCAATAGAAGTAGCTTATAGGGAACATGGGGCCGGGTATAAAAGTGTCTTCCAACTCGTGAGGAGAAAGGAAAGGGCCATATGGAAGGGGAAGAAGAAGGTGATTTCTTGCTTGATACCATGCTAGAAAGCCCTCCTGTATATGCCCCAATGTACCCTGCCCTGACGTCTCATATCCCACATGTCCCCCCGCCACAGCCCACTCCTGCCCCCATTGCCCCTCTTACTGTTCTCCCTGTCTCACCATCTCTCCCGATTTTTCCTATGACACCGACCACACCAGCCAAACCTTTCCCCGCTTCCGGAATACAACCAGTCTCCATCCGCCCAACCCCTACGGCTTTACCCCTACACGCCTTTTTCCTGCTTCCCCTTGGTCTACAGTTAAGCAGGATTTATATAAATTGTTGAATTCCCCCGACTGGCCTCCTTGCGCTCTGCAGTCCGCTTTTCGTCCCTTCGAGAAAATGACCTACAGAGGAAACAGTGTGAATGTTGGATAAATAACGGGAATATTTATGCCTTTAAAGAAATATGGTCCACCTTTTCCCAGTGGACGATTATGGAACAGACCACCTGGGCTGAATACATGTGTAACCTGGACATGCGAAGATTTGAGAATGCGCTTATGCAGATACCCAACGGATTAATGGACCTTAGGTCGCAAATAAAAAGCGGCGATGTTCAGGGAGAGGGGATGTTTGGCGATATGTCTGCTTTAATGGCTTACCGTGATATGACAGCTTTTCCCAACACCCCTCTAGAAACAGCTATGCCAATGAGAGAGGCATAATGTCTTTGTTAACGTACTTACCTATGCCGAAAATAATGGCCGAGGGGATGTTGAGGCACACTGGCGCAGGCTTTGGGTTCATGTTCCTTGGAAAAGGTCAGAAGTAATGCAGTTAAAAGGACAATTACCAGATCCCCGGAAGAATCCGGCTGCCTTTTACAGAGAATTAGGTCAGATTAAATATGCAGCTACTCTCTTGAGGATATAGATTTACTTTTTGGTACAGTTGTTCCCACTGAAATTTGGAACAAAATTTGACATACTGACCATGAAGTAGCGTTACAGGTTAGCCCAGCACCATGTGACTCTGGGCAATAGCTTGCTTAATCTTCCCGACGGCCCCCAGCGCCTAGAGACCCTTACGGGTGATTGTGCGCTTTACAAATGTGGATTATTATTATTATTATTATTATTATTAAATGGGCTGACCTAGAGGCTTTGGAAGAAGCAAGGGTAGGAGGGACTAATCCAGAAGCTGCCATCCTGACTTTGCCCGGTAAAATAATAACGTTTATGAAAACACTTTTGCCGGAAACTGTCATTAACTGGGATAAAATAAATGCCTGTAGGCAGGAAAAGATGAGAATGTGGCTGACTTCTTTACCCGTTTTGAGACAGAATACAAGGGACATAATGGTTTGGATCCCCGGACCCCAGGTTCTGGCCCAGTATTTGTCAATAAGTTTGTCAGCAACTTGCTTCCTCAGATCTCCGCCAGGCTTAAGAAAGTTGAAAGTACCTGGTCTGCCCAAACTATGACTGGTATCTTGGCTATGGCACAATATCACGAGAATAGGGAGAATGAAGATAGAGACAAGGAAAGTAAGAAGGTTAGGTATCTTAAGACTAAGGCACTTCTGCAGCAGGCCCCAATGCCCGCGGGAATATCAGACCTCAACCCCAACCCCCTCCGAGGGCTCGCCAGTCTACCAGCTCCAGCCCTCAACGTAGGAGATCCCTCCAAACAGATCAGTGGGCTTGTTGTAAGGGGTACGGCCATTGGATAGATGAGTGTCCTGTGTTAGCTGAAAATATCCAATCAGGGAAGACTCGGCCTCGCTCTCCCAGGGAGGGGAGGCCAACTAGGGACCATGGCCCGTCCCATCCACAGAATAAAGAACGCAGGCCCAAGGATGACGCTCCCATCCGGCAGTGCCCGGCCAATAGGTTTGATGGGTACGAAGCAACACGCACTTATTACAATGATGATTATGATGAAGTTGATGAGATAGGGTCCTACCAAGCATAGGACTGCCAGGAAAGGGGTATTACCAGAGTGCAAATTCCAGTGGATCAAAGGGGCCCGTATGTTCAAATGTCAGTTGTGGGAACGATCAGAATTTCCTTTTGGATACTGGGGCCACCAGGTCTTCTATTGCACGTCTGTCAGTTCCGGAGGTACCCCTTTCTGGCAATATGAATGTCTCCGTGGGTTTTGCAGGAACCCCTGTGACGAGTACTGTCTCTGAACCCCTTCCTCTCGATATTGGCCCTGCACATATTGACGCTCTCTTGGTCCTTACTACAGTTTGCAGTGAAAATGTGTTAGGCATGGATTTACTGAAAGCTCTGTATGCGACCATATCATGTAGTCCCCACGGTGTATCCCTAACAATTTCTCCCACCACAGCTTCCTATATGTACCTGTCCGGTCCCCTCCCACCAGAATTGCAGTCTTTACCTTCCTCCCTCTGGGCATCATCAGACACTGATGTAGGGTATCCCAACATATCCCCTCATGTGGTACGCATCCAGCCAGGTGCACTTCTCCCTCGCCTTCGGCAGTATCGACTGCCCGCAGAAGGCCCTTTTAACAATACTATCTGAATTAATAGACAAGGGCGTAGTGGAGGAGACACATGGCAATATCTGAGAATGGAAGGTTTTGTTAACCACACGTTTAAGATGCAGTAGAATGAATGCTGGGATATGTAGTTGTTCAGGTACACACTAAGGAGAAATGCATTGCTATTGGATTAGCCCCCAGTTCAGTTTTTGGCAGAGGTTAGTGAATCACCTGATGGCAATTAAGGAAGGGTGGGGAAAACGAGTAAACAGGCTTTCACTGAAAGATGTAGTTTACATTCAAATGCTCTACTCGTGCTGCGGCACGCTTTGAAAAACCGGAACATGGTATAACTGCTGGATCATTTTTTAATGGAAGTGGTACTTTCGAAATGAGAAAAAAAGACATGTTATGGTAAGCGTGAATGTAATAAGGGTTGCTGTTAAACTTAGAAATAAATAATATTGCCTAAACTGAACGGTTTGGAAAGATATATAAGAGGAAAATAGGCGATACTGCATACTTAACAACAGTTTAAATGTGGCGGTGGATTTGGGAGTACGATTAGGTATTCTTTGATAATTAATCATGGGAACATGTATAGTTGTTTGTAATGTTCACTGTTCTATGCATTTTTGGAATAATATTAAAATGTATGGTGATTGGTAAACACAGATAATGCAAATGATGATGGATTAAAAATCATGTTGTACATATTATGATTTAGATGCCCCTGACGAAGGCATTATTTATCCCAAAATGCATTGGGCTGTTTGAATAAACATCATGACATGTGGAACCTACCTGTGCTTTGGAGTTTGGTTGAATATCTTCGTAGACGCTATGGTATGGATAAAACGAATTGAAGATTACAGTTAAAAAGGATGAGAAACAGTTGGAAAAAATGGAGATAAGCGAGTTTATAATAAGTTGAATTTAATTCATTGGATTCATACTGCAGATGGGCTGTGCAGCTTGGTGGAACCAGAGGAGGTTCCCCCATTGATTTGTTTTGAATGCAGCGCAAAGAGGTGAACCGCAAGACAAGTTTGCACGCCGATAAAGTGTAATCAGTTTAAATGTGGATAAAAAGTAGAAAAAGAAGAAGGTGTGCACCTCACCATCCCTAATGTCATTTCATGAATTTTTTCGTCTCAATTGTTGAGTTTGCACCCACGAGTAATAAACATGATGAATATGGTTTAAAGATACTGAAATGTGAAAGAATGAAACAAACTGAAGATAAAACAGAGCAACTGATGGTGATTGGCACAGGATATGTGTTCCCTGTTTAGACAATAACACGGGCATACGGAGTCCACGGACAGTCAGGAAACATAAGACCGAAAGAGAAAACGAGGAACATCTTTTTTTTTAAAACTGCTGTGGAGACTTATTGTTTTTATTCAACATGATTAGATTGCATTCATTGGCACGGAGTATTGGGTGAAACTGTTTTTTGTATACGGGTTGTTGACGAAGTATTTCACTGAGAATGGAAGGTTTTGTTAACCACACGTTTAAGATGCAGTAGAATGAATGCTGGGATATGTAGTTGTTCAGGTACACACTAAGGAGAAATGCATTGCTATTGGATTAGCCCCCAGTTCAGTTTTTGGCAGAGGTTAGTGAATCACCTGATGGCAATTAAGGAAGGGTGGGGAAAACGAGTAAACAGGCTTTCACTGAAAGATGTAGTTTACATTCAAATGCTCTACTTGCGCTGCGGCACGCTTTGAAAAACCGGAACATGGTATAACTGCTGGATCATTTTTTAATGGAAGTGGTACTTTCGAAATGAGAAAAAAAGACATGTTATGGTAAGCGTGAATGTAATAAGGGTTGCTGTTAAACTTAGAAATAAATAATATTGCCTAAACTGAACAGATTGGGAAAGATATATAAGAGGAAAATAGGCGATACAGCATACTGAACAACAGTTTAAATGTGGCGGTGGATTTGGGAGTACGATTGGGTATTCTTTGATAATTAATCATGGGAACATGTTTAGTTGTTTTTAATGTTCACTGTTCTATGCATTTTTGGAATAATATTAAAATGTATGGTGATTGGTAAACACAGATAATGCAAATGATGATGGATTAAAAATCATGTTGTACATATTATGTTTTAGATGCCCCTGACGAAGGGATTATTTATCCCGAAATGCATTGGGCTGTTTGTATAAACATCATGACATGTGGAACCTACCTGTGCTTTGGAGTTTGGTTGAATATCTTCGTAGACGCTATGGTATGGATAAAACGAATTGAAGATTACAGTTAAAAAGGATGAGAAACAGTTGGAAAAAAATGGAGATAAGCGAGTTTATAATAAGTTGAATTTAATTCATTGGATTCATACTGCAGATGGGCTGTGCAGCTTGGTGGAACCAGAGGAGGTTCCCCCATTGATTTGTTTTGAATGCAGCGCAAAGAGGGGAAGCGCAAGACAAGTTTGCACGCCGATAAAGTGTAATCAGTTTAAATGTGGATAAAAAGTAGAAAAAGAAGAAGGTGTGCACCTCACCACCCCTAATGTCATTTCATGAATTTTTACGTCTCAATTGTTGAGTTTGCACCCACGAGTAATAAACATGATGAATATGGTTTAAAGATACTGAAATGTGAAAGAATGAAACAAACTGAATATAAAACAGAGCAACTGATGGTGATTGGCACAGGATATGTGTTCCCTGTTTAGACAATAACACGGGCATACGGAGTCCACGGACAGTCAGGAAACATAAGACAGAAAGAGAAAACGAGGAACATCTTTTTTTAAAAAACTGCTGTGGAGACTTATTGTTTTTATTCAACATGATTAGATTGCATTCATTGGCACGGAGTATTGGGTGAAACTGTTTTTTGTATACGGGTTGTTGACGAAGTATTTCACTGAGAATGGAAGGTTTTGTTAACCACACGTTTAAGATGCAGTAGAATGAATGCTGGGATATGTAGTTGTTCAGGTACAGACTAAGGAGAAATGCATTGCTATTGGATTAGCCCCCAGTTCAGTTTTAGGCAGAGGTTAGTGAATCACCTGATGGCAATTAAGGAAGGGTGGGGAAAACGAGTAAACAGGCTTTCACTGAAAGATGTAGTTTACATTCAAATGCTCTACTAGCGCTGCGGCACGCTTTGAAAAACCGGAACATGGTATAACTGCTGGATCATTTTTTAATGGAAGTGGTACTTTCGAAATGAGAAAAAAAGACATGTTATGGTAAGCGTGAATGTAATAAGGGTTGCTGTTAAACTTAGAAATAAATAATATTGCCTAAACTGAACAGATTGGAAAGATATATAAGAGGAAAATAGGCGATACTGCATACTGAACAACAGTTTAAATGTGGCGGTGGATTTGGGAGTACGATTGGGTATTCTTTGATAATTAATCATGGGAACATGTATAGTTGTTTTTAATGTTCACTGTTCTATGCATTTTTGGAATAATATTAAAATGTATGGTGATTGGTAAACACAGATAATGCAAATGATGATGGATTAAAAATCATGTTGTACATATTATGTTTTAGATGCCCCTGACGAAGGGATTATTTATCCCGAAATGCATTGGGCTGTTTGAATAAACATCATGACATGTGGAACCTACCTGTGCTTTGGAGTTTGGTTGAATATCTTCGTAGACGCTATGGTATGGATAAAACGAATTGAAGATTACAGTTAAAAAGGATGAGAAACAGTTGGAAAAAAATGGAGATAAGCGAGTTTATAATAAGTTGAATTTAATTCATTGGATTCATACTGCAGATGGGCTGTGCAGCTTGGTGGAACCAGAGGAGGTTCCCCCATTAATATCTGTAACAGTCCCATTATTCCCGTTCTTAAAAAGACCAATGGAGATGCTCTCTCCCCTAATATATACAGATTTGTGATTGACCTGAGAGCCTTTAACAAAATAACAATCTCCCAAATATCCTGTTGTCCCCGACATTACAGCCCTCTTAACGATGGTCCCTCTGAGGCCACGCACTTTTTTGTCATAGACCTGAAGAATGCTTTTTTCAGCATTCCTATACAATCAAGGTAACCTATTTAGGTCATCTCCTCTCGGAGGAGGGAAGGCAGCTCACCGCTGATCGTGTAGCCATTATCAATGCTATGACGGCCCTAAGAACACAAAAGCAGGTGCGAGCCTTCATAGGCCTAACCTCATACAGTAGACAGTGGATTTCCAATTTTTCAGCCATGGTCAAACCTCTTCTTGCCCTCACCACTAAATTCATATCAGATAGTTCCTTTCCTTGGACTAGAGAGCATGCGCAGGCCTTCCAAGATTTAAAAAAGGCTCTGTGTACTGCTCCAGTCCTCGGTACTCCTGATTATAACAAACAATTTTTTCTTTTTGTACATGAGACAGACGGCTGTGCATGCACTGTCTTGACCCAGATGTTTGGAGGTCATCATCGGCCATGTGTCTATTTTTCAGCCACCTGAGATCCTGTTGCAAGGGCTCTCCCAGGATGCCTACGGGGGACCGCTGCGGTCGCCCTCATGGTCCGTCAAAGTGCGGGGATCGTCATGAACTCCCCCCTGACTCTGATGGTCCCCCATTCTGTAGATACCCTCCTTAATAATACCAAGACACAGTCCCTCACTAGCGCACGACTCACAGGATATGAACTGACACGCTTTGCCAGCCACATTAACATCAAAAGATGTACTGTACTAACCCCGCCACATTACTCCCACTGGATACTCAGGATGCAAGCTTAGACCCACATGACTGCATATTAAGGACAGAGGAAGAGACGAAGGGACGGGTTGACTTACAGGATACCCCTATAGCAGAACCAGAAGGTACACTGTATGTGGACGGATCATGTCTCAGAGGGTCAGATGGTAACACCTCAGCCGCCTACTCCCTCACGACATTAGGGCGAGTAGTAGAAACAGCTCAGATTCCGCAGTGCTCTGCTCATGCAGCAGAATTAGTGGCCTTCACTAGAGCTTGTGAGTTAAGCAAAGGGATGACGGTAAATATTTATACTGACAGCCAATATTCCTTTGGGGTGGCCCACAACTTCGGGAGGTTATGGAAAGAAAGGAATTTCCTTACTTCCCATGGGACCAAAATTCATCATGGCCCCCTAATTCACCGACTGTTAGACTCCCTGACACTCCCCAGAAAGTTGGAAATTATAAAATGTAAGGCCCACAAGAAAATGACAGATGATGTTGGGAAAGGCAATGCCCTGGCTGACCAGACAGCCAGACAAACAGCTCTTAGAAAAAAGGAAGGAATGTATGTAGGAGGTCCCGCTAGGTGGGTGGCAGACGAGGGCATGGTTAAAAACACAGTACAGAGTGTGATTGATATTCAGTCCCATACTACTCCTGAGGAACTAAGGGTGTGGAATGAGCTATTAGCAAAGGAGGGAGTTGATGGTTGTTGGATCCGTATGACTAAGGAAAGACAGTGGATGTTACCTGACAGTCACGTGCTACCAGTAATTACGATGGCCCATGGTCCTGCTCACAATAGTGCAAAAGGGATATGTAAACTGTTGGAACCTACATGGTACAACTCTAAGATACCAGCATATGCTGACAAACTGGTTAAAACATGCATGATATGCCTAATGTATAACCCAGGAAAAGGTACAGTTACTCCTAAGGGAGGATTCTCTCCTCCTTGTGAAGTCCTCCAAATGGATTACATCCAGATGGACCGATGTAACAATTTAAAATATGTCCTATGGGTGGTCTGTACATTCAGCCGATGGGGGGAGGCCTACCCCGTCAAAGACTGCACCGCTATCACTACTGCCAAAGTATTATTAAAAGAGTACCTCCCACGATTCAGTTTGCCCCACTTGGTCTAGAGTGACAATGGGACACACTTTACAGCCCAAATTATGGAATATGTCTGTACAGCATTGGGTATAAAACAAACATTTCATGCAGCTAATCTTCCCCCAGTCAGCAGGTGTATAATGGCATCCTAAAAACTAAAATGGCCAAAATAGTAGCCGAGACAGGTGTCACTTGGGTTGATGCTCTGCCCTTAGCCCTACTGTCCACAAGAACAACGGCCCACACCAGGATAGGGCTATCTCCCCATGAAATTGTGTTCGGGAGACCTGCCAATGTATGGGTTGTCCCGCAGCCTAAGATACTGTCTGGTGTCGAATACCCTGTATTAACTGATTATCTGTACTGTCTGACTAATACCTTTCGTACGCTTTATCACCAGGTCCATGAGGCCATACCTGACAAAAGTGAGGGCCCAGGACACGTTATCCAACCTGGTGACTGGGTCCTGATCCGAAATTTTCAACGGACTAAGAGCCTCGAGCCCCAAGCCCCGCTGGACACAGCAGTGAAAGTAGGTCGGAAGAATTGGGTGCATTCGTCGCACTGAAGGCGTGTGCCTCTGCCCCTCTCCTATGATCAGTGGGTGAGGGAAAGACAAAGAGACTCAGAAACAGAAACAGTCCCGACGTTTGTCCCATTCAGCCATGCCAGACTGCATTCTACATCCACGGAAGCAGAGAGTGACAGCATTCTGAAAGGAAGAGTGGAACCCTCCCTTAACTCTGCTCAACACCAAGAATAATTGTTTCCCGACCATACTGTCCCCACTTCCGACCGATACAACGTGCGCCCCCAAGGGAAGGCTTGCCCTTGACTTCGCCAAGTACCTATAGGCTGTAGGGCTGTGATCTTCCCCGGCTGAGAGTAACGCTGGTGTGTCAGACTAAGGTACGCCATAGGGCCCTTGGCACCTGCGCCCAGTGAAGCAACCACCAATCACAGACAGCCACAAGAGGTCCCTGGCTTAGCACAATGGCAGCCATCCAAAACACCCGAATTCAGAAACAAGATGTCAGTCTCCGACATAGTAAATCCTTCATGGTCACCGTGGTGACACTGTTTGTCTACAAGAAACCGATGGCCTTATGAACATTGACATTTCTTAAAGTATTTGCCACTCAATGGCAAAAGGAGGGTCTGAGGAAAAGTGTTCTTCTGATCGGCATCATTTGTACCGAGACTCCATTGCTTTTTCATTGCCATCGCGTGTCAAACATTTCCACACGACCCACCTGGTCGTTTCTGCTAATGCTTGAGGAAAATCTAACTAACAAGACAACAGCCATCTTGCAGCCTGCATTTCTGCCCAGGTACTGTCGCACACCCAAACCCTCACTGTTCTTGCAGTTCAACAGAAAGTCATGAGACACTCACACCCTGTGTAAATTATTTGTTTTCCATCTCCTGCTCCCAGCCTGGTAAACATCCTGGACACCGTGATTAGGTTATCTGGACAATGGTCTGACTGCTAGGCCTTGATCAGGGTGATTAAACAATTACCTGAAAGACCGGGCTTTGATCAAGGTGATTAAACAATGACCTGAAAGACTGAGCCTTGATCAAGCCGAGTGAACAATGATTTGTGTACCAAGCCTTGACCAGATCACCATCTACAAACGTCGTCTGGATCTGGTTATCAACTACAAACACTGCCCTGATTGAACAATAAACTAACAGCCAAAAGACTGAGAAGTAAAAGTATAAAAGGCTTGTAAGCTGCGGAGTAAAGCAGTAGCCTCCTCTGTCTTGTCTCTGACTAGCTTAGGACTCTGTTCCATAGCCCGGGCTATTGAATAAATCTGAGTTCCTCCTGCAGACGAAGACTCCTGTGTCTCCTTTTACTAAGTATGGAAGGTATGGAAGACTTGGGCGGTTCCCCTGCTGCGGAGACCCAGTAAGTGGGTTTTACCGGTTCTTCAAAGTGCAGTGGCATTGTGTGAAGTAGGGTGGAATTGTGTGGCATTGTGTGGAGTGGAATTGTGTGGCATTGTTTGACATGGAGTGGAACTGTGTGGCGTAGAGTTGTGGGCCGTCTGTGGCATGGAATGGAGTGGAATTGATGGCATTATGTGGAGTGGAATATGGTGGAATTGTGAGTTGTTGCATGTTATGGAGTGAGGAGGCATTGTATTGTATTGTATTTCAGACTTATAAAGCGCCCTGCAACCCTACGGCATCCTGGGGCTGCGGTACAAATACTCTATCACCATGCTTCTGGGCTAACGGGTTGCTAGGCTAGGCCTCTGGTGTACAATGGAGCAGAATGGCATTGTGTGGCATGAAGTGGAGTGGAATCGCGCATCACTGTGTGGTGTTGAGTGGAGTTCTGATGACTTGTGTAGTATTGTGTGTTGTTGAGTGGAATTGTGTGACATTGTGTGGCGTGGAGTGGAATTGTGTGGAGCATAGTAGAATCTATGGTATGAAATTGTGTGGAGTGGAATTGTGTGGCGCAGAGTGGAAGTTTATAGCATTTTGTGGAGTGAACCTGTGTGGCATGGAATATAATTGTGTAGCGTGAAGTGAAGTGGAGTTATGTGGCATTGTGTGAAGTGGAGTGTAACTGTGTGGCATTGTGTGGACTAAAATGGAGCTGTGTGGTGTGAAGTGGAATGGAATTGCGTAGCATTGTGTGGAGGGGAATTGTGTAGCATTGTGACGAGTGGAGTTATCTGGCATAATGTGGAGTGAATTGAGTGTAGTGGAATTGAGAAGAGTGGAACGGCACTTTCTGTTGAATGGATAGAAAAGTATTTCATGCCATGCAAGAGAAATGAAATGGAATTTATATTTAGAAACTGTAACCTTTAGCATATTGCATTTGCCTAGTGAAAGTCTATGTGCAATGTAGTGTATTTTGATTTAAAAGTGCACCATGATGAAGATTGCACGTGGAAATGACGAGTTGTGGTTAACCTGTAACAATTTTAGATGTTTGCAAAGCAAAACTGTTAGACCTGGTATCATTGGCGTTGGTCTCCCTTCAATTTTTTACCTCCTCTGTTTTTGATCTGGTTGCTGGTTTTAGATGCTTTGGGCACTGTGCCACTGCTATTCAGTGCCACAGTGCAAGTGCTCCCTATGTTAAATTGTTATCCTAATTAGTGACTCCATGATTGGGTTATTTGATTTACTTGTCAGACCCTAGTACAGTGCACCATGTGTGCCCAGGGCTTGTAAATCGAATACTGCTAGTGGGCATGCAGCACTGGTTGTGCCAATCACAGAAGCAGCTTGTAAAGTGGGCCTGCCATTGAGGGTCTGTGTGCAGTCTGTGACTGTCATGTCGACTTGGCAAGTGCACCCACTTGCCAGTCCCTAAACCTTACCTTTTCCTCATATCAGGGATCCCTAAGATAGGCCCAAGGGCAGGGTGCATTGTAAGAATAAGGTAGGACATCTCCTGGTGTGTGTGGCATGTCCTAATAGTGAATTACAGCCATTGTTGTTTTTCACTATTGCAAGGCTACCTATTCCCCATAGGCCAGAAAGGGCAGTTAGATTATGACATCTTATAATCGGAACTGACTCAGAGAAATAGGTAGAAATTCGAGTTTAGTATGCCTGAACTCAGAATGATAAAATACGTCTTTTAAAGAAGTTGGTTTTAACATTCTGTGTTTGAAAATACCACTTTTAGAAAGAAGGTATTTTTTTTGCCTTAACTATCCAAGCCTACCTCTGCCAGGTTGTGTATTCCTTGTCTGGAGTTTGAGTGACAGGGGCTGGAGGATTCCAGGAGACAGGGTGAGTGAGCACAGGGCTGAATAGGGAGATCTGCATGTAGATGGGTGGGAGGAGTTGCACCTGGGACCTGAATAGGGCTGTGCCTTCCCTCCACAATACTGGTGCCACCTCCTGAGGTGTGTCTGATGTTCCTGTCCTACACTGTGAAAGGAAAGAAGGAGTATTATCAACAAAGTGCTCCCGGACTGACCAGAACTGGTTTGGACTAGGCAAAGGCCTCTCTGCCTTCAGAGAACAAAGATAATATTAATATGGGGACGCAGGCTCCAAGACTTTCGATCACTTCTGGGAACAAGACAAACCTTTTGCCAAGGAAAAGAACCAAGGAAGCTGCAGGAGTTTGGACTGCCCCTCTGCTAGTGTTCTGTTTGCTGGGTTGGCCTGCAGTGGTCTCTTCATTGCCAAGGAAAGGAGAAGGAACTTTTAAAGAACGTTCATCATCTTGCAGAATATTACTCCAAGGGCTTGAGTTGAGCTTGCCCCCTGACCGAAGTCTCAGGGATACCAAACTGAACCCCCTTCTGTTTGCCTGCATCTGGAACTTGCTCTTCTAGTGCTACAGAAGGAATCTGCAACACCGACATCGGCAAGCGACGCCATAATCTGCAACAAAATCGTGAGCGCTGCTCCGACTTGCAACATAGACCCGACGCCGGCCGCTCTGCCACATCGACGCCAGCAAACTACCTCGTAAGCCTGCTATAGTCGTGAGCGCTGCTCCGACTTGCGACGCTGGCCCAGCACCTGCTGCTGTGCCGCATCGACTTCGAAGCTGACATCATTGCGGAGCCGATCGTCGACGTGGGTGGTCAAGAATCCATCGACCGCGTGACAACGTATGGAACTGTGGTTTCGGTGCCATTGTGACGTCACCTTGTCTCCGGTCCAGAACCAACGCCTCCCCTGCCTGTGTAAGCATCCAAGTCCCGACGCCTCCTCTCTCCCGAAGCAAGGAACCGACACCGCAATGTGCCAATGACGCCGCATCTCCCCGATGCCGTGAGCTGTCTTTGTTTTAGCTTTTCCGAGGCACTGTTCTTTGTGGGTCTGTATTGACTTTGGGCAGGACACCGAGCACCTCACGGTCGGTGCCGTACTTTGGGATTTCTTTGGCCTTGATGTCGTGATAAATCCAGTAGGGGTTATCTGATGCTAAATACTATTTTAAAGTGAATAACCTATTTTTGAACTATTTCCACCATCTTCAAGAATTATTATTGAGTACAGTATTGTGGATTTTTGTCGTTTATAGTCTTGTGATAAGTCTATATAAAGAATACTTATTTTTATAAAAACCTGTGTGGTGTCCATCTGTAGTCTTTTCAATGCATTACTGTATGTGTGCACAAATGCTAATCACACTGCCTCTGAGATAAGCCTGTCTGCTCGTACCAAGCTACCAAGGGGGTGAGCAGGGGTTATCCAGTAGTGTAATCCCCTTTCCCTGACTTAGAAGCAAGGATCCCTATTTGGTCAAAGGTGTATACCATTGCCAACTAGAGACCCCCAGTTCTAACAATAGCATTATTAACATGTGTGTATAGTTTGATGTTTAAAGGCCTAAATGAAATGTTCAAGTATGTGTATATGAAAGGCCTATTCGTTATTCTTATGTTGGCCGAATTATGAAGGCCTGGAAATGTAATATCCCTGGTAAGCTCTCGCATTTAGAGTTAGTCAGCGAATATCATGTGCATGCAAGGTTGTTCTGTTCTAACGTTTCAGTTGCAGGTGGAAGAAGCTGCCTTTGTTGGTTAGAACTAATGCCTTTTGTTTTAGGAGTTAGGCATGGAGGAGAGGAGTTACATTGTCTGCGGAATGTCGATAATTGGAAGTTGATGTCTTTTCTCACTGAGGAGGCCTGGGAATCAAGGTGACACGGGTGAACACTGGACGAAGTGTGGAAGATGGTGAACAACTACCTAGGAGAGGTGTTCATTGAGATCAAGTGATCTGTGGGTGTGTTTTACATCTTTGCATTTTGTATTAGGGACAGTGCCCCGAGGGAGGAGAGGCAGAGACTGTCAGAGAGGTAGAAGGAGAAGGGGTTAAGGAATTGATCTGAAAAGAGCATCTTAGAATGAGCTCTGTAGCTTTGGCTACTTAACCCAAAATGGTGAAAGTACTTCTTAGGAAGTCTTCACGAGCTGATACCTTTACTGATCTTACCTGGGGAATGCTTAGTAGGGATGTCACCTCAGAGACAGAGTAGAGATAGTCTAATGCTTTTTCACTTTTCAGCCACAGATTAATTTTTGGAACTATTCATCCTTTACATGATCCATCGGATTAAGCTCACTTGTAGATATGGTTTTGTATTAGTTCCTATGTACTTTTACAACCTCGACTTGAGGTATATTCAGCTGTTTTTGGCTTTGTAATAAACCCACTAACTTGGAACTCAGAGTCTGTGATCCTTTTTGAGGCACAGTTATTACAAATTGCTGGATTTATTTAGAAATTAGTTAGAAATTAGTTATTTCTCTTCTCAGCAGGTAAAAGACCGATAGACCCATGGTTCCTAGTTAATTTTAGGTAGGGGAACCCGGCTTAATCAGATGGTAGTGAGAGGACGGTTACCTCTGTATTGAGGGGAGAAGCTAGGGAAGAGTTAGTTACAAGCCCCGTAGAGCCCAAGAGATGGTTGTTCAGAGGATTGTGAGCCGAGAACGAAAGCGTTTGGCAGAGACTGACGGAGAGTGACGGTGCGGCGGAAACAGCAGTTCGTGGAGGAGTGAGTATGAATAGGGATGTTTGTTAGATTGCGGTGATGATTTGATTGTGTGATGTCTTGCCGAGTTGGAATGCGAGTTGATTGATTGTCGTTTCGGACAGTGAGCGCATGCGGTCCATGTGATTTCTTGATGACATGCTTGACGAGTAGCCTAAGTTCCTGGGACAGATAGATTTTGATGTAAAAGACACCCACAGCCGTAATTGTCTAACCATTGATTGTGGGAGTCGTGAGACGTCATCGACAAACCCACCCGAGAAAGGGAACTAGAGAGTGAGTGTTTGGGTGACCAACGCAGGTCGTGGGTTACTGTGTGCAAGATTGAGTGATTGGATCCTATCAATTACTTATGACTGTCCGGCCATTCATGGACAGATGGTCGAAGGCAGTTGTCGGGTCGTTTCGAGGACAGACAATTGTTAGATTGAGATGGACAATTACTAGTGACTGTCCGGTTGTTTGGTGGACAGACAGTCGATTTAGTGACTGTTCGGCCGTATGGTGGACAAACAGTGAGTGAGTTGTGGGAGAGTGGGATACGAATTGTGAAGGAGGGGAACTGCTGAGAGAGGAGGAAAAGTGACATTAGAGTGTGCAGCGCTGTGATAGGTTGGTTGGTGTAAAGCCACGCTGGTATTGGTGGATTGACATCAGGAAGTAGAATGAAAACATTTTATTGCAGAGCAAACTATAGAGCCAGAGACAAGCTCCAGTGTAGGAATAAGGGGAAGGATTTCAACAGGAACAGAGGGAATGGGAGCCCAACTACCGAAGAGTGCAGAAGCAAGTGGAGCTAACACAATTACCAGATTACCAGAAGTTCTTACAGTGCCGGTCACCTTTGGTCCTATAGTATCAGTGTACAATCCAGATAAGGCAAGAAATGGGAGTCTAATGCGATCGGCAATGGGAGAGAGCACTGGTTCTGGAGGAAATGGCATAGTGAGTGAACCAGTTCAACCTTTGAGACCTATGGAAACAAGTACACCTTTGCCAACCACTGCAGATTCTTCTAGAGGTCATGGGAAGTCGAGAGCAGTGAGATCGGGGTCTTTGGCTGATTGACGGTCCGATTTGAGGATGTGGGAACCCCCAGTGAGAGGTCCTAGTGAGAGGATGACTCGATGAGACAATGATCAGGGAGTTGCGGAGAGTCAAATGGTTTCACTGAACACTATGGAAGGGAATCAGTGTGGAGATCAGTGTAGTGAGAGTGGAGATGTGTAGTGCATCAAGTTGAGAAACGATTAAAGCTGCTATGAGGGCTACATTATTAGATGTGGTGAGGTTAAAGGCAGAAGTAGAAGAACTAATCAGTGGGAATTTACCTTTCGAAAGAATCGAACTCTGTGAGCCAGATGAGTTGCTCTTTGTTGTGAAAGATGTAACTCGTACAGCAAGGAGGACACATGAGAAATTGTCTGAATTGGCACAGAGGTATAATGTGGATATGTCCAAAATGAAGATGTTACAGGGAAACCACAAGATAAATTACAGTGACCAGGAATTAGAAGAGAAAAGGGTCATTGGTCTGAAGACGCATATTCGAGAACTGATTATAGGGATACGTGCATGGAGCATGCTTGATAAATGGGAAGAAAGTAGATCTAGGAAGAAGAATGTCAGGAAGAGCATACGAGAAACATCGTCTCCAGGAGGGGGGACAGTAGGAGTAGAGCCTTATCCTTTGTGGGAAGTACCGAATGGAGGGTATGTGTATGTGCCATGGAGTAGAGGTAATTTGGCGGCGTTTACCAATGATTTTCCTCAGCTAAGGGAGAAACCTGTTGAGTGTACCAGCAGGTTGATCGATTTGTCAAAATCTCGAAGGTACTGTTAATTAATTAGAATACATTGTTTGACATTGTAGTACCTAGTGATTTGTGGTCCGCATGTAAAATTGATGTTGACTGGCCGTCATCAGAACCAGAGCGAGATCTTGTTACCCATGGTCCTTCAACTGTGGTCATGAAAAAGTCTGAACAGGTAATCACATGGTTGCAATCCAAAATTTCCCCTCAAGACATTGATTGGATTAAGATATACAGAACTGTTCAGGAGCCAAAGGAAACTGTACATGCCTATTACGAGAGCCTCTTGCAAGTCTTCAAGCAGTACAGCGGGCTAGATACTCTTGATCCAAAGGATATGTGACAGTTGATCTCTAAATTCATTCTAGGATTAAGACCAGAAATTAGCTTTTATGATTCAATAGCATTTGATCTGCTGGCAAAACAAATCCGTGGATGAGATCTTGCGCTATGCCATGTATTGTAGTGATGAATTGGACTCTAAGCATAGGAAGCTCAAGGATAAGTTAATGCTGGTCCAAATGCAGAATGCGGAAAAGACAGATCAGACATAGTCAGGCGGAGGAACATTAGAAAGAAGACAGGGAAACAAGCAAGGAGGGACCCAGAATGTGATGGGCGAAGGAAGAGGGAAAAGCATTGATCCTAAGACTGGAGTGAATGTTGCAACATTAAAGAAAACCACTGCATGTCATAACGGTCATAAGATCGGGCATTGGACGTGCGAGTGTAGGTCCAATCCAGCTAATCAGACTCAAGGGGAGGAAGTGGAACAGGTACCTGAGGTCGCTAATATGGTGATGGGACCCAGAACTATACAAGGGGGAACACTAGGTCCGCAAGTGCGAGTTCCCCAGCCACCGAGGAATCCACAGGGAGGTCAAACATATCAGCAGATGCTCCTTATTGAGGACTCTGACAATCTTGATCCAGATCCTGTACCCTTGGCGCAGTTTTGGAGGTAGACCAGAGAGGGTAGTATGTAGAGGCGGACGTTCACGGTCATCCCATCACCTGTTTGGTTGATACCGGTGCTACCCGGTCTACTATGAGATCTGCAGCAGTTCCTAACCTACCCCTTTAGGGACAATCAATCCAGGTAAAATGGTAATCAAGGTCACACAGCTGAACACTGGATGAAGTGTGAAAGACAGTGGAAAACTACCTAGGAGAGGTGTTGGTTGAGGTGAGGTGATCCGTGGGCATGTATTACATATTTGCAATTTGTATTAGGGACAGTACCCCAAGGGAGGGGAGGCAGTGAGTATCAGGGAGGTAGAAGGAGACAGGATGAGTTAGGAGAAGGGGTTAAGGAATCGATCTGAAAAAGCATCTTAGAACGAGTTCTGTAGCTTTGGCTACTTAACCCAAAATGGTGAATATACTTCTTAGGAAGTCTACATGAGCTGACACCTCTACTGATCTTGCCAGGGAAATGATAAGTAGGGATGTCACTTTAGAGACAGAGTAGGGATAGCCTAATGCTTTTCACTTTTCAGCCACAGATGAAGTCTGACTTAAATATTGGAGCAGTCCTTGCTTGTGTCTTATTTTTGGAACTTTTCATCCTTTACATGATCCATCTGATTAAGCTCACTCATAGATAAGGTTTTGTATTAGTTCCTGTGTACTTTTACAACCTCGTCTTGAGGTGCTTGAACATTCAATAGTTTTTGGCTTTGTAATAAACCCACTAACTTGGAACTCGGAGTCTGTGATCCTTTTTGAGGCTCAGTTATTACAGATTGTTGGATTTTCCTAAAATTGGTTATTTCTCCCCTTTACACTTCTCAGCAGGTAATGAAGACCGATCGACCCATGGTTCCTAGTTAATTGTAGGTAGTGGAACCCGGCTTAATCATTGTCATGGAAATAAACTGCGCCGTTTGAAGACACACACACACACACACTCTCCTCTCTTTCTTTTTCTCTCTCACTGTATAAGAGGTAATGTTTGCAATTCTTAAAAAATATATTAAATGACATTCTTTATTCACTTTACCACACGTTTGCTGCAATTTTTAAAAAACTACATCTAAGTAAAAAAGAGAAAATGTCCAGTGGTGAACGAAAATCTTTAGAAAAGAACGTGTCCATGCAGCATCTGCAAAATATTTTATTGTGTTGTTTTACTGTTAACTAAAATTGTAATTCCAAATATATATCTTAAAATGTCCCATTACCTTGCCGGACCTGATGGAATTATATAGAAGTTTATGAGGAACAAGATTAACCAAATATGCGTATAATGAGCCTTGGGTAAATATTGTGGGCCTCATTTATGATGTTTTACCGGAGGGCAGCGCAGCAGGGCTTCCTGCTGCGCTTCTCTACGGCAAAAGAAGAGGGCAAGAATGCACCATATCTATAAGATACGGCGCATTCCTGTCCCTTTCCCCTGCGCCGGCGCACAATGGCCTGCCGTGCGCCAAAGCAGGCACTTTTGCACCATGGTGCATGGGTGCCTGTATTGCGGGGATCATTATTTTTGTACAGGAAGCAAAACCTTTCTGTACAAGAATAATCACAAGAGGCTTTTACCTCTTTCTATGTGTGCTGCAGAATACAGCACACATAGAAAAATGAAAAACGAGGAGAAAAAGATATTTCTCCTTGTTGCGCCTGGTCACCAATGGCCCAATTCACAGAATTGGGCTGTTTGCTTCCACAAAAAAGTTTTTTCCTATGTACAAAACCATAACCTATTACCGAATCGCTAAATGGGTTAGCGATTCGATATTCGGAAGAGGTGTCTCTTCCTAGTGTTTTGCGAATGAAATGCGGTCGCAAAAGATCCGTTTTTAAACCAATTTCAATTTGGTGCTAATGCAATCGCAAAGGGAAAGGGATACCTAAGGGACCCATTTCCCTTTGTGAATGCATGCAAAAATGTTTTTTAAGAACAGGAAGTGGTCCCACAGACCACTGCCTACACTTAAAAAATGAAAATAATACTTTGCATGTTATGTTTGAAGCGCAAAGGACACCCTCCCTTTGTTTTTTTAGCGATTCCCAATGGGTCGCAAATTGTGACCTACCTCCTGAATATTAGTGAGGTAGGCCATTGGCATCCCACTGGGAATCGCAAGCAGTGTTAAACACACTGTAGTACGTAGCTGGTTTACGATTTCATAATTCGTTATCGGGAAATCACAAATTCAAAGCTACGTACATGTGGCCGCCAGTTATTTAGTAGGTAATGTTAGTCTTCGAAAGCCTGCCTAATGTGAACAGTGTGTTAGTGTTTATCTATAGAGTTATGATATTTATGTATAGCAATCCACAGTTACATCAAATTGAATGGTAATAAACATAATAAACATTTCAATATGCCCCTCTAAAGTGCTCAAAATTGTAATCGCAGGGTGCAAAGGTGAGAAATAGTGAGGTAGTGTGTACCACAGCTTCAGGAGATCAAGAGAGCCTAAAGCAAATAATCAGAATGAATGTTTTCTTAAACTACAAGCATTTGGAATGAATCATTGAATATCAGGTATGCTTGTTTAGAACGCCAACAGTTTTCTAACCTTGTAGCATAAATTATAACTCATCATCAGGACCAGGGATCTAGCACAGTACACATATGTGGTATTGTGTGGTGGAGGTTGTGGGGGGTGGAGAGGGCAGTGAGGCACTGTGACTGCGGGATAGATCAAGTAATCTGTTTCAATTCATGCTTGTAATAAGAGTACCTGAGGAGTAAATTGGCACACAGGTTTTTAGCAAACCCGGCAGTGCAACTGTGTCTGCTCTCTCCTCATACATCTGAGTATGAGTTGGAGCGTGGTATTTCATTTAAGGATGGCATCATGTGCCAAGCAGGCGATGATCTAACTTGATAAAAAGGGTACTCAGTCGTCACACGCAGGTTCTTTGGGTGGCGGAGGCGCCAGTGCGACTGTCACTGATTAAGCAGCAGACAGAATTGTGACTACATAAAACCTCCCCCAAAATTGCATCTAATGATTAAATAAAAAATAAGCAAAGTTTGAAATACATGTTAAATAATTTCACATTATATTGCAAGATATTCCACCAAGGAGTACATAAGGTAGCTATAGTGCTTCTAGTGCAAAATATGAAAAAAACTGTATATGAAGAAAGCCTCCTGGTTGAACAGCAACAAGACAAGATTTAAACAAGAGATAAAAGCGGAAATTTTAGCTTACGTGACATTGTAGTCCTCCAGAGCATCATTAATATTGCTTTAATAGACACTTAAAAAAGTTGAAAACTCTGTAGCGAAACATTTAATTCAGAGGTGCATAAAAGACACTGAAGGATGGTTAAGACTTGAGGCCAGATGTACGACCCTTTTTAGCAGTTGCAAACGGAAAGTTGGTCTGTTTGCGAACACTAAAAAGGGTTCTGGTATGAACAAACCCTATTCTGCGAGTCAGTAACCTAGTACCGACTCGCAAAATAGGGTTTGCAAATCGCTCTTAGGAAGGGGCGTGCCAAGGGCATCCCTTCCAAATAGCGAGTCGCACTGGTATGTACCATTGTTTTGCGACTGCAAATGCAGTTACCACCTACTTCAAGTAGGTGGTAAGCCAGTCCCCAGGGGATGCCTTCCCCTTTGAGTTGGGCAGCAAAAATATTATTTAGGAGCACAGGGCACTGCTTACTGTTAAAAAAATGAAACTGAAATGCTTCACTTTTCTTTTTAGGTTTTGCCTAGCCAATGCGTACGAAGTACGCATGCGCTAGCAAAACCTCTTGAGATGTATATGTGATCGATGACCCGCCTCTGTCTCTCATTGGCTAGCTCCATAAATGGAGGCTAGCCATTGGGAGACAGAGGCTGTCAATCGCGCTTTCTCGGGGAAAACGCGATTCGGGGGCGTTTCGCGGGCTTTTTTTAAGCCCCGCCCCTTTGTCCCCGGCCGCGCTGTGATTGGCTGCCGGCCCGGGACACCCCCGTGACGTCATTTCCCGGGCCGCCCTGTGTTTGGCTGGCCGACCCGGGACCTGACTTGTTTTATAATTGCGAAAGAAAATAAATTATCTTTGAAAACATACTAGTTGTCGATCCAGTGTGGATATTTAAGTTAAGGAAAAACACATCGCCATTGAAATACTCCTAGCCTGGTAAGGTGTTAGCTTTTTAGTGTGGCACCTCTTGCAATTAAATAATTTGCACTAAACTAGTGTGCCCTCCACATCGCGGAAGTAATCAAATGTGTCCAATTCGTAGTAGGTGCAACCGCGAGGCAGTCAACGCGTTGCCCGGGCAACAGCCGAAGCGACGCTGTATAGCACGCCTCCGCGTGGTAAGTCTACACTCTCTTCCGGATAGGCCGGCGGATTCTGACCAATTGCGTAGGGCGTCGCGGAGACTGGCATCACTTTATGCAAATTTAGTTTAAAAAAGACGGCGGGAGTTCTGAGTTTCGCGCGAGCAGCTTTGGCGCCGCGCGCTGGAATCGGCTTCTCCATTCATTGTCCGCTTCCTGGAGAGCCATTTTCCTGCCGCGGCGCAGAACAGAGGCCGCCGCCCGCTCTCGCAATCCGCTGCCATCCGCCCGCCGCAGGCTCCAAAACCCATAGGGAAGCGGCCTCCTCGACCCCCTGACGCTCAGCTTCTCATAGCTGACCCCATTTCTTATCGGGGAGTGCTCCCTTTGCTCAAAAAAGGGTAACGGAGCGACGCAGCGAGATGCGGAAGGGTGTGGCCCCGGGGACCCCAGCCCTCCCACCCCGCTATTGCTGGCCGCCGGCTTTAGCCCGGCCGCCTACATCCAAATCTTGGCTTCGCCGCCGCCCAGCCCGGCCTCGCCGCCCCACGAGCAGGCTAGCCCAGCGGGTGGCCCGATGCATCCCGCCCTGCACGGATCCGGTGGCAGCAGGGGCGTCCCGCCGCAGAGCCCCAGCACGGGGCGGCCAAAGGTAAAACTCGACAAACGTAGGCCTCTGTAGACGCGCTCCGGAGCACACCTCGTACGTGTGCATGCTGACGTCATACGTGTGCATCTCTTCATGACAAGACCACTGATGTGCTCCACGCTTGTATGTGTATTGTTGCACTTGCACGTAGTGCCTGTATTTAGTTGTGTGTGCCTACACAAAAATGGTGTCTCTGTAATGTAACGGGTGCTCATATAAAGCGCTTTAAGACCTTCAGGTCGAGTTAGCGCTATATATATATTTCTTTTTTTAAATAGAGTAAATCTGCACTGACTATGAGTGCATTTATTGAATTTTCAGTTTCACCACACGTTTTGGATTCTGCGCACACTATAGAATACTTTGTTCCACCACGGAGGTTTTGGATGTTCACACTACTACAACTATAAACGTATAAGAGATATTCGTGCACTTAACTACATTACAGCCAATGCGCATATGGACTGACATGAATATGCGCGCGTGTGGAACACCATACTTGTCATTTTTGCACTTAACTTTGTTTAATCATTGGTTGCACCTCATTAATACCAGTTTCACATGTACATATAGCAATAAATAACAGAAAGGTGAGCAATGGTGTAGCTAGACCTTTGGCCACCGGTGGCGGTCCCTGTGTTTGCCACTCTTTGGTGGGCAAGAGTGGAGGGTGTCGGGAGAGGAGCAGCTGAGGAGTGTGGAGCGCCGGGACCCCCACAGCAGCCCTCTGACCTAGGGACCGCATTGCTCGTAATCTGGCTTGATCCTCCGACCCCCATGGGTTGCGGCCGGGCCTTGGAGAGGAAATGCTGCTGGGATCTTCTTGCGGCACGTCGAAGGATCCCAGGCATGTGTTGTGGGCGGGAATGGGAACAGGCGGGGAGGGGGTGCATTGATGAGTGCTGTCGTCATGCCCGAACTCTGACCCTAGATTAAACGCCTGCATGAAAAGATGATGGAGGGGTGTTGAACGTCTTGGGAAATGGATGGCAAGAATAGAGAGAGAGCCCGCCTTGAAAAGGTTCTGGAATCGCAGCATCGGTTTGTGCTTTCTCGTCTCAGTATGTTGTGATTAATGTTTACACACATTCTATGGGCATCTGCTTTTCTGCTCAGGGCGTGTGCTGTGCGACTCCGAGGCTCCTCTGTGATTTAGTCTGTTAGTAGAGGGCACTCCCATAGTATGTGTAGAGGGCTCCGGGGGCACTGCTTAGTTTTGCGAGCCCACAGAGGCTCGAGAGCAGTTTCTTCTTTCCCCCCAAGTAACCCAATTTGATTTCGAGTCCCGAGAGGCTCCCGACCGCATTTCTCATTTTGAGCCCAGGGGGGCTTGGGCCGCATTCTTTGTTAAAGAGCCCAGCGAGGCTCAAGGCTTACTCTTATTGGTTAAAGCCCTAAGAGGGCTCCGGGGGGCATTTGTAATTAGGAGCCCCGAGGCTCCAGGGCCACATCGTTGTATTGAGAGCCCAGGGAGGCTCTAGGGGGCATTCCACTTGGCCAGAGCCGCGCTTCTCCCCTGCCTGTCCATGTTATGCTGCCCTCCTGTACGTCTCCCCCAAGAGTTGCTTTCTAATCCATGTGCTCCTCGCCACCCGCTCCATGACGTTCTTTCGCCTGTTGCTTCCCCCTAACCCGACCTCCATGTTACTTTCCGCCACCCGCACCCTCTGTGTTGTTTCCCCACCCTCATCCTTTGCGATTCTTCATTCCACCTGCACACTACATGTTGTATCACCCTACACCGCTATCATGGGGTCTCCTGGCCCGCGACACAGTACCCCATCACCCAGCTCACCACTGCCATCCTCAGGAGAGTGAATGAGGCATCCGGCCTGTACCAGATGTTCGAGGTCCTAGGGGACGTGGTACTTCTGAGCCTTGTACACCTGATGTTACACAACGAGCTTCTCCCACCCAAACCTACCCATTATCTACACACTCCCTCTCAGACTTCTTGCTGTGTACAACCCTTTCCACACTCCTCTTTTATCTGCACAATCCCTCTCTCTCTCTCACTCCTACATCATCATCATCTCTCTCCCCAGTCTGTCACCTTTGAAGTCCTTTTTACACCTGTTGGTTACCTATGCGTTTCATCTCTAACAACAGTGTATAACTTGCACAGGGGCGCTCGCAGTGTGTGGGGGGCTCTGTGTGGGTGTGTGGAGGGCTCTGTGTGGGTGTGTAGGGGGCTCGCAGTGTGTGGGGGGGTTCTGTGTGGGTGCGTGGGGGGGTTCTGTGTGGGTGCGTGGGGGGGGCTCTGTGGGTGTGTGGAGGGCTCTGTGTGGGTGTGTGGGGGGCTCTGTGTGGGTGTGTGGGGGGCTCTGTGTGGGTGTGTGGAGGGCTCTGTGTGGGGGGCTCTGTGAGGGTGTGGGGGGGCTCTGAGGGTGTGTGGGGGGGCTCTGTGTGGGTGTGTGGGGGGGCTCTGTGTGGGTGTGTGGGGGAGCTCTGTGTGGGTGTGAGGGGAGGCTGTGTGTGGGGGCTCTATGTGGGTGTGTGTGGGGGCGCTGTGTGGGTGTGTGTGTGGGGGGCCCTGTGTGTGTGTGGGGCGGCTCTCTGTGGGTGTGTGGGTGCCATTTGCGAGAGATTAAGTTATTGGCATTGTAAATGACAATGCCATTTATTTATCGGATTTCAAAACGAACACATAAATAAAAAAAAAGACATTTACAATGCTAATAGCTCTAACTTTTCCAAAGGCAAAACCGTTGCATTGTAAATGCTTGTTTTAAATGCATCCTGTTTTCCTTTAACGAAAACGGGCTGCATTAAAAAACTGCTTTATTTAATAAGCAGTCACAGAAATAGTGGTCTGCTGACTCCAGCAGGCCATCATCCCTGTGAGTGCTGGCCATTCCTAATGGGTCACAAATTGTGCCCTGCCTCGTGAACATTGATGAGGCTGGCCATTTGTGTTTAAAACCCTTCTCACCTCTTACAAGCAAGCCATTATAACTAGGAAAGTGGAGTATTAAGAGGGAAGGATCACAGAGGCAGTTAACATACAGAAAGAGACGTTCATAATTCTGAAAGAAGTAAGTCAAAATTCTGAGATAAAATCTACGGTCGCACTCATCGACTGTAACGTCTTACAGGCATTCTTTCTTTGGAAAGTTAGGGATATCATCTCAGAAATTGCAAACACCTCGACCAACCAGGGCTCTTTTTTCCAGACCCTGTCCTCCCCCCCCCGGTACTCAACTCACAAACTTCCCTAAAATAGAATTAGCCTCTCTGACTCTACTAATGAATCGGGCTCCCCGGCAGACCCCTGCCCTGTGAGCATTTTCCAAATGGCCCTTCCAGGGCTGGAAAAACAGATTCTTAAGCTGCTGAACAACTCTCTGGACACCAGCTACTTACCTGTCAACCTAAAAGAAGCCAGGGTCAGCACCCTGCTAAAGAAGCCAGATGCTGATGCTTCCACTCTTAAGAATTATAGCCCTATCTTGCAGCTCCCCATCTTGGCAAAAGTGATAGAACAACATGTACTGAGGACACTTTCGACCTATTTGGTGGACCACCAGCTACTCCAAGCACGACAGGCGGGTTTCGGAGCCCATTATAGTACTGAGCTAGTGATGCTGTCAGTACTTGACGAGCTCAGAATTATGGCTGACAACAAAAAACAAGTGCCCTGATTTTATTAGATCTATCAGCGGCATTCAATAGAGTCAGCCACAAAAAGCTGCTGTCCCGTCTTTCTGACATGGGCATCAGCAGGCTAGCATATCAATCGCTAGAGTCATTTCTATCAGACCGGACTCAGAGGGTTCAGTTGGGTGAGCTTGCATCGGCTTAGGGCAGTCTTACCTGCAGCGTACCCCAGGGCTCCGCATTGTCCCCGCTCCTCTTTAACATATACCTGCAACACCTGGTGGAGACCCTGGCTCACATGGATTGCCGGGTCTTCAATTATTGAGATGATACCCAACTCCTCATCCGGATTAACAACTCTAGTCAGGCCCAGGAATCGGCACAAAATCTATTCCGATTGATAGTGAATTGGATGACAACTAATTCTCTGAAAATAAATCCTGACAAGACTGAAGTGCTCGTCATTCCCACAAAAAGCAGCCCTTGGTGTGACCTTTTTTGGCCACCAGAACTGGGCGCTACCCCCACACCAGCGCCGGTCATAAAAAGCCTGGGTATAAAAATTGATTCAGAGTTGTCCATGCCCAGCCAGGTCACCACGGTGGTGGGAACCTGATTAGGGTTTATGAGGCAGTTGCGGTATACTTGCCCCTCTTCTTTCAACATCCTCACTACAGGCGATTGTATCCACCACTGTCGTTTCTATGCTGGATTATGGGAATGCCCTATATATTGGTCTCCCCCAGATACTTATCAAGAGACTACAGGTAGTGCAGAATGACGCAACCAGGCTCATTTTCAGACTTCCCAGAAGGATCCATGCTACCCCTCTTTTGCACAATTTGCATTGGCTCCCCATTAAACAGAGAGATCAACTCAAAGGCTTTTGTATTGCCCACAAAGCAATCTACGGCCAAGCTACAGTGCACATATAAGAACGCCTTGAGAACTATATTCCAGGCCAGACACTGCGATCATCTGAGGCCTGCCGCCTAGTCCTTCCCAGATACACCACCAAATCCAAAGGGAGCAGGGCGTTTTCTGTCATGCTCTCACAAATTTGGAACAATCTATCTGAGCACTTATTCAGGGAACCGGTCCTCCTTACCTTAAGGAAACAACTTATAATGCTTCTATTTAGGGAGGCGTTAGCTACAGTGAAATCTACTGCCTTGTGTTACCAGTTGCCGTCAGTGATCCTGGCCACTCTCTTTGAAAGCGCTTAGAGACCTGAAGGTGATTTTGCGTATACAAACGACATTTAACATAACATAACCCCATTGGGAATCAGTAAATGTGTCTGGGACACATTAATACATTCCGTTTTGCAAGTTGCCAACTGCGAGTCGCAAAAATTCCCAATTTGCGTGCCGCAAAACGGAATGGGCGTACATCTGGCCTGAGAGAATAGATAATTGCAAACATATAGGCCTCAACCAAATATGCAGACATAATAAAGCATGGCAGACAAACAGAACTTGGTTAAGATTGTGAGGGCCATTTTTACACAAATTACAGACTATCGAGGTTCCAGACCATTTGGCCAAGAGGGGATTTAACTGGCGCAAATCCTGTCTTAGGAGGAGTCAAAAGTGTCTCAATCCATGGGGCAAATTCCTAAAGATGTAAGACCTGCGCTCTCTTTATCAAATAGGAGTCTACAGAGGAATGACACCCCTTTTTTTAGTACAAGCCTCCTTATCTGGGTGAAAGGTCAGGGCCCAAGTAGCTTTTTTCAGACTAGCTTTTAGTTGCTCTGTTAAGGTAAGGATCAACGATGGATCAAGTTATAGCAAATCAGCCGCAACCACAACATTTCTATAAATTAGGAAATTATTTTTTAAGCCATCCAAAATTTCTTTCTCTATACAAAACCTTGTCGAGCCATTGTCCTTCTTCTCAAGGCACCCCACCCAGCGTCCCACCCCTGCCAGACCCTGGACAAAGGCACCTCTCAGACCAAATTCTAGCCTTAAAGTCACCACAGGGAAGGCTGTACTAACTGAGGTTATGCTTCTAAGGACACGGCCTTCCATCATACTCAGAAAATCCAATTTAGGTACATCAATCGATTCAAATCCATACAACAAAGAGACAGGAATTTTGGCTTGCTAAACCTCTATTACAAGTGAGAAATGTCTTCTCCTAGTGGCCCTATAAGAGGCACCCAAACATTTTGCCTGAGAATTGGCTTTCCACAGGGGCTTTTTTACTTAAATTTCCACACATTATCTTCCCCAAAAATGTTTAAGATTTCACAATTACTAACTTTTGGGCCCCTAGTAGCCAAGTGAAGCTTCCTTATTTTGACCCCCTTCAAGCCACATCAGAAAAGTAGCTTTCAGACACAAAGAGAGGTAATTGGGAGGGGTACTGGGCACATCTCAGAGAGGTCACTGGGAAGGAGCGTGGGAACATCTCCGGTTGGAGATGGGGGCTGATAAAAAGGATCACTAATAGAGGGGCTGAGGCCCTGGGGTAACATTTTGATACATGTAGCTGTGACTGCCAGCCAGGTGTGAATCTCTCGTCACTTCCATGGCCTGTGTTGGAGGTCTATCAGATTTGTAGTCGGTTCTTCTGGAGGAAGATAAAACAGAGAAGAAGGCACTTCAAAAGGAAGCAGACCCCCAACATAAACTTCAAGATTCTGACTCCATATTACATTTGGTGTCTGGAAATGGACTATAAAGAAGGGGAACTTTAGACCCTAAAAAATTGTCAACCATCAAGCAGCCAGCCGGGCTGTGTGAGGAGGAGAGGTTATGCAAGATTTCTGCCTGTGACCAGGACTGGGGGCCAAGGCCTGCTAGTCTCCAAGCAATCCAAGACCACTTGGTCTGGAACCTGGAGCATCAGTGCCGACCTGCTTTCTAAGACCAGTGTGCACTGTGAGGAAGAGGAGAGCGCTGAAAGGAGTGAGGCACAGTGGAAAAATCCTGGTGAGTGGATTCCTAAAGTATTGTGTGAGGAAATGGCTGCTGCACCAGTCAAGTATTTTACCTGCATGCAGAGAAAAGTCGGTGACCCCTGTATGCCAGGGGAGGGCTGCCATAAAGTGAGCAGAAGACTATTACTGAACCAACCGGGTCATCGTATGTGTATAGTGTTCAATTGGTAACCCTATATGCGAGGCAAGATTGCTGCCATGCCTATTGGGCCATAGCCGGTGTGCGTTAATAAATCAGCAAACCCTGTATGCCAGGTGAGGTTGTTGTAAAGATTGCTTCCGTGCCAATCAGGCCATTACCCTGTGCAGAAGAGGTGTGGTCATCCTGTATGCCAGGATGACAGCTTATGTTACATCTGTTAGTTGGGAGCAGATGCAGCGGAGAGCTGGACCTAGGAAGCCAATGCTGTGTAGCCATCTAGTGAGGATGGGGCACGAGACATTGTCAAATACTGCAAAAAGGTCGAGGATTATGAAGGCCACCATTTCTCTTCTATCTAGGATTATGAAGATGTTTTCTGTGGCAGGGATGAGTGGTGTTTCAGTGCCTCAGTTGGGTCTGAAACTGGGCTGCATCGTGTCAAGGAGCTAATGGTTGCTGAGGTGATCCATGAGGCGTGGGTTGATGAGCGTCTTTAAGTCCTTGGCCTGGTATGGTAGGAGGGAGATAGGTCTGAAGTTGGCAAGCATAGCTGGCTATGCAGATGGTTTCTTGAGCAAGGGATTTAAGGTGGCTTGTTTCCAAGTGACTGGAAAAGTGGCTGAGTTGCTGGAGGTGTTGAGGATGGGTGTTGGTGATTCTCTGATCGGTAGGAGTCCTTTGGTGAAGGTGTGGTGAGGCAGGTGTCAGATGGGGAAGCGAGTGGATGGACTTGATGGCTGCAGTAGTTTAGTCAGGGGTGATGGTGGGCCACGTGGTCAGAGTTTGTTCTTAGGTCACAATGGGAAGTTGAGGGAGACAGGGTCTGGTTTAGAATCAAAGTTGCTGTATGTGGAGGTTATATTAATACAGAATAATTTTGAGAGTTTGTTGCAGAGGCCTTGGGAGGTAGTGATGTTGCTGGAGGTGTAGTGAAATCTGTGATGATGGTGAAGATTTCCTTTCTGCTGTTTGTGCTTGTGGCAATGTGTTCTGCAGGAATTGTGTGACTGGTCTTCCAGGTCTGTTAGTGGTAGCACCTTAGGGGAGATTTGAAGATCCTTTTGTCTGTGGTGTCTTAGCTTGTTCTCCAATTGTGCTTCAGTTACTTGCAGTGGCATTTTGTTAGCTGGAGTTCTTATGTGTACCAACAGGCCTGTAGTCAGGCCCTTGACGTTATGCTTGAGACATGTTAGAGTGTCGGCACATGTGGTGATCCAGATGCTGTAGTGCTTCATGGCTGTCAGGAAGCTGTTTTTGTGCTTAGGCTGGTGCTTGGCAAGGGTGTAGGCCCAGTGTTCGTCTGTGATGTTTTTCCAGGTGTGGTGAGCACGTCTGGTGGTGTTGGGTTTGTGGTGGTGTGAGACTGGAATGTTGAAACTGCCAAGGGCGTGCCCTGTCCAGGTCATTGGTGATGACTTGTCAGCTGTGATGTTGCTGAAGGAGGTGAAGATGGGGTCCAGTAGAGGTTTCCTTGGGGAATGAGGGCGTTGGAGTTAATGATGAGGGGGCGATGAAGACCATGATGGCACTGGCGATGTTGGTGGTGGGTCACGAAGGTTCCACACAGGGTGCAAGCTGGCTGTGATGCGTAACTTGAACGTGAGGTGTTCCATATGATTGGTGAGGGTATCCATGGAGATGGTGCAGCAGATGGTGTCTTTGAATATGATGGCGACTCCACTTCCAGGCTTATGCTGATGGTCTTTCCTGCTGATCTTGTAGCCAATGGGAATGGCAGCAGCGATGTCCGAAGCCAAGGTAGGGTTCAAACCATGTCTTTGTAACGAAGAGCAATCAGGAGGTTGGTGGGGTTTAGAGGGGTGCGGGAGGCTGTAGTGTGGGGAGGCGGGAAACAAAGAAGCACTGGGGAGAAAAAGGGTAGGAAATGAGGGCACAGAGATATGGTAGAAACAGAAGAAGAGGCAGAACAAACAAAACCAGAGGAAGGAGTCCCACCAGGAGGCACAAAAAAGACAAACAATGGGCAAAAACCCACAAAAACAATCACAAATAAGGGCACAAAAGACAGGTACGAGATAGAAAACAATGGGTGGAGACACAAGAGTCCTGGTTTCCTGCGCATAGTTCTATGCATGAGCAGAATCTCTGCAACAACACAAAGAGAGCAAAAGAGACCAAAACAAAGGGCTTACACAACAGAAGGCAAAAGAGAGAGCAAGAAGTCCGAAAGAGAGACAGAGCCAGTGAGAGGGAGAGAGACAGAGAGCTAGAGGCAGAGGTGGAGCAGTACGGTTTGAGCCCAGGTGCTGCACTTCCTACTTCCCAGGTGGCGAGCCCCTTCAGTGTGGTTGGCACTTGTAAACTAATTATTTCTCTTCTGTAAATTGCATTTGGTGTCTGTGCAATGTTTTAGTTGTTCTATGCTTTCTTTTCTGACCGTGCTCAAAGTCTCCTTTTTGTTTTGCTTTCTAGTCTGTTTTTATGGTTTAAACCAGACCTTCAGCCCACCACCTCTACTACTCAGACGGAAATCCAAAACCTCAAGCCCAGGACTCAGGACAACAACTGCATCAGCGTTTTGCCATGCTCCATGGAAGGACCCTTTACCTGCCACCACTGCCACTTCTCCCGCAACGTAAGAACCCTCACAACCTCCAATCAGCTACAAGCACCCCACCAGAGACAACAGCTCCACTGCGCACTACTCAATATCTGATCCCTCTGCAAGCAAGCCACAGAAATCTGGGACACCATAAACACCCTTGCCCGATGTGATGTTCATCACCGAGACCTAGCTCACCCCTGCATGCGCACCCGACATTGCCACTGCTACACTTCCCAGATACACGATGATCTACCGTGACCACCTCAACAGACCCAGAGGAGGCAGTGCCATCATCCACAAGGACTCTCTCAACTGCATCGCCCTGGATGACAACACAACTCCAAACATGGAACACCTAAACTTCCAGATAAAACACAACGCCAAAACAACCATCAGTTGTACCCTTGCCTACAGAACGCGAGGTCCCCTCCCCAGCTTCTGCAACACCATACCGGACTTCATCACCCACCCCCGGGCTATATACTCCATCCACTACATCTTCCAGGGAGATCTGAACTTCCACCTCAAGGACCCCAAGGACACCAACTCCACAACTGTTCTGGAAAACATGAACATCATCGGCCTCTCTCAACTGGTCGCCTACTCCACGCACATTGCAGGACACACCATGGACCTCATTTTCTCCACCAACCACCACGCCAAGTTCTCCCACACCACCGAACTGCCCTGGACAGACCACAACATTGTTGATTTCGCAATCAATGACCCACTGGAATTCCCGACGAGACACCCTTCTCTCCCCTGGTGCAACTGGAGCAAAGTCACTGAACCCCACCTGACAGCTGCCCTCAAGGAAGCAAGACCAGTCCCCAAGGACTCCCTCAAAATCAAGGTACAGAACTTCTCCAACTTGATCTCTTCAGCCGCTGGCACCATTGCCCCCGGAAAAACTCCACCAGCATTAGACCTGCCATCCAAGCAAACTGGTGCACCCCAGAACTCCTGACACTGAAGCGCCACTGCAAGAAACTGGAGAGACACTGGCGCTCCAACAAGACCCCGCCAACCTTGACTTCATTAAATCCTACCTCAAGAGCTCCCACCACTTGCTCAGAGAAACCAAGAAAGAAGCTCTCAACGCCCGCATCGAGGCAAGCACCAACCACAACAAGGAACTTTTCTGCATCGTCCAAGAATATTCCTGCCTGTCCAAGACCGAGAACACGATTCACCATTCACAAACCCTCTACAACAGCCTAGCAGACTATTTTCACTGCAAGATCTCTGACATCTACAGCAACTTCAACCCCCAACCTACTGCCCTCAACCACTTCTTCACCCTAAACAACACCTCCCACCCCCACCGAATCGCCGACAGGAAGCAGCTCTCGACTGAAGTCACCGCCTCCATCATGAACTCCATTCACTCCGGGGCTCACTCGGACCTTTGCCCCATCACATCTGCAACCTGGGAAGAGAAGCAATTAGAGACCCCCTCACAGTACTCCTCAACACCTCCATCACCACAGCCACCGTCCTGTATGCTTGGAAGAACGCCAAAGTGAAAACCCTCCTGAAAAACCCTCAGCCAACCCCAACAGACAAAAAACCGACTGACCCATCTTGCTCCTCCCCTTTCCCAGTCCTGTAGAAAGCCATCAATGGCCAGCTCACGGAGTAACTCGATGAAAATCACCTACTCAACCCCTCCCAATCAAGCTCCAGGCCCTACCACAGCACCAAAAACGGCCTAATCGTCGAAACGGATGACATCCGATGCCTCCTCGACCTAGGCAGATTGCCCGTCCTCATCCTACTCAACCTTCTGCCAGCCTTTGACACTGTCTCCTACCATATCCTCATTACCAGAATACACCACATAGGCATCCAGGGCAAGGCCCTTGACTGGACCTTCCCCTTCCTCTCTGGCCAAACTCAGAGGATCCACCTTCCTCCCATCTCCTCTGCACCCAAGGACATCATATACTTCATCGCTCAGGGCTCTTCTCTCAGGACCACCCTCTTCAACACCTACATGACACATCTGGCAAACATCGCCTGCACTCACGGACTCAACATCAGCTTCTCCTAGCTCGTCCTATCCCTCACCGCACCATGACCAATGTCGCCACCTGGATGAACCAACTGCCTGAAACTCAACTTGGACAACACAGAGGTCATCAACTTTGGAAGCAAACACTACCCCTGGAACGATACCTGGTGGCCCTCCGTACCTGGCCCCACACCCACCAACCACGCACGCAACTCCCATCCCACCATGAAGCAACAGATCAATGCAGTCTCCTCTGCCTGCCTCAACACCCTCCGCTTGCTCCGCCAGATCTTCTGATGGATCCCCATCTCAACCAGGAAGATAGTTACCCAAGCCCTCATCTCCAGCCGATTCGACTATGGCAATGCACTCCATGCCTGAACCACCAAACAGCTCCTGAACCACCGCCAAACAATCCAGAACTCAGCAGCTAGACTTATACTCAACCTCCCCAAAAGATCCATCCTCACCGCACTTCAGAGCCCTCTGCTGGCTCCCAGTCCAGAAAAGATGTCTCTCCAAGCTCCCCACATATTCCTATAAAGCCCTCCACAGAACCAGATCCACCTACAGCACAACCGCTGCCTGACTTTCCACCAACCGGCCAGAGAGTTCCGCTTCTCCACCCTCGCCTTGGGCCACATTCCCTGCATCCACGGCAGCTGCTGTGGAGGTTGCTGCTTCTCCTACCTCACCGCTAAGTCCTGGAATGACCTACCCCTCCACCTTCACACCTCCCCTCAAGACTTGGCTCTTCTGCCATCACCTTTCCGAGTGAGGCCCACACACCCACCCAGCACCTGGCAAACCCCCGGGTGAAAAGCTGTGCTCTACAAGACTTTGTGATTTATTGAAGTAGAGAGAGAAAAAATATATATAGAGAGAGTGTAGACATGACGTGGTACCACTGCCTGCTTTTAAAAACATTTTCTCTGCCAATCACAAAGGATAAGGGGTCCTGTGGGGACCCCTTCCTGTTTGCATCTGGCTCACCCCCAATTTTAAATTAGTGCCAAATGTGATTCTTTTGCAACCACATTTGCAGTCGCAAAATAATCTTACATCCCCTTGTGACTTGCTATTAGGATGGGACGCCCCTTACTAATAGTGACTCGCAAAGTCTATTTTGCGAGTTGGTAACAGGTTACAGACTCTCAAAATAGGTTTGGTACATGCTACAACCCTTTTTAGAGATCACAAACAGGCTGATTTCCCATTTGCAACTGTTAAAAACGGTCATACATCTGGTCCAAGGTTTTACTTTTATAGAGTATATTTGTAAAGAATTAAAGATGGCCTACTTTTGTCCTCTCTTCAGTGTTATCTTTATTTACACTATAATGCTGTGTATTACAGAAAAGTCTAATGGAGAACAAGTCTCCTCCTGAAAATGGTTTGGCATTCCTATGTAGAATTTTTTCTGACTCTAGGGGTAAAACATATATTGATAATGCTTTCATAGATCTGCCAAGTGTGGTTCTAAATGGATAAATAAGACCTCAGCTAGACCAGGCCTTATCAAAGTTCCATTTTCATCTTACTTTTCAATCGGTTTTTGACAGCTTTGATATGATGCTACCTCTGATCTCCCATACATGTGATGCATGTAGTCACTCGTGTCTTACCTTTTGGTTTTTGTAGTAAGGATCAAGATCCTCCAAGGGCACCCCAATAACAGATGATGGAGGGTCGCCATAAATGAGAGGAAGGTTTTTTCCAGCTTCCAAGCCATTGTTGGGCTTTGGGAGGTGTTCTTCAAGCACTTCAATTTGTTTTGCCTTCCGGACTAGGTCGTCCGCAATCCTCTTTTCTATCGCAGCAAGAGATTCGCGAGTGAATGGTTTGAGACTATCAGGACCCAGAGGAAGAATTTGGGGTGCCATCTTCTCATTCTGCACTTCAAAAGTATATGCCTTGCCTCTTGTGCCAGTGAGGTAATGTCTGAAAACACAAAGACATATGTAAGTAACTTTTATATATACCTCAGTCATTTGTCATTTTGTCGTGCTCAGACATTGACTACACGAGTGTGAGATAACTGGCACAAAACATAATTGACTGGATTCGCTGGGTCATAATATACAGTTTTTAAAGCAAGGTGTCTGTACTTCTATTTTGAATAACCTTAAAAAAATCAGGTGCAAGAAACCATTTAAATTGAAATGAGTAGACAGGTACATTTGAAGTTTCCGATGCAAAAGAGCAAAAGAATATCATCCCCTCAAACACTCGAAAATACAACAACAATACAACACAAACCTCAGTGTGACAAACCAAACAATCTTCTTATTGAAAATCACAGATACATGGAGTTGATGTGGTTGGCTGAATTTGAACCATGACAAAGGGCAGAATTGGATTAGATGGTGGCAGCCATCTTTGATATCAGTAAGATATATGCTGAAGAAAGGAAGTAGGCTATGAGCAGCTTACTAAATATCAGGGCTAAAGAGCCTGATTAGTCCAACTAGGAGAGTCAACAGATTGTGAATAATATTCTGGTAAGCTGAAAGTTAGGCTTTTGTTTGCTTGCTCATTATGCGATGTAACCAAGAGCCTTTATGCTTTACAATAGGGTAGAACTGCAGTTTAGGAAAGTCTGAATAATTGCAGTGATTATAGATCTTTCTTGGGGCTTTGACACAATTAAACATTTGGTTGGGAGATCAATCTTTGGATGTTGATGTCCAATCTATTATTGTCTAAGGACATCTTTCTGTTTAAAATGTCCCAGAATCATGCTATAGGTGTGTTATGAAGTAAAAGTCAGAATGATTACTCACACAGATGCATACATCAATGAAATGCCTGGTTGCTGCTCTACTTTTCGGTTACTGCAGCGGGAGTTCATGAGGCACGGCGTGGTGCTCTGGGAGAGGCACAGTGGTGAATATTTTAGCACACACATTTGCTCACAGAGTCATCATGGCTTTTGGAATTATGTGATATTTTTGTCATATGATACCTCCATAATCATATTATGATTTCAGAACCAAAATAGTTCTAGCTCAGCTGGGTCAAGGTTGAAAGTTCATGGAATTTAGGTATGAGTTATTCATTGATATATATATATATATATATATATATATATATATATACATATATACATATATAGTTATAGTTAGGACCTACTTTCCATAGGAAATCCACAACATTCTAGTTGGAATAACTTTGGCGCTGGTGGGCGAATCTTTGAGAATTTCTCCAAGAAAATGGCCTGCTCCGTTCCGCTCCTTCCCTGAAAGTTTGGGGGTGATTCGTTAAGTGGGGGCCAAGAAATAAGGGGGGTCCCAAAACGTGTTTTCCCCATGCAATTTTCCATAGGGACCTTTAGCCAGGGCTACAGCCCGAACGGCTGAACGGAATTACACCAAATTTGGCAGAGTGGTAGAGTTCAGTTCGCAGATTGTGCTTTGTGTTAAATGGTGTCAATCCGTTCAGTAGTTCCTGAGAAAATCAAAAGTAAACTCATAGTGATATCTAGAGACGAAGTACTGCACGCGTACGGAAATCTGCACAATTACGAGCACGAGCTGCATGCTGAATGGATGTCAACTGTCTGTCAACACTCCAAACCAGGAAGTGTTGGCAGCCATCTTGTACCTCGGTAGCACCGAGTCACAAGAAAACTGTAAAAGAAAGTTGAAAAATAAGGAAAGGGGACAGGGTAGGAACATGTTGACCCTCTAGGCCTGCTCAGGGGGTCCCACATGGATCTTTAGGCTCAAATTTCTTTTTTTTTTTTAAATAAAAAAACGCGGGGTACGCAATGGTACTCGTACAAGGTGGAAAAGGAAAAAAAACTAGAAGTCTGTTTTATTCTTAATTAGCTCCTGCGGGGGCCAAATCCTGGGGGCAATTTTTTTCTAAAATGGGGGGTTGTTTGCTGAAAATGCTGCTGCAGCAGTTGATGTGCTTGGTGCTGTAGCAGGTGGGTTGTCTCGCAACCTCAGTGTTGCAGCTCGAGCAAAGTTGTGGGGGTGCAAGTTCTTCACGTGTCGCTCCATATTTGCTGTGCCAAAGGAGTATTTTTAAAATGGATCACCCCTTGAAAGAGTTGTTTGGCAAATTTTACAGGTTACTTTTGGAGCATTAACCTTTTTTTGCCCTTCTGGAAAAGTAAAAAACTGCCAAATTAAAGCTTCTTTCCTCTGCTTTGGAGGTTCTTCCGGAATGAAATATTCCTCTGAAGAATGGCTGGAAGATGAGTCCATTGCTGTTATTATGGTAATCGTCCTTCTATTAGACAAGATTCTCAGATGAGCTGCTTCTTCTTAGAAAGTCAAAGTAGAATGATTAAAATGGGACAGAACTTTCAACAGTTGGAATAGGAAGTGGTGACGTTCCACCGTGATTTGTGTAATTGCTTTTAAAAGTAATATACGATTGTTCAAAGTTTAAAAAAAATATTTTAATAACTACCCTATATAATGTATTCTGTTAGTATGTTCATTAAATACATAAATATATGTTTTTCAATAATTAAAAACATTTGCGTCTTTTGCGTACGGGGCGCCGTACATGACGTCACACGGAAGCTTTGATGCGACGACTAACGTGAAAGCATATTCGTAGCGTATGCTGAGAATGATTAGCAGTACAAAATATGGTGCGATCACTCTCTCACTGTCAAATCAGAGCACAGTGCGCGCTATGAGAATGGTTACAAGTGGTCACTCATTGGAGATCCGATTCAGCTGTGTGGCTTATCCACGGTATCATAATGTTACCTTTTAGCCTGTTTAAGTTTGAGGTTTGCATGAAATACTATGCTATAGGCAGATATGCATCTTTAGGCAGCGCTTATCTCCATGAAGCTTGGTTATTACCATTTACATATAAGGGCCTGAGGGAGGGAAAAGAAGTTTATCTGAATGGGGAGGATTGCACAATAGCACCAGATCACTGCTTAATTTGTAGACACATACAATTGCATGGCTCTTGTAATCAAGATGCGCCTAATTTGGCTGAGTTTTGAAAGGCACTCCGACACGTGCTATCATAACAACGTTGAGTTTACTGGCAAAGGGGAGTTATTTACTTTGAAATAATGCAGATTGTTGTGCAATGTTAGCAGGCATCGCTTACATGATTACGGTAACTGAGCGTGTGGAATGCTATAAAAAAGGTGTGTTTACTCCTCTGCATGGGAAGTTGGATGTTTCTATCTGTCCGTCGATTCTGACCTTGAAAGCAGAGTCAACCAAATGAGCCGTATAAGAGCGCCATTGTCTCAAAAAGAGGTTGCTCTTACATCTGCTTGAGAAACATTTGTCCTTCATGTAGCAAACACCCGCACAGAAGTGCATGCTTTATTAAATACAGACGTGCCCCTGCATTTTGGGGAGTTAATTCAGACTATCTTTAATGAGTCCTTGACTACGGAGTTACCTTACTTTTTTAAAGTTATAAGCAGTGGCCTTGTGACTTCTTTTCAAACTATATTTGGTGTCTTCTCGGCATTTTTCCATTAGATTTTTTCCAGCATCTTTGGTGGATTCCCCTTAATACTCACATTAGTTGCCGGTGTGCGTTTATTAATTTGTTTACTTAAAGATGGATGCACATCCTGCAGCACACAACAATATTTCTCAGCTGTTGCTGGTCCACAACCGAATGCTTAGTTATTACGGAGCGCTGCCTCTGGCTACATTAAGTGCCGCTTATGGATTATCGTTTCGATTTTCCTTTTTCACATGCGTTCAACCGCTCTTCCATTGCCTGAGCTGTGATTTCGACTGGGCCCTGGATTTGTGTCTCTGCAGTACGGTGTCTTCCAATGCAGATTATGACCAGCTGATTAGCCCCTTAGTGGTTCATGACTTGCTCTGTTCTGGCTGCGGGATTATGGCCTTAGCAGCGATACATGGAATAATGGGACATTGGAATGTTTTTGCAGCGGCGCATGACTTCTTAGCACGCAGTTACATTGAAGATGACCCGAGTTTTCCTCCGATGGTGATAGAGGCTCCGGTCATTGAGGAACATGTATGTTCATTCCCACTATTGAATTGAATGGCTAAAATGTTTTCAGATGAGAACAATGACTTCCTCTTGGAGGCTGTTGCTACATACTGTGCCTATACGCTGTTGGAATAAGAGTCTTTGATTTTTCTACCTATTCTTTATTATTTAGTTACTGCTTTCTATGAAACAGCGGATAATTTTTTTTGCAAATTTTAACTTGACTCTGCTTTTCAGGCTTGGACTCTTCGTTCGTAATTCGCCCACTTTTCTATCACGTGGGTCGATCAAGGAAGGGTGCCTTGGGGCTGAGCCTTGCACTCACACCGTCTTAAGTTAACATGGGTTTATTAGAAGCTTACACGCCATTTTTGCTTTCCTGCTCTGCTTTGCACACGACACGCACTTGCGGTATTGTTAAGAGAAGGCTGAGTATTTTGCTTCACAGGAGAATAATTTGTTATGCTACATTGGTAGACTGCCTCGCTAGTTTAGTGTGTATAGTGAGAGCATGGAACATCAAGGTTATCTTGGACACTGTGTCTGTTATTCGGAATGATCCTCGCACATTCAAGCCATAACACATATGGCGCTGTGGCCACCACTGATACAGGTGCATTTAATAATGCACTGTGCAGGCATGATTACACACAGTTGGAGAACATTCATATCCTGACAGTTTGTGCAGAACTCAATGTGATCCACCACTGCTGAGTACCAGAGGTATGGGTCCGCCCATGTTATCCTATGAGACCTTCTGTAGTTATAAACTAACGTGCTAGGTAGGGAGGGTGAAATCTAGGTATATTTTAAATCTGTTTCCCTTTAGCATTATAAGATGCTTTCTCCCTTTGTATTTTATGGAATAGTAACAATGCTGACAACCTTGTTTCTGATAATATGTTTTCTTGTATTATGTAAGGTACTGCGCATGAGATTACGGTGTTAGAAATAAACATTTCAAACTTTCACGTGTCTTTATTTACTCCTTGTTTTGGACTGGTGTAAGACTATACCAAAAGAGTGCTCTTGTTATCCACCTTACTTGAGGTAATCTAAGTCGCATGTTCTGGATTGACTGGTCATTGGTGTTTTTGCTATAGGACGAAGAACCAATGAGTCACTGATGGTTAGTCTGTTAGGGGGTTTGGGTAATAAGTTGGGTTTTCGAACCCCGTAATTCACTAAGGTCCTAAGTCTTTATGCACAGTTCTGTGTAGAAGCAGAATCCCTGCAACAGTAGTTACAACAAAAAGGCTTGATAAAGGGCTTTGAATTTGAATCAGAATATGAAATTGAAGAATAATTGATAACTCCAGCCAATAAATGGAGCAAGTGTGCAAATGTCACTGTGCCTTCGGCCGGGGTAGTTGTTACAATAAAAAGGCGCCCACTTTCAATAGGAATATGAAGTAGAAGAATAGTTGATAATCACAGCTAAGGAATGCAGCAAGTAGTTGTGTGTATGTGTGGATGATGTGTTGATTGAGTGGAAGATGAAAAAGGTGAAAAATAAGAAAGGCTGGAGACACGCAAACTACCCACTGCCTTGTCAGTGAAGTGGATCTTTGAATTTCTAGCTCATTACACAGATAGGGTGTTGGATTCTGCAGTGGGAGCAAGAGAAACGAGTACCACATCTAAGGAAGCAAGCTAGTGCACAAAGTACACACAGTGTGCGGTAGAAAGGATGCAAGAAAGGACGTAAGTGTGCAAATTACACACTGCCATTCATGGCTAGTAGTACCAAGAAGGCTGAATAAAGGGCCTGCACTTTGAATTTGAATTAAAGAAGAAGAATTGATAACCCCAGATAAGAAAGGCAGCAAGTAGGTGTGTGTATGTGTGGATGATGTGTTGATTGAGCGGAAGATTAATAAGGTGAAAAATAAGAAAGGCTGCAGACATGCAAACTTTCCACTTCTTTGTAAGGGAAGTGGGTGTTTAGTTTTCCAGTGCATATATATATATATTCACTGAAAAAAACATAGGTTTCACACACGATATAGTTAGGAATTAGCATTTAAAAAACCTTGCAAATTCACTGAAAAAACCATAGGTTTCAGCCATGTTATAGTTAGGAATTGGCATTTAAAAAACCACATCAGTGATGTCATGAGTGATGTCACTGACCATGTCATGAGTGATGTAATATGTGATGTCATCAGCAGTGCATTGTGGGTGCGCGAGTTATAGTTAGCTGAGCTAACTATAACGGGGGAATTTCAAAGGTTTTATATGAGTGAAATGTCCAGCAAACTATAACATGTGTGAAACCTATGTTTTTTTCAGTGAATATATATGTGATCAAGGCTTTGTGCCAAAACGTTATGGCGACAGCTGAATAAAGATTAACAGCATCCGAAAATTTTGGTCTTTGTCTGTGTCCGCAGGCGTGGTCGTGGGAGAACGATTGCGTGAAGGAGACGGTGGTTGTTCATATATTTACATATATATATGTATATATATCAATCAGAGTTGTTGAAGCGTGCTTTTCACCTGTAAGGGTCTAAAGGCACTGCAGGGTGACGGGGGGGGGGTTCGAGCAGCTCTGTGGTCATCCGAAGAGCCAGGTCTTGAGGTCTTTTCTGAATAGGTGCAGTGTCTGGCTTCGTCTGATGCAGAATGGGAGCTCGTTCCAGGTCTTGGCTGCGAAGTGGGATAGAGGGATCTGCCGCTCGCTCTGGCCCTGTGGATGCGGGGAACTATGGCTAGGGCTAGGTCGGTAGAGCAGAGGTTTTTCTTGGGGGGTGGAAGGAGATTCTTTCGTTGAGATATTGGGGTGCAGTATTGTGGATGGCTTTGTAGGTATGAGTGAGCTGTTTGAAGGTTATTCTTTTTTCGACGGGGAGCTAGTGGTGGTTGTGGACTTGTTGGGTGATGTGGTCATGCGTGGGATATTTAGGACGAGTCTGGCTGCAAAGTTCTGGACGGTCTGGAGTTTGCAGGGGAGAGTTTTTTTGATTCCGGCGTAAAGCACATTTCCGTAGTCCAGTTTGCTGGTGATGAGTGCGTGGGTGACGGTCTTATTGGAGTCAGGGGGGATTTGAAGGTCTTGCGGAGGGTGTTCAAGCATGTGGAGGACACTGCGTTGATCTGCCGGTTCATGGTAAGTGAAGAGTCGAGTATGATGCCGAGGTTGCGAGTGTAGTCCATAGGGGTGGGTGGGTTTCCAAGGGCGGAGGCCCACCAGGTGTTGTTCCAAGCGGAGGGGTTGGAGCAGAGAATGAGGACTTATGTATTCTCTGAGTTGAGGATCAGGCAGCTGCTGTTTATCAAGGTTGGAACATCCTTCATCCCTTCTTGGAAACTGTGCCTGGTGATGTCGGGTTGCTTGGTGAGGGAGAGGATGAGCTGGGTATTGTCGGCATGTGAGACTATCTTGAGTGCATGTTTTTTGACAATGGTTGTGTGGGGGGCCATGTAGATGGTGAAGAGTGTGGGGCTGAGGGAGGATCTTTGGGGTACTCTGCATCTGATCTCTGTAGGTTCGAAGAGGAAGAGCGGGAGTCTTGTTCTTTGTGTTCTGCCTGAGAGGAAAGTTTGAATTCAGTCTAAGGCAGTTCCCTGGATGCCGGCTTTGTGGAGTCTAGTGGCTAGTGTGAGATGGAAGAAGGTGTTGAAGGCTGTTGAGAGGTCTAGGAGGATGAGGGCTGCTGTGTGACCATGGTCGAGGAGGGAGCAGCTGCCATTGGTGGCAGCTATGAGGGCGGTCTCGGTGCTGTGGTTGATGCAGAATCCAGATTGAGAGTTGTCGTGAATGTTGTAGGTTTCTATGAAGTGCACTAAGTGTGTGTTGATGACTTTCTCTATGACTTTGGTGCCGAAGGGGAGAAGAGAGATGGGCCTGAAGTTCTTGAGGTCTGTCAGGTCTGCAGAGGGCTTCTTGAGGAGGGGTTTGACTTTGTTGCAGTTCCAGTTGTCTGGGAATGTGGCGGTCAAGAGGGAGCAGTTGATCGTTCGTTGTAGTTCAGATGCGATGGCGGTGGAGCCTTGTGGATGATGTGCTGGGGCAGGGGTCAGTGGGTACTCCGAAATGGATGCTTTTCATAGTCTTTACAGTGTTTTCTGAGGTGCGAGTGGTCCAAGTGAGGCTTGTCAGCTTGATGGCATCGGTGTTGGGTCGGCACTGTGGTCTTGGTCATCGAAGTTGTCGTAGAGCGTCTTGGTCTTGTGGTGGAAGAGAGAGCTGAGTTTGTTGTGGGGGTCTTGGGAGGGAGAGACATCATAGTTTCGCTGTTGGGTCTGGTGAATTCTTGTTTGATGTGAAAAGTTCCTTGGAGTTGTGGGAGTTGGACAGGATTCTGTCTTGGATGAAGTTTCTCTAAGTTGATTTGATGAGTTGGTGGTGTGTCATGGTTGAGGCTTTGTAGGCAGAGCGTGCTTCTGGGGGTTTGCTGGTTCTCTATGTTTTCTCGAGTCCTGGTGAACCAGGCGGCTTTTCCATTGTGTCATCTGACAGAGCTCTGGAGGGGGGTGAGAGTGTTGGCGCAGTTAGCAATCCATTGGTGGAGGTTGTTTGCTGCTGTGCTGGTATATGTCGTGGTAGGGGGAGGAGTGCAGCTGAGGGTGGTGGTGAGGTGTTCTTCGGTGGTTTTGTTCCAGGTTCTGCATGGGAGGTGTGGCGTGCACTTGTGTGCGGTGGGTTTCAAGAAGGAGAAATGGACACAGTGGTGGTCCGTCCAGAGCGGTTCCGTGGTGTGACTGAAGCAGTTTTTTCCTCCGGCGAAGATGGGAACAAGAGTGTGTCCTGCCGTGTGAGTGGGGTGGAGACAAGTTGCTTCAGTCCAATGTTGGTGAGGTTCTCTACGAGGGCGGTGTTGTTGGTATGACTGGGGTTGTCTAGGTGGAAGTTCAGGTCTCCGAGCAGTATGTAGTCCTTGGAGGCAAGAGCGTGGGAGCGATGTAGTCGGCGACAGTGTTGGTGAACAGGGAGCGGTGTCCGGGCAGTCTGTAGGCGAGTGTTCCGCGGAGCGTCGTTCTGGGGATGGGGTGGATCTGGAAGTAGATGTGTTCCAGGAGGGGCGAGGCGTTGTCCAAGTTGGTGGTTGTTAGTCGGAGGGAGATTTTGTGGATGATAGTGAGGCCTCCTCTGAGGCGGTTGAGGCAGTCTTGCCTCAGGATCTTGTATCATTCGGGATGGCAGTTGCGTTGAGTTGCATAGTTCCAGGCCACTGTGAGGAAGGTGACTTCAGGCGAGTGAGTGTTAAGGAGGTCCCAGAGTTCTACGGCATGTCTGTGCAGGGAGCGCGCGTTGAAGAGGATGCAGCTCAGGGGCTTGTGTACAATGGCATCCAGTGGGTTGGGGTGGCTGTCTGGGACCGGAGGTGGGTGAAGGTGCGGCGGCATTGTCGTCAGGAGGACAGGCCTTGAGAGTTGCTCGGTGTCAAGAGCTGGCAGTTGTTGTCTCATCCAGGGTTGAGTGCATGGAGGGTGCTGGGGTCGTAGCGGCGGGAGTTCGGGGGAACCAGGGTCCCTGGCGCTGGTCGCGGTCAGGTCACGGATGGGTGCAGATGTGAATACCATGGTCATTTTATCATGCCTAGAATGAACCCCGAGCCCCTTAACAATAATATTCCATAGGCACATTAAGTGCTGTCTCTCCAGGTATTACAGGCAGACACTTTGGGATCAAGCTCTTGAATACCATAAGTGACTAATACTTTTCAAGCCATTGATCCCCAGTTCTCTTGTGACATTGTTTCAAAAGCACTTCCCTTTCTGCAGTGGATAGTGAATCATATCCCTTAAATGTTTAGCCTTCACCAGACAACGTTGTCAACTATGTTGAAAGTCTTGAAGTCATCCAGTGTCAAAACTTTGCCTGGTACCATGTACCCACATGGCATGAAGCCAATGGACTTTAGAAAGATCCAAGCCTTGTAATCACACGAAGAGCGTGACCAGAAACCGGTTCCAAGGGGAGGATTGTCCATTGAGAGACACGGCTCACAGCAAAAGAAAGGTCTATAGTACTAAATAACTACTCAAGGCCTCATTTATGAGGCCGTTTGCGCCGCCGAAATATCACTTTTTGTGACGTTCCGTGGCGCAGGAGCATGCTCCATATTTACCAGGCAGCACTAAGCCTCCTCTTGGCTTAATGCTGCCTCGTAAATATTGTTCCCTTTAATGCAGCTTTCTGCATTAAAGCGACGTGCAATTGGTGTTGCTGGGGGCGTTCCCAGCAACATCCATGGTATTTAGACACTGCCCCAGACTTACGAGAAACCTTAACTCTGAGGCAGCGCCAAGCACATATGCCTTTCCAGGGGAGGCCTAAGAGAGGCACAACGAGGAGAAATATCTGTATTTTTCCTAATGTTTCCTTTTTCTATGTGTGCAGCACACGCAGAAATCTGCAGCACACATAGAAAGAGGAAAAAGGCTCTTGCGATTGTTTTTGTGCAGCAAGGTTTCTCTTTCTGCACAAAAATAATAATTCCTGCAAAGCAGGCACCCTTGCACCATGATGCAAAGGTGCCTGCATTAGCGCACGGCAGCCCATTTCACGCCGGTGTAGGGAAAAAGGACAGGAAGGCACTGTATCTATCATTTACGGTGCATTCCTGCCCTTTTCTTTTGCCGAAAGGCAGCGCAACAGGAAAACCTGCGGTGCTGCCCTGCGGCAAAACCTCATAAATGAGGCCCTCAGTCTTAAAAATAATCTTGAAGTTTGTCAACCCTGTATAAAGAATCATTATGTTACCATGGGAAATGTCAAGAATGTACCCTTAAAGCAACTGTCTTTTCCACTCAAACCAGGCTGCCATCTAGTTATTCTTTTCATCTCCAGATATAGTAAGTTTAATCAGTCATGACACTACTGTTCACGACATCAAACTAATGATGTGCCAAACAATTGTCAGGTCCAACCCAAAAGCACCCATATTTAATAAAGTTTAAGGTTAGTTAAGCACGTTGACTTCATCTGAATTATTACTGTGAAAACATAGCATGCATGTGCCCTTTAATAAATTATTAGTGTAGCTGGTTTGCATTCTTCTTGTTCTTATGAAATCACTAAGGAGGGGTTCGAAAGTATTGTTCACACTGTACATTGTATTAATTTGTGATATTGTGCAGTGCCATGTGTCAAATATTTATGTCCCATATGTACAAAAGTCCTTTTCCTTTTTAAAGTAAAATCAGTAACTGGACATTCGTCTGTTGTTAAGGGCTAATAAGTTATGAGTTTCGATTCTTAGACTGGTCTGCCTTAATATCCTCAGATGCAAGTGCTAAAATACATACATGGCACCCTTTTTGATGGTCTGTTCTACCAAAGCTCGAGGACACCAGAGAAAAAAAGTCCACCACTGATACAACTGGAGCTCTGGCAACCCTTAATGGAAATTTGCAGCTATTATAAACTTTGCAGTTTGAGGAAACCCCCTCCGTCAGGAATCTTTTTGAAAAAGTGAGTTTGGCTAAAGGAGTGAGACCCAGGGTTCGTAAAAAAAAAATTTGTTCAAACACTTCACATGATTCAGACAATGAATGCTTGACACTATTGAAATGGAAAATAATGTAAAGAAGTGACTCAAAGACATTTGTTTGTTATTTTTAGTTCAGGTTTAGAACAGGCTCATGTCTGTTACGCCGTTGTAACAAACTCACTGCAGTACAACATACTTATGCCTACAAACTCTCTTGTACAGACCTTGTTTCCTCGCTTGACTCGTATATGGTAGTGAGGCATTATTAGTGGTGGGGAAACAATTGCATTTGATCAGTAGTGAAACACATAATACTAATGTTTAATTATTATGTTGCAGATAATGAACTATGCGAATTTAGGATTACTCAAATTCACAGATGTAATTTCTAATCTGCTAAATGTAGTTATAGAAACATATTAAAGCCCAGCTGATTCTACCTGGGGGGTTCTAAAGCATATTACTTTATTTTAGCTCTGGGAAATTGCAGAGTTGTTATCAGTCTCAAGGATGGTAATACAGCGATTATTAAAGGGTATATCCCGTGGCATATTAGAATTAGTGGATTGTTAATCTTGTTGACTAGTATTCTCTTGACGCAGGGCCTCCACAACAGAGATAGAGGCCAGAAGGCATTGTATGCAAGGTGGAGATTTCCTGAGCATTTTTTCTCTCACTCTCTTGTTCCATTATCCTACCAGTAATCTACTACTAATCAGTATACCGCTCCATGGTCACTAGTGGGTCCAGGGAAGTGTGGATATCACCATCGCTGCTGTTGGATCGGAATTACCAGATTAGTTCAAACGTGACACATTGCTGCGCGTGTACTTACGGCCATCTTGGTATTGTTATTCATTTACAGTTCCAAAATGGCTGACTTCCTCTTTACAATGGTAAATTAAGAAATAAGGTATGCACAGGTCTAGTAGCAATATACAGCAGTTAGACACTCACTAAAACCTTTAAAAATATAAACAACAAAACAAATAATTAAACAAGGACTGAGGCAAGACGAGGAGGGGCAGAAGATACTTGGACAAGCTTAGTAGTTTGGGATAGCGGGAAGAGAAAGCAGAGAGTGAAAAGATGTGGGATGGGAAGCAATGACAGTTGATTGAGAGCAAGGTAATCAATGCGCTCCCCAGGAGCACTAAAATAAATTTTAAAAAATAAAATTAAAACAGTTTCTACGTGTCAATTGTGGAAGGATACAACTCATCCAGTCAGACACCATGTTAAAGAAGAAGTCATCCAGGACACGAACAAATACAAGAATAGGAAGGTAAGTCATGGAATATGGGGGAAGGCACAGAGAAAGACAAGGTAGCCACCTACTCATGAGGAAAGGGCTGACCCAAAATCCACTCTTAAGTATACCTTACAATATGGGATACAATGCTCTCTTCGACACACAGCTAAAACTCAAACTGTTTGTAGTCCGACTGCAAAAAATCACATAGCTGGGATGGAATGCATTGGCAACGTGGCACAAATCTACAATGATTTTTCAGGGCTGGGAGGAATTGCTGTTTTTCCAGTCTTTGCAATTAAAGATTCACATAAGAGAAACATTATTAAATTCCATAAGAAGCAGCGTTCTGCATTGGGGCACAGTTTGACACAAATAGTCTGTTCTTATTTTTTTTTTTCCCTTATTGGCATTGTGGACTTTTTATAACCTTACTGGCAGCCCTCATCTTCCAAAACAAAATGATCGTTAACATACATTCGAAAAAAAAAGGTGGGGAAAAGGTCCTCGGGGTTTAGACTATCCAATTACGACGAGGCCGGCTGTTGCCTGAAGTGCGTGGCAGGACAGCGGAAGCTTTTGTTTAGTTTAGGGCATAGGCCACTGTTGCAACTCCGGTAAATTTGTCTGAAATCAATCTGCAGAGCTTTGGGAGCCCGGATTAGTTTACACTTAAGTCTCGGAGCGGAAGCATAGCTGCTTTACGCGTCACGCTAAAAAGTGCATAGGACGGCCCCTGTTACCAACACGGGTAATTTTTGAAAACAAACACAAGATTTAAAGAGGTTAAACACACAACCATTTACACCGAGCCAAACATGACACAGGTTGTAAAACGCGGTGAATTGAGAAGCGGTTTGAAGAAACACGGGATTTGATGTACAGAAATCATTATGGATAATTATATTCAGAATCTACAGAGTGTGAGGAGGCGTTTATTAGCCATTTAGACTGAGGCGAATAGTAACTCCTTTAAGATCAATTGTAGTTTGACTCAATTTCTGATTTTGATGGGATATAATCAATATCCTCGCAGTTCTACGACAATTGTGCATTTCCTTCAGTACTGCGAGGCATCCAGTACACACATACAAAGTTCCATAATGTGGGAAGTTCAATAGGTCTGTAAATATTACTTATATCTGATTTTGTGCATTTAGTTTGTTTAATCTTCTACAGTAAACTGTCCAATCCCCCACTACACCCTCATCAAATATGAATGGACAACTTTACAAGAAAGTGACTCAGCGCGGCACCGCAAGCCATTTGGCTGCACCACACTTTCAAAGCACAGGAATTCAGCATATTTACAATAATACCCAGGGGAGGTATAGGTTTACGAAAGTTTGTACATCTGGGAATGTGGAAGAATCCATGGATGTTGTGTGGAACACCCACAGCAACACCCAGGGAAAGCCCCTTTCACGCAAAGTGCTGCGAGAAAAGGGGCGTATTTACAAGGACGCAGGATGGCTTTACGTGTCCTTATAAATATGTGGCAGCAAAATGAGCCACCTGTGGGTCACATAAAGTGACACACCGGCAGTGCAAGGGGCTTTTAAATATGCCCCAAATTGTTCCCTTTCCATTCGCTTACATCTGTCCATGACAGGAGTAAAATTTCATATGTTTTCAAGGATGACTGTGTGTGAATATGCATACACCTAGAGGTTTGTAGCTGATCATTTGTTTTTCTGGGTCGCCCATCAAAAAACCCCAACAATCCCAATACTACCAATAAATTTCCATTTGCAGAAATTCCATACAGGCAGTGGCGATCCGCCCGACATTATAATAGACCCCAAAGTGTCTTGGTGCCCTCGGTGGGACCAGGGTGCCCAGGCAAGGGGCCGGGACCTTGGAGGGGGGGCCGCACAGTCCCCTCCCTTTTTTTTTTTTTTTTTTTTAAGGGTAAGGCCCCAGGGGATGGGGTCCCCAGGGCGGAAATGGGCTTGGAGAGGGGGTCTACGTGGACCCCCTCCCCATTCCCAAAATGCCTGGCCCAAGGGGATGGGTTCTCTGGGACCAAACACAGCCCAGGGAAGGAGGGCTATGCACCCCCTTTTCTTAAAAAAGAAAAGAAAAATAATGCCCGTCAACCCGCCAGAGACCCTTCCCTCTTTCTGCACCACTCTGCAAATGCGTCTCCTGACACACTGCCAGTTGGGAAATGAAGTCCCCTTGGCTGAAGAGGGTCCTTGGGATCCAACTACACCTCCTGTTACCTCCAGCAAATCCTACACAGTGGGATTGCTGAGAGGTATATGGAGGCCATGCCCTCTTTCTCCACCACTCTGTAAACATGCCTGGTGCACTACTTGTTGAGAAATGAAGTCCCCTTGCCTCCTGAGGATCCTTGAGGGTCAGAAACCCATCCTTTTATCTCCAGTAAGTCCCACACAGTGGGATTGCTGAGAGGTGGTCGGAGGCCACACCCCCTTTTCCCACACCTCTGCAAACGCACCTTCTGGTGCACTACTAGTTTGGGGAGGAAGTCCCCTAGAATTCTGAGGGGACCCAACAAGTCCTCTTGTTTCCTCAAGTAAGTCCCAAACAGTGGGATTGCTGAGAAGACTTCTAAATCCATGCCCCCTTTCTCTGCTACAGGTCTTTGTTACGTATTGTCTAATGTATTATGGAGGCAGGTAATAATGTAACAGTGAAATTCCAAATATAAATGGGAGCACGTTACTATGTCGGAGCTTTCTCCCGTTTCCCCCGAACCATAGTTTAAAGATAGTGCTGTCCACAACATATCCAATATCGATAGTTCAATGTGCTTCAATCATTCAGGAGTCTTGTATATAAATTCTGATTCCAACTTCATTCATTTGTTTAAAAAAATATTTATTCTATTCAGCCCAGCCAGGGCGTTTCATCTCTTAGGACTTCATTAGGTTGTGTATTGCATCAATGTCAAATTACTGATTGGTATATTCCCTAAGGTATTTCGAGATTGGAGAATGTAGGAGAAAGTTAGAACAGGGAGTAATATACCACCCATGGCCATAACCGGTTCTTCATGAAGATAATGGAGTGGGGAGAAGATTATGCACCAGTCAGAAATTTGAGTGTACACTTTAACAGCATGGAGTGGAGTGGCATAGAGTGGAGTGGCATAGAGTGCAATAGCATAGAGTGGAGTGGTGTAAAGTGGAGGGGCATTGAGTGGTGTCGAGTTCAGTGCTATAGAGTGGAATAACATACAGTGAAATCGCATGGTGTGGAGTGACGTACAGTAGAGTTGAATAGTATGGAGTGGCGTAGAGTAGAGTTCAGTGGAGTGGTGTACAGTGGAGTGGTGTAGAATAGAGTGCCATAGAGTGGAAAATCATAGCGTGGAGTGGTGTACAATGGAGTGGCGTGGAGCGGCGTAGAGTAGAATAGCGTGTAGTGAAGTGGCATACAAAGAGGTGACATTGACTGGAACAGCGTAGAGTGGATTGGCATAGAGCAATGTAGAGATGAGTGGCGCACAATGGAATAGCATAGAGTGGAGTGGCATCCAGCAGAGTGGCAAAGACAGGAGTAGCGTACAGTGGAATAGCATAGAGTAGAGTGGCATGGAGTGGAGTCGTGAACAATGGGATAGCATGGAGTGCAATGACATAGAATGGGGTGACATACAGCGGAGTGGCATAGAACTGAGTGGCAGAGAGTGCAGTGACGTGGGGTGCTGTGCATTGTTGTAGAGTGGAATATCATAGAGTGGAGTGGCGTAGAGTTCAGTGCTGTGCGGTGGAGTAGAGTACAGTGAAAAAGTGTAGCATATAGTGGCATAAAGTGCAATAGTGTGGAGTGGTGTAGAGTGGCATACAATGGAGTTGAGTACACTAGTCTGGAATAGAGTGGAGTGGCATAGAGTGCACGCGTTGTGGTGTATAGAGGAGTGGCATAGAGTGGAATATGTAGCGTGGAGTGGCATACAATGGAGTGGCATGTAGTGGTGTATAGTAGAAAGCGTAGAATGGAGTGGCATGCAATGGAATAGCGTAGAGTGGGTGGTGTAGGGTGGAATAGTGCACAGTGAAAAAACGTAACATGGAGTGAGGTGGTGTGCAGTGGAGTATAGAGTGGGGTGGTGAAGAGTGGAGTGGCATATGGTGGAACAGCGTTGAGTGAAGTGCAGTGTAGTGGCATACAGTGGAGTGACAGACGATGGAGTGGCATACACTGGAGTGCCATATAGTGGGGTTGCTTACATTGGACTGGCATAGAGTGGAATGGCATAGCGTGGAGCAGCGTACAGTGTTGGGGTGTACAGTGGAGTGGCGTAGTGTGGAGTGTCGTAAAGTGGAATGTAATAGCATAGAGTGACGTACAATAGAGTGGTGTAGAGTAGAATTGTGTAGAATGGAGTGGTATACAATGAAGCGGCACAGAGTGGAGTGTCGTACAGTGGGGTGTTGTAGACTGGAATAGCATAGAGTGGAGTAGTGTAGAGTAATGTAGAGTCGACTGGCACACAATGGAATAGTGCAGAGCAGAAAGGCGTAGAGTGGCATGGCATAGACTAGAGTGGCATACAGTTGAGCCATGTAGATTTGACTGGTGTAGAATGGAGTGGCGCAGAGTAGTGGTGTACAGTGTAGTGGCAAAGAGTGAAGTAGTATGTGATGCAGTAACTTGTATTTTAAAAAGACATAGTGGCTTATTACGATGGCGGAACGAGCGCCACCGCCGGCCCGGTGGTGGCAACCGCTCTACCATCGTAACGTGAAAAACCTCTTGCCACATTATGATGGCGGTGGGTACCGCAGCGGAGGGAAAGTCCATCCGCCGGTAGCAATCGTTACGATTGCCTGCAGGGTGGAGCAGTACCACTAACTGGTGGCGGTGCCTAGCAGACAACGTCCGCAATATAAGGATGCCGGCGGAAGCCAGCCGTTCCATGGTGGTTGAACCGCCATTGAAAGGCTGGTGGGGTTTTGTTTGGGGGCCTGTTGCGGGCCCCCCTTGTGTTGGGGGTGTGTGGGTGCACTGGGGTACCCATGGTACCCCCTACATTTCACTACACCAAGTGGCAGGCACAGTGTAGTGCATGCCACGCAGTGCAGTGAAATGCATGTCCACCGCAATGTTAACAGTGTGGATTCCGACCGCAGTGGTGGCGGGCCCATCATAATTGGATGAGCGGGACAGCCGCACGCATGGAAGTCAGACCCAATCTCCGCTACGGTGGCAGCCGGAGGAATTCCGACTGCCATGGTAATGATACCCATAGTGTGAAAGTGGCTGATCAGATGTAGATTACATTTGCCAGTGATATATATTATGTGGTGGAATAGGTAGTTTTTGGTATTAGGTCTCAATTGGCTAAGTAGTAATAAAGCTATAAGTGCCAAAACACTTAGTTTTATATTGTGCCGATGTATACCATGTAACTTCGTGGTATACCGCGGTACATGCCGATTACAAAACAAAATGCTGATTTTCAAAAGGAAAACGCTGCCTGTAGTTTTCATCACACTATGGCCCCCATTAGGAAGTACGCCCACCACCCTAGCGGTGCTGGGACTGGCCGCCAGTGGTGCGGCGGTCCGGCAATGCCAATTAGGATGCAACCGCCACCCCGGCGGTCGCATCCCGCATTTTTGACGTTGCGGCGGCGGTGCTGTAAGCAGCACCCGCCGCAATCCCAAAGAGGCAGGTTGTGCATTGCCATGCGGTGCCTGCCACCTTGTGCATGACAACGAAGGGGGGTACCATAGGTACCCCCCAGTGCAACCACCCACCCCCGGGGGCACCCAACGGGCCCCCAAAATCATTCTCCGCATGCCTTTCCATGGCATAGTCTCTGCCATGGAAAGGCAATTGTGACGAATGACGACCAGGGGAAAAGTGGTGGACGGACTTTCCGTCCGCCGCGGTATCCCCAGCCATGGTAATATGGCGGGGGTAAATGGCTGTCACGTGAGGAGTTGTGCCGTGCGCATCACCACTGCCGGTCAGGCGGTGGCAATCCGCACACCATCATAATGACCCCCTATGTCTGTGTGCTATGGGTTACAGCCTTAGTTATAGGTAAGTAGTAGGGTTTATTGTTGAGTCCTACCTATTTCTTTATTAAAGTGGTAACAGGTAGGGAAAAAATATTATTTTTTAATATTTTCTTATTAGGTTACGCAGTTCTGCACTCGTACCTACAAAGTTCTGCAGTAGTTACAGAAAAATTAAAAAATAAATATTTTAAAAATACCTTATTACACACTATATTTGTGAAATATAGCTTAGTGCAGTGTAATTCTTTTTTTTTTATAAATTACATTTTTATAAACCTATTTCTAAATTGAGCAGTACATTTTTTAAAGTAAATATGTAAAAATGTAAAATACATTGTAGTACACCATATTCGTGTATTATTTTTTACTTTTTACATTTTATTTATTTTTAAAAAGTGGTAGTAGGTAGGGAAAAATATTAAACTTTCTACTTACCTGGATCTAAGTCCCTAACCCAGAACACAGCCACAGTGTGCTCAAAACAACATGGCTAACTATAACTTTTGTAAAAACAGTCATCAGTTAATCACTTAGGGCTACATACATCAAAATGATAAATTGTGAAAACCTAATTGCGAATTCCTGAGAATCGCAATTAGGTAATCGCAATTTACAATGCATGAAACTCAAAGAGTTCCAGATTGCGATTCCTAGGGGGTAACAAATCACTCTACCTCATTAATATCAATTTGTGATGCCCTAGGAATCGCAAAAATCACAGGGATGGTGGCCTGCTGAGGTCAGCAGACCACCATGTCCGTGATTGCTCTCGCTGGCGGATGCTAGTGACTGGTTGGAGGGCTGGCTCACTGTTGGTCGGCAGGGGAGACAGCAAGAGAGGCAGGTGAGCCGATATGATCGTGAAGTGGCTTTGGAGGCTGAGCGAATCTCTAACGATGGTGAACGGTGGACGGCGGAATGATGCTGGAATGCGGCTGGGATTATAGTGCCTGGCCAGGGGCCCTGATGGATATTTGACTCTGGGCTGGAGGGGCGGGTGGCCAATTGGCTTGGCTCTGGGAAAGGCGGTAGGGCAAGTGAGTGACTCTTTCTCTGCCCCTGGGGAGAGACACTGCTCAAGACTTTCATAATCCCGGCTCTCTGCTGGAGGTCGGACCGGGAGGAAGGGGTATAATGTACTATATGGGTCACTTGGGGTTGTATAGTTATGGGGTGTGGGATCCGACATTGTTGGTATGCTTCTTTCCTAGGTTAGCAGACTCACGCTTCCTCTGGAATGGTTTCAGTTGTGGTAATGGGGCAACAGGCACTCTGCAAGTTTTATTGGTGGGTGGTTGGAGGCTCACAAGGCAGGGTGGCAGGGAGGGGGAGTTGGGGGTTGGGAAGTTGGCGGAAATGTGTGGGCGAGGGGAAGGGGTTGTTTTCTGGGGAAAGTTTTCTCATGCTCATCATCATGTCCTTTCTTTTGCACGGGTGTTGATAGGGGTGCGCACCGAGGTGGCGTGGCTCATTTGCGGAGGTGGGGGTAAGTAATTCAGTATGAGTACCCAGACGCAGGTTAAGATATGGACATGGAATGTCAATGGTTTGGGCAACAAAATTAAACAGACTTTAGTACTGCAACACCTGAAGAGGCACTCCCCGGATGTGGTTCTCCTGCAGGAGACACACCTACGTGGCAACAGATCTCAAGCATTGGATCGCTTTCGGTATAAAATGGTTGCCCACTCGTGGTTTACGTCCGGGTCTAGGGGGGTAGGTATTCTACTGCGGAAGGCCCTCCCTCTGGTGATCTCAGGGGTATGGACCGATGACTCAGGATGCATGGTAGCAGTGGCGGGAAGGTGGGAGGGGCGGATGGTGGTGTGGTGCTCCCGCCTGGCCTTCACTCCACGACCTACGCACGTCTGGGCTCCTTTCTTGCTGAACTCCCCGTGGGGACTCTCCTGGTGGGAGGAGATATGAATGCAGTTGTGAACGCAGACATGGATAGATCGGGTGGGGGGCAGGGATTCAGGGGGGACAGGGGTCTGCAGGGTTTCATAGAGGCCTTTAGCTTGAGAGACTTATGGCGGGTGCACCATCCCTCCCATAGACAGTACACGTTTTACTCAGCCAGACATGGGTCCTTCTCCAGATTGGATCACATGCTGGTGCGTATTGACCAGTTGGGTGAATATTCGGAATCCCATATACAGGCCCGGGGGCTCTCCGATCATTCCCCAGTGTGCGTTAGTTTGAAGGGTCCGGTTATTATTAAGGCGGCGTTCCCGCGGATTGATCCGTGGCACCTACGGGACTACACGATTGGGCATGTCACACTATGGGAGGCGAACAAAACTGTCTTGAGGGGGCAGGCACAGGTCTTGATTGGGGCCAAAAAGAAGGAGGAGTCCATTCAGATAAGGAAGTTAGAAACTGAAATAGCAGATCTTGAAAGTGGAGGTGGCGCTGCGTCTCCCATTGACCATCGTCATGCACTGGAACTGAAACAAAACGAGCTGAGGGCTCTGGCGGACGGTGACGCGCAAGCTTACTCCCTGGCTATGCAACACCGGATCTATGATGTTGGGGATAAAGCCCTGAAGCTCCTGGCTTGGCTTGCATGTAGAGACAGGGTGCGCTCCTGGGTGGCTGCGGTGCGGGACACATCGGGTTCCCTAGTGTCCACTAGTACGGACATAGCAGAGGCATTTGCGTCATACTTTGAAGGAGTCTACACTCCGGTGTGAACAAGGTCGGAACGGGACTGTGAGGAGTTCCTTTGAGATTTCAAATTGCCCACGCTGTCTCAGGCGTAGAGAGATACGCTTGAGGCGGATTTGACCAGGGAGGACATTGGGGCGGTGCTCAACTACCTACAGTCCGGAAAGGTACAGGGACCTAACGGGCTGCCGATCGAGATTTTCAAGAGAAAGGCGAACATCGTCACGAGACCGCTCTTTCAAATGTACCTAGAGGCCCGACAGGTGAGACTGCCGCCCAACCAGAGAGAGGCCACGATCGTGGTCATTCATAAAGAAGGCAAACCGGCCGATCAATACTCCTCATATCGACCAATCTCGCTCATTAATGTTGAACCGAAGGTTTTGATAAAGGTCCTGGCTGATAGGCTACTCCTGGTCCTTTCAGATCTCGTGCATATTGATCAATCGGGCTTTATGCCGCGCAGGAGCACGCGGCATAACCTGCGGTGCCTCTATGGGGTGTTATATATGACAGAGGTGGGGGGGACACACAGACTGCATTGATGGCGCTGGACGCCTCAATGGCTTTCGATAGTATCGAATGGCCGTACCTTCTCATGGTCATGGAGCGCCTGGGCTTTGGTCCGTTTCTCTGCGGATGGGTGCGCCTCCTATATGAGCAGTCATTGGCACGAGTACGAGTTAATGGGACGGTGTCCAGAGCCTTCTCACTCCGTAGGGGCACAAGTAAGGGATGCCCCCTGCCCCCCTCCTGTTCGCCTTAGCTCTGGAGCCGGTGGCTCATTGGATTAGGAGGGACAGGTCGTTTTGGGGCTTGGCACTGAATGACGACTGGGAGGAGTGCATTAGCCTCTATGCAGACGATATAGTGCTTTATTTGGCTAGGCCTTACCAGTCAATGGCGCAGGCACTTCACCTCTTTGAGCTTTTTGGTAGCTACTCGGGGTACAGAATAAACTGGGGGAAATAAGTAATCTTCCCACTCTCGGGTCCTCCTGTGCGGATACCGACCAGGTGCCCTGCGGTGGTTGCGGCGGATGGTTTCAAGTATCTAGGGGTGTACATCACCAGGAATAGGGCGGAGTTCCTCTTGAGGAACCTGGAGCCCCAGTTAAAACACCTGACAACGGATGTGGGTCACTGGCGTACGCTGCCTCTCTCCCTTGCGGGGTGTGCAGCGATGTTCAAGATGCTGGCGCTGCCTCGCCTCCTGTATATCTTACAAAATACGCTGTATCCAAATCAGCAAGGGGTCTTTAAACGGATTTCACAGAAGGTGCGGATGCTGCTCTGTGGTGGTGGCAGCCCCCGGATAGCGCTACGCAAACTTACAAGGGGGGTGTGCGACGGGGGGCTGGCCCTTCCGGACGTGCGGCTCTACTATTGGGCCTCCCAACTGCAGGTGGTCAACGACTGGGTATACTCAGACAGATTGTTGCCAGCAAATAGAGTGGACCGGCTGGTGATGCCGGGAGGGAACTGTGAACCATTGTTATATGCCCTCAGGCCGCGTGCAGACTGGCCCTCACCTACAGGGGTGGTGGTACAGTGCTGGAGGGAGGCAAACACATTTCTGGGGTGGTCAGATTCCTTGACTGGTAGGACCCTCCTATGGCTGGGCGAGCAGTTGGCAGAGGTGTCCCGCTTGGTGGACTTCAGGGTTTGAAGGCTCATAGGCATTGAATATCTGGGAGACGTGTGGAAGGGGGATGCCCCCCGCTCATTTGAATATTCGGAAAAAGAATACGACATGCATGACTCGCAGAGGTATCACAACTGCGCCTCACACATTCCCTGCGCACCCACATTAGAGGAGGCAGCTCCATTCCGGAGTACTCCCCCATGGAGGATCGCCTTCTCCTTGATCTCATCCCCGAGAAGCCTACTTCAACGATCTATCGTAAGCTCATAAATAATATGCCTGACTCTCTAGTGAGGGTGAGAGCGCAGTGGGAGCGGGACTTAGGTGTATTGGAAGATGAAGATTGGCAGGACGCCCTGCAGAGCCCTAGAGAAATTGTGATGAGCATCCGGCTGGTACAGCTAAAAATCTTACATCGTGTGTACTACCCGCGCACCCACTTGTATACATGGGGTAGGTGTCAGTTGGCTCTATGCGTGAGGGGATGCCAAGGACAGGGCTCCTTCTATCATATTTTGTGGGAGTACCGTGAAATAGTGCCCTTCTGGGCTAGGGTCACGGATACGATGGCTGAGGTGTTGGGCTCTCTGGTACCAAGGGAGCCCTGGTGGCTACTACTAATGGGCGGCCACTGACCGGACTAGATATGGGGAACTCTGGCTGGCGTTGGCAGATGTTGTCGCAAAAAGGAATATTGCCAGGGCCTGGGGGGCGCAGGCTCCTCTGCAGTGGGTTCAATGGATGTGAGATCCCGACTGGTGTCAGAGAGCGGAGGAAACCATCTACAAAAGTAGAGGATGTGATAGAAAAGGGAGGAAGATCTGGGGACCTTGGAGGAAATTCAGGGAGATGGGGGTGGACCGGGGGGGGGGGGCTTTCAAAGTGAATGTTTTGAGGTTTGGTCAGGCTGGTCCTACTTTGGGTCATAAACTGTTAACCTATCTCATGCCATTTGAACATTGTACTGTGGTTTTGACTGATATGAGCAATGTTAATAAAAAGAGTTTAAAAAAAAGAAATACAGATAATACTTCATGGAAAGAGAAAACATACTTTAGTCCCCGCGCAATTCATAAAAAAACGGTTACAGAAATCAAAGCGGCAGAAAAAATGTATGAATAAATCGCCCACGGGCGGCTACATGAATAAGCCATGACATGTTTTCAATAATAGGATGGCTAATAATTTAGCGCCATACAAGCAGACAATCAATTTAGCACCACTTGACAAATCTTCATGAGATTTTCCAAAAACAGTGTCGTAGTAAGTCTTGTTGTGCATGGAAGGTTTGGCAGTAATCCATCAAGCATGGCTTGAGAAAAAGGGGGCTCAAAAAAGTGTGTTTTGCCATGTAAATTCCCAAAGAACTTGTCAACATGCCTACAGCCCGAACCGCTGGACGGAATTACACCAAATGTGTCAGAAAGGTAGATTTGGTTATACAGTTCATGCCTTTTGTTATTTGGTGTACATCTGTTCAGTAGTTGTTTGTTGAGAAATGTATGGGAAAAAACTATGGATATCTGTGATGGCGTTTTAATTTGGGAATAATAATGAGCTTGTGCAGGGAAATTCAAAGCTTTGATTGGCTGCCAACACCAAAATTTGTGAATTTGCGGGGAAAGAAAGCAGGGACTCCGGCACTTCTTTTTGTAAAGGGTCTCTAGGTAGCTCAGGTCCTGGGGGATTTGTTTAAAAGAAGGAGGGGGTGCACGGGGCCTCCCTCCTGAGGTTCATGGAGCGCCTGGGACCCTGGGTTTTATTTAATATAAAAGGAGGGGGGACAGTGGCCCCTCTCCAAGGGCTCTATAAGCCCAGAGGACCACCACTTATCCGGAGCTTTTAAAACATTGATGGGGGTCACGCAGATCCCCCGGGGCTAAATAATACCTAATGCTAGGCCCCTCAGACCCCACCGAGGGGAACACCAACTCCCCGGGCCAAATACTTTAAGAACTATAGGAGATGGGCCGTGTGGCCCTCCTTACAGGCCATTCTCGGCCCCAAGGACCACCCCTTCCATTGGTCAGGCCCTTGAAAATCAAAGGGGGGGCACACTGCCCCCTCTTGGAGCTAATAATGGCCCGGGGGACCACCATCCCCCAGAGCCGGCTCCTGCTATGTATCAGGGGTGCTCCTTTAGTTTGGTGGGAGATGTCAAAGTGCTCCTGCCCGATGGATGCGGAAGTTTCATCTCTTTCCCTGTCCCCAGACAGAGACAGAATAGAGGTCAAAAATGATCAGCAAGAGGCAGAATATTGGTCAGAAACGAGCATAAAGATGCAGAATAAAGGTCAGCAACAAGCAAAAAGAGGCAAAAAAAGATAAGAAATTAGCAAAAAGGTGTAGACCAAAGGTCAGAAAAAAGTAGAAAGAGGCAAAATAGAGGTCCAAAACAAGGAGCAAGAGGCAGAATGAAGGTCAGAAACGAGCAGAAAAAGGAGAATAAATATGAGCAATGATCAGAAAGAGGCAAACTAAAGGTCAACAACAAGAAGTAAGAGGCAAAATAGAGACCAGAAGCAAGCAGAAAGGCAAAATAAAGGTCAAAAACTAGCAGAAAAACAAAATAGAGATCAGAAATGAGCAGGAAGAGACTAAATGAAAGTCAGCAACTAGCAGAAAGAGGCAAAACAGAGATCAGAAACAAGCAGAAAGAGGCACAATAAAGGTCGGAAACAAGCAGAAAAGGGAGAATAAACATGAGCAATGAGCAGAAAGAGGCAAAATAAAAGTCATAAACGAACAGGAAGAGGCAGAATAAAGGTAAGCAATGAGCATAATAAGCAAAATAAAGGTGAGCAACAAGCATAAAGAAGCAAGCTAAAGGTCATAAATGAGCAGAAAGAGGCAAAATAGAGATCAGAAAAGAGGAGAAAGAGGCAAAATAAAGATCAGAAACAAGCATAAAGGGGCAAACTAAATGTCAGCAACGAGAAGAAAGAGGCAAAATAGAGATCACAAACTAGCAGAAAGAGGCAAAATAAAAGTCAGAATTTAGCACAAAGAGGCAAAACAAACTAGAGATCAGAAATTAGCAGAAAAGGATAAAATAATGTTCAGAAATGAGCAGAAAGGGCAAAATAGATATCAGAAACGAGCAGAAAGAGGCAAAATATAGGACAGAAACAAGCAGAAAGAGGTCCCAAACAACCCTCATCAGCCAAGGGAACTTCATACCCTAACTAGTAGTATGCCAGGAGGCGTGTTTGCAGAGTGGTTGAGAAAGTAGGCGGGGCATCCGAGGAGGTCTCAGAAATCACACTGGGGGGGACTTACTGGTGACAACAATAGGGGTTATTCTCCCCCAACTACTCTTAGCAGCCACAGGGACTTCATTCCCCAACCAGTAGTGCGCATAGAGGCGCATTTGCAGAGTGGTTGAGAAAGGGGGCGGAGCATCCGATGAGGTCTCAGCAATCACGCTGCGGCGGAATTACTGGTGGCAACAATAGGGGTTCTTGGCCCCCAAGGGCCCTCAGAAGCCAAGGGGACTGCATGCCCCAACCAGTAGTGGGCCAGGAGGCAAGTTTACAGAGTGGTTGAGAAAGGGGTCGGGCCTCCCACAAGGACTCAGCAATCCAACTTTATGGGACTCACTGACGGCAACAATAGGGGTTCTTGGCCCGTAACTACCGTTAGCAGCCAAGGAAAATTCATTCCCCAACCAGTAATGCGCAAAGAGGTGCGTTTGCAGAGTGGTTGAAAGAGGAGGCGGAGCCTCCAACGAGATTTCAGCAATCTTACTGTGGTGGGCTTACTGGTGGCAGCAATAGGGGTTCTTTGCCACCATGGGCCCTTAGCAGCCAAGGGAATTTCATCCCCTACCAGTAGTGTGCCAGGAGGTCCATTTGCAGAGTGGTTGAGAAAGCAGGGGAGAACCCCTTTGAGGTATCAGCAATCCTGCTGTGAGGGACTTACTTTTATTTATTTATTTGAGTTTTATATAGCGCTGGCTAGACCCGGAGGTATCAGAGCGCTTTACATAAGGTTCCACAAAGCTACAAAATTATATCCGTCACCAATTACATCAGTTACTAAAAAAACATTTCAAGAGTGTAAAGACAAAATAGAAAGGAGCTAAGAAGGGAGAGGGGGTAGGGTAAAGAAATAGAAAGGAAATAGGATATAGAGACGAGTGTGAGTCTGCCCAAAGTCCGACTGGGTAGGTGAAGGCCGAGGGGGAAGTCCATAGCCCATCTCCTCTATAGCTATCAGGGAGGGTATTGGCCAAAGAGCTAGGTCTCAACTTAATAACCTTAGGAAGGGGACAAGAAAATGGAGCATAGAGGGGGAAAGAGGATAAGGTAAAGGGGTGGGAGGGAGAATGCGAAGGCGAGACAAGGGAGAGTCTGACCAAAGTCCGCCAGGGTAGGCTAGACCCGTAGGTGTCAGAGCGCTTTGCATTGGGTTAATGTTACAGAAACATAATGAAAAATTACACATTACATCAAAATATACAACACCGTAAAAGAAAAAAGAAAGGTGAAACAAATAGAGCAGGAGGGGGAAGGTGCAGGTGTAAAGGGAGAAGATGAGGGAAAAGAATTTAGGAGAGATGAAGAGAAGTCTGCCCAATGACTGACTGAGTAGGTGATGGCCGAGGAGGGAATCCACAGGCAGTCTCCCCTATAGCTATCAGAGTAGCTCCATCGGGTATCGGTCAGATAGATAAGTCTCTACAGAAGAGGAAAAGTTCACAGAGAGGACAAGAGCTGGAAAGAAGAGAAAAGTAGAGCGGATAGGGGTAGGGTGCAGATGGAGGAGGGAGATAAAATCAGGCAAGACAAAGGAGAGTTTGCCCAAAGACCGGCTGGGTAGGTGACAGCCGAGGAGGGAATCCATGGCCCATCTCCCCTATAGCTAGCGGGGTAGCTCCACCGGGCATCAGTCAAAATAGCTATGTCTCAATTGTTCAAGAGAAGTTCAACGAATAAAAGTCCTGGTGTGAGGTTAGGAACAGGGTATAGGCTAGACCCAAAGGTATCAGAGCGCTTTACATGAGGACGGAGCATCAAAACATTTTTACCTTGTTACATCAATTAGGATTACAATTAACAATGAATGCTAGGGAAAGAAAGATGTGATCTTGACACAATAATATAAGATATTAGGGCGTAACTTAACCAAGACTCACGTTATACGAAAGGTGGAGGTTAGAGGGGACAGATAGTCCGGATAGAGGCATATGGATAAGGACGGGGGGTCTGAAGGGGGAAGGTACTCAGTGTGAATATAGCAGTCGAGTAGTTGCAGAGAAGAGATAGAGGAGCCATGAAGAACAACAATAGGGTATTTTCACCTCCAAAGTCTCTTAGCAGGCAAGGTGACTACATACCCAACCAGTAGTGTGCAAGGAGGCACATTCAATCAATCAATCATAACACTTGTAGGGCACACTACTTACCTGTGAGGGTCTTAAGAAGCTGGGAGTAGGAGGTGCTGCTACTGCTTGAAAAGCCAGGTCTTGAGGAGTTTTCTGAAGGACAGCAGGTCTTAGGTCTGCCGTAGGTGGATGGGGAGGGTGTTCCAGGTCTTGGCGGTGAGGTGGGAGAATGATCTGACGCCGGTGGTCGCTCCTCAGATGCGGGGGACTGTGGCGAGGGCAAGGTCGGCGGAGCGGAGCTGGCGGTGGGGGTGTAGAAACTTAGTCATCTGTTGAGGGACACTGGTCCGGTGTTGTGGAGTGCCTTGTGTGCGTGGGTGAGGAGCTTGAAGGTGATCCTCTTGTTGACAGGGAGCCTGTGCAGGTCTCTCAGGTGGGGTGTGATGTGGCTGCGGTGAGGGATGTCGAGGATCAGGCGCACAGAAGCGTTCCGGATGCGTTGAAGCCGTTTCACATTTGCAGAGTAGTTGAGAATGGGGGCAGCAATCTTGCTGTGGGGGACTTAATGGTAGCAACACTAAGAGTTCTTGGCCTAAACTATTCTCAGCCTCCAAGGGGACTTAATTAGGGGTGGCAGAGCAATACTCCACCCTTTAACCGAAGTGAGCGGAAGTTGGTGAGGTTCTCTGTAACTCTGTGGAATTCCACAGAGTAAAACTCATGACATAGTCAGAGACATCACTCATGACATCACTGATGACAGCTCAAATGACATCACTGATTACAGTGAGAACAGAACACCCCCAGAAGCCATCATCCACAGAACCACTCACACAATGATACCAGAAGCCAAATGCTGGCTAAACAGTTCTTATGTTACAAAAAAATAAACATCACTGAATAACAAAGGTTAAAGTGACAAAGTGATGTTAAAATTCAATCATGAAATACAATAAAAGTGTTTAAAAGCCAAACAAGTCACTGAAATTCACCAGTTATAGTTTACTGAGCTAACTACATCTTGTTCCCCCACCACGCACTGCTTCTAATCTCACATTACATCACTCAGGACTCATCACTCCAAAAAAACATGTTAGGTGTTGCATTTAACAAAGACTTGATGAACTCAAATGTTCACATCTAGTATAAGTAAATAACATCTAATTTAAAGGAGAATAGATTCTTGATTTGAAGGCTGAGGGAAAAAGAACAATATAATAGATAAAAAAGTATTGAGTTGAAAATCAATCGAAATGTAAAAACAATCAAATTGTTTCTGTGTGTGCTTCAGAGTGCTGGTGTTAAACTACATTCCCCTCGTTGCAGACCTTTAAGTGCATGTTCCTGGATAATACCTGTGGGTGTAGAACTTCACCTTTATACGTAAAAACAAGCATTGGCAATGCAAAGAGATCTGGCTTATGAATGGAAACGCCTTTCATGGCATTGATGGGTTTAGGCATCCTATACACATTCTGTTGCTAATCTTTGCTCTCCTGCATCCATTCATCAATCCACTGACTCATAATTGCATTCACCCTCTGACATAATCACAATAAAACAGACATAAAGGCAACAACACATGCAAAATCAATTAAAAGAATACAAGAAAACATGCCGCCATTTACACACAGCAGGAATATGCTTGCAATAACCTAACTGAACATGGCAGTGGCTATTCTTTTTGCAGTGGTTTTGCAACTAATTCATTGTGGTTTTAAAGTTCCAGCATGACCACCACTTTAAAACCAACGAGTTGTCAGTCTTTGGATCCTAAAACACTGATGCATTGTGGACAACAGCATTAGATAATGGTCACCTGATTTAGTGGAGGTGGCCATGTGGAATGAGGTACATGTCAGAGGAAATGAGCAGCAAGCAAGTGTCTTGTTAGCACTGCCTGGGAAGTTATAGTATCCTCTTAAGAAAAATAATATTAAAAGAGGAAAAGCAAAGAAATGAAAGGTGAACTTTAAGATGAGGAAATTAAAAACTGAAGGACTGAAGGTACTCTAGTGCACTTATTTTCATGTGGATGTGCATATGTTATCAGAAAATGCCATAATTCACAGATGCAATATATATGTTATATTTAATGATTTTTTTTCAATATCCTGAAAATCCAAACACCAAAATCCTTCCCTTCAAAGGCAATCTGTGAGATGTCATGTATCAAAATACTTGATTGCAGGTTTTAACATGATGGAAAACAATCCAGTCTTAAAAACCCTATGGTTTTAACATATGTGTAACACAATGAACAAACGAGGCCTACAGCCTTTGTTGTAATATTTCATAATATACAGATCAGCCATAAGGCTTCGGAAATACTTTTTCCCAGTGAACCAATCAGGTCTATAGGTGTTACTGACTTGTCGCCATAACCAAATCAGGCAAGCGTTTTGAGCTTAAGCTTTTACACAAGGCTTCAGAGATACAGCCATAAAATTACAGAAGTAAACAACATTACAGCTGGAAAAGCTAAATAATAAGGGCCAGATGGACGACCGGCAAAAAATAGCGCCTCGCAAATTGCGACTCGCAATTTGCGAGGTGCTATTTGGCGTGTACACCAGTGTGTTTAACACTGTTTGCGATTCCCAATGGGGTCGCAAATTGCGAGGCTCATGAATATTAATGAGCCTCTCGCAATTTGCGAGTCCATTGGGAATGACAGGCCCTCCCAGGGATGGTGGCCTGTTGGACTCAGCAGACCACCATGTCTGGGACTGCTTTTAAATAAACCCTTTTTTTTTATAATGCAGTCCCTGGGACCACTGCCTGCCCTTAAAAAAATATTTTTAGAGACAGTCACAAAGTGGAAGGGGTCCCCTGCGGACCCCTTTCAAATTGCGACTGCATTCCCACCCTCTTGAAGAGGGTGGTAATTTGCGAGTGTTCTGCGACCACAATTGCGGTCACAAAACATTCATACATTGCTTTGCAGACGCAATTAGGAAGGGAACGCCCCTTCCTAACAACGACTTGCAATTCCTAAATAGCGAGTCGCAAATAAAGTGTAACTCGCTAATTAGGAATTATACATGGCCCTGGGCCATTTTGCACGTGCAAACAAGTTGCAACTCTGTTTGCACATGTAATTTAGGGTCATACATCTGGCCCTAAATCTCTTAAAACAGTCTAGCAAAGATTCTCACATTGCAGATCTTCCATGCCCCCAGTTTCCCAGAGGGGCTGATCCACACCAAACCCTTGCCTACTACAGTAATCTGTGAGATTCCAGGTAACAAATCACCTGTCTGTAGACTTTAATACTGAGCAATAACAATTCACCTTTAAATGCCTATTGACTTTAACATGTGATTTTCACAATCAATTTGTCAGGCCTACACCTTTTTTGTTGGTTGTCTCCGTATTCCAACTCAAACCTACTGTGTTGGACATAAACATTCCCTCAAGACAACCAACTTTCATACCATATAAAAACTGCAAATATGTACAAACTTACACTTGTCAAAACATTATAAAATCTCCCCTAATAGAGCCTACTAAGGATCACCATAAAGCAAATCATCTATCCCAATGGTTTGTTTGAGCGTGTCATTAACCTGAAATCCTTTGCCTACTACGGTAATCTGTGAGATTTAATTTAACATTTAACCTAATACCTGCCTGCAGGCTTTAGTACAATGTAATACCAATCCACCCCTAAAGTCCTCTTGTCTTTAACACATGCTTTTCACAATAATTCAAGCCTTCTTGCTTGGTTTGTCATAACTTTGTATTATAAACAGATCACACCTAAGAGATCTGATATACGTTTCCCAGTGAACAAATAAGGCCTATAGCCTTTACCATTGGCCTGACACTAAAACCAGTACAGGCCTATCAAGTGTAAATTACTGGCAACCAACATGTATACAGTTATAACATTACACATATGTACAAAATAATAGTTGGAAAAACAATGTATAATTTCTCTTAATAGGGCCTATCACCAAAGTGAAAGTCGTCTACCCCCAGGGTTGGTCAGAGTGCATGACAAACAACAAAACCCTAGTCTATAATGGTGATCTGTGAGATTACATATTAAAAAATACCCGTCTACAGCCTTTAACAGAGTAATAGCAATCCACCCATAAGTGAAGGTCAACATCCCATACTACTACTATAACATTTCATAACAATCAGGTTGTTACCCTTTAAGAATGGCTTATCACCATGACACATTCAGAACTACTATGCTCGGCATAAACATTTCCACAAAGCCACCATCAGACACATTGTAATAAAATTACAAATATGTAAAAGATTACAGTTGTTAAAACAATATAAATCCTCTCCTTATAAGGATTACCATAGCACAAATCCCCATGAACTGTTCAGGTGGGTCAGCAACACCAAAACCCTTGCCTATGCCCAGGAATCTATGAGATTCATGTACCAAAATACCTTCCTATAGGCCTTAGCACAGTGTAATAACAATCCATCCTTAAAAGCCTTTTTCCTTTCACTGCATGGGGAAATTCGGGCTAGGGCCCAACTACAGGAGGATGGTGATGGCGCTTTACAACAGCCCCAAGGCGCGAGTGGTAGTGAACGGCGGCACCTCAAACATACTAAACCTGGGCAGAGGTACGCGACAAGGCTGTCCACTCTCACCTGGCCTCTTCCTATTGGCAATAGAACCGCTCCTAACAATGATACGAACGAACGAAGATATAGCTGGGGTGCCAATAGGAGGAGAAAAATTTAAGCTAGCGGCGTATGCAGATGATGTCTTAATAATGACAGAAGACCCTGAGAGATCGATCAAGGCACTGACAGACACAATTGAGAGGTACGCCCAGGTCTCAGGGTACAAACTCAACAAGGACAAATCAGAGTGCAAGCCCCTAAACATCCATACAACAAGTGCAGTACTAGGAACGTCAGGCCTAGCGTGGCAAAATACACCTATTAAGTATCTAGGCATTCTCTTTGAGAGGAACCTGAGCACGACACTAGAACATAATGAACAGGCTATAATCCAGAAAATCAAGGCCAAAGTAGACGGGTGGTCACCCAAGTTCACAACATGGTGGGGGAGGGTAGAAACAATAAAAATGATGCTCACACCAATGGTGAACTATATGCTAGCCATGCTACCCCTAACCAACACAGATGACTTCCACAAAAAGGTAGACAAGATACTGAACGATTTTCTATGGAGAGGGAAGAGGGCCAGAATAAGCATGCAAAAACTCAGATTATCAAAGGAACAGGGGGGGCTAAACATAACAAACTTCAAACGATTCCACGAGGCGTGCTTAGCTAGACAGGGACTGCACTGGCTGGACCCAAGACAGGACTACACACCGGCATGGCTAACACTCGAACAGGGGTTGCTAAAAGGTATGAAACCCATCACCCTCCTCACGGCCACCAAACACCCGGCAATCAAAGACAACCCGGTACTCAGAAACACAAAACGAGCTCTGCTGAAAATTGACAAACTTCTAAACACGAGAATCAAAGGAGGGCCCTTTGAATCCATCTGGCACAACCCATCCCTAAAATACAGGGGTAAGGTCCTAGACATGCACGATTGGTATAGCCAAGGGATATCCACAGCCAGGGACCTTAAGAACAAGGGCGCTGATGTAACATTCGACACCCTGAAGGGAGAGTACAGCCTAAACAGCGTAGAACTATACAACTTCCTGAAGATAAAAGTCGCAATAAGGAAGGCGAACCTCAACACCCAGACACCCTCGATAATACAGCTGGCTAACAGCCTGAACACGCTAGGACACCAGGTAGCACACCTCCACAAGATCCTAGGCCCCAAACACACCAAACTTAATGACAAGGTCATAAACTTCTGGGGGGAGGCAGCAGGTCAAGCACTCAGTGAGGATGCTAAAGCAGAGCTATGGAGGTCCACGAGTCGGAAAAAAGTGACGGCCACGCTAAACCAGACAAAATTCTGGCTGATACACAAGGCATACTGGACACCAGCCCGATTAGCCACCGTAGGCATTAGAGACAGCGACGTGTGCTGGAACTGTGATAAAGAAAGGGGAGACTTAGAACACCTCCTACTAAAATGCCCAAAAATCAAGGACTTCTGGGGGAAGATCAGAACACTTATCCACGAGATCACAGGCATAGACATACAAACAGACCTCACAAGCCTGGCCCTAGGGTTCACGTCCCAGGCAATCACAAAGACAGAGGACCGGGACCTCATTGATCTCCTGCTGACAGCCGCAGTCAAAATAGTCCTAACTAACTGGAAGGACACATCAAAGGCGGCTCCACAGGCGTGGCTCAACTGGGTCACGTTCCTCAGGGGGGCGGACAACATCACAGCAAAACACACACCGAAAACGCACAAGCAGTCGACCATGTGGGGGTCCTTAGACCACTACCTGTCATCACACAAGCCACCGTAGGCGTGAACAAGATACATCTGAGGGCGCTTGCTGAAATAGTTTTGTGATAACAGAACACCGTGCACATCTCCTACTTTATCTATATCTCTCTCCACTGTCCCCCCGGGGCGCGGGGCACAAGACGATTGATCACAGAGACGTACAAATGCCATGGAACACCAACGGACGGAATACGAACTATGAGACTATGAGACTACGAACTGGCGAATGATCTCAAGAGTACGGACTACCGCTCCCCCCCCGCCCCCCCCCTTTTTCTTTCCTTATTTCCTCCTTTCTCCTCTTTAGCCTATTTTCTTCTTTCTTCTTCCACTCATGTATAAGCCTCGTCCCTGTATGTAAAATTATATTTTTCTATATACAATAAAGAATTTCGGAATAAAAAAAAAAAAGCCTTTTTCCTTTAATACATGCTCTTCATAATTTAAAGTATGGCCTACTGGCTTTTTCATAACGTTTCATAATCAACAGAACAAATCTGTACAATCTGGCATAATTTTTATCAATGTACCAATGTCTGGTTGAAGTGTTGGAAGCCAATTAGGGCACTGCATTTCCCTGTACAGCTATCACTAAGTATATTTTCTTAAATTTATCAACAACTGCTGAATGGATTTACACCAGCTAAGGAAAAAGCACACTCTGTAAACCAAAAGATAGCTTTCTGCCAAATTTGTTGTAAGTCCGTCCAAGCAATTCGGGCTGTAGTTGTGTTCAAAGGTCCTATCGAAATAAACAAGGGAAAATGCACTTTTTTGACAACCCCTTTTCCCGGCCCCCGCTTGACAGATCACCGCAACACTTTTCAGGTGCAAAAAGAATCACCGGCACACTTGTTGTGGAAAATTTCATGAAGATTCGTCAAGGAGCGCCAAAGTTATAGGCAAGTCACAAAATGTTTTTTCTATGAAAACATAGTCCTAACTATAACTACCTACTGGTGACCACCTGAAGGTAATATATATATAAACACTGTCTAGGATGGAAACGCATCACAAGTGGTTGTTGAGGCAGCACTGTTGCCAGATGTGCAATAAATTAACTTTCTAAGAAATCATTCTGTTTCCAGTGTGCAGGCAAATTTCATAAAGTTTTGAGGAAAACATTACCCGCTCAACCTATAGCTGGCATATGAAAGCAGCTACATGGTCTATCCCTCATACAATTACAAAACATTATTTAGTAGATGTATTAGCATGTCAGTAAGCCAATGTAGGACAAGCAGTCCTACGGACACTATTTTAAATAACTTTACCTCCCCCATGTTAACCACCGGTCAAGGAGGAGAACTGCTTTTATGCTAAGTATGTGCATCTACAGCCACACATGTCTCAAACGGATAATGTTACTTATCCAGGAACCATCTTTTAGTGACATGTAGTGCTATAGAATCACATGAGCCCACCCTTCTCCTGGACACCTGTGTGTGTTACAGTTACTTTCATTATTACTTGCAAAAAACTCCTTTATTATGGGCATCGACTTATACTACACTTTATATCAAGTTCTACTCTCACCCATCATGCGGGAAAACAATTTAACAATGGAGCCGATGACCATGTGCATTACCAGCACACTACCTTTGACTCAAAAGACTTCATTGAAGGAAACAACTTGCACACATCCGAGCCCAACATTAGATGGAGGACTTATGCTAAGCATGTGTATCTACAGCCACACATGCCTCAAACACACACACACATATATATATATGCATATATATATATACATGTTATGTTATATTGTGATTTATAACGCGCACAACTACTGCTGAGTATCCTGGCGCGAAGCAGTCTAGCACAAGTGTTTAAAAAGGTGGGTTTTGAGTAATTTTTTAAAACATCTTAGGTTCTGAGTGTGGCGCAGCACTAACGGGAGGGCATTCCAAAGGATGGCTGCTTTAACCGAAAGAGACTGACCACCCATCCTAGCTCAACGAAAATGAGGAATTACCATCAGTCATTGGGCAGCAGCCCTAAGCGAGCGTCGGGGAATGTAAAAAGCCACTCTCTTCTTGATGTAAGAGGGGCCGGAGTCGTGTAAAGCTCTGTGTGTTAGGACCAGAGCCTTAAATTGTACCCTCTAGATCACCGGCAGCCAGTGGAGTGTGCACATTTGTGCTCTTATACTGGTCCGTTTAGAGACGCCTAGAAGAAGTCACGCCGCCGCATTCTGAATAAGTTGTAGCTTGTTAATCAAGTATGTCGGAATGCCAAGGAAGAGTGCATTGGCATAGTCCAAGCGGGACAGAATAAGTGCCCGGACAACCATCTCCTTGGCAGGTTGCGGGAGCAGAGGGAGGAATCTGCCTAAGGATTTGAGGGTCCCGAAGCAGATGCCTGTAAGTCTTTTTATATGCTCTATAAATGTAAGATCTGCTCCAAACCAAATGCCTAGATTCTTAGCTGGGCCACCCTCCGATAGAGGCCGGGGAAAATCAGGGGGCCACAGAGCTTCTGTGATCTGAGGGGGAAATTGACCATAAAGTATGATTTCTGATTTCCCCTCGTTGCATTTTAATTTCGCCTGGGCAAGCCAGGTGAACACGGCGGCTAAGCATCTTTGCGCCGCTTCTGTGCTGACGATCGGGTCATCCCAGGTGAACAGCATTTGTGTGATGTCGGCGTATGCCATAATCTTGGCGCCCAGTTTTTCAGCCAGAAAGAGCAGTGGGGTCATATAGATGTTGAAAAGAAGCGGGCTCAGCATTGAGCCCTGCGGGACACCCATCTGAACTTCTCTGGTTGATGAGGAATAGGGGGGCATCCAGATTTGCTGGGAGCGGGAGGTCAAAAAGGATTCCAACCATGACCACACTGAGGGCGTGGCAGACACAGCTAAGCTTTCTTCAATCAGTTTGATCTTATTGATGAAAAAGGACGACAGCTCCTCACACCAACCTGCGGAGATGGGAATGGGCTTTAGTTATGCTTGAGGTGACATAAAGCTTTGTATGATGGCAAAGATCTCTTTGCTATTGTTATCTGCCTTCAGTATTCTGGACGCGTAGTACTTGCTTTTGGCCTTCCTAACCGCAGTGTAATATATTCTCTGCGAAGAGCGAAGCTTGGATTTGGCTAGCGGGCAATATGCCACCCTCCAAAGTCGTTCCAACTTCTTACAATTGAGCTTCAGTTCTTTTAGCATCGGTGAGTACCAGGGTTGCGATGGCGTCTCACGCTGATGGATTCTAGACATGGGTTTGCACGTGGCTTCGACACCATGGCTAACCCAGGCATTGAATTGGTCGATTTGCCCTTCCAGATCATCTGCTAGGGCTGCCTGCGAGTGAGACAAGGCCTCCACCAGCCCAGGAATACTAATCTTGCGGGCAAGAGGCCCCAAAGGAAAAGGGGATTGGCGGGACGGCTTGCTCATGGCCCATGAAAAAGTAATCAGAGCATGGTCTGTCCAAGTCACCGGCTGGGGATCATCAACCTCTAGTGGAAAGTTGGAACATACCAGATCTAACAAGTGGCCCTGTGTGTGAGTAGGTTTAGCGATCCACTGGGTTAGTTGGATTAGACCCAAGAGATCCAGAAGGGCCCGAGTGTCAGGGGCCTCTGATGAATCCAAATGGATATTAAAGTCTCCAAGAAGTAGAAATCTGGAAAAGCGAAGAACTCGTTCTGCCAGGGATTCGCCTAAAGATTTTATAAATGACCCAATCTGCCCGGGAGGGCGGTAGATCAGAGTTCCCCCTAATGTAAAATGGGGTGTTAGGATGAAGGAGAAGTCAAATGCTTCCCCTCCACTACCTTCAAAGATTTTTCACATACAAATGTCCATGATTCCCTAAACACCACAGCTGTTCCTCCTCCTCTCCCCAAACTGCGATCGGCACGAGCAAGGCGATAGCCTCGGGGGGCGGCCAGCTCGACCACCGGTGCACAGGACTCCCTAAGCCATGTTTCTGTGATAAACAGAATATCTAGTTTGTTATCAGTTATAAGCTCGTAGATATTCACGGCGTGTTTCACCATAGAACGGGCATTAATCAGGGCTGCCTGCACAGTCGTTACTTGCAGGACCGTCCGGTGGGCTCTCGTCCGGAGAGGGGGCAGATGGAAATTGCAGTCAGGGCATCCCCACATCCTGTCAATGGTCAGGTTACAACATTTCTGACCTGTATGAGGGCCCAGATTCCAGGACAATAGATCTGCTCGGCTATAAGGGCGCCGGCTGGCATCTCCTTTTTCAAGACGGGCAGAGCAACTGGCCCTCGGCCCGGTCTCGGCACGCCCGCTGCGCGCGTCCGCTGTGCGTCCTGCTCAGCGTGGCTCTAAATAGTCGCGCTGGCAACTGGAACGCTAACCTCACCGGAAGAAGGCTCCCGGAAGTGAGGCGCCCTGAGGTCTTCCCTCCGCAGCAATCGGCCAAGCCGTGGCGGACCGGGGAAGCCTCAGACAAGGTAAATATGCAAGCACACAAACAACAGTAATTAAAAGGTATTCCCCTTTGTATTAAAAACCCAAAATCGGTTTTAAAACTAGCAGCATATCAGCATTGTGCAAAAGAGCAAAAGCGGCTTTGAAATAAAATTGTTTGTAATCAACGAAGTGCAAGTTCAGCTTTTACTCGCCAGCAGTGTGTGACCGCAGAGCGCCCAGCCCAGCACGCCTCTAAATAGTCGCGCTGGCAACTGGAACGCTAACCACACCGGTAGAAGGCTCCCGGAAGTGAGCCGCCCTGAGGTCTTCCCTCCGCAGCAATCGGCCAAGCCGTGGCGGACCGGGGAAGCCTCAGACAAGGTAAATATGCAAGCACACAAACAACAGTAATTAAAAGGTATTCCCCTTTGTATTAAAAACCCCAAATCGGTTTTAAAACTAGCAGCATATCAGCATTGTGCAAAAGAGCAAAAGCGGCTTTGAAATAAAATTATTTGTAATCAACGAAGTGCAAGTTCAGCTTTTACTCGCCAGCAGTGTGTGACCGCAGAGCGCCCAGCCCAGCACGCCTCTAAATAGTCGCGCTGGCAACTGGAACGCTAACCACACAGGAAGAAGGCTCCCGGAAGTGAGGCGCCCTGAGGTCTTCCCTCCGCAGCAATCGGCCAAGCCGTGGCAGACCGGGGAAGCCTCAGACAAGGTAAATATTCAAGCACACAAACAACAGTAATTAAAAGGTATTCCCCTTTGTATTAAAAACCCCAAATCGGTTTTAAAACTAGCAGCATATCAGCATAGTGCAAAAGAGCAAAAGCGGCTTTGAAATAAAATCGTTTGTAATCAACGAAGTGCAAGTTCAGCTTTTACTCGCCAGCAGTGTGTGACCGCAGAGCGCCCAGCCCAGCACGCCTCTAAATAGTCGCGCTGCCGACTGGAACACTAACCTCACCGGAAGAAGGCTCCCGGAAGTGAGGCGCCGTGAGGTCTTCCCTCCGCAGCAATCGGCCAAGCCGTGGCGGACCGGGGAAGCCTCAGACAAGGTAAATATGCAAGCACACAAACAACAGTAATTAAAAGGTATTCCCCTTTGTATTAAAACCCCCAAATCGGTTTTAAAACTAGCAGCATATCAGCATTGTGCAAAAGAGCAAAAGCGGCTTTGAAATAAAAGCGTTTGTAATCAACGAAGTGCAAGTTCAGCTTTTACTCGCCAGCAGTGTGTGACCGCAGAGCGCCCAGCCCAGCACGCCTCTAAATAGTCGCGCTGGCAACTGGAATGCTAACCTCACAGGAAAAAGGCTCCCAGAAGTGAGGCGCCCTGAGGTCTTCCCTCTGCAGCAGTCGGCCAAGCCGTGGCGGACCGGGGAAGCCTCAGACAAGGTAAATATGCAAGCACACAAACAACAGTAATTAAAAGGTATTCCCCTTTGTATTAAAAACCCCAAATCGGTTTTAAAACTAGCAGCATATCAGCATTGTGCAAAAGAGCAAAAGCGGCTTTGAAATAAAATCGTTTGTAATCAACGAAGTGCAAGTTCAGCTTTTACTCGCCAGCAGTGTGTGACCGCAGAGCGCCCAGCCCAGCACGCCTCTAAATAGTCGCGCTGCCGACTGGAACACTAACCTCACCGGAAGAAGGCTCCCGGAAGTGAGGCGCCGTGAGGTCTTCCCTCCGCAGCAATCGGCCAAGCCGTGGCGGACCGGGGAAGCCTCAGACAAGGTAAATATGCAAGCACACAAACAACAGTAATTAAAAGGTATTCCCCTTTGTATTAAAACCCCCAAATCGGTTTTAAAACTAGCAGCATATCAGCATTGTGCAAAAGAGCAAAAGCGGCTTTGAAATAAAAGCGTTTGTAATCAACGAAGTGCAAGTTCAGCTTTTACTCGCCAGCAGTGTGTGACCGCAGAGCGCCCAGCCCAGCACGCCTCTAAATAGTCGCGCTGACGACTGGAATGCTAACCTCACAGGAAAAAGGCTCCCAGAAGTGAGGCGCCCTGAGGTCTTCCCTCTGCAGCAATCGGCCAAGCCGTGGCGGACCGGGGAAGCCTCAGACAAGGTAAATATGCAAGCACACAAACAACAGTAATTAAAAGGTATTCCCCTTTGTATTAAAAACCCCAAATCGGTTTTAAAACTAGCAGCATATCAGCATTGTGCAAAAGAGCAAAAGCAGCTTTGAAATAAAATCGTTTGTAATCAACGAAGTGCAAGTTCAGCTTTTACTCGCCATTTCAGTCTTAGCCTATTGCATAGATTATCCCAACAAATAAGCAGAGAACTCTGGGTAGTTCCTACATTTGGGTGAAGAACAGCTCCTATGTAGACTACCCTACAACACCAGCGACACTCTGAATCTGCTCACTTCAAATGTTTATTTTTCTAGCAACTTTTCTAAGTCTCGGATTAGAACAGTGCCATCCATGCCAAGCTAGAGAGGGACAAAGTCTATTGCCATTTCTACAGCAAATTCTTTAAGCATACGATTAGCAAGTTCCATCTATGCCGAGCTGCACAATGAAAAAGCCTTTTAAAACGCCAGGCACAGTATTACTAATTTGGATTGGCTAAATACCATTCAAGCCAATCTGGAGTGGCAAGTCATTCGGCAAATGTTTACCCTGTTGGGAGTCAGCAAAAGTTCCAATGTTGTAAGCCCAGTTTGGAGGAGAGAAATGACAGCCAATTTATGGGCAGTTCTCCCACAGTACCAAACTCTAAATCACCCCATTAATTATGCAGACATAGTTAAATATTCAAAAGTTTTACTCGATTGAAACTGTCTGTAGAATGGAGATATTTTTGAAGCTGTCTCTGTAAAGAGCAACTAATAATAAACACTGATCAAAAGAGTATGTTGAGGTTGTATTTACCTTTCACAAAAATAATGATTATTAGATAATGGACAGGGATAAATCACTGAAGAGTAGTTTGAGGTTCACATTATTATGTCATTAATGATGTGGAACTTAAAATGAGTACACTTTGTTTTGTACAAAATGTACGCTGTTTGTAAAAGATAGAGATTGTTGAAGTTCCTCTTTGCAAACTGCAGCTAACATTAGACACTGATTAGAATTCTACCAAATATAAAAATAAAACCTCTTCATTTTGTGCATTTTATGACCAGAGTAGAGAACTGCATGGATTATCCATTAACCTAAAAATTTCTCAAGGCCCTCAACCGTTTGTGTATTGCTGAAGCTGGGAAACGTAGTAGAAGGTAAAACAGGGTTATGGGAGGCATGGAACACAAGGTTGGTTCAACAGCTCTGGAATAAATCAAAGGAGCACAGCACTTTCACAATTAGCACTGATGCCTTTTTGAACCATGTGGAAGCTAGAGACTAGCTCCTACTTGTAAGGGTGCAATGATAACCTGAGAGAGGTAAGTAGAATGTAGTTACACAAGGGTGCAAAGGGGTGACTTGAAACATACATAAAATGTAGACAAAGGAAGGGGGGTCAGGGAAGCTAATTAAAGTGGCAGTAAAAGAACCCACCAATTACATGCATTTCTAGGCATATACTAGAAGGAAGTGCAGGCCTATATGCTTTTAGAACCCCTTTTAATCTGGAAGTGAAGGATCTTCACCCAGAAGTCAATGACATCTATCGTGAATTGATAAATTAACCATTAAAGAAACAAAGGTCTTAAAGGGGAGGTGGCCATGTGAGTCAGGCAGACCTCTAACCATGCACAAGGTCGACAGCACTATCTCCATTACTATCATGGTAACCATCACAACCATCACCCAAAAACTGGAAACTGGTAACCTCTAACACCTTAAGGTGAAAACGGAGAAGCACCTGCAGCTTTCTGCCAACCCCGCACGCCCAAGTTAAGCCATGACAGAGCAATAGAATGAGCCAAACATAAAACACACGATACTCATACACATATACATTTGAGTGGGGATGTGTGGTTTCTCGTGTGTGTCCTGCACACAGCAGCATTTCTATAGCTACTATCAGTGTACTGAACATTGCTACAGTATTACCGAAGATAGATTCTCACATTTCTGCTGTGCTCAACAGCTTCAGCCTCTGGAATTAATGTTATGAGACCTTTAACAGTATCAGTGATCTCCAATAGCAACAATAATCTCATTTCAGAGGCGGCTGAGCTTTGAGCACTGCCAGCCATGCCCCCCTCCCCATGTTAAATGAGAGTGCTCGGAGAGATGCCTTGTGCAGAGAGGGAAAGCTGGGGAGGGGCTTAGATTTCAGGAGATGAGAGTCCTGGGCGCTTTCCAAGCAGGGCTCTGCGCCGGGACTCGGCTCCCCCTCCAGTTGCTGCCAGAGATCACTGGTGGACTCATGTTTCGGCAGCATGATGAGTCGGCTCATTCCTTCCAAGGAACGAGAAGAAGAGAGGCAGGGAGAGAAAGGAAGGAGATCTAGAGGGAGAGTAGCCAATCTCCTCTTCCTGGGCCAGCCATTACCCTCTGGCACCTTCTTAACATAAGCATGAAGCCCCGACCATGTCTGCTTCTTTAACAAACTAAAGAACTTGCTCACTCCCCACACCCACTCAGTGTGCGTGTGGTGGGCTGGGATGGATTAGCTGTGGTACGGATACCTCCCTCCAACCGTCATGAGAGCGCGTGGAGGACTGCCAGACTCTTTGTGGCATGACTGGCATCCCTTGCATCAAAAGTATGTAGATAGAGTAATAGTAATACAGGCCGGAATCTAGCAGTAAAGCTTGCAATATAGTGTACACATGAAAAGTTGGCGTTTCTGGAGCAAATGTCTACTTCATTAAATTAAATAGGTTATGTCTGGCACATATACAATGTTTTTAGGTTGTGTAAGTAAATAATAACAGTTTAAATATGAATATTGTGTTATTACTAATTAGCATTTGTGTGCTGCCTTAGTTCACAATGAGGTCTCTCCTTTTTTAAATTGATGAATCCAAAACTACATTCCGGCTCGCTCTTTGAACCTTGAACGTTGATCTCCTGCAGGTCCCTAGGATCCAGTGAACTAGACTTTGAGGGTCTCCTTTACTTATCTTGCACTTAAAATCAGGGGTTAGCTTCATGGGGGTGGGTGGGTACAATATTTCCCAAATAAATGCATTCTTGGCTCGGTAGTTGGTGTGAGGGCTCTCAGTCCTGTCTGCTATGTCTGTGTTGGTTATTCTCGCTGCGGACCAAGAATACAACATAAACAGTGGCCTTTGATGCAAGACAGGAGAGATCCACAGAGATATACATCTGGTGAGTGAATTTAAAAATGTGAACGCAGATAACCTGGAATCAGTACTGACATCCCTGCTTGTCCAAATTGTGTGATTTGAAGCACAAATTTTATTTCCCAGCGCCTCCTTTTTATTATCATATATGAGTGCTCTTTTCAATTCTTGAGTTCAGATGTGCACAATACAATCACCTCTCATTTTTACTTTAATAGAATATAATGCACCACCTACATTAGGAATCCAGGCCACGTTTAGGGTTTACACAACTACTGACTTGAACTTAGTTCACCCTATGGCGTTGTCGTTGGGTGAAAAGCCATTAATGTTTCTAAGTTATTATTTTAAAATTATCACTTTTAATAAATGTCTGTCTATGCAGTGATATAATCTTATGTACTATGGTGAAACATGTTTGCATGTTCAAGAAATACACTTACCTGAATTTTGAAGAGAGAATCACATTGTTACATTATATCTGTTGCACAATATATGCGTGAAATGTTTTCATGTCTGGGCTCGTGCACAGATTCTTAGAGCCAAGCTAGACCCATGGCTCAGCTGTGACAAGGCTTATCCTAGCGTACCGACCTCTATTTGTACCTCTGCGTTAGTACATGGGGCTATCAACCACTTGATGACATGATTTGTAAAAGATAAGGACTGGAAATATAGAGCCCTGCCTTCATGTACCGATTTGACAACTCTACCATCAAGGCTTCTCGTATTCACGTAGTAGAGACGAAGAAGTGAAAATCTATTCAGAATAAGTTATCCCAGCGCAGGGATTCAAGGCTGTTGCATTGTACGAGACCATGGTCATGAGTTCCCAGGTAGAAATACCAGGCCTGGGTAGGACAGGTATGGCTGTAGTTTCAGGGGAATATTTTGGGTGTGGTACTCCCCCCTAAATGAATTCTTGGCTTGGTGCTTGTGTCTAGGGACCCTGATACGGGCCTGCTATGTCTGTGCCAGTTTTGTCTTATTGTTCTCATTTCACGAAGAGTTTTCAACATGCTAATTTTTTCGAGTGGAAACTTAAATATATATATATATATATATATGTGTGTATATATTTATATTTATAGGCGTAGACGGTACAGCAGGCGAGTTGTGTGTCAATGCACCCAGCAGTGTTAGCCTATACAGGGCACAATTAAGTTTAGTATACGATACGAGTATCTTTCTGAAATGTCACATCCAGGTGAAGGAGTGTACGATATCTCTTCATACAAGAAAGAGATATCTGTGATGTTGAAGTTCGTTACTAGCATCCTGCTTTCTAAGCTCATGCAGGGCAGTATCATATCTGACAACGAACAGCGAGTACTATTTGAAATGTAAAAATTGTATGTAATGATGTAAATATCTCAGCTATCAATGATTGAGATAGTGATGGTAGTGGGAGAAATAATTTCCTTCATTGTGGATGCAGTGACGATTCATATCTGTATGTTGAAATTTAGCAGTCCAACATGGCGAGATTCAATTTTGCTTGACTCCCGATTAAATGTGATGACTTGTAAATAAAATTAGGCGCAAACGCTGCGGCCAAAACTGAGAAAGACGTACCGCTGAAATGCTTTTGGTGTTTATTTCATGCCTTTAAATCCTAAGGAGGGTTATACCCCCCACAAGTGCTGGTGATTCTTTCTGGAGCGCCTATATATATTGTTAGACCTGGCATCATTGGCGTGAGTCTCCCTTCCATTTTGACGGATTGCCTCCTCTGTCTTGATATGTTTTTGCTGGTTTTATGCTTTGGGCACTGTGCCACTGCTAATCAGTGCCACAGTGCAAGTGCTCCCAATGTTAAATTAATGTACTAATTGGTTAATCCATGATTGGGTTATTTGATTTATCTATCAGCCCCTAGTATAGTGCATCATGTGTGCCCAGGGCTTATAAACAAATGCTGCTAGTGGGCTTGCAGCACTGGTTGTGCCACCCACAAAAGCAGCTTGAAAATTGTGTCTCAGGCCTGCCATTGCAAGGCCTATGTGCAGTCTAGCACTGCCATGTCGACTTGGCCAAGTGCACCCACTTGCCAGTCCCTAAACCTTCCCTGTGCTTCATATTAGACACCCCTATGGTAAGCCCAAGGGCAGAGTGCATTGTAAGTATAGGTAGGACATGCTCTGATGTGTGTAGCAGGTCCTAATAGTGAATTACAGCCATTTTCATTTTTCACTATTGAAGGCTACCTGTTCTCCATAGGCCAGAATGGGCAGTTAGATTATTACATTCTTATAATCCTAACTGACTCAGGGAACATGGTAGAAATTCGAATTTAGTATGCCTGAACTCAGAATAATAAAACACATATTTTAGTAAAGTTGGTTTTAATATTCTGTGTTCGAAAATACCACTTTTAGAAAGTAGGTATTTTCTTGCCTAACTATCCAGGCCTGCCTCTGCTGGATTGTGTATTCCTTGTCTGGGTTTGTGAGTGACAGGGCTGGGGGATTCCAGGAGACAGGCTGGGGCAGCCCGGTGGTGAACAGAGAGATCTGCATCTAGATGGGAGGGAGGAGTTGCACCTGGTACCTGAATAAGACTGGGCATTCCCTCTACAATGCTGGCTCCACCTGCTGTGGCTTGTCTGATGCCTCTGCCCTGCACAGTGAAAGGAGAGGAGGAATCATGTCAACAGAGTACTCCAGAGCTAAATCTCCCCTCCCCTGTGCTGGCTCCACCTCCTGTGGGGCGGCTGATGTCTCTGCCCTGCACAATGAAAGGAAGAAGAGAGTCATGTAAACAAAGTGCTCAGGAACTGGTGTGGACTAGGCAGAGGCCTCTCTGCCTTGAAATGAAATGAAATGAAAAATTCCACTTATATAGCGCATAACCACCCGGAGGCCTCGCAGCGCTTTAGACTGAATTAGTTTGTCGGGGCTCCTGGGTGGACATTAGTCCGCTTTTGGGAACAAGTAAGTCTTTAAATCACTCCTAAATGACATTCGATTGCTGTTTTGTCTGAGCGTTAGGGGCAGGGAGTTCCATAATTTCGCCGCCGTGTTGGTAAAAAAGCGGCCACCCCAGCGGGCTTTTCTGACTTTTGTCATAGTTGCCAAATGCAGTGAGGCCGAACGAAGGGCTCTGAGTGGTAAGTAAGGTAGCACTAAAGGGCGCAGAACCGCCGGACCAGTTTGATGGAAAGATTTGTGCAAAATGCACATGGCCTTGAACTGTGTCCTGGCAGCCACAGGAAGCCAGTGGAGTTCTTTTAAAGCCTTCCTTGCTGATTGCCAGCGAGGGATGTTAAACAATAGTCGGGCGGCACAGTTTTGGGTGACTTGAAGTTTTTTAGTCACTGCTGCCGGGGCTCCTAGATATAAAACATTTCCGTAATCCAGGCGAGAGAGTATCAGGGCCTGGACCATGACCCTTCTCGCCTGGAAAGGAAGAAGGGGGAGCACCTTACGGAGCATTTTCATTAACCCCATACAAGTGGAAGCCGTTTTAGTGGCTTGGACTGAAAAATCCAGCGCTCTATCAATCCAGATACCCAGGCTCTTTATCTGGTCTTTAGGAGGAGGGGGGACAACGAGGCATAGAGGCCAGCTAGAGGCTAAGGAGGTAGGGGAGGAGTTACCCAACACCATGATCTCAGTCTTCTCCCCATTGAGTTTGAGGTGGGAGAGTCGCATCCACCTAGCAACAACCTCCAGACATGGGCCCAAGGTGTTAGACGAACCCTCATTGTGGTCCAAAGAGACCACAAGTTGGGTATCGTCTGCGTAGGTGACAATCCGCACACCAAAGGGGAGGACTATCTTCTCTAGAGGCTGCATATAGACGTTAAAAAGTGTGGGGCTCAGGGAGGAGCCCTGCGGAACCCCACAGCTAAGTGGATGCTTTGATGAAGCCACCTCGCCCTCAAACACCTGAAAAAAACGTTCATCCAAGAAGGAGGTCAGCCAAGTCAGGGCCGCGCCCGACACCCCCATGCCCTTCAGACGATGTAATAGTGTGGCATGGTTCACGGTGTCGAACGCGGCACTAAGGTCAAGGAGTATAATGGCTGTTTTTCCTCCCTGATCCATTATTGCTCTAGCTGCCTCTGTCACTGCCAGAAGGGCAGTTTCCGTACCATGCTGGGGACGGAACCCCGTCTGGGAGACCTGTAGAAGATTGTTGGACTCCAGATAGACCCCCAGAATGTTATTAATATGCCTCTCCAACAATTTGCTCAGCCATGGAAGCAGTGAGATAGGGCGGAAGTTGGACAGATTGTTCTGGTCCAAATTCGGCTTTTTCAGCAGTGCCCTTACCATCGCACACTTCCATGTGGCAGGAACAGAGTTGGAGGTAATAGAGGTGTTAAGAGCATCCAGAATGAACGGGCGGATAGTGTCAATCACTTGCACTAAGGTCTGTGGAGGGGCTGGGTCGTTTGGGGAACCTGAGGTGACTTTATGGACCAATATATCTAGAGTATTAGGATCCAGAAGTGGAAAAGCGACTAAAGAACAAGGTGCGGGGAGGTCAGAGTCTAGAGTAGCAGAAGACGTCATATCATCACTACCAGTTGAAAGTTGAGAGTAAATGGCCTGAATCTTCTGGGAAAAGAAGGTGGCCAGGCTCTCACAACGAGCCTGTGCCCCCTCTGATGGCAGAATTTCTGAAGGAGGAGAGATTAAAGATTTGGCAATTTAAAAAAATTCCCTAGGGGAATTAGCTGCTCTATTAATTTTGGTTTCATAGAACTCAGCTTGGACAAGTATAATTTCGTTCTTATATTGCCTTATTGCCACTCTATACTCCAGTTTCTTCAATTGAGAGCGGTCCTTCCTCCAAGCTCTCTCTGCTTTCCGGCAGACTTGTTTCAGTATCCTGAGAGCAGGAGAGTACCAGGGTGCAACTTTAGGTCTTTTTATTACTTGCAGAGAGCTCTTCGGGAGGACTTGATCTAATGTAGTGGAAATCTAGCTGTTAAAATTAGAAGCTGCCATGTCAGAGTTCTTAGTTTTATTGGGTGGATGTTCAGAGAGAGCTTGATGCCACTTAAGAAGTGGAAGAGAACTCCATTTCCTCCCCCAATGCCTATCATGAGTTTGTGGGATGGAAGGAATATTAGCTGACCAGATAAGAGGAATTAAAAAGTGGTCAGTCCAGGGTAGCGGTAGTGGTAAGTCTACTAATAAGTTTTCTAAATTGCTGTAGACATGATCTAAAAGATGACCTTTAATGTGTGTCGCCTGAAAACCTTTTTGAGACATATCGATGGCCTAAAAATTTGACCGAAGGTTGTTAGCAGCAGCGTTCAGGGGATCGTCTAGATGCAGGTTTAAATCACCTAGCAAGGTGAAATTAGCTGAGGTGAGCATTGAGTTAGCAGCTAGCTCTGTTATATAAGTAATAAAGTCGCCGAGAGGGCCCGGTGGTCGATAGACCAGAATACCAGAAAAGGTGATTGTGGGGGAGAGTTCAAGGGAGAAGTGAAGACTTTCACATGCTAAAGTGGATAAAGAAGTAACACGACATCTGTAGTTCTCTTTATAAATAATTACCAGTCCACCACCCCTACCTGATTGGCGGTCAAGGCGCTTCAGGGTGTATCCTTGTGGAATAGCCCTTACTACTGTGGGATCTGCTTGAGACTGGAGCCATGTCTCAGTTAGAAAAAGGGCTGCCGGATGATGTTCCTCGAACAATAAAGCCAATTCAGTGTGGTGCTTTGGGAGGGACCGACAATTAAGAAGAAACATTTTCGTTGTTGGTGTAGAAAAATGTTTGCTTGGCATGGAGGTGGTAGGATACCAGCCACAGGTTTTGCAGCCGGTGTTAACAAACTGGGGAGAAAGTGAGTGGGAGCAGGAGGGGGTGCCCAAAGATCGTAAAGCAAGCAGCGTAGGGGCGCTATATGTAATAGGACGACCTGCCATCCTGGCTGAAACCGAGGCCCCGAGGCATCTGGACCCGGACTGGCGCAGACTGGCTTCTCTTTGGCGCCTCTTCGGCGCGTTCAAGGCGCTACCGCTGCGCGACACCGCTGCGCGGAGAAACCGAGGCTTAAATAGATTAGGAGGTGGGGTGAGACTAGACCGTCATCATCGGTAACATGGCAGCCCAACTCGGAACAAACCGGAAGTGCAAGCGCTGTACCTCCCTCCACGCAATCAGCATGAAATTGCTGCGGTGGACCGGGGAGTAGCGCGCCAGATCAGGTAATAACACTTTATACAGTTTTAAAATTTCACAGGTTAAAAGTTTCACAAGTAAAAACCACTTGAAGCAAATGCGTCTGCAGTACACCCGCTTGCGCGACCAAATTCGTAATCAATCTCTCGAGCGCCTGAGTGTTCAACCCTTTTGTAGTCAGGGAGGTGGGGGGAGACTAGACCGTCATCATCGGTAACATGGCAGCCCAACTCGGAACAAACCGGAAGTGCAAGCGCTGTACCTCCCTCCACGCAAACAGCATGAAATTGCTGCGGTGGACCGGGCAGTAGCGCGCCAGATCAGGTAATAACACTTTATACAGTTTTAAAATTTCACAGGTTAAAAGTTTCACAAGTAAAAACCACTTGCAGCAAATGCGTCTGCAGTACACCCGCTTGCGCGACCAAATTCGTAATCAATCTCAGAGAACAAAGGATTTTGTGTATAAATATTGTGACCCTGATCCCAAGAAATCAGATCACTTCTGGACAAGAAACCTTTCTGCCAAGGAGAAGAACCAAGGAAGCTGCAGGAGTTTTACTGCCCCTCTGCCAGTGTGCTGTTTGCTGGGTTGGCCTGCAGTGGTTGCTTCATTGCCAAGGGAAAGGAGAAGGAACTTTGTAGGGACTTTCATCTACAGAATATTCTCAAAGGGCTTGAACTGTGCTTGCCTCCCGCTGACGTCTCATGGACAAAAGACTTCATCTCCAGCTCCCCACTGAATTTCCTTGCTGGGAATTCTGACTCCAGACACTTGCGTGCCGCTTGGAGCTGGAAGCGCAACGCATCGAGAAGAAGCATGTCGCCGCCCCAGCTGAAATCGTCGCATCGCCGGAGAAGCGAGCCTTCGCTGCATCTCCCTGGAAGCGTGTGTTCATCAAAGCTGCCTGCTGGTGCATCACCGGAGAAGCGTGACGCCATCGTGAGAGTCGCCATCGCATCACCGGCGAAGCGTGTATCAGGGCCTGTCGCGGTTCCAAAGTACAGTCGTCGCAAGGCTGCCAGGGCGTCATCGCATCGCCGCATCAAGGGCGACATCTTCTCGCATTGCAACCGGATCATCTCATCGCATCTAGGTGCCATCTGGGGCACTGCAATGGGCCCGCCGGCCGAGAATCTATGCATCACCTCCGCACCGGTAGGGATCACGACGCATCCCCTACTCTGCGCAAGCATTGAGGCACGACGCATCATCTCCCCCGGATCACGGAACCGACGCAGCTCCCCTATTGCGAGCCTTTTGTTTACTTTGCTTTACGCATCCAGGTACTTTATTGAGAACTTTGTCGCATTTGCCAACAACTTGAACTAAGCAACTTTAATCATCTTTTAAGAAAACTTAAATGTAGTATTATGGGTTTTTGTCATTTGTGGTCCTGTGTTTAAGTCTATATAAAGAATACTTGTTTTTATAAAACCTGTGTTGTGTCCATCTGTAGAGTTATCACTGTATTACTGTGTATATTCACAAATGCCTCTGAGATAAGCCTGTCTGCTCGTGCCAAGCTACCAAGGGGGTTAGCAGGGGTTATTAAGAAGTGTAATCTCCTTATCCTGACTTAGAAGTAAGGGTCCCTATTTGGACAAAGGTGAATACCATTGCCAACTAGAGAGCCCCAGATCTAACATATATATATATATATGTATATATATATATATATATCTATATATATTACCTACTGGCGGTCGCCAGTAGGTATATATAGTTAGGATTTTTTCTCTATGGGTTTTTTGAAAATTCTATGTCTAATAACTTTGGCGTTTGTGGACGGAATTGGCTGAAATTTTCAGGAAAATGGCACATTTTGTTTCTGAGCAGCCCCTGAAAATTTTGGGGGGGTTCGTCAAGGGGGGGCCGAGAAAAAAGGGGGGTCCCAAAACGCGTTTTTCCCATGTTAATTTCCATAGGGCGGTTGGCCTCACTTTTAGCCCGAACGGCTGAATGGATTTGCACGAAACTTGGCAAAATTGTAGGGACTGGTAGCCCGATGTGCCTTTTGTAGGTCTCAATATATGTGCTCCAGTGGATTTTGAGAAATTAACGTTTAAAAAAAGATATATATCTGTAACAGCGGACCTGGCAGCGGCCCAGGACGCGTACTTTTCGCGCAACGGAGCTTTGTGAAGCGAAGCTGATTGGTTCTCCGGCGTCTGTCAACATTCCAAACAGTCCGTAGCGGCCGCCATCTTGTCTCTCGGTAGGATCGAGAGACAAGAGGAGGCCAAAGCGAAGGGGCAAATGACCATAAGGGGGAATAGTAGATCCTCGGTAACCCCCTACGTTTGATGTGGAGGTTTTAAAAGGGCCCCGCGGGGCAAAAAAAAAAATAATAATAATAATCGAACGGCTGAATGGATTTGCACGAAACTTGGCAAAATTGTAGGGACTGGTAGCCCGATGTGCCTTTGCTAGGTCTCAATATATGTGCTCTAGTGGATTTTGAGAAATTAACGTTCAAAAAAAGATATATATCTGTAACAGCGCTCCGCTTCGCGTACTTTTCGCGTTACGGAGGTTTGCGAAGCTGATTGGTTCTCCGGCGTCTGTCAACATTCCAAACAGTCCGTAGCGGCCGCCATCTTGTCTCTCGGTAGGATCGAGAGACAAGAGGAGGCCAAAGCGAAGGGGCAAATGACCATAAGGGGGCATAGTAGATCCTCCCTGACCCCCTAGGTTTGATGTGGAGGCTTTGAAAGGGTCTCGCAGGGCAAAAAAAAAATATACAGTTTTTTTAGTTTTTTTGCGTGGAGTGCGCCCGGTTCGCGAACCGGGAAGCGGTCTGGGGAGCGTACTTTCTTGAAAATTAGTGAAAAAAGTTAGAGTAAAATAATAATTGTGAGTGATCAGATGTAGGGTAGCTCTGAGAAGAGCTTTTGGGTTTATGGTACATTTAGGTACTTATAAGTAGGTACCAATGCACAGTCTTAAATTCAGAGTGAAAACTCTGTTGCCCTCATCTGAGAAGTGAACTCCATCTGCTCTGTAGATATCTTGCATGTAGTAACGCAAGTTATTGTTGTACAGGGAGCCCATTCCATGGTCTCTCATGTAAGCTGAAACAGATTTGTTTACATGCTTCCTCGATTTCTCAATTTGTGGACAAAATTGGTTCGACCACCTCCATTTCTGTCTTTGGCATATATTTGAATATACCAAGGCAGTCTGAGGAAAAAGTGCCATCAATTGCTCAAAGGTGTCCTTTAAAAGCATTTCCAGACCTACCCCAGTCAAAGTGCCCAAATCATTACCTCCACAGTGCACAATTAACAGGTCAGGTTTTGGCAAATGCATAAAGGTTTTCACCAATGGTATCAATTGGTGACATTTTAATCCTCTGTGGCCAAACCACTTAATTTCCACATCTTGTAAATTGAGGTTAGGTAAATTCCTGTTTTCAGCGTACCTTTGAGCCCAATAGATGTAGCTATGTCCAACAATCCAGACAGAAAACATGGCGAGAGAAGGTTCTCCTGCAGTCAGATGAAGTGTGGCAATGAAATGGCAGTTGAAAAAATGAGAGTGTAAAATGAAAAAAACTGAGGAGTTTCTGTGTTAATGAAGCAGTAAGAGTGATTGGTGGATTTTGATTGCTGAAAACAGAAAGTTAGTGTGCATGGATGAGTTCGTTGAAAGATGTATTTTGAGTGGCGAAGAAAAAATCATTAAATGAAAGGATGCTCTGGATATGCAGGTGCACTGAGAGTTCAGAGTTCAATTGCAACATTGTTGTGTGAGAGGTCTTGCAAGAGGTGGTTGCTATGCAGAAAAAGCAGAGAGGGGGCAGAGGGGGGAAGGGTTTTGCTTTGAAAAAAAGTGAGGGAAGAGTTTTGATTGGGTGACATGAGAGATCTGTGTGAGGAATTACAGCATTTCTGTGCTTTTGATAGCTGCAGACTCTGGAGTGCATACCTTTTGCTCTGCTGAAGACAAATTGGTGTGTTTCTGAGACTGTTTTGAAACTCAAAGTATTTGCTAAGGTGAGAAAAAATTTCTTTAATTTAGATAGAAAATAGTGTGCTTTAAGGAGAAAATTATGAAGAAAGTTGTGTTTTTCAAATGTTGCTTTGTCTCAAGTGTTTCACAAATAGATTTTGTGTCTTTGAGAAATTGTAATTGGAGAAAATGTGAAGTATTAGTACTGACAGGGCTTTTATGTGCATAGGAGTTGTGGAGTGTTTTCAAATTATGACTTGTAAATCGTTTTTGAGAAAAAGCAATGGTTTTAATATTGATGAGAAGGACATAATGGTGTCTGCTTCTTTATAAGGTAATTGAGAGTCTCTGATGTTATTTTTCCCATTTCAATGTAAGAAGTTTGTCTGTGGAGCAAATTGCTTGTAAATATGCTCCCACCTGTGCATGGCAAATTTAGATTTTGAATGTTTCCGTTACATAGGCATGTTAAAGGTGACTGAAACATGCTGCAAAGGCAATCAAAAAATGCTTTTATGTGTCTTAAGGACATTTTAAGTCATTTCCCCATGTGCAGTGTTTTCAAATTATGAGTTGAAAATCGTTTTTGAGGTAAAGGAATGTTTTCAAAATTTATGTGCGCCATATGACCCCAAATTTCTTTTTCAGGGGTGCAGCAGGGTGTTCTTGAGACACCCCTGCACCGTCGTAAAAATTCGTAATTTGCGATGAGGTAATTGCTAATCGCAAATTGCACCTTCATTCCTATGGGCCTCCTGCTGCATGGAAATGAATGGGTAATCTTGCTGAAATGCAAAGTCGAATCTGTATTTAAAAGGGTCTGCACCTCTGTACGGGTGTTCGCTATGTGAAGCACGAAAGTTTCACGGGCCGAACTCAAGGCCACCTCTCTCTGAGACAAAAGAGCTCTTATTCTTGCCATGCCGTTGAAATGTGCTCCCAAGGTTGGTATTTGTGGCCAGATTGAAAACTCCCTATGTTCATGTGTGGGAGGAAATATAACATTTCTTCAGCAAATAACCCGTTCATTTACTGTTACGATAAAATGAATACTTTTAATTAACCCAGAACAATCTTCATTATTGAGCATCAAATAACTACCATTTTCCAAGAACTTGAACGTGGGGATGATAGCAGGAACTGGTGTGCCTTGCAACACGCAAGCCATATTTGGTCGGTGTTTGTTGCATGAACCGTGTAACTGTATGTGCCTACACATTAGTGAATGATCTGGCGTCTCAGTGCATTCCTCTCCATTCAGATAAAGTTCTTGATCATCTTTGAAAATCTGTATGTGTATGGAAGCGACCAGACCTCATGAAGAAAACCACTACCTAAAGGTTAATAACGACCTATTGGTATATATTTCATACAATTTGAAAACTTATATAAAGCAAAAGGCAGCGTTATTAAACCGTGGATAAGGCACGTTGCCAAAGCAGTCAACCTTTTGGATTTATACTGGAAATGTTAAAGGAAGAATTACGGAGTAGGGCCTGTAAATCTTTAATGGACAACGAGTAAAATTACTCCAACCATCATATTCCTCTAACTCCGGGATAGTAGGGGTGTTTAATTTTTTAGAAGTAGCCAATCCAAAGCATTTGGTCTGGGAAATTGTTTCATTCACAAACAACATATGATTTGGGATGAGACATGCACGGTGGAAAGCCTCAGTGCCTTGTACCTGCCAGGTTCGTGAACCCCAAACTGATGTAGATCCTGGATATTTTTACTCTGTGTTACGTTAGCATGGGCTCATTACTGGTTTAAACGCCATTTTTCCTTTTTTGTAACTTCTGCACACGATACTTAGTTGTTGCTTTAGCTTTCAGCCTACCTGCGTCAAGATCTATGCCTGCTTCAAGCAGGCGCAGGGTTTTGATGTAGCTTTGTCCTATCTGATTGTAAATGCGGCACACCGTGGGTGGCAGAGCAGTGGTGCACGTTAACTGGTGCATCCCTGGGGATGTGCTAGTTAATATAAATCTGCCCCTTTACATTTAATTATGTGCAGGGGACACAGAGTAGGTGAGGTTTATCCAAGGTTAAGAAGAGATGAGTCTTGTTCAGTGAAAAATTGGAGATAGGCTTCAGTATATTATATACTTAAGTAGTGTGTTAAGTTTTTGATGACTGTTATTAATTTACTGTTGGGTAATAGTGGTTAATAACATTTTTTATTATATTTTACCACAGATTCAACTGCAGATTATTTCAAGATTTTAGGATGCCTAGCAAAGAAAGAGTAAGAAAGGCTGCAAAACGTCAAAGACAGCAGGACCATGGAATAATGCAGCAGTCCTCTAACAAAAAGATTTGTCAAGTCACCAAGAAAGCACCGGGTAAGAGTCGAAAAACAGTCATAAGAAATATGTGTAGTAAAAAAAATATTACTACAGAAAATGTTTCAGTCCAGAAAAGGAGAAAGAATTCAAATGGTAAGGAAAGGCCAATGAGAAATGTTACTGCTAGAGTAAGAGATAACTCTATGCATGAAAGTAGAAGGAAACAAGAGTTTAGGGATATTCGTAAACGAATGTTCCGCAACAGGATAATTGGGAATTTGTTAAAAAATATTAAGAAAGGTCAGCAGAAAGTGGTTTTTTATAAGAGAAAAAAAATAGTTGAGAAAGTTATTGATCAGGCATTTGAAATTAAACGTAAGTTATTTATTTTGACAATCAATAGAATTAGGAAGCTAAACAAGGTAATTTATGATTTCAAAAGAAATAGTAGATGGAAGAGAATAGTTAATCGTAGTAATTTTTGTGAAGTTTTTTCTGGAGAATGGATGCATAGTTCAAGCTCTGAGGCATTTTTTAATGAGGAGAGTGATTTCCAGGATAATGATTTGGTGCATGCAGTTGACACCAGTGGTCGAGCTTATGAAGTGAAAGATGGTTGTCCAGTTGAACAAGAAAAACTTGTGAGAACAGAGATAGAAGAGGTGTTAGGTAATGAGGTTTTAGGGAGACGTCCTAAGGGTCCTGTGTACACCTGGAAGTGTAGTAGTATTTGCAGTGTACGACAGGATTCCATCAATTTGCTTTGTGATTTTATACGGTCATTTAGTAAGAACAGTTTGAAGCAGAAAATGAAGTTGTTGCAAGAATTAGATCCTTGCAGAGTGAGAGAAGTGATAGGTTTGCATGGTCATTCACTGGCTTGTCTTTCCAGGAGAGTATGCCAGAGTGTTTTTCATCATTTCAGGATGCTAGCAGTGCATCATAATAAAGTGAGGAAATTAGTTAGAATGTTGTATTATGCTAAGAGTCCAGCAATTATGCTTAAACAATTATGCGCTGCTCTTTTGCATGGTTCTGAAATAGATGTGAAGAATATATGTGAAGAAATTGAGTTTTGTTACTTTGGAAGTAAAGAGGAGAATGTTGAAATTGACCAAGAAGAAGAGAGTAATGTGGAAGATAGTGTACAGGTTTCCAGTACAGATAATTTCCAGAGGGAAATTGCGACGTTTGAGGTGAAATCAAGTGAGAGGCCAAATTTCACTTGTGTGTGTTGTCGACGCACTTATTATAAGAATCAGACTAAGTTAGTGGATTTATATGGAAAAAGTGAAAGGGAAAATAATAGTGAATGGAAGGATTTTACAACATACTTGATGGTAGAAAATTGTTTTGATTTGGGATTGGATCAACGTGTGTGTACTTATTGTTGTAACAAATTAAATCAAAACCAGATGCCTGCTAGAGCAGTTCATAATAATCTGGAATTGGTTGAGATTCCTTCTGAATTGAAGGATTTAAATACTTATGAATCTATTTTGATTCAAAGTATCCATCCCTTTCAGGCTATTGTAAGAATGGAGCCAAAGACAGGGAAATTGCCTCCATCAGATTTACAGAGAGGATTAAAGGGAAGAGTTGTTTATTTGCCTCTAGATTTGAAGAAAAACATTAACACAATTGGAGTAGAAAAAGTGGAAGAGGAACCTCTTGTTATCTTAGTTAATGGGGTTCCGACAAAGAATAAGAAAATATGGCAAGATTTAGTAGATGTTAGGAAAGTCAAAAGGGCAACATTGTATTTGAAAAAATATAATAAGTACTATAAAAATGTATATGTTGCAGAAGAGGAAGTAAGTGAGGAAGAGGATAACGATTTGTGTGCTGGTCAAATTGAGAAAGTAGAACCCTGTACTAGTGAAGAAATATATGAACATTATAGTGTTCATCCTTTGCATTCCAAGGAAGTCATGGGGAATGCTATTGAGTTGTTTCAAATGAAACAAGCGAAAGGGAGTCCCATTAGTGTTTGGGAGGAAAGTTTGGAAGCTCGGTGTTTCCCACAGCTTTTTCCAACAGGTCAGGGAGGAAGATATGATGAGCGACCTCATCAAATTCCTGCTTCTGAATACCGGACTTTGCGATTGTATGCAGGAGATCCTAGGTTTCGACAATGCATTCCTTATTTGTTTCATCTCCTGTTTGAAAGCGATCTGTCTGGACTGTCATATGCAGTGAACCACATCTTGAAAAGTGGTATACACATGCAAAACATCTCGGCAAGTGACTTTATGGATAAAGTCAATGTCCAAGACAGTATTTTGGATTCTCACCTGATTAATCTCATGGCGTGTCAGCGTGGTACTAATGAGTACTGGTACCGTCGTCATGGTGATTTAAAATGTATGCTAAGGAACTTAGGAACTCCCACATGGTTCCTCACTTTGAGCTGTGCTGAGTATGGCTGGGAAGACTTACTTGAATTTCTACGAGAGGCAAATGCTAACGTAGAAAACATCGAATTCAAGACATCCGGAGAACTGTGCTCTTTGGATCCAGTCAATGTATGTAGGTACTTCAATCATAGATTTGAAGGTATGATGTCTTTCATCATGAATAAGAAGAATCCACCTCTTGGAGAGGTGTTGGATTTCTTCTGGAGGAAGGAGTACCAAGCAAGAGGTGCTCCTCATATACATATGTTGCTGTGGATCAAGGATGCACCTAAATTTGGAACGGATGCAGAAGACTCAGTGATGAGTTTCATAGAACAGTATTCTACGTGTGCTGTTCCAAACGCAAAGGAGAAAAAAAGCCTACGAGAAAAAGTTCTACGTTTCCAAAGCCATCGATGTGGAAAGTACTGTCGTCGTAAATTCCGGAACAAAGACAAGTTCTACACCAAATGTCGTTTCGGCTTTCCACGACCGGTGATTTCTAAAGGAAGAGTGAACAGTTTGATGTCTTCGCTGCGACATAATGTGATGAAGAAATCACCTAAAAACACATACAATTTGAAGAGGAACGAAGAGTCTAAGTACATCAACGACTACAACCCGGTGATTTTGTCCATGTGGAATGCTAACATGGATATACAGTTTGTGGCTGATAACTGTATGGCTGTGGCTCGGTATGTGACATCTTACATCACCAAAAAAGAGAAGACAGAATTGAAGGATATGTGGGAGGACATTTCCCATGAAAAGAGCCTCAGCAAGAAGTTGTACAGTTTCAGTCTGAAGATGTTGTCGCATCGAGAAATCGGAGCTTACGAATGTTCTGACCGGTTGTCTTCAGCAAGCCTCTATGCCAAGTCCAGGAGTATCGTTTGGGTGAGTGTTGGTCTTGCTGCAACGCGTAATCGAGTTCTGAAACCTGTGCGGGAAATTGAGTATTTGGCGGAAAAGGAGCCAAACAGTACCGACATTTTGAAGAGCAACATGTTGGATACATATTATCCAAATCGAAGCAGTCATCTCGAGAATGTTTGTCTGTATGAGGTTCTGCAAAATTACATATTCAAGAGGAACATCAAAGAAGATACTGAGAAAGGAGTGTATGCTGTAATAGGAAGTGAGGGATGTCTGGTCAAGCAAAGAAAATGCCACTTGATAAACCATCGAAAATTGAGTGGCGAATCTCCTGAAAAAAAGGAGTTTTTCTATTTAGCACTTTTGCAACTTTTTAAGCCTTGGCGTGCAGAAGAGGAACTGCTTGGAGATTTCCTTTGTTATGAAGACTCATTCAATGGTGCCAAGGAGACCATAGAATGTCCTGCTTTTCCTAAATATGTAGAAATGTTGAATGTGGAAATTGAGCAGGAAGCAACGATTGCAGCCGAGATTGCCAGAGACAGTTCTCAGGACAGTCAGAGTTCTGCTTCATTGAGTCAGGATCCACTAGGAGGACCTCTTATCGAAAATGAAGCTGCCACTGCTATGAATGAAGTGGAAAGAGCCATGGCACATGCTCAGGAGGATGCGGTTAACTTAGAAGAGTTGGAAAGACAACTCAACGTTGAGCAGAGGAAAATATATGACGAACTTACCATGCAAATTGATCATGGATTACGTCATGACAAGAAAGAGTGCTCATGTACGTCGTTGAAGCCTGTCCGACTGTACGTGAGTGGAGAAGCGGGAACTGGAAAAAGTTTCCTTATTAAAGCAATTTCGTGTTATTTGCAGGAAAGGACAGAGTCATCGCTGTCTTGTGTTGTCACTGCTCCAACTGGACTGGCAGCACATAACATTAAAGGGATTACTTTACATCGTTTACTGATGCTGCCAGTGGAGCATGACAACAAATTAGAATATCACAAGCTATCTGGAGATGCTTGTTTTGAAGTTTCAAGAGTCTTGAGGAAAATGAAACTTCTTATCATTGATGAAGTAAGCATGGTTTCCAATGTCATGCTTGCCTTTGTGCATTTGAGAATGCAAGAAGTTCTCAAAACAGAGTATGATGTGTTATTTGGTGGCAAACACATCATTGTTTTCGGAGATCTTCTGCAGCTGACACCAGTGAAAGGGCAACCTGTGTTCAAAATGCTCACGCATGAAGATACCAGGAAGTGCTTAGGGAGCATTGGCAACGTCAATATATGGTTAAACTTCAATTATGCTGAACTGCATGAAAATATGCGTCAGGCAAAGGATGAAGTTTACAAGACTATTCTACAAGATGTTAGAATTGGAAAAGTGACCGAGCATGGGAAAGAAGCTTTACATGCACGATTACTGACAAATTTATATCCAGACGAAGATGTTGTGCCTGAGAATATTTTTCAGAAACTTACTGAGAAAAAATCTGGAATATGTTTGATGCCAACTCTTGCAGAATGTGCCAAATTCAACAACAAAATGTTGCATTTAGAAAAGCAAGAGATTGTGAAACTGGAAGCTATTGACAGAGTAGAGCATATGGGATCAACAATTATTTTGTCTGAGAATCTGAAAACAAAATTGGATTTATTAGAGAAGAGTATATCTAAAACTGCGGGTTTTGAAAAGACTCTGAATGTGTGCTTGAACTGCTGTATAATTTTAAGAAGGAATTTACATGTTGAAAGAGGTCTGGTAAATGGATCAATGGGTAATGTTGTTGATTTTGTGAAATACAGAAATAGAGATGGAATTGAATTTTTAAAAATTAAATTTGATGGCATTGAGGAAGTACAGCTAATTGCTCGTTGTTCTGCTAGATTTTTGCTTGTAAAAGACTTATATGTTCGTCGTAAGCAGTTTCCTGTTTGCTTGGCATATGCGGTGACAATCCATAAATCGCAAGGTTTAAGTGTAGACTGTGCATTGGTGAATATTGGCAGTTCTGGGTTCAAGGAGGGTATGGCATATGTGGCATTGTCACGAGTTAGGACTTTATCGGGATTGTACTTTATTGAGTGTGATGTCACAAACATTTGTGCGGATCTAGATTGTGTTAAGGAATACAATAGGTTGAGAAGAGAGTATGCGCCACATTTGCCTCAGTATCCTTTGTTTGAGAAACGTGTGGTAGGCCGGAAACGAAGAAATGTGACCAATACTGGGGAGGTTGTAGCAAAAAGACGAAAAGTCGATGAACCTGAAATTATAAGCAGAAACAAAAAGGATTCTGTTGAAGATGTTGTTGGTTTTCAATTTGAAAACAGTTCTGGTGTCAACTGCTATGCTAATGTAGTGGTTAATGTTTTGTTTTCTCTAGAAAATGTAAAAGAAGAGATTGTGGTCAATTCTGATCAAAGATTTTGCAGTTTGTTAAATTCTGTGTTAGAGAAATGTAGCACTGATAGAACAAACATAGAAAGTGTGTCTGAAATTCGAAATCTGTTAGACAGATGTTCAGGCCAAACACAATTCTCTCAAAATAGTCAGCAAGATTGTCAGGAGTTTTTAATGTACATGCTTGATGTATTGCATGATGAAGGTGTAGATGTAGATCACCTGTTTGGGCTTTCTTATCAATGGCAGCATGACTGCGAGAACTGTAGGGTATCAAGTACTACTAGTGTAGACTCAGAAAGATTTATATATTTAACTTTGCCAGACAGTAAATCAGTCTCTTTTAATAAGCTAGTAAAAGCAGCTGATCACAACATGGAGTGTAGCCAATGTAAATCTGAAATGATGTCCACATTATTTATACGAACATATGGCCAGTATGTCATTTTAATGTTCCAACGATGTAGGCCTGATGGAACAAAATTGACAACTTTAATTAAAAATTTTGTGGCTTCACAGTTGTCAATATCAGGAAGGACTTTTGTAACTGTAGCAATTATATATCATGATGGTCCTTCAATAACATCAGGACATTATACAGCTTATTTAAAGTGTAGAAATGGCTGGTCATTCTGCAATGATTCTGTTTTAATTTTCAAAAAAAAATTGCCGTATGACCTTAAAAACTCTTACCTGGTGTTTTTAAAACCAAAATTTTAGGGAAAGAATCTCGGGATGTGCTCTGAGGAATTTCAAGAAGTTCTCATGGCTCCTACACGATTTGGCCTTGAGGATAAGTGTAGTACAGAGACATAACTTCTTACCATAACACTGGACTTTATGGAGAAATACGTGCACTTTGAATGAGTTCAGAAAAACTGTTTCTTTTTATAAGCTAATTGAAGCAGCCAATCAAAACATGGAGTAGAGGGAATGTAAGTCTGCAATGCTGTCTACTGTTTTACATTGCTTTGTGATTAAAAGTGATGTAGAGAATTAAATAATTGTACTAGTCATAAAGGTAGTGTAAGTCTGCTTCATAGTAAGCAGTATCAGTGTGATAGGAAATGTAGAACATGATTGAGCAAGAAGGGGAAAATATTACAAGTCCAGGATTGTGTAAATGATCTTCAACATTTTAATTCTGAAAGTTGCGGAAATGCGAAAAGACGGGATTGGCTAACAAGAAATCCAAGAGTTATACATGGCTCTGACAAGATTTGGCCTTGTGGAAAATTGTGGTAGAGAGCAAGAAGTCATTTATTGTATGTAACATGTTTTTGAAAACGATGGAGGTTTTCTTTCAGAAAGTGGCGGGTTGAAAGTAATAACAGCACAACAGAGTGTAAGCTGTTCATAGGACATCCTTGGCCTTCATGGAAAGTAAGTTAACTTTAAGGAGTTCTGAATTCTGATTTGTAATGTTGTATGGGGTTTTTAAACACAATCATTTTGATTGTGTTTTTTTTTCCCCGCTGTTATATGATGAATACCTTCAAGTCACTGTTTTAGTGAAATTTGATACATTCTGAGAACAGCAAAAATAAACCATTTAACATGTATAATTAATTCTGTTCTGTTTGCATTTATGATGTACATGTAGAACTGTGTAGGAGGCATGGAGAAGGTGAGGCTTCTGTAAGTGTCAAGGTTGTTGCATACAGTGCTCATATTCTACGTAGTCTTTTATATTTCATTACTTTCACTGTTTCTGACTGATCTAAAAATTTTTTTTTAAAAAGAACAGTAAGTATAAGGGAAGGAAACAGACAGTTATGTTAAAAGAAACACAGCTATAGGGAATAAACTAGGGATACTGTTACCCGCAATCCTCTGCTGATGATGTCACTGAGCATGTCATGAATGATGTAATATGTGACATCATCAGCAGTGGATTACGGGTAATAGTATCTCTAGTTTACTCCCCTATAGCTGTCTTTCTTTTAACATAACTGTCTGTTTTTTTCCCTTATACTTACTGTTCTTTTAAAAAAAAAAAATGTTGGTTCGCTTCCGGTTCGCGTACCGGGGAGCGAACTGGGAAGCGAACTAAGAGAAATAGAGGTTGGCACAGTTGCAAATATTGTACCAATTTTTTAATAACGGGGAGGTAGTTCTGAAAAGAACTTTTTTTTTAATTGTTTTTGTTGTTTTATATTTTTTTTATTATTTTTCTGAACATTTTTTTACTTTTTTTGAATTTTTCTGAACAGTTTTATATTTTTTTTGTTTTTTTTTCAGAGGGGGCAACGAAAACGATTCATTGTAAAGGGCTCAACAGGAGCAAGAAAACAAAAAAAAAGAATTTATTGTTTGGGGAGTTTCGGACAAACATGAGCATGATTGTCAATAGCTCTGTTGATCAGAGTGATGCTACTTTCTCCGTAGGAAATGAATCCACTGCAATGTACGCAGACTTGTTTTACTTCACGAAATCTCGTTTGTATATTTGGCACCATCTCCCTGCCCTCTGGTCCCGTTACTTCCGGTACAACAGATCTTCTGGCCATAATAGGGAGATTATCTAGGTCTTCCTGTTCCTCTTCTTCCTCTTCTTGCTGAATTATAACTTTAGCAGGTGGTCCACTCTTCCTTGGATGTGGTGGAGGTGGTGGGGAACCACCAGCTGAAGCTAGTAAAGAAGCCATTGCTCACTGGTAACAAAGGGTCTTTCTCTCACAATGATGAAAGTCAGAGTGAGGAAAGAAGGAGGGATTTTCACCATTTGGGAAAAAAAATAGTTCTCAACCAATGAAAAGTGTTCATTTTAGATCATATGACCTAGTCTTACATCATTAGGAAACCGAAAGTGAAATGAACCAATGAAAAGTGTTATTACCAAGTCACATGACCTGCTGTGTTTTCGTTACGCGCTTTGCAGGGCCTCCCGGTTTGCTTCCAGAAACCTGTGCTTTGCGACTCGGTAAGCGTACGAGTTCGCTAACGTAGCACGTCATATGACGTATCACGCGACAACGCGAAACGTCATGCGGACGGGAGGCGTCACGATGTTGTTTTCTAACGCGGCAGTTGCGGTAAAGAAACGTTTACCGGCTCGCGGTCTATTTCGCGGCATCAAGGTCAGCTAACGGGAAGCTTCCCGATTCGCGAAGCGGGAACGAAGAAAAAAAAATATTTTAAAAAAAAGTTATTAATAAACATATAAAATATATTTTTGGATTTAAAGAAGAATACATTTTACAGCTACAGATATTAGCTGTTAAAAAACCAATGAAATTCACTGAAAAAACCATAGGTTATAGACCATATATAGTTAGGAATTAGCATTTACAAAACCTTGAAAATTCACTGAAAAAACCATAGGTTATAGACCATATATAGTTAGGAATTAGCATTTAAAAAACCTTATTTTACTCACACAAAACCATTGAAATTCCATATATAGTTAGTTGCACTAACTATATATCGCGCACCCGCAATCCACTGCTGATGATGTCACATATTACATCATTCATGACATGGTCAGTGACATCACTGATGACATCACTGATGACATCTCAAATGACATCACTGATGACATCACTGATGACATCTCATTTGACATCAATGACCACATCACTGATGATATCATTCATGTGACAATACAATGCATCTCCTCACATTTTAATATAACCTCTGTTTCACCCAGTGTTAAATACAGAGTATAATTTTTGAAACCGTTGACACACCAATAGTAGTTACTACATACGCACTCACTGATTCCTACGTCTACACACACCTTCACTCATTCACCCATACAATCATTCATACATACAATCACTCATCTTTACAACACTATCATATGCACTCATACACCTATACAGACACTCACACTCTGCCACTCATCCATGGAGTTACTCACACACCTAGTCAGTCCTGTAAAGAATCAATCACACTTCCATTTTCTTGTCTATACAGTTAAACATAGAGCACCTTACATTTTCAAACATATACTAACACATACTTACTTTCTTATACAATCATTGATACAAGTACACATTGATCTGCACAGAGTCACACACCTCCCAGCCAGCCACACACACACTCAGTCTCCCATACAAATACTTGGACAATTAATCAATAACCCATATAGTTAATCATATAGCTACTGATCAACACATGCAGCAGTTTACAGAACAACAGACATAATGATGCACAAATTAAGACAGCTTAGTCACTAACCCATGCACTCAGTGAGACACATTTAATCACTCACTCATACATTCAGTCATGCACCTACTAAATCCTTCGTCCAGACACTTATACATCTACTCATTCTTCAATATGTAAAACATATTTAAACTTTACAGAAACACACAGTCACTGGATGATGTCATCAGTGATGTCATTTGAGATGTCATCAGTGATGTCATCAGTGATGTCACTGACCATGTCATGAATGATGTAATATGTGACATCATCAGCAGTGGATTGCGGGTGCGCGATATATAGTTAGTGCAACTAACTATATATGGAATTTCAATGGTTTTGTGTGAGTAAAATAAGGTTTTGTAAATGCTAATTCCTAACTATATATGGTCTATAACCTATGGTTTTTTCAGTGAATTTTCAAGGTTTTGTAAATGCTAATTCCTAACTATATATGGTCTATAACCTATGGTTTTTTCAGTGAATATATATATATATATATATATATATGTATATATATATTCACTGAAAAAACCATAGGTTATAGACCATATATAGTTAGGAATTAGCATTTAAAAAACCTTATTTTACTCACACAAAACTATTGAAATTCCATATATAGTCAGTAGTACTAACTATATATCGCGCACCCGCAATCCACTGCTGATCATGTCACATATTACATCATTCATGACATGGTCAGTGACATCACTGATGACATCACTGATGACATCTCAAATGACATCACTGATGACATCACTGATGACATCTCAAATGACATCACTGATGACAACATCCAGTGACTGTGTATTTCTGTAAAGTTAAAATATGTCTTACATATTGAAGAATGAGTGGATGTAGAAGTGTCTGGATGATGGATTTAGTAGGTGCATGCTTGACTGTATGAGTGAGTGGTTAAATGTGTCTCACTGAGTGCATGGGTTAGTGACGAACTGTCTTAATTTGTGCATCATTATGTTTGTTGTTCTGTAAACTGCTGCATGTGTTCAGTAGCTATATGAGTAAGTATATGGGTTATTGATTGGTTGCTCAAGTATTTGTATGGGAGACTGAGTGTGTGTGTGGGTGGCTGGGAGGTGTATGACTCTGTGCATAGATGTGTGAGTAGTTGATTCACTAGATGTATGGGTTCAAAAGTGCATGTGGAAACAGCTGTATGGGTGGTTGACTGTGTGCATGAGTGCATTGGTGAGTGAATGGATATCTCAGTGCTACATGTCAAAGTAAGTACATATGTAAAACACAGTACATGTGAGAATTGGCATATATAAATAACTGTGCATAAGAGTCAGTGAATGTGTGAGTGGCTGTATGGATCATTGTGAACTTGTATCAGGGATTGTAAAAGAGAGTAAATATGTGTTAGTATATGTTTGAATAAGTAAGGTGTGTATAACTGTATAGTTGAGGAAATTGAGGTGTGATTGATTCTTTGCATGACTGACTAGGTGTGTAAGTAACTCCATGGATGAGTGACAGTCTGTGAGTGTCTGTTCACACTGAGTGTATCTAAGGTTATATTAGAGTCTGAAGAGGTTCATCGTATTATCACATGAATGATGTCATCAGTGATGTGATCAGTAATGTCAAATGAGATGTCATCAGTGATGTCATTTGAGATGTCATCAGTGATGTCATCAGTGATGTCATCAGTGATGTCATTTGAGATGTCATCAGTGATGTCATCAGTGATGTCATTTGAGATGTCATCAGTGATGTCATCAGTGATGTCATTTGAGATGTCATCAGTGATGTCACTGACCATGTCATGAATGATGTAATATGTGACATGATCAGCAGTGGATTGCGGGTGCGCGATATATAGTTAGTACTACTAACTATATATGGAATTTCAATGGTTTTGTGTGAGTAAAATAAGGTTTTTTAAATGCTAATTCCTAACTATATATGGTCTATAACCTATGGTTTTTTCAGTGAATTTTCAAGGTTTTGTAAATGCTAATTCCTAACTATATATGGTCTAACCCCTATGGTTTTTTCAGTGAATATATATATATATTATGTAACTCAAACAGTCAAAATCTAAATTTACCATGCACAGGTGGGAGCATATTTACAAGGAATGTGCTCCACAGGGAAAGGTCTTTTAATGTAATATGTGAAAAATGACATCAGAGACACTGAAATGCCTTATAAAGAATCATACACCATTATGTCCTTGTCATAAATTTACAAACCATTCCTTTTCCCCAAAAACGATTTTCAAATCATAATTTGAAAACACTGCACATGAGGAAATGACTTAAAATGTCCTTAAGACACATGAAAGTGTTTTTTGATTGCCTTTCCAGCATGGTTGGGTCACTTTTAACATGGCTATGTAACACAAACATTTAAAATCTAAATTTGCCATGCACAGGTGGGACCATATTTACAAGCAATTTGCGCCACAGAGAAAGGTCTTACATTAAAATGGGAAAAATAACATCAGGGACAGTCAATTGCCGTATAAAGAAGCATACACCATTAGGTCCTTGTCATAAATTTAAAAACAATTCCTTTTCCCCAAAAACGATTTTCAAATCATAATTTCAAAACACTGCACATGGGAAAATTACTTAAAATGTCCTTAAGACACATAAAAGCGTTTTTTAATTGCCTTTGCAGCATGTTTGTATCACTTTTAACATGGCTATGTAACACAAACATTCAAAATCTAAATTTTCCATGCACAGATGGGAGCATATTTACAAGCAATTTGCGCCACATAATTCATAATTTTTTCCTTAAAGCACACTATTCTCTATCTAAATTAAAGAAATATTTTCTCACCTTAGCAAATACTTTGAGTTTGAAAACAGTCTCAGAAACACACCAATTTGTCTTCAGCAGAGCAAAAGGTATGCACTCCAGAGTCTGCAGCTATCAAAAGCACAGAAATGCTGTAATTCTTCACACATATCTCTCATGTCACCCAATCAAAACTCTTCCCTCACTTTTTTTCAAATGAAAACCCTTCCCCCCTCTGCCATTTCATGCCTTTTCTGCATAGCAACCACCTCTTGGAAGACCTCTGGTGTTTGCAAGTTCACACAACAATGTTGCAATTGAACTCTGAACTCTCAGTGCACCTGCGTATCCACTGCAATCTTTCATTTAATGATTTTTTATTGACCACTCAAAATACATCTTTCAAAGAACACATCCATGCACCCTAACTTTCTGTTTTCAGCAATCAAAATCCACCAATCACTGTTACTGCTTCATGAACACAGAAACTCCACAGTTTTTTTCATTTTAAACTCTCATTTTTTCAACTGCCATTTCATTGCCACACTTCATCTGACTGCAGGAGAACCTCCTCTCACCATGTTTTCTGTCTGGATTGTTGGACATAGTTATATTCACTGGGCTCACAGGTATGCTGAGAACAGAAAATTACCTAACCTCAATTTACAAGATGTGGAAATTAAGTGGTTTGGCCACAGAGGATTAAAATGTCACCAATTGATACCATTGGTGAAAACCTTTATGCATTTGCCCAAACCTGACCTGTTAATTGTGCACTGTGGAGGTAATGATTTGGGCACTTTGACTGGGGTAGGTCTGGAAATGCTTTTAAAGGACACCTTTGAGCAATTGATGGCACTTTTTCCTCAGACTGCCTTGGTATATTCAAATATATGCCAAAGACAGAAATGGAGGTGGTCAAACCAATTTTGTCCACAAATTGAGAAGTCGAGGAAGCATGTAAACAAATCTGTTTCAGCTTACATGAGAGACCATGGAATGGGCTCCCTGTACAACAATAACTTGCGTTACTACATGCAAGATATCTACAGAGGAGATGGAGTTCACTTCTCAGATGAGGGCAACAGAATTTTCACTCTGAATTTAAGACTGTGCATTGGTACCTACTTATAAGTACCTAAATGTACCATAAACCCAAAAGCTCTTCTCAGAGCTACCCTACATCTGATCACTCACAATTATTATTTTACTCTAACATTTTTCACTAATTTTCAACAAAGTACGCTCCCTGGGACGCTACCCGGTACGCGAACCGGGAGCTAACCTCGCAAAATTTTTTTAAAAAATGGTTTTTTTTCGCACATATAAGCCTCCTCAGCCACCCTCACAAAACCTAGGGGGTCAAGATAAGTCTACCGTGCCCCCTTCTACCCATTCTGAACATTATTTGCCCTCCATTTTGTATCTTAATTCGACCGAAACACAAAATGGTGGACTCCCGTAACGCTTAAGGTTCGCGAACCGGGGCGCTCAACGGTTCGCGTACCGGGTCGCTCCCTGGGAAGCGCACCATCAAAAAAGGTGGGAAAGTAGTTCACAGAAAAGCCACTGGAGACAATTTCACCAAATATAGATTAGCTCATACTACATACCAATCCCTACCATTTTCACAAATTTGATTGGAATTCCATTTAGCCATTTAGCCTGTAGACCTCTCTAAATACCCTGAGGTAAATTACTTCACAAAACACATCTGAAGTGTTGGAATTGACAACCAATTAATATGTTACTTTCATTTTCTACTTTTTTTACCTGACATTTCATTGGTTATATACCTGAATATATATAAAGGAAGAGAAGAAAACACAGCCATTTTGACTACTACTTCTTGGTGTACATTTCAATAGTATTTTCACTAATTCCTTCAACTTCATTCTAAAGGTAAGTTTTTATTTTTAAAACTGAAGTATATTGTGCACTATAAGTTAATATGGTAAACTTTTTCTGATAGTTATATACTATCCCTCTGTAGTAGTTATAGATTTAGATAGACTTCTCTGTTATAGTTATGGATGGAGTTAGGCTTCTCTTGTATAATTATGAATTTACTTACGTTAAATCACATACACTTTTTTATATTCCTACTTCCACTCTGATACTATACACTGCCCAAAGATAAATTCACTGATAAAAACTGCCTATCTAAAATTAATCCCAACAGTGCCCTATCTCTACTAATATATATTTTTTTAATCTAAATTTCAGGCAAAATGGAAGGCGAACAGAAAGTTGAATTTCAAATTGTCCTGCAAGAGAGCAGCCAAGAAATCATTGATGAAAATGATATTGAATTTTTCGATGAAACTTGGGAGAAAGAACTACTGCAATGTGTACAAGCAGTAGATAACCTCCTTGAAAATGAGGACATTTTACACCCTCAGAGACTACAATGTATATTCAATGATAATTATGAAATTTCTGACAATGAAATGTTAGAAAGTTTAATAAATTATGAAACACAATCACAATAAAAAATAAATGCTTAAAAAATAAAGAAAATAAAAAATAATCAACAAAACCAACAATCAATTAACATACAGCATTTAAAAAGTCTATCATTCATTTTTCATTGCAGTACGCTGCCCAGAACGCTTCCCGGTTCGCGGACCGGGCGCTACCCACGCAAAAAAACAAAAAAAAAAATTATTTTTTTTTGCCCCGCGGGGCCCTTTTAAAGCCTCCACATTAAACCTAGGGGGTCAGGGAGGATCTACTATGCCCCCTTATGGTTATTTCCCCCTTTGTTTTGGCCTCCTCTTGTCTCTCAATCCTACCGAGAGACAAGATGGCGGCCGCTCCGGACTGTTTAGAATGTTGACAGACACCGGAGAACCAATCAGCTTCGCTACGCGAAGTTCCGGTACGCGCCCCGGTCCGCGAACCGGGGCGCTGCCCGGTCCGCTGTTACAGATATATATCTTTTTTTAAACGTTAATTTCTCAAAATCCACTGGAGCACATATATTGAGACCTACAAAAGGCACATCGGGCTACCAGTCCCTACAATTTTGCCAAGTTTCGTGCAAATCCATTCAGCCGTTCGGGCTAAAAGTGAGGCCAACCGCCCTATGGAAAACTCAATGTTAAAAACACGTTTTGGGACCCCCCTTTTTTCTCGGCCCCCCCTTGACGAACCCCCCCCAAATCTTCAGGGGCTGCTCAGAAACAAAATGTTCCATTTTCCTGAAAATTTCAGCCAATTCCGTCCACAAACGCCAAAGTTATTAGACATAGAATTTTCAAAAATCCCATAGAGAAAAAATCCTAACTATATATACCTACTGGCGACCGCCAGTAGGTAATATATATATATATATATATATAGATATATATATATATATATATATATATATATATATATATATATATATCTATATATATATATATATATATATATATCTATATATATCTATATATCTATATATCTATATATATATATATATCTATATATATATATATATATATATATATATATATATATATATATATCTATATATAAAAGTCACAGGTTGCCCAAAAGAGAACCCACACACAGAGGGGGGTTGTGCACACCAATCCGCAAGCGTCAGCGTAAGCAGCAGGCCACTCGCAGTCCCATGTAGCCATACGCGTTTCGAGCTCTATCGTAGCTCTTGATCACTGGCAAAGAAGCAGGAAACTGCATGTGTAAGAACAACTGGTTTTTATTAAAGTAATGAGTCCCGCCCCAATTGGCGCTCGGCATGCTGGTAGTAGTAGTTCCATATATTGCCAAGAAAGGACTCCGTGTTCATTAACCAAGTGGATGCGGTTCCTGCTTCCCTAAAATAACAATCCCATCAGGTGAGAGCGCGACATCAGCCCCGCTTCCGCTGCAAGTCTCCAAGCGGATGAGGCTCCCTTATATATATATATAAATCCACCAAAATTGCCACGAAGACAGAAGGGCCCACACAGGAAAGATATGCTCAAGGTTTATGTTTATTGAAAGCTTGCCGAAGGGGTAAACAAAGAGCACAGCTTCTATCTTGAAATCCAGCCTGACGCGTTTCATGACATAGCACTTCCTCAGAGACATGGATACTGCTAACGTGCACAACAGTTTGCGGGGCACTCTTTAAATCCAATACGATACCTTGCTGAAGTGGGCGTGGCCGCTCGCACGGCACTATGGTATCTGTAGTGTCCCAGTCCTGCTACAGTGAGTTGTTGTGACACGCAGCATAGTAAAGTTCATATTAAAACCAAGTGGGGGGCTGTAAGAACCATGTTGCACCCTAAGGACACGTTCTCGCTTTCACTGGCAGCTCCTGTCCCGTCTGCTGGACCCGCCGGTTGGCGTTACCTCGGGTCTGTTCTAACAGCAGGGCTCCTTCTACGGCCCGAGGCTGACCAATTAAAATCCACCAAAATTGCCACGAAGATAGAAGGGCCCACACAGGAAAGATTTGCTCAAGGTTTATTGAAAGCTTGCCGTAGGGATAAACAAAGAGCACAGCTTCTATCTTGAAATCCAGCCTGACGCGTTTCATGACATAGCACTTCCTCAGAGGCATGGATACTGCTAACGTGCACAACAGTTTGCGGGGCACTCTTTAAATCCAATACGATACCTTGCTCAAGTGGGCGTGGCTGCTCGCACGGCACTATGGTATCTGTAGTATCCCAGTCCTGCTACAGGGAGTTGTTGTGACATGCAGCATAGTAAAGTTCATATTAAAATCAAGTGGGGGGCTGTAAGAACCATGTTGCACCCTAAGGACACGTTCTCGCTTTCACTGGCAGCTCCTGTTCCGTCTGCTGGTCCCGCCGGTTGGCGTTACCTCGGGTCTGTTCTAATAGCAGGGCTCCTTCTACGGCCCAAGGCTGACCGTTTAAAATCCACCAAAATTGCCACGAAGACAGAAGGGCCCACACAGGAAAGATATGCTCAAGGTTTATTGAAAGCTTGCCGTAGGGGTAAACAAAAAGCACAGCTTCTATCTTAAAATCCAGCCTGACGCGTTTCATGACATAGCACTTCCTCAGAGGCATGGATACTGCTAACGTGCACAACAGTTTGTGGGGCACTCTTTAAATCCAATACGATACCTTGCTGAAGTGGGCGTGGCCGCTCGCACGGCACTATGGTATCTGTAGTTTCTCAGTCCTGCTACAGTGAGTTGTCGTGACACGCAGCATAGTATATATATATATATATGTTTTTTTTTTTTTTATGCGAAAATCAAACGTGAAAAATTCTTGGAGAGTGTTACACTATTCAATGAACTAATTACTAAATGGAAAGATGATGGGATCTTGGACTTCAATGATTGGCGTAATTTGAAATGCGAACACCCGCAAATAGGGACATTTTATCACCTTCCAAAGGTTCATAAAAGCACAGTATGGCCTCCGGGAAGACCGATAGTGTCCGCAAAGGACAGTCTATTGGAAAGGACTTCCATATATATTGACAGTTTTATCTCTCCCTTTGTAAAAGACCTTAGCTCCTACCTAAGAGACACAAAAGATTTCCTACGTGTCCTACAGGGTGTGAAATGGGAGGATGATATGATCTTGATAACACTTGACATTGCAAGTCTGTACACATCTATCAGACATAAGGATGGGCTATTTGCTATGAAAAGCTTCCTGGATAAGAGAGCTCTTACATTTCGAAGACACAATAGGATGCTGATGGAGCTAACTGAGTTCTGCCTAAGAAACAATATCTTTTTATTCGCAGGGCAATTATACCTGCAACTCCAGGGAACCGCAATGGGCACGTGCTTCGCCCCCAGCTACGCGAACCTATTCGTTGGCTGGTGGGAGAAGCACGTGGCCTGGGCAGGGGAGAATGAACAGTGGCTGGACCACATAATATTGGGGACCCGCTATATAGACGACCTGTTCATAGTATGGCGTGGCTCTCAAGGTGAGGCGGAGAAGTACATCAGAGGTCTGAACATCAATGACCTTAACCTCCAATTCACGAGCAATATTAGTAAGAAGGAGGTCTTCTAACTGGACCTGAGAGTATATGTGAAGAACAATGCCATAGAAACTGCGATGTATCGAAAACCCACATCAGGCAACACCATCTTACACTCAGGGAGCTTCCACCCACGCAGTGTCATCAATAACATCCCCTTAGGCGAATTCCTACGCATGAAGCGCAATTGCTCCACAGATGAGGAATTTGAAAAAGCACGCAGTGAGGCTAGAAAAAGATTCACAAAAAGGGGGTACTGTAAGGGAATCCTTGATCAGGCAGAAATGAAAAGCAACACAGTAGGGAGAACTGATCTATTGATTGACAAATCTACAACAGGTGATCACAAAATCAGGATGATCACAGGCTATTCTGAAAAATCAGTAGAAGTCTTCAAAATTATGAAAAATAACTGAAAAATCTTGAAGACGGATAATGTGATAGGACAAACACTGTCAGATTACCCCCTGATCTCTTATAGAAGAGGAAACTCATTCAAAGATCACCTTGTGAATAGCCACTATGAGTGTAGGAGCAGGAGAAAACCATCAGCAGTGGGTTTCTACCCCTGCATGAAATGCAAGGCGTGCAGGAATTCACATAAAGTGAAAGATTTTGTGGTACCTGGAAAAATGAATAAGACACCAATATCCAAGTTGCTTAATTGCAACTCGGACTATACTGTATACTGTCTGGTGTGCCCCTGTGGAAAGAAGTACATAGGGAGCACAATAAAACAAACAAAACTCAGAGTTCTTGAACATATGAGGGCAATTTCAACGAAGGACCAGAGTTAAGCTGTAGCTCGGCACTTCGAAGAAATGCACAAAAGTAACAGCAACCTGCTTACCTTCTTCATTCTAGACCAATTGATCAGGAATGAACGGGGCGGAGATTCGGTCAAAAAATTACGAAACCTAGAATCTAGGTATATTATCCTTCTCCAGCCTAAGATACCAGCAGGGATGAACAATGAGGAAGAGATGTGGACCCATATCTAATAGATGGTCTATTGACTCAGAAAACGGGGGGAAGGCATATAATGAAAGGTAGAAAGAACACGGTTTCCCTGCCCATTAGAGCCAATTTGTAACCATCAAAAACATCTTAGAATGCCCATTCAGGGCAGTATAATAGGTGCCATCATCAACATGAAAATAGCTGTTAATCCCCTTCTCAAGACATCCGTGAACCTCTTCTTTAGTGCAGTTCTTAACTCTAAAAATGAAAATAGAAACATAATATATAGAGTGATTAGTAGAACTGTTCAGGATAACGGCATACCTTAAAAAATAGGCGACCAGTAAAATGTGATGAACATGTTTTTTTTTGTGATCATTTTGATCTGAGTATTGATGAATTAATGTAAATAATCATGCAATAGGTTAGAAATGCGCTGTGAATAACAAAAGATTATATTCAAAATGTCTGCATACAAATGTTGGTAAGCGCGATTCCAACCACTGTAAGATGGCCGCCACTCATACTGATGAATACATGCATTGTGTGCCGTTTTTTATGTTTATTGTGATGCATGTGACAGGAAGTCACAATGTTTATTTTATTTAAAATATCCCCCAAAAAAAGCGATGGTTGACACCGACGAAGGCGGCAACGCCAAAACGCGTTTGTAACTTTGCTATGCGGCAGAGCTTTTGAATTAAATGGCTTTACCACGCTGAAATCTGGCTTTGAGTGCTCTTCTTTGAGGCGAGTCCTTGCTACAAGGGGACTCAAGAGTTTAGAGTTTGAAAAAAAAAAAAATATATATATATATATATATATATATATATATATATATATATATATATATATATATATATATATATATATATATGCTTTTAAGCTCCAAAAGCGCCACTTCCAAATCCACCCAGGACCGGCGAAGCAAGGTAGGAGACGGACCACTGAAGTTCACCGGTTCTTTATTGCAGTGTCAGCTGGTAAAACAGGAGGGCAATACGCGTTTCGGGCTTCACAAGCCCTTGTTCACATGCAAAGATCTACTAAAACTTTTACGTTTTTATAATGCTCAGTGACTTGCTTAAGCCCCACCTTCAGTATGGTCACATGACTATAGACATAGAAAACATATCATGTTTCCTTTAAATGTTTCGTGTGCAAATACGCAAAATAAGTTATACATATATATACGCTTGTTAAAAATACCTTAACATAACAGTCATAATTTCATAAATTGAAATTTGTATAAAGTATATATTAATGCGAATTTGTAAACAGATAACAGGATAAATCCATTCGATACTATGTCACAAGGTATATAGTGAAAGTATTCAGATATAATGGAGGCAAGCAAGATATAAAGTGCAAATAACAGTGCTACCAGATCAATGTCTAGCTGTGCGAAAAGCGAAATCACACGTGCTACAGGGAGAAACAATGTAAAGTATTGAAAGTGCATGATAAAGTGACCTGTGTATAAAAATGCATAAATGCTTAATCCAAAAATTAGGATAAAATCACAATTTTGTCATTTTGAAAAGCAATATTAAAACATTTCATACAGGTATAACAATTTTATCATGTTAAAAAGTGATAAGAACACCCCTTGATAAAAATGCTAAAAATGTAAAAAGTGGTAAATATAAATATATGTAAGGAAGTGAAGAATTGATAAATTGCAAATATTGCGTTGCCGTGGCTAACAAGGAACTTGACTAGCCACGGAAACAGTCATCTAGAAGAACAGGGATAATCAGGATCATTAAATCGGACAGTCTGTGTGATTGAGATCTTCTCTAGGTAACAGGGAGCCTGACTACCTAGAGGAACCTTGAAATCTGCACTATACAATTAGCAACCGGGGCTAGGTGTTAGTTCAAAGAAAACTGCGTAAATCCTCAGTATTGTTTAGCCCGTTCGGCCACTTGCTGTCATATTCGAGGATCATGCTGGATTCTAATTGCCTCAGTTTGAGCTCTCGGTTGCCTCCCCGCCTAAGTGTGGGGACTGAGGCTACAACATAATAAGTTAGGCAGTTGACATCTTTATTATGTGTACTTTGAAAATGACGAGCCACCGGGTACATTTGATCACAGTACAGAATGGCCCTGATATGCTGCAAGATCCTGACGTGCACCTGTTGTTTAGTACTGCCAATATAGTTGAGGCCACAGGTGCACGTCAGGACATAAACAGCATATTCAGTTTTACAAGTATGATTGCCTACAATAGGTGTATCCACCGGCTTAAATGGGGTGCTGTAGTGAGTTTTATTAATGCCAAATTGGCATGCTCTACAGTTAGAGCACTTACGGAACCCAGATGCCGGTTGTAGCCAGATAGCTTTTTGCTTTAGTTCTGGACTACTCTGATCCAGCACTGTTCCCATACTTTGCGCTCTACGAAAAGTTACCAGTGGTTTCTTTGGCACCATACATCCCAAAACAGTATCCGTGAGAATAGTTGGCCAGTTGTGATTAATAATTTGTCTGATCTTTTTATCTTGACTACTGAATGCTGTAATGAATCTAGGACAGTCATTCGAAATTGCAACTACTGGAGTTGCTACTGCCTGATCATTGCCAGTGAATTCTGGGAATAAGCTAGGTCTCGATCGTTTGTCGGCCTTTGCTAAAGCCTGATCATACACTTTATCTGAGTACCCTCGAGCTTTTAATCGTATCCTTAATACCCTGACACATTTGAGAAAATCTTCTTGAGAGCTACATATCCTCTTGATTCGTAGGATTTCTTCTAATGGTATGCTTTCAATGGTGTGCATAGGATGGAGACTGGAAGCATGCAGGGTCGTATTTCCCGCAGTAGCTTTTCTAAGAAGGGTCGTCTGTAACCTGTTATTGTCATCTACATAAACATTGGCATCCAAAAATTCAATTTGTTTGGCACTAATGTGAGACGTAAATTTTAAGTTAAGGGCATTATTGTTGATTTCATCAATAAATTGACAAGCTTCCTTTTCGTCTCCCTGCCATACTATAAAGATGTCGTCTATAGAGGTGTGAAACGTTGAGAACCCGCTCCTCCCACCAGCCCACGTGTAAACACGCGTAGCTGGGGGAGAAGCAGGCTCCCATCGCCACACCTCTGAGTTGTCTCCATACCTGTTTTCCAAAAGAAAAGTAATTATTTTGTAAGCAGCACTCCATTAAGCTTAAAATCATTTTGTTGTACTTATGAAATTCCAATGGCCTTGGCCCTAAAAAGTGAGCTGCTGCATTCAAACCACAGCTATGGGCTATACTAGTATACAATTGCTCAACATCCAAAGTTATAAGTAACAAATCGTCTTGCCTTTCCAGGTTTTCTATTTTTTTCACAAAATCGCAAGTATCGCGAACATAGCTAGGCAGTTCGTTTACCAGATTTGCAGAAAAAAGTCAAAAAAAGTCCAACATTTTCTCCACTGCTGTTGATAGTGGAGATGATTGGCCTGCCAGGTATTGGCAGTATTCCTTTATGAACCTTTGGTATTAAATAGAAAACCGGTAAGACAGGAAATTCATTGAGCATAAATTTGAGTTCATCGCTTGAAATGAGGCCTTCCCTGCGCCATTTCAGTAACAGTTTATTCAAGTTTTCATTGGCCTTTTTGTAATCTTTAAGATTGGATTTTACATAGCACGCAGTATCTTGCAGCTGTCTTTGTGCCTCATGAATGTAGTCTACTTTTGGCCAAATAACAAGATTACCTCCTTTATCGGCGGTTTTCACGACAATATCGGGGTTGTTGTTAAGTTTTTTTGATCAGTTCGTAATACTTGGCCCGTTTCTGGTTGAAATTCTGTCTCTTCCGATTATTGATTTTCCTGTATAGATCTTTAATGTCTGTGATAATACAGTCTTGAAACACATCTACCGCATCTCTAGTCATTAGCGGTACAAAGTCAGATTTTTCTTTGAAAGGGGTTATGCCCGCCCCTTTCTGTATAATGTTGATTTTTTCCTAGTCTTCTCTGAGTGTTAAAATCTTGCTCAGGACCCATGGGTTGTGAATAGGTTGCCTGATTCAGATCATGAAAGTCAAAAAGCGCTGGAATATCAGCCACTTCTAGTTGGGGGTCATTAATAGATGTCTTAGCCTTGGCTGGATTGGCGATATCTGTACTGGATTTGAGACGTTGCAATGCAAAGAATTTTTTGAGTTTCAGTTTATGAATGTAACAATACACATCTACTCTCGTAGAGGCGTACTTGAAGTTCTGTTCAGGGCAAAAATTGAGGCCTTAAATGAGGAGTTGTTGTTCCGCTTTGGATAGTATGACATCGGAGAGGTTTATAACTGATCTTTCGTTAGTTACTTCCTCTTCTGCCATTGTTGCTTTGTCTTCTTTTTTTGCGCATCATTGTTTTTGTTTTCTCCTCCTTTCGCGTCTTTTTTTGTTCCTGCGAATGTTGCCCTGTTTCTTTGTCATGGTCTCAATGTTAGGAGCCTTTCCGCCACTAAAAAATCAAGTTCCTCTTCTAAATTGAGGATAGGCGCTGCTTGAGCGTTGGCAAATAGATTATTGCTCGACCTGCTTGATACACTGGATAGGGAAACTGAATCAGAGCTAGGACTTTCATCCACCTGATTGGCCACCATTCTTATAGTCGAAGCTGGTTGAACCTTGTTTCCTTTATCACTGTATTGTTGTCATTTAGTGGCATTATATTTTCGCGCAAAGGTAAAGATGTGACCGTTTGCATAATCTGCAGCATCACGTGCGAATTTGCTTACTTTTCGTATCTTTATTTTATTTTCGTGTTTCTTTAGTCTGTCAATCATTTCATCCTTTAGTTTTTTAGTGACATCTGTTTCATCTATTTTGTCAATCTGTTTTTGGATCTTGTCGATGGTTTTCAAGATTTCCTCTCTATCAATGGCAGCGTATTTAATTAATATGTGGACCAAGTTCATGGAGGCTGTCAGGTTGTTTTGGCCCCACTCTTTCAGCATTAGTGGGTTCGGGTTTTCAAAGCTCGGAGCGAGCATTATTCTTAAGTACACGCTGGACATCGACATATTTAGAGAGCGAATAGTGCTCCCACCATTTTGTCACTTCTAGGCGTCTTTGTTTTTCAAGCGCCTTATATAAAGTTTTGATATTTGCGTCTTCCCGTATCTCCACATTTGGTAAAGTTTTGTTAATTGTGCCGCCTGGAGCGGAAACCTGATTGAACAATTCTTCAGCTTCCTCCTCCCTAGCACGGAACGCTTCCGCAGACATTCCTCCATTCCAGCTGACAGTCTCTATTGCACTTGTATAAACAATACGCCGTTAAATGCTGTTTTTAGGCGTTTGTGATTTATCAGTGATAATCCCACGTAGTGGAAACCTCCCCACCTCTGCACTGCCTACTGTTTTAAGACTCACCGCGTTAAGATGACAGCGAGCGCTGGTGAAATCAGCCGACCCCACCGCTGAAGGTTCTCACCGCCTCACTATTCTCGAGTCTTTTCTTCTTTGGCTGCGGGAGGGGGCATCCGTTGAAAGTTCCGACAAAGGATTTCAAAAAGCAAGTGGCTTGAAGGCGGATGCCGCTTTTGGGAGAGGGGGTCTGTTTAACGAAAGCAAGCCGTCTCTCCAAAAGCTCCAAAAGCGCCACTTCTAAATCCACCCAGGAACCGGCGAAGCAAGGTAGGAGACGGACCACTGAAGTTCACAGGTTCTTTATTGCTGTGTCAGCTGGTAAAACAGGAGGGCAATACGCGTTTCGGGCTTTACGAGCCCTTGTTCACATGCAAAGATCTAGTAAAACTTTTTAGTTTTTATAATGCTCAGTGACTTGCTTAAGCCCCACCTTCAGTATGGTCACATGACTATAGACATAGAATACATATCATGTTTCCTTTAAATGTTTCGTGTGCAAATACGCAAAATAAGTTATACATATATATACGCTTGTTAAAAATACCTTAACATAACAGTCATAATTTCATAAATTGAAATTTATATAAAGTATATATTAATGCGAATTTGTAAACAGATAACAGGATATATATATATATATGTATATACATATACATATATATATATATATATATATATATTCCTTATCCGAGGCTATTTAGGAAAAATCTACACTTCTGCTCAGGAACAGAACTATGCTTTGGAACATAGAACATCAGACGGAGTCACCATACCCCATCAGTACCTATGGGCCCGAATCCGACTAGCTTATAGTGCCTCACTAGCCCTCCTAACCTTTCCAGAGAGACAAGGGATTTGGCACCCCAGAACCCAACACTCTCAGGTATCGTGGTAGCAGGTCACCCCCTTTTGTTCTCTAACTCATACTTGTCCACAATAAATAGAAAATAGACACAAAGGAAGCTTACAATATTTATTTAAACTATTGTGCTCTATTATGCAATATCTGCGCCACAACTAGAAAACAAATACAGGTCAGTAATGCCATTAGCGTGATTAGCAGACCATATACAATGAAAAGCCCTGTCATATTAGCTGACTGATTTGCCTAAACCCACCCTCACTATAGAAGCTAGGTGATTATAGATTTTAGATTTCTGGATTTAGTGTTGTATCCCATACCTTGGCATACATAGATAGGTGCTCTACATCTCTGCCGACGCAACCCTCTCATCTCAGGACCTCTGCTGTGTCTGTAAGTCTCCGCTTTCTCTTATCCAAAATGACACGTCCCAGGTTATATGACAAAACGTGTGTTCAAAAACAGCAGCTGTAGGAGGCCAAATACCGGTCGGTAACGGACGATTTTGGCCGTTACCGACCGATATTTGGAGTTTCAGATGTAGGGGGCCTTAAATTTACCGATTAGGTATATTTACGGATTCGGTAAATTTTCAGATTCTGTAAATTACCGAATCGGTAAATTTACCGAATCACAAATTTGTGATGTAGGTGGCACTGAAAACAGTACCAACGGCCCTTAAGAATTCGTTATTTACCATGACATACTATGTCATGGTAAATAACGAATTCCTGTGTACATGCACATCTGTGCATGTACACCTGTGCCATGTGGCACACAAGCCAGAATCAGGGGTGCAACAGGGTGTCAAAGTGACACCCTGTCCCCCTTGCAAATTCGGTAATTTTACCGAATCGGTATTTACCGATTCGGTAATTGACATTGATTCCTATGGGCCTCAAGGCCCATAGAAATCAATGGCAATTACCGAATCGGTAAATACCAATTCGGTAATTACAGAATCATACAGATTCTGTAAAAATTACCAAATTTTTTCCTACATCTGATTTACCGAATCTAGAATACCGAATCTGTAAAATTCGGTATTCTAGAGTCGGCAAATCAGATTTACCTACATCGGGCCCTAATTCTTTAAAGTCGAGGTGAAGGTAGCAGTATCTCAATTAGACAGTGGAAAGACGTTGAGGGAAGGCGGTTTCGGTTTCGACTCATATTTGAGTGTAAGTTTCGTAAACCTAACAAATAAAATATTAGTGAAAGTTTAATTAATCTGCTGTTTAAAGTATTGCCACTTTTCACAGATTCGGTAGACCTACGAGAATATGAAACCTAATGGGAAGAACCTAACTGCGATAGCCACGATATCATTGTGGAAGGGAGCCTGAACTGGGCTTTCTCCCAGGGTTTGGGAGAAGAGGAGATTAGCGAAATCATGATAGAAATAAAATCGGGATCACAAGATGGGAGATCCCTCACTTGTTTTGACCGAAGAGTTTACCAGACTCAGCCCCTTCCGTAACAAAGCTAGTAAACCTGTCCTTCAGTATAGCTACTGTTTCATTAGACTTCAGGAAATTGATAGTGAAACCTACCCTCAAGAAAATGATGAGAAGAGCTCTATGTAAACAGGTGAAAAAGCGGTTAGAAGAAGGAGGAATGCCTGAATGAATGGCATTTGGGATTCAGGATGGGAAGACAAATGGAATCTGCCTTGGAGTGAGCTGCGCCTAATAATAGATGCAAGAGATATTGCTGCATTCATATTGTTGGATCTGTTTGCATTTTTGATACTGTAGACCACAATATTTTGATCAAGCATCTCGAGAGACTTGCATGAGGGAGACTCAATTAAGTTGGCGCAGACGTTTTTAACAGAATAGATCATACAGGCTGCTATCAGCCCCTTACCCTTCACCTACACAGAAAGTGGTATGTGGAGTGCTTGAGGGTTCATCATTGTCACCTATTTATTCGATCACTAATAATGGTACTTATTGGACCTGCAGGGTCATCCCCAAACATTTTGCCTTCACCCCTGCTGTTTTGCAAAATGTGTTTTCATTTGTTTTCATACTCTTTACCACTGCTGACCAGTGTTGAAGTGCTTGTGCTCTCTCCTTAAAACATGAGATAGTAAAATTGACGTAAACATAATTAACACATTTAAATTACTTATAAGTAAACTGCACTACATGTAGCCAGTGCCTGTAGATTAAATGCTAGTAGGGGGCCTGCAGCACTCATTGTGCCACCCACTAAAGTAGCCCTTTAAAACATGTCTCAGGCCTGCCTCTGTAGCATGTAGTGAAGTTTTAAAACTGACAATTTGACCTGCCAACATAAACCTTTTGTCAGGTCTAAACTTTTTTTTTACTTAGAAGTCTGCTCAATGTAGGCCTTAGAAGCTCCTACGTCAGGGTGTATGGTATTTAAAAGGCAGGAACTGTGGGTTTAAGTTTCACATGTCCTGGTTATGAAAAACTCAACTCCTAAAGTGGTTTCTGTACTATTGTAAGGCCTACCTTTCCCATACATAAAAATTAGGCTGCTTTATTACATTTAGTAAGTGGTAACAAAGGATTGGGAGAAGATAAAAAAGGCTTCTTATTCTATTTTAAAGTGTAATTTAAAATGCTCTTTAATAGTAACACTGGATTTTAGGTTACACTTATAAAAAGCATTTGCAATGCAATAGGTCTCGCTTTTGTGAGAGGTTAAGCTATTAGCATTGTAAATGACAATGCCTTTTATTTAGTTTTAAAAACTGAAACATAAATAAAAGGCGTTGTTGTTTACAATGCCAATAGCTCAAATTTGTGTAAATGTGAATCCTATTGCATTGTAAATGCTTCTTTCCTGACGTGACTTGACTGCTCCTCCCACAAATAATACACATTCTCTGAGCACAACTTTAACCCCTTCTGTGCTAATGACAAGGTCAGCTCGTCATGCAGTTTACTGGACCCGTGCTTATGACGAGCTGACCTTGTCATGAACAATAAGCTTGTAGGACTTTCAGCACCCAGCGGGAATTGCCTTAGCAGGCAAGGTGTTAAGTAAGTGGTGAGGCCCAGAAGCGATCACACACGACCCCCGGTGTAGGAAAGTAGGATCTGCTTCTTATGGTTACCACCACTTTTTGCTTGATGTTACAATGTTTTTGACTGTTCTGACTGGGATCCTGCTTATCAGGAACCCAGTCTATCTGCTTTCTCCCTAAAAATGGCCTAAAAATGTTATGCCATGTACTTAGGTACAATTCAGATTGGATACTGTGGTACCCTTGTCAGTCTCTAGTATATGGTACACATGTACCCAGGGCATAGGTACCCCTGAGGCCTCCCATGGGCCGAAGCATGCATTATGCCACCTATGAGAGGCTGTGCAAAATGTAACTACATGCCTTCCAGTGCAGCCTGTGTAAGCTGGTGCTTGCACCACTTATGAAAGATATAGGTTTCCTAAATCTATAGGTCACTAAACTTAAAACCTATCAGTCACCCCTCTAGCAGGCTTTAGCAATCCTAAAGGCAGGGTGCTGGGTTTTAGGTGAGAGGGTGCCCCTGCATGACCATTCTCCTGGGTTGTCGGTGGCGCAGCCAGACATATAGGTAGAGGTGCATTATATGTTCGCGTAAAATGCTATGTCGAAAACGGCTACAACAAAACATGTTGTGTTTGGTATCGAACACCTTGGAATCATACCTCCACATCGGTAACCGGTGTGGGAAATATGATTCCACTTTTCTGAAGTGAGCTTTGTAGGGTCCCTGGTCTTCCCGGTACTAGCCTTCGTGACCCAGATAGCACAAAATGGTTGCTGCCAATCAGAGACACAATTCTGCCCTCCTGCTGCTGACCCAAGCTTGAGCAGCACAATTGGAATCCTGTCACAGGGAGGTGTGACCACCTTCCAGACAGGATTTAGTGTATTGGGGCTGGGTGGGTGCACTTCCAAAGTGCCTGAAAGTGTGCACGAGGGGCACATTTGGTGCCTCTGTGCATAGTCCAGTTCAAATCAGTCCTGGGAGTCGTTGGCTCCTGCTCTGGTGTGAAACTGGACAAAGGACAGGGGAGTATACTCCCCACTGTCCTGACCCTCCCCTGGGAGGGTCACTTGAATCTGTCCAACCCTCTCCATTGGGTACAAAAGGGCTTACCTGGCTGTAGGATCCTAGATTCGACGTGGACAAGATTATGAAAAAAAAACACTGACCTTTAACCATCTGGCATTTGCTGGACTTCAACTGGGCTCGACTTTGTCTCCCTCTGCATCCAATGCATCATTAGGGCCCGTGCACCATACAGGCTCTGTGCAGGACCTGTGGAGCGTGCAGGACAACTGAATTTATCTCTCTTGGGGTGAAGGAGTCAATTCCCTGCATTCGTAGGCACCGTAACGCTACTGGCTGGCTGGTCTACTGATCCTGAGCTCCTGCAGACTCCGAAGGCTCCTGCATCACAGGAGGTAGGTTAATATGTTCCTTTAGGTTGAGCTGCCCTCTCACCAAGTCTGAGGCCAGTTTTTCTCTTGAGGACCGTATAACCTGAACCCCTGTGCACGATGTACTTTTGCAAGTGCATAGGCTTGTTGGTGTTTCCTGAACAAGTGCATTGGGCTACGAGTATCCCAACCTCTAGGCACATTTCCACCAAAGAACTCTGGCCTACTCCCACTGAGTGCTCCATGGGTCTTTACTTTGTAAATCTTCTTGAGGTCCCCTTGTGACTCCTGTGACTTTGACCTGTGGGTCCTCTTGAGGGTCAACACGGCTTTTCCTGGTCTCTCAGGGTGCTACAGGCCTGCCCTGACTCCCCTTACTGTCTCTTGGTCCTTGTTGGGCCAGACCGTAACCTTCCTTGACCTTATTTGTGGGTTGCCGCTGCCAAGGCTTGTTGGTGCTCCCGCCAGACACCGACCCCTCAGCACCCGACATCCTCCATGGGACAGCTTGTATGCGGCTCCAGGTTTCCTCGACATCTCCAGGTCTCTGCAGCTGCAGAGTCAAGGTCTCCATTATCACATCTGACGCACCCGACATTGGTGGGTATTCGTCTACCACGCCCATGGTCAATCCTGAGTGACCCTGACTCTGCCCCCTCTGCTTTCAGGTACCCGTCACCAAGAATCCACCTTTGGATTTCAACAGACACTTTTCTTCTTTCCCGCAGAGGCATTTCCTTGGAGTCCTCCATTGAGATCGACAACGTTTTCTGACACCACTTCAGCCGTATGCACTCGGCTTTCCTGGGATAGGTAACTCTGGCACTATGGTATACACGGGTAGGGTGGCTCTCTAAACTCCTATGATCCAAAGGGATTCTTCATAATCACTGAGAAGGGTCCTTAAACTTTAAAACTGCAACCACAACTCTCCCATTGTATTGTATGGAGCACACAGTCATGTTCTCACACTGCACTGTCCTCCGTGGGGACCCTCCTTACTCACCTTGGGTGGGTCCTTGGGGTCCCAGCGATTCTACAACCTCTAGACACTGTCTTGACTCGAGTCATTGTTCTTATACCACTATTTTAGTATATGGTTTGGTCTCCCCCTGGAGCCCACTGTGTATTAGTGCTACTTACGATTGTTTCTGTGCTACAGTATTGTGTGGTTTGTGGTTATCTGCATGAAGCAGATACTGTGAGGTATATAAGATATGTGATAATAATAAATACATATGTTTATAACTACTGTGTGGCTCTCCTTTCATTTAACCAATACAATAAGATTGCATTCTGGTACAACGAGCTGCTTAACATTCCTTCAAGACTAAGCCTGAAGGCTGCTCTCCACAGCTAACACTTGAATAGCTTTCTAAGGTTCTCTTTGACCTCTTAAATCACCATAAGGGTTGTTTGGACTGGTGCAAGGCGCCCACTTTAATTATTGGGCATCATATAACAGGCCAACTTCTCACACCCGCTGTGCTCACAGGCAGTGAAATCGCCTATGTAAACAACGGATAATTGTCCCGGCTGCTTGGAATGCATGGCGCACTGAATGTAAGGAAAGCACGTTGTGCCTGCAGCAGGACAAAACCCATTAAAGAAAATAGTTCTGTGGGGGTGAGGGGGAAGGGGGGGAAGGGAGGACACTCATGCTTCCTTATTGTTTAGCATTGATAAAATCGAGCAGGAGGGGGCATAACAAAAAACAATATAATTCCTCACACTCAATATTTGGGGCTTACTTGAGTTTTGATGCCTCATTGTGGGGGTGGAAGATTTTTGTAGTGATGCCAAAAAAATGCAGGAAGTTTATTCCGGGCCCTCACAAATAATAAAACCTTTCATTTATTACGGGTGTGGCGAGAGTGTTCGGAAGATTAGTCTGCTAAGTCCATGGGCATCTGCTGATTCAGAGTTGGACAATGAAATATTAAAGTCAATATATAAAATTGTTGCATTATTACAACCCCGTGCTGCTGCTATGTGAATTACAAATGCAATCGATGAAGGGAGACCAAAGGGTGTGAGGGCTATGGCAGATCCCGCCAGCGCATAGCCAGCTGATCGCGGCCCCACCCCTTACCTGCAAGGACGAGAGAGGAGAGAGACGTGATGGGGTGAGAAGCATGGTGTTTCAGCAAGCAAGCTGAAACAGTGTTCCCGCCTGTGGATTTGACTGCCCTGAGGGTCTTGGAGAAGACGGAGCCTCTGAAGCTGCTCTGCCCAGCTGAAGTTCCAACGCCGGATACATTGTTTCAGTCCTGGAAATTACGAGAGCTGCAATGGCGGGAGGTACTGCACGGCGTCCTCAACTGAGTCAAGGCTGAATACTTGGATACATTGTTGCCATTAGCTGCTGTGCCTTCCTGAGGCTCGTGGCGAGACGGAGCTGCTAAACTCCTGGTATGATATTATGCTAGTCTTTTGAAAGCTTGGAGGGCTGGAATTTTGCATAGTGATATTTTGTTGCTGCCTGTCACTTTAACCCCAAAACTCCCTAAAAGCTGGTTCTCTTCTGGGTTTTTTTCATTTTAGATACCAGCAATATTGGAAGCAGGGAGAGTTGGGAAGAGGGTAGAAGAATTCTCTTTAAAGCTAAGGAAAAAGATACACAGGGGGTGTTTTTCAGTAAAAGTACTGTACCGGCTTCAATACAATGGGGAGGCATACTAAAAACCCCACGACCCCGACTCAGTCAAATTCAAGTATACCCCCTAAATCAAAAAATCGCAATGTGCAAATGAAAACGGCTCAGGGCGCGTCAAATACGGAAAGAGAGCGAGTCCAAAAAATTCGTAGAGGCTCTACTCCCATAGCTAATTTCTCAAGTTCAGAAGACAATTGCCCAGAGCAAGGTGAAGGTGGTCATGTGGGTCCACAGGATAAATCAGACAATGCTTGTCAAGCAGCGACGAATTCAACTATTCTGGGCATAGAAAGCAACAGTGCTGGAACAGCCTTGGAGATAGCAAATCGGGATAAAATGCCTCCAATGGAAAATTCATTTTTCAGTGGGATATAAAAAGTATGCTTAATCTCATATTAGAGGAGATCAGTGAGATGAAAGCTACTCAGACAGCCGAAATCGCAGCACTACACGATTATCAAAAATTGAAGAGGCAATGGGGGCTATACCATCTCGTCTGCAGGAGGCCGAGTCAAGAATCTCTCAGTTGGAGGACCAGATGACCTCAATTCAGCTGCAGGTTTCTTCGTCTGGTGGGTGTTCCGGAGGGGTGTCAAGGATCACAACCCGCTCAATGGGTAGAGTCCTTTATAAAAGTCACAGTCCTTTCTAAATTCTCTGGGGACCTTACAGTCACCCGGGCCCATAGAGTTCCAGCACAGCCATTTCCTAATTCCAGACTTCCCAGAGCTATTTTAGTGAATTTTGCGGACTATCGTATTAAGGAGCAAATACTGATCAGGGCAATTAAAAAAAAAAAAAATTCAACACGAGAGGTCCCTTTTTGCCGCATCTTTTCAGATATGAGAGCTGTGGCTGCACGTCGCCGAAAGGAGTTTGTTAAACTCCTGTATTTATTCAAGGCACAGGGGGCTCAAGCAGCTATTGCCCAACAGTCAAAATTGCGAGTCCTAGTTCAAGGGAAGTTGCATGTATTTTCAAATCTGGATGAAGCACCGGAACTTCTGCAGCGAATTACGAAGGACAAGTAAAAGGGAACAAATTGGTTTTTTTTATTTTTCTTGTGTTCCTTTTCTCTTTTTCCTCCTTCTAGGGTGGGGTGGGGGCAATCAGATCTGGGTGCAATACAATGGCACCCGTCATGAAGAGGACCCAAGGTGGGTCAGCAGAGGGTAAGGCGGGCAATACCCCTTCTGCTAAGGGTTTGGGTCATGGGGTTCTCGGGGAGGGCTGGGTTTGGGTTGCGGCACAGGGTAAGGGTGGTGGTGTAAAAAAAATTCATGAGCAGAATAGTTTATATATAAAAAGTAAGCTAAAAGAGAAAGGGAGAAGCGATAACCGGGATTTTGTAAAACAGTATACTTTGAAAAAGGGTATGTTTACTGATGTAATTTTGAACAATAAGGTGAAAAATGGGTACTAATTCTAGTATTATTTCCATTCATGTAAATGGTATTTCTGATAAGAAAAAGTATGGTCGCTTGATAAGATGGTTGACAGCCTTTTCTCCCCAAATTTTATTTTTGCAAGAGACCCATCTCAAAACTAATCAACTAAACTGTTTATTCCAGAATATTTTTCTAAGGCCTATTTTGCTCCAGCTCAGGCAGCAATTCGAGGGGTGGCTATCTATCTTGGACAAGGTTTAAATTGTGAAATTGTTCAAGTTGATAGATATCCTTATGGTAGATGGATCTGGATGCAGGTAAAGATGGTAGGTAATTTGGTCAATTACTATGCACCCGTTGTGGATGACTTTGTGGCGCTCAGAGTATTAATGATAGAGCAAGAACGGCGCTAGGCTCAATCATTTTAGGAGGAGATTTTAATTTTAATTTTATTCAGGTTCTGCAATTAGATACATCTAACAAGACAAAAAGGCAGATGAAACCTGGGACTAAGAAATTGATAGATCTTATTAAACAGGATCACCAATTGGTGGATCCTTGGAGAAGGGCTCATGGTGTAGCCAAACAGGTTTCCTATTGTTCCAGCCAATTTAGGTCAGCTTTCCGCATTGATTTCTTTCTAGTATCGCGCTCTCTGAGCTGCTCAAATACGGAGATCGTGGCTAATTCTTTCTCAGACCATTAAAAATAAAAATTGATTTTGGATTGGGGGCTAGAGAGAAATCCAGGTGGCAGATGGATCGACTTTTCTAAGCCAAATGGGAATTGAAGGCATATCAGCAAAAAACTTATGAAGAAAGCCAGATGGTAGGGAGATTACTGGCATGGTCATCTAGGTTTAAACAAGAAGCGGCAGTAATTGATGAAGTGCTAATTCCTGGAACCCAGAATCTAGTTTCGGGACAAGATAATATCTCTAAAATCTTTAAAGATCATTATAAAGACCTTTACTCAACTGACTACCAGGTAGCTAATCATGCTATGCAGTCTTATTTTGATGATATAGCTCTCCCTCAACTTTCAACAGGTCAAAAAGAGGCCTTAGTGGCCGACGTTTTAGTAGAAGAAATTTCCAGGGCTCTAACTTTGATGCCTGGAGGTAAGGCTTGCGGGAATGATGGTCTGCCGACAGAATTTTATAACATTTTCTCGGCAGAATTACTTCCTTTTATGCTTGAGCTTTTTCATTTTGTTAGTGCAGGAGGGGAAATTCCAACAGCCTTTAAGGAATAATCAATAGTTAGCTTCATTAAAAAGGGAAAAAATCCTAGGGAAGTTGGCTCTTACAGGCTAATTAGTCTCCTAATGTAGCAGGCAGATCAATGTCATCAAATACAAGTTTTCTTATTAAAGCAATTGACTATTTTAATACTCATCGAACTCCTGGAATAATAATGATGGTTGACATAGAAAAGGCATTTGACCTTGTGAATTGGGGAGCACTATTTTATGGTCTTGAAAAATTTGGTTTTCCAGATCGAATAATTACCATGCTTCAGAATATCTATCAAGGAGCCCAGGCCCAGATTAGGATAAATTCTAAATCTATAGGTATAATAGATATAAAACGTGGACCTGACAGGGTTGTTCCCTTATCGCCCCTTTTGTTTACTTTCTTCATAGAGCCTTTAGCAGTAAAGATTAGGGAGAACATAGACCCAAAAACTCCTATAGGGGGATGTCTAAAATTAAATTATTTGCTGATGATGATATACTCAACCTTAAACCGGAAAAGCATAATGCTGATCAAATCTTGAAGGAGTTCGCTCAGTTTGAAGCAATTGGAGGATACAAAATTATTCACACAAAAAACTGAAGTATTGGCACTTAATGTTTGTTGTCATTTTCTTCCAGATATTTTTAAACAACAAGCATGCTCCCCTGAACCGATCCGCTATTTAGGTATCTATGTATCAAACCGATATGCGGATCTTTATAAGCTAAACTATGAAGCTAAATTGAGTAAGATCAAAGATTTATTGGGCAAATGGGGCTTCCTCCCTCTTTCTTTGATAGGAAGGGTTGCTCTGAGCGAGATGTCAGTACTACCCTTGTTAATTTTTCTTTTCTCCAAAGTCCCGATTAAAGTTAGCGCAGCATATTTTAGAGAATTGGATAAACTTTTTCGCCAGTTTATTTGGAATAAAAAAGCTTCAAGAGTAAAACTTTAAATTTTGCAGCTAGATACAAGTTGGGGGTGTTTGGCACTTCCCCATATTCAAACTTATTATGAGGCAGTATTTATGGACTTTCTAGTTAGTTTGCTTGATAATAGGGCGTCATTGGATGGTTTTTTAATGAGGAAAATGGCCGATGCAGCAGGGACTCAGCTTCCGGTGTTTTAAAAACATCAAAATTGCCTAAAAAAGTAAGATATAAGACGCTACAAGAATTCTCTTCTAGACTTTGTTTTTTTTTCTGCAAAAAGCAAAATCAACCGGATTTGAATATTTGGGGTTGTCAGGGGCTAGAAGCTTGGGCCTTTTTATTCATAGTAGTCATATTAAACTTTGGGAGTTAAAAGGTTTTAAAGAGTTAGGTCACTTTCTGTTAGGAGGCAGATGTATGACCTGGGAGGAGGTGCAGCCCAGATGTGGCACTCAGAATAGGCTCCTGTGTTTTTTAGTTTCCTTCAGGTCAGATCCTGGATTAATAGAAATGCACCATTAGGTAACACAGGCACCCCTTCCGTTCTTGCGTCCGTGTTTAGAATTAAATTGAGAGGCATAGGGAATTGGTATAGAGTTTTTCAAAATCAAGGGGAGCCTTTAATTGTTACTAATTTCTTAGAAAAAAACAAAAAATGAATTGGCCTGCAATTTCTCAATTAGAGAATGGCAAGCGATTACGCAAAATGGCAACAAGCTACTTAGGGCTGCCAATTTTAAAAGGATGGCTTTTCAGTCTCGATGGTCGGCTTATTACACACCACAGGCCCTCCATAAAATCTATCTGGAGGTGGAAAATACCTGTTTTCGATGACAGCAAGCCGGTGAGGGCGGTTGGCTACATATTGCCTGTACTTGCACTAGTTTTAGGCACTTTTGGCAGGAATTATGTGCTGGGCTCAGCCGCACTATGGGAACCATCGTACAACTAGAACCGGAGGCGGCATTATTTGGTTTATTTAAAAGACCAAATCAGGTGTTAACAAAAGGGGGTGAAATGTTTATATCAATTTCCTTCTTGGTGGCACGTTCATTGATCTTGCAGAATTGGAAAACAACCAAGACCTCAATTCTTATTGAATGGTATAAAAAAAGAAACATGTGAGAACCTTTGAAGAAGCAAATTCTAAAAGGGTGGGAGCGATTAAGAAATTTGAGTCAATCTGGAAAGTTTTTGATCAAATGGAAAGGCATCGTCAGGGACAATCTGGTGTTGAATAACTATCTGGATTATGTTTATGATTAATAAGACGGTCCAGGGGTGAGGATTATTTCTGATTTTCTCTTATGAATCATACTCCCAGGTCATCAATGGTATTTCCATTTCCTTTTTTACGAGAATGGGAGTATATCTGCACTTGCATTTGCACTTTACTTGATTGTGTAAATTATACAGTCAAATGACATTTCTTTGAACTTAATTCTATTTTTTGCACTTTAGTACTAGAGAAGGCTTGCACCTTAGTTTAGCTTCCTTTGGGAGCATATATTTGCACTAGCACTGGCACTTTGTCTAATTGTCTAGATTATGCTGCTCAATGATATTCTCAGGGTTCTAAGTTTAACTACATTTGCACTTTAGTACAAGAGAAGGTTTTTTCCATAAACATATACTACTCCGGTGGTATCTGTTTTTTATTTTGTAAACAAGCCATCTGGGTTGGTAGGATTTTTGCCGGACATATTCCAGCTGTTTGACATGATTAATCCTCTATAATTAAAAATGATGTATTAATTGTATCATAATGTATATCGAGGTTAAGGGATGTTGGCTTTAATGTATGTTGTTCTATTCTGCTCAATAAAAACAACCCAAAAAAAAAAAAAGAAGAAGGGAGACCAAAATTAATGTGCAATCCAGAGTATGCAAAATTAGTTCACAGACTGTAGGCCATCTTTGTCGAAAAGATGCCAATTGACATAGAAGCAGCACATGTACACTGCGCTGATTGAGTGGGCATATGGTGAACCCGTTGCAGCGACAAGGCAGAGATCCAAGGACTGGGTACCAGCAATGAATATCTTGGTTAGTTTTCTGAGGGGAAAATAATAATAAAGATAAGAAAGTTTGAATTGCAGAAAATATTAAACAGGGTTTTAAGGCATATTAGGGTGTGTTTGGCATAATGCTGAGTAGTGCAGGCGTACATGAAGCTGCAAAGGCAATGAAGATGGGTAAGAAGGCAATCATCAAATGAAAGACTCCGGAAAGATATTTTTGGGGAAATATGGAGATATGAAGCCATGTTGGGCGCATTGATGTATGATTTGTGATTTCTATTTTGGGGTGGCCCTGGTTTATTGTTTGGTGAGAGATATGTGTATTGCATGTCCTCTAGAAGTGGCAGCACATCCTTCAAAGGAATATGGTGGGTGCTACTAGGAGGTAGAGTGGGGATTGCAGGAGAAGCCAAATCTGGCAATCTCCTGAGTGACTCAATTAATGAGTCAGTGCTGGACAAATAAATAATGCCCAACAGTGAGTCAGAAATCAAAAGTTATGACAAAGAACATGATCTTGGGCTCTTGAGCATTAAAAGTGTAAAGCTATGGTCCGCTCTCAATCTGCCCTTGAGATCCCAACCAAACTACTTTTATCTTCCATGAGAGGTGATCACATACAAATGCATATTGGACCAATCTGGGACTACAGACAGCAAACTTGAAACAATCTTCCCCTTTGCCGTATCCACCTTCCCTACTTCTTAAGTAAAACTCCCTTCCTCCCTCGCTATTCAAATTTGGACACCTTAAAGCAGTACAAAGTCATTGAGATATGATACATCTAACTCATGGAGGAGACGCTTCTCGCAGAGAAACTGTTTGTAGCAGAGGTGGACGGGCTTGTACAGAGCCCATAAGGAGGAGTTTCTGCAGGAGTGTTTGTTGCAAGCAGCAAGGAGCCACCACTGCTGCCACAAGGGGGGTAAGAGGCAGAGGAAATCACCTGAGTCTAGTCTTTGTGGAATAAAAAGGAGGTGAAGCAGGAACTGTCCAGGACTGGTGCATTGCCGGCGAGAGGTTGGTGTGGCTTGTGCTCATGTTGAAGCCTGCCGTTTGCTGTTGCTTGCATGCTACTTGCATGCCTGCTACCTTTCCCCTCCTTGCAAAGCAAAAATAGCGATCAGCTATGCATTTGTTACCTTACTGCTCTGCTATCACTCATCTGCTGTCTATCTGCTAATCTGCTGTGTCCTCTATGCTCTCTTGCTGTTCTCCTCTCCACCTACCCACCTGCTTTCCCACTGCCTTCTGGTCCACCCACTGTATTGCAGGGAGAGTTGGATTTTGGTATTTGGGGCTGGAGCCGAATTGGTGTTGGAGCTCAGTGTTAGTTCAGGGGTAGGGCAAGCTGTTGTTGCTTGATGCTTGTTTTCTGCTGGTCTGAAGGTGTCAAAAGCATCTAAAGGTGTGTAGAGACGCCCAAAAGACAAACTAAGATGCTGTTGTCTTATGTTTTCCTCATACTTGGCATCTCTTGCAACCTTTGCCTCCTCATCATGCTAGATACATGATAGATGCTAGAACTTGAGTTGAGAGTTCATAAGTGACTGTAAATCTAAGTTTAAATTGAAAAGAAGGGTCTGGTTGTGCTGAGGCCATCTTGCTTCTGCTGCTCTGGAGACATCTGGAGGTGCCCAGGTGGTACTTGTATGTATTTAGGAACGGGTGAGCTGTAGCAGATAGAGGCAGACAGTGAACTAGCAGGGGAGTTAAGGCCTGTAGTGATCTGTGCACAGAAGTAGCTGACACAGTGGTCAGTGTAGCTTGTGCCCGCAGGTCCCCTCAACCCCGCTTTATTCCCTACCATTTTGCCCCTTTGCATCATATAACGTGTAAAGTACGTCACTGAATTTCCAACTAGGGATCTTTTCAGTTGGCAACTCCGTTATAAGTCCAAGGTTGCCTCAAACAATGCATGTAAAGACGCAGAAAGGGATGAGACAAGTGAGTGGCACCAAAGGGAGCACATCCTGGAATACTGAGCCCAAGAGCGATTTGGAGCTTCATGACCATGTCCTTATGCTAACTAAATTTAACAGTGAGTAAAATTGGTCTTGTGATTCAAATGGATCTAATAAGGCCCCGTAAAGGTGGCTGGCTGTATGGAGTGAAAAGGGCCAAAGAAAGCCTTGGCTACTCGGTCCCTGATGAAAGGAGTTCGACTAAGACTGGCAAAGTCAACAAAATAAACAAGAATTTGGCACCATGGGAAAAAGAAAAGACCAAAAATGCTTGAAAGAAAATTGTTTAAACTTGTCTAATTCCTTGAGGAGCTTTGTGATATCGCCCTTTTACACTGCTAAGAGTTGAAAATGCCAAAACTGCCAAATCTCAAAGAATTTAAGTTTGTTACAGATTCAAGACCCATTTAAAACTGGTCATACCAAATGGATTATGAATTATTAATTTGTTTAAATATGTATATTCTACTGCATTGCAAGATTATTGAGAATAAATTGTCCAAATCGAATCCGGATTTGCGCACACTTCGTTGTCGATTCATGTCGGCTCATTTGGTTTTAGATGGAAAATTCTGTTAAAAAATGCCACTGTCTCTTTTCTGTGACTGTTTACAAGATGCCTTATGTTGCTATGAGATCCCATTGGTGTCGTCACTATGTATAAAATTTACTAACAGAGCCCAGGAGTTGACTTTAGTCCTCTTGCATGTGGCTTGATTAATTTAAATGGACATTTTGTAAATAATAGTCCCTCCACTGCACCATTTAAATGTGGTAAGAATGAAACTCCAATTGATTATATCTTTGTCTCAATAGAACATTTTGGTGTAGCGCCAAACTTTAAAATATTGATTTGGGGGCGAGTGATCATTATACGATGGAATTGGTGTTTAATCAAACCTTTGATTTTAACGGAGCCAACACTTACTTTCCTGTCCGTTTATCATAATAGGATAAGGGTATGGTTTAGAGGCCAAATTACAAGAGTTGTCAAAGACTGTTATTAAAGAAGAAGTAACTGCCTTTAGTGGAGATTGGCTTGAATGGTAAGGAAGGTTGGTTACATAAAGCCCAGGGTTATTTGAAAAATGAATGCCCCATAAAAAGACCATTAGGGAACCTGCATTATGGTTGGTAGGACTGAGTGATAGATCAATAGATTGCGGCGTAAAACACTCACCAATAAAGAAGTAAAAGTTGTGGCTGCCTTTAGGCGCTGTAGAAAGGTAACTCAAGTAGTTTGTTGTAAAAAAAAATAGGAATTTCTATCAGTTAAATTAAAACAAAATGCATGATGCTATTGTTAAGGTTTTTATTAAACGCTTTTGGCGCCTGGTAAATAAAGAGCATGTAGTATCACCGTCTAGTTTTGAGGCACATGCTTGGAAATCAAACTGGATTACGTTTATCTCTGAGATTTATAAATAAGAAAAAGATTATGATTGCAAAAGTGACATTGTTAACTTTCAACTAGTTGAGCGTAATTTATTGCAGCTACATGAGATGGCCCAATCGCAGAAATAATTTCAAATTTGAAATCCTCCTGGACGTCCAGATGGGGTACGAGTTGTTCTCTATAAGTCAAATTTGTGATGTTGGGCAAATCTATTAAGTACTTTTTAAAAATAGTTACCAATACTGGGTGTATTCCTTCCTTATGGCGAGGAGCAATTACGCAAATATAAAAAAATGGTTTCTGAAGCGATCCAGGATATTATCGTTTGATTTCCTTATGGAGTTTGCATCCAAAATGTATGCTCACACTCTTCGTAAATTTCTTGAGTCTTGGGCTTTCAGCAGTGGTAGAATTTCCAAACAACAAGGAGTTTTCTACCAGAGTACTACATAGTTAATTATTGCTTTACAATTTCAGGTGCTGCAGCTGGGCAATCTTCAAAGTAGGCCAACTGTACGGTTGTTTTGTCGACTTTAAGGCAGCATTTGTTAAAGTGGACTGTTGACTCTTATTTGAAAACCTTGCCAGATGGAATATCCCTAATTATTTGTTGCCCATGATCTGGGAACTTCAACAAAATATGTGGGTACAAGTGGACTTGAACAGCTCGGGAAATCTAACAGAAAAAATCCTTGAGAATGACGGATTAAGGGAAGGTTCTGTATTAACTCCCTTACTCTTTAGTCTTTTTATTTCTGATCTCCCAAACATTTGAGGAACAGTGAATTTGTTTTCCCCAAAGACTGGTAGGGAGCACACCCAACACCTTATGTATGCAGACAACTTAGTCCTGATGGATTTTAAATCAAGTTGCCTTAAGATGCAGCTACAAGCTTTAAATGCGTATTATGAGACAAATTCTCTGGTTGTAAATGTGGATAAAGCCAAGACTATGATCATCTCAAACAGGCCGAAGTGATATCCATGGTTCCTGATCTTGTCACCTATGTAACAGGTAGATGAACATAAATATCTAGGAATAACAGTTTCTTGGAACTTGAACTGGGAAAATCACCTTATGAAGGTGAGAAATGTGTTTACTTAGCTCAACAAATTCATTAAGGAGATTTGACTAGCGGTATGCATTGAGGATATTTGACTAGCGGTATGGAGGTTTATTCGCTGACTCTTATTGAGGCCATAGCTGGTAAGTTGATTCCACATGCCCTTTATGGGGCAGAATTGCTGGCTGGAGCTCAATCTTGACTCCTGGTCCTTGATTGATGGACCATGTGCCCCGCGTTTTGTGCATGGTCTTAGACATGATGGTTCTAAAGATAAATTATCATCTATGGTGATACAGGACAGTTAACAATTCTCCCCAAAATGTTATAAAGTCAGTGAGGAAAATTAGCATGGGGCTTGATCTAGCCATTATAGGTGATCAGATGATGGAGAATCGGTTTAAGAGAGCTCTCCAGGAGAGAGTTAAACAGTACTCACTGGTAAACAGAACCTCATTACAAAAGATTTTGTAAGCACATTTTTAGAATATCGTGGAACTGGAGTGTAATTTCCTTACGTGGACCAACTCTCAGTAAAGCAATTAAGGAATGTTATTTTATAGTTCCGGATTGAGATTAACCCAAGTTGAACGATTCATGGTTTTAAAAGGAGGGTGCTGGACAACAGTGGTTACTGAATTTGTAATTTGCAAATGAAGAGTGCAATAATTCATCTATATTTAGGCTGGCCCTTCTTTTTGGACGAAATGAAAAAAGTCTTGTCCCCTTATTTTGTAAGATCTAGATTAAGAACATGGTACGATACACTGGTCACTCTTTTGGCAATGAAGCAATTGGATCATGTTATTGCCAAGTATATATTGCTTACACAAAACAGAGACTTTTAAATTGTACGGGTGAAAAAGGAATCATTACAAATTTATCTGAGTGCTCAGTGGTATTATTAATTGAGAAATTTAAAAAATGAAGCCGTAAATAGCGATGAATGGTTCTAAAGATGTAAAATGAGGATTTTGAGTGATATTATGAAATTGTAAATTGTAAATAGTGTTGATTGATCCTTATGTTATGTAAAATACTGGATTTTAATGATTTTAGTGGATGCAATTGTCCATTGTACTGTTTCACTTTACTGTGGGTATTTCTATAAAATGAATGTCTTGGAAATAAAACTTACTACTACACATAAGGAATGATTGTAACATAGTGCTTTTAGCGGAACTCTGTTCCTTATTTCCTATGTCTTCTCTCTGGACTCATAGGTATTACCCAGTGGATGTCCTCCGTTCTGTACACAGATAAGGACAGAGGTGAATGACAAGTATTTAGTAACCATCATGAACTCAACAAGGGAACTTCAGAGTAAAATATATCAGCTGGCTAATATAATTTGAGCATACCCGATCTCGTAGTCACATTGTCCCCATCACTCAGCAACGATAAACGCACCACTCTGGCGACTTACACACAACACCAAGGTACTATCACAACAGGCTTACAGCAAGTACAATGCCCTACAAAACAAGTCCGCCTCCAATGGGTTGTATGACGTTACAACGCATACTTTTACAACGCATGTCTTTACAACAAATTTTTTACAACGCAACATCCTTTACAACGCATTCCATTACAACGCATGCCATTACAACGAATTTCCAAAAACTACCATTACAACGCATTCCATTACAACGCATACTACCTTTACAATGCATACCATTACAACGCATACCATTACAACGCATGTTTGGTAAGTATTGGATTGTATAGGGGTAAAAATTACTATTCTAACTCCAGGGGGTGCAACAGTAGGGTAAGTGTTGGATAGTGTAGGGGTAAAAATTACTATTCTAACTCCAGGGGGTGCAACAGTAGGGTAAGTGTTGGATAGTGTAGGGGTAAAAATTACTATTCTAACTCCAGGGGGTGCAACAGTAGGGTAAGGGTTGGATAGTGTAAGGGTACTATGCGTTGTAATGGTATGCGTTGTAATGGTATGCGTTGTAATGGTATGCGTTGTAATGGTATGCGTTTTAATGACTGAGTTGTAATGACATGCGATATAATGGATCTTGCGTTGTAAAAGTTTCGTTGTAATGGTAGTGCGTTGTAAAAGTTGCGTTGTAAAGGTTGTTTCCCCTCCAATGAATAGCTCGCTACCAGTCCGATGCTACTCTTCTGTGTCTCAGGATTAGCTTTGAAGTCCTTTACAACAGCAATTACAATTAGCTCACCCCAGTAGCTTAACTAGGAATGCCACAAAGCCTAGTTCTAGAGTCCACTACTACCTCACTAATCTATCTCGTATTCATCTTTCCACATGTGTTCAGTGGTTTGAAGAGGAAATATGTGTCTAGAAAATCAATTTAAAATAAATAAAGCGGTCATGAAAGAAGAAAAGAAAACTCCATTTTTAAACTAAAATGAAGTGTGATGTCAGGCGTAAGTACTCGAGGGAATAGCCAGAAAATAAAATACTCCCACTTTGACCTATATGTAGCAATATGTGCATGAGTACCATGAGCAACCCTAACCCTTACTATGAAGTGTCATAAAGAATTGTACCCCTGTGCAAAGTTGCAGAAAATGATGCAAAATGATGACTATTATGAAATGGTTTTATAGGAATATGGCCAAAAACTACACATTTACCTGTATTGACATATTTCTCTCATTCATTCATCTTCTTTCTTTCTTTTTATACTTCTTTATGTCCTTATTTCACAATTTATTTTTGTTTTTATGTGTATTTCCTTCTTTCTTTCAATCTTTCTTTCTCTCTATTCTTCCCTCATTTCATCAGTCCTTTTTTCTAGCTTTCTGTCCTTCTTTATATCAGTTTATTGTTGTTTAGGTCCGGGCATTCTTTGACACCATCTTTACATCTTTTTTTTTGTATTGCTTCAATCATTTAATTCTTTCTTTCTCTTCTTTCTTTCAATCGCCCATCTTTTCATCTCATGTTTCTTCTTTTATTTAATTTTTTCTGGTTTCCTTTTTTCCTTTCTATTCCTTTGATCTTTCTTTATCTTTTTTCCACCCTTCATTCTGTCTTTTCTTCCTTTTGTCTTGCTTTCCTTTCTGCTGTCTCACTCCATAGGCCTCTAATTTTGTTTTTCTTTGTCATTTTAATAGTTTGTCTTTCTCTCTGTCACCGTTCTTGGCTTTCATTCTTCTGTAATTCCAGTGCCGCCTGTCACTGGGGCACGCTTGACTAGCCATTTCCGGGACTATTGTGAGGGGGCTTAAAATACTCTTTTACATCTGGACCAATGTTGGCATCCTGGACATCAACTCTTGGAAGAGCCGCTGCAGGGGGCAGCCGCGGGGGAACACAAGTCCCAGAATCCCTGTAGGGAGCCACACTTGGAACCAATCCTGCACTACAAAAATGCGCCACAGTCCTGGTTTGTGGGGCTGCCGTGCAGTGCCTGTGTCTCTGGGGCATGCTTTACTAGCCAATTACAGGATTATTACGAGGGGGCCACAAATTCTGTTTTATACCCGGACTACCGTTGACATCCTGGGCATCAGCTGTGGGAAGAGACACTGCAGTCGGCAGTTCCAGGGGACCACGAGTACCAGAATCCAAGCTTGGACTCACACCTGAAACCAATCCAGTCCTACAAAAGTGTGCCGCAGTCCCGTGTTGTGGGGGCTGCTGCACAGTGCCTGTGTAACTGGGGCACGCTTGATTGGCCATTTCCAGGGCTATTGCGGTAGGTCTCAAATCCTATATCCTGTGACTCATAACTCTGCTAATATATTTCACTCCCCAGCACACGTTACATTTTCAAAACCAGGTTTCCCTATTTATGAATATGACCAATACAATATATTGTCATCATGCAAAGTAATTTCTGAACAATTCCAGTTGGTTATTTCTTTCTGTTTTATTTCGGGGTTCTTGTCTGTTAGTTGTCAAACTTCACAGCCAACACGTGTTTCGTCGCTTTTAATGGGGGTATGTTCCCGCGACTTTCTCAAGGCTAAATGCTTCAAATCCGTAACTTTTGTAATGTGGTGATAATTCCAACCCACATTGGGGTTCCACTCCATGCGACGTGTCCACAAGTATCCCTTCAATATGCACTATCCTTTCTTCTACAGTTCTGATTTTCTTTAGTAAATCTCTGTGTGAGGCAGCACGCCGCTTCAGTTTGTTGCCGTGTTCGGTTGCAAACTGTTGAATGCCGGCGAAACCACCACCAGTATCACCACATTACAAAAGTTACGGATTTGAAGCATTTAGCCTTGAGAAATTAAATAGGGAAACTTGGTTTTGAAATTTTAACATGTGCTGGGGAGTGAAATATATTGGGGTTGAGTTGAGGCTCGAAATTTGTAGAGTTTGTGGTTCTCTACACCTTTCAGCACCGGTTTATATAAATGTTACAATACCACGTTTCTATAGGTTTCTCATAACTCTGCTAACCATGGACTAGAAAAAACTTCCTCAGCCCATCATGTCAGGTCCCAAAGGAGCCGTCTTGTCCCCCTTTTTCCTAACTATCCAGCACTATGGGAGTGATTGCGACAGAGCTTGAGTTGGTTTAAACCCACATTGACGCCGTGCAAAAGCTGATCAACATTCCACTGAGTCGCGCCACGTGTTCTCCAATGGAGGGAAGTATTCTTCCAACAGGCTATATCTGTGCCAAATACCCTTATTGCAAACCCTTGGTGATAATTCCAACCCACATTGGGGTTCCACTCCATGCGACGTGTCCACAAGTATCCCTTCAATATGCACTATCCTTTCTTCTACAGTTCTGATTTTCTTTAGTAAATCTCTGTGTGAGGCAGCACGCCGCTTCAGTTTGTTGCCGTGTTCGGTTGCAAACTGTTGAATGCCGGAGAAACCACCACCAGTATCACCACATTACAAAAGTTACGGATTTGAAGCATTTAGCCGTGAGAAATTAAATAGGGAAACCTGGTTTTGAAAATTTAACATGTGCTGGGGAGTGAAATATATTGGGTTTGAGTTGAGGCTCAAAATTTGTAGAGTTTGTGGTTCTCTACACCTTTCAGCACCGGTTTATATAAATGTTACAATACCACGTTTCTATAGGTTTCTCATAACTCTGCTAACCATGGACTAGAAAAAACTTCCTCAGCCCATCATGTCAGGTCCCAAAGGAGCCATCTTGTCCCCCTTTTTCTTATCTTTCCAGCACTATGGGAGTGATTGCGATGGAGCTTGAGTTGGTTTAAACCCACATTGATGGCGTGCAAAAGCTGATCAACATTTCACTGAGTTGCGCCACGTGTTCTCCAATGGAAGGAAGTATTCTTCCAACAGGCTATATCTGTGCAAAATACCCTTATTGCAAACCCTTGTATTTTGCATGCTGTTGTCAACGATATAATACCCATCTGCCTCTCAAGTCACTCCCTTGATGCCTCCAAATCACCTCCTTTAAAGCACAAATGTAATGATGGAAAGGCCAAGAAAGGAGAGGTCAGGAACAGCAAGACAAATCCTAAAGCTATTCTGCCAACTACTGGGTCGCCATGCGGTATGTCTTTCGACCATAGTTTTACTTCAACCATTCATAGTGTGTGCCAACATTATTTTGATTGGACAAAATTACTTTCTAAAGACCGGCAGTCCTCCATTGTGTCTCATTTGAAGCCGCTAAACAACAAAGTACAAGCTTTGTACGACCTTCATGGGAAATATTCACAGCTACCTACCCATCTGCCACCATGGCTGCCAGTATTCCAATGGTAGGTAGTATTCTACTTCTGCAGCGGATACCCACCCAATATCGAGGACAGCAAATTAAACCTAAACTCGCAGTTTGCAGGGCTCCATCTTAAAGATACAACAGCAGCAAGTTAAATCTAGAGCCCCCGCACCAGTTGATCCCTGTCACCAAGATTGCCTACAACTACCCCCCATGATTGTATTCCTTATGTCATCGTTTTAATGGGTGTGTCTCCTGCATCCAAAAACGAACAACGAGATAGGCTTTCACTCAAATGAAGGCTGGATTTAGTCTAAATCTGGGTGGGGCTTTTATCTCAAGGATGATATTACTATGGTTCACAGGGTCTTATGGGTTAGCACTTAGCAATGCTTCTAAATCATCCCAGAGAGACTATTTAGTCAAAAACTTTAGGCGCCCATGGTGAGCAGCCTTTTGCCACTTCTGAACACTGTAACCCTTGAACATTCCAAATTCTGTACCCTACCCCTTGCCTCTTTTATCATCCAGATCATTTACATGGTCAACCAAGGTGGCTGACGGGGCATGTGGCAGAGCTGCCTAGCAGCACCTCTGTTTCCTTCACCCACGCAAACTGGTTTGCCCCACTGCCCAGGCTTTCGGAAAACGATTGGCTCTGTGGGAGATCTTGTGATAGACTTTTTTCCCTGTGTCCTGAGTCCGTTCACACAATGGATTTGCCTCATCACGCTCTCTTAACTGAGCCCGTTTTGGACGAAGCTAATGTTCCCACTCCTCCCACGATAACCAGGTCTGGTGGTCTACGAATTCTACTAAAGAATGTTGTGGGTACATCCAACAAATTGTACAATGGGGATTGGCTGGATATTTTTAATCAGTTTAAGGTGGTGTTTTGCCAAGAAACCTGGGTCACAAACAGCCTTTATGTAAACGGTTACCTGTCTTTATGTACTCCTGCTACACGGTCAGGTCGCTCCAAAGGTGGGTTAGAAGTGATTATTTCCTTGATATTGAAAATCTCTAAAATTGATGTTTTAAAGCTCACGCCCTGATATCATATTTTGGTTTCTCGTTTTTCCGGTTCTCCGATCTTTCTTTTAATTAATTTTTACTTACCTTTTCTCTGCAAATCACCCTGTGGATTTGTTATGGGAACTGGAAAGTTTTATATCTAATTTCATGGAGGGCTGCCCAGAGAGGGTTTCTAGCATCTGGGCAGGAAACTTTCATTTTTCAAAACGCCCCCTACCAGGGAACAGTGTATGTGGTCTTACCAATTGGAAGGGGGATGATTTATCACACTTTCTTCGTAGCCCCTACGGGGAAGTTTTGAATTTCATCATTCTCAAACATAACTTACTTTGGACTCTGCCAAGAGTGGCCTAGAACCTATTTCAACCTTCACAGGTAGAGGTAGTGGATCGATTTTTGATCTCCTCCTGTTTTCTTCATTTTTAGCCCCATTGGTGTTGGTCTCTAAACCCTGCCCTCTAATCTGAGCAACCATAACCCATTTCCAAACTGCATATCTCTTCCTGATTTGGATCGTCATGTACATGCTATCATAAGTCCCCTGAACATGCATTACATCAAGAATAAGGGGATTCGCTTGAAATGGAAAAAAGTGAATCCTGATACATTTAATGTCAATATAGTAAATGAGAAATGTGACGCCACGTTCCGTTGCCTCTCCGAAACAGCTGAGCCCTACATACTATTGGTAGTTTTAGAATCTTCTGTTTATTCATGTCTGGCTTGTCAGCCATTAAAAAAACTGTTTCTAAGCCCCCTCCGAACCCCCCACACCGGTCATTCAATCATACCTGTGCCGCTGTCGTGTAGTCCCCCCACAGGATTTGTTGGCCTAAAGCCACTGTAAGCCCCCCAACCTTATTTGGGAGAAAATGTTTTCTACTGTTGAACATGACAAACCTGACCCCCTCAGAGACCTTGGAAACAGAACGGAACCATTTGCTCAGTCACTCATGCTGACGTATTCTCAGAGAAGTATACAGAGAATTCACAGTGGGACGTTTTGAATATGTTTATTCAACCAATGTAATTCTATTATAAAATATGTGTGCTGCAATGATTAAGAGACAGAAAAAGATAAAAGTGTGTACGAGCAACAAAAGTGTAAACAGTAGATATAGTTCTACCATGCTGCAGTGTATATATGCAGCCATGTAACAAGACAGTAATCTGGCGTAATCCTACTATGCGAACCCTACTCTAAGTGTATTTAGAGTGTGTGTGGAGCCAAAAATTCCCTCCAAGGGATGATCCAACCCCATTACCTGGTGGGAGAGAATGAAGATCTCCGTCTTGGTCACGAACTGGACACCTCCCCAGGAGATGTCTGATCACTGAGTGTTGAAGTCCCAGCATGCAGGGACTTATGGTATTAGCTGAAGTGCCTCCTGTACCAATCTATTGAAATGCTCATCCTTTATAATGGTAAGCAGCCTTGCGATATGCGTATAGATCTGTGATGTTGTGGATATGTAGTTAGCCATGTCGCCCCATGGATGTAGATAGAGATGACATTTGTACATAGTGCGAAAAGAGTCCTTTTACATGTGAAAGATTTGTAAATGCTAACCAACTCGGCAACCAGAAGCATAGAGGAAATCAGGCTTGCCAGAAGGGAATACAAAAAGACATTGGAAAACAGAAGGTTGAAAATTAAGGAGAAGACATGGGAAGACCTACTCAAAACTTCCACCCTAAGGGATGTAAAGGTTTTTTTGGGACATGATTAACCATCCTTTTCTTTTACAGATGAAAACGTCCTATAAATAGCCTGCCGTGTCTCCTCAAAAAATTGGCTGTCACATTTTTCCCTTATTTTTGAGGGTCAAAGTTATCATCTGATCCTGGCCCACTTGCCTCTTCTCTCCCCTGTTTGATTCGTCCTGCCCCTTCCGCATCTGCTGGCAATTCACCTCTCTTCCCCGTAGATGTGAGCACTGTTGTCTCCGCAATTCTAAAGAGCTTCATGGGCAAGGCCCCCGGCCCGATGGGGTTCCAATAGACGTCTTCCGAGAGAATATACAGTTTTGGACCTCATTGTTAGTGTGTTTCGTGCCCTATTCCATGCCGAAATCCCTAGCTCATGGAAAAAAACGATTATCGTCCCGTTTTAAAAAAAAATTTATAGCGCTTTTTTTTTTCATTTTTAGGTAGCTATCAACTTGTCATCCCTTGGACTACATCATTACATTCAGGTATACAGGAACAGTGGTGCATCGCAGAGATAGCAATTCGATTATAACAATTTTAAAACCCACCAATGCATTAGTTCCTTTTGTATCGTCCCAATTCTTTAAAAGGGCGGCAGCAGAGATCCAACATGTCCCATCTCACTGTTGGACTCCTATGTCAAAATATTAGGCAGTGTTATCCTTGAGAAATTAGAGGAACTGGTAGAAGATAAAGGTTTCCTTTCTTATGATCAGTAGGGCTTCCCACCCCCAAGACGTCAGCACAGTCAAACAGTCCCTCAGCCTGCTACTGATCTCAGAGAAATATGTGAAGGCCAAGAAAGGATCATTACAGTTCACGTTCATAGACTTGTCCAGCGTGTTTGACCTTGTGGACAGGGGCCAGTTGTGAGAACTTATAAACCAGGCCATAGTTAGAAATGAGCGTAGTTGAACTCCTCAAGCGCACAAACTGCACAGTGTCGCTGAGGCTATCTTCAGTTTCACCACGGTTCCACGTGAGGGTAAGGAAGGTCACCTTCTGAGATAGCCCCCGCTCACCCCCTTGGTAGCTTGGGAAGAGCAGCCAGTAATACTAGAATCAGGCACATTTGCAATGTAAAAATAATGTAAGGCGTAAAGCAGCAATGCAAAAAGAATTCAATGCGTAATGCAACAGTCAGGCACTTTGCAAGGTAAAAATAATGCAATGCGTAATACAACCACCAGGTATGTCGTTATGCAGAAATACGGCAATGCGTAATACACTAATCAGGTAATTTGTTTTGCAGGAATAATGCAATGCGTAATACGCTAATCAGGTAGTTTGTTATGCAGAAACAATGATGAGTCATACGACAATCAGGTAGTTCTTTATGCAGAAATAATGCCATGCGCCATACACTAATCAGATAGTTTGTTATGCAGGAATAATGCAATGCGTAATACTCTAATCAGGCACTCCGTTATGCAGAAATGATGCAGTGTGTAATACAACAGTCAGGGACTCCGTTATGCAAAAATTGAATAATGCGTAATACACTTAGGCACCAATCACTGTGCCTTAGGTGGTCTCTCCGCCCCTGCTTCTGACTTGCAGTCAACCTCTCAACAGTTGCCCCCAACACGGGTATGGTGTAATCAAAAAGTGCAGCTCCGCACTCCGGCCCCAGTACTGCCACTCCCTTGGCAATACGGGCTGAGGTACGAGCCGAAGCAGAGGCTCGCACTGCCGGAATGAGAGAGAGGCCAAGAGCGTCTCCCTCTGAGCCCACACCCCGCCCCAGGTCGACACACGTTGCCTCGGGGGCAAAAACTCACTCTCCTCTCCTCGTCCAGCGGCTAGGCCTCCAATGCAATCCTTGTGAATTGGCCACTGCGGGCTCGGGCCAGAGGTTCAGCTCCTCCGGGGCTGCCGGTCCAGGCCGCTACGATTACGAAGATCTCAGACACACCCACACAGTGTTGCTGAGACTTCCTTGAGCTTTGGGTGCACGATCATGGGTACTCCACACAAAGGTGTCAGGCTGCACAAAGATCACGCGCACAGTGTCGCTGAGACTCACTTAAACTCCGGATGCATATTAACAAGGCAAATCCTTACGAAGGTCTCACGCTGCACAAAACACACAATCAACAGTGTCGATGAGACTCACTTGGATTCCGGTGCACACGATAACAAGGCAAATCCTCACGAAGGTCTCACGCTGCACAAAGCACACGCACACATCGTTGATGAGACTCACTTGGATTCTGGTGCACACGATAACTGGGCAATCCTCACAAAGGGGTTCAGGCTGCAAAAAGCACACGAACACAGCATCTCAGGATGCAACAAGCATGCAAACACAGCACCGCTGAGACTCTCCTGGAAACTTTTGTGTTCCTTTGTTTCCGCAACAGGGAGCCAGCTCACCTTGGGCCCTTGGGGATAAGTTACTTCAGGACACAGCACAGCAAAGTCCTTCCAAGTAGGGGGACACATCACACAGCAAAGTCCCTTTAGCCTTTCCTTGGTTAAAACAGCAAACTGCTGGCCAGCCCCAGAACACACAACAAGGGTCAGTCCTTTCCTTCAGTCTCTTCAGTTGTTTCTTCCTTGGCAAAGGTGGCTCCAGTCTTATTCAATCTTGATCAAGCCATTCTCCAAAGTTCAGGGGCTTTAGCTCTCATAGTTATACCCCTCAATGACTTTGAAGTCTTTGTGTTTCAGGGGTCACTGACCCCTGTTCAAACCAGTTCTGGGTGCCTCCTTGCCAGTGACAGCTTATTCCTTTGATTAGTGGGGGTCTGGATTCTCAATCACTCAGCAGGAGATGGGACAACTGTTTTATAGCAGCAACCCAGGCCTCTTCACCTCTAGGGGCAACTCCTCCTCCTACACTCCAGATGCAGGTCAGCCTGTTTCTGTCTCACCTCCTCCCCTGGGTCAAGACTTCCCCAGATGCTATCGCTTTCAAATCCAGACAGTCAATTCGCAACCAGGCAGAGACACACAGAAATGTTAGAGCACACAAACACAGCAACTTCTAAAAGAGTGGCTTATAAACACACAATGCAAAAACCACCTTCATAGAATGATGTGTTATTACATTGTGAGTTCAGGCATACTAAACTTCCCCTTTCCATCTTAAGCCTTTGGGAAGGTAGGCTGGAAAACATATTACAAAGCCTTCCCATTCTATCCTATGGGCAAGATGGCCTTTCAACTGTGAAAAACAAAATGGAGATTATTTCACTGTCAGGACATGGTACACACCTTGGGACATGTCCTACCTTTCACATGCACTGCACCCTGCCCAGGGGGTAGCCTGGGCAGGGTGCAGTGCAGGTCCAGACATCATTGAGGGAGAGGGGTTGGCCTAATGGCTAAGGCGCTCGACCTCGGACCTGGGGATCTGGGTTCGAGTCTCGGTAACGACGCCAAAAACCCCCTGTGATTCTGGGCAAATCACTTAATCTCCCCATGCCTAAAAAAAAAAAATGAAAGTGTGTCCTCATGTAACGTAACTGGTGCTATGTAAAGCGCTCTGATAACTGATTCGGTTCGGTTCTAGTTCGCGCTATATAAAACTGCAAAAAAAAAATTAAAAAAAATAAAAATTGATAAGCAACCCAGACTTCCCTCCAGCTGCCTTGGGCGCGGCATTTATGGCCTGGCAGGAAGCCAATTGCAAACGGGTAGTAGACATATTTAATACTCAAGGGCTCATGGACTTTCCTACCTTGCAGGCTTCCTATAGTCTTCCTGGCAGACACCAGACAGTGCCTCACTGGATGACAGCAGTGGATTCAACCGATCTCCAGTAGAGTACAATGCCATTAGCTCAAACTCTTACAACTGCAAGACCTATTGCATTGCCAATGGTTGTTACCCCTGTGGTAACAGGAGTGTCTGATGTGCATAGAAAGGGATGGGTAAGGTCTGACGCTGATGACAGACAAGACATAATTAAGTTAACCGTGTTCTCTCTCATAATTAACGATATTATTAAAATTAAGAAATACCTGAATTGCCTAAATTGGTGTTTTGTTCCTTGTTGTGGTCCTTAGTTAGCCTCAGAAACCCCTTTTCATAGTTAATGGATAGAGTAAAATGCATTGGTTACCCAGCTATGGTTCAACTGGTTTAAGCAAGGTAACATTAAATAACAGGGTATAAGTAAAATATCCAGCGAGCAAGGCAAACAGAAGGCGCCTTTCCACCAGGATCCACAGATGCAAAAACTAGATTGCATTACATTGTGAAACAATTCTTCTGCCGAGAAGGGCGCTGTCAGTGCCCCTGAAGGTGCAACAAGCAGTGTTGGGAGCTTCTCCCATTGCTTTGCTAATTCAGCACAACTATTGGCTGCCATTACCCAAGTGGCTAACACAAGATGATGGGCCCACCCTGCAGAATCGCAGAGGCAGCCCCCAACGGGGGCCTAGGAGGCTGGCATTGGTTATAACCAACGCCATGCCCCCAGACGCAAAACCGGTTTGCTTTGATGCCAAAAGCGCCCCCAGAGGGGGAAGACACCCCCCCCTCCGGAGCGGACTGAGCGGCGCCAACCCCCCGGCCAATGGGGCCCCAATGCCATACAAATGGCCCAATGGGGAGACAACCCCTGGCCAGGACGAAGAACGCCGGAGGGGGATATAAACCTGCTCCCCCAGGTATGCTCCTATCTTTAGGAGCGGGGGAGCAGCACAACACCGGGCGGTGAACTTTTGACAAAGGAGATCAGGAAGTGGAGCAGCGGTGGGGAACCCCTATACCACCAAACGCCAGCAGACGCCGTGCTACAAATCCAACGGGGCCTGGGGCAAGAGCGCGGCTGACCCACCGAGCGCAGGACGCAACCAAGCCCAGGCACCAAAGGCCAACCAGGCCACAGGAAAGGCTCCCCCGAAACGCCCGGAGCGGAGGTGAAAGCAGTTCAGCAGAAGCGCGACGGAGCCAGCCGTTTGTTAACCCGCACCAGCGAGAGGCCAGGATAGCCCTCAGCAGCCCCCCCCAATCGAGTACGCGCCAACCAGCGGCAGCAGGGTAACACCGGAGCAGCAGGCGCTACGGACTGACCAGCAGGCGAGTGTTGCTGGAACCGCCCGGGAAGTTTTGCTTTATCACTCCGGGATCGAGGCACAGTTTTCCGACTTGCCGCTAGCCAGTCGTTTGCCCCGCAGCAGAGAGAGGCTGGGATCGCCAGCAATAGCCCCTCCCAACTGAACTCACTGCATGCAGAGAGCGGAGGAGGCGGGGGAGATCGCGGCTGCCGGTTCCCGCAACAGGCGAGTGTTGCTGGAGCCTCCCGGGCATCGGCTTATACCCCGGTGGCGTCAGGAGCCGGGCGCACCCGCCCGCCTTGCCGCGAGCTGCACCAAACACCGAGGCACAACGAGAAGCCCAGCCCCGGGTACGGCAGAAATCGGGGCCGCAACGAGAGAAGACGCCTGGAAAAAGGGTGGGGCAGAAGCAACAGAGCAACGGGGGACGCGGTGGGTTGCCTTGCAGCCTAGAACACGAGTCGTTTGAAGAGAACAATTTTTGGTGCAGGTGGAATGGTGGCAGCACCCCACCCAGGGTACAACTAGCAAAAAAAACAAAAAACGGGGAAGTGACCAAAGTAGAAACAAACATTGGCAAAGTCAACTCGCTTTGGTGCATACAAACATTGGCAAAGTCAACTCGCTTTGGTGCATCCAGAAAGTGGCTGCACCCTGCACGGTCCAAACTGAGCAGGGCACACAGACTGTGGAATCCCCCACATTTTTAGGCCACTTCCAGGAACAAAGGCAATGCAGAGAGGCAGGAAGCCCTAGCACAAGGACTTGGGAGAACTGCTCAAAAGGGTCAGGGTGAGGTTCCGTGACGATTTTGTTCGTGTTTGTAACATTGTCGTAAATACATAATTTTGGTATCAGTGAACCGCAAATGATCCATTTAGTATATCCTGGGGTTTTCGCTATGCTACGAGCAAGAGCACTCCTGTTACAAACACATTTCTGTTCCACCCGTGGTATCCATCTTAGAACACGGAAGCCATTTTGTATTCCTTGCCCTCACATAGTCAATGAACACGCAATGATCTCTTTTTATTAAAGGACACGTAGGCTTTAACCGGCGATTCACCTTGCTAGTGACACGTCCACCTTTGGCCAGCAACGCTGTGGCAGCATGACTCGGCAAGAGCTGCCTCCCCAGACTGAGGCTAGTCCTGCTATACTGGTTCTTGTGTTCGTTGGCCTGATCATGATTAGGCGGCCGAAGCTGGTAACCGTGCCCATTTACGACCCACAAACATCTCTTATCCTGTCTTTCTATCTTCTGCACCTGGCTCTGCTCCTTTCCTTCTGGGCCTTTATTAGGGGGAGGTAACGAAAATTACGATGAGGCGGTCCGGGTCTTGAATGAGAAATTGACATGGGATTATGATGGACTAGTGGGAACCCCTCATTCGTAATGTTTTGACATCAGATACTGTTAACGATTCCTGTACGACGCCAAATATTTATTGTTTAAGACACGAATGTTTATAACTGTGGAAACATGTAAAGAATTTGCCCTGAGCAGAATATTTAGTATATAAGGAACAACCCTCTTTGTACAAATTGAACAGGCTCCTAGACACTGCCCGTGTGCAGTTTCTGTGACTTCTGTGTCCCTGCAGTAATAAACCTTTGGTCTTTGACGCCACCATCGAGAAGCCCGTGTTTCTGTTTGTTTGTGCACCGAGACAGGTAGAACTCCGGGGTCTTCGGGTGTTATCCCTGACACCTCTGGACGGAACCGAAAAGTCCAGAACTCCAAGGGCGGCGTCACTGGAGTAACTGGATGGATAACTACCAACCAGACAGCGATGGTGACGATGGGCCAAGCAGCCAGCAGCAAAGGGGCACCAGACCACTGGCGGCCAAACAGCTAAGGAAGGCTCCGGCCAAGCTGGCAGAGGCGGCACCGCCAAAGAAGACCACACGGAAGAAAGCCCAGCCACCTGGAGCCAGCAGGCGGCGGCAGGACCACGCACAGGGACCGGGGACACCAGCGACCAGTGAGCATATTAGTGCGATAGTGCAAGAGTGCATTAAATCTATGACACCGTTGTTATTACAGAGCTTAGGCGCAGGGGCACTTGGATCGCAGGCGCCAGGGAGGCAAAGGGCAGTGACACCAGTGGCAGCAGCAGCAGAGATGGAACCATCGGGGATACCATGGCACCACACAGACCCAGGGCAGGCTCAGGCACAGGCCCTGGGGGGACAGACCACATCAGGGCCAAGGGGGGGACAATGGGGCTCCACTAGGAGCCTGGGGGGACGCGGGCAGTCTTGGCGGTGCCCCTACAGCACCTCCCATAGTAGAGCCATACGCGCGGCCGTCGCCAGGCCTCGCATTAATGATCACCAGGGAAACAGGTTTGGCTAGCCTCATACCACTAGCAGTAAAGGAGAGAATATGGAGGAAAGAGTTTCATCGATATTTTTTCACTACTAGAAATACAGCTAGAGGGACCTGACTTGACGACATGTGATAGGAAGGACGATGAGAGAAGGGAAAGGCGACGGGAGTGGAAAGAAAGAGTTTTGATAATTGGTTGGACGCCTTGCGCATCATGGCGTGCATCATAGTGGAGAAATTCCCACGATGTGCAGCCGATTTATGGCTCTACGAAGCTAACATACACAGAGCACAGAGCAATTTCCAGGCGATGCCTGGCTAGAATATGATAAAGGTTTTAGGCTGAAAATGCAGACGCACCCCTAAATGGAATGGAACGAGGAGGACGTGTCAGGCTTAATACACAAGATGATGGTGGCCAAAGAGGCCAAAGCTTGGGGGGGAGGAGCGAGCAGCCCTTTCGGACCCTTGTCCACAAGGGAAGAGGGAGGACTTTTCAAAGAACCAGGCAGACAGGGACATGGAAAACGCCCCACACCAACAGTCCCCCAGCCATATGCTGGAATTGCGAGGTAAATGAGTGCACTTACGGGCCAGCATGCAAGTTCCAACACACATGCTTATCCTGCGGGGAGGCACCCGGCGGCAGCATGCAGACATAAAAAGGATCACAAAGGAGACCAGAAGGGCACAAAAAAACAATGAGGAACAGACAAGGGTGACAAGGGGACGGTGGGGTGGGAGTCCCTCGGGCTCGCATGGTCACCAGTCAAAACACACCAGGTACGCAAATGGGCAAACCGGTACCATAACAAAAAAGACACAGAGATGCTAGTACAAGGTTTTGAAGAAGGCTTCCCCATCCCGTTCTCAGGTCCCCTCCCACCAGGCAGCACTAGGAACATAAAATCAGCACTACTACAACCAGGGGTGGCAGCTGGAGAAGGAGAACAACTAGGTAGGATTGAGGGCCCCTCACCCCTGAAAGGCCGAAGGACATGGTGATCTCACCACTAGGGGTAGTTTCCAAGAAGGAGCAGGGACAGTACCGTTTTATACGCCACCTATCTTTTCCCGACGACGCGTTGGTAAATGACGGGATCAACACAGAAGTGTGTTCGGTCAATTACTCTTCAATAGACAATGTCATCGACTTAGTTAGGGCAACAGGAAGAGGGGCCCTTATGGCAAAAGCAGACATCGAGCCAGCATTTCGCCTACTCCCGGTTCACCCTGACAGCTTCTACTTACTAGGCTTCCAATGGGAGGGAGAGGTGTACGTGGACAAAGCAATGCCAATGGGTTGCTCAGTTTCATGTGCATACTTCGAAATATTCAGCACCTTCGAATGGGCTCTACATGACAAACATCCAGCAGGGGGGAAGCTCCATTACCTGGACGACTTCCTCTTCACATGCCCGGCTGGGTCTACAGTATGCAGGGATACATTGGCAGCATTTATGGAACTGACTGAGGAACTGGGCATTCCCCTGTCTACAGACAAAACAGCGGGTCCGGCAACAACCATGACCTTCCTGGGTATAGAGATAGACTCACTGGCCGGGACTTCAAGGCTCCCTCCAGAAAACGTAGAGGACTTCAGGGCAGAGGTTAGGGGCCTCTGCGGATGGGAGAAAGCCACATTGAGGGAAGTGCAGAGGCTCATATGCAAGCTGAACTTCGCAGCTATAGTCATCCCAGCAGGCAGGGCATTTGCTAGGCGACTGACACAACTAACATGTGGTATGACCCAGAAGCACCATCATGTAAGGCTGGGGGTGGCGGTCAAAAAGGATCTGCTAATGTGGGAAACCTTTTGAAAAGATTTTAACGGCATCCTGATATGGATGGAAGGCTGGGTAAATAACAAACAAATAGCCCTGTTCACCGATGCGTCATGTAGCACGGGGTTCGGGGCAATACTAGGCAACAGATGGTACGCAGGACAATGGCCTAGCGAGTGGCATGAGGGAGGCGTGACCAGCAACATCACCTTCCTAGAGCTTTTCCTAATCGTAGTCGCACTCACAGCATGGCGGCACGAGCTTAAGGACATGAAACTGACGCTATAGTCAGATAACAAAGGAGTGCTACAGGCAATTAATAAAGGGACAGCTAGGTGCCCAGATACTCTACGACTAATGCGCCGACTGATTAATTACAGTTGGAGGGCAACATAGACCTGAAGGCACGCCACGTAGCAGGAATAGAGAATGAGGTGACGGACGCCCTGTCCAGAGCAAGAATGGCGAAATTCAGGGAACTTGCACCCAGCACAGAACAGAGCATGACACCCTTCCCGGAACAACTGTGGGAAATGGGGGGATTGACTTGTGAGAGCTGCCTAGCCATGCACTCACGCCTGAGGCAGCTAGGAGATATCGAAAGTACGCCTCCCAAGTGATGCAAATAGGAGGTATCCAGTCCCTGGGCGGGACGCGGGGGCAACAAACAGGGCGATCGAGGCATTCATACATTGGGCCTTCAATGCCAACAAGTCCAGGTCGTGGGCACAAGCGCACCTGGCTGCACTGTCACACTATAGTAAGTTAGCAACAGGGCATGGCCCGGCGGCATTACACTACATCAAAACAGCAATGAAGGGCTGGAGATGCGCCGAGGGCACAAAAAAAGACAACAGGCACCCAATAGACTACACTAAGCTCAAAGTACTGCTAAGGGCTCTGCAGGGTGCCACAACAGCCAGGTTTGAACTCATACTCTTCAAGGCAGCATTCACGACGGCCTTCTTTGGGGCATTCCGCATTAGCAAGCTGGTAGCACCAGCTAAAACAGGAACAGCAAAACACTGCTTGCAGGTGGGGGACGTTGCAGTCAAGGCGGGCAAAGTGGAAATCTGGCTGAGAAGGTCAAAGACAGATCAGGCCAGGAAGGGGGCATTGGCGACATTGCGATGCCTCAAGGACCAGGACTGCTACGCGGTGTGTTGCTTGATGGATTTTATGGCAGTGTGCCCGGCCGGCAAAGGTCCCTTGTTCAAACACAAAGATGGCACGCACCTGAGCAAGTTCCAGTTCAGGGCAATCCTGCGCAGCACACTCAGCATAGCGGGGCTCCCCCTGGCGTGTTTCGGGACGCACTCATTCAGGATAGAAGCAGCAACAACTACCGCACAGCAAGGGATGAGCGAGGCTGGCATACAAGCAGGTGGGAGATGGCGGTCGAGGGCATACCGCACCTACGTGAGGCCACAATTGTATGAGAGTCAGGGCCAGCAGGGGATCTGGCAGGGCACCCCCTAGCAAACCAGCAGTCAGGTGACAATATTCTTTGATGTACTTTTGAAGGCAGGACAAAGACCGTGCTTGGTATGGGTAGTGGGCCACTCATTCGTAAACAGGATGCACACCTGGTGGCGACAAGGGGGCCACAAGCGGGAGGGACGGCCGTTGAACACCTGCGTGCAGTGGTACGTCCGGCCAGGAATGAGATGGGACCAGCTGACGGCGACCTTGGCGGACCAGCAGGCGGAGGCAGCCGGACACCCCGACATATTGATCATACATCTGGGGGGATCGATCTGGCCAACTTAGGGAGGAGGACACTCCTCCACAACATACAGAGGGATCTCACTGAGACAGCCAAGGCCTTCAGGAGCACCACCATTGTTTGGTCAGAACTGATCAGCAGGAGGGAATGGCGGGGAGCGGAATCCCGAAAAAAGCAGTGGAGAACTCTAGGAAGAAACTGAACCTCACTGTCAGCAAATTGTGCAGAACAAATTGGCTAGAGTCAATCAGACACGGGCTCATTCACACGGGTCGTCCCGAGTTCTACGCACCGGACGGGGTGCACCTGTCAGAAGCAGGAATGAGCATGTTTTGGAGCAACCTGTGGGGCTCTATGGCCATGGCAGGATACAGGTGAAGCGGGCCACAGGGGCGAAGGGGTAGCCGCAGGAAGACGGAAGCCTCCCTGGCGGTGTGGCGGAGAACGACGGGGAGAATGGTTGGTACAGAGGCACACCAGAGGGCGGTGTGCCGGGACAAGACCACTTACCTTGGGATACCTCACAGCTAGGGAAAGGGGGACCGAAGGATGACGGGTAGGACTACTCACCTTACGATGCCTCACGGCTGGGTGAGTCGGCCTACCAAGAGGGGGTAGCAAACGGAGACGGCGCTCACAGCCAGCCCCCGCCCGTTGGCAGGGCACAACACAAGTCTGACAGGTAGCGAGTTAGGCCTAACTCCGGGACGGCGGCTACACCCCCACCCTCATGTGGAACGAAAAGAAAAACAAACCCAACGAACTGAACAGATGACTTGCAGCAACAAGTAATCATACAAAATGATGTGTAATAAGATACTGGATAGAGATGCATGTATTCCTAAATAAAACTGCGGCCAACAAATGACCACCATGAGAAGTGTGTACGTTGGCTTTACTACGAGGGGATACAATGTGATACATGCAATATGGGGAGTGGGGATGAGTTCGTGGGTTATTGCAGAGGCAGCCCCCGGACGCAGAACTGGTTTGCTCTGGCACCAAAAGCGCCCCCAGAGCAGGAACACACCCCCCCCGGAGCCAACAGAGCGGCGCCAACCCCCCCGGCCAATGGGGGCCCCCGCGCCGTACAAATGGCTCAATGGGGAGACAACCCCTGGCCAGGACGAAGGACGCCGGATGGGGATATAAACCTGCTCCCTCAGGTATGCCCCTATCTTCAGGAGCGGGGGAGCAGCACAAGGCCGGGTGGTGAACTTTTGACCCACCCACCTACACCTAAGGAGGAGCTATGTCGCAGGGCTGAGAAGCAAGGCAGAGAACGACGGGGAGAATGGTTGGTACAGAGGCACACCGGAGGGCGGTGTGTTGGGACAAGACCACTTACCTTGGGATGCCTCAGGGCTAGGGAAAGAGGGACAGAAGGATGACGGGTAGGACCACTCACCTTACAATGCCTCACGGCTGGGTGAGTCAGCCTACCAAGAGGGGGTAGCAAACGGAGACGACGCTCGCAGCCCAGCCCCCGCCCGTTGGCAGGGCACAACACGAGTCCGACAGGTAGCGAGTTGGGCTTAACTCCGGGATGGCTGCTACACCCCCACCCTCATGCGGAACGAAAAGAAAAACCAACCGAATGAACTGACCAGATGACTTGCAGCAACAAGTAATCTTACAAAATGATGTGTAATAAGATACCTGATAGAGATGCATGTATTCCTAAATAGAACTGCGGCCAACAAATGACCACCACGAGAAGTGTGTACGTTGGCTTTATTACGAGGGGATACAATGTGATACATGCAATAGGGGGAACGGGGCTGAGAGCGTGGGTTATGTGAAGAGAGGCCTCCCATTTCTCACAGCTGTGTTATTCCAGTTTACTCTTGCGGAATGTGTGAGTTTTAACTTCTGACTTGCGAAAACCTAGGAGCGTAAGTTAAATGTTAAGAAGAGCCATACATGTAATCTGCTGCAGTAGCACCCCCTGCTTAAACTGGCATGGCGGGTGGTTTACTACGCTCTTGGTAGCTCTCACTAATGACCCTTGAATAACGGTTCCTTTCAGCCATGTGAGTGACAGGTGGGATTCAGGGGTCGAGAGGGGCGTCTCCGCCAAAAATCCGGATCCTAAAATTCAGCTTCCTGAAGCTTCAACGGTGCACAGCTGCAGTTACCAAAACATCCACTGTAAATGAGATGGGGTTGAAAGCATTCATCACACTCATCAACGACAGCTTAAAGGTCGAAGATTAACAAAGAGGCTTGACAGTTCTATGGCTCTACTTAGAAATGTCTATTGAACATGTCCGGTGCTTGCGCTTTTCAACAAACTTCACTCTTGTACTTTCCAGAAGTTAAAGCACGTCTTTCTTTGAGACAAACTAATGGAACAGAGAAGGTAATATTGTAATAATTGTACCAATAAAAATTTTTAAGTACTGCATTGTGTAAAACAATAAGTTCTGGTCACAGGAATATTTTAAAACCTGCTTATTTCTTTGATATGTAATCTCCTAATCATACTTAGCAACCAAGTTCGAGGCTAAATGAAAATTGTGTTTTATGTTTTGGTTTTTTAGTGCGGATGGACATGCTCGAGTGCAAACTTTATGACAACTGTTCGGATGGCGCCCCCAACATATTTGCTCTTTGTTCGTGAAGTTTCACGTCTTTTTGACTTTTGGCAACATTTGAATGGGCCTTTAATCACTAAGGACCCACAAACTGCTGACACGTGCTTCAGGGTCACCCCTTCGTCGATGATCAATCTAAGGGAGGTTTACCCGGAAATGGGGAGACCTCCATTGGTCTCTCCTTCAGAGGTCCTAAGGTTGTAGCCCCCCTTTTTTCATTCCAATCGAATTGTGACTGGTGACGACTGAGTGATAGCTTTTGTGGTGCCTATGGGACTTGTCTACTACCACCCCCATGTAAAATGAAGAGGCTTGCCCTTGGGTATACATATATGTTTTCATCATGCAGTGATTGCTATAGCTACTATGGTTACAATTCTGGATACCCCCTCGCCTCTTGTTATGCATGTGATAAAGAATTCTAAAATATCACATGCTAAGGGATCTTTGCAATCAGGCTTTGACAGAGGCGAATGTACCCCCTCCACCCACCCAGACTGGCCAAAAGGCGTGGTAGTACACACATGTATGAAAAGTACTGCTGATCCTACGACCCTTTTCAATATCTGCCCCAGTCCCCTTTAACTTCTTCAATTACTAAGATTGTGGTAAAAAAAACAACTCTCACAATGTGTCAAACTTGCTTCTGTTCTAGCAGGTTTTAGACTGCACCATGATCTTGAGCAATCCTAGTTTTAGCCTACAACGACTTTCACATCTAACTGGATGATGGAGGGGGTTTCTGTGCTTGTCCTTTGGACCGCACATCAGAGCGTGCTACGATTTTTCACTCTTCTAGATTGGCTCAGGAGAATTCGAATCAGAAGAGTTTAAGTAAGGGCAAGGCACCATGCTGACTGCGCTCCGTCATGGACTGGCCCTGGGTTGCTTATATGTTTAAATAGTCTTACACCTGTGGGGCTCTTCAAGGCCTGTCCCTGATGAGACTCAGATTATTAAACATCTATGTTGCCTCCTAGATAAGCTGATTTACTTTTCTTATCTCCTCTTTTATGCATCTGTGGGCAAAATATGGAATAAAGTACCCCAACCCCCCGGCATACATTATAAGGATATTGCAAGCCCCAGAGGAGTTCCATGAGCATATAGCTGAATATGGTCAGAGACTGAGGTTCGTTATAAGGCCATGGAACTCTGAGGTGACTTGCAATATCCTTTTAATGTACGGCTTTATTCTTTGTAATACTTGATCACACCACCACCCTTCCCAAAAAGCACTTAAATCCATGGTGTCTTGCTCTTTCATGTTCATGTTCCTCTCCCCTCCCAGGACATACTTAATGACTTCCATAGTGTGGACACGCAATGTTCACTCTGCTGGTGCACCAAAGGCAGGGCTAGACTGGGAAGCAAAACCGGCCCTGGCAAAGTGCTTGGCCGCCCCCCGGGGCGATTGGGGGTGTGGCCGATCTGTTTGCCATGGCCGGTTCCGGCTGCTTTTTGTTACAGGGGACGAAACGACCCCTACCCTGCAGCCCACCGGAAGAATGCCCGGTGCCCGCTACGGCCAGTCCGGCCCTGACCAAAGGCAAGCCCGTCTGTGTCTGGATCACACCCAGCGCCAGGAACCCCAGTCCTCCATCCTCCTGCCACTACCATGCTGCGACCCACTGCGCCCCAACCCCAGCTTCACACGTTACTGCCTCGCAGCACCATGCACCATCGAGGGAACATTCTTCTGTGTAAACAACACCCACTCTCTCACACTCACATTCTTGCAAGCACCCATATTACACTCCACACTTGCATGCATGCTTCTCGCCGGACAACCCCATGATCTTATTTTCACCAACATCTGCAATATTTGAGTAGACAAGCCCACACTAGTCCCTTGCACAGACCATGCCCTTGTTAATTTCAGCTTCCCCGTCCTGGTCGAAGGCACATGCATCACCAACAGATCAGCCCACCGAAACTGGAACAGCATTACTGGCAAGGACTGGAACACTGCTCTCAACACCCTCCGACCCGAACACTGCAACAGCCTCCTCAAAGCCATCAAGAATTCCAACGATGACTCCCTGCCCCCCTCAAAGGCAGCAATCCAAAAGATTCAGATCCCAGGCCAGTTAGCACATGGAGGAACTCAGACTGATGAAACACCACTGAAACAACTGGAGAGCAAATAGAGAATGACCCAGGGCAATACAGACAGAAGCAAATTCAAATCCACCCTAAGACGCTAATATATTGTTATTAATTTATTTATTTATTTATAAAGCGCCAGAATCCACCCCCGTAGGGGTATCTCTGCACTTATGGATGGGCATTGAGTGAGGGGCTGTCTGCTAAGAATCAGAAACAAAAAAGAAAGGTATTAAGCTGTTTCCTAAATTGAAGACAATCTGTGCACTGTCTTAATTGCAAAGGAAGCTTATTCCAATGGTAGGGGCCCAGATAGGATATGGCCTTCCCAACCTGTCTGGCTCTTTTGATTCGAGGTACCTCTAGCAGGTATTTAGATCCTGAGCGGAGGGACCTCCGAGGGGTGTACGGGAGGAATTGGTCAGCAAGGTAGGCAGGGCTGGATTTAGACAGGGCCTTAAATATTGTGCAGCAAACTTTAAACTGCACTCGCTCCCGTATGGGGAGCCAGTGGAGCTGGTAAAACAAGGGCCGGGAAGCAGTCCTGGGGGGCATTAAGGATCAGGCGAGCCGCCGTGTTCTGAACAACCTGTAGTGTGTCAAGAGCGGCCTCGTTTGCAGAGACCAACAAACCATTACAATAATCCAGGCGACTCACCAAATCATCTGGACCACCAAAGCACGCTCTGGCAGACTGCATCAGTGCCAGCACCAACAAAAGCAAAGAAATCTTCGTCATTGTGAAAGATTTCACCTCATCAACAGTTATCTCAGACTTGATCACACCCATACAGAACCTCTACAATAATCTCTCCAAATTCATCAGCAACAAAATCACAGCAATTTATAGCAACTTCAGCCTGCAACTAAAACCCGACAGACCTTGCCAAATGCCTCCTGATCTTATCCAAGAACCAATGTTAACCACATTGTCCATCATCACCCCAGGAGAATCGCCACCACCATGAAGTCCATCCACTCCGGTGCTCCATGGGACCCCTGCCCCACCACTCCTACCCCAGAGGACTGCAATCCATCAGTGCCATGCTAACGCCCATTCTGAATGCCTCCACCTAGTCTGCGATCTTCATAGATTTTTGTAAACATGCAACCGTCCTTCTAATGCTGAAGAAACCCTCTGCGGACCATTCCAAACTCGCCAAATACAGACCGATCTACCTGTTACCATTCCTGGCCAAGGTCCTAGAGAAAATCATCAACAGAAACCTCACTGAATAACTCAACGACCACCAACTACTTACTACCGCTCAGTCTGCTTTTCTGACCCATCCGCAGCATGGAAACTACCCTCAGCGCTGCCACAGATAACATCAGCATGACTCTGGACAGAGGAGACACACTGGAATTCATCCTCCTGGACCTCATTGCAGCATTTGACACAGTCTTCCACCCGAACCTCATCCAATGCCTACAAGACTTTGTAATACAAGGATATGCACTTCAATGGATCTGTTCTTTGCTGACCGGAAGGACCCAGTCAGTCAGCCTGGCAAAGTTCACCTCGGATGCCCTTAACCTCACCTGCGGAGTTCCTTCCTGAGCCCAAACTTCTTCAATGCATACATGACCCCTGAGTCCAGCATCATCCACTCTCACGATATCAATGTCCTCATCTACGCTGATGACACGCAATCATTCTCTCCCTCACGGACAAGACGCACAGTAGGTGGATCAAATACAATGCCTGCCTGAATGAAATAGCCCACTGGATGAAGACCAACAGTTTAAAGCTGTACAACAACAAGAACAAAATCGTGATCTTTGGGAAGAGCACATCACCATGGAACTCCACCTGGTCGTCAACAGAGCTAGGACTGACACCCACCCCCAGCACCCAAGACAAGAACCGCAGGATCATCATCGACAGCAAACTCGACATGACCACCCAAGTCAATGCTGTCACAGCCTCATTTTCCTATACCTTGAAGATACTTAAGATTTTAAAATTGCTCCCTATCAGCACTTGGAAAACTCTCACACATGCCCTGGGCACAAGCAAGCTAGACTATGGGGAGCCCCTCTAGGCCGGAATCAACTAAAAACTCAGCAGAAGGCTACAGATTATTTAGAACTTGGTGGCCAGAATCACTCTTAACCTCCCATGCGGCACTCACATCACAGAAGGTGCTCAACTGGCTCCAAATTCACTAAGGAGCACAATTCCAACTCCTCACCTACCCTTTGAGGTCACTACATAACACTGGCCCAGCATACCTCAACAATTGCATTAGCTTTCAGAAACCTTCCAGATACCTCTGCTCATCCAGAATACAATTTGCACAAACCCCACTCATGCGCAAAACCAGATCTGGCAGTTGAGCCTTCTCATACATTGCTCCTAATGCAAGGAACCACCTGCAGCTACACATAGGAACCTTCTGTTATTGAATTCCGCAAAAATCTGAAGACCTGGCTTTTAAAGTAGTCCTACTAGGCCCTGGACTCACACCTGCTCAGCATCAGGACACCCTCCTGGATAACACTGTGCTCTACAAATCTGCATAACATAACATTCCAGATATGAAGAATACTCCAAGAATCTGTACCGTAAAATTAAACACACTAAATCCAGTTAGTATTTTTTTAAAATATATATATATATCAGACTCAGTTTACTGTAAATCTATCTTTCCCTTCGTGAACTATGCATGGGAAAATAAACTTGTTGCTATAAATACATCATTTCGACTGTGGAGTACTGATCATGTTTTCTTTTCAGAAAAAAACACCTGAAGAAGTAAGATCCAGTTCCCTTGTTCCTTGTCTTAACTGCAGTTATAATTAGGCTCTATGACCTGCCTTTCACCTTGTCTGCTGGCTCTGGCAGCAAGCACTGTGTTGTCAGAACTCAACGATAATATCGTATTACACTTGGTTATGTCTTTACAAGCATTATGTAAACATGACTCAGAATGTTATGGGGATTTGTAAAGCTCGCTTATCACCTGGTTTCCAGGCGCTGAAGTAGGTGAGTAGGCCAATCGGGCTCCTAGTCGAATAGCTTGGTCTTCAGTTTTCTGCTGAATTCGAGAAGGGATGGTGAGGTCCTGATGTGAAGGAAAAGGAGCATCCTCCAGACTTGCTCCTACGGATGTGGGGGATTTGTGTGAGGAGGAGTGAGGCTGAGAGCAGTTGTCTAATGAGTCATTGGAAGTAAATCCTTCTGAGCCCCTTGGAAAACACAAGTATGGTCTAACTTACCTAGCTTCAGTGGAAGAAACAGACACATTATGACCCATCTGTCTCCCTCAATTTACTTGATGATTATGGCTATTGGGCATGAACCAGTGCCATTGGCTGACAGACATTTTTATTTATTGTTAGTGTGAGTTCTGGCAACCTTTCACCACAAGTGCGCACACACAAGAAATCCAACCCTGTTATTTTTAAAGGTTTTTTTTTTATCTACCAGCCAAGTTAGTTTATTTTCAATGCATATCTACGCAGTTTGACTTTCATTTCAAAGCATCAGGGCCACCAAAAGCCCACAAAATATGTAATTCACAAAGCTACAACCACTAACATTACTTGAATCCAGTTTAAGTGAGTCTGAGAAATGAAGCAAATCTCACTCGTATTCACCTTATACAAGTCTTACCGAAGACTAAAGCAATAGAATAGCAAAAAAGAATATTACAAAGCAGGAGAAGCCTTGACAATTGTGAACAAGAGCTTACTTACAAGAAAGCAGACATCATTAACGGCTTCAAACTCACCATCAATTAAAGTGCACCACACAAGTTCTGATCATAGGAATCAACCAAAAAAGCAAGAACTCCCATACATCCTCAGAGATATCACCGCCATACTTAAGGCACAAGTCATCCAAAAAACAGACTTCCAGCCCACTAGTCTGAAGAAGGCATTCTGATGGAGAAAGATTGCTCAGCAATGGTTTTAGAACTGACAAGAAGTCATAGGGAGAGAGAAAACAGTTGAATGAATGAATCTTTATGGTTCAATTAATTACAATTGTTACAATATTCTATCAATGAACAAAAGCGTGTTTAAAATCTCACATAGATAAAAATGAAAATATTTTTAAAACAATTAAAATAGTAAAAATAACTATTACTGGAACTATACATATTGGAGTATTTGAAGCTGCTTATTCCCCAGTCTTGGGGGCAGTAGACTTGCCCCCTCCAGCACTTTCCCCAGGTCAGCTGTGTACATATTAGAAAGTATAGGGGCAAAATATTTTTTAAACGATTAAAATAGTAAAAATAACTATTACTGGAACTATACATATTGGAGTATTTGTAGCTGCTTATTCCCCAGTCTTGGAGGCAGTAGACTTGCCCCCTCCAGCACTTTTCCCAGGTCAGCTGTGTACAGATTAGAAAGTATAGGGGCAAGTACGCACCCTTGTTTTAGACCGTTATTAGTTGGTACCTTGGCGGTGACTGATGTTTGACTGATTTTAATACGGACCCAGGTCCCCTGATATAGAGGAATTATGGCCTTTAGCAGCTTTTGGGGAATTCCCCAAGAATGCAGTTTTTCCCACAGCATCCCACAATCGACCCGATCAAAAGCTGCACTATAGTCCACAAAACAGCAGAAAAGTGGTAACTGAGATGGCTTAGTAGCTCGACTAGACAGATGGTCCGGTACTAAGATGTTATCTGTGGTAGACCGTTGGGCCCTAAATCCTGTTTGAAAAAGGGGAAGAATGTTATTATCTGTTGCCCAGGCTTCCAGTTCTTTCAAAAGTATTCGGCATATGCTTTCGCCTCAACATCTAATAAAGCAATAAGCCGGTAATTTTCGAGTTTTGTGCTGTCCCCTTTTTTATAAATTGGGGAAAGTATTGAGCCTTTCCATGATGATGAAACAGTAGAAGTGGCGAAGGTATGCTTAAAAAGTGTTGTTAACTGTTCTTCCCAGAATCCCTGCGAAGCTTTGAACACAGATGCGGGAACTCCATTGGGTCCTGGAGCGCCATCTAACCTCATTTTTTTGATTAGGGTAGTTACCTCGGCCACTGTGATGTTAGTAGTTTTGACGACTTTATCTTTTATTGGAGATTGTTGATGGGAATAAGTTTGAATGATATTCTGATGGGTTGAGTACAGCTGAGTTGCATGTTTAACCCACTCCAGGGCTGCCACTCCGTTTTCTTTTATCTGACAGGTGTAAGAGGATTGTTAAATAAGTTAGATGTGTCCCCTTTCTTTGAGCAAGGTAAAAATCTTCACATATTCTGCCTCGATTTTCTTGGAGCGTATTTCCCAGACTTTCTCCCTGTGCACTGCACGGAGAGCTGTTATTTCCTGAGTTTGGGGATTTTTTATGCCTTTCCTTCTTGCTTTCAAGGCCCTTGAAAGACTACGTTTTGTATGAATTAGGTCTCTTGATTTAATACATTGCGGGGTTCCAGAGAGTGGGTATCCTGTACTTGGGTGCCTCCAGTTCGTACCCCTAGAGCTGATTATAATTCTATTAAGAGTGCTCCCAGTGCACCTGGGGAGAGACTATGCTCATGACTATGGAATTTGATTCTTTGTTAGTTGCCCACTCCAGGAGTTTGGGGCCAAGATTAATAGTCCATTTTATTCTACTCAGGACTTCGTAGCATTCTTTGCCTGTTGAAACCCCCAATGTTTCCAGTTGTGTTGCAGGTTCCCCGTTTAGCTGCAGAGTTATCATCAGTGGCCTGTGATCGCTCTCATCCCTGTTGTCCACTTCGAAGTTGTTAAAGTATGGTACTAGATGATCCGAAATAAAGATATAGTCTATTGTACACTAATTCCTGAAGGTAAGAAGTGGGAGCCAGACAGGATCCGAGGTTGTTTTGATGGTATGAGCAGAGACCAGACTATGATTTAGAATAAACTGCTGCAGTGAGGCACCATGAATGTGCGATAGGATATGCACTTTCGACTTCCCTAACTCCAGAGTGTTCAGGTCACCAGCGATAACGGGGAGGCGTGAAACATATCTGTTTATGAGCTGCTCCATTTTTGTTGTCAGTATTTTTAGAACATTTATTTTTTGCTGGGTGGCAGTTACATAGCTGTTAATTACCAAGAGACAAATTGGATTTGTGCACCGTGCCTCTCGGTGGTGGGGCGTGTCTTCTGGGGCGCGCCCTACCACCGATTGGCTGGCGCCCTCCCTGACCCGGATGGCATTGAATGACATCCGGGTCGGGGGGGGGGCGGGCCGCAGGAGGGGCTGGGTGGGTGGCATAGCCACCCCCCTCCGGGCCCCTCGCGAATAAAGAAGCGGGGAGCGCCCAGGTGGCCCTCTTGTGCCCTGGACGCTCCCCCACACCGGTCGTGCCCCGCGCTCGGGGCTTCTTGTTTTCCCACCCTCCATCCCTGGAACAAAATAGAGGATGCTTTTCTAGTCTGATTTAGTGTGTAATGTGCTAGTATGTTACCTTATTTTCATACATAAGTAAACTGTATGTGGTTTGTATATTTTGCTGATGATGCTTTCTTGTAGGAATTTTCTCCCTTTTTTAGCGAATGGTGATGAAATGTTATTGATGTTGCAATTTTTCCAAAATCGGTTTTATCCACACTATGTGTGGGAGGGTATACTCAGACGTGAGTCCCTTGCTCATTGCACCATCAGGATTCAAGCAAGCCGGGCCGAAGAAGGCTGTGATGCCAGAAACCGGTCCCCGGAAGCTTGTTTCCTTCCCAGTATAAGAATTGGCTTGGTAGTTTGGTTTGCCCTGTTCCCATCATGCACTGGGACAGGAACAGACTAATTTGCATATAGCCAATTTCTGAGCTGGGATGGTGCAGTGAGCTAAAAAACGGTGATGGATTAAAACCATGATCTCTTGACTTGGTAAGAGTATTCTGCATCATTCAGAAACTCTGTCCATCACCACCCCCTTTTTCCAAAATTGATGTTGCAATTGTCCATAGGCCTTTTTTCCCTTTGTAGCATCTACTTTTATGTGTGATGTATGATTTAGCCAGTGTAGTTGTCCTTTAGAATTCTTTCCCTTAGGTCGTCGTATTTATTAGGAGTGGGGCATGCGGTAAGGTCATGACCGGTGAGCAGCTATTTTAAGGTCTGAGGGGGCGGGCATCATCCAATGGAGGTTCCCGCCCAGGGGGAGGAGGCCATTGGCCCCTCCTAGAACTTCAGGGGCAAGGTAATTGGTGCTTCAAAGGGGCGCGGGTTGGAGGAGTCACGCTTTCCTTAGGCTGGTAGCCACCCCGCGCGCGCATACTTATGACGTCACCGGATGACGCAGAGTAAGGGCCCTACTTAAGTGAGTAAATGGAGTTCACGGCGTGGACCGGGTAATTACCGGGCCCGGCTGCGCATGCGCACATCTCTAGGTGAGGCGCAGCTAGTAGGACCTGACACCGGTTAGCGACCTTGCCATATGGCCAGAAATGTTAGATACAAAAATCAAGATGAGGATGTTAGATTCGGTTAGGAAACAATCTGTATTAGAGTTTCTGTTAAGGATAGTCTCTCACACCTGTTGACAATATTGTATCTAATGTCCTGCTGATTTTTGTATAAACTGATTCTCATGCAATTAAAATTTTATTATTTTTATACCTTAATAAATACGGCCGGGGGATCTTGTGACCTCCCGCCTTCCAAAGATAACCAGGTCTCATGTTCATGTGTCCGGGGGTGGTGTGGACATAGGGAGGGCGTGGCAGCCAGTCACTGACCATGTGGATTATTGTTAATTTTCAGTCCACTAACTATGACCGCTTGGATGTCTAGGATGTTGGTTGTAATAAAAGTTGTCTCTAGTCTGCGTGCTTGGTTTATGTAGATTGACAGCCCACCAGAAGCTCTCCCGTAGATATTGAGTTTTATAGCTGTGGTATGTAATTCGTAAAAGCCATGAAGAATTAATAGTTCAAAGGCCCAGGTCTCTTGTAGGCACAAGATGTAATTTCCACGAAAATAGTTACTCACTGAATTGTATTCAAGCAGTCTTTTTAAGCCAGCTACATTCCAGGAGTTCATTATTATTATTATTATTATTAAAACTTTTATAACGCGCTCAATTACCACAAGGTATCCTGGCGCGGTGAGTGACTTGGCAACAGAGGTGATGGATCCGAACCAGAACGATCTGTTAGAGTGGAGCATTAAACAGATGAGTCTTAAGTTCCTTTTTAAAAATAGTGATGGTCGGCGAGGCTCTAAGGAACAAGGGAAGGGCATTCCATGCGGATGCTGCCTTAAGTAGATTGATTGGCCGCCCATACGTGCGTATTTATATTTGGGAGTGGCCAATAGGCATTGATTGGCCGATCGTAGAACACGGTTTGGAGTATAGAATGAAAACCGTTTCTGTAAGTACGTCGTGGACAGCGGAATGTTATTTTCCGGAGTTCTGGTGCTGAACAGATGGCGTGCAGGGTTTTTGATGTTAGAGAGAGAAAACAGAGAAAATATCTTCTTTAAAGCACCAGAGAAGTGATCTCGTAGCAGAAGCCCATGCAGAAAGGAGGCAATCAGAAAATGACCCTAAACACATGACTGAAGGGAGAACAGCATCTCCCTACGCAACTATTGAGGACACCTGATGACATCTGGGAAATAAAGCATGCAGAGAAACCAGACAAAATGAATCTAAATCTCATCTATGTGGCCATACAGAATGTCCTTTGGTCACTTACTTGTGCCCAACAACAATATCTCTAAGGCCCCTATGAATACTAAAGGCACTATCAACAGACTCATATAACATAAAAAATGTTTCCACAATTACTGACCATCTTCAGTAAAACAATCATCAAATGCATCACAAAAAGCAATATATTACTTTGTACTATTTGGGTTTGAGTCCAGGTTGCACCAACTTAATTCTAGAAAATGTTCCACGTTTCCATGAGAACGGAAACAACTTTCTACTCACCCTTGTAACAGAAAAAGCTCCTCATCAGAGTCCCTTGGCTCTTAAAACTCCGGACACAAACAGTTAAACATGTTGATTCATAAATTAATCGCCCAACATTACAAATGCTATTAGGTGTTCAAGGCTCAGTTCTCAATGTTGCTCAGTAGGTACATACTAGCCACGAGAGTCCCAATGCTGAAGAGAGCATAGGTATGAAGCAAAGTGTACATGACCCGCCGCTGAACCTCAAAGAATCAGTGGAACCAGATGTTGTACATTCTTTCAAATGCTTCGAGCCTGACTGTAAAATGCCTCGAAAACCTGATGTCATGGAACTGCCTGATGCGGATCCCTCACTGAAAAACAGATTTTCTACCAACCTTTCTACCCCTCCCAACCTCAATCGCAGAGCTAGGTGTTGGTAGAAATTGTAGTAAGCACGAAGTGAGCAATAATTACCAGCACCACAGCCCAAAAAAATTGTTTGCTTTTGGTACCTCATATTCTAAGTACCCAGCTACAACAGAACATTATTTGCTGCTTTAAATTACACTTATTTAAAAAAGAGCACATTTCCAGCTATGGTTTTTGAGGCATATTTAAAATACCATCCCTCTGTCAGACCTTCAGTAACTGGTACACATTTTGGGGATTGTTAAGGATGCATTAAAAAAATGCCCTTCCAACAGATCGCCTTAACAGCAGGCTGACAATACTGACACCAGTTGATAAGGTCACATCACTCATTTTAGTGCTTACGCTGAGCCCATGTTAGGGAATTTTTCCGTCCTGAAAAAGGACAACAAACTCCAGCACTGTGGCCTCGTCCACCATACTACAAAAACATTATAGCCTATGGCACTTGTAAAATGGTGGGTGGAAAATCTGCATTTTGAAAGATTATTACATACTTCAAACTTTATAAATATGTGGATCTTTATCCTACCAATCAATCAATCAATCAGACAGATTTGTATAGCGCGCTGCTCACCCGTTAGGGTCTCAAGGCGCTGGGACAGGAGGGGGGAGGGGGGTTCAGCCGCTACTGCTCGAAGAGCCAGGTCTTGAGCTGTTTCCTGAAGGAGAGGTGGTCCTGGGTCAGACGTAGGCGGGCGGGGAGGGAGTTCCATGTCTTGGCCGCCAGGTAGGAGAAGAATCTTCCTCCGGCGGTGGATCTGCGAATGCGTGGGACGGTGGCGAGGGCGAGGTTGGGTGACAGGAGTTGGCGGGTGGGTGTGTAGAATGTGAGGCGGTTGTTGAGGTATTTGGGGCCCATGTCGTGGAGAACCTTGTGTGCGTGGGTGAGGAGTCTGAACGTGATCCTCTTGCTGATGGGGAGCCAGTGCAGGTCTCTCAGCAGGGGAGAGATGTGGCTGTGGCGGGGGATGTCCAGGATGAGTCGTGCGGAAGCGTTCTGTATGCGCTGGAGTCTTTTCTGGAGTTTGGCTGTAGTTCCTGCGTAGAGGGTGTTCCCGTAGTCCAGTCGGCTGGTGACGAGGGCCTGGGTGACCATCTTCCTGGTGTTGGTGGGGATCCACCGGAAGATCTTACGGAGCATGCGCAGGGTGTTGAAACAGGATGACGAGACAGCGTTGACTTGCTTGGCCATCGTGAGGGAGGAGTCAAGGATGAAGCCCAGGTTGCGTGCATGATCCGTTGGTTTGGGGGCGGTGCCCAGGGCAGGGGGCCACCAGGAGTCATCCCAGGCAGAGGAGGATGTTCCCAGCATGAAGACTTCTGTCTTGTCTGAGTTCAGTTTCAGACGGCTGAGCTTCATCCATTCCGGGACGTCTTTCATTCCTTCCTGGAGGCTGGCTCTCGCGGTGGTGGGGTCGTTGGTGAGGGAAAGGATCAGCTGGGTGTCATCTGCGTAAAAAATGATGTTTAGGTTTTGTTGGCGTGCGATGGCTGCGAGGGGGCTCATGTAGACGTTGAAGAGGGTGGGGCTGAGAGAGGATCCTTGCGGGACGCCGCAGATGACTACGGTGGCCACGGACCGGAACGGGGGGAGGCGGACTCTCTGGGTTCTACCGGCGAGGAACGAGGTGATCCACTCCAAGGCCTTTCTTTGGATTCCGGTGTTGCTGAGGCGCTGTATCAGGGTGAGGTGGCATATGGTGTCGAAGGCTGCTGAGAGGTCCAGGAGGGGGGAACATCCTTTTCAACGCGGATGTTACCCCGCAGTGCTTTTACGACGCGTCCTTTACAACGCAAGTCGTAACCACGACTTGCGCTGGAGGGAGCTAAAGGATAAAGAATAGTATGCCGCACACTTACAAAGGAAGGGAATACAGTATTCATGCAGAATACACTCAGCAGCAGTGCTACTGTAAGCAGACCCAAACCCACAAATGCATATGTAGCTTTTGCGAATATAGAGTTTATTTTCTGTTCTTCTCGCACGTGCCGTAGTAAATCGACCATTATATTTGTATTTGCATGCTTTACCTTCTGTTCCGATCTTAGCAGCAGTATGCCAAATGCTCTAACTCCCTCGGATACCCATGAAGATACTAAAATAAATAAAGAAGGCTGCTTCGAATGAAATAGTGTAGACTCCCATGAAAGTCTCCTTTACAGCAAAGCATCATTTTCTTCTTAAAAGGTTTATACTAACACCACTTTTTAAGAACCCCGCAGCGGACACAACTTTAAGAGAAAACTACAGTCCATAACCAAGTGACATTTCCAGTTAAAACGCTTGTGGTAGCTAATAAAAGGTTATTTCTTCATAGAAACGAATAGTGACTCGATTCAATTGGACACAATCCCAGGGATAATGATCTGCTCGTGTTAGCAGACAACCATGTCTCTGATAGCTTTTCAAATTAGGATTATTATTATTATTTTTTTTAAATCGCCCATTTTCGTTAAAATAAACGGGGCTGAATTCCTATCAATTGGGCTTTTGAAAGGGACACTCCCAATATGCCCTTCCAAGTATTGAATTGGTATGGAGTCCAAACACATTTTAGAAGCCTTTAAAATATTACTGATTTTTAAATTGGGTTTAGCAAATAGCAAAAAACATTTCTGCGGGCGTACCCAGCTTTTTGGACTGTTTGCGACCATAACAACCTTTATACAACTTGCTTCATGTCTGCACAAGATCAGTTTCTTGAAGCTGACAAACAAAACTACATTTGTTACTTGTTACCAGGATATTGGCTGTCCCACTATATTTTGATGAGTAAACCAAAAGACTGGGTTCAGTCTTCAAAGACATAATATTTAATGAGCATGTGTTGGGTTCCAATCCAGTTTTTTTATCACACACTTCTACAAACTCTAAGCCGAATCCTAAATTCTTCCAATCTGGTAAAAATAACGAAAGGCAGAAAATAAATGTCTATGGTCACACAACTTACCATTCCCCCTGGTTCCCCAGTTCCTAAAATTCCAACTAGATCACTGATGTGGGGGTGGTTCTGATAGCAAGATGCAAAGAAGGCTGTCCCCAAGGGAATGACGCTGTTGGGGGGCAAACCCAGATTTTAATGCAGCGTTAATTATCAGCATATTTTGTTAAAGTGGTAAAGGTTTGGATAGAGGTAAAAAAAAAACATTCTAGACCCTTCCCTCTTCTATCCCTCCACTGTTCCTTTTCAATCCAAATACCAGACTAACATGTCCACCACTCAAATTAATTTTATATTTCCCTATACTAATTCACCACTAATCCTGCTGTGGGTCCTGGAGTAGTGTGCTACCAGCCAAAAAGCACCTCAACACCTCATCAGGGCTAGCAAGTGCTATATAAATGCAAACCATTGCTCTCTTCTATCCCTCCTCTATCCTTCTTAATCAAAATAATAGACTAACCTATCTACCTCTCAAATTAATTTCATATTTCTCTATACTAATTCACCACTAATCCTTATGGGTTCAGGATCAGCATGCTACTCGCCAAAAAAGCTATTTGACACTTCATCCGGGGTAGTAAGCACTATATAAATGCAATTACAATTACAATTTGTTTAGGAAGAACTTGAAGCAGGAGCAAAAGCGGCTTGGCGGCGAGGCAGTGTGTTGGTGCTTTTGGAACTATGAGCAGCTTCCGACGCTGTGGAGTATGACATTGTTTTCTCTAGAGAAAAAGAAGCGGTTTGAGGAGCAGCCCTTAGTGACATTAGCCCATTTCGATTCAACGGGTCTGGGAGACCATCCAAACCTTGGTGTTTCAAGGTGATAGGGAGTTATGAAGTGCACATTCACCACCTGAAATGTTTAGCATCCTTGTCAAGTAGTTTGGTGTGTTGAGATGAGCAGCCTTGTAGAAGGCAGCCTACAAAAAGCATCTTTGTTTAATAGCGAGTGAGTCTGGAGAGAGTAATACTGGTGTAACTTGGCCTTAACTATGTGCACTGCAGATTAGACTTCTAGCAGCATGCAGGGCAGCCTTTTAGGAGCCAATGCACTAGATAGGGTGCTGGTGAGTAGGGAGTTGCCTTAGTCATTATTTGGGAGAAATCTGAGCATGCGCCACAGCTTTGAATTCTTGTTCTCGGATGAAGTGTTTCATGCGTCGTAAGAGTTGCATCTGAAAATGTGCACTCTGTGCTTCCGTTTACAGTAAACATTCTTTGACAATTCATTGGTGAGGGTCGAACAACTATGTAAACAAGCATTTGCAATGCAATAGGTCTCGCATTTACGCGAGTTTGAGCTATTGACGTTGCAAATAACAATGCCTTTCAATTTTTATTTTCAGTTTTATAACATAAATAAAAACCCATTGTCATTTACAATGCCAATAGCTTAAACTTGCGTAAATGCGAGACCTATTGCATTGCAAATGCTTGTTATTTATAACTCGGTAGGACATCACTAAATAGTCAAACCCATTAAGCAGTTGCGCCTTTTGATGGGGGCCAGAGAGAGGCCATGCCCCAATACTTTAAGTGCACCCACTTTTGCCGTACTACCATAGCTGCTCAAGGTAGCAGGATGCCACTCAGAAAAAACAAACAGAAACTGATCCCTGCAACACAGAATTTGTTTAAGTTACCTTTCATTTCAAAGCAGTGTTGTTTGCTTGAAACGTTTCATATCTATGTGTATGTATCTATAGATAAAGATATATATTCATTTGTAGCTCACCCGACAGATTTATTTGTGGCCCAATGGGTGCTCCCTTCAAATTCACTTCTAGGGACGCCACTGATTGTCTTTAATAACTGGGAAGAATTTTTTACGATCAGGTTTTTTTACTGTGTAATACTCGGCAGTATGATCCTGAGTATTTATTCACTCTTTTTTCCATATCTGGTTCTAAATGTGCACTTTTAAGAAGATAGTGAAGGAGTTGGTCGCAAAAATCTCTCACATTGAAAAAACGGCAACTCACACACAACTATGCTGACACAAAACTACACAGGGATTCAACATACATTCACCTACACAACTATACACACACACAACTACGCAGACACAAAATCTACACACAGGAATCAACATACATGCACCTATATACACACGCACAACATACATACACACACTATTACGTACATGCACACACACTCGCAAACGGAAACAAAGACACTTACACACACGAGTACACAAACGCACAATACTACAGCTTCTTCATAAGGCCCAAATACTTCGAGGAGGGCTTAAGACACACTGTACCCTTGAAAGACTGCTCCAATGTGAACTCTCAGGCACAGAGGAGAACGTGCTTCGGTGGCAGCCACTCGCCTGGATATAGTTGGCGCTATGAGCTACACGTTCAGAATATTTGCAGCAATAAAAGCATCCCTGATGGATGACTTTCAGAGCCGCTGACAGCGATAAACACAGAGTCCGAGATACGTGGCCACAGCCATCAGCAGCAGATTGAAAGATGGCTTTCCGGAGCACAATGTAGTACCACGTTCACGTACAGGCAGGGCGGAACTATGCAGAGAACGGGAGAGGGGCTCCCATCAAAATAAATAGAACCTACTGCCCGCTGTGAGGAAATGTGCAAAGAAACAGAGGCATAATTTTTCACTACAATGTGTGTCATACTGTGCTTGCTACAGCAGTTTTTTATACATCTGTGATGCTCTAAATAAAATAAGAAATCTTTCAACCAATACAACAGTAGTCGATGTAGGTGAATGAGAAAAAAAGTGCCCACACAAACTAATTCAAGGAGACCGTGTAACGCCGCAAGAAAACAATCTAGTCCTGATGGGCGGGGCCAAAAGGAGACAGGGCGGTAACAAAAACGCCTCACTTTCAATCGGAGGCCAGCGTTTAGCGTAAACGGTGACGCCAGCTAATCAGAATGATGGGCGTGGCTACAAGTGCACTACTGAAATGTTCTCGATCACAATCGATCACAATAAGTCTCGCAGAGCGAGAAGCGCATGTGCGCACCAGCGCTAGGTCTGCGAGACCTAAAAATGTGATATGTGAGGCAAAATGGTAGTGTGGAAAGAAGTAGTAAAATAGAGAGACTGGGGGTAGGATAAGGCTCATTTAAGTTGCAGTTGCTGCAGACCAGCCATGTTTGGAAAGGGATGATGCAGCTGTTGAAATGTGGAGCAAATCATTCCCGGACAAGAATAGTTCTAGGACATATCTACAACAGCTCTAGTACATTCAGACAACACACAGGGAAAAGAAGATGGAAAGTCTGGAGGTGAAATAAAGGAATATATGCACAGCTGGATTAACCATTAAGCAAAATAGGCATGTGCTTAGGTCATCAAGGGAAAGGGGTGCACCGCAGAAATTTTCCATTGCCAGATTTACCATGGACCAGATGGTGCAAAATTGCAAATGGGGCAGCTGAACCTATAAAGAAAGTGGAAGTATTCACAAATGAACATTGTTTTTCATCTTACTCTAAGTTTTATTTCATTTCGAAAAATACAATTTTATTTTATCGTTTATTAGTGTTTATATTTTGAATTAGATGTATATGGGGGTCACCAAAATCTTTTAAGTGCTTAGGGCCTCTAAAGGGCTTAATCCGGCCCTGAAAATACGTCATGAAGGATTTTCCTCAGTCTGGTTTGTCTAGTTAGCAGAGGAGTACGTGCTGAAAAGCAGAACAATGTTCTGTTAAACACATTACACTATAAGGGTAGCACCTGTTTTAGGTGTAGTAACATGTCAATAACATATGTGTCAGTATGCTCAATATACTATCCAGTGCTGTGAACAAAGGTTACTACTAAGTGGAAAACAGAGGAAGCCCCCAGAACCTTCTCTAATGTGCTAGGCACTGGGGCAGATTGTGATGCTGTGTAAAACAGTTTTACTATAACCACTCTAAGTACCTACAATGTGAAGGATAGTTTTAGCAACAGGGTGTTTGAATCTGTTGTCAATCACTGTTTATTAGGATGCTGCTACCACCAGCTTTTATGCAGACTGGATGGTGGAAGCCAGTCCTTCATCAGGGTTAAATTATATGAAGGGCCATTGGGGTCAAAGAGCGAGGGATGCCACTTTCACCCCAGGTCTGATTTTGATGAATTCATCTCAGCAGAATTAATTAATGCAGCTGAAACTCACTTTATGAAAGATATATCGGTACGTTTTTTGAATATTGGTATATTTTCAGGTATTGCATGGCTAAACAAGATCAATCAATTAAACAAAAACATTTAGAAAACCATCACAACCTACAGTATCCAGACATCCCATACAAAACGAATTTTAGGGGCCCTGGCTCCAAACAGCTTTTAATTTATGATCAAATTTCAGCTCTTTCAAACCCTATCTTGCCAGGTCACTGACTCAGCATAGGCACACTCATCCAAATTCTAAATGTGTCTGCATCTAATATTCGGGTATAGTGAAGTGTGTTTTCAATATTGTAACACAGCAATAGTTCACTAACATTATTACAAATAATATCTGTGACCTCCTCCCATTTCTCATACGTGAGGTCCCTTTTTGATCTAAAAAATTTTTTTTTTTGCATGTTACAAAAACACATTTCTTTGCAAAATATCTGTAACAGGCTGTCACCCATTACCCACATTAAAAATAAATTTAAGGAAAACAGAAGTTAAAACAATATGTTTAAGAATGATTCAAGAACATCAGGGAAATGATTCTCTGCAGAACAGAGCTGGCTCTATCAGGGGGCAATCGGAAAAGTGGGGGCCTGAGTCACAGCCCACTTTGCCCATGTCTTAAAATGTTAGGCGATAATGCATTGTGCTTAATTCATTTATTAAAGTCATTATTTTATTTTATATATATGATCCCGAATTTTAAATGATCATGCTTGCAATAGAATAAGTATTTTGTTAATACTAACATGATACACATATACATAAGATTATGATTGTCTATCCCTGTACTGAGGATCTTATGGCACGTGGGACAGACTCATTGATATATTCGTTTCAATAATGTCAAATCAGTTATGTTTGTTTGAAGTTGAGCATTATCAAGGTTAGCATTTAAAATTGGGGATTTAGCTCTTTTTCCACGGCCATGCAGTCTGACGTAGATAAACCATGTATATGTATTTTTTCTATGACAGTTACTTCGAGCTTGTGCATGGGACTATATAAAGGCTCAGAAAATGACAGTGTATTGTTGACAAAGGCAGTGAACCGAAAAGCGTCTTAAGAGACCTTTGCTGAAGCCAAGATTGATTGAAATAAAATATCTTACCTGCTACCGGAGTGCCAAAATTCAATTTGAAACCATAAGGACAAGTGTTTTATATATATATATATATATATATATATATATATATATATATCAATATCAATATCAATATCAAAATATATATATATATATATATGTATATATATATATATATGTATATATATATATATGCGCACCTCCTTTAAAGAAAAGAGTAGAAGCCGCAGTGGGGGGGTACCAAGGAGCCATTTTATTCTCATGAGTGCATCAGGCAAATGCATTTCGGCCGTGAGGCCTTCTTCGGTGCCCAGTAATGCTGAAATGAACAGGCCCCCTCTCCCTGAGCTGCTATAGTCATCCTGCTCAGTTCTGATAGGTTGTGACCCAATCCCTCCCACTCCAGCCGGAGCGGGATGTCCGACGTGTAGTCCCCGACAGTTCAATGGACTGCACGTCCCAGAATACTCGGTTCCAGCAACAGGAATCCATGGGGTAGGGAAACACCACATTGAAAGAAATAGCTGGCAGGTGAGTCAAGGAGCGGAGCGTGCCACCATTTCTCTGTATTCTTGAGTTAAAGGCGCTCAGGAATATTGATTCCCGAGCACTCGAACCACTTCCAACTGCCGCACACCCGGTTGCCAGTAGGTAGTTATAGTTAGGACCAAGTGTCCATAGGAAGAGCATTTCTTGTTTTGCTTATAACTTTGGCGTCGTTTGATGAATCTTCATGACATTTTCAAAACTAATTCTTTGCTCATATCAGCTGCTATGTCGGACGTTTGGGGATGATTCGTGAAGGGGGGGCCGAGATAAAAAGGGGGCCCCAAAAAGTGTTTTCTCTATGTTAATTTCCCTAGGAAACTTTAGACAAGGCTACAGGTCAAACGGGTGAACGGAATTACCCCAAATTTGGCAGGGAGAATGGTATTGGTATGGAAAGCACACTTTCGTTTATTTGGTGTAAATCCGTTAAGTAGTGTTTGAAAAATATCAAAATTTACAGATATCGATATTTGGGAATTCTGCTATCTGATTGGCTGAGGCGTTACGAGCATGAGATTGCTGCTGATTGGCTGCGAGCGGTTGCAGCTAAGAAGTGGTGGCCGCCATTTTGTGATTCCGTTGAAGCGAGTAAGGGGAAAAAAAGGTGAAAAAAGTGGGTAAGCGGAGGATAAAAGCACTGTAACCTCTGTGGGGTGTTTAGGATGTGCTATAGAGGGGGTGCGTAGCAGTATTCACCCCTAGAGTTGTGAAAGTGGTGGGCTACGGAAATTAAGTGAGGTATTGCCTAGAGTGTGATGCTGCTAAGGTGAGCTGGTACGGGACTCGGGGATTAAAGCGTGAGCCTAAACTGTGTGTCTTATGCAGTGAAGTCATGTGCCCTGACCACTGCACTACAGCTGTGGAAGTAGTGTCAGCATATGTTTATGCCTACTAGGATGAACTTCTGACCCGTACTGGTCGGAAATCCTGGGGTACGGAAAATATTTGTGGTATTGTCTAGAATCTCATGCAACTAGGAAGTGTTGGAAGCCATTTCGTGATTCCGTTGAAGCGAGTAAGGGGAAAAAGGGCGAAAAAAGTAGAAAAGAGGACCGTAGGAGCACTGTAACTTCGGTGGGGTGTTTAGGGTGTGCTATACAGGGGGTGCGAAGCGAACTACTCATACCTACCGGTCTGAAAGTGCTGGGCTATGGAAATTAAGGGCCATATGTATGAAAGTTTGGTTTTGTGATTCTCAAATAGCGATTTTTGGGGGAATCGCTATTTGAGAATTGCAAAACGCTATGTATGTAGGATTTGCAAATAATTTTGCAAATCCTACTTATTCCTTAATTGCGAATTGCAAATTCCTGTTAAGGGTGGCAAAGCCTTCTCCAATCTGGCTCCTAAGTGGTGGAACGCTCTCCCTGTGGAATTGTGGTCCCTTCCCACCCTGCAGTTATTTAGAAACGCCCTGAAGACCCGTCTCTTTGTGCGCGCATACCTGTAGTTGTGTTCTGCCTTTTCTGATTTGTTTTGTTAGGCGCCTTGATACCTTCGGGTTTTAGTCGCGCAATATAAATTACCTTCACATTCAAATTCAAATTCAAGGAATACCTCCCCATTCATTCCTATGGGCCTATAGGAATAAATGGAAAGACATTCTCAATTTGCGATTCTCAATTAGAGAATCGCAAATTGAGAATGCAATTTCAAGGGTACCAGGGTGTCAAAAGGATACCCTGTTGTGTCCCTAAAATGTGCATATGTGCACATGTGGCACACATACATGTCCTGGGGGCATGTATCTGCGTCACATGGCACTTTGAAAAATGCAAAAAAGTGAATTTTTCAGAGAAATCGCAAATTACCACCAACTTGAAGTTGGTGGTAATTTGTGATTCCTTAAGCCCAAATTGCACTTTTTCTGTGCCTCTTACATTGCATTTAAGGAATAGCAAATTTGCGATTCCTTAAATGCAATTGCAAAATAAGGAATCGTAAATTTTGTGATTTCTTATTTTGCAAGGCAGTTTTACCTTAATACATCACACTTAGCTAAATTGCAATCGCAAACGCCGAAATTCTGCGTGTAAAATTCAAGGTGGTAACATGAGTTATGGTCAGAAATAATTTGGCAATGCAGTTGTGAAAGTTGTGATGTCATTTTTTCGTGTGCAGAACAATATACGGACTGGGCAGTGTATCCCGTCAAGATCCATCACCTGACGCAGCATTCCTAATCAATATAAATACAATGAGATTTCTTCATTGATTTTGTTTGTACACTGTAAGTGCAGGCACTACCTCAGTGCAATCCAATACAGAATTTTAGTTTTTTAGAATAAATCGCAAAGGTGCACCTCGTGTCTTTTTGCACGGGAACGGCTACTCTGAATTTCATTATTAGTACTTTAATGCAACTAAAGTTGAGATAAATCTAACACAGTATTCAGAAGTTGGTGCAAACTGCAGAGATCACCAGTATTCCCACGATAAGTGCTCCAACATTTAACACCATGGTGGATACCAGCAAATAACAGTAATAAATACAAGAAAGAGTCACACAGCAGTAAAGAAAACAACCAAAAAGGTTAATAATTTTTTTGTCAAACTTTATTTTCTTATAGGCATATATAAACCATAAACTATTTTCAAATTTTATTTTTTAATTAATATATATATAAAAAAGAAACCAATAAACAACATTTAACAAATATAATTGAAAACAACAAGGTGGAAGACTCCTGTGGACGGACCATGGATGTCGATGACAGAGCCTAGAAAATAAAGCACAAAAGAAGGACGTGTGTAATGCGCATATCAAAGGACTGAGAGAGAGAAACAGAGAAGGAAAATCAAGCCACATAGAAAAAGAGAGAGAAGGAAAGGAAGGGAGTGAGAAAGGGAGACGGGAGAGAGAGATAGAAGGAAAGGAATGAAGAGAGTGAGAGAGGGAAGAGAGGAAGAGAGAGAGAGAGAGAGAGAGAGAGAGAGAGATAGAGAGAGAGAAAAAGAGAGAAAGAGAAACCCCGCTGATCTCAGATGTGTTGCTGAGTCCTAAATGCCGGAAACCCCATCAGATTCTGCGCTGATCTTACAGATGTCGCTGAGTCCTGAATGGTGGAGACCACATCAGCTTCTTCGCGGATCTGACAGATGTCGCTGAGTCCTGAATGGTGGAGACCACTTCAGCTTCTCCGAGGCCCAGCAGATCTCACACTTGTCGCAGAGTCCTAAGTCGTCAATGGCAGAGACCACCTCAGGGTGCCGCTAAGCCTGTGGAAGTCAAGTTTGTGGCACGTGGTGGTAGGCTCCTGATGGCCACATGAGTTTGGGGTGGCACTAACCCTATGCATATGAAGTCCGCGCCAAGGGGATTGTAGGCTGCTGACTGCCATACAGCTGAGGGTGCGATTTATCTTCTGCGCAACTTTTCATGGACTCTTTATGGGAGAGACATGTTAAGCGTTCTCCGGGTAGTCAGGATGTGACGTTGTCAATCTATTATATTTGCATGGTCACACGGCCTGTGCCGCATGTGCCGGATGGGTGTGATGTATGTGCAAACCTCCCCTCAGGGAGTGGCCATGAGATTTTGAGAACTGGACCACTGTTCTGCACACCAACAGCGAGTACGCCTGCGACAGGTAGCTGTAAGGCCAATATTGGAACATAATCGGAGTGGCGTGGCGTGGCGTACGACGGAACAGGGCAGGGATAGACACAATGACGTGGATGGCTCATAGTACTGCGTGTGGGAGTAGAGAGGACGGGCCGCAGCTGTCCCTCTGTGAGCCTGGGTCCGAACTGTTCATAACTCACACTACATAAGTATTGAAAAAACATTTTGTGATTCATTCCGTCAGCTGACATATGTCTGAGGCATTTGTGAAAACATATCGGAGTTCTTTCTGTGAGTGATACCTCTTTGACGCTCCCTCTCCCCATATTAGCAGGTAACGTACCATCTTCCCACATTACCAACATACCCCCAAAAACCTTCTTGGGCCCAGAAGTATCCCTGTGTTGTTGAACAAAGAAGAATCTTAGTCATGTATAGATTTACATATAAAAAATGTATTTAAAGAAAAGAATAACAAATAAGACTGAAGGGAGCCTGGTGCCGTGGTCACTGCCACAAAGTTGGGGTCACTGCCCTTCAGGACTCAGGACACAGTTACATATGTGGGATTGGTTTGTGTTAAATAGGGTTAGTGGTACCAGAAGCATTGATACTGTATGACCCTGTGATGGTGCTTGGTGTGGACGGGTCGCACTGGGAGCAATGTGTCTTGCCTACTGGATTGCGTCATGTGGATTCAGGACTGTATCTGAATTGTGAGGCCTGCTGACCGTAGTGTAGGCCAGAGGTAGTGATGAGGAAGGGCCCACAGCCATGTTCATACGTTGTTGGCCCCATCCGGCTTGCATAGTGCAGGTTCAGTGGCACCACTTGTCGGCAGACTTCAATCTGCAAATACTCCTCACTAATCGAAGGGAGTGAGGTGTTGTGGTTGCTGCCACGGACTTGGGATCACTGCTATTCAGGACTGAGGACACAGTTACACATGTGGGTTCGGCTTGAGTTAAAGAGAATTAGTGGCACCACGTGTCGCCGCCGTTGCATATGCAAATATCCCTCACTAATCGAAGGAGAGTGTGGTGCTGTGGTCGCTGCAAAGAAGTTGGGGTCACTGCCATTCAGGACTCAGGACACAGTTACACATGTGGGATCGGCTTGTGTTAAACAGAGGTAGTGGCAGCATGTGTCGCCAGCCTTCCATAAGTTAAAGTTAAAGTTAAAAGATTTGTAGAGCGCTCGTAGACCAGGCGGTTTCTTGGCGCTGAGGACGGAAGTAAGTGGAGAGTGAAGAGCAACCTACTCGGCAAAAGCTTGCAAGAAAAGCCTGGTCTTCAAAGCCCTACGGAAGTCCATGTAGGAAGCAGTGATCCTGATACTAAGGGGTAAAGAGTTCAAAAAGAGGGGGCCCAAGAAGGAAAAGCTCATGCCGCCGTGTTTCTTCCTTCTACAATGGGGGATACACAAGAGGCGTTTGGAGCAAGACCGAAGGTTGCGGGTGGGGACGTAAGATTTGAGTTTAGCAGCTGTAAAGGCAGGAGCTGTACCGGCTAAAGCCTTAAAGATCAAACAGCCGAGTTTGAAAAACGAACGGTGAGTGAGTGGCAACCAATGTTAAGCTTTTAGGAGAGGGGTGACATGATAGTGTTTGGGGAATTTGTAAACCAGCCTGGAAGACTGGTTCTGGATTAGCTGGAGACGATGAAGCTCGTACGCCGAAATTCTGACGTACAGAGCATTTCCGTAATCCAGACGTGATATGACCATGGCTAGCAAGATTAGTTTAAGTGCCTCTTTAGAAAAAAAACAGGAAATTTTGCGTATGATGCGTAGATTAAGAAAACAAGATGAAACCACCACACTGACTTGAGAGTGCATGGAGAGGTCGCTGCTGACTTTAATACCGAGGCTTTTGACAGAAGCAGAGGGAGAGCGGGGGACCAAGAGAGAGGGGCCAGAATGAAGGGGACCAGGGACTGGGGGCACCACCAGTAAGTACAAGCTCAGTCTTGTCAGGATTGAGCTTAAGGTGGTTGGAATTCATCCAGCCACTGATAAAGATCATCACTGATTGGAAATTAGAAACAGAAGAGGAAATATTGAAAATAAGTTGGCGGTCATCAGCGTAGTTAAACACTGTGACGTCCAATTTTTGAAGAGCAGAAATGAGAGGGAGAATATACAAATTAAAAAGAAGGGGAGAGAAATAAGAGCCTTGGGGAACACCACAGGTGATATGGCAGGCAGCCGCAGAGAAGCCGGCCAGCTGGATAGCCTGCTGACGGTTCTCTAAGAATGAGGAGATCCAGGCCAGGGAGGAACCCCGGAGACCAGCGCCCCTGACACAGTCGATCAAGATGGTATGATCGAACGTGTCAAAGGCAGCTGACAGATCCAGGAGGACCAAGGCCTGAGAAGAGTTGGCGTCGGCTCCACATGTGAGTTCGTCCAGCACAGAGAGAATGACAGACTCTGTGGAGTGCGCGGGGCGAAAGCCCGCCTGATGGGGGACTAGGAAATGCGTATTCCCTATGAAGGAGCTAAGGCAGGTTGTAACATGACTCTCCAAGATTTTCCCCAGAAACTGAAGCAAGGAAATAGGGCGAAAGTTACAGGGAGAGGACGGGTCGACCCCTATCTTCTTCAAAATAGGAATAATTTTAGCAGATTTGAAAAGGTCAGGGTCCGTCCCCAATGAAAGGGAGTTGTTGAGAAGTGATAGAGGGGGATCAGGACAGGCAGAGAAGACCTCTTTTAGTAAGTGAACAGGGCAAGTGTCAGAGGGAGAACCAGATTTGACTTTAGTGAGTAAAGAAATAAAGTTTTCCCTAGATATGAGGGGAAACTGTTCCAGAAAATAAGAGTTAGGAGAAGGATCGGGACAAGAGAAATTGGGTGGGGGAAGAGCGATAATTGCTTTGATTGTACTAATTTTATCAATGAAATACTCATTGAGAGAGTTGCAAAGGGCTTGTGAAGGGGAAGCCTTAAGGGTGGCTCTTGCAGAAGTGGACAGGTCGTGGACAATGGAAAAGATGTCTTTGGGTTTGTTAGCTGAAAGAAGGATTTTTGAGGTAAGAAAAACCGATTTAGCCTGAAGGATAGATTTTTTATCATCATGTAACAAAGTAAGGTACAGCGATTTTAGAGTAGGGCAGTACCTAAGCGTCCAGTGACGTTCAGCCTGCCTGAGAGGGCCAACTTTTTAGATTTTAACTCAGGAGTAAACCATCTATTGGAGTCATGAAGACAGCGAGTCTTGAGCATTTTAAAGGGGCCAGCTGATCGCAGGCTAAAGAGAGCCAGTTGTTAATTGTGATAGCCTGGGAATGAGGGGAGAGATCAAGTAGGTTGGGGCGTGAGGATGAAAGGGGAGAACAAAGAAGGGATGTGTCCACTCGTCCCCATTTTCGGGCCCAGGTGTTAGAAGGGAGCAGGGGTTTACTAACCTCCGCAAAGTCAAAGGAAAATGAGATGAAAGAGTGATCGGACCAAGGGCATGGGCTGATGGTCGGAGTAGAGATATTCAGATTAATTGACCAAACCTGGTCAAGGATGTGACCATGAATATGAGTAGGGGAGTGTAACTGCTGGGAGAAATTCAAGTTGCAAAGCAAATCAGTTTACTCTTTGGAGTGGGGATCCTCCCGTGGGTCGGAGGGCCAGAAGTTAAAATCATCAAACACCAATAAGTGTGAATTGTTTACAAAAAGCGTAGCCAACAATTCCTCGACTACCTGTGAAAAAAGGGGCATGAACTGTGGTGGGCGGTAAAAGAAAACGCAAGTTAAAGGGGCAGTGGTGGAGGTGGAACGAACAACGAGGAAATCAACCGCTGCAATAGTGGGGAAGGGCAAAGGCAGAAACTGAAACTTTGAATGAATAATTATCACGACACCACATCTGGCTTTCCAGTCCAGGCGGTCTGAGCGTAGAATATAATAAAGGTCGGGGATTGCCGCTAATATGTCTGGTGAAGAGTCAGAGGAAAGCCATGTTTCAGTAAGAAACAGCATGTCGGGCTTAACAGTGTCCAAGAATGTAAAAAGTTCAAGCTGAGGCTTGACTAAAGAACGAGTATTAAGGTGATAAGCTGACACTATCGTGGCGGCGGGCTGGGCCAGGGGTGGCTGGGAAAGGACGGATGCCGTAGCATAGGACAGGGGATGAGCCGTCTGACCTATATGAAGTAGGAGAGATGCTGTGGGGCTGGGGTTTAGGATACCAGTATCTTTAATGCGTAAAAGGATATGGCCAGGGATAACCCAGTTGCCCTGAAGCGCAACTAGGGCTTGGAATGAATACGCAAAAAAATGTGCATAGTGCCTGGCCCCTAGCCCCAGCCGGCCGCGGACGGGCGCAGACGGGCTTGCCTTTGGCTTGTCTTCGGCGCACCCGCTGCACGGACGCATGAGCAAGGAATTAAATAGGTCTGGGTGCGCTGAGACTAGAGCGCCGACCGAACAGGAAGTGAGGCTGAATTCCCCGGAAGCCCTCCGAACAATCGGCACTCAGCCACGTCGGACCGGGGCTAGGGGATAGAGCAGGTAAGCACAGATTAAAAAATGTGAATTAAAATAACAGTTCCTCACAGATAGAATCCTGAAACAAACATAAGTGACCGCACGAGCAGCTAGCGTCAGCCCTCTGCCACTGAGAACTGATCGTGTCCGCTGCGCGTACGCATGAGCAAGGAATTAAATAGGTCTGTGTGCGCTGAGACTAGAGTGCTGACCCAACAGGAAGTGAGGCTGAACTCCCCGGAAGCCCTCCGAACAATCGGCACTCAGCCGCGTCAGACCGTGGCTAGGGGATAGAGCAGGAAAGCACAAATTAAAAAACGTGAATTAAAATAACGGTTCCTCACAGATAGAATCCTGAAACAAACATAAGTGACCGCACGAGCAGCTAGCGTCAGCCCTCTGCCACTGAGAACTGATCGCGAGCGATGCACGTGCACATGAGCAAGGAATTAAATAGGTCTGGGCGCGCTGAGACTAGAGCGCCGACCCAACAGGAATATATATATATGTATATATATTCACAAGCATATCCTCAAATCCTCAAAAAATAAAGGATGTCACAGACACTCTTGAAGTTTCAATGAGTTTGAATCCCAAAATCCTCAAAAAATAAAGGATGTCACGGATATTCTTGAAGTTTCAATTAATTTTAATCCCAAAATAGGATTTTACCTTTACCAATGCATTTCATCTGTAGCCTTGATCACGGTCCACGAAACTTCAAGAGTGTCCGTCACATTCTTTATTTTTGAGGATTTGCTTGTGAATATTTGGGGCATCCAGAGCCTGACGTGGACCACTGCTCTGTGGACTCCGGCTTGTGTGTGTGTGTGTATGTACCATAGTTACTATAGGGGTTCTCAGCAAGACATCATCCATTGTCTGAGGTCATGTAATTCACATTTGAATACAAAAAGAACAGTTGATGGACAGAATGCAGAACAATGTCATACATTCACCCCAGTACAGAGATCTGGGCCTAAATCCATAGTTTTTTGCTCACCATGCCATTCCAGTTTGGACGCAGCCATATGCAAATCAGTCTTGACCCTGCGTCCAATGGGAACAGTCCAGCCTGAACTGCCAGGCCAGGTCCTCCCTGGACTGGAAACAAGAATCCTAGGGCCAGTTTTGGGCTTTCAGCCCTCATCAGCCAGGATAGCTTGATTCCAGTGGCATGGAGAGCACGGACCCACGTCTGGGCATACCCGTCCCACTTGGGGTGACAAATGCAAAAAGAACAATTGATGGACAGAATGCAGAACAATGTCATACATTCACCCCAGTACAGAGATCTGGGCCTAAATCCATCGTTTTTTGGATCACCATGCCATTCCAGTTTGGACCCAGCCATATGCAAATCAGTCTTGACCCTGCGCCCAATGGGAACAGTCCAGCCTGAACAGCCAGGCCAGGTCCTTCATCCTAGGATCTGTTCAGGCTTGAGGTGGAGAAGTGAGCTAAAGAATGATGATGGATTCAACCCAGATCTATGACTAGGGGTGGGTGTCTGAAAAGTTTCAGCGCTCCGTCCATCATCTCCGTGTGTTTGCTGTATTCACATTTTAATTCCACTCACCAGCATGCGTCAAGGGGCGATGTGTCAGCCAACTTCAGCCACTGACTGACTTAACTATGAGTTACGTATGGCATGCTGCTCTTTCACAAGGAGCACATCCAAGGGGGAGGGCGGGGGAATGGAACGGCTGACGTGAACCCACGCACGCCACCGTTGTGCTTCCTGTTTTCTTGTGGCTCCACCCATGGCCACAACGCTGGATCCCTGCTTGGCGCCGGATCTCCGTTGAGGATTGCCGGGTGAATTATCGCGACGCCCCGCTGCTGCTCGTTGGAGGCCTGATGCCCGAGTCTGTCTTGCCGCTGTGACTGCGGGTTCGGCAGTCGACGCCGGATTTGGGACGTCGAGTGCTGAGGTGCTCAGGGTTCCGCTCTGCTCGTGCTCACGCCTGGTTCTCCCTCCACACCTGCTCTGCTTCAGCACGCCGAGTTGTGCTTAGGACGAGCTCCACGCTGACCCTCCCCTCAGAGCCTCGCTATCCTCCCTATGCTCCGGGAGTTCAGAGTTGTTTGAGGCAGCCAAGGTCAAGCGAAGGGGGATAGAAACCGGACTGTGGAGAAGTGAGGGAGCTGTGCAGTCCGAAGGGAGGCTAAGGTGAGCAAGACCTTTGGCAGAACTTTTCCGGGTTATATTATCACACCCCCCTCCCCTGTGTGTTAAATTCAGACAGTAAGTGGGGGGGTGTTTTGTACGAACTGAGAAAACCAGCGTATTTGGTATTTGACGAAACCGTGAGCTCAAGCTCAATAAACCCCACGCAGCTATGGCGGCAAGAGTAAAGGGCAAGCAGGCCAAGCCAGAGCTGGGGAGGGAGCTACTAAAGTCGCCAACAGCGATTAGACCGCCACCAGCAGCCAAGGGCGGTGAGAAAAAAAATAGAAGGAAAACTCATCAATAAAAAGCCCTGAAACAAAAAGCGACGGAAACTGTCGAGTTATACAGAAAAAATAAATATAATGTCTTAAGTGAACAAGTTGACGAAGATAACGAAGATAACGAAGACGACCAGGAGGAGGGCGAGGAGGATGAAGACGCAGAGACTTTGTCTGAACTTTCAGCAGAATTGAGTCTCTTAGCCGTCGGTGAGAAAGGAGAGGAGGATGGGAAGGACAAGGGAATGAAGACAGGCCGGGTGGACAAAGTGGTCAAGGCTGATAACATGCCTCTAGCTAAGGGATCTGAGAGTCAATCAACCCCCAAGCAATACCCTCTTTTCTCTAAACCCCTTCTCCAACAGGGGCAATTTTCGATCACTCCCGCATGGGGAGAGATCAACCAAGGGGGGGCAAGTGACATGCCAGAGCGAGATGTTTCTAACACTGGAGGGATAATAAATAGCATTACCACGCCTGAGATACTAGTGGCAGAGCAAGGGGCGGTGGTGGGCTCAGAGGAAGCAATCTCGGCAGCACCAACTGTACCAACCAGGGCCTCTCCTCGCGTCGTGCTGTCCCAGACCCCTCCCCACCCTCCGGTTCAGCTGATTACAAGTCCAAGTCACAAGCGACTTACGAAAGCTACAAGCCAAGACTTAAGTCCACAAGCATTCTAGGTTTCCCAAGAGGGCGGCTTGTCCATTCTTTCGAATGCCACAAAAGCGAACTCTATTGAAGACATGCTTGCAACTATCCTCCCGGAACTAAGAGACTTTAAAAACTCCCAGGCTCAGGAAATTTCACAGCTGCACAGTAGGCTCACGAAAATGGAGGAGTGCCTTGGTAATCGCCCCTTGAAAGTCTCCGAAGCGGAAGCTCGGATTTCGTCCTTAGAGGACTCCCTAACGGCAATACAGGAAGATCTTCCAGTGGCCAACAGAGAGAAAACTCAACTAGTGGAAAAAATGCAGGACCTTGAAAATTATAACAGGAGGTCCAACTTACGGCTAGTAGGCATACCAGTGCGACTGGAAGATAAGGATGTAGTTAAATGGTCAGAGTCCCTCTTGAAAAAAGCCATAACTGAGCTCCAAGTCGACCTAACGATCACAAAGGCGTACAGAGTCCCGGCGCATAAACCCAAAAACTTGAAATATCCCCGCACAATTTTGCTCAATTTTTCAGACTTCAGGGTAAAAGAGAAAATTCTAAACACTGCATTTTGTAAGAAAACATTCAATGTGGAGGGGGCGAATAACTTACGGATTTTTTCTGATATGTCGGCGCCATCTGCCCATAGACGCAGGGACTTTGTTAAATTGATTGACTCTTTTAAGAGTAAGGGAGCTCAAGCCATGATAGTACAGCAATCAAAACTTAGTCTTGGCCAAAGGGAATTCTTTTATTTTCACGATCCTACACGAAGCTCAGTCTTTCCTTGAAGGTATCGGACCATAATTTGCTGCTGAATTTTCAATTACTTTAGGGCGGGCCCATGATGGAGACAGGAAGCACAGGAGGATGCCATGAAATGGCATCCAAAAAGAAGAAATATCAGAGAAGGACGGAAGTGGGTCACGGGGGTTACCGTCCACTCTAGGGGGGGTGGGGGGAAGTGGGGTGAATGGGGGGTGTCGCAGGGGGAAAAAAGAGAGTTTGTATATTGAAGAATTATCTGTTTTAATACTGACACAGCTATGGTATGGACAATGTTACATTTAAAAGGCTTTTTTTCACAAAAGGGTTATTCAATTTTGATATTTAGCACTTGTCACTTTAAAGACCAATTAATATGTTTTTGCTTTTTTCTTGTCTGCTTTGCTGCTATCATACAATTGCTCTGCTTATTTGCGTATTTGCACAAGGAGAGGTCAAGAACAATACGTTTTGCTGCTATTGTACACTTGTGCTGCTTATCTGCTTATTTGCATAAGGAGAGGTTTAGAACAACATGATGTTGCTCTTTTTAATTTTTTGTTTCTATTATACATCTGTGCTGCTTATTTGCTTTCTTGCACAACGAGAGGTATAAAACAAATAATATGCTGCAGTTCTTTTAGGATTATTTGCTGCTATCATATATGTTCGCTGCTTATTGCTCATTTGCACAGGATGAGGTTTAAAACTATCCAGAATATATTTATTTATTATTTAATATTTATTATTTATTCTTCTTGTATACGTTTTAATATTTTGAAGAATGAATAGTATGTTGAAGTCTATCGCTTTTAATGCAAATGGTCTGAACAAACGTTTGCATTTTCAGCAAAGACCAATTATTATGCTGCCGCTTTTTCTCTCCTGCTTTGTTGCTATTATAAAATTGCGTTGCTTATTTGCGTATTTGCACAAATAGAGGTTTAAAACAATATGTTTTGCTGCTATTGTACAATTGTGCTGCTCATTTGCATATTTGCACAAAGAGAGGTTTAGAACAATATAATGTTGCTCTTTTTGATTTTTTGTTTCTATTACACATCTGTGCTGCTTTTTTGCTTATTTTACACAGGGAGACTTTTAGAACAAATAATATGCTGTAGTTCTTTTATGATTATTTGCTGCTATCATATATGTACGCTGCTTATTGCTCATTTGCACAGGCTGAGGTTTCAAACTCCCGTGGATATATTTATTTATTATTTATTCTTCTTGTATACGTTTTAATATTTTGAAGAACAAATAGTATGTTGAAGTTTATTTCTTTTAATGCAAATGGTTTGAACAATGTTCGCTAAAAAATGCCATTGAGTGCTGGCTAAAAAATCTCAACCCAGATGTTATCTATTTACAAGAAACCCATCATAGAGATCAGGCTGCGTCAGATAAAATCTTTAAGAGCTGGGTTGGCCACAAGATATCCTCAACAGCTGGGCTGGTGCAGAGAGGAGAATGTATACTAATAGGAAGACATGTAGGCTTAATCCTGGAAAGGGCACTTATAGACCCCAGTGGTTGATGGGCAGTTGCACATGGTAAATTAAACAATGCAAACATAATTTTCACCACAATTTACGCACCGATTCTAGATGACCCTCTGGCAATCTTACAGTTAAAGCATGCTATAACAGGTCTTCCTGGGCCAATAATATGGGGGGGAGATTTTAATTTTCTACAAAATCCTTTATTGGACTCATCCAAAAAAGATCCCCGCCAGAACAAACCCCAAGTTGCTATGGAGATAAAGTGTCTCGCGACATTCTATGGAGGAAATTGGACAAATCGGGGATTCCACAGAACCTGCTAGGAGCCCTTATCTCCCTGCACAAGAACACCTGGGTGCGAATTAAAACTGGCCCCAAGACAGTCTCCAGAAAAATTGCCATCGGAGACGGTTTGAAGCAGGGCTGTTTCTCGCCCCGCTTTTGTTCAACCTCTATACTGCCGATCTGGGAACATATCTGAAGAAAAGCAACTTACTCCCGCCAAAGCTGGGTCCTGCAAAACCGGATCTGCATATTTTACAATATGCTGACGATATTGTCATAATGGACCAGACAAAAACGGGGCTCCAACAAGCATTAAGTAAGCTTCATACGTATAATACGGCCAACGTGCTAAAAATCAACCAAGAAAAGACCAAGGTGATGATATTCGGCCATTGTAAGAACAAGAGAAGTTTAAGGTGGCACATTGGGCCCACAACGATCAACTCAACAGCAAAATACAATTACTTAGGAGTATGGTTCTGCGAGACCTCAAGATCAACTGCTCATTTAGCTTCCATGAAAAAAAGAGCAGGTGCAATAACATACTCCCTGACTCGTTTGAATCAGTCTCTGAGCAGCCCCTCTGCAGAACCTATCTTGAAAGTGATCAAAGCCACACTACTCCCCGCCTTGAACTATGGACATCAGGCCTTTCCCGGTGCATGCTGTGTCAGCCTTGACCATGCCCAAGTTTCCATTTACAAAAAAATCTTTCATCTCCCGAAATTCATTCAGAGAACAAGACTACGTCTAGAGCTGGGACTACAAAGGCAGTCCATCTACTGCGAGGCAGATACATTGAAATATTTTATAAGGTCATCAAAAGCAGCAGATAGCACCCTAAAATTCTGCCTAAAAGAGATCTTTACCAGCCCTGGAAACCCATGGAACCGTCAAATGACAAAGGCCATTAAATCATTAGAGATTGACAGCTCCCTGCTAATCTCAGACACAATTCCATACTCAGGGGCCGATTAGGATGGCGGTTTTTCCGCATCCTCCGGGCCGGCGGAAGTGTCCGCCGGCCTGGAGGATGCGGAAAAACCGCTGCGGAGCCTCCAAAGACCCACCGCCAAATTAGGATGGCTGGTGGGTCTGGAATTCCGTCCGCCGCTTTTCCGCCGCGGTCGGCTTCCGACCGTGGCGGAAAAGCTATTACATGGCAGGCGATGTCTATGAGACACCGTCCGCCATATTAGGATGTTCGTGAATACATGCTTTTCCACGGCGGCTTTTCCGCCATGGAAAAGCATACGGACATTCACTTTGGGGGCCCGTTGCGGGCCCCCTGGGTGAATGGGGGGTGGGGGGTGCACATGGGGGGTACCTATGGTACCCCCCTGCATTTGCGTGCACAAAGCAGCAGGCACCGTGCGGTGCCGGCCGCTTTGTGCATGTAAATGTAAAACATGCTTTTTTAACATTGCGGCGGGTGCAGCTTGAAGCTGCACCCGCCGCAATGTTAAATATAGAGGATGTGACCGCCACCCTGGCGGTCACATCCTAATCAGCACGGAGGGAACGCCGCAGCCCCTGCGGACGTTCCCTCCTCCTCAAGGGTGGCGGACGGACGCAAGTCCGTCCGCCATCCTAATCGGCCCCTCAGTGTGGAAAAAAGTCATAAATAAGCAGGCGAAGCTAATTTCCCATCGGATGGACCTTCAGGCTTTAAACACACCAACTGTCTTGCTTCCCTTGAATGTCTCATACCAGCCTGGGGTACTGCAATTCTATCTACTGGAAAACCTGAACGCAGTGGCACAGAAGAACATATTGTCTATGCGCCTTCTAGGTCTGTGCTCTACGGCGTCCTACAGATGGGCTCCTTCAAAGGAGGGGGGGGCCTGCAGACTTTGCTCATATCACAAAGAATCATGGCCGCACCTACTGTGTTGTTGCCCCGCTATGGATGGCCCCAGAAGGCATTTATTAAAACCTTTATTTTTAAAATGGGGCACTAGGTCATGCTGGGAGGCGACGGCTCTGTGTTTTACCTCCACAGATATTCAAGCGCTTGCCAGGGTTGGAAAGTTTGTGACACTCTTGGCAAACTTCTTTTCACCCTTCTCGGCTCCTACGCTTCCTGCCCCCCCCCCCCAAAAAAAACTTATTACTGACTTTTTTCGTCCCCTTGTCTAGCACCTCTTGTTCTAATCTTTTCACTTTTTGGACTTCAATAGTAACTTAACACTGGTAGTTTTAAAATTGCTTTTAAATGTATAGATTTGTCAGTGTATTTCTTCAGTTTTGTTTCTTGATGTGATAATTGTGCTAATATGGATATTTCACAGCAATGGTTTTAATTAACTGTGCCAAATAAACTAAACCTTTCACTTAAACCCTATGGAGATCCAAAGCTGCAAACTAGACCTAGATGTCATTGATTATTGGCAATTCTCTAATCCCCTCAAACGAGAATATTCATGCCATTCAGCAATGTACAACTCTGCATCAAGGTTAGATTTTTTTAACATCTCATGATTTAGAGTTACATAATTATGCCCATCTACCAAATGCTTTTTCGGACCATGCGGCACTCTGTATGGAGGTAAAATTGGGGTTACACGACGCAAGGCCTTTAAGAAGATGTTTTTTTAACAAACTGAACCTCCTGGACCCACAATGGTGTACAGATATTGAAGAAAAGATTGAGCAGTTTTTTGCACAGAATAGAGGTACAGCCCCATTAAATACTACCTGGGACGCATTTAAGGCCACTTTGCGGGGGTTAATTACGTCTAAAGAAATACCAAAGCAGAAGGCAAGAAGGGAGGAGAAAATCAATCTACAAATTGAACTCACGCAGGCAACCCAAGAACACTACAGGGTTAGATCAGCGCTCTCTGGGCAACAGCTGTCGGAGGTAAAGTGTAGGATGAAAGATTTTTATTATGACTTAGGTAAGACTAATAGTAACCTCTATGCCCAAAAGATATATGAGGAGAGTGAATACACAGAGAAGCTCTTGGCCTGGCAAGCCAAAGAAAAGCAGGCCCGAAATAGGATAGACCAACTAACTGACACCATCACTAAACTACATGTTAAGACCACGGTAAACAACCTTTACAACGCAACTTTTACCACGCAGTGACTTTACAACACAACTTTTACAACACAAACCATTACAACGCATTGCGCTGGGGGGCGCTCTAGGATAGGGAATAGGTTTAATGTACTATTCAACACCTTCCCTACTATCCACGGGGACTGGAGTTGGAATAGTAAATTAAACAATTCACTATCCAGCGCCTAAAAGCACTATGCGTTGTAATGGTATGCGTTGTAAAAACCGCGTTGTAAAAGCATGCGATGTAAAAGCATGCGTTGTAATGTCATACATCCTAAGACCACTGCCTCCATTGGTGAGTTGTTTTTGAAACACTACGAGGGAGTCTATCAAGCAACCGAAGGGGCTACATCTGATTCCATTGGGGAATTTTTAGAGTCACTCGCAATACCTAAATTAGATGATGGGGGCAAGAAATGCCTCATCGAGGACTTTTCAATGTTAGAATTAGATGAGGTGATTGGCTCTTTCCCCATTGGTAAGGCTAATGGTGACGATGGTCTTCCTATTGAATTATTGAAAAAATTTGGAGGAACCCTGCGTAAAGAACTTCTGCTTTTAGTTAACTACTTACTTCAAGGAGGACCTCCACCGGACTCTTTTCATTCAGCGGTGGTGGTTAGCATTTTAAAAAAAGGAAAGGACAAGGATAATATAAATTCGTACAGACCCATAAGTCTTTTAAATACAGACTATAACATTTTTACAAAACTTTTAATAAACCGACAAAATAGTGGGGTCCCTGGTAGCCCATGATCAGTGTGGTTTTATTGCAGGCAGGCATCTTCATTCGAATACAAAAATTTTATTGGAGGCACTAGATTATTTCAAGACTAACAAGGTGAAGGCTCAAATCTGGCTTCTAAATGCGGAGAAAGCCTTCAATCTAGTGTTATGGGACTGCCTTTTTGCTATTTTGCACAGTTTCAATTTCCCGATTGTTTTTATCTCTCTTTTAAAACAACTTTATATGAATTCTAGGGCACAGATTATCATTAATAATACTAATATTGGGACATGTCAGGTCACTAGAGGCACGCGACAAGGATGCCCCCTCTCGCCAATTTTATTCGCGTTATTTATTGAACCATTGGCGATTGCAATTAGGCATACAATGACCGACACAGCCCCAGTAGTTGGAATGACAAATATAAAGTTATACGCGGATGATATTGCCCTTTTTTTAGATTCTAAACCCTCAAGTCAATTAAAAAGTGTAAAAAAAAATTCTGACTTGCAAACATTAGGGGGCTACAAGATTAATGTCAACAAAACGGAAATTATCTTAGCCAACTGCACTGTAGACACTTTAGTACCGGAATTCAGGCAGATATATAACACATGCCCAAAGAGATATCTGGGAATATTCATATCGGACAACTTGGAAGATCTGTATTCGTTGAATTTTATACCTCTGTTAAAAAAGGTTGGGTCTCTTTTAGATCACTGGAATTTATTACCTTTGTCTTTAATGGGATGGGCAGCGTTAGTACCTATGTCGATTTTACCTCTTTTTAATTTTCTTTTCAGCGCCGTACCCTGTGCAATCCAGGTCTCCTTTTTTAAAAAAGTAGATGCCTTGATTTCCTCTTTTCTCTGGGCAAAAAAATCTCCTAGGCTTGCACTTAGCACTTTACATCTCCCATCCGCACAAGGAGGGCTGTCCCTTCCAAATATTAGACAATATTATTTTGCGTCTTTTGCACACCATAGTTTTAGGTTTTTTTTGTTTTGAAAATCCACGAGGCAGACAATTTTTTTATGAAGAAGATGTTGTCAGAATCAAAAATCACTGAACCGGTTAGAATTACGAAAGATCCAAAGAAAGTTCGTTATAAGTCCCTACAGTGGATTTTTAAACAGAAAACTCAGTTTTTGAAATTCTATTGTATCCCTAAAATAGGTAATACAACTGATTTAACCAACCTCAGTTTAGGAGAAGAGGGCTGTATGGACAATAATATAATAAATCTCTGGAAGGAGAATGGCTTTGAGAAAATTGAGGACTTCCTTATGGGTAATAGGTGGCAGTCTTGGGAGGAAATTTCTAGACAGATACACTACTCCCATACAATTCTGAACTGGTCTTTTCTTATGCTTAATCCAAAACTCAAAGAGCTTGATATAGGCAATTTATTTCTTAAAGAAAATATCTCTACAGCTTTGAACAACCAAATTCAAAAGAAGATGAGTATTTGGATTAAAATACTAAAAGAAAACAAAGGGCAGGAAGCCTCCAGTAAGATCATTGAGAGGTGGAAAAAGAGGGAAGACATTGAAATTAGCCAGCAGGTATGGGATAAGATAAATAAATTTAAGAAATCCATCTTCCGCGGCGCTAATTTTAAACGTATGCAATTTTATAATAAATAGTTAATTTATAGAACCCCCTCTTTCCTCCACAGTATCTTTCCCCAAGTCGCCGACAAATGCTTTCGGTGTGAAGAAAAAGGCACCTGGAAGCATATCGTCTGGGAGTGCTCAAAAATTCAGACATTCTGGAAGGAAATAGAAAAATACCTCTCTATTGAGCTCAAAGCCATTATAACATTCGATGATTTAATTCCTGTCCTAGGCGGCTCTTCGAGCCACACTCCATATGATGAGTCCCTTTTTATAGCCTCTTTAATAGCTAAATCACTTATTTTGCAGTCCTGGAAAACAGATCTAGTGCCAACCTTTCAGGCATGGAAAATAAAATTACTACGAATCCAGGGCAGGGAAAGAAAATATGCATTGAGATCAGGGGCTCTTAAGAAATATGAGAAGTTCTGGAGTTTGTACACATTGCACTTTACAAGTCATTTTTGAACTGATGAAATCTGAACACGTTTTTGTATTTATGTGTCCTGTACTGTATTAATTCTACTACAAATGTGTCTTGTAATGTTTATTTTGTCTTTATGAACTCTCAATAAAAATATTATAAAAAAAAAAAGGAGCACATCCAAAAACAAAGTAGCACCCTTTAGTGCCATGGAGTACTATCGAATGGTAATATGTGTTTTTTTCGGCAATTCTCCTATTGGGAATATGCCTCGAGGAGGACCAGACATGTGGGTGTGCAACTTTTGGTGCAGTAATAGATTACCCAAGTTTCTGACCGGCAATTCTCTGGGACCACATTAATTACGACTTCCAGGCTGGACATAATTAAAGAACCTCTACCACAAACCTTCATGGAAAGGGGATACAGATTACCCCTTCTATGTTGCCTTCCAGGCCCGACGGACTGGAGGTCTTTATCCAGAGAGGCAACTGAAAGCTTATGGGCATACGTTGCCCTTTTCATTAAGGTATTCATGCTAACTTAAAAGAAGACCGGTTGCTGTTATGTTTTTTGCCAAAAAGAAAGAAATTCTTCTTACACTTCCTACCCTGAAATTAAAATATTCCTCAGAAGAATCCTTGCTTGCCTACTATCCCTGGCTCCCACGACATTAAAGTCCTGATGAGACCCTCATATTCCTAATAGGGTTGAAACGTCGTCGACACCAATGAAAGGGCAGCCTTTAGGTGAAGACACCAAGAATGTTCTGGTTGCTCCTTCTTTATTGTCTCAACAAGCATTAGACGTCCTTCAATATATCAATTACCTTATGAATTTACTGTATGTTTTTATAAGTTACTTCACTTACACTTTTTCTAGATGTTCGGTTATAGTCACTTCACCTGGGATTGCTTATCACTTATACCTCAAAAACTTTTAATATTGAAACAATTTGCGCTGTTGTGTATATATGTCTACATTCTTCTGCAATAACAAAAGAGTAACTAGGCATGTTCAGCTGAATTGAGTGCTCCGAAAACCTGGATCAAACTAAAGACTTGTTAAAAAATGTTCTAAAATTCATGACATATTAATTCTTTTTATATTCTGAAACTTTTTTGTTTTGATATATCTCTACTCAGAAACTTTCTGTGACAATAGAAGAATGTCTTTGAAAATGAGTTTCATGTGAGCATTTGTTGCGAGCTAAAGTCTACGGTAGTGGGCAGAAGCAAAATGTGAATGACACATCAACAGACTATGGATGAAGAGAGGTTTATGAAAGCCTCTTTTGAGTATATTATACATATCATTATAGTAAAATGAAAACATTAAATTAGTGGGCAGTGCAAGGAAGCAATTCTTTGCTTTGCTGTTTCAGAAAATGTGTTTTTAAACTTTATGTTTGTTTCCTCTCATTTTTATTTAATTTAGAACTTACTTTAAAATGCAACTGAGAACATGGTGGCTTCCAGCATGCTGCACTTTACATTTGCATTTTGTAGGTGTGATCAGAATATAGGCAAAATACCATCAGAAATGATGTGTTGTAAATATGGTTTACAAAAATGTATCGTCCCGTCCAGTGTAGACTTTCAATTAATAATCCAATGGCGCAATATTTTTGTGGTCAATTATTAGGTGGTATAAGCAGAGGAGAATGAATCACTTGTCCTGTGTGTTACCAGGGTCAGGGTTTCCAGTCACCTAAAAAACCTTCATTCACGAAATAACCGTGTGTGCGGTATATCTTGGTTCTCCACAGAATTGGTTACATGAAAAGCATCCTCATCGGGTCTTGGTTTTGCTTTCCTCCACCTGGATGAGGACCAACTGGTATTTACATTAGTGATTCGAGAGCATGAATGTAAAGGTGCAGTGTCAGTAAAATTACCTCTATCTGGTGATCTAAATTTTATTATGTCACAGATGGGGCAAGAGTTAAAAGCAAAGTGATGGTACGTTGCTAGAAGAGTTACTGTTCTATCGCACCTGTCTGTGACAGGTCGACATGTTTCAGCCCATGTGTGCCCAATCAGGTATGTGGGCTCTCTTTAGGACCACAAGGCAGCACGTCGTATTGTCGTAACGTGCAGGGGTAAGTAGTGCACTTACCCTTCTTAAGTGAACGTATTCGGACACGTACGTGTTGTAGATGCGATTGCGTCTACAACTTCATGTGAGGGAAACTTGCCTCCATCGGGAGACAGGCTCTTGGACTCTCTTGTGAGTCTAGGAAGCAGCTTGTGCTAGCGATGTCTGCTGTGCTGCGGGTCAATCGTTAGGACGTAATATTTCTGTCCGATAATGTTTTGGTTATTATAATCTGGTACCATACCTTCCTCCTGAAGTCCATTGCACCATGCCAATTTTTTCTTTGGACTGCACTCTATTGCTATCATGACATTTTGAGAAGTCGGTGATGGAGGTCTGATGTCCTATGCAGACCTTATCACTTTATTTGCAGCCATTTGCTGGGATACAGATAGGGAATCGTGCCTCGTGAGTATCCATGAGGCAGTATTGCTATGAATCCTACCAGGTGCCCATTTAGCACTACAAAAGGTTAGGACACCCAATCCACTAGATTCCAAAAAAAAGAATGGGTGGCAATAAGAGCAGCTGCTTTGCAAATTACCTTTGGTACGGCAGCCCACAGGTATTATTTTTAGCTTCCTATAAATGACCTAGATCACCTTGGAATTTAGTTTTTTAAAGTCATGAGCTGTAGATGTAGTTTTGTCCCCATATCCTTTCTCTGGCTGCATGTGGAGGTTGGGACCTGTAGTGTGTCTGCTGCGTGTAGGATGAGACCTACCCTGGACCGACAAGGACACATAGAACACAGTTGGCTGACTCTGTGTGGGCAAGAACCATGAGTGGTCTTTCGCCCATTTCTTTATCTCTTCGGGCGAGCCCGCACTGAGGAGTGCTGCAGGTGCAACATTGTTGTGGAGAGGCAGGGTGGCTCTCTACATCCCTCCTTTTCTTTAGTGTGCATCACTCGCATGGTTCTTGCGTGGAGGGACGACACACACAAAGTCCCTGAGCCGCTGGCTGGGGGCAGGATTAGGCCGGAGACCATATGTCTTGCTCCAGGAGTTGGACTCTGGCCTTACCCCATCTGGGCTGCAGGTCACAGGCTCCCTCAAGGTGTCCTGGTACGCCGGATTAATACCTGGGTAACCCCACCGGTCCCGGTGAGGCCACTGTCCTCTCCAGCCACCGCCATCGATGGTGTAGGATCCATGAGTGAGACTTCTTCCATCTCCAGATTGGCATTCCGCTCCCGACTGCGGAAAGGCCTGACCACCTTCTTGATCCCTGACACATTTTGGGTCACCAGTCGCATAGCCCTTTTGGGGGAAACTATGGTCCCTTGGATAGCGATGACCCTTCACACCTCAAGCTCATAATGGGTACGGACCTTCCACCGGGGTGTCTATCGTTCACGCCAGCATAGTCGCCCACGAACAGCGAGGATGATTGGGCTCCTTGTGTGAGACTTGCCTTCCAGTTGCTGATTTCTCTCTGTGTATGGGTGGCTGCATGGTCCAGTTCAGAGGGGCGCCAAGCCGGGTCCACCGGGAAGCTATCCCGTGGTGCGCACAGGAAAAGCAGATGGGACGGTGCATTGCGGGTGCTGCTGTATGGGGTTTGGCGATTTGCATTCAGGAACTTGTGAAGAGAGCTCTCAGCATCTTCCCCCTTTTCCACTCCAATTCTCAGCACCCGGATAAGAGTCCGCATAAAGCGTTCAACTTAACCGTTCGCCAGTGGCCATTGAGGAGTGATCTCCCGGTGTCTGATGGCCTTTCAAGCTAGGTATTCCTGGAACTCCTTGCCCTGGAACGGGGGTTGATTGTCAGATAAGGAAGGCCCAGTAGTCCAAATGTCTTGTCAAGAACAGCTTGGACATGAGGAAATGCTGAGGAAGAAATCACCTCGACGACAGGGAATTCGAGTGTGAGTCCATCAAAACTACAGTACTATGGACATCTGGAAAACTCCCAAAGTTGATTCTCATTTGGACCATGGTTCGGTGCAGGGCTCCTCCGTGATGACCGGTGAGGGAGCTGGATCACTTTTGGTGATCGTGCAGGAGTGGCTGTTCTGAATCACTTCTACTAGGGCATCCATGCTCGGTAACCACACTTTGATGAGGAGGTGTGCTTTGGTCCTGGCCATCCCTTGGTGTCCGACATGTGCAAGGTCTATGAAATGATTCTGCAACTTGCTCGTCATTACGATGGCATAGCCGTGTAGTACGATTCTGTGTTCCCCTTCACTCAGTCTGCTGCAGACTCTCCACAGCTGCTGCCTTGCATGGTTATCCTCCGTGTTCAGGGAGGTTGCCCCGTCTAGGAAGTGTTGCCAAACTCTCGACAGCAGTGTTTCCGCTGCAATTTCCTCCTGCTTCAGGGCCTTGGGGCATGCCTCCTGTGATATCATCCTTATGAACTCTTCTGTTCGCTTTTCATCCTCATGAGGCTGTTGTGAGTCGGTTGTGATGGGATGGCGCGTTAGATAGTCAGCTGGATTGCTGGCACTGGGTCAAAACATGACCTTGAAGCGATAATCTTGAAGTTGCATGGCCCATATTTCTATCCTAGGAGGGTCCAGCCTGGACGTTCCGGAAAACAGGGGAATCAGAGGCTTGTGGTCGGTCACCAGCCAGAAGTCGTGTCTGAACAGTTACAAGAGGAAGTGCTGGCATGGTCACTTGATGGTGAGAGCTTCCCTCTCAATTTGGGCATGCTCATCTCGGTGTTTGAGAGTGCTCTGCTGGCATATGCGACGAGGGGCGTCCACTCCTTTTCTTCGCTTTCTTGGAGGAGAACTGCTCCCAGGCCAACCGGGCTTGCATCAACCACCAGCTCAGTGCGACTCCCTTGGTGGAAATATGCCATAACTCTTATGTCCATCAACGCCTGCTTGATGGTGTGAAAAGCTGCATTTGTTTTCGGGGTCCAGTCCCAGGATGCACCACAGCGTATATGAGCTTGCAGCAGCTCTCACAGGAATGCCAGGTTTAGTATGAAGCGGCCGCTGTACGTGGCCATCGCCAGGAAGCTGCGGACTTTGGTCTGAGTGGTGGGGTGGTGGGTACTTGGGCCACCTGAATGGCGAATTGCTTTCTTCGGGTCCACCTAGAGTTCTTCACGTGAGAAGATGTGTCCAAAGAAATCCACGGATTCCTGATAGAACAAGCACTTTACATTCTTGAGCATGAGGTCACTGACTTCCTGCCATTGGAGTGTGTCCCTCAGGTGCATGTGGTGTTCCTCTAGAGTGTTTGATAATACCAGAATGTCATTGCTGAGGTTTATGACTCCCTCTAGACTTGACAGTGTCTCCCAGATGGCATTTTGGAAGACTTCTGCGGCCGACGACACCCCAAATCTTAGCCGCTTCTACCACCTCCAACCCACGTGGGTGGAGAACATGGTGATATATCTGCTCTCAGTCGCGAGCTCCAGCTGATGGTATCCAGTGTTTAGGTTGAACTTGGAAAACCACTTTGCCCCATTGAGATCAGCCATGGTGTCATCCATGGTGGGTGTCAGATGTCGTTCTCACTTCGCGACCCAGTGGGGAAGGCACATTTCGACGCATAGCTGGATGGCCGCCAGCTGCTTGGGCTTTGGGACGATGACTAGAGGAGATACCCATGGGGTTGGGCCTGTGACTCTTTCAATGACACCCACTTTCCCAAGTTTCTTCAACTCTTCCTTCACCTGTGGCTGTAGGTGAAAGGGCACCTTTCTGTGCCTCAGCACTGTCGGTCTGATCGAGGGATTTATATGTAGTTTGAACTACTTCCCTTTTAGCTTCCAAGGCCCATGAACAGCTGTGGAATCTCACGCAGAATGGTTTTGCCATGAGAGTCATGAACGTGATTGGCGACGAAAACCAGCCCCTGGTCCTCCGCCATATGGCAGCTGAAGAGAGTGCCTTTCTTCCCATCTGTCATGTGGAACCTTGCCATCTAGCATGATTATTGAGGGCTACCTCTACCTCTATTACTTCTCTCAGAGGAAGCAGGTGGATTCCACCATAGGTGTAGATCCTTGTGTGGGTGGGAGAGAGAGAGGGGTGCGGTGTGAGGTGTTCATATTGTTCTGAGTCCATGACATTCACTGAGGCCCCAGTGTCAATGAGTGCTTGCACTGTAGATCCTGCCACTCAGAGTGTGCACATGGCGGCAGCCATCGTCGCGGGTCTGCGCGACCGCCAAAGGATACTATGAACATTTCTCCATCCTCTGCCTCCATGTCACAGCCATGCCCTGGGGGTGTGGTGTGTTCTTGGTTGAGGTGATCATCAATTGACAACTGCCTGAGGTTGGATGGGGGCCCGAGTGGTCTGTTGAAAACCACCCGGGATCACTCGCTCTGGCATACTTTGGCAAAATGGTTCTGTTTCCCACATCGGAGGCAGACCTTCCCTTTTGCATAGCAGAGACTTGTTGGGGGATGTTCGGCTCCACAGTTTCCACAGGACCCACCCATCTGCCTCTTCGGGGAATACAGGCAGGGTTCTGACAATTCTGAATGGCCTCCACTCTCCCCTCTTTGACCTGGACGTGTTGGGGGGTGCTGGGTGCGGCTGCGCCCCTGTTAAGGGCTGCCTCCATTTCATCCACTCGAGAGTTTGACAACTCGTGGGAACTTGCCAGTATCAGGATGTTGTCAAGGGACATTCCAGGTTGTGGCAGGATTAGCCTCTGTAGCAGCACCGACCTGCACTCTTGGATCATCTGGGCCCATATTTCTTCCCTCTGGTCTTGAAATGTCCATGCACTAGTGAGCCTCCTCAGTCGGGCGACTGACTCAGTTTCGGACTGTTTGGCCTGCCTCAGCTTGAACCGCTTGAAGTCCGGATTGCTTTGGGGTTCGAAATGCCAGTTCAGGGTCACTACTGTGGCATCAAAATCATCCTCATCTCCTGTGACTGGGAGGGCCTCAAAGAGGTCATATTTAAAGCTCTCCCTCACTGTAGTGCATGAGCAGCAATCTCTTGACAGCTCCGTCTGTCTCTTTTGTGCCCCTGAAATAGTGGTTGAGGTGCCCTATCCAGGATTTCCAGCGGGGAGCTTCTGCCGCTGGGTTGGCAGGCTTCTTGAAAGGTGGGAGTGGGGTCACCGTGGTGTGGCTGTGATGTTGGGGTAGTTCCGCTGTGCCTGCTGGAGGGCCAGCTGTGCCCACTTAGGGTGGTGTGCTCATTGAGGCTTCCTGTCTGCTAAGCGTTACTCTTCTTCTCCTTTATCCTGTTTGTCTGAACTCTTGGCTTTGTGTCCCCTTCCCAGTCTGCTTCTTATTGTTTTTTGCTACTCTTGTTCAAGCTCCCTTTTCTTGATCTGTCTGGGCAGTGACTCCTTTCCTGTTCTCATATTGCCCTCTCTTTCTCTTTTTTCGCTGCTGTTTTTTTTCACTGTACGGATGTGTGCTGCTTCTTTTTCTTTTTTCGGAGAAGCTGTCCTGGGCCCTGAGAGGCATGTCCCCCACGTGACAGGGGATGGATGGGGCCTACCTGATGCCTGCGAGTCATCGCTATATGGTCTGGTGCTTGCAAGTCTGCTGGGGGGGCCTGACTGTCCGTTGCAGGGCCACTGGAGCAAGAGCGGGAGCAGCGCTCCATCCTAGAGAATTGGATGGGGCCGAGGGTGCACAGGCCGGCAGCGTGTGGTGATAGTGGAGGGCTGCTGGGGACACACCCACCTGGCAGATAGCCACAGCATCACCAGGACCTCCGGCAGTCACCACAGTGGCTGGAACAGGCAGCGGGCTCTTTGGAGGCCCTGATGCTTGGCACCGACTCGGGTAGGCTGAGGGCGTCCTTCGCCAGACGTCCTCCAGGCAACGCTGCGGGCCAGCAAGGAGTCAGATGGGATGACGAGGTGAGCATGCGAGGCGCGGGGTCAGCACCGGCCTTGTTGCCAGTGTACTGTGTCTGCTGCGTGTAGGATGAGCCCTACCCAGTACCAACAGGAACACACACAACACAGTTGGCTGGCTCTGTGTGGGCAAAGACCACGAGGGGTCTTTTGCCCGTTTATTTATCTCTTTGGGCGAGCCGTGCTACAGGTGCAACATTGTTGTGGAGCTGCGGGGCAGCTCTCTACAGGAACTTCTATTTTGTGAGCACTAAGTCGAGGATGAGGTACCAGGAGGTAATTGTCAAATTACTACCCAGTAATTTTGTATTATTTCGAGCTCTAATCTTTCACGTCACAGTTATGGAATTCTACTCTTTCTGCTCCTAATTGCGTCAAGAGTAGGGCGGTTTGTGTACTTACTAGTTGAGGGCTTATTATAAGGCTCTCTATTTGTGCGCATAGGTGTAAGAGAATAGGTAAATCCTGTATGCTGGATGATGTAACCCTGTATTGTATGGACGGTAATGATGATTCCTATGAACCCAGGTTACCGGTAAGTAATTGCAGCATCTGTAGCAATTAGTTATATTGATATTACCTTTAGAATCTATGTTGAGGATCATAAAAATTTAATTTCTGAGAGCTGCAAGGGTTTCAAATCTGCATCTAGCTAGAGGTTCTTTAATGGGGCTCTTCCATTTGTTAAGATGTCGAAGTTCAGTGGGCCTTAAATGTGCCAGTATTTGAGCAGTTGGCAAATCCTTTCATTATTTTGCTTCCCTAACCGTTTGAAACATCTGAACATTGACAGACACTGTACTGATATCCAGGTATCCACTATCCTTATCTGTCATAAACAAATTACTTAAAATGGCTGCTTTTTTTTGCAAAAAAAGTGATATCAAATCAAATAGTTTTGAAGTGATCCCTTGTCTACCAGATCTGAAGCGATCTAGCATACTGTCCTCAACACCTCTGAAATTTCTCCAGCATATTTAATTCTATGTCAGGGAAGTAATTTCCTCAAAATCATAGTGCTATTGAAAGGGAATGGAATGATGGGTAATGGAATGGCATTGTGATGTCACTTAGAAGTATGCCGTAGTAGAAGTTCTATGGAGGCAGGTTGAGAAGGTTGGGTTTTAAAAGAATACAAGTTAGTTCACCTAGACTATAGATGAGGTGAGAGGCTAATGTACTAACTCTAATAAAGATATATATATTTAATTAATCCACACTGTCGCCAGAGGATCTTTTCACAATGGCAACGAGGAGAAGAGGAAACATGCGTGAAAATTGAAGATTTCCTGCTCTGAAGATTTCCTGCTCCGACTTTGTTGTATTGCCCTGATGAGCCTATCGTGAGGGAACTTGAATAGATATCACTGCAGGCGGTTACTGAGTGAGTAGTTGGCCGTCTTTAATGCTACAGCGAGGCTGGAAAAAAAAAAAAAATAGAAAACTATTGTTTACTGAACAATAGTTAATTTAATTCAAGCGCGAGCTGAAATCATCGTAAATATGCGCGAGCGCTGCTCTGTAAACAAACAATTCCTTCTTGATGGCGTGTGCAGAAGCGGAGAAGCGCTACATCAAAAGGAAACAACATACAGCGCAGGATTTCTCTTTAGCAGCAGGCGCAGAAGCGCAAGCGCTGCTTCAAAACAAAACAAAACAGTGTGCATGCGTTTACCTCATGCATGCTCGTGACGGAACCGCTCCATCACGAGCCTCGGGTGGGCTGTGCTGGTGACGGAGCGGTTCCGTCACGGCCCCGCCGCCGCGCCTGCGCGGCGCGTTCTATTAAGCGGGCGGGGCCATGACGGAACCGCTCCGTCACAAGCTCAGCTCACCCGAGGCTCATGACAGAGCGGTTCCGTCACAAGCATGCGAGCGCCGCGCGGCCCTCCCCCCCCCCTAGCGCTGCGGCGGAATTGCCACCGCAGCGAAGGAGTTAAGGAAAAGAAATTAACGAGCAGTGTGCACATTCAAAAGAAAATCTGAAAAGGCTATTTTATAGTATTTAATGCCTGCACATACATTATTGAAAGGAAATAAATAACCACAGCTAAACAAAGAGATAAATTGGAAGTTACAGCGTGAATTCCACTTATAACAGAACATACAATAAAACTAGAAGCCTCATTTATAAAAAAAAAAAAATTTAAAAAGGAGAGACATTTACATTTAAAGTGAATAATACCAAACATAATTTAGTACACTAAGTAAAATATGCCTGCAGAAGGCACAAGCAATGAGGTTGTAGTGAATATGAATTTAGACATGTACAAGGAAGAAGATGCTACTGGAAACATTTCAAGCACAATTTTTAGAAGACCATTACCCTTTAACTTATCTGAACAAGAAAATATTGCGCAAAGATGGGAAAAATGGACACGAAGATTTGAGCATTTTTTTAAATAAACATGTAAGAAACATTTTGATGAGCAGGCAAAAGACCTACTACTCAATTTTGTAGGAGATGATGTTGAAGATTTAATAGTTACATTCCCAGAACATGAACTCAATACTTAGAGGGCTTATGAAATGTCTGAATGCAAAATTTGACCCTCAAAGAAATTTAGATTTTGAAAGATATAATTTTAATATTGCATGTCAAGGAGAAAATGAAACAATGGATAACTAAGCTACTAGGCTAAAAAAATTAGTCACATTTTGTGAATTTGATAAATTTAACAATGAAGAAGCCATACGGCTAAGAGTAATACAAGGGTGTAACTCAATAAAATTTAGAAAACAACTCTTAGAAAAGACATATGACCTGTGAGAAATACTATGCATGGCAAAAACAGAAATGCAAGCTCAAAAACATGCTACAAATATGGAAGAAGGAAGAATGAAAGCAATTGATCAAATACAGAAGAGAAAATTGAAACACAATTTAAACGAAAAAGATTATGCTATACATGTGGATTTCAATTCCCACATAAAAAAACATGTCCAGCGAAAGGACAACAATGTAAAGAATGTAGAAGATACAATCGTTTTGCGAGTGTATGCAAATTTAAGAAAGTAAATAAAGAATTTGGAATGAGAATAGAAAATTGGAAATAAACTAACTCAAATACAAAATACTTGGAAACATAAAATATGGAAGACATATAAATTGAAGGAGAATCTGGTGAAGAGTTAGAGCAATCAGAAAAACTTTACATGATGCAAGAAAATAGTGATTGTGAGCAACTCAATATGATTAAATCTGTGGATTTAATGGTTGGGTCAGAAAAAGTTCCATTTGTCTTATAAAGTGGAGCAACATGTAATATAATGTGTATAACTGAATATATGAAAATGAAACAACAACCCAATTTGAATCCATCAAATGTTAGTGTTTTCCACTTGGGCGCCAAACGTCCAGTTCTATATTTAGGAAAATTTGAAGAAATTCTACAATTTGGAAACATAACAAGTAAAGAAGATGTACATGCATTAAAAGGTGAAGTTCCAGGTCCTTGTTTACTAACCAATGTAACTGCACAACTCTTGGGTTTATTGGCAATGAATTGCAATATGTCGACAGATCACTCAATTCTAAAGAAATAACCTAAGCTATTTGAAGGACTAGGTAGATTTAAAGGAAAAAAGGAAAAAAAATGCTTGACACATAAATGAGGCAATAAAGCCAGTGGTACAAACACACAGAAGGGTGCCAATTCATATGCAAGAAAAAGTTGAAAAAGAAATTAAATCACTGCTTGAACAAGATATATTTGAAGAAGCAACAGGCCCATCACCTTGGGTAAGTCCCATCATTATTGTTCCAAAAAAGACACTGATGGCATCAGAATATGTGTGATTATGAGGATTCCTAATACAGCTATTGAGAGAGAACGGTATTCCGGCCCTCATTTAAATGACATGATAAGCACTATAAATGGAGCAACAGTATTCTCAAAACTTGATTTATGTAAAGAGTATCACCAATTAGAAATGGATAGTCAATCCAGATATACAACAACATTTTCAACACACTTAGGGTTATTCAGATACAAACGATTAAATGTTGGAATATGTTTTGCGGCAGAATTCTTCCAGGAGATTATAAAAAATGTGATAAGGCCAGTACAAAACTGTATGAATTACAGCGATGATATTTTAGTTTTGGGAAAAACGCAGGAAGAACATGATCAAGCATTGGATAAAATGTGTCAACAACTTCAAGAAGCTGGTTTAACCTTGAATAAAAAGAAATGTGAAATGAATAAAGAAGAATTAACGTTTTTCGGACACATATTCTCAGAGAAAGGAATGATGCCAGATCCTATTAAAATAACAGCTTAAAATGTAATGCAGAGACCGAAAGATATAACAGAACTAGTTCTTGGAATGGCAAGCTATTGTGCACAATATGTAAAACATTTTGCAACTGTAAGTTCACCACTGAGAGAATTAACAAAGAAAGGAAAAAAAAATCTAGGGAATAATGATTGTGAACAAGCATTTGAAGAAATAGAGTTGGAAATAACAAAGGCAGCAAATTTAAAATATTTTGACCCACACCTATGTACAGAACTAATAGTGGACGCACATCATGTGGGTCTTGGTGCAATTTTAGTACAGCATAAACCTGGAAGAGAAACACCAAGATATGTGGTTTCCAATGCTAGCAAAAGCTTATCTGAAGTGGAAAAGAAATAATCTCAGCCTGAGAAAGAAAGTGTATTAGTTGTTTTGGCATGCAAACATTTTCATTATTTTATCTATTGAAAATCGTTTGTAATTGTCACTGATTATCAAGCTCTAACTTCCATTTTTGGAAATCCAAAAACAAAAATGCCACCAAGAATTGAAAGATGGGGAATGAGGTTCATGGATTATGATTTTAGAATTATTCATAAACCAGGAAAAGAATATAATCGAGCAGATTATTAATCTAGACATCTGTCCAAGACAAATAATGAGCAACAACTAGAGGTGGAAGAATAAATACATTTATTCGGTAGATCAGCAGTTTCAAGAATTGTTAAAGAAAATTAATTAATTGAAGAAACACACAAAGACAATACACTACAAACAGTAAACGAAATTGTACATGAAAACAAATGGAGATTAATAACTGATGAAAGTCAATTTCAGCCAAATGTCAGGAAAAATGATGTATTAGCATTCGAAAATATAAGTGCAGAATTGTCTGTAACTTCCTCAGGAATATTACTTAGAGGAAACAAAATAGTAATACCACTTAGGGGCCGATTCCAGTCGGAAGGGCTCCGAACCATGTTCCGACGGAATCGGTCAGTGCCGGCCAGAATCCTTTACGACCGAGCCATTCCAATGGGCTCGGTCGGAATGGAATCCGACTCGGATTTCTGGATGGCCTACGATTGGCTCGGAGAGCCCGTCTGCCATCCGGGAATCCTTCAGTACTCCCCCGGTCGCCTCTTTACAACCGAGGGAGTATGATGGAAGTTTTTCACTGCCTTTTTGTGCCGGTGTGTCTGGCACAAAAAGGCAGTCGGAAACTGTCTCTGGGGGCCCCCAGCAGGGCCCCCATGGGTGCAAGGCTGCCGAATGGTGGCCTGGGGGCACCTATGGTGCCCGTCTGTGGATCCCTGCACCCGGTGGCAGGCACCTTGCATGCATTCTGCTCGGGATGCATGCCTGCATTGTGAAGTATACGAGTGCGACCGAACCCTGTTCGGTTGCATCGTATTAGCAGGGCCGTAACCGACGACAGCTGGACGGTCGGTTACGGCTCCTGACCGATATCGGACGGACCTGAGTCCGTCCGACATCGGAATAGGCCCCTAAATCTTCAACGTTGTGTAATTGATTTAGCTCATGAAAGCCATGGAGGTATTTCAGCAACAAAAACAATTCTAAGAGAAAAATTGTGGTTCCCAAGATTAGACAAACAAGTAGAAGTTGTTCAACCATGTTATGAATGTCAATGCACTGTAAAAGAAAAACTAATTAAAGATTTACATATGTCTGAATTGCCTGATGCTGTATGGTCCAATTGACCATTAGATTCTGGAAATATTTACTAGCAATAATAGATAAATATTCTCGTTTTCCTATTGTAAAGTCAATTTTGTCCACATCTACATAAACGGTACTCTCAGTACTAGATGAGATATTCTCGACTTGGGGAATTCCTAATGTATTAAAAACAGATAATGGACTACCATTTAATGGAGATGAATTTCAAAATTTCATGAATTGTTTAGGAATAATACACAGAAAAAATAACTCCAATGTGGCCCAGTGCTAATGGACTGATAGAAGGACTGATGGCAACAATTAAAAAAGCTGTAGAAAGAGGAAAACCTTCTCAAATTTCAATAAACCAAGCATTTTGTCAAGTCTTAAGAGACTATAGAAACACTCCACATGTATCAACTGGAAAATGACCTTCAAATCTAATGTTTGGACAGCCAAGACGAACTTGTTTGCCGCAGCTGCCATTAGTCCCTCCAAAAGTACATAAAGAAGTAGTAGTAAAAGATAAGAGGCAAAAGAATAAATTAAATATTATGCTAAAAAAGGAAGAAAATATAAAAATCAAGACTATCAAGTTGGTGATCTTGTATTAGTTCGGCAACAACGCTGGACTGTTCCCATGAGGCACAGGATCAGACAGATTTGCATATAGCCATTTCTGAACGGGGGTGGCAGAGTGGGCTAAAGAACGGTGATGGATTAAACCCAGATCTTTTGACTGGGTGTGAGTGTTTGATTGATTCAGATGCTCCGTCCATCACCACCCCCTTTTGTACCACTTTTGGCCGCCTTAAGTGTGGCAGGGTATGCTCACACGTGAGTCCCTTGCTCACTTTGCCACTGGATTCAAGCAAGCTGGGCTGAAGACGGCTGGAATGCCAGAAACCGGTCCTCGGAAGCTTGTTTCCGGTCCAGGGAAGACATGGCTTGGCAGTTCGGGCTGGACTGTTCCCATGAGGCACAGGATCAGACTGATTTGCATATAGCCATGTCTGAACTGGGGTGGCAGAGTGGGCTAAAGAACGGTGATGGATTAAACCCAGATCTTTTGACTGGGTGTGAGTGTTTGATTGATTCAGATGCTCCGTCCATCACCACCCCCTTTTGTACCACTTTGAATACCCATAACATCAGTGGAAGTGACATCATGTAGCCCTTGAAAAAGAGGTCCAGGGCATTTTATATACTTACAAATAGCTATGGATAAGAACTACAATAAACAGCTTCTAAAACTAGAAGAAATGTAGGAGTAATAACCCTTTTATCCGGACTCCACTACCTGATGACAGTAATTCTGGGGTTCAGAGTGAGTTCCCTCCTTTCACACTACAGCGCCCCTAGGCATATCTACCATATTTATTTAACTCGAAATTTCACCCCCATTCTCCAATAATCCGGAGGAATTTCGTGTTAAATGTATACTCTTCATACAGTGCAATAGCATGAAAACAGAAAACAGCTATGCCCTGTGCAAGCGCACCAGCTCATGATATAGTGCCATTCTTTAAAAAATATAGCTTTAATGGCTGTCTCAGGTGTCCACATATGCTTATTGGACTCTAACCCTTCACAACGCGTTCAGGTGATGGCTCCCCGAGAAGCATATCACAGCCCCATCGTTTCCACCGGCAGATCAGTCGTGTAATCCTGATGATAAATCTTTATAGACATCAACACAGGCACTCGGGTCAACAGCCCTGCATGTGCAGGCCCTTCTGCCTGTTTCCAAAGAAGCAGATCATTTAAAAAAATCACGACAGCTCTTGCTACATAACCCAGTCAGCGCATAGTCATGCAGCATACAACCCCTTGCACAGCTTCAGAGCAGGTGTGTATCTAGCGCCTCATCAGACCAGAGCATGAAAGCGCTATATTTAGTGAAGGCGAGGGGTCTGATCTGGGCTAAGGGCGTGCAGTGAGCGCAACAGGTGCAGCAGAGGCGAAGACAGAACGTGGTGCTCAGTCTGAAGATGTGCCCTCCTTCCCACACACATATGAGGAGAGGTATTCACACAGGAGAACTTGAGAAGGCAGGAGTGGAAAAGGACCACATTCCGACAAATTCACAACCAACCCTCTTTGAACAACAAAGCAGATGAACAGCTGTCTGTGCACACACGTGACCCCCAATGTGCACGCACGTGACCCCCAGCCACAGCAGATGTCAGAGATCTGCTCGAAAGTAAGTCAACAACTGAAGCTGTCATCAGCATTACGGGATGTCATTAAAAAGCAACGTTGCAATGCCACATGACCGCCAGGCACGGTGTGTGACCGAGACATCTGCAGCGCAGCCCAGCAAAGCATGCAATAAACACGCTGCAAGACCTAGCAAAGAAATCCTGGCAAACTGGGCACGGTGTGATCCGCCCAAGCAACAGTAACGGTTGTCAATTCATTTAAAATTACAATAAGAAAGTTTATTTTATTGTGTAAATGTATCTGTAAATATGGCAAAGCAAATACTGAAAAGTGGTGAAATGTATCCTGCTAAGAACCGGACTCCAGCAGATTCAAAAAAGGTTTATTTCTTCCAATACATGCACCATCAACAGTGTCAGCCAGCTAGGTCTGCACACAGTCTTCAGAGCCACCCACACTGAATAGCTACCAGGAGACCATGAACATTCCTGGCAAGCACCACTTACAATTCTTAAAGAAACAGACTAAAGACATGCACAATGCAATAACTTCAAAGATATGCAATTACAGCACACACCCTTAACCAGTATTAATAAAATCGAGGTTAAATACAAAATAAAAATAAGTGACAATCAAAAGAAATAACATAACAGAAATAACAACAAAAGGGGAGTCATCTCAGAATATAATCTTTAAACCAACTAGGGGTTCTCCTCGATCTCGTAAAATGTGGTTTGGTCAAAACACCTGCTGCAACTCCTACCTTGTAAGAACCTCCTGATGAAATTCTCTTCAACCTCACATCATCGTTTCCACCATGAGATCTAGTCCCTCCCTCCACAAACTTCACCAATCTGGACATGCTCCAAGTACCACAATGAAGTCATTTAAATTTCATCACCCATGAAAGATCAACAACTCTTGGTTCCCCTCTATCTTCTTTCCTTTTTACTCACCACAATGCTGACATATTTTACCACTGCCAAACAAAATGCCTCAATTCAGAACCAGTATTTTATTAGACTCAAATACTCTTTTACTCATGATAACAGATGCCACACAGCACAGCCTATTACCACACTTTCCGGAACAAAGTATCCTAAACATGAGGGTGAATCTGCACCAGCTATCTCTTAAAAATGATCACATCAAAGCGTCCCTGCTGAACTGTAAATTTGTAGTCTCCCCACCTGCCTTCAAGTTTGAGGTCCTTCTGTTTTACTCCCTAATCTCATAGTGCAAGTAGTGTGCAAAATGACAAGCTTGGGAATTAAAGAATAGGGCACAGACGAAGCAGATAATGTGTCAGGATGCACAGAGACATACACAGTCTGAGTGCATTTTTAGGTTTTGCCTGCACAGCACTTGCACTGTGCTTGTGAAATCTCTTGTATTTAATACCTTTTGTGCTCATGACGAGCTCAGCTCATCTTGAGTCACAGTGGAGCTGTGCTCATGACGACGAGTTCAGCTCGTCACAGTGGAGCTGTGTTCATGCCGGCTGCGGCCGGCCCATGCGCCGTTAATTCCCCGTCTGTATGGGAGAATTAATCAGTGGGCGAGTCTGTGACGACCTCAGCTCGTCATGAGCACGGCTCCACTGTGACTCATGACGAGCTGAGCTCGACATGAGCACAGCGACTTCACAGACCCCCCTCCCCCGCACTGCAGGGGAATTACCCCCTCAGCGAAGGGGCTTATTTATCTTAAAAAGGTTCTCTTATCAGTTCCCATTCCAAATTGCTGTGTTTGTTCGCTTTTGTGTGGAATTTTTTTTGTTAGCTTCCCCTGTCTGCACGCATTTTTATGATACTTCTGCTAAAACCGTTCACACTGTTTAAGCCTCATTCACTGTCAAGATAAGATCCTGTACTGTGGAAAAGAAAGTCAGCTTCCAACAGTATTCTGGAATGTTTGCTTTTTTTTATTAGTTGTTTAAAGCAGATGCTCTCTAGCCTTAGAACGTTAGTGGCATGTCTTATTCATGCCTCAGTACCTTTCTTTGCACATTGTAGGCATTATTGGATTGATATTTTCAACTTAATCTATTTGGTTGTTATGATCAAATTCTAAATTCTGTACTACACATTGCACCTTCAATATGAAGATAATATACAAGAGCTATGCTATTTTTTTTACTACTAAACAGGCAGTCACAAGTGCAGTTACTTTGCTTTTAACAGGATCATGATTTGAAAGGTGCAGCAGGTGCGGTAGCTCCAGGCCCAAAAGTTGTCAGAACTCCTCTAAACACATAAAATTGCTATATTTTACTAGTAAACAGGCAGTCACAATTGCAGTTACCTTGCACATAACAGAGATTTGATTTGAATAGTGCAGCAGGTGCAGTGGCACCTGGGCCAAAAGCTCTAGGGAACCCACTGAACCCAGATTATTGCTCACATGCAAAACAGGCAGTCACAAGTGCAGTAACCTTGCAGACAACAGGGTCATGATTTCAATTGTGTATCAGATAGTGACAACAGGACCAAAAGCTCCAGGAACTCCTCTAATCACCTACAAGTGCTATTTTTTACTACTTAAAATGTCCAGTGCAGTTACCTTGCAGACAACAGTGTCATGATTTGAATGGTGCAGTGGAGCTGAGCCCAAAAGTTGTCAGAACTCCTCTAAACACCTAATATTGCTATATCTTACTATTATACAAGCTGTCACAATTGCAGTTACGTTGCTGTTAAAAGGAGCTTGATTTAAATGGTGCAGCAGGTGCAGTGGAACTGAGCCCAAAAGTTGTCAGAACTTCTCTAAACACCTAATATTGCTATATTAAATGACTAAACATACAGTCACACGTGTAGTTATATAGCAAGTGCTTGGGTCATGATTTCAATAGTGCATAAGGTGCAGTGGCACCAAGGCCAAAAGTTGCCATTACTCCTCTAAGCACCAAATATTGCTATATTTTACTACTAAACAGGCAGTCACAAATGCAGTTATCTTGCAGGCACTGGGGGCATGATTTGAATGGTGCAGCAGGTGCAGTGGCACTGGGCCCAAAAGTTGTCAGAACTCCTCTAAACATATAATGTTGCTAGTACAAAATGAATTCTATTTTATCCCTCTCTTAATTCATTTTTCAAAATGTTGCACTATACTAGTAACAGCAAAATATATTGCCTTTTGTACATAAAAAAGTCATAACACTTTAACAGACGTTCTGGAACTTATATTGTACAACTACTCAGCGAGCTACAACTTACAACAAAAAAACAGCTTATTATTAATCACATAGGCAGAAACCTAATGCATTTACCAGTTCTTGTTTTCATTCCTGCGTTGCATGTCTGTCTGCATTCCTGTGCTGGTGTTAGCACATTAAAGCCGGTCCTATTTGCTATGCTACTACTTCTGCTAGGATCATTTGCTTTTGTTTTAGCTACCTCTTTTCAGTGAACTTAAAGCTTTGGAGTTTGAAGGGAGAACACTACTGTGAAACACCCCCAAATACTTGCCACGTCCGCATTTGGTTAACTGATTTGGAGTTCTCAAAACGGAGCCTGATCACCAACTGCAAACAAGTGGTTGTACACATGTGGACCTACCATTTTAGAATTCTGACCTTTGACCAGATACGGCTTTGTGTATATTGATTTAATTGCCATATCAACACATCACCATTAGAGCAAATACACACACTCCTACAAATTGCAGTTACACGAACCAGCTAACCATGCATATTAAATGGCCATTTTCAAGCACTTACAATTCCTGTGTACTTTAGAAAGGTGAATGTTAATACAAACACACACTGTGTATATATTCCTTCTGATGGGCGACCCTTCTTCCGTATACCCATGCATGAACCCATTCTAGGGGGAAATATGAGTTTATAAACGGCGAGAGTCTGAAGTCAAAGGACCGGTAGTTTTAATACAGATGGGGTGGGTGGGGGCGTTACTAGGACTGCACTCCAACCCAAAAATAAAACAATTGATCGCATATGTTGAAACACAATCGACAACCTAGGACCTTAAGCAGCACAAGAACCTGACAGGTTTCCCAGTGGCAGAGGGTCTGGATTTCGCAAACAGCCCAATCACTTAGGTCACAAAGAAATTATAGGCTCAGGCTTCCCACAGTCGATCGCTCACCCAGGGTACACAGCTGTACAGTACGTCGCTTTAGATCGCAGAGTTGTCCCTCAGGGTGAACCCGTCACATAACCACTCAGTCTTAAACAGCGAAGCTGTGCTTCAGGAGACGCAAACCTTAGAGACTCTGGCTTCACACAGCAGAACATAGAATGTACTGGCTCTGGCTTCAGAGAGCAAATCTATCTTTCAGGTTACACATATCTTATGGGCATTTTCTTTAATAAGCTGATTGAATGTAACATAATTCAACAAAGTGGGTTGTCCAAGTTAACTGAGTGTCAGCACAGAGTTAGGACTTACTCCTTTGATGCGTATCCCTGTGACACCCCTGTCCTCCACCTTCTATGCCCATTCTCTGAAAGACCATAGAGTTTCTGTGCTAACGGTTGTTCTCTTTTGTAATATCGATGTCTTGCTTTACTTTCAGTTATTTAGCAAAACAAGCTTTGTATAGTCACTTAACAAAGTCGTAGGGCAAGTTCTCTCATCTTCCCATCTCTTTTCTTGTTCTCCCTCTCACCCGGTCTTTGACTCTCATGGACTGTCTATTTCTTTCTGTCTTCCACCATTTTTGTGGTCTCTGTCGCGCCAAACCCATTACAATAGAAAGGACACGTCTTTGTAAATAAACCCCACCACTTGTACACGCCTGCATTACCTACCTGTCGCCCAACTTCTGCAAGCATTCATTCACCCATCTCCCTATCGCCCTAACTGCCTGCCAACTACCTGCACAGACATGCCTCTACCGCACTATCAAGCCTGTTTACAAAAAGGCACCTCCATGCACATAATGGAATATGTATATATGTAAACCTTATTGTTCACTTAATAAAAAGTGTTACAATAGACGGTAAGAGCATACATGAATACAAATTTAAAACAAGCATTAGAAATGCAATAGGTCTCGCATTTTTTTTGAGTTAGAGCTATTGGCATAGCTCAACAGCTACCGGACAGAAATTGCCACTTTGCAGGTGCGAACAGAGCATTGCTCCGTGTAAGGGCCTGAAAGCCTAAAACGATGTTGAAAGCCTACAAAACAAAACAGCAGATCGGGATGACCAGGAGGAACCGCGGAGGTATTGGGATGGCAAACGCAAGCAAACAATGAGTGAAATTGCCTGGGCATGACCCAAGCACGCAAAGGTGGGAGAATCAGACCCAATGCACCAATAAATGGCACAACAACAAACAAATGACAATTCATGGGCATGCCAAAAGCCAATAGAGGAGATAACAACAGGTCTTTCAGACAACGCATGCGCGCTGCCTAAGCTCCACCTAAAAATGAAAAATTCTAAAACCCTGCGCTCTAACAGCTGTCCCCTGCAGCAGCCCATGGACAGCAGCAAAGGTGATGGAGGAGTGCTTACTGGTGGCAGGACACAGCCTGCACTGGAATAAATCTAGTTATAGTTCAATTTAACAATTAACAATTGTATGTGTTTAATTAACACGGATGAGATGCAAATAATTTAAGTGTGCTGTATTTTCCTAATGAAGCTTTTAAATTTGACCTCACCAGGCCCCAGATTTATTTGCACTGTCATACACTGCCCATTTTAAATGTGCCTTCTCGTTTCTCTGCCTATACACTGAGAATTACAATGTTCCTCAGTATTTCATAAAATGTATGTATAAGTAAGCATACATTGTACGCAAAACTAATTTAATATGCTTAGGCTTGATTTCACTGAAAACGCAGCTTTTAAAAGTTGCACTTTGTTCATGTTTTCTTACATACAGTGTTTTCCTTTCTTTATAAAATAGATAAAATGGGCCCTGCTCTGAAGTCAGGTTTATTTTTCGCACTAACAATTTACGAGCTGGCAGAAGAATCTTGGTACTGCTGGAGGAGCACGCATATAATGTTTCAATGTTGATGTCTTTGTTAGCAGCTATGCATGCTGTTTCCACTTGCAAATGAGATAAAGATCCTAATTGACTATTAATTTTGAGAGGGTTTCTTGGTTGAGGTAGTTTCATGTAATGAAACTTTTGAATGATGATTGGTCTTTATTATTACAGCATTAGGAGTACAACTCAGTGGTGTCACTTCACACCATTCTTTGGGTCTAATTCTCTGTTCCTGAAATGCTGTAAAGACGGTTGTATTTGGATGGTTGCCAATGTTTTTTTCCTTTGTTAACAGAGACTCCACGTCAGTCTTATTGTGATCCAATATTTAGAGATTTTCTACAATTCCCATCTGCCTTTAAACCTGAGCCCTATGATTTTGTTTTGTAATTAGATGTATTCTTTGGCTTGTTCTGAACCATATTTAGGTCTGGATTTTAAGGAGAAGAGGTATCCGCTTCCACTGACTATGTTGATTTTCACATTTTGAGTATTTTAATTGAATTGACTAACCATTTGTCTCCTTGCCTTTTGTATAGTTTCTAAATGTTAAATAAACCTTCATGGTTTATTTTTTACCCTTGCCCCTTGTGGATTTTCATGTGTAGATTCATTCATGCAGTTCTCTGGGGTTACTGTAATCTCATGTCTTGGGCTCTCATTCTTAAAGACTTGCACATAGCCCCTATCCATCTGACTGTCCCTTTTAATGGTAAAAGTGCTGACATTCATGGGGTCAATTTACCAATTTTCTTCTATTTTCCTTAATTGGTGAAGCTGAAATCTCCTGCTCATAATGTTGTTCCAATTGTTCCTGTTCATTGTGTCCTTCAAGTATTTTTGACATGTTAGCATGTCATATGAGATGCATAGTGCGCCATCTTTGCGAAAAAGTGGCAAAGTGCTGAGATGTTTTATGCACAAGAGTAGAATCAGCTTTGATTTCAGCAAAAAAATGAAGGCTAACGTGGATGCTAAATGCGGCCACTCAGAGTTTCTTTCCAGAGCAGTGAAACATATTCTCAATTGGTGCGCCTATGGATTTTCCTGGAAGTCCTTGCCATCAATTACCTTGCTGAAAAGGAATTTTAGAGTTTCAGCTGCTGGGTGTTTGTACTGTAGCAACAATTCAGTAAATCAGCATAAAAGGCAAAGTCCTGAACATTTTGCATTGCATTTTGTCTAGTAAAGACCCATTTTGTGCTTGTAAAATGGGTACCCTGTAAGAGAGAGTTGGCAGAAACTTATCCGGATTACCCTAAGGATAACATCTGCCAACAGGCTTCCAAGTTTTGAATTATTTCTGCAAAGATTAAAAGACAAAGCAGCTGCATTTTTTATGCACGAGAAGAGGTGTTTCCAGGAGCCATTATCAGACACCCGAATTAAGGGGTAGTTATTCAAAGGTAAATAATCCATTTCTTTGCTGTTTTGTTTTTTACTTTTCCCAAAATCACAATCTTTGCTTTCGACTCATTTGTGGTCAGTTTGTTCTGTTGGTTTCAAATATTCAGTTCATCTCAGGCTCTCTGAAGACCTACTTTGGCCTGATCCAGGAGTTCAAGGGCATCCGCTTCCTGCAAGATCTGGATTTTTTGTGTTCCTATTCCTGGGGGGAATTTTTGTGCTTTGTTTAATGTGATTGTGATGCCAGCTGTGTATAAGGAAAACAACAATGAAGATAGCACACTTTTCTGTTTGAGTCGTGTATTAGTTTCAATAAGGCCTGCAATTCCAATGGCAGGTCGAGTTTAGATCCTGACCAAGGTACCAACATTGAGTATCCTGACCCAGGTGCCAACAGTGAGTGACTTATTTGCTTTGAGTAGTGATGACGATATGCCCTAACTAGTCAAAGGCTGCAGAGCAGTTCACAAAGCATGCAAATAAAAGGGGACCAGAGGTGTTGATGTGTTGATTGATTTGTATGCCACATAGAACAATACAAAGATGCTGTCAATGGTACTGCAGTTCTTTAATCAGAAGCCCGTTTGATAAAAGGGTCTGATTTAATTGTCTGTGGTCCAGTATTCAAAGTCATGTACAAGAATTCTTTCTTATGCTTTTGTGTCTAGCAGGGCTATGAGGTGATAATTTTATGGGTGGCCCTGTCTCCCGTATTTGTAAATTGAGAGCAGAATGAAACCCTTCCACTAGATTACATAAGCCAGTTCATATGGCAGATAATAAAAAGAGGATCTAACCTAGTAGTCTGCTCGGCTGACTTGTATATTGAGTAGGGAATTCCATGTGGTGCTGGAGCCCCACTTAATGGAATGTGGAATACATAAACTGGGGCACACACAGGCATCAACATTCCAATGTTTGTTCACAGCTCTTGCTGTAGGTCCCATGAAGCCCAAGGGGATTTCATCTCCTTCGGGCTCTGTGAAGCCTTTGCTTTACAAATTAGAGAACAATCTGCCCTCTAGGTGCGGAATATTCTAATAGCCTTAGCGCCCTCTGTAGCCGTCTCTGCCAGCCATTAAAGGCCCGCTCCCTTTTCAAAGGTCCTCACCGAACGCTAGAGTGGGCCTTTAATGGCTGGTAGAGCCCACTACAGCAGGTTCTAAGGTTATACAATGACACCATAATGACAAAAATCCAATAAGTAGAACTGGCGATTTTAAAGTCTGAATTAAAAATAGCCCCAAAAAGCACAAAGCGCCATATGCGGATATCCGGTTGTAGTAGAGGAGGTCGAAAGTCAAGGTAAAAAATGATGGATCGATAGTCGAATACAGCATTCAGGTTCGTCCCGGTGGAAAGTTTACCATCTGACTTGGAAACTGACTCAGGTAAAAAGTGGTTGTCGGTGAGTTGTTGAAGTGGTAATCTGGATCCGAAGTATGGTTCAATGATGGCAGGTTGCTATTGAGCAGGGTCCCGGTGTATTCGAATTGACGAAGTTGGGAAGCTCCAGGTGGGTGAAGCCTGTAGTTCATGCCTAGGAAGGCCTCGACATCAATCAGATGTTGCTCGTGTTGATCCCAATGTAGCACTCCACGTTGAGGCTTACAAGCTTTTCTGGAAGTCAGATCTCCTTCAGCAGGGCAAATCAGCAAACTGAGGTTGGCTGGCATTTCAAAGTCTGCAGCTTCGGCGGCTATGCTTGGTCTCTCTTAGTTCTCCAAACAGAAAGTTGGTGAAATGTTTCTATGTCCCACTTATTGCACTTTGGAGACAGGAGACTTTCACTCTAACATCAGCCAACAGTCCAAAATCTGGAGGGTGCCTGTTGGAAAACGAGGCAGCATCTGTGAGGCCTGCACAAATAACATGACATATTTGTCCTTCACTGGGAACAAAACACCCTAGGGCTACGCCTGACTCTCAGAGGGTAGCATTGCAGAGCATTCTGAGGCTTACTCAAGGGAGGTGGTGTGGGCTAGTAATCGTCATTTGCAGGTGCGCAAAAATAACGCTCAATAATTGATTGTCCAGTCTGTACTTTGCTTTATAAAAGAAAGAGTACATTTATTAAACACGCACACCACTCAATAATATACGATAATTTACAAATATACATAAGCTGATGGAATTACTTTGTGACATTGCATAACATCTCCACCCCTCCCGCAGGGGGGTGGGATCTAGTACCACCACTCCCATGTATGCACATCATCTTGCCCCCAATGCAGTGAATTGGTCTTAACCTGGAGCGAGGGCCCTATGCACTGGCACCATCCCAGTGGCAACCCCCCCTATTACCTCAACAAGCATTAAACAGGCTACACCTGCCGTGGTGACACATGACCCTGAATGAGCATCTCCTAGTGACCATACAGTATGCACCTCTACATCTTAAGGGCTAATAGTCAGGGGTCTTCCCCTAAGCGCAGCAGCAAGAATGCATGTTTACGCACACTTTAGAATGACAGTACTCAGCACATTTGGATATCATTAAAATGCATTGCAATTACAGCCCCTAAAGGCATCACAGATGATCACAGGATTACGTTGCAAATACTGCCTAACACCCTAGCAAGAGTGTCTAGCCACTTAGCTTATAACATCACCTTACACAATACTTCACATTGAACATCAGTCCCTCTAAAAGAAATAACCAGTAATAACTGCATTTCAGTGCAATTACACCTTTTCACCTCCAGAAGATGCCCTTCTGCAGACATCCCCAACTCAGCCCTTCACTCCTTGATGCATTTATCAAAACACCCTCAGCTGAAGAACAAAAGTTCAAGCCCGAAGGTGTTAACTGCAAGTTGAGCCCTGGAGGGGTTGATTCCTTTGAATCCCCAAGACACTTGGGGTAGGACTTTGCTCTTTGTGCTGTGGGGAGACTGCGCTTCTCCAGCAGCTCCCCCGCACCTTTATACATGTAGGGTGGTGACCCCGTTCTTCTGGGGCCACCACAAGCTGTGATAACTCTGTGTTGCCCTTGCAGGCCGGTCCTGGCCTGCAAGGCATTATGGGTGTTGCCGCATATTAGATGAGCGGCTCTCCCGCTGCTCTGGGGAGAGCCGCGCTGGCGCTTTGCCGCTTTCTGGGGCCTCGGTGGGGGCCCGGTCCCACCCGGGCCTCTCGCACCGCTGCAGGTCTTCCCTGGGGGGCTCCGGTCCCACCTGGAACCCCCGCTGTCCTCTTGGTTGGAGGGCAGCCTGGGGAGCCCAACCCCAGCTGCCCCTGCCGGCTCCCACCGTGGCCAGCACTCTTCCGTGCTGCCGCGGGAGCCTGTCCATCCCTTTTGATCTGCCTGCTCCGGCGGGCAGACTCGAGGACTCCCGCAGTCCTCGCGGGACCTCGGGGGAGTGCGGCGGCACTCCCCTGGCCTCCTCCTCTTCGCTGGGGCCCGGGGATGTGGTCCCAGGCCCCCGGACATCTTCGGGGGGGGGGGGGGGGCGCGATGGCGCTCCCCCCATCTTGGCACTTCGGGGCCCGGAGATGGGGTCCCGGGCCCCGCCTCCCGTCTTCTTCATGGGGGGTGCAACGGCGCCTCCTGCCCCCGCCTCCTCACACGGGGCCCGGAGTGGGCTCCCGGGCCCCTCCTCCTGCACCTCTTCACGGGCAACGCGACAGCGCTCTCCGGCGCAGGTTTCAGCAGGGGCCAGGGTGGGCTCCTGGCACCCCGCGGGGGCAGCTTCACGGGGTGCGTGACGGGGCACCCCAGGTTTACTTCTTTCGGGGAGCAGCCCTGGGACCTGACCCACCCCGGGGGCATCTCTGAGACCGGCGGTGGAGCCCCACGCGCTTCATCATCGGTCTTCTTAGGGGGTCAAAGGTAGCCTACCTTCCGGGGGCCATATCTCAGCCCCTGGGGGTCCGATCTGCCCCGTTTTTGCGTCTTCTTGCTCCTGGTGGTGCTCCCCAGCCACTGAGAACACACTCCTTCATCCTCCGGGTCTCCAAGAGGGTGCATCCTGCAGGGAGCAGTTTTCACTGGCTCCCGCGCCTCTTTTCTCCCTGCGCAGAGGCCCCTGCTTCTGCGCACCGGTCCTGGGCTCTTCTTCTGTCGCTGTTAGGGGCCTGGGGGGAAGTCAGGGGTGTCCTCCTTCCAACTGCCCATTGCACCAGGCTCCAGCACCTTTCACCTCAGCAGACCACACCCCAGAGAGAGTTTCTCTTCCTGTGCAAGTACTTTTTAAAAGTTGAGTAGGGGGCTGGCAGAAAGTCTCTGTGTGTCCTGTCAAAAAGCGACACATCACTTCCCTGCCCCTGCTCCCTCCTTCTTGTCCAGCCCATGGGTTTGATCAAAATGGCGTTGTCCAGTGTCTCTGGCCACATGGCCTCTGAAACCCAACTCCTTCCCCCCTCACTGCCCTCACTGTGGTTAAGCTTGGTGCCTAGCACCCAGGGACAACAGTTGATGGATTGGCTTGTAGCGCCACCTATCTTTTCTCCTTGGAGGGAAGATCTTCGCTCTGGGAAGAAAAGTCATTGATCTAACCAGCAAGTGCCAGACCCCAGCGAGGGACTCAGAGAAATATGACATTTCTGGACGACCCAAAAGCAGTATAAATATGACTTTGGACTCTGCAGAATACTCATTTACACATCTGCTACACTGGACATTAGTGTGTGTCTGGAATCTGTAGGCTTTGTGGAAGTCATTTAAGCCATGGGCCCCCCCATCCCCATAGGGGAATAATGAAGTGAAAACACAGTAAAACACACTGACTTTCCCTGGCATGTTCCTTCCCAGGGTATAAAGCCTATTCCATGTCACCACCCAATTCTGCATAAGTCCTGCCACACCATTCAATTTGTACCCGCTCCTGGACTGCGCACGCTAGGAATCTCCCCTGCGCAGCCCCTACATGTGCGCACACGCATTTACACCCGTGTCTGCATCTAACCAGCAGGGTGTCCCATACTCCAGCTGCTGCGCAGAGGCCTAGTCAAGCCAGGGGTACACCAGTAAAATCTCCATGCAGTTTCCTTCATTATGAGTTCACTGTGGGTGAGGCCCAGATTATGAGGCTCCCCCACAGTAAAAGCTCAACAATTAGGTTCTCAAAAAGCGAAGAATCCGGGCGGCCCATAGTGTCAGAACCACCTTCTAACAGTGCCACTTCAGGGTTAGGACTCACACCAACAGAGCCTAGCAGAAGTGTCTAATGCAGGTCCATTTGGTACTGTTCAGCTGGGCATCTGGACTGAGAGAAGTTTGTGGTGTCCCTCCAGCTCAAACGAGAGGTCTGCTAACTGACCCTTGAAGTCACTTCTGGGGTATTGGCTTTGAGGCAAACAGATCGAGTTGTCTACAGAATTCAGTCAGCTGGGCAGTCCTTCTTCTTATTCTTTACAGGCCCAGTATTGTTTTGAGGAGGTCTGTAGTGCCTACATTCATGCCCAGTGCCAGCCTGTGGGCAGGGGGTAAACTCTATCCACCTTCTAAACCAGTTCTGAAAGCCCCTCACCTCTCACTGGTTTGGAACTAGCCTGACTAGAGAGATAAAAGTAAGCTATGCCGAGGTGTGAGCTTTATCTGCCAGTGACAGAGTAGGTATCCTTTAAAGCTCAGGAGGGGCCGGTCATAGCTCTCAGTGCATTCTGTCAAGGGAGTAGGCCGTCTCCCCCACACCCAGAGCCCTTTGTCCTCTGTCTTGGAGCAATACACATCTCCCCACATGGGAGCCATCAGGGGTAAGGTGGCAGCTGTACACTGACAGGAAAGTCTTTTGGTTTTATGCAATAAAATGACAACTTTCTAAAAGTTTATTTTCCTAGATAATAATATAAAATCAGTTGGTTTTTTAATTAATATTACAATGTGACCTTAAAATATTTTTTCAGGCTATTCCCAAACTGAATTTAGCACTTATTAAATGTTATTGTGTAAACCAGAGTTATTCTACGTGAGAGCCTATCCACAGTGAAAAAGGATTTTGGAGATTTTTCACTGCCAAGACATGCAAAGGGCCTTATTATGTTTTTGGTGGTCCAACCGCCAGAACACCACAGCTGCAGTGTCTAGAAGAATGCTGCAACAGTGGTCTTCCAACCACCGTATTATGTATTTACTGTGCAGAGATCTTGCTGCGGTGGTGATTATCTTTCCATATATATCAATGCCGGTGTGAGCATTGTAGGAGAGTAGGGTCTGCTTTCCTATGGTCACCCCATTTTTTTCTTTTTGCTTCACTGGTTTTCGACTTAATGTGGCTGCAGGCCTGCTGTTCTCTCTCTACATTTCACACCATGTACTTTAGGTACATCACCAATTGGGATTTGGGTCACTCTTATGAGTCCCTGTACAGCGTACCATAGGTACCCAGGGCATAGGTGCACCCAGGGCCTACCAGGGGCTGCAGCATATCTTTTGCCACCCCTGGCTGGCCATCCAAACTGACACAACTGGCTGATCACTCAGCTGGGGCAAGGATGTGTAATGCCCCCTTGCTTAGGTATAGTATTCCTATACCTACCATTATATATAGACACATAGGCACATATACGTCACTCCTATGGTGGGCCTTAACAATCCTGAAGGCTGAGTGCTTGGTTTTATGTGAGATGGTGCTTTAGCATGAGCTGAGCCTGTCTGCAGCTTTCGGAACCATGTCCTTATAGCTGTTCTATGATATAGCCATACCATATACTCTTAAGTGCATTATAATCCTTGCGGTTATAGCTAACTTTGGTTTGGCTTTATCAAAACATGTCGTGTAAGGTGTCATACGCTTTGGAATACTACCCCTTCACCAGTTCTGGCGATCGGGGTAGCATTCCACCCTTCTAGAGGGAAAAGACATGTTGTTCCTACTAATCCCGGTTAAAGTTAACCAGAGCCTCAGCATCACAAAATGGATGCTGCTGCCACAGACACAAGCCTGACCTCCTGCTGCTGGGAGTCCTTCCAGCGAGGGAGGCTTGGACAATTGGTTTCCTGTCTTGGGAGGTGATAGCACCACCCCAGACAGGCTATAGTGTATTGGGGCAGGGAGGGCTGAATGAAATGAAACACTGCCTGGGGCACACAAGGTGTCCCATGCATAATCCAGTTCAAACCGGTGCTGGGGCACTCCAGCCCCAGCTCTGGCGCGAAACTGGACAAAGGGAACGGGGTGTAACCACCCCCTTCCTGGGTCCCACCCATAGGAGGGACCGAGCAGGTAATCCAGCCCCTAAATTTGATATATAGGTAGAAGCTGAGTCCCAAGACTTTAGATTTATCCTGACTGAAACTTGAAACGAAACTCTGGACCTTCGACATTCTACTGCAACTAGAAGACTGAAGAATCTCCCTTGTGGTCAAGGTGTGACCACCCTGTGCAAGCAAGCACCATCAAGTGATCAATGGTTTGCTATGTCGACGCTCCCACAGGTGCCCGAGCACAGAGCCTGACAAGACACATACTTCCAGACTTCCAACAGTCCGATCCACAGTCACAGCAGAGCTGTGACCCATGGAGGTGACGAGAGACGTGGGACCGGCCATCTTGGAAAGCCAGCAAATTGCTTTCCGTGCAACTTCAGAGGCACCCTCAAAGTTGTGCATTAGCGATTGAGAAGCCCCAGCCCCGAGCACCAACTGCACCGAAGATCAGCCCTCCACACTCCACGAGTTCTGCGTGGGGCCCTTCTGCATTTTCCTGCTTGACGCGTCTGTCCGGTCACTTGCCTGTTGGTTAGTGGCCTCTGTGACGACGAAACCTTAAATCTACACCACTGGTCTGACCGAGAAGCCACCTTCTATTCCTGCATGGGTTGCCTTTGCCAAGGCTTGTTGACTCCAATCTGGAAGCCTACACCGCCGACAGCGAGAGGCTTTGTGGGACAGTCCGTATTAAGCTCCTGGTTGTCATTGACACCTCCTGGTCCACGTGGCTGCAGAGACAAGCTTCACAACATCACCTGATTGCTTCGCGACATCGCCTGGTTCCTTCCTGGTTCCATCCTGGTCACTGGCTAGTGACCCAGACTCTGTCCCCTCTACTTTAAGGTAATCTTCATCCTCAATCCGCCCTAGGATCTAACCGGACACTTCTCTCATGGTTGCCTGCAGCATCTTTCTCCAAGGCTCCATAGGAATCAGCGACGAAACCCGACACACTTTGACAAATATGCACCTGCTTCCTGTGGGTGAGGTAACGCGAGTATTTCGGTAATCCTGTGGATATTGACTATCCTAGTGTCCAAGTTTCAAGTAGTTTTTCCCTAGTACATCCGGAAGTGTCCTAAAAGAACTAGTTTCCATTTCTTTCGTTCCCATTCTAACTCTATTGTAACTTGCGTGCGTGTAAAGACACTGCACGCGCATCCCGTGGGCCTCCTGCTCCCTATACTTTTGTAGTACAGCATAGCCCCAGCGATTCTACAGGCCCTAGACCTATCCTTTGTTCGTGACGTGGTCCTTATACCACTATTTTAGTAAATGGTTCGAAGTGTCCTAGGGCATTACTGTATTTTGTGCAACTTCTTGTATTTTAATTGAGTATCTTGTTATGTGCTGATGCCTCTGACCTCATAAAGAGTTCAGAGGATTGTGTTAGAAATAAATACATATATATTTTGAAATACAACCTGTGTGGTGTCCTTTCACTTGGTATTAAATGGGTTACATATGGTAAAAAGTCAAAAAATATAATTCCCCCTTGGGTAATATTTAGCCTAGGCAAACATTCAGCTCATCAACATTAAACGTCAACATTAAATACAACACAGATGGTAACAACTGAGGAATGCAGAAAGAATGTATATAAAAAATACACAATTTATTAGAACAAATTAAAATCAGCTGAGACTTGTACTCAGTAAACCTCACAATACCTATGTATAGATATATTTGTTAGGTTTACTGAGTACAAGTCTCAGCTGCTTTTAATTTGCTCTAATAAATTGTGTATTTTTTATATACATTCTTTCTGCATTCCTCAGTTGTTACCATCTGTGTTGTATTTAATGTTGACGTTTAATGTTGATGAGCTGAATGTTTGCCTAGGCTAAATATTACCCAAGGGGGAATTATATTTTTTGACTTTTGTCCTATGGTACCCTACTCCCTTGGTTTTTAGGTCCCTCTCTTTTATTAGAGTTACATATGGTAAAACAGCTGGCTTCACATGCCCTCTTGAGTTTAGCCTAAGACTGCTTTGTCCATGCTACCACTAGAGTTGTTTGGACTGGTGCAAGGTGTTCACTAGAATAGTGAACATCATATACCAGGCCAACTTCTCACAAGCATTTTGACTGCATATGTGTCGGATGCACACATATGTATGATATATGTAAAAGAATTCCACCTACCCATTGCAGGAGTCTGACTCATATTTGTGCAGTCCATAGCAATGGGTATATGGTACAGAAAGGACTCACCTGTATATCACCACAAACAGGATCATAATCCTTAGGGTGAAGATGCTGCTGTGAATGGGGACCGGAAGAAAGTGATCCATGTTAAACTTCGACGAAAGAACAGGAAAGGGGTGAATGAATATGCATCCCAAATCCTTTGTTTCCACCGACCTGAAGCAGCCGGTCCCACCACCTTGGTCAGCTCGTCAAAAGGCCAACTTGTATTACGGATGACTGTGAAACTCCCCTGTACCGCCCTATGGCAGATGCTTTTACCGACTGTGACGGTCTCTGGTGTGCTGGCGGTGTAAGTGGTACAGCTGCTGTCTTTCCAAACGCAAACCCTCATCTCTTAATACGGCAGTCGGACCGCCGAGTTTATTGGTGATCAGACTGCAACCACTGGTACAGGGGTTCACGGAACGTTAAACTCCTAATTAGGCCCTATAATGTTCTACTTTTTAATACCATGGACCCTATGGTATTTTACAGCCTAACTTAGAGGTGAGTTATAAGTATTAAAAAAGAAGGTTTAGGCCTAGCAAAAAGTCTATTTTGTCAGGTCAAAATGCCAATTTAAAACCATGGACTCAGGCAGCAGGGGCCGGCCTAGAACCATACTTTACAGGACTACTTTAGTGGTGGCACAAAAAGTGCTGCAGTCCATGGGTAGCATTTCATTTGCAGGCCCTGGATAGAGGTGGAACAATATACTAGGAATTACAAGCAACTTAAATGTGCCAGTTTTACAATGTTGACAAAGGAGAGCACAAGTAATTTACCACTGGTTATCAGGGGCAAAGTGCACAGAGTTCTACAGCCGAAAAAACAGGGTCAGTGAATAGGCAACACCTGCTCCAAAAGATCTTCAAGTGGATCCCCACTGTATCCAGAAAATTGGTCACCCATGCACTCATCATTAGCAGAATCGACTACGGAAATGCACTCTACACCGGCATGACACAGGAACTCCTCAAGACACTGCAAAACATTCAGAACACCTCTGCCAGATTCATACTCAACATCCCCTGCCACAGCCACATCACCAGCCATGTGAGAGACCTCCACTGGTTCCCAGTCAACAAAAGAATCACCTTCAAGCTCCTCATGCATGCCTAAAAAGTTCTACATGACGGGGGACCTGCGTACCTTAACCACCGCCTCGCATTCCACGCACCCACAAGAGATCTCCGCTCTGCCCAACTGGCCTGGCTACCATCCCATGTGTCTGCAAGACCACAGCTGGAGGAAGATCCTTCTACTACCTTGCAGCAAAGACCTGAAACACCTGCCTTTCCAGCTAAGGCAATCAGCATCAGTGCCTCAATTGAGGATGGACCTTAAGACCTGGCTCTTCAACCGATCCAAAGCGCCTGCGGCGGATCAGCTGTTTCCCCCTTCAGTGACTTGAGACTCTTATGGGTGAGTAGTTGGCTTTACAAGTAACCTGATTAATTGATTAACTATGCAGAAAGGGCAAATTTACAACAGTATCAAATACTAGAGATCTTCTTTACACTTTAACTTACATTCACCTTATATGTCAGACATACATTCATGAAAAATTGTGTTCCCCCATCTGGGGTTCTTCACCTTCAGCACAGCTAATGCCCCTCTCTTCTGAGGAGACCTTAATCAAAAATGAATCCAATGGTCATCAAAACTTAAAGTTGGAATCTTTTTCGTTTTTCAATGGTGGTATTTTATGTTCATCATTCCACCTTGTTCAAAAATGTACTCATTTCTATCACATTTCTCAACAGTAATGATAATATTTTATATCCTCCTGTCCTGCTGGTGGTCACATAACTAGTTAGCATGGCAAAGTCTTTTGTGTTATCGGAATCAACCAGACAAATCGCTCCATCAACTAAGAATGGCCATGCACCAACACCAACAGAATTGAGAAAGAGCTATCAATCTGTCAATCCTTTCCGTGTCTGGGCCGGGTGAGGCTTCCTGTGTTGGGTCAAATTAAGCCGCAGGCTCCACTCCTGGTGGTGCCCTTCCATCAGTTCCTTTAAGTTTCAGCTTTGCAACCATAATCCCTCCAGAACCCAGCGACTTTGGTTTCCCCTGAAGCTGCTCGGCGGGTCATAGGAATAAGCTGCCTGATTGCTAGTCAACATCGTTTCTGATCGAAAATTATGATGGTATCTGATCGTCTTCGAACCTCCGACTTTCTTTCTTGATTAATGAAAACATTCTTGGCAAACGCTTTCGCTTTGGTTCGTCTTGTGCTGGTCTGACAATTTCACCTCTAGCTGCACAATACGAATGCCCCCAGCCATCCCTCCTAATCATGGCCCCAGTTCCGAAAACCATCAAAATAGAACGGGAGTCTGATTCCATTATTCCTAGCTGAAGTATTCAGGTGATCGGCCTGCTTTGAACACTTTAATTTCTTCAAAGTAAACGCTTCGTCCCAGCCCGAACACGGAAATGGTTGACAGATTGATAGCTCTTTCTCGATTCTGTGGGTGGTGGTACATGGCCGTTCTTTGTTGGTGGAGTGATTTATCTGGTTAATTCTGATAACGAACAAGACTCCTCTATGTTTTAAGCGTAATAACTAATTACGCGACCCCCAGCGGGAAGGGAGGATATAAAATATCATCTTCTTTGTTGAGAAACGTGTTCGAAATGAGTGCATTTCTGGATAAGGTGGAATGATGAACATGACATGCCACCATTGAGACATTTAAAATATTCTAGCATTCATTCTTAATTAAGGTTCCCTCAGAAGAGAGGGTCATTAGCTGTGCAGAAGGGGATGAACCCCAGATGAGGAACGCTATTTTTTATTCATATGTTTTCACTCAAGGATCAAAGAGTGTACCTTTTATGCACACTATAAACTGAGCAACATTTGATGCAAGATTTAAACACTGGGGAGTGCATGATCCATTAAACTGGTGTTAATAGACATACATTCGCATCATACTCCAGACACAGTATGTATCCAATATGTAAACACACACACATACACATCTATTACCTTGCAAAACATGCAGAACACACCCTGCACATTTGCATGCTGCAGTTCTCTGGCGCAAAAACTTTTACATCACAGTTCGGCCTTAGCCACCCAACATCTACTGTGCTGTAAAAATTTCAGACAGAAAACTATCAGAGACAATGTCGTTTAGGCACATACAAGTGTTACCCACACGTGCAGACATATAGACACATCATACATTTTGCTATCACAATAGTCTCCACACATGTAGGTAATATTTGGTCCACAACTTTACAGAGATATATACACAAAAACATACATACACATATTTCACCTATCCAGACAGTTACCACGTCTCATTGCAATCTACACGTAGTAACTTTCAATCACGAAATTATTTTCCCAGAAACAGACACATTTGTATGAGCCACCATCTTCCAGGGAGTACTTCCCATATTTCACCACTTCATAGGCCCATCTGCTTGTACTCTACCTTTAGTACGTATGCTCAACAATATGCTTGAGCACTAGAAAAAAAGTGTAGCAGATACCTGAGGCCATTGAGCTATCATGTCATGTATCAATTTCACCAAGAACACCAAGACATATATTAGCAGCCTTAGGCCTGTGTCTGGGCTTGTGTGCGATCTTCAATAAACAATGGGCCTGTCCACAATTCAGGTTTCTACCCTACAGACTCCAGGGTGTTCAGTGAGGTTGCTAGTGCACGACAACGCTCACAGTCAGGTTGGTATGACTTTAGCAGCTGGGTGGGAGGCACATTGTACGCAGGAGGTTTCCGAAAGTTCAGCAGCAGAAGATCTACATACATATGTCTGCCAAGTGTGGTGGTCACGACCGCAACAACAGCTGCTGCATGGACTCCAGCACCCAGCAATAGATCAGATGTCAATATTTGGGATTTCATCTGTGTAATAGATATGTATTTATTTATCTATCAGTTCTTTCCAGGTACTTATTCACTGTCATTATATGCAAATGAGGCCTCCCAGAAATATTATCTTCATGGTCTTGCAGATAAGAGAGAGGGTAGGGATTTTGAGCGTTTATAAGTTATTGGATAGGAGTGGATCAAAGAGATTCACAGGTCTGCACGCTGTACCCCCAAATGAAGATAGGAAGATTTTGAGGCCTCAAGAATTCTTCAAAATGGCAGCATATATTATGGATTTCCAACAAGAAATTGAGGCAAAATCTTACCTCACCAATTAGGAGGCAGATGCTAACCTAACTATTGGGACTGATGTAGGCATTTAAACAATAGATCCGCCCGGATAGAAATCTGTCGGTCACCTGGAGTAAAGGATGGGGCCAATGATGGAGCATTTAAGATCACGTGGGTGAGGGCTCCGCACCCTTTTTTGTTCAATACTTTTGAGTACATTTTGTATCACCTTAATGACCAGCAATCTATTGAGGTCACTGAAGACTAGATACAAAGCTGGAAAGATAGGTAGATAGATCTGTTTACCCCGAACTAAGATGTAAGGTGTTACATTTGTGCAGTGATGAAAAATCACATTAAAGTGTCCTCATGACTATCAGAGTTGGTTCCTGTGCAAAGTCATTTAAATAGGAAATACATGAGGCAGTAAAACAGTGTTTGCCAATTTTATTATATGGTAATAATATGGAATTACCCTTTGCAGTGTAGTACACACTCCAAAAACCAAGCAGAGTATGAGCCCGAAACTAGGCAGGGGACCGGGCAAGGATGGAAAGCAACCAAAATATTTTTTTTTTTACTTTTGCTATCTCTTCCTTTTTGAGGCGCTTCCACATAAATGTGACAGTTAACTGTAAAAAGAAGAAAGACTACCTTTCACCTCCTAGAAAGGGAACTGGGGATGTAGAAAACGCAGTGCTTAATTTGAGTAGCTGGTTTCCGGTGCTAAGCACCAGTACTTCATTATCAACACTGGTACCTTTGACAGTCTGCCATATGGTGGCACTGTTTCAAATGCACAACAACAGTTCTTTATTAAATCAATACAATTTAAAAACAAGCATTGATAATGCATCGGTTTCGCCTAGGTAATAAATGAAAAGTTGCTTTCATCAATCATCGTCAGGGAGAAGGGAAGAGTTCCCTGACATAAGACAGGAGTAGAGAGGATGTGGTGCTGTGGCCAGAGCTGCTAACTCAAGAGCTGGGGCGAGTCTCGGCGGCTGATTCTATACAAATCACTTAATCTCTTCGGGTGAAAAATTGTTATGTGCTGCAATAGTACAAGGCAAAACTTTATGAAAATATAGTTTCACCAAAGCAGATGTTAACAGCATTTTGGCAGCGGGAAACTGATATGAGAAGCAGATTACGAACAAGCATTGGTAAATGCAGGAAAATATGCTACAGTCAATTAAAATGGAGAAAATGTTAGTAGCATACACAGGAACCAATGAGAAGCCAGGAAAGAGGGGAGGTGGGATGTAATTCCCTTTTAAATTTATATTAAAAACAATAGATTTCTCAACCACAGCGCAAGCGCTGTGCAACTGAAACCTAGTAACTAATACCGGAAGGCCAAGTCATTATAATATCTTTGAGGCTTGGAATATACTGAATTGTTACACTTAGAAAAATGTGATGCTTGGTCGTTGCATTAGTACTGTCACTGGCAGGTGCATTGGATGGCGCAAGCTGTAGTGTCTAAGGGCATTGGCACTTATATATTTTTTTGCAAATGAAGCACTGAGGCAGCATAAGGTTGCTTGTAGCTGATGAGAAAATGTTAAACACTTGAGCATTAATAATACAAAAAAGTGCAGGTGGTGACTGCACTTGAAGGACGCAGTACCTATGAAAAACTCTTAAATATGTAGGAAAGTAAACTTAAGTATATGTACATAAGGAACTATTTCTAAACCTAACTTGCGCCCTAAGGACAAAGTTAAAATTGCGGCATTTAATTTTTGTCACATGTGTAGCAACTTGCTCAAAGGCTAATTATATTGCAGTTTCACAATGTAAAGATTCGTCGGCAGTTTAAACCAAAAAAAAGTTATTACAGATTTTTTGTGTTTTACAGTACCATGTAGTAGCGGCTGTGTTTAATATTTGGTAAGGTTTGAGGTTTGTATTTTGAAATGCATATATTTGCGTTTTCACCCAGTTGCTGCATGTTATGTTCAAGTTGACAATACAATTCAAATGCAGAATTATTATTGTTCTTGATCCTGATTGACAGTGACAATGCTTGTTTTCAAATGTCCTACATTCCAGTGCCTCCCGCTCATTAAGAGCCACGGGAATTTGCTTCGTGCACTGGGAACTCAAATATGTGGGTGAAGTCACACCATTAACAATAACACCTACTTCCTTCCGCTTATAGCAATCGGCTTTATTGCGCTGTAGCTCGATGCTTGCACAGATACAATACTGCTGCCTCTAGGAGTGGCCAGAAGCCTGGTGGGAGTGGGTCCTCTGCTCTGTGAGACGTGTTACTGTTTTCTGGCACGGAGATGGCGACGTTTCGGAAATGTCATCTGCACACGATTCCATTCTTGACACCGAAGATTGCAGGAAAGTGCCTTAAAAAGGCCCCTGACAGAATCAACAAAACTTTCCCCATGTCATGGTGTGGTTCACAGAACACATTGTGTAATGTAGGTGCTTATAATGAACTGCACAATGCTGGAATAGTAGGTAAGTAATTTATTCTTTATGTAAACAGGTATGCTGAGGAGCGCCGGCCGGTGCTTCCGATAATTGCTCTGTCTCCGCGCGCAATGCTGAGCTGCGCGCGCAGCTTACCAACATGGCCGACGCACGTCACGCCTACGTGACGTGCATCAACTAGACTGCGTCCTCTACATATCTCCCCCTTTTTATCAATCATTAAAGAGTCACTTACAGTTCATTGTCCAATTCAAAATCTCGATATCTGGAAGGTCTTACCACCTGCCTTCCACTCCTTGTGACCCTGACTGGGTTCTCCATTGTCTCTTGACTCTGCGTCTCCTGGCTTACTGTCCCTTCATTCTCAACTCTTCCTTCATGCGTGCTTCTCTCCAGCCTGTCCCATTCCAATCCTTGACTTCCATTTTCTCCTTCCTCTTCACTTTCCGTTCCCGCTCTCACTCCACCTTGCTGTTCCTCGGCTTCTTGATTCCTCTCCACTTCCGAGCTTTCCTTGTCTTCCCAGTTGGCGCTCTGTTGCTCCCAGCCCAAAACTTTATTGCACCTGGCCATGCGGTCTTGGGACCACACGTTCCCGTCGCTTAGTAAGGCTGCCCGATCGTACACTTCTACCACTTGCCACGGCTTGCTGTACTTGCTGTCTCCCTTCTTCTGCAGGGTGGCCAATCTTACTCTTACCCACTCTCCTTGCTCCAGTCCTGTGCCTTTGACATTCCTTCGTTTGTTGTAGTGGTTGCTGTAAATTGTCTGTGCTTTTTCCAGGTTGGCCCGCACCACTGCAGGGGACCATTCGCTGGTGATGAGCTTTTCCTTCCAAATTCTGTTATCGTGGGTAAAGGGTTCACGTCCTCTCAATATTTGGAATGGACTATACCCCGTGCCAGTGGGGGTTATTCTATAGGCCCATACCATGTTCTCTAGCGCCTTCTCCCAGTTCTGTTCACTTGATATGGCCGCTTGTATGGCTCCCATCACTACCCTGTTAAATCTTTCCACTAAACCGTTTCCGGCCGGATGGTAGATTGCAGTGTGTTTGACAGTGACGCCATTTCTTTGCATGAACTTGTTCCACTTTTCTGACGTGAACTGGGGTCCATTGTCACTCAAGATTGATTTGGGTATTCCTTCCCTCGTGAAAGTCTCAGACAGAAACTTAAGGATGTTCTCCGTGTCCATGGACTCATCTACTCTCAACTCTGGCCACTTTGAATATCGATCCATGAGCACACACACGTATTTCTGTGTGCCTTGGTCGTCTAGGACCGGTCCCAAAATGCCGATGGATAGTTCTTCCCACGGATTTGATGGGGGATCAAACTTTCCTATCGCTGGCCTCAATGGTTTTAATGTCTTGTCCGCCCGTTGACATTGGGGACACTCTCTGACATGCCTTTCAGCCCTTATGTCCATGCCTGGCCACCAGTAATTTTGTTTGGCACGTGCCTTGAGTTTCCCTATGCCCAGGTGTCCCTCATGTAGCAAGTCCATCAGTTTCGAGGTGAGGTTCCGTGGGGGAATCACCTTATCTCCTCTGTATATGAAGATCCCTCTGTCTCCTATCGACAGTTCTTCCCGCATTTCGAAGTACGGCTTGAGGCTTGCACTCATGTTTCTTTTGTCCGGCCATCCATGTACGATGTACCCCTTCACTTCCTTTAAGTCGGTGTCCTCTTCATATGACTCTGTCCATTCTTGTAGACTGATTAATTTCTCTTGGTCCTCTATTAGAGCTACCAAATCCCCACTGCCGACAGGGTCTTCCTCTCCTGGCTCCATGGCAGCTGCCCTGCTCAGATAATCCGCTACTCGGTTCCGGCTCCCGGGAATGTACTCAACATCATACCTGAACTCGAGCAACTTTAGAGACATCTTGGATATCCGGGGAGTGGCACTGGCATGTCCACTCGACGTCAGCACCTTCACCAACGGTTTGTGGTCTATTCTGAGTAGGAAGCGTGTTCCCCACAGAAATTGCCAGAATCTCATCATGGCCCATACGACCGCCAGCATTTCTTTCTCGATCACGCTGTATTTGCTCTCCGTATCTGTCAATGCTCTGGATGCAAAGCTGATGGTCTCCATTTCCCCTCGACCTCTGTCTTGCATGAGTACAGCGCCCAGGCCTTTGTCGCTGGCATCTGTCGTCAGTACTGTGGTGCCTTGTGGGTCGTACCCTTTGAGGGGAACAGCTCCAGTGACGTCCTTTTTGATCAATTCAAACTCTGCTTGGGCTTCTGGTGTCCACTGGAACACTGTGCTGTCTCTGGTCAACAGCCTCAAATTGTGGGTCTTGGAAGCGAAGTGTACCACAAACTTGCTGTAGTACTCCGCCATCCCCAGGAACGACCTGACCTCTTCCTTGTTCCGGGGCGGCGGTGCTTCAGCGATGGCTTTGACATTTTCCGATTTGGGGGTAACGCCCTGTCGTCCGATCTCGTGACCTAGGTACGTTACCGACTGCAGTCCCAACCGACACTTCGACCACTCCGCCGTGAGGCATTTGTTCTCTAGTGTTTTCAACACCTTTCCCAGCTTCTGATCGTGATCCTGCTGGTCTCGCCCCATCACCAAGATGTCATCCTGGAAATACTGGACATCCTTGCAGTCTCTGAACAGTTGGTGCATCATTTTCTGGAAAACAGCGGCTGCTGAGGCCAGCCCAAAAGGCATCCGACAAAATTGGTAACATCCAAACGGGGTGATGAAGGATGTGAGCCGTTTGCTGTCCGGGTGAAGTGCAATTTGGTGATAGGCCGAGGTCAAGTCAATAGTGGAGTACCACTGCACCCCCCTGGTCTTGGTCAACATTTCCTCGATTCTGGGGAGGGGAAATTTCTCCACAACAATATTCTTATTCAGTTCTCTCAGGTCCACGCAGAGCCGGACCTTCCCATTTGGCTTCATTACGACCACCAGGGGCGCCAACCATTCTGCACAAGTTATCGGCTCTATTATTCCTTTCTTTTCCAGCTCCTGGAGTTCAGTTTGGACTGCTTCTCTCACCGCCATCGGCACATTCCTCACCTTGTGGGCTACCGGAACGGCCCCTTCCTTGAGCACAATCCTGTGTTGGAAGTTTTCCATCCGTCCCACTGTGCCACCAAACACTTTCGGGTAGTTCTCCTTCCATTTGTTCATGTCCGGCCATTCTCCTTGCTCTGTGAGCAATATTTGCTCTTTCCCTCCTGGATCCAGTTTTATTCCTAGGTCCCCCTGGTCTAGCCATCCCAGGACTGAGGGTCCCTTTTCTGCAATGTACAGCTTGCACCATGCTGACCGGCCCCTGAATTCAAACAGTAGGCGGCGGAACCCCAACATTGGAATGCGGTCTCCATTGTAAGTGACCGGTCTGATGTCTAGCTTTTCCAACTCCGGTCCCAACTTGGGTCTGAATGTTTCTTCCCATACTGCCTGTTGGATGATGGTGAAGGGGGATCCTGTGTCCGCCACCACGGTGATGGTGATTCCTCCCATTGACATGTCCAGGATGGGTTTTGTGGATTTCCTCCCTTCTATGCTCATTACCTGGTCATATATGCACAGGACAGTGATCACCTCTTCCTCTGCTACCTCTTCCAAATCTTCTTCACCTTGCTCAACGCATTTCACTGTTTCCTTCGAATGTTTCTTCCTACACACCTTTTCATAGTGGCCCAGGATACCGCAGTGTAGGCACTTGGCTCTGTATGCGGGACATCTTCTGTCTCGTGCGTCGTGGGACCAACTGCCACATCTGTAGCACGATTTCTTGCTGTCGCTCCCTGTTTGTTTCCCTTGCCACCTGCTAGTTCCTTTGGCCGCTGCGTCTTTTCCTCTTTGGTCCTTACGGTTGTCTCCCTCTTGTATCCTGTTCACCATTGTTGGGGTGACCACATCTTTCTTGGTTGCTGCCGCACACCTCCTAGCAAGCTCGGCCCTTTTTACGATGACCATTACTTCTTTGAGCGTGGTGTCGCCGCTTGCCCACAACTTGTCTTGGACCTGTGTACTCGTAGTGTGCATCACGATCTGGTCTTTTATGAATTCATCCTCCCATAGTGCGTATTTACACGGGGCCGCTAGTTTCCTCAAGGCCCCTACATATTCCTCTATGGTTTCTCCAGCCCGTTGTTTTCTTTGCTGGAAGTTGAACCTATCCACAGACACACATATGGTGGGGCGGTACCTCTCATCCAGGTCTTCTACTGCATGGGCATAGACATCCGTATCGGTGTCCTCCCTCTTCTTGGGCACCAGACTCTTGTAAATCCTGAGACCCTCCGGTCCCAGGTTCAGCAACAGGATACGTTTCTTTCTTTGGGGGGTGAACTTCTCTTCATTTTCGTCCTCTAGGACCCCTATGAAATTATCGATATATTCCTTCCAATCCTCCCACTTAATCAGGGGTTTGCCAGGTTTCGTCAGGAACTGCACCGGCGCAATTGCATATCCTGCCGGTGTGCTCATCCTCACCTCCTTGGCCTCTGTCGCCTTGCTGGTGGGGCTCCCTGGGGTACTGTCCTTCACTTCTGTATGGGCGTCCTCCTGGGGACTCCTAGTTCTGGTCCCCTCTTCCTCCCCTTTAGTAGCCAGCGCTGTTCCTACCTTCCACGGTGTGATGGGAAGGTATTCGCGGTGAATTGTCTTCTGTGGGTTGCAGTGCTGCCTCTCTGGCCACTGCGCCGCCTCTCCAGTTGTTGTGGCACTGCCACGCTCCTCAACCTGTCTTTCTTGGTGGGCTCAGCCTTGCCCCCTTGTGCTCTCCACTCTCTGGCCTGGTAGCGCCGCTCTGCGCTGTGTCCCAATGGTCAGGGGGTCGCTGCCCACGTGGTGGTGGGTTCGATTATTTTTTTTTTTTTTGTAGAATGCCGGTCGGATCCTCCCGTCCTCGTCGCCACTGTAATGTAGGTGCTTATAATGAACTGCACAATGCTGGAATAGTAGGTAAGTAATTTATTCTTTATGTAAACAGGTATGCTGAGGAGCGCCGGCCGGCGCTTCCGATAATTGCTCTGTCTCCGCGCGCAATGCTGAGCTGCGCGCGCAGCTTACCAACATGGCCGACGCACGTCACGCCTACGTGACGTGCATCAACTAGACTGCGTCCTCTACACATTGGTCCACAATGTCTTCCAGTACGTTAGTCACTTACTTATAACTTTGACTTCCTGAAAAATGTTTTTGCGCAGGTTATTTGTGATTGACGGAAGCCCTTGCAGCAATCATTCTTAGACCCTCTGCGGCCCGCACAGTTGTTTCGACATACCCCAAAGAGCTGTCCAATTTGTTTGTGGCCCCCGCTCTCCTGATATCACGTGCACATATCAATCCCATACACAGATTTACTTCGCACGCTGGCGGGGGTGCTGCGTGCCTTACTGGGTGGCTGGAATGTGCTTTCGCCGACACACGCTTCCCTTAGCTACAGAGGGATCATATGCAGGGTGGTGCACTGCACTACTATTCACTAATCACTGCGCATGAAATGACCTCCTCCTGAACTCTAAATGGGGGGTCATGTCATCTTTGAAACCATTTAATCTGGGGCGTGATGTAAGCCCAAGCTTTGATCAAACCTCAGTGTGCAAGCATTGCTGTATATATTGGGTGCTTTGCCGTGCACTCTCTTAGACCCGAATTTACCAGCCGGTAATTCCATCCAGTAAAGCTGCATGCCTGCGATCGTGGCTGCTACAGCCGTCAAACCTTGTCCCCCTGTCTCTGCTGATATTTTCCCCTGGCAAGGGGCAGCTTGTCATTACCCCCAGGTCCCTTATGTCCCCGTCCTATTCATTACAAAGTGGAGCTAACCATCTCCTGATAGAAAAAAAAGAGGAATGCTGGGACCCTAATACTGCCCCTCCCACCTGGAGTACATAAGCAGTACTTACCCAGCATCCTGCCTGTTCTTTTTTCTGTCTTTCGACAGAATAGACTTGCCTGTGCTGGTGCTGCTCCTGCTGGGTCGGAGTGGCGCTGCTTCTCTTCTCGCCCCACCCGGCTGCCTGGCTGTGCGGGTGCGGAGTTTCCTGGGCTGTGTCGTGGCCTGCTGGGCTTTGTGGGAGTCAGCCACTGTTGAAGCTGGTGTCCTGTTTGATCTGCATGGCCTCCCGGCCCTTTGCAGCTGGGGCTGGAGTTCCCGGTTTCTTCTGGGTCGCAAGCTCATCTTCCCGAGCTTGGCCGGGTGAGACGTGCCGCGCTGGATTGGCTCCTGCCGGGCTCCTGATGTGATGGCGTTTGGAGTAGGGGCCTTGTTCCTGGGGTTGGCCCCCACTCTGGGTGAGTACCGCTTGCCGGTTTTCCTTCCTTGCCTGGCTGTTCCTTTTTCCTAGCTCCCCTTGGGCTGGATGCATTGTGTGCTGTGTCGTGCATACGCCTGTGCTTTTTGCTCATGTGGAACAAGGTTTTCCTTGCTATGCGAGGACCACCCATCTTCTAGTCCTATCTGTGCGCTGGCGGTGGGGGCCTTGTTGATGGGTGGCCCCCCTCTTCTGCTTGGGGCTTCCTTCCCCGAATTTTCCCTTCTTTCCTCTGCTGGTAGTTTGGCTGCAGGGCTTCTGATGTCCGGGACGGTGCAGTTTGCTCTGCTTTCATGTCTGTTTCTCTCACTTCTGCTCCACTTGGGCTGGATGCATCGGGTGCTGTGGCGTCCATACACCTCTGCTTTTCGCTCATGTGGGATGAGGTTTTCCTTGCTGTGCAGGGTCCAACCAGCTTCTCGTCCTGTCTGTGCGCTGGCAGCCTTGTTGACTGGTGGCCCCCGCTTCCGCTTGGTGGCTTCCTTCCCCGAATTTGCCCTTCTGGGAATTGCCCGGTTGGGCTCCGGAGATTCCTGGCGCTGCTTGTTCCCGGTCCCGCTGCATGCGTGGCTTGCGCTGTACCACTGTGCTGCATACGCGCCTCTTTCCGAGGGTGTGCTTGGTGGTGCTGCAGCGGGCTGTTTTGGGGGGTCTCGTTTGCCTTGGTGCGGTGGCTCGCCGTTGGTGCTCTCCCCGGGCGTGTCCTGTGGGAGTGTCACTTGGGTTCCTGTGGCCCGTCCGGCGGGTCGCTGTTGGTGCGGGCAGTCGGACACTGCTTCCGCCTGCTGTAGGGTTTTGTTTTGGCCTTTCTGGGTTCCAGGCTTATTTGTGCTGCCTCCTGTGCGGCTGTTCTGTTTCTCCGTTGCTCCGGTCTGGGGCTTCGCGTGTTTGTCTCGGGGCCTTCTGTGTGCTTGGGATGCTTCTGGGGTCTGGCTAGTTGGGGCTCTCTCCAACTGCTTGCCTCTTCCTTGCTGGGTGCTTCTGTGGTTGGCAACCTCCTTGTTGGGTTCCTGGCCTTCTGATGTTTTCTTGGTTGTCTCAGGTCCTTGTTTGGTTCCTGCTGTCCTGTTGTGGGTTGCGGGGCGGTTGCTTCCTGCAGTCCCCCTTTCACTCCTTCTCGGGGCTCCCTTGGGTTGCTGCTTTTATTGTGGTTTCCTGGCTGTGCTTGTGGGTATGGATGCCCGGGTTTCTGCTTTGATATCCTCCACTATTTTTTAATGAATGGGACGAGGATATAAGGGACCTGGGGGTAATGCTCTATTAATTACCGGTAATCTTCGTTACTCCGGGTCCCGTTGTCCTCGTCCCATTCATACGCCCCTCCCTCCCTCCCGGACAGCCGGCCTTCCTGTCTGGGCTTGGTTGTACAGGCGGGATGCTGGGTAAGTACTGCTTATGTACTCCTGGTCGGAGGGGCAGTATTGGGGTTCCTGCATTCCTCTTGTTTTTTTCTGTCAGGAGATGGTTATCTCCACTTTGTAATGAATGGAACGAGGACAACGGGACCTGGAGTAACAATGATTATCGGTAAGTAATAGAGCAGAACTATCCATCCTCCCTAATCCCCACTCTCCAGTCCTGCCCCACACAGAAGCAACTGCACACATTTAACAACTGTTCTGAGCATATGGTAAATGTGTGTATTGAACCCCTAGGACAGGGAATACTGTTTGGAATTCCGCATGGTCAGCCTGCATGTACACAGTTAGTTCCCATTTCCAGAATCCAGATAATTATTTTGTAATTGCTAGAATTTCATGCAGAGATACCAGCAGGTAACAGAAATTCCAGCTGATGGGAACGCATGGAATTCGGCCTCACTCGTAATCATATCCTTAGCAGGCAATCCTATGATTTGATCACTATCATACACAGTGTATCATTATTTTATATCTTGGGCACACTTATTTGTGATTAAAGACAAAAAACACGAACTAGGCATTTGTTTTAAATTTATGTATTTATGCATTGACTTTATTTAGTTATTGTATAGCATAAACTGGACCCTCACACTGTCAGAGATCTTGACATGAGAAACGAGCTTTGAAAAAGGCATGGCCAAGGTCTGGCCTTGCCAAGCTGGTGTGATGGTTACGTTTGGGGTCTAGGGTCGTATCATTATGGGTTGTGCCAACGCAAGCACCTGTTTTATGCACCTACAGTTCTTAATGTCAATTTAAACACACTGAATGTGCATAAAACCATATCCAGGGCATGTACACTGAAGTGTAAGCCCTCTGCCAGCATAGTCTAATCTCGACTGCACGAAAGGCCTGAATCCCTTTGACACAGTATGAAAATGTACATGCAGCTACACATGCAAGCTATAGAGAGGAGATCACTAGTGCAACCCCACTGGGGGAAGCAATGTGGGGATGAAAGGAGAAGGTGCACTGAGGAGGCCAGAGGAATATGCCAATAAAAGCAAGGATGGCATGCACATCAGGACCAGTCAACTGGGGATGGCCTGAGCATAGAGGTCGATGTGGGTGCCACACACGAAACTAGAGCACAGAAAGAAGAGCCGCGATGTACAAGTCAACTTGGAAAACAAAGGCGATCAAGTGGGTGACAAAGAGATGAGAAGTGAGGACAATATGCAGCTTTAGAGAGTGGAGTCCCACTCTGAGTCTGGAATGGGGCAAGTCCAATCACCCTCCACCCCCAGTACTGAATGAGGCTGACCCCATTTCTGCAAAGCAAAGGTAACAACCAGTGGTGATTGGCTCTAGTGTCTCCTACGTCTGCAACACAGACTGAAACATAGAGCGGGAAGGAAACATGAGCTAGACCTGCAGAGGGAAGGCGACAGAGCGGCAAGAGCAACATCTGGCTTCTTACCCATAGAGAAGCCAGCTAATGGAGGACAGAACAATGCTGACAGTAGCTAGCAAATGGGCGTCAATGATGAAGCAAGCTTCGTTTTTGAAAGAGGGTCAACTGTGTGTGAGAGGTCAATGGAGGAAGTATTCTGGGATGGAATTAATTACTTCAGCTACCTGGTCACATAAGAGAATGAAGTGAAAAAACCCGCCTCAATTTTTAAAAGCACAGCAATAAATAGTTCCTGCCCGGATGGGCGTGGCCATCACTATGGCCTTCTGGGATCTGTAGTGCACGAATCGTTATTCCCAGTGGATGCGCTGTCTAAATCGTCTAAATAGTGTGGCCTCGACTCAAAGGGGTTCTTGTTTAGGTGGATTTGTTACGGCCGGCCCGGTCGGGAGAAGAGGCGCATCGCTGTGGCGGGTCCAAGCTGTTACTATCAGGTTTCAGCAATGGAACCATGGATCTGGCGCTCTACAGGGGGGCTCCAGAGATGCTTTTGAATGACAGCCGGAAAGCTGGGCAGGCACCAACCTCGGATACATGTTTACCACTTGGAATGTAAATTGGGTGTAACTCACAAACAAAAGATAGTGCATTCACTGGGAATAACGATTCGTGCACTACAGATCCCAGAAGGCCACACTGATGGCCACACCCATCCGGGCAGGAACTATTTATTGATGGCACGTAATCAATAAACGCTTCCTCACTTGTTTAAACCAACGACACTGAAGAAGAGAAATTGACTCTTGAAACGTGTCTGGCGTTTTATTTCTTTACCTGCACCTTGGATTGAGAGCAGGCCGGCAAGCTGTCATTAAAACCAGTGAAAGCTATCTAAATCGTGTGGCCTTAACTCAAAGGGGTTCCTGTTTAGGTGGATGTATATATATATATATATATATATATATATATATATGGGTTCACAATCCTGTAATGTCAGCAACCCGGCAAGGCACCAACATGGACAACAGGTACAGACCACAACGAGGACTTCAGTAGAAGATAAAGTGCTTTAATCCATAGATGGGAACGGCAGCATGACGCGTTTCGTCCAGGTAACCTGGACTTGATCACATATATATATATATGAAATGGGTGATAGGACTATCTGAGGACTTGGGTGAATACATGAAAAACTACCCTCCAATGAAATATGCATTTGATGGGATGATAGCATGTCTTTGCAAATGGTATATTTTTTGTATTTTTATGTATTTTCATGTATAGAAATTCTAGATTTTTTTTCACTATATCGTTTTTACTTAATGTACTTTACATGTAAATACGAAAAGATATGGTGATAATCACTTTCGCATTGAAAATAGTACTTTACTTTTCATGCGAAATAGAAATGAAAATGAAAATGAAAACAGAAAATAACAGTGGTAAAATGGTGGCGAAATTGGTCCACAGTGTGAGAGAAATGTTATCTGTCTAGTTTTTTTAAAGACATAGAAAAGGGTACTTGCACGTAAACACTTTAAAGCCACTCTAGACGCCTAAGGACTCTATGGTCCAGTTGAAGGCTAGGTGTAACCGAAACGCGTAGGCCATCCTGTAATTTGCACTTTTGCACATGGTGTTGTAAAATAAAATTAAATTGAAACTCATCTGCTGCGGTGCCGTGACTTTCTTGCTTGCTGGAAGGAGAGGAGGCGGAAGGAATCGAAGTTATATATACATATATATATATATATATATATATATATATATATATATATATATATATATATATATATATATATGATGTGATCAAGGCTACCGTGACATAGCCGAAACGCGTTATGCTGGAGACGATGGGACAATAAACCACCTTCTTGATAACTTTTTGCGCATTTTGTGGTCTGTACCTGTCGTGAACTTTGGCAATCTTGGGCTGAGGAGCAGGAGTTGGAATTTTTATATATATATATATATATATATATATATATATATATATATATATATTCCTCCAAATGACGCGGCACTCAAGGGAAGAGTATAGTGTTCAAAAGTATTTTTATTAAATAAAGCTCAACCGACGAGTTTCAGCCTTCACAGCTTTCATCACGGTAGGTGAGTCCCTTCTTTGTTGCACTTATTTATACACCCACATGGCTTAATGCGGCATTGTGGGTAATGTAGTGCACAAATTAAAAAGAATTCTTAACAAGTAATTTAAAGAAGAGAAATAAAACTACTTTTGAACACTATACTCTTCCCTTGAGTCCGCGTCATTTGGAGGAAAGTAAAGGAAACACGGGTCTGGGTCCGACCCTTGCGCAGAGCACCCGCTGGCAGTGTGCGTCTTGGCTCTTGGACCACTTTGTGAATTGACATTTTTTTCAAGACTGCACCCGAGCAACAAACCTCACTGAGGATTACAAAAACAAAGCCTCACCTCGAACGTTGAGCGCCGGAGGACGGGGCCGGAGGACGCCGCCCGCACGGGAGACTCCGTGGAGGTGAGTGAAGACTGCTTGTAAAAAGTTTTCCTTCTTGTTGCACGAAGCGGCCATTGTTCCCCTGAGGGTCCAAGATAGCCAGGCACGTAAACATTACGACTGGCGCCCTTCGGGAGACACGGTGAGGGAGGAGTTTCAAGTGGAACAAACCATGATTAAACTGAAAGCTCAAGTGAGAACATTGCACGAGTGACATGGAAGCGCGGAAAGGTAAACGCGGTACAACAGCGGCATCATTATTTCAAGTATCAGATGAAACTACTGTACAGGGAGCAAATGAGACGAATACCAGAACTGTAACGGATCTAAGAGTTAAGCAACACTTTAACAGATTAGAAAGACTGTACAGGAAAGAGATGAATAAAAGCTGGGAGATTTTGGCATTGGAAAATTACCTAGAGGTGAATAGAATTCCGAGAGGTCTGCGTATTTTTACGATACCAACGCATCCTGATACTAAAAGTGCCCTTTTAGAAGATTGGGCGGAGAATAATACACAGTGCTCAATGAACATGATGCGAATCTTGATCAAACACGCAAAAATAGATATAATGGATTTAACAAAACAGCTTGACGAACTGGAAACTATAATTTGAGAAAGTAACGCACAAGAAGAAGTTGTAAAATTGCGTAAAGATATGGATCTAAGATTAGAGAAATATGAGGTGGAAATCCAAGAGAGAAAAAAACGCAAGTTCTTAAGAGTTGAGCAGGACTACCGCCTTGGGAGGATTCTTACCTTTGCAAAGCGTTTTGAAACACTAAAGAAAAACTATCCATTGCAATCAGCGCAAAGGGGAGGCAGCATTAGCCGGTGAATCTGATGTGAGCGAAGGCGAGCTGAGCGGCAGAACCCCATCGGGATCAAAAGCCAATTTTTAAGAGAAGATGAAATGGATGTATGTAGATCAAACACTATCCAGAACAAGGGGCTGCGGAAAGAACGCAAACCCAAGCCGAGGAAGAGGAAAGAATGCCTCGCCAGTACCAGAAAAACCCGACGTGGCAAAAGAAAGAAAACAATATCCACTACGCAATCGCAAATAAGCAAAAACAACCTGATAGTGAATCTGTCAAGCTACACTCTGACAACGGAGGACGAAACAGTTCTCAACAAAGGAGCCACGCTGATCGCACCCAAGTAAAGATAGACCTTTACAAATATATACGCAAATTGAAGCTTGCAAAAATTCATGCAAAAAATAACAAAACGGATACCACATCAGAAAGACAAATTGATGAAATACATCAAGAAGCAGAACCCACCATCAGCATTGAACAAGTGCATGACCTCAAAACAATTTTTGACCTTGAAGTGAACGATATGACAATCACGTGATCAAGGCAGGGATCTGCCGAAATGCGTCATGAGGTTTTTGGTGGCGTTTTAAGAAAATAAAAGTTAATGCACCAAATTGGGTCTGCCTCGTCTTCTGTGCGAATCCGGCTGGAAGTTGCGGTTGGAGCGAGCATTGTTGAAAAAAAAAAATATATATATATATATATATATATATATATATATATATATATATATATATATATATATATATATATATATATATATATATCGGTCACCAGTAGGTAGTTATAGTTTAGTTTGGACCTAGTTTCCATAAGCAAGCATTTTTTGCCCTGCCTATAACTTTGGCGTCTTTCACCAATCTTCATGAAATTTGACCAAAAAAGTGTCAAAGTAGGTTCGCTGTGTCATGGAAAGTTTGCGGCTGATCTGCGCAGTGGGGTCCGAGACATAGGGGTCCAAAAAAGGGTGAATTTATAATGTTAATTCCCATAGGAACGTGTTGTCAAACCTACAGCCTGAACCACTGGCCAGAATATCACGAAATTTGACAGAAAAGCAAATGTTGTTACACAGATTGTGCTTTTTGTTATTTGGTGCAAATCCATCCATCAGTTTTTGAGAAATGTAAGCCAAAATTATAGTTATATATCTGGCAGCGGATAATTTGCGATGGTTTCGCAATTAATCACGGATGCGTGCGTCATCAGGAATGCTGTGATTGGCTGGACGCAACCTGAACAGAAAGTTGCAGCTGCCATTTTATCATTTGGGAATAGTCCCTTGGCTGAAAATATGTTAGTGACACAACTTATATGTACAAAATTATTTTTTTTCATCACGCCCAATATTCGCAACAATGCTGCGACCGCCAGCACGGCCGGCGGTTTATCGTCGTGGGGACGTCATGAGTATCGCAGCAAATATTGGTGGAAATATTTTCAAATCTATCAGTGAGTAATACAAATTATATTATATTGAGGTTCTGATAAATGTTTTATAGAGTTATTTAGATAGTGATTTATCTAGTGTGATGGTTAGAGTTAATTAAATAGTTTTAATTTTTTGAATGCTATTGAATTCCTGTTTTTGCTTTCCGTTTTCATACCGTATTCACGGGGATCGCGATTACCGACGTCATTTTGATCTCTGGCCTTACCGAGAAAACAAAACATTGGTTTTAGAGCTGGTTGTTCTAGAAATACACTAGAAAAACATGAGTTTGAAGTGAACAGTAAAAACCCCCAAGTGTATAAAAAAACTGTAATATGTGTGCATAAATGTGTTTTACACTTGGAAAAGGCGCAATCGTCTCTGTTAACTGTGTCATCGCGACTCTTTGAATAACCGCGAAAATGGAAAATAGGTCTTAAAGATGGATTTTAATGAAACTTAGTACAGAAATATGAGTTAAAACATTTTTTTAATGAAGCATGTATATAGTAATATATGAACAGTAATTTTTAGAGGATCAATTTGTTGGAAATATTTTGGGATCTGCTGGTGGCTGTTGAATGCCTGCTTTTGTTTGCAATTTTGCTACTTCTTTGTGACCATCAAGACGTTGTTGCACAGATTCCCCTCCCAAAAATTATTTTTAATAAAGAAAATACCAATATTTCGATTCCTAGGGAGGCTCCGACAAGAGCCTTTGTGTTAATTGTGTGTATGTGACAGCTACACATAAGATCGGATGCAGATTTTCAGGCTACATTGAAACACCCTGTTGCCTTCGTCTGTAAAGTGCACTCTATCAAAGTGCAGATTGCTGGTATAGATACAGCCCCTTCGATGGTCTCTGAAGAAGCAGAAACAGTTTTATTAAAGTGTTTCCTGGCTTTGTGAATCTGTGGACAGAATTGATTTGACTGCTTCCATTTCTGTCTTTGGCATATTTTAGAGTACACAAGACAGTGTGAGGGAAAAACAGCATCAGTTCTGCAAAGGTATCTTTCATTAGGATTTGCAGCCCTAGCCCAGTCAATATGCCTTGGTCATTGCCATCACAGTGCACAATCGTGACGTGAGGAGCTCAGCAATCCTTAATGCACTTAACCAAAGCCAGTAACTGATGAAACTTTAACCATCACTGGCCAAACAAAGTAATCTCTACATTTGGCTAACCCAAGTCCCTGTGAATACCTATGTTTTATGCAGCCTCTTCATCCAAATAGACATAGCTGTTGCCCACAATCCACACTCTAAGCATTTTGAAGTGAAGGAGCAATAGCAGTCAAGAGAAGGCTGGAGTTGAATGAGGTAGATTTCCAATAGAAACCAAAAGTTACAGGGGTGTTATGATTAGGAATTAGCATTTTAATAATTTTTGAAATTCACTGAAAAAACCTAAGGTTACAAGGACGTTATAGTTAGTAAATATAATTTTAAAAACCTTAGAAATTCACTGAAAAAAACAAAGGTTACAGAGTCATTATAGTAAGGTTCAAGATTTACTCGTAGAAAATCAGTGAAATTCAGATGTTATAGTTAGCTAGGTTAACTATAACTAGCGCCCCCACAATGCATCGCTTATGACCTCACATACTACATCACCCATGACATGATCAGTGACATCACTGATGACGTCACTCATGACATCTCAAATGACATACCTGATGACATCATCAACAGAATCTCTGACGTACCTACTCACACCCCTATATAACCTTTCATACACCCACTCCAATTTCCACACTACCATTCATACCCACTCACTGCTTCATAGGTCTACACACACATACATTAATACTGCGACTCATACAACAACTCACTCACTAATATATCAACTCATACAGCCGTACAGCCCCTCATACACTGTCAGTCACCCATAGAGCTACACAGACCTACTCACTCACCATAGAGGGAATCACATAGCCACTTAATCATCTATACAGTTATACACACACCCACTCACATACTCACTCAGGGATACTGTCAGTGGCACAAGCACACACTCACACATACAGCCACTCTCACAATCACTCGCTCACGCATACATCCACTCATATACTTGAACACTAACCTATACTGTCTTTCACCTTTGCAGTTAATCACCCATATACCACTGACACATCCATCCACCCATTGAGCCACTCATTTACCCACTCACACACCCATGCAACCACATACACACAAACTGACAAACTGATACAAACATTCAGATAACCTAGCCACTCACCCATACATTCAGTGAAACACCCAATCACTCACTTATACAGTCAGTCACGCAACCACTAAATCATTCATGCAGGCACTCATACACTCACTGATTCACCAATACACCTTGGTATATATATTTAACATTCATAAACTGTTTAAAAACAGTCATAGTCACTGGATGATATAATCAGTGATGCCATCAGTGATGTAATTTGAGATGTCATCAGTGATGTCATTAAACACATCATGTCATGACTGATGTAATATGTGAGGTCATAAGCAGTGCATTGGGGTGCAAATTAACTGCTGAATGTCACTGGTTTTGCATGTGTGATACTTGAGCCAAACTATAACATTTCAGTGAATAAACATATATATATATATATATATATATATATATATATTCACTGAAAAAACCATAGGTTATAGACCATATATAGTTAGGAATTAGCATTTACAAAACCTTGAACATTCACTGAAAAAACCATAGGTTATAGACCATATATAGTTAGGAATTAGCATTTAGAAAACCTTATTTTACTCACACAAAACCATTGAAATTCCATATATAGTTAGTTGCACTAACTATATATCGCGCACCCGCAATCCACTGCTGATGATGTCACATATTACATCATTCATGACATGGTCAGTGACATCACTGATGACATCACTGATGACATCTCAAATGACATCACTGATGACATCACTGATGACATCACTGATGACAACATCCAGTGACTGTATGTTTCTGTAAAGTTAAAATGTGTCTTACATATTGAAGAATGAGTGCAAGTATAAGTGTCTGGACAAAGGATTTAGTAGGTGCATGACTGAATGTATGAGTGAGTGATTAAATGTGTCTCACTGAGTGCATGGGTTAGTGACTAAACTGTCTTAATTTGTGCATCATTATGTCTGTTGTTCTGTAAACTGCTGCATGTGTTGATCAGTAGCTATATGATTAACTATATGGGTTACTGGTTGATTGTCCAAGTATTTCTATGGGAGACTGAGTGTGTGTGTGGCTGGCTGGGAGGTGTGTGACTCTGTGCAGATCAATGTGTACTTGTATCAATGATTGTATAAGAAGGTAAGTGTGTGTTAGTATATGTTTGAAAATGTAAGGTGCTCTATGTTTAACTGTATAGACAAGAAAATGGAAGTGTCATTGATTCTTTACAGGACTGACTAGGTGTGTGAGTAACTCCATGGATGAGTGGCAGAGTGTGAGTGTCTGTATAGGTGTATGAGTGCATATGATAGTGTTGTAAAGATGAGTGATTGTGTGTATGAATGATTGTATGGGTGAATGAGTGAATGTGTGTGTAGACATAGGAATCAGTGAGTGCGTATGTAGTAACTAGTATTGGTGTGTCAATGGTTTCAAAAATTATACTCTGTATTTAACACTGGGTGAAACAGAGGTTATATTAAAATGTGAGGAGATGCATTGTATTGTCACATGAATGATATCATCAGTGATGTGGTCATTGATGTCAAATGAGATGTCATCAGTGATGTCATCAGTGATGTCATTTGAGATGTCATCAGTGATGTCATCAGTGATGTCACTGACCATGTCATGAATGATGTAATATGTGACATCATCAGCAGTGGATTGCGGGTGCGCGATATATAGTTAGTGCAACTAACTATATATGGAATTTCAATGGTTTTGTGTGAGTAAAATAAGGTTTTCTAAATGCTAATTCCTAACTATATATGGTCTATAACCTATGTTTTTTTCAGTGAATTTTCAAGGTTTTGTAAATGCTAATTCCTAACTATATATGGTCTATAACCTATGGTTTTTTCAGTGAATTTCATTGGTTTTTTAACAGCTAATATCTGTAGCTGTAAAATGTATTCTTCTTTAAATCCAAAAATATATTTTATATGTTTATTAATAATTTTTTTTTAAATATTTTTTTTCTTCGTTCCTGCTTCGCGAATCGGGAAGCTTCCCGTTAGCTGACCTTGATGCCGCGAAATAGACCGCGAGCCGGTAAACGTTTCTTTACCGCAACTGCCGCGTTAGAAAACAACATCGTGACGCCTCCCGTCCGCATGACGTTTCACGTTGTCGCGTGATACGTCATATGACGTGCTACGTTAGCAAACTGGTACGCTTACCGAGTCGCAAAGCACAGGTTTCTGGAAGCAAAGCGGGAGGCCCTGCAAAGCGCTTAACGTAAACACAGCAGGTCATGTGACTTGGTAATAACACTTTTCATTGGTTCATTTCACTTTTGGTTTCCTAATGATGTAAGACTAGGTCATATAATCTAAAATGAACACTTTTCATTGGTTGAGAACTATTGTTTTTCCCAAATGATGAAAATCCCTCCTTCTTTCCTCACTCTGACTTTCATCATTGTGAGAGAAAGACCCTTTGTTACCAGTGAGCAATGGCTTCTTTAGTAGCTTCAGCTGGTGCTTCCCCACCACCTCCACCACCTCCAAGGAAGAGTGGACCACCTGCTCAAGTTATAATTCAGCAAGAAGAGGAAGAAGAAGAACAGGACGACGAGCACGAAGAGAGGCACTTTTTGCCTGAGGAGCCCAGGACGTCTCACCGGAAAGAAAACTTCATTTGGCAATTTTTTAAAATTCCCAAAGGTCAGAAAAAAGTAAATGCAAGATACGTAACTTGCCTTATATGTCAAGATAGACTGTCCAGAGGGACCGACAAAAAATACAGTTTCGGAAACTACACAATGCATCGCCATATGACTAGGTGGCATCCTAACAACTACAGTGCTGCACAGTTTCGTAACGACCTAGATAATCTCCCTATTATGGCCAGAAGATCTGTTGTACCGGAAGTAACGGGACCAGAGGGCAGGGAGATGGTGCGAAATATTCAAACGAGATTTCATGAAGTAAAACAAATCTGCGTACATTGCAGTGGATTCATTTGCTACGGAGAAAGAAGCATCACTCTGATCAACAGAGCTATTGACTATCATATGCAAGTTTGTACGAAACGCCCCAAATAATAAATACTTTTTTTTGTTTTGTTGCTCCTGTTGAGCCCTTTACAATGAATCGTTTTCATTGCCCCCTGCAAGAAAAACCCCAAAAAATATAAAACTGTTCAGAAAAATTCAAAAAAAGTAAAAAAATGTTCAGAAAAATAATAAAAAAAATATAAAACAACAAAAACAATAAAAAAAAAGTTCTTTTCAGAACTACCTCCCCGTTATTAAAAAATTGGTACAATATTTGGAACTGTGCCAACCTCTATTTCTCGTAGTACGCTTCCCAGTTCGCTCGCCGGTACGCGAACCGAAAGCGAACCAAAAACAGTAAGTATAAGGGAAGGAAACAGACACTTATGTTAAAAGAAAGACAGCTATAGGGGAGTAAACTAGAGATACTATTACCCGTAATCCACTGCTGATGATGTCACATATTACATCATTCATGACATGCTCAGTGACATCATCAGCAGAGGATTGCGGTTTTTTTGGCAACGTGCCTTATCCACGGTTTAATAACGCTGCCTTTTGCTTTATATAAGTTTTCAAATTGTATGAAATATATACCAATAGGTCGTTATGAACCTTTAGGTAGTGCTCTTCTTCATGAGGTCTGGTCGCTTCCATACACATACAGATGTTTCAAAGATGATCAAGAAGTTTATCTGAATGGAGAGGAATGCACTGAGACGCCAGATCATTCACTAATGTGTAGGCACATACAGTTACACGGTTCATGCAACAAACACCGACCAAATATGGCTTGCGTGTTGCAAGGCACGCCAGTTCCTGCTATCATCCCCACGTTCAAGTTGTTGGAAAATGGTAGTTATTTGATGCTCAATAATGAAGATTGTTCTGGGTTAATTAAAAGTATTCCTTTTATCGTAACAGTAAGTGAACGGGTTATTTGCTGCAAAAATGTTCTATTTCCTCCCACACATGAACATAGGGAGTTTTCAATCTGGCCACAAATACCAACCTTGGGAGCAGATTTCAACGGCATGGAAAGAATAAGAGCTCTTTTGTCTCAGAGAGAGGTGGCCTTGAGTTCGGCCCGTGAAACTTTCGTGCTTCACATAGCGAACACCCGTACAGAGGTGCAGACCCTTTTCAATACTGATTCGCCTTTGCATTTCAGCAAGATGGTTCGGACTATCTTTAACGCGTCCTCCACAAAGGCCCTGGCGCACTTTTTTAAAGTTGTTACCAGTGGTCTCGTGACTTCATTTGAGAAAATCTTTGGAGTCATCCCTGCTTTCTTTCATTCTATTTTCTCCACTGTGCTTCGTGGATTGCCATTTTTACTTGCATTACCAGCGGACGCTCTTGTGCTTTTTTACATTTTTAAATATGGATGTCCCTCCTGTGCAAGCTCCCGCCCTGCAGCTGCTGACACTGTTCCGCAATCGCATGCTAGAATATTATGGCACAATGCCGTTGGCGATATTAAGCACGGCATATGGATTATCTTTTCGATTCTCCTACTTCACCTGTGTCCAGCCTGTATTTCACTGCCTGACCTGTGATTTCGATTGGGCCATTGATTTGTGTCTCTGCGGACCGGTTTCTCCTGACGTCGACTTTAATCAGCTGATGACTCCTATCATTACTCACGAGTTGGTTTGTCCTCGCGAAAGGATTATGGCTGTGGCATTGATGCATGGACTAATTGGTCCCTGGAATTTACTGGCGGCAACACAGTCTTTCTTGGAACAGAGCTTTCTTGAAAACCCACCGAGCTGTCCTCTGATGGTGATAGAGGATCCGGTGCTGGGAGAGCACGTATGTTCTTTTCCGCTTTTAAATTGGATGGCTGAACTCTTTTCGGATGAAGACGGTGACTTCCTATTGGAGGCTGTTGCAGCTTATTTTGCATACACAGTTATGTCATAGACCTTTTTCATGTTTGATATGCTGAGTACTAGCATTTCATTGACAATTCATTGACTTATTTGTCAAGTTTTTATTATTTAGCTTGCCTATTGGCTTAAGACTCGATAAAGTACTTGGCTGTTTTATTTTTCTTTAGCATTAAATTTTCCTCGTTTTTAATGTTTTATCTTGCGGACCGTCCACATATAAAGTTGCAATCTGCTCTCATGAGATGGCACTTCTATTATCTTATTCAGTTCGTTTCCGGATCATGGGGAGGTGTCATCTAGGTCCTGGATATCTTTACACCGTGTTAAGTTAGCATGGGCTCATTACCGGTTTAAACGCCATTTTTCCTTTTTTGCAACTTCTGCACACGACACTTAGTTGTTGCTTTAGCTTTCAACCTAGTAGTTCATCGTGGTTTACATGAGAATAATATGTTATTGCTCTACTATCTGCTTTGCTTGTTAAACTATATCTGTACAGCGAGTGCTGAAGTTTCAAGAACAACACGATACAGAATTGTTATGAGGTCTGATCTGCACGACTTCATACTCATAACATAAGTGCAGCTTCTGCCAATTCTGGGCATGAGGCGGGTTTTATATTGCTTTGCCGAACACACATACACAACACTTGATGCGGTTCACATGAAGAGAGAGCTGGTGTATGCTGATGTGATTCCTTCAAATCTAAGACACTAAAGTATGGGCACGCCCTAAACCAACACAAACAGACCTTCTTAGCAAATAATATAATATGTGTATTAGGGAGGGTGAGATATAAGCAGCCGCGGGCCGTGGAGGGAGTTACGGTGGGGCAGGGAGGCGGGGAGGGGGAGGGGCAGGGTGGAGCCCTCTCCACCCTGCCCCTCCCCCTCCCCGCCTCCCTGCCCCACCGTAACTCCCTCCACGGCCCGTGGCTGCTTATAAGTGTTGATAACTCTTATTCATTTACAGCATGTTAACATACTGTCACCATTCGCTTTTTATGTACTAGTAACTATGCTGGTAATTTTGCTACTGATAATATGTGTACTTGTATTATCTAAGATACTACGCCTGAGAAGACGGCATTAGTAAATAAACATTTCAAATACACATGTGTTCTTCTTAACTCCATGTTCTGGTTGCTAAGAAATATATAACGACCGACTGTTCATGAGTTCCACGTATCCTGAGGTACTATAAGTTCATATTCTGGATTGTCTAAACATTGAGAGTTTGTTATATCCAATGTGACACTGTACCTAGCTTGCTAAGGGGTTTTTGATTACTAAGGTGAGTTTTGGGGCACCCTAATTCGCCGAGGTTCCAATCCTCTGTCCACAGTTCTGTGTGAGAACAGAAACCCTGCGACAGGGGCACCCCCGACCCTTGCTGGAGCTTCATCACACTTGCGATACAACTCCAGCAATGCGCCACCTTTACGGCACAGATACATCACGCATCTGTGCTGTTTTTGCCCCATGATGCGCCGCATTGTAAATGCAGCACACCATAGGTGACGGAACAGCGGCACAGAATGACTAACACATCCCTGGTGATGCGCCAGTCATCATAAATCTATCCCTATACTTCTTATCTTGTTCGAGATGAACCGCCATATGTATCATCAAAGTTTTTTGCATTTCCTAAATAGCGAACTTTAAGGAATAAATAGCGATTCTTTACCATTCCTAGTTTGCGATGAGCTATTTGCTAATTACAAATTACCCATTCATTTCCTTCATTTCCATAGGGCGGTTGGACTCACTTTTAGCTCGAACGGCTGAATGGATTTCCACGAAACTTGGCAAAATTGTAGGGACTGGTAGCCCGATGTGCCTTTGCTATGTCTCAAGATATATGCTCCAGTGGTTTTTACGAAAATTAACTTTGAAAAATATATATTGGGCTACATTGGCCTATATATATGTTGGAGCCCAAATGTAGCCCAATGTAGCCCAATGAAGCCCAATGTAGCCCAAAGATGGCCGCCAGAGACAAAAAAACCAAATGTAGCCCAAATATCAGCCAGATGTAGCCCAACTATAGCCCAGTGACAGAATGACCAATCAGCTTCGCAAACCTCCGTTACGCGAAGCGGAGCGCTGTTACAGATATATATCTTTTTTTGAACGTTAATTTCTCAAAATCCACTGGAGCACATATATTGAGACCTAGCAAAGGCACATCGGGCTACCAGTCCCTAATATTTTACCAGGTTTCGTGCAAATCCATTCAGCCGTTCGATTATTATTATTATTATTATTTTTTTTTGCCCCGCGGGGCCCTTTTAAAACCTCCACATCAAACCTAGGGGGTCAGCGAGGATCTACTATGCCCCCTTATGGTCATTTGCCCCTTCGCTTTGGCCTCCTCTTGTCTCTCGATCCTACCGAGAGACAAGATGGCGGCCGCTACGGACTGTTCGGAATGTTTACAGACGCCGGAGAACCAATCAGCTTCGCTTCACAAAGCTCCGTGGCGCGAAAAGTCCGCGAACCGGAGCGCTTCCCGGTCCGCTGTTACAGATATATATCTTTTTTTGAACGTTAATTTCTCAAAATCCACTGAAGCACATATATTGAGACCTACAAAAGGCACATCGGGCTACCAGTCCCTACAATTTTGCCAAGTTTCGTGCAAATCCATTCAGCCGTTCGGGCTAAAAGTGAGGCCAACCGCCCTATGGAAAACTCAATGTTAAAAACACGTTTTGGGACCCCCCTTTTTTCTCGACCCCCCCTGGACGAACCCCCCCCCCCAATTTTCAGGGGCTGCTCAGAAACAAAATGTGCCTTTTTCCTGAAAATTTCAGCCAATTCCGTCCACAAACGCCAAAGTTATTAGACATAGAATTTTCAAAAATCCCATAGAGAAAAAATCCTAACTATATATACCTACTGGCGACCGCCAGTAGGTAATATATATATATATATATATATATATTCACTGAAAAAACCATAGGTTATAGACCATATATAGTTAGGAATTAGCATTTACAAAACCTTGAAAATTCACTGAAAAAACCATAGGTTATAGACCATATATAGTTAGGAATTAGCATTTACAAAACCTTATTTTACTCACACAAAACCATTGAAATTCCATATATAGTTAGTTGCACTAACTATATATCGCGCACCCGCAATCCACTGCTGATGATGTCACATATTACATCATTCATGACATGGTCAGTGACATCACTGATGACATCACTGATGACATCTCAAATGACATCACTGATGACATCACTGACGACATCTCAAATGACATCACTGATAACATCTCAAATGACATCACTGATGACATCACTGATGACATCTCAAATGACATCACTGATGACATCACTGATGACATCATCCAGTGACTGTGTGTTTCTGTAAAGTTAAAATGTGTCTTACATATTGAAGAATGAGTGGAAGTATAAGTGTCTGGACAAAGGATTTAGTAGGTGCATGACTGAATGTATGAGTGAGTGATTAAATGTGTCTCACTGAGTGCATGGGTTAGTGACTAAACTGTCTTAATTTGTGCATCATTATGTCTGTTGTTCTGTAAACTGCTGCATGTGTTGATCAGTAGCTATATGATTAACTATATGGGTTACTGATTGATTGTCCAAGTATTTGTATGGGAGACTGAGTGTGTGTGTGGCTGGCTGGCTGGGAGGTGTGTGACTCTGTGCAGATCAATGTGTACTTGTATCAATGATTCTATAAGAAGGTAAGTATGTGTTAGTATATGTTTGAAAATGTAAGGTGCTCTATGTTTAACTGTATAGACAAGAAAATGGAAGTGTCATTGATTCTTTAACAGGACTGACTACGTGTGTGAGTAACTCCATGGATGAGTGGCAGACTGTGAGTGTCTGTATAGGTGTATGAGTGCATATGATAGTGTTGTAAAGATGAGTGATTGTATGTATGAATGATTGTATGGGTGAATGAGTGAATGTGTGTGTAGACATAGGAATCAGTGAGTGCGTATGTAGTAACTAGTATTGGTGTGTCAATGGTTTCAAAAATTATACTCTGTATTTAACACTGGGTGAAACAGAGGTTATATTAAAATGTGAGGAGATGCATTGTATTGTCACATGAATGATATCATCAGTGATGTGGTCATTGATGTCAAATCAGATGTCATCAGTGATGTCATCAGTGATGTCATTTGAGATGTCATCAGTGATGTCATCAGTGATGTCACTGACCATGTCATGAATGATGTAATATGTGACATCATCAGCAGTGGATTGCGGGGGCGCGATATATAGTTAGTGCAACTAACTATATATGGAATTTCAATGGTTTTGTGTGAGTAAAATAAGGTTTTGTAAATGCTAATTCCTAACTATATATGGTCTATAACCTATGGTTTTTTCAGTGAATTTTCAAGGTTTTGTAAATGCTAATTCCTAACTATATATGGTCTATAACCTATGGTTTTTTCAGTGAATTTCATTGGTTTTTTAACAGCTAATATCTGTAGCTGTAAAATGTATTCTTCTTTAAATCCAAAAATATATTTTATATGTTTATGAATAATTTTTTTTTAAAATATTTTTTTTTCTTCGTTCCCGCTTCGCGAATCGGGAAGCTTCCCATTAGCTGACCTTGATGCCGCGAAATAGACCGCGAGCCGGTAAACGTTTCTTTACCGCAACTGCCGCGTTAGAAAACAACATCGTGACGCCTCCCGTCCGCATGACGTTTCACGTTGTCGCGTGATACGTCATATGACGTGCTACGTTAGCGAACTGGTACGCGAAGCGAGTCGCAAAGCGCAGGTTTCTGGAAGCAAACCGGGAGGCCCTGCAAAGCGCTTAACGTAAACACAGCAGGTCATGTGACTTGGTAATAACACTTTTCATTGGTTCATTTCACTTTTGGTTTCCTAATGATGTAAGACTAGGTCATATAATCTAAAATGAACACTTTTCATTGGTTGAGAACTCTTGTTTTTCCCAAATGATGAAAATCCCTCCTTCTTTCCTCACTCTGACTTTCATCATTGTGAGAGAAAGACCCTTTGTTACCAGTGAGCAATGGCTTCTTTAGTAGCTTCAGCTGGTGCTTCCCCACCACCTCCAACACATCCAAGGAAGAGTGGACCACCTGCTCAAGTTATAATTCAACAAGAAGAGGAAGAAGAGGAACAGAACGACGAGCACGAAGAGAGGCAGTTTTTGCCTGAGGAGCCCAGGACGTCTCACCGGAAAGAAAACTTCATTTGGCAATTTTTTAAAATTCCCAAAGGTCAGAAAAAAGTAAATGCAAGATACGTAACTTGCCTTATATGTCAAGATAGACTGTCCAGAGGAACCGAGAAAAAATACAGTTTCGGAAACTACACAATGCATCGCCATATGACTAGGTGGCATCCTAACAACTACAGTGCTGCACAGTTTCGGAACGACCTAGATAATCTCCCTATTATGGCCAGAAGATCTGTTGTACCGGAAGTAACGGGACCAGAGGGCAGGGAGATGGTGCCAAATATACAAATGAGATTTGGTGAAGTAAAACACATCTGCGTATATTGCGATGGATTCATTTGCTACGGAGAAAGAAGCATCACTCTGATCAACAGAGCTATTGACTATCATATGCAAGTTTGTACGAAACGCCCAAAATAATAAATACTTTTTTTTTGTTTTGTTGCTCCTGTTAAGCCCTTTACAATGAATCGTTTTCATTGCCCCCTCCAAGAAAAACCACAAAAAATATAAAACTGTTCAGAAAAATTCAAAAAAAGTAAAAAAATGTTCCGAAAAATAATAAAAAAAATATAAAACAACAAAAACAATAAAAAAAAAAGTTCTTTCAGAACTACCTCCCCGTTATTAAAAAATTGGTACAATATTTGGAACTGTGCCAACCTCTATTTCTCTTAGTTCGCTTCCCAGTTCGCTCGCCGGTACGCGAACCGGAAGCGAACCAAAAACAGTAAGTATAAGGGAAGGAAACAGACACTTATGTTAAAAGAAAGACAGCTATAGGGGAGTAAACTAGAGATACTATTACCCGTAATCCACTGCTGATGATGTCACATATTACATCATTCATGACATGCTCAGTGACATCATCAGCAGAGGATTGCGGGTTTTTTGGCAACGTGCCTTATCCACGGTTTAATAACGCTGCCTTTTGCTTTATATAAGTTTTCAAATTGTATGAAATATATACCAATAGGTCGTTATGAACCTGTAGGTAGTGCTTTTCTTCATGAGGTCTGGTCGCTTCCATACACATACAGATGTTTCAAAGATGATCAAGAAGTTTATCTGAATGGAGAGGAATGCACTGAGACGCCAGATCATTCACTAATGTGTAGGCACATACAGTTACACGGTTCATGCAACAAACACCGACCAAATATGGCTTGCGTGTTGCAAGGCACGCCAGTTCCTGCTATCATCCCCACGTTCAAGTTGTTGGAAAATGGTAGTTATTTGATGCTCAATAATGAAGATTGTTCTGGGTTAATTAAAATGATTCCTTTTATCGTAACGGTAAGTGAACGGGTTATTTGCTGCAGAAATGTTCTATTTCCTCCCACACATGAACATAGGGAGTTTTCAATCTCGCCACAAATACCAACCTTGGGAGCAGATTTCAACGGCATGGCAAGAATAAGAGCTCTTTTGTCTCAGAGAGAGGTGGCCTTGAGTTCGGCCCGTGAAACTTTCGTGCTTCACATAGCGAACACCCGTACAGAGGTGCAGACCCTTTTCAATTCAGATTTGCCTTTCCATTTCAGCAAGATGGTTCGGACTATCTTTAACGCATCCTCCACAAAGGCCCTGGCGCACTTTTTTAAAGTTGTTACCAGTGGTCTCGTGACTTCATTTGAGAAAATCTTTGGAGTCATCCCTGCTTTCTTTCATTCTATTTTTTCCACTCTGCTTCGTGGATTGCCATTTTTACTTGCATTACCAGCGGACGCTCTTGTGCTTTTTTACATTTTTAAATATGGATGTCCCTCCTATGCAACCTCCCGCCCTGCAGCTGCTGACACTGTTCCGCAATCGCATGCTAGAATATTATGGCACAATGCCGTTGGCGATATTAAGCACGGCATATGGATTATCTTTTCGATTCTCCTACTTCACCTGTGTCCAGCCTGTATTTCACTGCCTGACCTGTGATTTCGATTGGGCCATTGATTTGTGTCTCTGCGGACCGGTTTCTCCTGACGTCGACTTTAATCAGCTGATGACTCCTATCATTACTCACGAGTTGGTTTGTCCTGGCGAAAGGATTATGGCTGTGGCATTGATGCATGGACTAATTGGTCCCTGGAATTTACTGGCGGCAACACAGTCTTTCTTGGAACAGAGCTTTCTTGAAAACCCACCGAGCTGTCCTCTGATGGTGATAGAGGATCCGGTGATGGGAGAGCACGTATGTTCTTTTCCGCTTTTAAATTGGATGGCTGAACTCTTTTCGGATGAAGACGGTGACTTCCTATTGGAGGCTGTTGCAGCTTATTTTGCATACACAGTTATGTCATAGACCTTTTTCATGTTTGATATGCTGAGTACTAGCATTTCATTGACAATTCATTGACTTATTTGTCAAGTTTTTATTATTTAGCTTGCCTATTGGCTTAAGACTCGATAAAGTACTTGGCTGTTTCATTTTTCTTTAGCATTAAATTTTCCTAGTTTTTAATATTTTACCTTGCGGACCGTCCACATATAAAGTTGCAATCTGCTCTCATGAGATGGCACTTCTATTATCTTATTCAGTTCGTTTCCGGATCATGGGGAGGTGTCATCTAGGTCCTGGATATCTTTACACCGTGTTAAGTTAGCATGGGCTCATTACCGGTTTAAACGCCATTTTTCCTTTTTTGCAACTTCTGCACACGACACTTAGTTGTTGCTTTAGCTTTCAACCTAATAGTTCATCGTGATTTACATGAGAATAATATGTTATTGCTCTACTATCTGCTTTACTTGTTAAACTATATCTGTACAGCGAGTGCTGAAGTTTCAAGAACAACACGATACAGAATTGTTATGAGGTCTGATCTCCACGACTTCATACTCATAACATAAGTGCAGCTTCTGCCAATTCTGGGCATGAGGCGGGTTTTATATTGCTTTGCCGAACACACATACACAACACTTGATGCGGTTCACATGAAGAGAGAGCTGGTGTATGCTGATGTGATTCCTTCAAATCTAAGACACTAAAGTATGGGCACGCCCTAAACCAACACAAAGAGACCTTCTTAGCAAATAATATAATATGTGTATTAGGGAGGGTGAGATATAAGCAGCCGCGGGCCGTGGAGGGAGTTACGGTGGGGCAGGGAGGCGGGGAGGGGGAGGGGCAGGCTGGAGCCCTCTCCACCCTGCCCCTCCCCCTCCCCGCCTCCCTGCCCCACCGTAACTCCCTCCACGGCCCGTGGCTGCTTATAAGTGTTGATAACTCTTATTCATTTACAGCATGTTAACATACTGTCACCATTCGCTTTTTATGTACTAGTAACTATGCTGGTAATTTTGCTACTGATAATATGTGTACTTCTATTATCTAAGATACTACGCCTGAGAAGACGGCATTAGTAAATAAACATTTCAAATACACATGTGTTCTTCTTAACTCCATGTTCTGGTTTCTAAGAAATATATAACGACCGACTGTTCATGAGTTCCACGTATCCTGAGGTACTATAAGTTCATATTCTGGATTGTCTAAACATTGAGAGTTTGTTATATCCAATGTGACACTGTACCTAGCTTGCTAAGGGGTTTTTGAGTACTAAGGTGAGTTTTGGGGCACCCTAATTCGCCGAGGTTCCAATCCTCTGTCCACAGTTCTGTGTGAGAACAGAAACCCTGCGACAGGGGCACCCCCGACCCTTCCTGGAGCTTCATCACACTTGCGATACAACTCCAGCAATGCGCCACCTTTACGGCACAGTTACATCACGCATCTGTGCTGTTTTTGCCCCATGATGCGCCGCATTGTAAATGCAGCACACCATAGGTGACGGAACAGCGGCACAGAATGACTAACACATCCCTGGTGATGCGCCAGTCATCATAAATCTATCCCTATGCTTCTTATCTTGTTCGAGATGAACCGCCATATGTATCATCAAAGTTTTTTGCATTTCCTAAATAGCGAACTTTAAGGAATAAATAGCGATTCTTTACCATTCCTAGTTTGCGATGAGCTATTTGCTAATTACAAATTACCCATTCATTTCCTTCATTTCCATAGGGCGGTTGGACTCACTTTTAGCTCGAACGGCTGAATGGATTTCCACGAAACTTGGCAAAATTGTAGGGACTGGTGGCCCGATGTGCCTTTGCTATGTCTCAAGATATATGCTCCAGTGGTTTTTACGAAAATTAACTTATATAAATATAATATTAAATATTGGGCTACATTGGCCTATATATATGTTGGAGCCCAAATGTAGCCCAATGTAGCCCAATGAAGCCCAATGAAGCCCAATGTAGCCCAATGTAGCCCAAAGATGGCCGCCAGAGACAAAAAAAACAAATGTAGCCCAAATATCAGCCAGATGTAGCCCAACTATAGCCCAGTGACAGAATGACCAATCAGCTTCGCAAACCTCCGTTACGCGAAGCGGAGCGCTGTTACAGATATATATCTTTTTTTGAACGTTAATTTCTCAAAATCCACTGGAGCACATATATTGAGACCTAGCAAAGGCACATCGGGCTACCAGTCCCTAATATTTTACCAAGTTTCGTGCAAATCCATTCAGCCGTTCGATTATTATTTTTTTTTTTTTTTTGCCCCGCGGGGCCCTTTTAAAACCTCCACATCAAACCTAGGGGGTCAGCGAGGATCTACTATTCCCCCTTATGGTCATTTGCCCCTTCGCTTTGGCCTCCTCTTGTCTCTCGATCCTACCGAGAGACAAGATGGCGGCCGCTACGGACTGTTTGGAATGTTGACAGACGCCGGAGAACCAATCAGCTTCGCTTCACAAAGCTCCGTTGCGCGAAAAGTACGCGTCCTGGAGCGCTGCCCGGTCCGCTGTTACAGATATATATCTTTTTTTAAACGTTAATTTCTCAAAATCCACTGTAGCACATATATTGAGACCTACAAAAGGCACATCGGGCTACCAGTCCCTACAATTTTGCCAAGTTTCGTGCAAATCCATTCAGCCGTTCGGGCTAAAAGTGAGGCCAACCGCCCTATGGAAAACTCAATGTTAAAAACACGTTTTGGGACCCCCCTTTTTTCTCGGCCCCCCCTTGACGAACCCCCCCCCCAAATTTTCAAGGGCTGCTCAGAAACAAAATGTGCCATTTTCCTGAAAATTTCAGCCAATTCCGTCCACAAACTCCAAAGTTATTAGACATAGAATTTTCAAAAATCCCATAGAGAAAAAATCCTAACTATATATACCTACTGGCGACCGCCAGTAGGTAATATATATATATATATATATACACATACATACATACATACATATATATATATTCACTGAAAAAACCATAGGTTATAGACCATATATAGTTAGGAATTAGCATTTACAAAACCTTGAAAATTCACTGAAAAAACCATAGGTTATAGACCATATATAGTTAGGAATTAGCATTTAAAAAACCTTATTTTACTCACACAAAACCATTGAAATTCCATATATAGTTAGTTGCACTAACTATATATTGCACACCCGCAATCCACTGCTGATGATGTCACATATTACATCATTCATGACATGGTCAGTGACATCACTGATGACAACATCCAGTGACTATGTTTCTGTAAAGTTAAAATATGTCTTACATATTGAAGAATGAGTGGATGTATAAGTGTCTGGACGAAGGATTTAGTAGGTGCATGACTGAATGTATGAGTGAGTGATTAAATGTGTCTCACTGAGTGCATGGGTTAGTGACTAAACTGTCTTAATTTGTGCATCATTATGTCTGTTGTTCTGTAAACTGCTGCATGTGTTGATCAGTAGCTATATGAGTAACTATATGGGTTATTGATTGATTGCCCAAGTATTTGCATGGGAGACTGAGTGTGTGTGTGGCTGGATGGGAGGTGTGTGACTCTGTACAGATCAATGTGTACTTGTATCAATGATTGTATAAGAGAGTAAGTATATGTTAGTATATGGTTGAAAACGTAAGGTGCTCTATGTTTAACTGTATAGAGTAGAAAATGGAAGTGTGATTGATTCTTTACAGGACTGACTAGGTGTGTGAGTAACTCCATGGATGAGTGGCAGAGTGTGAGTGTCTGTATAGGTGTATGAGTGCATATGATTGTGTTGTAAACATGAGTGATTGTATGTATGAATGATTGTATGGGTGAATGAGTGAATGTGTGTGTAGACGTAGGAATCAGTGAGTACGTATGTAGTAACTAGTATTGGTGTGTCAATGGTTTCAAAAATTATACTCTGTTTTTAACACTGGGTGAAACAGAGGTTATATTAAAATGTGAGGAGATGCATTGTATTGTCACATGAATGATATCATCAGTGATGTGGTCATTGATGTCAAATGAGATGTCATCAGTGATGTCATTTGAGATGTCATCAGTGATGTCATCAGTGATGTCACTGACCATGTCATGAATGATGTAATATGTGACATCATCAGCAGTGGATTGCGGGTGCGCAATATATAGTTAGTGCAACTAACTATATATGGAATTTCAATGGTTTTGTGTGAGTAAAATAAGGTTTTTTAAATGCTAATTCCTAACTATATATGGTCTATAACCTATGGTTTTTTCAGTGAATTTTCAAGGTTTTGTAAATGCTAATTCCTAACTATATATGGTCTATAACCTATGGTTTTTTCAGTGAATTTCAATGGTTTTTTAATAGCAAATATCATAAGCTGTCGAATGTCAAGTACGTGGTAAGAATTTTTTTTTTCGTGTTTATGCACACTGATCTGCTTTGATTGCTGCCCCCCACCCCTCATTTCTATTAGGAGTACTCTCTCTTTGCAGATAGTGAAGGGTAGTTAACGCAGCCCTTTCCCCCTTTGTAATCCGTCGTGCCTGCTTCTCTCTCCATTTGATTGATTGTTCTCTTTGGTTCATTCTCTATTTACAAACAAGCACAGAGTCGCAATACTCTGTTTAGTCTTTGCAGATAGCGAAAAATCGTGTAAAAAAACAAAAGGAATCGAGCAAAATCAGTAGGCCACTAATGGGATCTCTTTTGACCTCGCTAAAATAGAAACATTAGGAACAACCTGTTGAAAATAGCAATGCGTATGTATATAAGCGGCGTTCATTTGTGTTCACAGTACCCCTTGTTGATTGTTTCAATCGAGCATTGAATTGTTCGAAGTTAATTCTCTTAACGATCTTCTCTACCTGCAAACGAGGAAGAATAGGAATATTCTATCTCCCTTTGCAGATAGTGAAGGGTAGGTAACGCAAGCCTTTAACACGTCGTACCTATTTCATTCCTCATTGATTGCTTGATTGTCCGAACATTGACTGTTTGGGAATTAGTTCTTTTTGGAGGTATTCCCTGTTTGCAAATAAACGTAGGAAAATCTTTGCAAGTAGTGAAAGGGTACGTAATGCGGACCGTTCTCCCCCGTTGTAATCTGTCATGCCTATCTACTCCCCACTGATTGATGCACCTTTTTCACCCGGACCATTTACTAGAGATACGTCATCTGGCCCGACCAGAGAGCACCCCTAGTGAAAAGGACATATGCAATAATAACGAAGTGATCACTGTATCCTGTTAACAGAAACTTTACCATGAAACAACCTGGAAAGAAAAAAATAGGAAAACGAAAATCAGTAGGCCACTGATGAACATGAACTTTTATTAAACAACGAACAAAGAAACGATAACATAACGTAATGATAAAACCTATTAATGTCCTAGAAACAAGAAAACGTTAAAATATGCCAGTGGTGAGAGACCAGAAAAACAGTAAGAGAAACCAAATCACCCCTCGCTGTCCCACCGCCTGCCACGCCAAAAAAATCGATAGACTAGGGAAAATGCAAGTCAGTAGAACATCCACCCCCACTCTGGAAACTTCCAAGGTGGGGCAGGGTTCCGGCTACGCCCAGCCGGGAGCAGCCCATATAAGGCAGGTCCTGCTGCCACGCCTCGGCCAGGAGATCCTAACGTAGGGTGTAGCCGGAGGAGAGGCCGAGACCAGCGGGACCCGGCCAGGGGATTGCCTTTACAACGCTGAACAGTTGCAGGGGGGGGAATGTCTCCTCGACCCTCCCCTCTCTCTCCCAGTCCGGCCGCGGTGGCCCTTGAGAGTTGCAGGTAGTCCCGCCACATGCTCTTCCGGTCCGACCACCAACGGTCGGGGGGCCGAGGCCGACGGGATCCGGCTGCAGCCGATAAACCAAGAAACCCGTTCATGGGGCCAGAGCCAGGGGCGTCCGGCCGACATCCACCGGAAGCCCGGCCCGAAGACGGACGGGACACTTCTTTCTTTTATAATGGCTGCGACAACACTGGAGGGGGATGTCTTGCACATGCCTCCGACCCCCCCCTCGTCCTCATCGCCTGGTCCGGCCATAACAAATCTCAAGCGAGACGCCGTGGGGTGCACTGGGAGGGAGAGACGGTGCGAACAGGCCTCTCCCGCCTCCCCAGGTGGAGGCTTCCCAGCTGCACCCTCAGCGCTCCAGGCGGTGGCATCCTAACAACTACAGTGCTGCACAGTTTCGGAACGACCTAGATAACGGTTCTTCCACTGTGGCCATGCTGCAACGTCTCGCCCGGCAGGGTGGAGCCCGTCCGCTCATGTGACCCCGCGATCGCCGGTAGCTGCCGAACTCTCAAAATGGCTGTCGACCTGGCAAGAGCGGGCCCAACATAAAGAAATGGCCCGGTCACTGGTTGACTCCACCACCGTAGTCCTCCACGACCTTGAAGATTCTAGAGGAGCCGCGGGAGTCTCCGACCCCCGATGGGGAATGACTGCCATGATCGCCCGTGGAGTGACGAAACTGTATCCGCGGGACGTCGGCGCTCCCATGCTGGCGCCAGCCTCACTTTGAATTACTACAATCCTGCAGACCTCACTTCCGGTGAAAGCACAGTGTGACCCGGTAGGAAAAATTATTGCACCCCCTCCCCTTTTTGACTGATAGTTCAAACCACCGATCCTTTCCTTTGCCCTTTTAACGGAACTTTGGACTGCCTCCCCCTCTTTTACATTTTCTAGAGAAAACAAAACATTAACCACTACATTAGCATAGCAGTTGACACCAGAACTGTTTTCAAATTGAAACCAACAACATCTTCAACAGAATCCTTTTTGTTTCTGCTGTGACCCTGCTACAGCACAGGCATTGTCCCCAGCAGTAATTCTGCAATGCCGGTAAGAATAGCTGTGGTGCCTACTGGACTCACTCACCCCCGCGGCGCCCCACGCCGTTTTTTGCTGGGCGGCAACTTACTAGACATCACTTTCGTGCCATCTAGATTTCAGCGCGTTCTGCTGCCTTGGAACTATTCGCACAACAGACCGCTACTGACAAGAATATTTCATTATTGGTGCTGTCAATTTCAATAAATCTATTGGATAATTAAAAAGAAATTGCCACGGTCTCTTCGTTGTTTAAATGTTTTTACTGTTTTTGTTTTGTTGTATATATTTATATGTTATTAAAGTTTTATATTCCTACTACTTTGTTGGAGTGCTATATATTTTTAATGTGACACATAATTGTAAAAACTTTGATGTACAAAGAGTCATTCCTGGAATCTTCCGCTTCAGGCTCGGTCCCCTCCCCAATCACAATACAGGATGGTTTTCAGATAGTAGGAACGCGTGTGCTGTGACGGATCACATCGGGTGTGGGCCTTGATCTACTATAACTCCTTTGAAGAGGGGTGATTCTTTACAGCTGGGGCCATAAACTACATCTGCAGGGCTAGCTGATAGCCTAGGACCGGCCTGGACATTCGGACACAGAGGAAGAGGAGTGTCAGAGGGTGCGGTAGTGAATAGGGCGAAAGGGAGGTGTCGGGCGGGCACAGAGTGTGATTCTCAGGGAAGAGCAGCGCAGATGGGGGAAGGTTTATTGCCCATGCATAAGACAGAGAGCGGTGGTGACCAGTGCCTGGGGGAGATGCTTACGAGGGTGAGGAGCCATGCTACGAATCGACAGCGTGCAGAGAGTGGGTCTGGTCAAGACATCTAAAATGGCTGCCGTGCATGACAAAAGTGTGGCATTTCAAAAAAGGCAAGATGGCGCAGACAATGTTTTTCAACACTTCCTCATTTCCTTCGAATCGAACGTTAACAGACGTTGGGGCATATTACCAAAGTTAAGCGATATTTATCGCTAACGATGCTTACCAACCAATTTTTTACCACTAAGCATCGTCAGAAATTATCGAAGATAAACCTTACTATTATCAAGGTTTATCGCAAATGCGATAATAAACGGCCGCAATGCATGAATATCGCTAAAAACTCAGCGATATTCATGCATTACCGAGCTAATACTCTTAGCCATGTTATCCACCTCCCATTGGATAACATGGCTAAGAACTGCTCAGGGCAGGTGTTACTTTTTGGAGATATTCGCGCTTAGCGCGAATATCTCCAAAAGTTGGTAATAGGAGATAGATATCTTGCATGTTGTAATGCAAGTTATTGTGGTATATGGAACTCATACCATAATCTCTCAGGAAAGCAGAAACTGATCCTTTTGGGACCGCCTAAAAAGGCCTAGGGGGTGAGGAGTACTCTACTTTGCCCCCTTTTCACGTTCCGAACTATTTTATTTTACTCTCTTCTGTAATTACACAAAATAGCAGCGATAAGATGCATCGGAGACACACAGTGAGAGAAAGGAGGCCGGAGATGAAGAAGAGATGTCAAATACACATTGGAGATAATATAGTGGCAGAAGGGAAGTAAATATGAGTAAACTTACCATGTAACATAAAAATGTTGCACTCTATACTATAAGTCTCATTTTATACTACAATCACTTCGCTACAACCTCATAAATTAAAAATAAAAATAAATAATGTCTCAAACAATTTTTGATTTCTAAATATAAATTTATTCTTCAGAATTTTCTAAATTTGAAACAACTAGTAACATGTCCTCATCAGTAATTTCCTCTTCAATCATCTCATCTGGAATCTCCTCATTAAAAGTCTGCAATGATGATTCTTGTAACTCTATGGTCTCCAAACACTCGATAAATTCGCCATCAAGAGATTGATCAAAAAAATCATTCAAGTCATCTCCTCCTTCTGACAATATTTCATTATTGGTGCTGTCCATTTCAATCAATGTAGTGGAATCATTCAAGTCATCTCCTCGTGACAATATTTCATTATTGGTGCTCTCAATTTCAATCAATGTAGTGGAATCATTCAAGTCATCTCCTCCTTGTGACAATATTTCATTATTGGTGCTGTCCATTTCAATCAATCTAATGGAATCATACAAGCCATCTCCTCCTTGTGACAATATTTCATTATTGGTGCTCTCAATTTCAATCAATGTAGTGGAATCATTCAAGTCATCTCCTTGTGACAATATTTCATTCTTGGTGCTGTCCATTTCAATCAATCTAATGGAATCATACAAGTCATGTCCTCCTTGTGACAATATTTCATTATTGGTGCTCTCAATTTCAATCAATGTAGTGGACAATTCAAAAGAAATTGCCACGGTCTCTTCATTGTGAGCCATTTTATTTTGAAATTGCTTGCTGTAAATTGCAGAAAAAAATAATCACTTTCATTTATCGTTTTTAGTAATACATAATATAAAACTAACTTCATCAAGTATTTAGTATAACAGAAGGACTGCAAATAAATAACAGAAAACATTTTTCAAATTATCTTCAAGTGTACAACATAGTTCCCCTTACAAATTAACAACTCACCTTTTTAAAAGTAGCAGAAGTGTTAGTACTGTGTAAATCAAACACCAGAAATTCACCACCAAAAATTCCTCACAAATGTACCTCAGACAGTAGTATCACAAAATGGCTGTGGTTTCCTCTCATTTGACATATATACATAACCAATTAACTTTCATCACACACAAATACAAAACCAAAGTAACATTTTAATTGGTTCTAAATTTCAACACTTTCAAATGTGTTTTCCCCATGCAATTTTCCATAGGACATTTACATACGTCTACAGCCTGAATGGCTGAACGGAATTACACCAAACTTGGCAAAATGGTACATCAAACCTAAGAGGTCAGGAAGGATCTACTATGCCCCCTTATGGTCATTTCCCCCTTCGCTTTGGCCTCCTCTTGTCTCTCAATCCTACCGAGGGACAAGATGGCGGCCGCTACGGACTGTTTGGAATGTTGACAGACGCCGGAGAACCAATCAGCTTCGCAAAGCTCCGTAACGCGAAAAGTACGCGAAGCGGAGCGCTGTTACAGATATATATCTTTTTTTCAACGTTAATTTCTCAAAATCCACTGGAGCACATATATTGAGACCTAGCAAAGGCACATCGGGCTACCAGTCCCTAATATTTTGCCAAGTTTCGTGCAAATCCATTCAGCCGTTCGATTATTATTATTTTGGTTTTTTTTTGCCCCGCGGGGCCCTTTTAAAACCTCCACATCAAACCTAGGGGGTCAGCGAGGATCTACTATGCCCCCTTATAGTTATTTCCCCCTTTGTTTTGACCTCCTCTTGTCTCTCGATCCTACCGAGAGACAAGATGGCGGCCGCTACGGACTGTTTGGAATGTTGACAGACGCTGGAGAACCAATCAGCTTCGCTTCACAAAGCTCCGTTGCGCGAAAAGTCCGCGAACCAGAGCGCTAACCGGTCCGCTGTTACAGATATATATCTTTTTTTAAACGTTAATTTCTCAAAATCCACTGGAGCACATATATTGAGACCTACAAAAGGCACATCGGGCTACCAGTCCCTACAATTTTGCCAAGTTTCGTGCAAATCCATTCAGCCGTTCGGGCTAAAAGTGAGGCCAACCGCCCTATGGAAAACTCAATGTTAAAAACACGTTTTGGGACCCCCCTTTTTTCTCGGCCCCCACTGGACGAACCCCCCCCAAATTTTCAAGGGCTTCTCAGAAACAAAATGTGCCATTTTCCTGAAAATTTCAGCCGATTCCGTCCACAAACGCCAAAGTTATTAGACATAGAATTTTCAAAAAACCCATAGAGAAAAAATCCTAACTATATATACCTACTGGCGACCGCCAGTAGGTAATATATATATATATATACATACATACATACATACATACATATATATATATATATATATATATATATATATATATATATATATATATATATATATATATATATATATATTACCTACTGGCGGTCGCCAGTAGGTATATATAGTTAGGATTTTTTCTCTATGGGATTTTTGAAAATTCTATGTCTAATAACTTTGGCGTTTGTGGACGGAATTGGCTGAAATTTTCAGGAAAATGGCACATTTTGTTTCTGAGCAGCCCCTGAAAATTTTGGGGGGGTTCGTCAAGGGGGGGCCGAGAAAAAAGGGGGGTCCCAAAACGTGTTTTTAACATTGAGTTTTCCATAGGGCGGTTGGCCTCAATTTTAGCCCGAACGGCTGAATGGATTTGCACGAAACTTGGCAAAATTGTAGGGACTGGTAGCCCGATGTGCCTTTTGTAGGTCTCAATATATGTGCTTCAGTGGATTTTGAGAAATTAACGTTCAAAAAAAGATATATATCTGTAACAGCGGACCGGGAAGCGCTCCGGTTCGCGGACTTTTCGCGCAACAGAGCTTTGTGAAGCGAAGCTGATTGGTTCTCCGGCGTCTGTAAACATTCCAAACAGTCCGTAGCGGCCGCCATCTTGTCTCTCGGTAGGATCGAGAGACAAGAGGAGGCCAAAGCGAAGGGGCAAATGACCATAAGGGGGCATAGTAGATCCTCGCTGACCCCCTAGGTTTGATGTGGAGGTTTTAAAAGGGCCCCGCGGGGCAAAAAAAAATAATAATAATAATAATCGAATGGCTGAATGGATTTGCACGAAACTTGGTAAAATATTAGGGACTGGTAGCCCGATGTGCCTTTGCTAGGTCTCAATATATGTGCTCCAGTGGATTTTGAGAAATTAACGTTCAAAAAAAGATATATATCTGTAACAGCGCTCCGCTTCGCGTAACGGAGGTTTGCGAAGCTGATTGGTTCTCCGGCGTCTGTAAACATTCCAAACAGTCCGTAGCGGCCGCCATCTTGTCTCTCGGTAGGATTGAGAGACAAGAGGAGGCCAAAACAAAGGGGGAAATAACCATAAGGGGGCATAGTAGATCCTCCCTGACCCCCTAGGTTTAATGTGAAGGTTTTAAAAGGGTCCGGGGGGGGGAATTTTTTTTTTTTTTTTGTGTAGCGGCCGCCATCTTGTCTCTCGGTAGGATTCAGAGACAAGAGGAGGCCAAAACAAAGGGGGAAATAACCATAAGGGGGCATAGTAGATCCTCCCTGACCCCCTAGGTTTAATGTGGAGGTTTTAAAAGGGCCCCGCGGGGCAAAAAAAACACATTTTTTTTTGTTTTTTTTGCGTGGGTAGCGCCCGGTCCGCGAACCTTAAGCGTTACGGGAGTCCACCATTTTGTGTTTCAGTCGAATTAAGATACAAGATGGAGGGCAAATAATGTTCAGAATGGGTAGAAGGGGGCACGGTAGACTTATCTTGACCCCCTAGGTTTTCTGAGGGTGGCTGAGGAGGCCCATATGTGCGAAAAAAAACCCATTTTAAAAAAAATTTAGCGAGGTTAGCTCCCGGTTCGCGTACCGGGAAGCGCCCCAGGGAGCGTACTTTGTTGAAAATTAGTGAAAAATGTTAGAGTAAAATAATAATTGTGAGTGATCAGATGTAGGGTAGCTCTGAGAAGAGCTTTTGGGTTTATGGTACATTTAGGTACTTATAAGTAGGTACCAATGCACAGTCTTAAATTCAGAGTGAAAATTCTGTTGCCCTCATCTGAGAAGTGAACTCCATCTCCTCTGTAGATATCTTGCATGTAGTAACGCAAGTTATTGTTGTACAGGGAGCCCATTCCATGGTCTCTCATGTAAGCTGAAACAGATTTGTTTACATGCTTCCTCAATTTCTCAATTTGTGGACAAAATTGGTTCGACCACCTCCATTTTTGTCTTTGGCATATATTTGAATATACCAAGGCAGTCTGAGGAAAAAGTGCCATCAATTGCTCAAAGGTGTCCTTTAAAAGCATTTCCAGACCTACCCCAGTCAAAGTGCCCAAATCATTACCTCCACAGTGCACAATTAACAGGTCAGGTTTTGGCAAATGCATAAAGGTTTTCACGAATGGTATCAATTGGTGACATTTTAATCCTCTGTGACCAAACCACTTAATTTCCACATCTTGTAAATTGAGGTTAGGTAAATTCCTGTTTTCAGCGTACCTTTGAGCCCAATAGATGTAACTATGTCCAACAATCCAGACAGAAAACATGGCGAGAGAAGGTTCTCCTGCAGTCAGATGAAGTGTGGCAATGAAATGGCAGTTGAAAAAATGAGAGTGTAAAATGAAAAAAACTGAGGAGTTTCTGTGTTAATGAAGCAGTAAGAGTGATTGGTGGATTTTGATTGCTGAAAACAGAAAGTTAGGGTGCATGGATGAGTTCGTTGAAAGATGTATTTTGAGTGGCGAAGAAAAAATCATTAAATGAAAGTATGCACTGGATATGCAGGAGCACTGAGAGTTCAGAGTTCAATTGCAACATTGTTGTGTGAACTTGGAAACACCAGAGGTCTTGCAAGAGGTGGTTGCTATGCAGAAAAAGCAGAGAGGGGGCAGAGGGGGGAAGGGTTTTGATTTGAAAAAAAGTGAGGGAAGAGTTTTGATTGGGTGACATGAGAGATATGTGTGAAGAATTACAGAATTTCTGTGCTTTTGATAGCTGCAGACTCTGGAGTGCATACCTTTTGCTCTGCTGAAGACAAATTGGTGTGTTTCTGAGACTGTTTTGAAACTCAAAGTATTTGCTAAGGTGAGAAAATATTTCTTTAATTTAGATAGAGAATAGTGTGCTTTAAGGAGAAAATTATGAAGAAAGTTGTGTTTTTCAAATGTTGCTTTGTCTCAAGTGTTTTACAAATAGATTTTGTTTCTTTGAGAAAATGTAATTGGAGAAAATGTGAAGTATTAGTACTGACAGGGTGTTTTTCTGCATAGGAGCTGTGGAGTCTTTTCAAATTATGACTTGAGAATCGTTTTTGAGGAAGATGAATGGTTATAATATTTCTGACAAGGACATAATGGTGTATGCTTCTTTATAATGCAATTGAATGTCTCTGATGTTATTTTTCCCATTTTAATGTAAGACCTTTCTCTGTGGCGCAAATTGCTTGTAAATATGCTCCCACCTGTGCATGGTAAATTTAGATTTTGAATGTTTGTGTTACATAGCCATGTTAAAAGTGATACATACATGCTGCAAAGGCAATCAAAAAACGCTTTTATGTGTCTTAAGGACATTTAAAGTAATTTTCCCATGTGCAGTGTTTTGAAATTATGATTTGAAAATCGTTTTTGGGGAAAAGAAATTGTTTTTAAAATTAATAACAAGGACATAATGGTGTATGCTTTTTTATAAGGCAATTGACTGTCTCTGATGTTATTTTTCCCATTTTAATGTAAGACCTTTCTCTGTGGCGCAAATTGCTTGTAAATATGCTCCCACCTGTGCATGGTAAATTTAGATTTTGAATGTTTGTGTTAAATAGCCATGTTAAAAGTGACCCAACCATGCTGGAAAGGCAATCAAAAAACACTTTCATGTGTCTTAAGGACATTTTAAGTCATTTCCTCATGTGCAGTGTTTTCAAATTATGATTTGAAAATCGTTTTTGGGGAAAAGGAATGGTTTGTAAATTTATGACAAGGATATAATGGTGTATGCTTCTTTATAAGGCATTTCTGTGTCTCTGATGTCATTTTTCCCATATTATATTAAAAGACCTTTCTCCGTGGGCCACATTCATTGTAAATATGGTCACACTTGTGCATGTTAATTTTGGTTTTTACTGTTTGAGTTACATAACCATGTTAAAAGTGACCCAAAAAAATTGCAAAGGCTTTCAAAAAACACTTTCATGTGTCTTAAGAACATTTTAAGTAATTTCCCTGTGGGCAGTGTTTTCAAATTATGAATTGAAAATCGTTTTTGAGGTAATGGAATGTTGTTAAAATTTATGTGCGCCATATGCCCCCAAATTTCTTTTTCAGGGGTGCAGCAGGGTGTTCTTGAGACACACATGCACCCTTGGAAAAATTCCTAATTTGCGATGAGCTAATTGCTAATCACAAATTGCACCTTCATTCCTATGAGCCTCCTAGCCAATGGAAATGAATGGGTAATTTGCAATTAGCAATTTGCTCATTGCAAATTAGGAATGGTAAAGAATTGCTATTTATTCCTTAAAATTTGCTATTTTGGAAATGCAAAATAGTTATATGATACATATGCCGGTTGATGTCTAACAAGATAAGAAGCTTAGGGATACATTTATGATGACTGGCGCAATGAAGTGGACATTACTTACTTCATTGGTAGAGCTTTACATGTATTATGTCCTCTGTATTCTTCATCAAGCGTAACTTTAATCTGCAATCCTGAGTAGGCCTCACCTTAAACAAACCTCTGGATAGGCCACACCTTATCGTCATCATGAATTAATCATTTAAAATGCTAGGGACAGATTTATGATAGGTGTATGCCTCTTTTGCGCCACTTACAAAACACTGTCCACGGGGAAATGACTTAAAATGTGCTTAAGACACATGAATGTGTTTTTTTAAAGCGTTTGCAATTTTTTTGGGTCACTTTTAACATGGCTATGTGACTCAAACAGTCAAAATCTAAATTCACCATGCACAGGTGGGAGCATATTTACAAGGAATGTGCTCCATGGGGAAAGGTCTTATAAAGTAATATGAGAAAAATGACATCAGAGACAGTGAAATGCCTTATAGAGAAGCATACACCATTATGTCCTTGTCATAAATTTGCAAACCATTCCTTTTCCCCAAAAATGATTTTCAAATCATAATTTCAAAACACTGCACATGTGGAAATGACTTAAAATGTCCTTAATTCAAAATTTGCTATTCCTTATTTTGCGATTGCACTGAAGGATTTGCAAATTTTGCGATTTCTTAAATGCAATGTATCAAACAAAAAATATGTAAAAAATGACATTAAGGATTTGGAAACTACCACCAACTTCTAGTTTGTGGTAATTTGCGAATTCTTTTCAAAAAACATTTTTTTCCAAAAAACAAAAGGTGCCATATGACGCCAATACATGTCCTTAGGGCATGTATGTGCGCCATATGCCCCCAAATTTCTTTTTCAGCGGTGCAGCAGTGTGTTCTTGAGATACCCCTGCACCCTTGAAAAAATTCCTAATTTGTGATGAGCTAATTGATAATCGCAAATTGCACCTTCATTCCTATGAGCCTCCTAGCCCATGGAAATGAATGGGTAATTTGCAATTAGCAATTTGCTCATTGCAAATTAGGAATGGTAAAGAATTGCTATTTATTCCTTAAAATTCGCTATTTAGGAAATGCAAAATAGTTTGATGGAACATATGGCGGTTCATCTGTAACAAGATAAGAAGGTTAGGGATACATTTATGATGACTGGCGCAATAAAGTGGACATTACTTACTTCATTGGTAGGCCTTTACATGTATTATCTCCTCTGTATTCTTTATCAAGCGTAACTTTAATCTGCAATCCTGAGTAGGCCTCACCATAAACAAACCTCTGGATAGGCCACACCTTATCGTCATCATGAATTAATCATTTAAAATGGTAGAGACAGATTTATGATAGGTGTATGTCTCTTTTGCGCCACTGTGCGTCACTTTTATGATGCAGTGGCGGTGCAAAAGATTTGCTATGAGGCGAGAAAATTACAAATTGATGCATTTAGGCAGATGTGTCATGGTGTAAAAAAAACGTGCCACATGAAACCGATGCAGCAGTGATGCAAAAGATGCACCATGTTGCAAGACAGGCCTCACTTGGGGTCATATGTATCAAGCTAATTACCATTCGCAAAGATCAAAATTCTGCAAATTTCAGCCTTTGCGAATGCTAATTAGACAAATGGTATGTATCAAACAAGTTTGATGCAAAATAAGGAATAGCAAAATTTGCTATTCCTTATTTTGCGATTGCACTGAAGGATTTGCAAATTTTGTGATTCCTTAAATGCAATGTATCAAACTAAAAATATGTAAAAAATGACATTAAGGATTTGGAAACTACCACCAACTTCTAGTTGGTGGTAATTTGCGAATTCTTTTCAAAAATAATTTTTTTTAAAAAAACAAAAGGTGCCACATGACGCCAATGTATGTGCGCCATATGCCCCCAAATTTCTTTTTCAGGGGTGCAGCAGGGTGTTCTTGAGACACCCATGAACCCTTGGAAAAATTCCTAATTTGCGATGAGCTAATTGCTAATCGCAAATTGCACCTTCATTCCTATGAGCCTCCTAGCCCATGGAAATGAATGGGTAATTTGCAATTAGCAATTTGCTCATTGCAAATTAGGAATGGTAAAGAATTGCTATTTATTCCTTAAAATTCGCTATTTAGGAAATGCAAAATAGTTTGATGGTACATATGGCGGTTCATCTGTAACAAGATAAGAAGCTTAGGGATAGATTTATGATGACTGGCGCATCACCAGGGATGTGCCAGTCATTTTGTGCCCCTGTTCCGCCACCCATGGTGTGCTGCATTTACAATGCGGCGCAGCATGGGGCAAAAATGGCACAGATGCGTGACGTATCTGTGCTGTAAAGGTGGCGCATTGCTGGAATTGTATCGCAAGTGCGATGCAGCTCAAGCAAGGCTCAGGGGTGCCCCATCTCCACAATGTTGCGTCAAGACCTATGCCTGCTTAAAGCAGGCACAGGGTTTTGACGCAGCTTTCTCCTATCTGATTGTAAAAACGGCACACCATGGGTGGCAGAGCAGCGGTGCACGTTAACTGGTGCATGCCTGGGGATGTGCCATTTAACATAAATCTGCCCCTTTACATTTAAGTATGTGCAGGGGACACAGAGTTGGTGAGGCTTATCCAAGGTTAAGAAGAGATGAGTCCTGTTCACTGAAAAATTAGACATAGGCTTCACCTGCTCAGCATCGCTGGACATGGCTAAATAATAGCTGCAAAATGTTACTCTTGTTAAACAATTTTACTATTATAATCTCTGAGATTTGTCTCTTACTCTGCAACATCTCATTGTTGTTATCTTTCTTTAAAGATAAAGACAACATCAACATGAGCGACAATCTGCAATCAGTTGATTTTGACCTCATCATTGAACTTGTAATTGAAACATCAGTGGATGTTGATCCCTTGGATGATTTAAATCCTGAGGATGAAGAAGAGCGTGATGAGGATGCAGATTTGTCCGAATTATATGACATAGGGTGGGAAGCTGACCTGCTTGAGCCTATGGAACTATAAACATTTATTTTAAAAATTTATAATAAATAAAAAGTAAAAGTGTAAACCGTTTAATTTAAAAATAAAGACACCGTCAAAAACAGGTTATGTGTAGTGTCTTCAATAAAATATTAAAATATGCTCATAAAATTAGATCAGATTCACATATAAAATAGCACAGGTAACATGAATATAAATTCCATTTCTTTTCTGCTATTTCTGTATTGTAAATTTGCCAAGGACTAAAAAATCTTCTATTTAAAATGTCAAGTAGTGTGTTAAGTTTTTGATCACTGTTATTGATTTACTGTTTGGTAATAGTGGTTAATAACATTTTTTAATATATTTTACCACAGATTCAACTGCAGATCATTTCAACATTTCACCATGCCAACGAAAGAAAGAGAGAGAAAGGCTGCAAAACGTCAAAGACAGCAGGCCAATCAAAAGAAGCAGCAGTCCTCTAACAAAAAGATTTGTCAAGTCACGAAGAAAGCACCGGGTAAGAGTACAAAAACATTCATAAGAAATATGTGTAGTAAAAAAAATATTACTACAGAAAATGTTTCAGTCCATAAAACGAGAAGGAATTCAAATGGAAAGGAAAGGCCAATCAAAAATGTTACTGCTAGAGCAAGAGATAACTCTGTGCATGATAGTAGAAGGAAACAACAGTTTAGGGACATTCGTAAACGAATGTTCCGCAACAGGATAATTGGCAATTTGTTAAAAAATATTAAGAAAGGTCAACAGAAAGTGGTTTTTTATAAGAGAAAAAAAAAGTTGAGAAAGTTATTGATCAGGCATTTGAAATTAAACGTAAGTTATTTATTTTGATAATCAATAGAATTAGGAAGGTAAACAAGGCAATTTATGATTTCAAAAGAAATAGTAGATGGAAGAGAATAGTTAATCGTAGTAATTTTTGTGAAGTTTTTTCTGGAGAATGGATGCATAGTTCAAGCTCTGAGGCATTTTTTAATGAGGAGAGTTATTTCCAGGATAATGATTTGGTGCATGCAGTTGACACCAGTGGTCGTGCTTATGAAGTGAAAGATGGTTGTCCAGTTGAAAAAGAAAAACTTGTGACAACAGAGGCAGAAGAGGTGTTAGGTAATGAGGTTTTAGGAAGACGTGCTAAGGGTCCTGTGTACACCTGGAAGTGTAGTAGTATTTGTAGTGTGCGACAGGATTCCATCAATTTGCTTTGTGATTTTGTACGGTCATTTAATAAGAAAAGTTTGAAGCAGAAAATGATGTTGTTGCAAGAATTAGATCCTTGCAGAGTGAGAGAAGTGACAGGTTTGCATGGTCATTCACTGGCTTGTCTTTCCAGGAGAGTATGCCAGAGTGTTTTTCATCATTTCAGGATGCTAGCAGTGCATCATAATAAAGTGAGGAAATTAGTTAGAATGTTTTATTATGCTAAGAGTCCAGCAATTATGCTTAAACAATTATGCGCTGCTCTTTTGCATGGTTCTGAAATAGATGTGAAGAATATATGTGAAGAAATTGAGTTTTGTTACTTTGGAAGTAAAGAGGAGAATGTTGAAATTGACCAAGAAGAAGCGGGTAATGTGGAAGATAGTGTACAGGTTTCCAGTACAGATAATTTCCAGAGGGAAATTGCGACGTTTCAGGTCAAATCAAGTGAGAGGCCAAATTTCACTTGTGTGTGTTGTCGACGCACTTGTTATAAGAATCAGACTAAGTTAGTGGATTTATATGCAAAAAGTGAAAGGGAAAATAATAGTGAATGGAAGGATTTCACAACATACTTGATGGTAGAAAATTGTTTTGATTTGGGATTGGATCAACGTGTGTGTACTTATTGTTGTAACAAATTAAATCAAAACCAGATGCCTGCTAGAGCAGTTCATAATAATCTGGAATTGATTGAGATTCCTTCTGAATTGAAGGATTTAAATACTTATGAATCTATTTTGATTCAAAGTATCCATCCCTTTCAGGCTATTGTAAGAATGGAGCCAAAGACAGGGAAATTGCCTCCATCAGATTTACAGAGAGGATTAAAGGGAAGAGTTGTTTATTTGCCTCTAGATTTGAAGAAAAACATTAACACAATTGGAGTAGAAAAAGTGGACGAGGAACCTCTGGTTATCTTAGTTAATGGGGTTCCGACAAAGAATAAGAAAATATGGCAAGATTTAGTAGATGTTAGGAAAGTCAAAAAGGCAACATTGTATTTGAAAAAAAATAATAAATTCTATAAGAATGTATATGTTGCAGAAGAGAAAGTAAGTGAGGAAGAGGATAGCGATTTGTGTGCTGGTCAAATTGAGAAAGTAGAACCCTCTACTAGTGAAGAAATATATGAACATTATAGTGTTCATCCTTTGCATTCCAAGGAAGTCATGGGGAATGCTATTGAGTTGTTTCAAATGAAACAAGCCTAAGGGAGTCCCATTAGTGTTTGGGAGGAAAGTTTGGAAGCTCGGTGTTTCCCACAGCTTTTTCCAACAGGTCAGGGAGGAAGATATGATGAGCGACCTCATCAAATTCCTGCTTCTGAATACCGGACTTTGCGATTGTATGCAGGAGATGCTAGGTTTCGACAATGCATTCCTTATTTGTTTCATCTCCTGTTTGAAAGCGATCTGTCTGGACTGTCATATGCAGTGAACCACATCTTGAAAAGTGGTATACACATGCAAAACATCTCGGCAAGTGACTTTATGGATAAAGTCAATGTTCAAGACAGTATTTTGGATTCTCACCTGATTAATCTCATGGCGTGTCAGCGTGGTACTAATGAGTACTGGTACCGTCGTCATGGTGATTTAAAATGTATGCTGAGGAACTTAGGTACTCCCACATGGTTCCTCACTCTGAGCTGTGCCGAGTATGGCTGGGAAGACTTACTTGAATTTCTACGAGAGGCAAATGCTAACGTAGAAAACATCGAATTCAAGACACCCGGAGAACTGTGCTCTTTGGATCCAGTCAATGTATGTAGGTACTTCAATCATAGATTTGAAGCTATGATGTCTTTCATCATGAATAAGAAGAATCCACCTCTTGGAGAGGTGTTGGATTTCTTCTGGAGAAAGGAGTACCAAGCAAGAGGTGCTCCTCATATACGTATGTTGCTGTGGATCAAGGATGCACCTAAATTTGGAACGGATCCAGAAGACTCAGTGATGAGTTTCATCCAACAGTATTCTACGTGTGCTGTTCCAAACGCAAAGGAGAAGAAAAGCCTAAGAGAAAAAGTTCTGCGTTTCCAAAGCCATCGATGTGGAAAGTACTGCCGTCGTAAATTCCGAAACAAGGACAAGTTCTACACCAAATGTCGTTTCGGCTTTCCACGACCGGTGATTTCTAAAGGAAGAGTAAACAGTTTGATGTCTTCGCTGCGACATAATGTGATGAAGAAATCACCTAAAAACACATACAATTTGAAGAGGAACGAAGAGTCCAAGTACATCAACGACTACAACCCGGTGATTTTGTCCATGTGGAATGCTAACATGGATATACAGTTTGTGGCTGATAACTGTATGGCTGTGGCTCGGTATGTGACATCTTACATCACCAAAAAAGAGAAGACAGAATTGAAGGATATGTGGGAGGACATTTCCCATGAAAAGAGCCTCAGCAAGAAGTTGTACAGTTTCAGTCTGAAGATGTTGTCGCATCGAGAAATCGGAGCTTACGAATGTTCTGACCGGTTGTCTTCAGCAAGTCTCTATGCCAAGTCCAGGAGTATCGTTTGGGCGAGTGTTGGTCTTGCTGCAACGCGTAATCGAGTTCTGAAACCTGTGCGGGAAATTGAGTATTTGGCGGAAAAGGAGCCAAACAGTACCGACATTTTGAAGAGCAACATGTTGGATACATATTATCCAAATCGAAGCAGTCACCTCGAGAATGTTTGTCTGTATGAGGTTCTGCAAAATTACATATTCAAGAGTAACATCAAAGAAGATACTGAGAAAGGAGTGTATGCTGTAATAGGAAGTGAGGGATGTCTGGTCAAGCAAAGAAAATGCCACTTGATAAACCATCGAAAATTGAGTGGCGAATCTCCTGAAAAAAAGGAGTTTTTCTATTTAGCACTTTTGCAACTTTTTAAGCCATGGCGTGCAGAAGAGGAACTGCTTGGAGATTTCCTTTGTTACGAAGACTCATTCAATGCTGCCAAGGAGACCATAGAATGTCCTGCTTTTCCCAAATATGTAGAAATGTTGAATGTGGAAATTGAGCAGGAAGCAACGATTGCAGCCGAGATTGCCAGAGACAGTTCTCAGGACAGTCAGAGTTCTGCTTCATTGAGTCAGGATCCACTAGGAGGACCTCTTATCGAAAATGAAGCTGCCACTGCTATGAATGAAGTGGAAAGAGCCATGGCACATGCTCAGGAGGATGCGGTTAACTTAGAAGAGTTGGAAAGACAACTCAACGTTGAGCAGAGGAAAATATATGACGAACTTACCATGCAAATTGATCATGGATTAAGTCATGACAAGAAAGAGTGCTCATGTACGTCGTTGAAGCCTGTCCGACTGTATGTGAGTGGAGAAGCAGGAACTGGAAAAAGTTTCCTTATTAAAGCAATTTCATGTTATTTGCAGGAAAGGACAGAGTCATCGCTGTCTTGTGTTGTCACCGCTCCAACTGGACTGGCAGCACATAACATTAAAGGGATTACTTTACATCGTTTACTGATGCTGCCAGTGGAGCATGACAACAAATTAGAATATCACAAGCTATCTGGAGATGCTTGTTTTGAAGTTTCAAGAGTCTTGAGGAAAATGAAACTTCTTATCATTGACGAAGTAAGCATGGTTTCCAATGTCATGCTTGCCTTTGTGCATTTGAGAATGCAAGAAGTTCTCAAAACAGAGTATGATGTGTTATTTGGTGGCAAACACATCATTGTTTTCGGAGATCTTCTGCAGCTGACACCAGTGAAAGGGCAACCTGTGTTCAAAATGCTCACGCATGAAGATACCAGGAAGTGCTTAGGGAGCATTGGCAACGTCAATATATGGTTAAACTTCAATTATGCTGAACTGCATGAAAATATGCGTCAGGCAAAGGATGAAGTTTACAAGACTATTTTACAAGATGTTAGAATTGGAAAAGTGACCGAGCATGGGAAAGAAGCTTTACATGCACGATTACTGACAAATTTATATCCAGACGAAGATGTTGTGCCTGAGAATATTTTTCAGAAAGTTACTGAGAAAAAATCTGGAATATGTTTGATGCCAACTCTTGCAGAATGTGCCAAATTCAACAACAAAATGTTGCATTTAGAAAAGCAAGAGATTGTGAAACTGGAAGCTATTGACAGAGTAGAGCATATGGGATCAACAATTATTTTGTCTGAGAATCTGAAAACAAAATTGGATTCATTAGAGAAGAGTATATCTAAAACTGCGGGTTTTGAAAAGACTCTGAATGTGTGCTTGAACTGCCGTATAATTTTAAGAAGGAATTTACATGTTGAAAGAGGTCTGGTAAATGGATCAATGGGTAATGTTGTTGATTTTGTGAAATACAGAAATAGAGATGGAATTGAATTTTTAAAAATTAAATTTGATGGCATTGAGGAAGTACAGCTAATTGCTTGTTGTTCTGCTAGATTTTTGCTTGTAAAAGACTTATATGTTCGTCGTAAGCAGTTTCCTGTTTGCTTGGCATATGCGGTGACAATCCATAAATCGCAAGGTTTAAGTGTAGACTGTGCATTGGTGAATATAGGCAGTTCTGTGTTCAAGGAGGGTATGGCATATGTGGCATTGTCACGAGTTAGAACTTTATCGGGATTGTACTTGATTGAGTGTGATGTCACAAACATTTGTGCGGATCTAGATTGTGTTAAGGAATACAATAGGTTAAGAAGAGAGTATGCGCCACATTTGCCTCAGTATCCTTTGTTTGAGAAACGTGTGGTAGGCCGGAAACGAAGAAATGTGACCAATACTGGGGAGGTTGTAGCAAAAAGACGAAAAGTCGATGAACCTGAAATTATAAGCAGAAACAAAAAGGATTCTGTTGAAGATGTTGTTGGTTTTCAATTTGAAAACAGTTCTGGTGTCAACTGCTATGCTAATGTAGTGGTTTATGTTTTGTTTTCTCTAGAAAATGTAAAAGAAGAGATTGTGGTCAATTCTGATCAAAGATTTTGCAGTTTGTTAAATTCTGTGTTAGAGAAATGTAGCACTGATAGAACAAACATAGAAAGTGTGTCTGAAATTCGAAATCTGTTAGACAGATGTTCAGGCCAAACACAATTCTCTCAAAATAGTCAGCAAGATTGTCAGGAGTTTTTAATGTATATGCTTGATGTATTGCATGATGAAGGTGTAGATGTAGATCACCTGTTTGGGCTTTCTTATCAATGGCAGCATGACTGCGAGAACTGTAGGGTATCAAGTAGTACTAGTGTAGACTCAGAAAGATTTATATATTTAACTTTGCCAGACAGTAAATCAGTCTCTTTTAATAAGCTAGTAAAAGCAGCTGATCACAACATGGAGTGTAGCCAATGTAAATCTGAAATGATGTCCACATTATTTATACGAACATATGGCCAGTATGTCATTTTAATGTTCCAACGATGTAGGCCTGATGGAACAAAATTGACAACTTTAATTAAAAATGTTGTGGCTTCACAGTTGTCAATATCAGGAAGGACTTTTGTAACTGTAGCAATTACATATCATGATGGTCCTTCAATAACATCAGGACATTATACAGCTTATTTAAAGTGTAGAAATGGCTGGTCATTCTGCAATGATTCTGTTTTAATTTTCACAAAAAAATTGCCGTATGACCTTAAAAACTCTTACCTGGTGTTTTTAAAACCAAAATTTTAGGGAAAGAATCTCGGGATGTGCTCTGAGGAATTTCAAGAAGTTCTAATGGCTCCTACACGATTTGGCCTTGAGAATAAGTGTAGTACAGAGACATAACTTCTTACCATAACACTGGACGTCATGGAGAAATATGTGCACTTTGAATGAGTTCAGAAAAACTGTTTCTTTTTATAAGCTAATTGAAGCAGCCAATCAAAACATGGAGTAGAGGGAATGTAAGTCTGCAATGCTGTCTACTGTTTTACATTGCTTTGTCATTAAAAGTGATGTAGAGAATTAAATGATTGTACTAGTCATAAAGGTAGTGTAAGTCTGCTTCATAGTAAGCAGTATCAGTGTGATAGGAAATGTAGAACATGATTGAGCAAGAAGGGGAAGATATTACTAGTCCAGGATTGTGAAAATGATTTTCAACATTTTAATTGTGAAAGTTGCGGAAATACAACATGACGGGATTGGCTTAAAAGAATTCTAAGAGTTATAAATGGCTCAGACACGATTTGGCCTTGTGGAAACATGTGGTAGAGAGCGAGAAGTCATTTATTGTATGTAACATGTTTTTGAAAACGATGGAGGTTTTCTTTCAGAAAGTGGCGGGTTGAAAGTAATAACAGCACAACAGAGTGTAAGCTGTTCATAGGACATCCTTGGCCGTCATGGAAAGTAAGTTAACTTTAAGGAGTTCTGAATTCTGATTTGTTATGTTGTATGGGTTTTTTAAACACAATCATTTTGATTGTGTTTTTTTTTCCCCGCTGTTATATGATGAATACCTTCAAGTCACTGTTTTAGTGAAATTTGATACATTCTGAGAACAGCAAAAATAAACCATTTAACATGTATAATTAATTCTGTTCTGTTTGCATTTATGATGTACATGTAGAACTGTGTAGGAGGCATGGAGAAGGTGAGGCTTCTGTAAGTGTCAAAGTTGTTGCATACAGTGCTCATATTCTACGTAGTCTTTTATATTTCATTACTTTCACTGTTTCTGACTGATCTAAAAAATTTTTTTTAAAAAGAACAGTAAGTATAAGGGAAGGAAACAGACAGTTATGTTAAAAGAAACACAGCTATAGGGAATAAACTAGGGATACTGTTACCTGCAATCCTCTGCTGATGATGTCACTGAGCATGTCATGAATGATGTAATATGTGACATCATCAGGAGTGGATTACGGGTAATAGTATCTCTAGTTTACTCCCCTATAGCTGTCTTTCTTTTAACATAACTGTCTGTTTCCTTCCCTTATACTTACTGTTCTTTTTAAAAAAAAACATTTTTGGTTCGCTTCCGGTTCGCGTACCGGGGAGCGAACTGGGAAGCGAACTAAGAGAAATAGAGATTGGCACAGTTCCAAATATTGTACCAATTTTTTAATAACGGGGAGGTAGTTCTGAAAAGAACTTTTTTTTTTATTGTTTTTGTTTCATATTTTTTTAATTATTTTTCTGAACATTTTTTTACTTTTTTTGAATTTTTCTGAACAGTTTTATATTTTTTTTTGTTTTTTTTCGGAGGGGGCAACGAAAACAATTCATTGTAAAGGGCTCAACAGGAGCAACAAAACAAAAAAAAAGAATTTATTGTTTGGGGCATTTCGGACAAACATGAGCATGATTGTCAATAGCTCTGTTGATCAGAGTGATGCTACTTTCTCTGTAGCAAATGAATCCACTGCAATGTACGCAGACTTGTTTTACTTCACGAAATCTCGTTTGTATATTTGGCACCATCTCCCTGCCCTCTGGTCCCGTTACTTCCGGTACAACAGATCTTCTGGCCATAATAGGAAGATTATCTAGGTCGTCCTGTTCCTCTTCTTCCTCTTCTTGCTGAATTATAACTTTAGCAGGTGGTCCACTCTTCCTTGGATGTGGTGGAGGTGGTGGGGAAGCACAAGCTGAAGCTAGTAAAGAAGCCATTGCTCACTGGTAACAAAGGGTCTTTCTCTCACAAAGATGAAAGTCAGAGTGAGGAAAGAAGGAGGGATTTTCATCATTTGGGAAAAAAAATTGTTCTCAACCAATGAAAAGTGTTCATTTTAGATCATATGACCTAGTCTTACATCATTAGGAAACCAAAAGTGAAATGAACCAATGAAAAGTGTTATTACCAAGTCACATGACCTGCTGTGTTTACTTTACGCGCTTTGCAGGGCCTCCCGGTTTGCTTCCAGAAACCTGTGCTTTGCGACTCGGTAAGCGTACCAGTTCGCTAACGTAGCACGTCATATGAGGTATCACGCGACAACGCGAAACGTCATGCGGACGGGAGGCGTCATGATGTTGTTTTCTAACGCGGCAGTTGCGGTAAAGAAACGTTTACCGGCTCGCGGTCTATTTCGCGGCATCAAGGTCAGCTATCGGGAAGCTTCCCGATTCGCGAAGTGGGAACGAAGAAAAAAAAATATTTAAAAAAAAGTTATTAATAAACATATAAAATATATTTTTGGATTTAAAGAAGAATACATTTTACAGCTACAGATATTAGCTGGTAAAAAACCAATTAAATTCACTGAAAAAAACGTAGGTTATAGACCATATATAGTTAGGAATTAGCATTTACAAAACCTTGAAAATTCACTGAAAAAACCATAGGTTATAGACCATATATAGTTAGGAATTAGCATTTAGAAAACCTTATTTTACTCACACAAAACCATTGAAATTCCATATATAGTTAGTTGCACTAACTATATATCGCGCACCCGCAATCCACTGCTGATGATGTCACATATTACATCATTCATGACATGGTCAGTGACATCACTGATGACATCACTGATGACATCTCAAATGACATCACTGATGACATCACTGATGACATCTCATTTGACATCAATGACCACATCACTGATGATATCATTCATGTGACAATACAATGCATCTCCTCACATTTTAATATAACCTCTGTTTCACCCAGTGTTAAATACAGAGTATAATTTTTGAAACCATTGACACACCAATACTAGTTACTACATACGCACTCACTGATTCCTACGTCTACACACACATTCACTCATTCACCCATACAATCATTCATACATACAATCACTCATCTTTACAACACTATCATATGCACTCATACACCTATACAGACACTCACACTCTGCCACTCATCCATGGAGTTACTCACACACCTAGTCAGTCCTGTAAAGAATCAATCACACTTCCATTTTCTTGTCTATACAGTTAAACATAGAGCACCTTACATTTTCAAACATATACTAACACATACTTACTTTCTTATACAATCATTGATACAAGTACACATTGATCTGCACAGAGTCACACACCTCCCAGCCAGCCACACACACACTCAGTCTCCCATACAAATACTTGGACAATCAATCAATAACCCATATAGTTAATCATATAGCTACTGATCAACACATGCAGCAGTTTACAGAACAACAGACATAATGATGCACAAATTAAGACAGTTTAGTCACTAACCCATGCACTCAGTAAGACACATTTAATCACTCACTAATACATTCAGTCATGCACCTACTAAATCCTTCGTCCAGACACTTATACATCTACTCATTCTTCAATATGTAAAACATATTTAAACTTTACAGAAACACACAGTCACTGGATGATGTCATCAGTGATGTCATCAGTGATGTCATTTGAGATGTCATCAGTGATGTCATCAGTGATGTCACTGACCATGTCATGAATGATGTAATATGTGACATCATCAGCAGTGGATTGCGGGTGCGCGATATATAGTTAGTGCAACTAACTATATATGGAATTTCAATGGTTTTGTGTGAGTAAAATAAGGTTTAATAAATGCTAATTCCTAACTATATATGGTCTATAACCTATGGTTTTTTCAGTGAATTTTCAAGGTTTTGTAAATGCTAATTCCTAACTATATATGGTCTATAACCTACGGTTTTTTCAGTGAATATATATATATATATACTTGAGCCTAACTATAACATTTCAGTGAATAAACATATATATATATATATATATATATATGTTTATTCACTGAAATGTTATAGTTAGGCTCAAGTATCACTCATGCAAAACCAGTGAAATTCAGCAGTTAATTTGCACCCCCAATGCACTGCTTATGACCTCACATATTACATCAGTCATGTCACTGATGACATCTCAAATTACATCACTGATGGCATCACTGATTATATCATCCAGTGACTATGACTGTTTTTAAACAGTTTATGAATGTTAAATATATATACCAAGGTGTATTGGTGAATCAGTGAGTGTATGAGTGCCTGTATGAATGATTTAGTGGTTGCAGGACTGACTGTATAAGTGAGTGATTGGGTGTTTCACTGAATGTATGGGTGAGTGGATAGGTTATATATGTGTGTGTGTGTGTGTATTACTCTAATCTCTAGCAGCTTCTCTTCAACGGTTGATGGCTCTTGTAAGCAAAATATTTAGCTTGTACTTTGCATCTCACTTAGAGCAGAATGCTGAGTGTTTGTCCCTGCTGCTCAAGTACCCCAAGCCCTGCCAGCCTGCTGCTTGGAAGTTCCCCCATTACAATAAAGCAGCAACTGGTGGTGTGGTTGTTCAGTCTTCTCCTTTTTGATCTGTAAACCTTTGTCTGGAAATTAGGGCAGATGAAAAGTCTGGACAGTTAAAATGTTGTAGTATTTTTGTTTTGTTAAATATTTTTATTTAAGGGTCATAAACAAATATATATAGTAAGAGTAAAATGATAGAAACAATTACTAAGAACACTTAAAAAACAATACCATAAGTTTATGAATATAAGTCAGTCGTATGTTATATAAAATTAAGTGGACATAGGAAAGGATAGAAAAGGAAAAGAGATGGAAATAAACAGAAAGAAGGGGGAAAGGATAGAAAGAACAAAAAAATAATTAGAAAAATGGGATCTAAGATACAGATGAGTAAGATGATAGATATGTAGTAAAGGTTATCCAAAATAAATCAGATCTAATCCTGTGATGTAATGATAATTAAGAAACAATGGCTATTCTATGTTCAAAACAAATAAAATTCAACCGTGTTGATATAGATAATTTAGACATATCTTTCCAACAGGACAAAGAACCAAAGAAAGCATTCTGAATTGATAGTTTAACATTACATTGACAAATCTTTAAGCATTGGACCATGTACCTTTCCAAAATGTAAACACATGAGGACAATGGTAGAAAAAAAGAATGAAAGTACAGTTGGAGGCAAAACAAGATCAAAATAATGGAGAGGTATTAGGCGCAAATTTAGAGATACAATCAGTTGTAGTAACAGCTCAATTATAAACACACAAAAAAGATTGAGTGAGGAATGCAGCTTTAGAGGTTCTAAATATTTTAAGCAATTTTTCATCCCATAAATGAACAGAGAATGTTACAGAAAGGTCAGTCTCCCATAATAATTCAATGGAATTTTTCAATCGTACAATAGTTAGAGATAATAGATAATAATTAGATATAATCAGCTTTGAAAATGGATTTGTTGTCAATATTGTATATTGGCGCCAAGGGTATGATTGGTAGAAAGTCAGAAGCAAAATTAAAAAAGATTGAAGAGGAGATGATATTAGATTGTATTCCTGTAAAAAAGAACTTGGTAAGTTATATTGTGTTTGCATTTGAGGAAAAGGTAAGAAAGAATTATGTTTTATAGGTTGATGAACAAAAATATTACCCTTCTCCTTCCAATGCTTTAAATAAAATGATTTACACCAAAATGTAATAAAATTACTATACCAAATGGAGGAAGCTAGAAAACATTGATAACAATCAAAACCTGTTGAAGCTATATAATATGTAACAAATGTTGGGAATATTTAAAAATCTGGTTATTGGAAATAAAAGTACAGTTTGACATTTAAATTACATCACTAAATGAAAAATCCTTCATAAGGAGCATTCAATTACAATCCATCGTGCAATAGGAGAGTCATGAAAATCACTAATTAGGGCATAACATTGTTGAATTAAAAAAATAAAAAAGCAGAATGATATAAATTAAAATCAGGGAAAAGGACACCTCCTTCATATTTCAGGAGTTTACGTTTAGATAAGGCAATATGGGAGTGCTTGTTATTCCTTTTTTTTAAAAAAATGTTTTTATTAGTTTTTCTCTATTTTATGCAAGGAATATATAGTCACCTTATACAAACAAAACATTAGCAAGTTCGGAGGACATGAAATAAATGCAAATATACATAAGGCAGCAAAAGAAAATGGGCAAAAGAAAACAGGAACCAAAAAAAAAGCAAAACAGCATTTCAAAGCAGAAAGCAAAAGCGATCGACTTTTTAGATCCAGTCAGTGACAGCAGCCCACATGGTAGCTCGCCTTTCCCTCTTCCTTCTCCCCATGGTCTTATATATGGCTATTTCCAAATTATACATAGCAAGCAATCTAGCCCACCAACTCGCAAAAGACGGAGGCTCAGGGTTAATCCAGTCCTTCGCAATACATGCACACACCACTGCCATACAGATGAACAAAAAAATTGTTGTTGCCTTAGATCTTATAGGTAGAGAGTTCCCCAATGGGAGCTAAAAAATTAGCTCAGCCTATTTTCTCTCTCACTCATTAAAAGGTGGGGGTTAAGTGCATAGTGTAGACCCTTTTCAGAATGTAAGGATACCTCACACAGGCTAACGGCAGGACAACTACTGTTATCCCAGCCGATGACCGTCCAGCGTCATCATCGGTATCCTGCTCCTACGACAGGCTGGCGGTGCAATGCCCGTCGGGCAGCAAGGGAAGCTGCACTTTGGCGGAGATCTTCTATTCCGAGCCAACGGGTGTGTGGGTGTGAGGGGCCTATAAAAGGTGCAATAGTGAGCGTGGTGGTGTGTCTTAAAAAAAGTTAGTAGAGTCCTAATAGAGATTTTATTGGTCAGGCTCACTACTTTATTAAAAAAGATGAAGGGGTATTAAGGAGTGGTGAACAATGAGACCAAACCTTTATTCAACCCTTGTTGTGAGAACGGTCAACATGTTTCTCGCCCTAAGGGCGATTCATCAGGACCTTTGTGCTCATATAATTGCTAGTATCCTCCGGATTAAGAGGACACTGGTATACGACCTGTGTAGTGTCGTTCGGAAATGGTTCTTTGCGAGGGACCTCCTGGAAAAATGAAGAGAAGAAAGCAAACAACAATGATGTCACAAGTAAGTATGGACCAGAGTACATCATATTTGTGCCTATATCCGGGGTGTCAGAGAATACGTGCCCCGTGGGTAGTGTTCTGTCTAGGTAGTGACAGGGTCGGGTAGTGCTGTGAGTGAGAGTGGTATAAAAATTGCAATGCGCGTGAGTGGAGCGCACTGCATAGTACTGCCATGCTGGATCGCTATAGCATGCATCTAAGTGGAGGCGCCATTTTCCCGCCTGTGCATTGTACAGGATGGTGGTGGCACATCCTTGTTTTGTCGAGCGGGGGGTGGCGCCAATATTAAAATATTATTCATACACTTATAGGCTAAGATTTGAGCCATAAATGGTGAAAAGCCGCACAGTAAAAACCATTAAAGGTGATTTGACACTCTGTTACAAGGTTAGTTCAACGCTAGCGGGAAGGTCGTGTATCCCGGCGAGGAAATATGTAAATAAATAAGTCGACACGCCATGCTCGACGAGTGCGCATAAGACAGCGCCAGTCTGCGAGTCCCTGTTCCACTTACCCGTTGGGATTCCTCTTTAAAGCCTCACGGGCTGTCCAGGTGGGGCCAGCAGCGAGTGAGGAATTCCTACGGGGAAAGTAGCGCATTTAGCGGGAACGTAAGGGAGAACTTACCAGCCGATAACCCAATTGCGAGAGTGGGCTTGCTGTGTGTGTAAACAAGTAACAAGCTGTATATCAGGGCTCAGATCCACACCTTACCTCAGAGGTCGCTGGTGGCGGACATCTCTGCACCTACCCCTCCCACTGGAACTCAGATAACTGGACAGCCGGCACGGTAGTGAGGCAAAGTCCGGTCTAGATAAGGGAGAATGGAGCGCGCGCAGAGGGGTGTGTCCCTCTAGTTGCTGGGTTGCGGCACGCTGGAAAGGAAAGCAAGGAGGGGTTAGCTGACGATAGCGCGGCCCGAGCCATACTAAACTGGGGCCATCTTGGAATGGGTTTAGGAGTCTAGCAGGGCATGTTTAAGGCACCTGGAAGAGGGCAACTAGCCCAGATTGTTAATAGCTGTCAGGCCAGTATCGCCCTGGAATGCGGGAGTAAAAGGCAAGGAGGGATTAGCTTGAGGATAGCGTGGCCCGAGCCATACTAAGCTGTGGCCATCTTGGAATGGGTTTGGAAGTCTAGTAGGGCCTCTTTAAAGGGAATAAGAAGTGGACAACTGGTCCAGCTAAATAATAGCTATCTGGCGGGTATCGCCCAGGTGTGCAGGAGTAAGAAACCCAACACGCGGATGGCTGGAGATGATGCTGCCCGGGACAATCAAAGCGGGGGCCATCTTGGAATGGGTTTGGAAGTGTGGCAAAGCATGTAAAGACACTTAGAATTTGGATAACTGATCCAGATTAATAACTATCTGGCGAGTGTCCACGGTTTGCCTTCAGAAGGACGGCTAACCTCAAGGACACCCTTATCCATACCCGGCCCAAGAAAACCAGCACCCAATCTGTTAATACGCTTTGGGACCTCCCCCCAGTTACTGGACACTATCGCTGTGGCTCATGTGTTGTCTGCCCCCAGACCATCCAGGGCAAGACCGTTGTACTTAACAAGAACTTCACGTGGACACTGAACAAGCATACTAACTGCAATAGCTCTAGATGCATTTATGTTTTGATTTGTCCTTGCGAATCGCTGTATATCGGGATGACAATGCGTCCTGTTAAGCAACGAATAATGGAGCACAATAGTAACATCCGATGTCACAAGACACACACAAAGCTCTACGAACATTGCAAGGACTACAATCATTCTCCAGAGAACATCCGATGGACTGTCATTGAGTCTTTACCGAACCTGAACCAACAAGCCCTGTTCAGATATGAACAGAGATGGATACATCGGCTTCAGAGCGATGAATTGGGATTGAATGATGGGGTGCCCTGGACGACACTCGCCAGATAGTTATTAATCTGGATCAGTTATCCAAATTCTAAGTGTCTTTACATGCTTTGCCACACTTCCAAACCCATTCCAAGATGGCCCCCGCTTTGATTGTCCCGGGCAGCATCATCTCCAGCCATCCGCGTGTTGGGTTTCTTACTCCTGCACACCTGGGCGATACCCGCCAGATAGCTATTATTTAGCTGGACCAGTTGTCCACTTCTTATTCCCTTTAAAGAGGCCCTACTAGACTTCCAAACCCATTCCAAGATGGCCACAGCTTAGTATGGCTCGGGCCACGCTATCCTCAAGCTAATCCCTCCTTGCCTTTTACTCCCGCATTCCAGGGCGATACTGGCCTGACAGCTATTAACAATCTGGGCTAGTTGCCCTCTTCCAGGTGCCTTAAACATGCCCTGCTAGACTCCTAAACCCATTCCAAGATGGCCCCAGTTTAGTATGGCTCGGGCCGCGCTATCGTCAGCTAACCCCTCCTTGCTTTCCTTTCCAGCGTGCCGCAACCCAGCAACTAGAGGGACACACCCCTCTGCGCGCGCTCCATTCTCCCTTATCTAGACCGGACTTTGCCTCACTACCGTGCCGGCTGTCCAGTTATCTGAGTTCCAGTGGGAGGGGTAGGTGCAGAGATGTCCGCCACCAGCGACCTCTGAGGTAAGGTGTGGATCTGAGCCCTGATATACAGCTTGTTACTTGTTTACACACACAGCAAGCCCACTCTCGCAATTGGGTTATCGGCTGGTAAGTTCTCCCTTACGTTCCCGCTAAATGCGCTACTTTCCCCGTAGGAATTCCTCACTCGCTGCTGGCCCCACCTGGACAGCCCGTGAGGCTTTAAAGAGGAATCCCAACGGGTAAGTGGAACAGGGACTCGCAGACTGGCGCTGTCTTATGCGCACTCGTCGAGCATGGCGTGTCGACTTATTTATTTACATATTTCCTCGCCGGGATACACGACCTTCCCGCTAGCGTTGAACTAACCTTGTAACAGAGTGTCAAATCACCTTTAATGGTTTTTACTGTGCGGCTTTTCACCATTTATGGCTCAAATCTTAGCCTATAAGTGTATGAATAATATTTTAATATTGGCGCCACCCCCCGCTCGACAAAACAAGGATGTGCCACCACCATCCTGTACAATGCACAGGCGGGAAAATGGCGCCTCCACTTAGATGCATGCTATAGCGATCCAGCATGGCAGTACTATGCAGTGCGCTCCACTCACGCGCATTGCAATTTTTATACCACTCTCACTCACAGCACTACCCGACCCTGTCACTACCTAGACAGAACACTACCCACGGGGCACGTATTCTCTGACACCCCGGATATAGGCACAAATATGATGTACTCTGGTCCATACTTACTTGTGACATCATTGTTGTTTGCTTTCTTCTCTTCATTTTTCCAGGAGGTCCCTCGCAAGGAACCATTTCCGAACGACACTACACAGGTCGTATACCAGTGTCCTCTTAATCCGGAGGATACTAGCAATTATATGAGCACAAAGGTCCTGATGAATCGCCCTTAGGGCGAGAAACATGTTGACCGTTCTCACAACAAGGGTTGAATAAAGGTTTGGTCTCATTGTTCACCACTCCTTAATACCCCTTCATCTTTTTTAATAAAGTAGTGAGCCTGACCAATAAAATCTCTATTAGGACTCTACTAACTTTTTTTAAGACACACCACCACGCTCACTATTGCACCTTTTATAGGCCCCTCACACCCACACACCCGTTGGCTCGGAATAGAAGATCTCCGCCAAAGTGCAGCTTCCCTTGCTGCCCGACGGGCATTGCACCGCCAGCCTGTCGTAGGAGCAGGATACCGATGATGACGCTGGACGGTCATCGGCTGGGATAACAGTAGTTGTCCTGCCGTTAGCCTGTGTGAGGTATCCTTACATTCTGAAAAGGGTCTACACTATGCACTTAACCCCCACCTTTTAATGAGTGAGAGAGAAAATAGGCTGAGCTAATTTTTTAGCTCCCATTGGGGAACTCTGTACAATACTTTTTGTTGCATCTTCCTAGGACGAGTGCATTGGACCCCACTCAAAAATCGTCCCCCCCTATTCCCCCTGTTTGATACCACTTAGATCTTATAGGTACCCCAGTAACTGAAGTAACGCCAATCAGCACCAAGTCCCCAGTTATACACACTGGAGATCCCATTATTAAGGCTAAGAAGCGTTCAATAGACAAAAATAGGGCAGGTAATTTGGGGCATCGGCAGCGGACATATGGACTGCATCGGCAGCGGATAAACCACATCTGTTGCACTTAGTCCCTGCTGGCGTCCCCCATTTGGAGATCCTACTTGGGGTATAATACAAGTCATAAATAGCCATATAATGCTGACTCCGCATCCTCCCGGTCATCAGAACTTGAGTCGCCAAACTAAAAGATTCATTGATATTAATTCCTTCTTGATTTAACTTCTTCACCCACTTCTGTTGACATCGCTCCTCGTCATCTGGGAGTATATCAATCAAATAGGTGTAGAATTGACCGATGGGTGTTTTTTCTCCTGATTCTCTCAATTAGCGGGAATTTTCTAAGTTGATATTCTAGGCCCGGTCCCAAAGTGCTCAGGAAGCTACGTATTTGGAGGTATTTAAAAAATTCATGCTTTGCCAAGCCATATTTTGCTTGTAACGCAGAGACGGATGCCTGTCCATCAGCCTATAGATCCCCTAAACATATAATTCCCTTTGAGCACCATCTACATGAAGTTGGATCTCGAAAAATCGCAGGAAATAGACCGGCAGCTGCAAGTGGAGCGTATGCATTTAATTTCGACAAGCCCAAATGCCTCTTAGCCGACCGCCAGACAAAGTATGCTGCTTTAAGAATTTTGAATTTTGTTTTTTAAAGTAGCTTGGTTCTAATACTTTAACCAAACAACAGTTGGCCTCCTCGCCCAACCCAAGTTCGTAAATCGATGGTCTGTGGCAAGGCAAAATCCTAGCCTTGTCCTCTACAACCAAAGGACTGCTAAATCGTAACACTGCTGCCCAGTAATAAAACAAAAAATAAGGCATTCCCCAACCACCACAATTCTTGGGCAATATCATCTTTTTATAAGCCCTTCTCTGCCGCCTATAACCCCACAAGAACCTAGCACAAATTCTCTCCAGCCTCTTGAAACACGAGCCTGGAAATTCTAGTGGGATGGTCCTGAACATATAAATAAATTTGGGTAATACTGGCATTTTTAAAACTTTGCCCTCCCCTGCAGAGATAGGTGTAAATGGTCTGACCTCTCCATCATTGTGTTCACTTTAGTAAGTACTGGATTCACATTTATCTCAGGAATCTTAGTAATTAGTAAGGAGATTTTGAATCCCAAAAAATTGACTTCCGGGACAGATGTTATATTGTCAAGCGGTTCGGCCCCTATGAGTAAGATCTGTGTTTTAGTGATGTTTAGGTTCTACCCCGAGAAGAGTCCAAACTTAGACACCAATCCCTCGATTGCAGGCAATGCGGAGACAATATCGGTGGTAACAACGACAATGTCCTCCGCATATGCCAGAGCTTTATAATCAATATCCCGTAGTTGGACTGGTTTGATATTGATGGATTTATTTAACTTGGACAAAAAAAATCAATATATAAAGCAAATAATAAAGGAGAACATGGGCAACCTTGTTGTGTGCCTCGATTAATTGTAAACACCCCCGATTCTCTGCCTGAAATCCATAAACAAGCAACGGCGGACTGATATAATGAATTCAATGCTTCATCACAGATCCAAAGCCCTTTAATCTTAAAACGTCCCACAGGTATGGCCAGGAAACCCTGTTGAATGACTTCTTGGCATCCAACAGGGTTATCCCAATTGCCGACTGAGTTGCTTCCGCCCAATCCACCAGCGATATCAGACCCCGAATATGATCTGTAGTGTCTCGTCCTGGGATAAACCCATGCTGGTATTTTGAAACAAGTTTTGAAATGATCCCCAATAAACGTGCTGCTAGAACTAGAACTACAGTATAATTTACTGTCTGAATTAATTAAAGAAATTGGTCTATAGGAGGACGGGAGTAGGGGGGTTTGTCTTTTTTAATGAATACTATAATAATTGATTTCCGCCATGACAGTGGCGCATGTTTACAAAAAGACAAGGGAACCCGAAAGGTATGCCATAGGGACCTTGGGCAGTATCATTTTACACAAAACAGAGGTCCCTAATTTTGGACAAAATACAATTCAGAAACAATAATCATACACTTGATAAGTAGTATGTCTTCTGTCCAGCCGGACAAGAAATTTATTTTAAATATTCTGGAGGAAAAGATAAGATGTAAAAAGCCAATAGATAAAAAGTGGGCACAGCCGTGACCCACAACATTCAAGACAAAACAACGAAGTAATGGCCAAAAGGGCAAAGCGAAAATCTGTCTGTATACTTATAGTCAGTGTTACAGACTCAATTCTTTTATAACCACACCATCGCATTTAAACAATATTGTATTATCATATTGCATATGGGGTTTTTTTTGTCGACGACGTTTCGATGCCTTTTTAAATGTGGGGCATCATCAACAGGACAAGAATTATCATCATCATTGTCTTGCACAATAATTAATAACACAGTGCCTTTTATCGCATCACTATACATACAAAAATTGGAGGAAAAAGGGGGGAAAAAACAAGAGAGACACATAGGTTTAGGCATGTTTTGGAACAATTTTGAAAGCCAAGTGACTTTAAAATGACGGCGAGTGAAGAGGTGAGAGTTAACAGTTAAAAACGATCCGTGGTGTTGGGTATGAAGTCTCGAAGAGGTGTTTATTTAAAAGGAACCGGTGATTAAAAGGCGGCGCATGGTATCTGTGGTATCCTTCTCTATGTTTGCTTCTGCATCTTACCCTTACTAGAATGTTATTCATGGAATCTGATGATGTAGTCATGTTATGATTCTAATCTGATCAAGACTGTGTCAGTTGCTGCCTGCCCACCTCTGCTGTGGATGAGATCCTTTCTTCCTCTGATAAGAATAAAGAAACCTGTTTATCTACCTTCCTTTGAGATGTAACTTCTTCACATTGGCGACGAGGACGGGATTGAAAGAAGGTTCCCTACAACAAACAACTTTATCTTCAAAAAGGAACATTTTCTCTTAACAGAAAAGTTCACGAAAGGATCTCAACACCAAGCCTCAACCCAAGGTACTCTTGGGTTCATATACCGTCTCTAAGACTTGACAACATAATAAGACTTGGATTTACTATACATTAATTGCCTTTATTTGATGTATTCTCCTGAGGCTTGATACCGCCTGTCTACTCTTCATATAATTTAAAGACAGCAGTCTTCTATCTATGCGGAGATATAATTGACTTTATATTCAACGCCTTGATTATCCATAATCTGAAGCGCTAATTCGCTGGCTCTAACTTTGACACACTAGTCTGTTTATAACTTTAAGCGTAATGCCTGCTGCTTATAGCGCTTAATTTTAATAAGCTGGATTGAGGCGATAAATTATATGCTGGATTGATGTGTTTACTGCGTATGGTGCCTGCCCGCCGAGTCCTTCGACATACGAACTCTTGGGCTTGTGATCATTCACCGATTGCGTCTACATGCTTAATGTTTTAAAAGTAAACACCACACCTGCGTGCCTTCACACTCCATCACCAGCTTATTTTAAAGGTAAATACCGGCATCTGCGCACCTTCACGCTCTGCGCGCCTTCACGCTCCGTCACCAGCTTCTGCTCTTCCTTCTGTGAACTGTGACACTTCTGGATGCGCACGTCACTGACACTTCATCTGATCTTCCTTCTGATACGCTGTGACGCTCCTGGATGTGTATGTCACAGACTCTTCAAGCAACGCTGCGTTTCATTCGTTGCGCTTCACTGACGTCACAGTGGGGCTTACTTAGCAATGTTTACTTTCATTAACAACAGGATCGCCGAGTGCCTTTCTTCAGCGGCGCTTGAAATTTCCTTACATGACAACGCTTCTAATCCTTAATAATCTGATTTTCGAATGCCTGTTTTCAGCTGGACTTCACTTCATGAACAATTTATTATATCAGCACTTCCTCTTTTAACTTAAAAAGCAAAAAGTAAAGAGACTTCTACTGGACAAGTGTTGCTGAATCTAAGTCCTGAGAAATCTTTTCTGCGCGGACACACTCAGCTTCTTTCATGTGTGCAGCTAAACTTTTCTTTAAAATACATGTCTTAGTGATTTTAACCTTTCTCATTTACAGTCCGTGCTAATAATTTTTTTACAGCTTACACTTATATTTAATATTTAAGTCACTGATGTTCCATCTTTGATATTAATATTGTCTAGACATCATCTTGTTTTGCAGGATTTACTGATTTCCTTTTAATTTTATTTATTTCATTTAATTGTGGAAACTATGCAAAACGTTACGGCTGCACCCTTTTTCCTTTCAAAACCAGGAGATCCACCTATTCGTTGGTCTAAATGGAAAAAGGTGTTTTTAAACTATGCAAGAGTATGTGGCACTTCTCTTTCTGCAGAAAGAAAGTCTGCGCTTCTAATGCACTGCTTAGGCTCAGAAGGGCAAGAAGTATTTGAGCATTTGCCTGAGTTAACTACTGAAGAGGCTAATAATTTAAATGAATTTGAGGTCAACATTAAAAAACTTGATAAACACTATTTGCCAAAAGTGAGTACCATCTTAGAGAGGTACCACTTTGGCAGACGCATGCAGAAAGAGGAAGAGTCTATTGAGACTTATGTCACGGCTTTACGGAAGTTAGCTGCCACTTGTAAATTCGAAAATAACTTAGAAGAAAGATTGCGTGATCAATTCATGCTAGGATGTTGTTTAGAAAAAATTAAGGATGAATTGTGGCAAAAAGATGATCCTAATTTAGATGAAGTCATTGCCATAGCCAAGAGGCTTGAGCACTCTGATGCATGTGTTAAAGTTTTTAAAAAGGAAAAAGAGATCTCTGAAGAAAAAGTCTTAGTGATTAATAAGAATAAATCTCTAGAGAGACCCGACTCGAGATCAACAACTAGAAGCTCTAAGAAGGTATCTAATACACCTTCTTCTTCTCATACTTTTCAAAGAGGTTCTACTAATTTAAAGTTGAAATGTTTTCGTTGTAATGCCTTAGATCATTTAGCCAATGATAAGTCATGTCCTGCTTTGTCCTCTAAATGCAATAACTGTGGTAAAGTAGGACATTACTCAAAGGCTTGCAGATCTCAGTTGATCAAAAAGAAGAAACAAGTGAAAGAGGTATTGATTGATGATGACTCTGACTCTGATTCAGACAACTTGCATTGTGGTGAAATTTCCATTTTTGATGAAGACTTTGATCCTAATTCAAATGAACTACACTGTTCTGAGATATCTATGTACAAAAAAAAATAATTGTAAGGGTGCTGTTGATATTGTACGTATTGATGATTGTGAAGTCAAGATGTTATTTGACTCTGGTGCAAAGATTACTTTAATACCCGAAACTTTCTTTGATGAAAAACTTTTTGGGAAGGTAAAAGTTTTTAAACCTGACATAAGACCCTTAGTCTATGGTAGAAAACCTATAAAAATTGTAGGTTACTTCATCGGTCATATTGACTACAAGGGACGACTCACTACAGGTAAAATCTACATCTCATGTAGAGGTGACAGCATCTTAAGTTGGTTTCATCAGGCAGACTTACATCTCGCTTTACTTCCTGGTGAAAACCCTTGCATTGTTTTAAGGGATATAGATTCTCACTCTGGTCACAATTATCCTTTCTTAAAGGATGTGACTCCTCGTACATTTGACTGTAATGAGGTATCTGTCCAAAAAGCCTCTGATTTGTATAAGAGTGATGGGTCTTTTCCTGATTGGCGAAAACTATTTGAAGGGGTCTTTAGTGACAAACTCGGTTGTCTTTCCGGTTATGTTCATAACATTGTTTTAAAGACAAATGCTGTCCCCGTAGCATGTAAAGTGCGTAATGTTCCTTTGGCCATGCAGGAACCAATGCGGTTAGAGTTGGATAAGCTTTTGAAGGATGGGATCATTGTAAAAACTGAAGCGAGTGAATGGGTTTCGCCTGTCGTTTTAGCTCGTAAACCCTCAGGCGAGATTCGTTTTTGTGTTGACCTCAGAGCTCTCAATAGAGAGATCGTGGCAGATAGATACCCTCTTCCTAATATCAACACCATGTTGACTCAGTTAGGTGATGCCTGCATGTTCTCCACTCTGGACTTGAGAGCTGCATACCATCAGGTGAGGATTGATGAAACTTCCATGGGTTTGACTACTTTCATCACACCTTTAGGAACATTTAAGTTCACTCGCCTACCATTTGGCTTAATATCTGCAGCCTCCGTTTTTCAACGAGTAATGGAGGATGTATTGAAGGGTATTGCGGGAGTCAAAATTTATCAGGATGACGTACTTGTTTTTGGGTCATCGCAGGGTGAACATGATTTAAGAGTTAGATCTGTCCTGGAACGGTTTGAAGACAGAGGTTTGACTTTGAGAGAAAACAAGTGTAGATTTAATTTGACTGAAATTGACTATTTAGGTCACTGTTTGACTCCTGGTGGTGTGAAACCTAAAAATAAATTAGTGACGACTATATATAACTTGCCTACACCAAAGTCTAGAGAGGAGTTAGTCACTTTTTTAGGCATGGCAGAATATTATAATAGATTTGTGCCACACTTTGCCAATAAGACTTCTAACATGAGAGCTTTGTTAAAAAAAGGAATGAAATTTTCTTGGTCTCAGGCTTGTCAAAAGGAATATGAACTTGTTAAACAGGATCTTTTTTGGTCACAGATGCTAGTTCCCGGGGGTTAGGAGCTGTGCTCAAACAAGTAAGAGATGGGAAAGAGATTACCATCTTGTTCTTGTCAAGATCTTTAGTTGGTCCAGAATTGTCGTACTCGGTGATTGAAAAGGAGGCGCTTTGCATTTATTGGGCCATTAAGAAACTGAAGAAGTTCTTGTGGGGAATTCTTTTATGGTTCACACTGATCATAAACCACTGAAGGAGGTTTTTTATAAAAAAGGTTTAGATGCCATTTCCTCACGCATCTGTAAATGGGTTATTGCCCTTCAAGAATTTGAATTTGACGTAAGGTACTTACCGGGAGTGAACAATAAAGTTGCTGATTGTCTCTCTAGATTAGTCGTGGAACAAAATGACCAGAATGTTGAATCATCTGAAGATTCATGGGAGATTGATGAGTTTAAGGTGTGTGAGATTGTTGAAGGAATTGTTCAGGAGTGTGATTGGAGGGATGCCATCTGTGCAGACTCTGAGTTACAGGAAGTTTGTAAGTTGGTGAGAAATGGCTGGCCATGTCTTAGGAATCTGAGCGATAGTGCCAAGAGATATTGGAATGTCAAAGATGAGCTATCTTTAAAGGATGGTTTGTTGTGGAGAGGTACTAGGCTTATTCCACCTTCTTTGATTAGGGAAAAAATCCTTCTCTTGGCTCACAAAGGACATCAAGGTATATCCAAAACCAAGGAAAGGATACGATTGCATTTCTGGTGGCCAGGTATTGACCTTCTTGTGGAACGGATGATTCGTGATTGTATTGAATGTAACTCCTCTGACAAGGTTTATAAGACAAGAACACAACCGATGGTTATTAGGGATGCCCCTGTGCGTTGTTGGCAGGATGTTGCATTGGACATCCTAGGTCCTATTTCTTCAGGGAACTCTCAACGGTATGTCTTGGTCATGATGGACATGTTTTCACGTTGGCCAGAAATAAAAGTTACCCAAAATATTGAGACTAAAGATGTTGTAAAATTTTTACGTGAGGTTTTCAGTAGGGAAGGGTTTCCTGAAACCATCCTTACTGATAATGGGGTACAGTTAGTATCAAAAGAGATGGAACATTTTTGGCTAGTAAAGGTGTTAAGCACAAGCGTTGTTCACTTTACCATCCGGAAAGTAACGGTATGGTGGAAAGGTTCAACCGTGTCCTTAAAGAATCCATTCAGATTTCTAAAGATCAAGATTCAGATTGGAAGGATAACCTTATGGAGAGAGTCATGATTTATAGAATTACACCACATTCCTCCACGGTTGAGGTACCTTTTGTACTTTTTCGTGGTCGTACTCCAAACACTTCCTTATTTCAAACTTGGATGAGGAATTTAGGGGTGGAAACGAATACTCTTAACAAGGATCCAGTCCTAAAGCAAAAGGTGAAATCTGAACTGAGAAAGGAGAATTTTGATTGCAGACATGCTGTCGCTTCTACCAAGGTACGTGTGGGGGATCACGTGAGAGTTCGTCTTCCACTCAGATCCTCAGGGCCAAAGTTTTCTACTCCTTTTGTTGTTTCAAAATTGTTTCGTAATGCTGTTAAGTTAAATGATGGAAGAATTTGGAATTTGAATCGTATTGCTCCCTTTTTAGGTTCAACTGGGAAACAAACTACGAACGTCAACTTGGCCAAGAAAAGCGTGCATCTTAAATCTGATGTAGTGTCTAATGTTCCCACCAAGAAAAGCATGCGTTTATGTCGTGCTCCTACTGCTCTAAATGATTATATTTTGAAATAGTTTTTGTTTTCTCTCTCTTTATTGTTTTTGTGTGTTTCAGGGGAAGGTGTGTGGTATCCTTCTCTATGTTTGCTTCTGCATCTTACCCTTACTAGAATGTTATTCATGGAATCTGATGATGTAGTCATGTTATGATTCTAATCTGATCAAGACTGTGTCAGTTGCTGCCTGCCCACCTCTGCTGTGGATGAGATCCTTTCTTCCTCTGATAAGAATAAAGAAACCTGTTTATCTACCTTCCTTTGAGATGTAACTTCTTCACAGTATCTTTGATGTCAAAAGGAAGAAAAAATGGTCCGTACGACTTTCAGTTTATGAGCGCCAGATCAAGCGGTCGATTTGTATCAGAGTGAGGTGCTTAGGTGAGGGTCGTGACAAGGTAACTGGATGGCGTGGTGGCTCTCAGAACGCGAGCAGTGTGGCAAAAACGGAGCACAGGCAGTTATTGTGACTAAATATCTACAGTGATAGGATTGGCGGAACGGTGGAGCAAAGTCAATTAATGTGCCCGATAGACTACAGTGATTGGATTGGTGTTAAGTCGCGAAGTGCGTGGGATTGGAATGTGGGCATTTAAGCCACTGAACCTACATGAATAAGTCCTCACAGGTTTCAGGAACGCTTGTGCAGTGAAATTGCGGGATGTGCTGTCTGGGAAAAAGGGAATCATTAGTTGATACATACGGACGTGGGTGTTAGCCGAAGAACATAAGTGAAGAGTGGCGGGGCATATTTACCATTTGCAGCGCGTCCAGACTAACATATTAATTTTCTGGATCCACTGTGGAAAGAGCGTAGTAGCTCGATCTAGAGACCCGGGGGAGAAAAGGAGGTTGATTAGATAGCTGCGAGGCAGCGTACCGTGTCCCTCCTGGATTACTTGAATAGCAGCGGGATTCACTTACTTGGGAAAAGCCGAGGGCGCTATGGCTGATACGGCGGTCCAATGCGATCTGTCTGGGTACTGTTGGCTCAGTGTAGTTATGCCACGCGGGCTAGAGAAAGCGACGAAGGCCTGATGCTGCTAGGTGTCTAGTGGAAACATTGGAATAGGGGGTCGGCCATCTTGGAGTGGTGAAGTGAACGGGGTGGTAATGTGAAATATCGGTGCAACAAACAACATGAGTGACTTGTTAAAAGAATACATTAACATAATATCATATATCGTGGGTTATAAGACAGAAATCACTGTAGAGAGGTCCAATCCTCAAGGCGGTTGAGGCCGTTTCTGATACTGTTTGTTTTCAGAATCCAGGAGAGTTCTTCCTTATTGAGCAATAAAGAAATGTCTGCTCCTCTTGGTGGTGGTTTTACAATGGATACAACTGTCCATAGTAGGTCCTCTTCGCTGTGGTCTTTCTCACAGAAATGTTCCACTAGTGGTGCATTGGCTGTTTTGCACCAGATCCTACTCCGATGTTGGCCGATCCTCAGTTTCACTTTTGGGCTCGTCTGCCCTATGTAAATAAGCATGCAGGGACATAGAATTGCATATACCAAGTTTGCAGAGTTACAGTTGGAAAAATATTTGCTTTCAAATTTAATAGTGCCAAACTCAAAAGACTTGCCTTCAATGGTAGAGTCACAATAAATACAATTTCCACATTTAGAATGGCCTGTAAGGGGTGGGAGACCCCATGCATCATTTATATTGGTTTTAAGGGTTCGTTGAGGCAGGGATGCTCTTACTAAATGATCTTTAATGTTCTTGGCCCTTTTAAAGGCGAACATTGGGCGGTCTATTGACAGTTGACCTGCGTTGAGAACTGGCCAGTGTTTGAGCACACTTTTTCTGATCGCATTGGAAGCTGGGGAAAATGTGGTGACACATATGAGCCTATTTTGTTCTTTTTTGTGTTTGGGCTCTAGAAGGGTTTCCCTTGGGTAGTACCAGGCCCTTTTGTGAGAACGGCACACCAACTTGCGCGGGTAGCCTCTGTCCCTGAGTTTACGGCTGAGAGTTTTTGCCTCGATAAAATAGTCCTTTTTGAAATAACAATTACGCCTAATGCGTAGAAACTGGGAAAATGGTAGGGAATCTCGTAAGTATTTAGTTATCCAGCAAGATTTCCTTGGGGCTACAACATCAACCATTGCATGGCTAAACACTTACAATGTCCCAAAGGTGAGACCTATTGGCCTTGCCAATGCTTGTTTCTAAAGCACTTCCATGTCTGGGTGAACTGATGAATACGTTGTAAGAGGCAATCATTGAGGCCCCATCTCCAGAGGAAATCGGCACACTACAGCTAACAAGTGTGTGTGTCCTGAATGTGGAATCACCCGGGATAAGACACTCGACGGGGAAGTGGGCGAGGAAGTGTAGCTTTTAAAATGGTGTCAAACATATAAGACAGTACTCGTGATTTAGTCTCTGATGTAGGTTCCATTTTTTCTGTTGTAGTATCTTACGGTTACACAGATTCGTAAACCATACTGGCATTTTGATTCCTTCTTAAAAGACACAAAGCTTTCTTTAAAGTCATCGTAGTCACGAAAACAGTTGCCAACTTCCATAACAAAACGCTTTCAGTGTTCCATATACCACCGGCTCATGGGGGCCAGGGCACAGAGAGCGTAATGTCACTTAGCATAGCAACACGTAAGGACGACCACTCAGCCCACTACTTTCGGACATCCGCAAAGCCCAGCCCAGGGTCTGTAATTTTTCTCTCTTATTGAACACCATTGGTCGATAATATCAATACTTCCGAGTCGTATAACAGCCAACCCGACAGTTGTACATATTCTATTTTTTATTGGCACTCTTTGGACTTTTAATATGTAAGAAGATATAGGATAGGCATATTGCTGGCACCTCAACCAATCAAAGTGGGCTGTATTAGTACTCATTGGCTATTAAAGTATGCACCTGTCGCTGAGGTTTTAAAAAACATCACAGCAGTCATCTTCCGTCAGGTAGTGGGCGTATAAAGTGTGGTTTGGAGTCAACTCGGTCTAGGAGATGGGGTCTTGCAAGCGTTATTAAAGCTTGAAACGGGTGCTAACATCTGATCGCGGAATACCCTCCTGCTCACATTTCTAATGACAGGGGACGGGGAGGGCCATGAATGCAGCAGCTAAGAAAAAGACCGCTCTTGGGTGGCCGTACGGAGGGATGTGTTTGTTAAGGGTTTCCTGCTGCGACTTCTCGAATGGCTGAGTGGGCAGTTCACAGCTTACGGCCGACCAATCACTGCTGAGGGAGATGTTTGTTACTGGTTCACCGCTGCGGCTTCTCGAATGAGCAGTGCTACTAAATTATGCAGGGCTCGGGCATCTGTGATCTTTTGAGAAAATGATGCCTCTGGGTAGTGTAGGTGAGCACGTTTAACAAGCATTGGCAATGTGGCCTTGAAAGTGAAAGTGATCGCGATCGCGCGCTGCGAACCATGTGCTTAATGAGCATGACGAGGAAAGCTATATGGTGCCTCAGCTCATAAGCGTGCTCCCGCCCGCGTAACCGCAAGAGCTCTAGGCCACAGTGGTAGCGTTTTCTGAAGCGTCCTTACTAAAGTCTCGGTAGAGCAGCGCTGGCGCTGGCTCAGGTGAGACCTAAAAAGGGGGTTTGTAGTATTTTGAACAATGTTCAAGTCCATAAGAAACTTGCATTTTTCACTAAAATGTGCACTAGAGCTTTTGGCATCCCTAATCATGGTAGATTTGATAGCAAATTAGATAAGGATGGTATCTGCACCACACTAACTTGGCGCAAAATCGGAACTCTGCTATGTCCACAAGGATGTACCCTTTATCCCAAACTCAGACTGAGGGTGGGAGTTGGGAAGAGGCTGATACAACTAATCATGTGTTTGAGCATTCCATCTTTAAATTAGTGCGCTATCTTTCACTACTCTTTACTTCCACATAACATTTTTGCAGGCCTTATGTGCAATACTGACAGGCGTCAGACTGTCACCAAGATATTTGTAATTCTATAGGCTAGGGGATTCATCCAAAGGCAGTTCCAGTTGGGTCACATGCCCATCCAAAAGAATGCCTCTCTCTTATCATTCCAAAGTCCTGCCAGGTTTATCCCAGCAGATATTTCAACATGGCCACCATGCAGGGTTCGTACAAACCAGAAGCAGTAGGAGCAGTACTGCACATATTTTAATAAATAAACATTTTAACTTTTCTTTGCACTTTGCCATAGGGAGTTCTCTACTATCATGATAAGGATTTCCCTATGGTAAAGTATAGGGAAAATGTAAAAAGTTTATTAAACTTTAAAAAATTCAAAAACAAAATATGTAAAATATTAATGTAAATGTATTTTACATATTTATTTAAAACAGTACACAATAAAAAACAAATGCTACAGCAACAAGCACACCACCACCTCAGCACCACCTCAGTATCACTCAGCACCAATGCAGCACCACCTCAGCACTAGCACAGCGCCACCTCCAAATCAGTGCAGCACCATCGCAGCATTATCACAACACCATCTGACGACCGCCACAGCACCACCTCAGCATCAGCGCTGCACCATCACAGCATCAGCACAGCACCTCCCACTTCATCAGTTCAGTGCACCACACATGTGCAGCACCAACTCAGCTTCAGCGCAGCACCAATTCAGCACCAACATAGCATCACCTCAGCACCAGCACAGCACCACCTCAACATCAGAACAATCTCAGCATCAGCACAGCACCACCTCTGCATCACTGCATAACCGCCAATGCAGCCCCACCTCAGTAGCAACTCAGCACTAATATAGCACCACTTCAGCATCAGGGCAGCATCACCTCAGCACAGCACCACCTGAACACCAGATCAGCACCACCTGAGCACCAGCACAGCACCTCCACCATAGCATGACTCAGCAACAACACAGCATCATTCACCACCACAGCATCACTCAACACCACCTCAGCATCACTCAGCACCACCTCATCATCAGCACAGCACCACCTGAGCACCACCACAGCACTGCCTCAGGATCAGCACCGCCTCAGGATCAGCACCACACCATCTCAGCATCAGCACAGCACCACCTCCTGATCAGTGCACCACCACCAGTGCAGCACCAACTCAGCATAAGTGCAGTAACAGCACCACCTCAACACAGGGCAGCACAACCTGAACATCAGCACAGCACCATCTCAGCATCAGCACAGCATAACCTCTACATCAGTGCAGCCTCACCTCAGCAGCAACACAGCATCAAAGCAGCACCACTTTAGCATCAGCACAACACCACCTAGGAATCAGCACAGCATCACCTCAACACAGCACCAAATCAGCATCACTCAGCATCATCTGAACACCAGCTCAGCACCACGTGAGCAGCAGCACATCATCACTTCCTCATCATGACTCAGCACCACCACAGCATCAAGCAGCACCATCACAGCATCACTCAGCACTGTATCAGAACCACTTCAGCATCTCCTCAACATCACTCAACACTAACACATGTATTGCTAATGACAGAAACATGGCTAACAGATGAATCCGTGCCAGATATCTTTGCAGCCCTGCAAGTAAATTATTTGCTAAATACTAACAGATCATCATGGTAAAAAGGCAGAGGGGTTGCCACGACCATAAAATAGCAAATAATTTTTACTAAACTTACTACATCACTAATCCCTACAGTTGATAGCATTTCGATTAAATTAGAGTCACCCATCTCCTCCTTGACCTGCATTCTTCTGTATAAACCTCTGAGTAATATGCAGGAATTTCCCCAGCGTCGGGCTGATTGTTTGTCCTCATTGGCTATTGATTACACAAAAATTCTGCTTCTTGACGATCTGAACTATTGGGCAAATGAGGATAGTGGCAGAAAAGTCTCTACAGACCATCAGCACCTCTTCCGAACCTGTGTACTAAGGTGCACACACTTCCCTACGGTTTTGACATTGAGGATGTGTAGAGGGCCCTAAGGCCACTCCAGAGATTTATGGGAAAGTAGAACTCTAAGGCAGGGTAAGGCCCATGGGGGGTGGGGTTCCTCACTTTCTGGTAAGGGAAAATACATACGTGGCCGCCCAACCTTCAGCCTACCACCCCCATTGGTGCTCGTCAGGGCTTCCCTGGGGGGTTGCCCTCATGATAGGGGATGATCCAATCCGGGTTGGCAAAGGCATAACTGATGCCAACCTAGTCAGGGGTGCAATGACGCCCCACAGGCCTGCCATGGCAGACACAATATAGGGCTGCTCTGCGATAAGTTAATATGGGGAAAGGATTGACAATACTTCATGCTGCAATGGTGGATTGCAGTGGAGCAGCCTCATGATGTTTCATATCAATGGATTCACAGTGCCAAACTCTTTCCATTGCTAAAGGGAGTTTTGGCGTAACTTGCTTAGAAATGCCACATATAAAATATGAACAACATAACAAGGGAATATGCCAGTACTGATATAATCATTTAATACACCTAATGGCATCCAAAGAAGAAATCAAATTCAAAACTGGGTATTGCTATTTAATAGCTGTTTATTTTAATCATACATATTTGAAAGTGCCGAAAGTGGTACCATGGTACCATGGTATGATTAAAATAAACAGCTATTAAATAGCAATACCCAATTTTGAATTTGATTTCTTCTTTGGATGCCATTAGGTGTATTAAATGATTATATCAGTACTGGCATATTCCCTTGTTATGTTGTTTCATAGGCTCAGCCTTACTGATTAGAGCTAGCCCCTTTTTGTTATTACCTACGTATAAAATATGGACATTTCTATGTTGGGGACCATGGTGTCTGGCTTCAGTGGGCACCAGGGGTTGGTTGGAGCACATCTGTGCATTCCCCCATCGACAGCCATAAAACATGGGCACCCCACGGGATATGCAGAACCCTGCCATTTGAGGGCTGAATGGGATAGACAAAGATAGAGTTTGTGAATCTTATCCTCTAAGAGCCGGATCATGGCCGCACTAAAGATAAAGTTCTGCCTTTCAAGGCCCTATTACAGACATGCCTACAATGTAGGGGAGATATCTGTGGTTAAAAGAGAAAACCCCTAAGCCACCTTGACTTTAATGATACACTGCAGTATAACTGTGGGTGTCATCCTCCAACAGGAGGTGAGATATGCTTGTGTGGACGTGGGACTGGAGATTCCGGACTGAGTGGTGCACATTGTCAGAGGCTTCTGTTGCGCACATGGAGGATAACAAATAGAGACTGGCCTGGGCCGAGGACCTGCTGAAGTGTGGTGCCATGAAGTGTGCTCTGCAAGGGCCGAACAGCTAGCCTACTGTTCTCCTGGAGATCTAAGGGGCATCAAAGATCTCCCCCAAAGGACGGACACCATCTACCTGTGACATCTGGAGAGGGGTACACTTTCAAGTGCCCACCTCGGCTACTAAGTCCAAACTGGTAGCGTGAGGTGAGCATGGACTTAAGACTTGTGTCTGGAGACTGTATTGCCTAGTGCGGAGCCCCCGAAATCTTGCCAGGATCTGAGGTGTGTAGTCCCAGTACTGCTGGGACCACAACACTCATAAGCGCCTATAGGGGATGACTGATTCACCAGTTGCAGGGCCCCGCGTGGCACGTTTCGTCAGTCGTGCCTCACTTCTCTTGTGTTACACGCTGACTGTATACGCATTGTGTGAGATGTACGATTCACAGGGTTGAACCTCGGAGGTGGAGTGTACCCAGAGTAGTGCCTCATTCTACCTCATGTGGCTCTGCTGAACGTGCGCCTATTTGGTCATGCACCTCCTGGTTAGGGAGGTGTGGAATCTACAACTATTTGTTTGAAATCTGAAGTGCCTGGTATGACACATCCCTATGAGCACAAGTCGTTCTGCCCTCATTGCCTGGGCACCACCCGAATCATCGTATACCAATCAGGGCACCTCATCCTACTCAGAGGCTCCCCATTCATCGATTGTTCCCTTTTTTACCCTCATCGCGGTGGACCAACTGCCATCTCCACACAGGGCCCCTCCCAGAGACATTGTGGTACCAGGTAGTAGCAAGAGGGATTGACTGTGTTGAAGAAACACTTCTAAGACAATTCGGAAGCAGGTTACCTGTGCTTTGAGACTTGTGGGTGAACTTCCCAAGTGGCTACTAACCTCTCCCTTCTTTAGGTCTACCTCCTAACTATAACTGTTCTCACCTGCATACCGAGGACCCTGACTAAGTGTGACTTTGGCCTTGTGTGGCCCAGTGTCCAGGAACCGGTGCTCGTTATCTTCCATCCCGGGGTATGGGACAATAGGGGTGAACTTGAGGGTGGAGGGAAGCTTTGGCCATGGTTTCTGCAGTGGGTGAACCATATACTTGCTGGGTAACAGTGACACCACATCAGGGTTACGAGTGTGTATGTGTGAGATGTCATCACTGACTGTGTCATCATGAGTGAAGTAATATATGAGGTCATAAGCAGTGCATTGCAAGGCATTACATTATAGTTAGCTCAGGTACCTATAACTGCTGGATTTCACAGGGTTTTTTTTCTGTAAATTTCTAAGTTAAAAAAATTCTATTTCCTAACTATAATGTCCCTGTAAAACCTTTGTTTTTAAGTGAATATATATATATATAAATATATGAATACATAAATATATATATATTTTATATGTATATATATATATATATATATATATCATTACAGAAAAGAGAGTTGTCCCCTCGAAGAAGCCACACAGAGTAGGTAATGTTCTTGCTTTAATAGGAAAGCTGCCGCATGGAATACAGGACGCTCACCCAGTCTTTAGAGCCCTGACGCGTTTCGTGCTGACTCGCACTTTCTCAAAGGGCACAGGCATCTGGTAATCACATCGCGTTGCACGGGGCACTAAATAAAGTTTTATAGTCCTGCCTCAAAGGGCGTAGCCAGGCTCAGTGCCTGATGGTTCTTGTAGTGCTCCCAAATCCATCTCTAGTGAGTCGCGGTGCGTTACTCCATAATATTGCCATATTTCCCAAGTGGGTAGTGAGGGTACCCTGTAAACTCCAGGCGGCACATAACATCTTCCCTCGCAGCCTTCTCTCCACAACAGCGAGGCGCCCCTGGGCGCCAGCATGGGACCGATGATAACGGCGGGGTTCCTTCACGGCAGGACTGGCCGTCATTAATCATTACAGAAAAGAGAGTTGTCCCCTCGAAGAAGCCACACAGAGTAGGTAATGTTCTTGCTTTAATAGGAAAGCTGCCGCATGGAATACAGGACGCTCACCCAGTCTTTAGAGCCCTGACGCGTTTCGTGCTAACTCGCACTTTCTCAAAGGGCACAGGCATCTGGTAATCACATCGCGTTGCACGGGGCACTAAATAAAGTTTTATAGTCCCGCCTCAAAGGGCGTAGCCAGGCTCAGTGCCTGATGGTTCTTGTAGTGCTCCCAAATCCATCTCTAGTGAGTCGCGGTGCGTTACTCCATAATATTGCCATATTTCCCAAGTGGGTAGTGAGGGTACCCTGTAAACTCCAGGCGGCACATAACATCTTCCCTCGCAGCCTTCTCTCCACAACAGCGAGGCGCCCCTGGGCGCCAGCATGGGACCGATGATAACGGCGGGGTTCCTTCACGGCAGGACTGGCCGTCATTAATCATTACAGAAAAGAGAGTTGTCCCCTCGAAGAAGCCACACAGAGTAGGTAATGTTCTTGCTTTAATAGGAAAGCTGCCGCATGGAATACAGGACGCTCACCCAGTCTTTAGAGCCCTGACGCGTTTCGTGCTAACTCGCACTTTCTCAAAGGGCACAGGCATCTGGTAATCACATCGCGTTGCACGGGGCACTAAATAAAGTTTTATAGTCCCGCCTCAAAGGGCGTAGCCAGGCTCAGTGCCTGATGGTTCTTGTAGTGCTCCCAAATCCATCTCTAGTGAGTCGCGGTGCGTTACTCCATAATATTGCCATATTTCCCAAGTGGGTAGTGAGGGTACCCTGTAAACTCCAGGCGGCACATAACATCTTCCCTCGCAGCCTTCTCTCCACAACAGCGAGGCGCCCCTGGGCGCCAGCATGGGACCGATGATAACGGCGGGGTTCCTTCACGGCAGGACTGGCCGTCATTAATCATTACAGAAAAGAGAGTTGTCCCCTCGAAGAATCCACACAGAGTAGGTAATGTTCTTGCTTTAATAGGAAAGCTGCCGCATGGAATACAGGACGCTCACCCAGTCTTTAGAGCCCTGACGCGTTTCGTGCTAACTCGCACTTTCTCAAAGGGCACAGGCATCTGGTAACCACATCGCGTTGCACGGGGCACTAAATAAAGTTTTCTAGTCCCGCCTCAAAGGGCGTAGCCAGGCTCAGTGCCTGATGGTTCTTGTAGTGCTCCCAAATCCATCTCTAGTGAGTCGCGGTGCGTTACTCCATAATATTGCCATATTTCCCAAGTGGGTAGTAAGGGTACCCTGTAAACTCCAGGCGGCACATAACATCTTCCCTCGCAGCCTTCTCTCCACAACAGCGAGGCGCCCCTGGGCGCCAGCATGGGACCGATGATAACGGCGGGGTTCCTTCACGGCAGGACTGGCCGTCATTAATCATTACAGAAAAGAGAGTTGTCCCCTCGAAGAAGCCACACAGAGTAGGTAATGTTCTTGCTTTAATAGGAAAGCTGCCGCATGGAATACAGGACGCTCACCCAGTCTTTAGAGCCCTGACGCGTTTCGTGCTAACTCGCACTTTCTCAAAGGGCACAGGCATCTGATAATCACATCGCGTTGCACGGGGCACTAAATAAAGTTTTATAGTCCCGCCTCAAAGGGCGTAGCCAGGCTCAGTGCCTGATGGTTCTTGTAGTGCTCCCAAATCCATCTCTAGTGAGTCGCGGTGCGTTACTCCATAATATTGCCATATATCCCAAGTGGGTAGTGAGGGTACCCTGTAAACTCCAGGCGGCACATAACATCTTCCCTCGCAGCCTTCTCTCCACAACAGCGAGGCGCCCCTGGGCGCCAGCATGGGACCGATGATAACGGCGGGGTTCCTTCACGGCAGGACTGGCCGTCATTAATCATTACAGAAAAGAGAGTTGTCCCCTCGAAGAAGCCACACAGAGTAGGTAATGTTCTTGCTTTAATAGGAAAGCTGCCGCATGGAATACAGGACGCTCACCCAGTCTTTAGAGCCCTGACGCGTTTCGTGCTAACTCGCACTTTCTCAAAGGGCACAGACATCTGGTAATCACATCGTGTTGCACGGGGCACTAAATAAAGTTTTATAGTCCCGCCTCAAAGGGCGTAGCCAGGCTCAGTGCCTGATGGTTCTTGTAGTGCTCCCAAATCCATCTCTAGTGAGTCGCGGTGCGTTACTCCATAATATTGCCATATTTCCCAAGTGGGTAGTGAGGGTACCCTGTAAACTCCAGGCGGCACATAACATCTTCCCTCGCAGCCTTCTCTCCACAACAGCGAGGCGCCCCTGGGCGCCAGCATGGGACCGATGATAACGGCGGGGTTCCTTCACGGCAGGACTGGCCGTCATTAATCATTACAGAAAAGAGAGTTGTCCCCTCGAAGAAGCCACACAGAGTAGGTAATGTTCTTGCTTTAATAGGAAAGCTGCCGCATGGAATACAGGACGCTCACCCAGTCTTTAGAGCCCTGACGCGTTTCGTGCTAACTCGCACTTTCTCAAAGGGCACAGGCATCTGGTAATCACATCGCGTTGCACGGGGCACTAAATAAAGTTTTATAGTCCCGCCTCAAAGGGCGTAGCCAGGCTCAGTGCCTGATGGTTCTTGTAGTGATCCCAAATCCATCTCTAGTGAGTCGCGGTGCGTTACTCCATAATATTGCCATATTTCCCAAGTGGGTAGTGAGGGTACCCTGTAAACTCCAGGCGGCACATAACATCTTCCCTCGCAGCCTTCTCTCCACAACAGCGAGGCGCCCCTGGGCGCCAGCATGGGACCGATGATAACGGCGGGGTTCCTTCACGGCAGGACTGGCCGTCATTAATCATTACAGAAAAGAGAGTTGTCCCCTCGAAGAAGCCACACAGAGTAGGTAATGTTCTTGCTTTAATAGGAAAGCTGCCGCATGGAATACAGGACGCTCACCCAGTCTTTAGAGCCCTGACGCGTTTCGTGCTAACTCGCACTTTCTCAAAGGGCACAGGCATCTGGTAATCACATCGCGTTGCACGGGGCACTAAATAAAGTTTTATAGTCCCGCCTCAAAGGGCGTAGCCAGGCTCAGTGCCTGATGGTTCTTGTAGTGCTCCCAAATCCATCTCTAGTGAGTCGCGGTGCGTTACTCCATAATATTGCCATATTTCCCAAGTGGGTAGTGAGGGTACCCTGTAAACTCCAGGCGGCACATAACATCTTCCCTCGCAGCCTTCTCTCCACAACAGCGAGGCGCCCCTGGGCGCCAGCATTGGACCGATGATAACGGCGGGGTTCCTTCACGGCAGGACTGGCCGTCATTAATCATTACAGAAAAGAGAGTTGTCCCCTCGAAGAAGCCACACAGAGTAGGTAATGTTCTTGCTTTAATAATAAAGCTGCCGCATGGAATACAGGACGCTCACCCAGTCTTTAGAGCCCTGACGCGTTTCGTGCTAACTCGCACTTTCTCAAAGGGCACAGGCATCTGGTAATCACATCGCGTTGCACGGGGCACTAAATAAAGTTTTATAGTCCGGCCTCAAAGGGCGTAGCCAGGCTCAGTGCCTGATGGTTCTTGTAGTGCTCCCAAATCCATCTCTAGTGAGTCGCGGTGCGTTACTCCATAATATTGCCATATTTCCCAAGTGGGTAGTGAGGGTACCCTGTAAACTCCAGGCGGCACATAACATCTTCCCTCGCAGCCTTCTCTCCACAACAGCGAGGCGCCCCTGGGCGCCAGCATGGGACCGATGATAACGGCGGGGTTCCTTCACGGCAGGACTGGCCGTCATTAATCATTACAGAAAAGAGAGTTGTCCCCTCGAAGAAGCCACACAGAGTAGGTAATGTTCTTGCTTTAATAGGAAAGCTGCCGCATGGAATACAGGACGCTCACCCAGTCTTTAGAGCCCTGACGCGTTTCGTGCTAACTCGCACTTTCTCAAAGGGCACAGGCATCTGGTAATCACATCGCGTTGCACAGGGCACTAAATAAAGTTTTATAGTCCCGCCTCAAAGGGCGTAGCCAGGCTCAGTGCCTGATGGTTCTTGTAGTGCTCCCAAATCCATCTCTAGTGAGTCGCGGTGCGTTACTCCATAATATTGCCATATTTCCCAAGTGGGTAGTGAGGGTACCCTGTAAACTCCAGGCGGCACATAACATCTTCCCTCGGAGCCTTCTCTCCACAACAGCGAGGCGCCCCTGGGCGCCAGCATGGGACCGATGATAACGGCGGGGTTCCTTCACGGCAGGACTGACCTTCCTTTCCAGGCGAGAGGTAATTGTTCATATTTCAGAGGCTGTCCTTCCTCGAGCTACGCACCGCCATCAAGAGCGCCGATACTGCCCGACATCAGGACAAAAACTTTAACTTTGCGCAAGCACACAGGGCATGTGGCTGCCGCCAAGGACCAGACCTTGGTTGGCCCCTAACAACCTAAATGCGGTATGCTAGGGGGTCACGTCCGTTCCAAACAGCAGCAAAAACAAACAAGCATCACCCACCTTGGGTAAGAACATCACGGCATTCAGTACACTTCAAGAACCAGCATGCCTTAAGCCTAGTCAGCCCGTGGGGGCGGTTACTAGATGACGACAGCACCTTAAAGAAGCCCAGCTGATGAGTGCCCTGACAAGCCTGCAAGATGCCAAGCCCCTTTCCCTGACGAAGGTCAAAGAGTCGACCGAAATGCATTGGAACCTGGCTAAGCTGCAGCATGTAAATAAATGGCTTGAAACGGACAAAATCGTGTGCGGCTCACCTTCCTTTCCAGGCGAGAGGTAATTGTTCATATTTCAGAGGCTGTCCTTCCTCGAGCTACGCACCGCCATCAAGAGCGCCGATACTGCCCGACATCAGGACAAAAACTTTAACTTTGCGCAAGCACACAGGGCATGTGGCTGCCGCCAAGGACCAGACCTTGGTTGGCCCCTAACAACCTAAATGCGGTATGCTAGGGGGTCACGTCCGTTCCAAACAGCAGCAAAAACAAACAAGCATCACCCACCTTGGGTAAGAACATCACGGCATTCAGCACACTTCAACAACCAGCATGCCTTAAGCCTAGTCAGCCCGTGGGGGCGGTTACTAGATGACGACAGCACCTTAAAGAAGCGCAGCTGAGGAGTACCCTGACAAGCCTGCAAGATGCCAAGCCCCTTTCCCTGACGAAGGTCGAAGAGTCGACCGAAATGCATTGGAACCTGGCTAAGCTGCAGCATGTAAATAAATGGCTTGAAACTGACAAAATCGTGTGCGGCTCACCTTCCTTTCCAGGCGAGAGGTAATTGTTCATATTTCAGAGGCTGTCCTTCCTCGAGCTACGCACCGCCATCAAGAGCGCCGATACTGCCCGACATCAGGACAAAAACTTTAACTTTGCGCAAGCACACAGGGCATGTGGCTGCCGCCAAGGACCAGACCTTGGTTGGCCCCTAACAACCTAAATGCGGTATGCTAGGGGGTCACGTCCGTTCCAAACAGCAGCAAAAACAAACAAGCATCACCCACCTTGGGTAAGAACATCACGGCATTCAGCACACTTCAACAACCAGCATGCCTTAAGCCTAGTCAGCCCGTGGGGGCGGTTACTAGATGACGACAGCACCTTAAAGAAGCGCAGCTGAGGAGTACCCTGACAAGCCTGCAAGATGCCAAGCCCCTTTCCCTGACGAAGGTCGAAGAGTCGACCGAAATGCATTGGAACCTGGCTAAGCTGCAGCATGTAAATAAATGGCTTGAAACTGACAAAATCGTGTGCGGCTCACCTTCCTTTCCAGGCGAGAGGTAATTGTTCATATTTCAGAGGCTGTCCTTCCTCGAGCTACGCACCGCCATCAAGAGCGCCGATACTGCCCGACATCAGGACAAAAACTTTAACTTTGCGCAAGCACACAGGGCATGTGGCTGCCGCCAAGGACCAGACCTTGGTTGGCCCCTAACAACCTAAATGCGGTATGCTAGGGGGTCACGTCCGTTCCAAACAGCAGCAAAAACAAACAAGCATCACCCACCTTGGGTAAGAACATCACGGCATTCAGTACACTTCAAGAACCAGCATGCCTTAAGCCTAGTCAGCCCGTGGGGGCGGTTACTAGATGACGACAGCACCTTAAAGAAGCCCAGCTGATGAGTGCCCTGACAAGCCTGCAAGATGCCAAGCCCCTTTCCCTGACGAAGGTCAAAGAGTCGACCGAAATGCATTGGAACCTGGCTAAGCTGCAGCATGTAAATAAATGGCTTGAAACGGACAAAATCGTGTGCGGCTCACCTTCCTTTCCAGGCGAGAGGTAATTGTTCATATTTCAGAGGCTGTCCTTCCTCGAGCTACGCACCGCCATCAAGAGCGCCGATACTGCCCGACATCAGGACAAAAACTTTAACTTTGCGCAAGCACACAGGGCATGTGGCTGCCGCCAAGGACCAGACCTTGGTTGGCCCCTAACAACCTAAATGCGGTATGCTAGGGGGTCACGTCCGTTCCAAACAGCAGCAAAAACAAACAAGCATCACCCACCTTGGGTAAGAACATCACGGCATTCAGCACACTTCAACAACCAGCATGCCTTAAGCCTAGTCAGCCCGTGGGGGCGGTTACTAGATGACGACAGCACCTTAAAGAAGCGCAGCTGAGGAGTGCCCTGACAAGCCTGCAAGATGCCAAGCCCCTTTCCCTGACGAAGGTCGAAGAGTCGACCGAAATGCATTGGAACCTGGCTAAGCTGCAGCATGTAAATAAATGGCTTGAAACGGACAAAATCGTGTGCGGCTCACCTTCCTTTCCAGGCGAGAGGTAATTGTTCATATTTCAGAGGCTCTCCTTCCTCGAGCTACGCACCGCCATCAAGAGTGCCGATACTGCCCGACATCAGGACAAAAAAATGTATATATATATATATATATATATATATATATATATATATATGTATATATATATCTCGAAACCGTTATCCCAAGTCTTTCCTCACCAGAAAAGAACGCTGAGTAAGCCCAGATTTGGTGAAAATCTTCAGTGATTTATTGTGCAAATCATTCGCCAGCCATCCGCCATGACGCGTTTCGCCTCCAAGTCGAGGCTTGATCACATGACGTGACAATGAAACAGACAAGGGTTTAAATACTCAGAATGAGGGCGTAACAGGTAAGGCTTCATTTAAAGTGAACAATGCATCTTAAAATCATTTCGTAATGTCCCGAATTTGAAACATGATTGAGGGCGCAGTGCCCAATTACTCAATCCCCACATGGATTATCACATAGAATTAAATCCATCATAGTTATGTATACATAGTTATTTACACATAAATATTAATAGCAAAAATATATTACTTTATAGAGAATATATAAATATATACATTAAAAATCATGTATATACACTTTGTGGGGAAGATTTGAAATCATTCAAATCAACAGACTTGTACACAAAAATGTATGCAATTGTTAATCAATTTCTCGAAAATGCTCAAGTGAGCAATTAATCCAAAAAACAATGGGGAAGCCATCGCCTAATCCTATTATATCCTTTTGAAAACCCTTGATAGATGCTGTGAAATATTAATAAAGTGATTGAGATAAAGTGCAAGTGCAAAAAAATAAAAAAATGATAACATCATTATTATAAAACTTTTTCACAGATATAGTGGAAGTTATAGATACCGGAGATGTTAAAAAGTTCATAATTTCCTATTGTAGCTGAGCTAGATTTTTCTCAAACATCAGCAGGGGTATGCCTAGCTTACGTACTCAGAGCAGAGTCAAAGGTAACTGTGTGCTCAAAATGAGTTAGGACCTGGTTACCATAGGAAAATGGCAACATTCTATTCCCAATAACTTTGGCACCGATTGACAAATCTTTGCAAATTTTTCAAAACTAATTCTTTGTTGATACCAGCTCCTATGATGAAAGTTTGGGGTTGATTCATCAAGGGGGGCCGAGAAACAATGGTGGTCCCAGAACGTGTTTTCTCCATGCTCATTTCCATAGGAAACTTTAGACATGGCTGCAGGTCGAACGGGTGAATGGAATTACCCCAAGTTTGGCAGGGAGAAGGGTCTAGAAAGCATGCTTTTGTTCATTTGGTGTAAATCTGTTAAGTAGTTTTTGAGAAATATGAAAATTTACAGATATTGATATTTGGGAATTCTGCCATCTGATTGGCTGAGGCGTTATGAGCACGAGCTTGCTGCTAATTGGCTTCGAGCGGTGCGAGCGGTTGCAACTAGGAAGTGTTGGCCGTCACTTTGTGATTCCGTTGAAGCGAGTAAGAGGAAAAAGGGCAGAAAAAAGTGGGAAAGAGGAGGGTAGGAGCGCTGTGAGGTCTGTAGGGTGGTTAGGGTGTGCTGTAGAGGGATTGTGAAGCAAAGTATTCACCCCTACCGGTGGGAAGGTGCTGTTTTGCCCACTGCGAGATGGTGCTGAGGTTTGGTGCTGGTACACTCCGGGGTGAAAGCTTGCGTGTAAACCGTGAGCTGACTGCTGTAAACTGATGTGCTCTGGGCGCTGTAGCATACTGGCCGAAGTGAAGTCTTTACCCCTACCGGTGTGAAAGTGCTGTTTTGCCAACTGTGAGATGGTGCGGAGGTGAGGGGCCGGAGAACTCAGCGATAAAAGCGTGTGCCTAAACTGTGAGCTGAGTGCTCTGTAGCATCCTGGCAGGAGCAAAGTATTTACTCTTACCGGTGTGAAAGTGCTGTTTTGACTAGAGTGAGATGGTGTTGAGGTGAGGTATTGGTAAAGTTGGGGATGAAAGTGTGTGCTTAAACTGTGAGCTGAGTGCTGTAAACTGATGTGCTGTGGGCGCTGTAGCATACTGGCCGAAGTGAAGTAGTTACTCCTACTGGTGTGAAAGTGCTGTTTTGCCTACTGTGAGATGGTGGTGAGGTGAGGTGCCGGTACACTTGGGGATGAAAGCGTATGCCTAAACTGTGAGTTGAGTGCTCTGTAGCATCCTAGCCAAAGCAAAGTATTTACCCTTAGCGGTGTGAAAGTGTTGTTTTGCCTAGAGTGAGATGGTGTTGAGGTGAGGTACCGGTAAAGTTGGGAATAAAAGCGGGTGCTTAAACTGTGAGCTGAGTGTTGTAAACTGATGTGCTGTGGGCGCTGTAGCATACTGGCAGAAGTGAAGTATTTATTTACTCCTACCGGTGTGAAAGTGCTGTTTTGCCCACTGTGAGATGGTGTGGAGGTGAGGGGCTGTTGAACTTGGCGATGAAAGCGTGTGCCTAAACTGTGACCTGAGTTCTCTGTAGCATCCTGACAAAAGCAAAGTATTTACTCTTACCGGTGTGAAAGTGCTGTTTTGCCTAGAGTGAGATGGTGCTGGGGTGAGGTATCGGTAAAGTTGGGAATGAAAGCGGGTGCTTAAACTGTGAGCTGAGTGCTGTAAACTGATGTGCTGTGGGCCCTGTAGCATACTGGCAGAAGTGAAGTATTTACTCCTACCATTTTGAAAGTGCTGTTTTGTCTACTGTGAGATGGTGGTGAGGTGAGGTGCCGTACACCTGGGGATGAAAATGAATGCCTAAACTGTGAGCTGAATGGTCTGTAGCATACTGGCAGAACCAAAGTATTTACCGTTACCGGTGTGAAAGTGCTGTTTTGACTAGAGTGAGATGGTGCAGAGGTGAGGTACCGTTAATCTCGGGGATGAAACGGTGTGCCTAAACTGTGAGCTGAGTGCTGTAAACTGTTGTGCTCTGGGTGGTGTAACATACTGGCTGTTGTAGCATATGTGTGTAGGTGGTGTTAGTATGCGTTTAGAGTATAGCGGGAGTGGGAAGCAAAGTACTCACTGGTACCAGCATGAAGAGTTGGGGATGAAACTGTGAGTGTAAGTCGTGAGTTTATTGTTGTAAGGTGAAATGCTGTGGGTGCTGGAGGATACTTGCTGCTGTAGCATACATGTGTAAGTAGTTTTAGTGTGCGTTTATACTATACAGGGAGTGGGAAGCGAACTAGTCACCCCTACCGGTCTGAAGACTCAAATGAAATGTTTTAGGAAGCAGGAATAAAGAAATAATCGTGAAGAATATAATGTAGAATGTTGCAATGCCACAGAAGAAAAATGGTGAAGTGAGGTGTGTCTAAGAAAGTGGGTGTGTGTAATAAAGGCATGGAATATGAAAATTATATAGAAAGTGTCTTTATTTAGATGCCATAACTGGTGCAAGATATAGGGCATCCAGTTGATGCAAAGTTGAAGCACTTCTGTTGTATTCAAACATAAGCTCCTGCATCAGTGAATTGTATATTGCGTGTTACAGTTGCATGTGACATAAACAATAGCTATTAGACTTGAATGACTCTACATTCTATAAGGAAAATAAAGGTACGATACGATTACCACATGTATCCTTCAAGAAAAAAAAGAAATTGCAAAATGTAATCAACAAACATTTTAGGTACCTTGGCAGTGCTTTTTTGTAACACAAAATTAACAACAGTAGAATAGTCAGCAATCTGTTGTACAGTAGATAGGATTGGTACTAGTTCTGAACTTTGAGGATGAATACGAATATTGCGCTTCTGAGAAGCACATTCGGTACCTTTGAAGTCAAACTATTTATTATTGTCTTCAGCTGTTTCAAAAAAACTATCTTGTGTAGAGAGCTAGGGCATCGAGCTGAGACAAACTCCAACCGCTTCTGCTGTAGTCAAATCAAAGCTCCTGCATCAGTGAATTGTACATTATATGTTAGAGTTCTATGTGACCTACACAAGAGCTATTAGACATGGATGAATAAATTGTATAATGAAAATAAAGGTAGTTTACGATTACTACACTGTGCCCAACAGTTCCTAAACAAAGCCGTCTTTTTTCATTTTTATTGTGAGGCTCTGAGCAGAATTTGACTTTGAGTAAATTTGTGTGAAAAGGCTTTGTGAATAACAGGGAGGCAGAGAGGCGTGTGCACAAAGAATAGACGTGGTTTTCGAAAAGGGTGTCGGGTTAAGGCTAATTTAGGAAGTAAGTAGCGTATTTGCATACGCCATACATCACCGATCCCTGGTTAAAGTGGAGGCATAAGGGGCAGTAATGAAGATAGAGTTAAAGTGTCTGAGTATACTTAGAAAGGTGTTATATGAAAGTAGTAGGATTGAAGTGTATTATAAAAAATGTAAAGGAAAAAGTAAAAAAAGATGGGAAAAAATCCATTCAAGAATAATGTGAGTTTGTTACAAGTCTTGGAGATTCCAGTCCAGAAGTTCTTCAGCGGCTTCAGATGCGTAATGTTCCAAGAGGCTATTGTTGCCATTGTCTGAGAAAAGCGAAGTGATGCAATTTCTATCTTCGAAGGGACAGTAATGTTCCTCGAATGTTGGAGCGGCAATTTGAATTGGCAGGCAATCTGCAATGTTGTGAAAGGTTGCACGTTGCAGGAGATCTTTCGCGGCTGCGCAGAAATCCCATTCTGCTGCAATTCCTTTTGCATTGAGTTAGGCGTTGCTCCATTGCCAGAACAATCCCATTGATGGTTTTCAAGATAATGCATTACCTGCTAGATATCGGGAGCGATTGTTGGGATGTTGGCAAGGCATACATCGATTCGCAAGTCAAACTGGTAAGTTTTGCAATTAAACTATGGTTGTATGCATATTGCATAAGTGTAGATAAATGTTATGTTGTAGCTAGCTCCGATAATAGATAGAGGCAGGTATCCGAAAAGTTTTTCAGTTTTTTTACAGTATTGATGAAGCTTGCCGTTGAGGCTTATTCTGTCGGACATAGTTGTTACCACAGAGAGCGTAGCCATTTCTCGATGTTGAATTAGTAGTAGGATGGCCGTAAAGAGAGCGATAATAGTGGGCACTGTTCTTCTTATTCCAGAGATAATCGAATGAATGTAGTCTGGTATTAAAAGAACAGTTTGAAAGCGTGTTAGAAGGCTGTGGGAGAGCGTGTTAAAAAAGTGTGCCAGACCTTGACTGTGACGTGTGTTGCAAATTGTGTAACAATTCATAAAGGGTATTTGGCAATTCGTATTTAAAAGGGAGTGTATTTTACTTGAAGTTTGTGGTATCTGCAGTCGATAAATTTATTTTGCAGAAGTGAGGGAGATAGCCGGTATAGCCTGCTACAGCGGGCTATAAGGCTATAGTATACTTGGTTGAAGAAGTTTTTTTAGATAAGTTATAGGTTTAGTACAATGGCCAAATTCATCTTGCAAGTCGAAAGGAACAGTGAATAGTGTAGACTGTGGACAGATGAAATCCAAATTCGAATTGTTTTGATTTATTTATTGTAGAGTTTTATGTAATTTATGTTGTTGTATTTTGTAAAGAGGGAGTGAGAAAAAGTATTGATGGTTGTGTGTGTGAGTACTGCCTTCAATTACCAACGCAGACAGTAGTGTTACCAATTCAGATTGAGTCACTATTGTAGATGATGCAGTCCTGTAAGAGAAGAGATTGCTGTAGTTTGCTCTTTCTGCACTACTTATACGCATCATTGCAGGCTCCGCATGCGTTTTGTTTGCTTCGTGTATTGCAAACTGTAGAGCTCAAGTAAATGCAATGTGGTTGTGGGATCTTGCTGACTGCTCTCATAGGCCTACAGTGCAGATAGCAGCGTTCACAATTGAGATTGAGTCGATATTGTAGATGAGGTAGTCTTGTAGGAAAAGACATTGCCCCAGTGCGTACTGTCTGCACTACTTATATGTATCATTGCAGGCTCTGCAGATTTGTTTTTGCTTTGCGTATTGCAAATTGTAGAGCTCAAGTCAATGCCACGTGGCTGTGGGCCCTTGCTGAACGCTCTCTCAGGCCTACACTGCAGATAGTAGTGTTCACAATTGAGATCGAGTCGCTATCGTAGATGAGGTAGTCCTGTAGGAAAAGACATTGCTCTAGTGCGTACTGTCTGCACGATGCATATGTATCATTGCAGGTTCCGCACACGCCTTTTTGTTGCTTCACTTACGATACACTGGGCAGCTCAAGTCACCTTATTTAGGTGTGGGTCGTTGCTGACCGCTCCCTGAGGCCAACACTGCAGACAGCAGTGTTCACATTTCAGATTGAGTTGCTATTGCAGATGATGATGGCAACAGATATTGCTCCTAGTACGGCCTGTCCAGGGCACGCATTATTGCTGGCTGTGCACATGCTGAATGCTTTTGATGTGGCTATGTGAGTGCACAAAAACTGATGGAGTGTTTATGATATAAGCTTTTTGTGTATTATTTTATATCTATTGATTGTGTGTCAGTATACCACAAGTTGTGGTTCTTTTACGATACAATTATTTCTGTATTATTTCATATCTACTGTCCCTATCTTACTGCAGCACAAATTATTGATTCTTTTAATATTGAATCTGTGTGTGATGCAATGATTACTGTTGTAGTTGATGCTAGCAGGAACTATTCCCTGAAGGCTGGTTTACACTCACCCCACACGCATCCAGCACAGATGTCACAGGATATGTGACCCTGATAATAAATAGGAGTCGAGCGCACTTGCCCGTACCCACCTCCACTATCTATCTGTGTCTGTGTGTTCATTATCTATGCATGATACTGTCTCTTCTCCGTACTATATTACGTGTGCTGTGAACAGTGTATGCAACCATGTTACCTCTGGTATTAGAGAAAATTTTGGTAATGTAACTTTTAAGTGTATGGCTATCACAGGTGAAAGGCTACTTTACAGAGCATGAATATTGATGAAAATGATGGTTACATGTTTTGTGTAGTGTACGATATGTGTATATTGCAAAATGATTAGAACAAAGCTCTCTAAGCGGAAGAGGTGTGTTTCATGAAATGCAGTACAGATATTGACTACAATGCGTGGCGATTTAAAACTGTTACAATGGGAAATGTTATGAACTAATAAAAAAAAAATGTTATGGTCACATGGCAATCGCGCAGCTAGTGTGCAATGAGATCGCACCCGATGTGATTTTGAGAAAATATATTTACTATAATATAAAAGTTTATTACAGTTAGAAATATATAACTGTTTAGAATATTTTTCATTTTCGCTTGCTCTCATATACACTTTAAAGTTATTTAGATATAGTTTTGAGACAAAAAAAATGAGGGACTGGCATGTGCGGCGTGATATCGTATGTCTATGAAGTAACACAAGGTGTGGCAGCATGCATTCGTCGCATTTGGAACGTGCAGCGTATGCCGCCCCTTATGTACATGACGTAACGCGCCGCTTGGTAGTGCTTACCTGTTGCATCGCACAGTAGCAGCTGGCGCAACCTCATACGTACACGTTTTTACACGGGACGCAGTGTCACAAACCCGCCGGATATGAAATGCGTATCATTTAAATGTGGTCTTTGGGATTCGCATGCTGTTCAAGCTTGGTAGACTACTGGTACAGGATTGTACTTTCTCAACAAAAAATAAATAATATTATACATATTTTTTGAGGCAGATATAAAACATTACATAGTTTTTAAAGTTAAAAAAAGGATAATAGAGTTGCAAAATATTAAAAAACAATTAGAAAAAATATATGTTTTATGAAGATTAAAATATGAAAGTAACATTTAAAAAACCTTTGAAATTCACTGAAAAAAACATAGGTTTTACAGACGTTGTAGTTAGGAATTAGCATTTAAAAAAACCTTAGAAATTCACTGAAAAAACAATAGGTTTCAGGGACGTTATAGTTAGTTGGATATTTGACTCATATAAAACCAAAAGAAATTCGCCAGTTATAGTTAGTTGAGCTAACTATAACTCACGCGCCCGCAATGCACTGCTGATGACGTCACATATTACATCACTCATGACATGGTCAGTGACATCGCTCATGACATCACTGATGACATCTCAAATGACATCACTGATGACATCATCCACTTGATAATCTGATGCACATACTGATGACCTAATATAAACTATGATACACGCACTCTAAAATACAGACAACTGTTTTTAAAAGCATACACACAAGAGTGCCAGAATCTACATAGCACCTACTATTTCCTAGGTCAATACACACATCCAGTTTCTTACACATACAGTTACTCATCAATACAGTACTATATTATGTACTGATACACCTATACATACAGTCACACTCTACCACTCATCCATAGAGTTAGTCACACACCTAGTCAGTCATGCAAAGAATGAATTACATACTCATGTACTCATGTATACAGTTATATACACCAACTGAGTTATTTATACACAGCACACATCACTTATTTATGCAGATACTAAGACATACTTATTGTCTTATACAATCACTGATACAAGCAGAAAGTGATTTATACACCAACTCTTCAAATAGCTTACTCTCATGTATACTCATGTATATACTCCAACACTGACATATTCTGCCTTAAAACATATGGAGTTACTTACACATATACCACTGAGACATTCCTTCAATCACCAACACACCCATACACACACTAAGTCATCCATACAGCCCTTTACAAATGCACTTTTGAATCCATACAACTAGTGAATCAACCACTCAGACATCTATGCACAGAGTCACACACCCCCGCACCCACCCACACAGACACTCAGGCCCTCATACAGATACTCAGACAAGAAATCAATAACCCATTTAGAGACCTATGTAGCTACTCACCAACCCATGCAGCCGCTTACACACCAACTGAGAGACTAATACACAGTTTAGTCACTAACCCATGCCTTCAGTAAGACACGTTCAATCACTCACTTACACAGTCAGTCACGCACCAACTAAATAATCCCTTCAGGCACTAGTAAATGTACTCATTCTTCAATACACCTTGGCATAGATATATATGCAAAATATTTAAACTTTACAGAAATACACATTTACTGGATGATGTCATCAGTGATATTATTTGAGATGTCATCAGTGATGTCATCAGTGATGTCAATGAGCATGTCATGAGTGATGTAAAATGTGATGTCATCAGCAGTGCATTGCGGGCGCAGGAGTTATAGTTAGCTCAACTATCTGTAACTGGCGAGTTTCTCTGGTTTTATATGAGTCAAATGTCCAACTAACTATAACGTCCCTGAAACCTATGGTTTTCTCAGTGAGTATATAAATACATATATATATATGGCGCAAAGCTCCTCAGGTTTTAGTGAAAAAAGACGGCACTCAAGGACAGAAATAAATAAGCATTGGGTTATTCCGTCCTGTCTGTCCGAATTTTCCTGACGGAATAAACCTATGCTTATTTATTTCCGTCCTTGAGTGCCGTCTTTTTTCACTAAAGCTTGAGGAGCTTTGTGGCATTTATACAGCACTAGCGGTAGTGCTTTAACGTGCACCACCAGTGTTCTGGGAATAATTGTTGTTATTCCGCAAAACATTACCCCGCATACCATCACCGCACATTTTTTACAACGCAAGTGCAATTACTACCCGATACCATCACCCCGCAAATTTTCACTCCGCATATGACTTCACCACGCATGCCATTGCAACGCGATGTGTGCCTTCTCAGAGTGCGAGGGCTCTTTGGTGGAACATATATATCGCCACAATTCCCCAGGTATGTGTACCTTCTCAGAGTGCGAGGGCTCTTTGGTGGAACATATATATCGCTAGAATTCCCCAGGTAGAGGAAAAACGGGATGCTCTCCTGTAGTCGTTCTCAGCATACATTATTTATTGCCATATTTGTATCTTCTCAAGGGCAAAAGCGAGCAGATCTACGCGTTCCTTATTACTGATACCTTGCTCGTGAGGGCGTTTCCCGTGAGCAAGGGGCAGGAGCCCTGAAACGCACAGGGAATGAATTTTACGAAATGTTCAGTGCGCTGCTGGTCTTGCTTAAATAAAGGACTCTTCTGCTACGATGAGTGTCCACCTGCCTTTGTGTGATCTTCTACATTTGGACGAACTTTGCATGAAAATTTACCGGCCGATCCAGGTCGGAGAGACAGCACCACCACTAAGAAACCTGTGGACTGTGGACTCAGACGCACTGGGTCCGTGTACAGGAAGCCAGGTTTGGCATGTATTAAGTCTGGCACACGCATTGAGGGCTCCATCTGGGCCTTTTGATTGAAATACGCGGATGGCAAAACCCATTACAGGTCGTATTGTAATGGCAGGACTACATGTCCCATAAACACTGAAATAAGAGAACCCATTTGAGGGTGAATAAAGGACTCTTCTGCTACGATTGGGGTCCGCCTGCCTTTGTGTGCTCTTCTACTATTGGACGAACTTTGCATGAAAATTTACCGGCCGGTCCAGGTCGGTGAGGCAGCACCACCACTAAGAAAGCTGTGGACTGTCCACTCAGTTGCACTGGGTCCGTGTGCAGGAAGGCAGGTTTGGCATGTATTAAGGGCTCTATTGGGGAGCAGGCGGTCCCTGGGGCTGGTGGGGGGGCACAAGGCTCCCTGCATTTAAATATTAAAGCACTGTAGAGGTGGCGGTCCCTGGGGCTGCGTGGGGGGACAGGAACCCCCCACTCCTCAAACATTTCATTTTTTTTTAAAAGGCCCAGGGAGGTGGTGGTTCCCGGGGCTGGAAGGGCCCCCGCGGGCCCCTGCATCATAATTAAGGTTTTCCCCCGGGACCTGGCCCACCCGGGGCCTTAAAAGAAACAAAGCACTTATTTTTTTCATTTTCCTTTTCGGTGGGAATCCTGTTGATATTATTTTTTTTAATGTTTTTTGGCCCTGTGGGACCCCCTGAGCAGACCTTGGGGGGTCAGGGTGTTTCTACCCTGCCTCTTTTTCCTTTTTTTTAACCTTTTTTCTTGTGACTCGGTTTAAACAAGTCACAAGATGGCTGCCAACATTTCCTAGTTTGAAGTGATGCCAGCCAATCAGAGTCAGGCTCATGATCCACCGCGTTCACCAGATACTAATATTTTTTTATGGATGAATTTCTCATGAACTACTGAACAGATTTCTCAGGAACTACTGTCCCATCGAAATAACAGCATGCCACTGACTCCCAAATTTGCAAAGCAGTGATATATTAATGGTATGGCAACAACGCTTTGCATTTCGGAGCCTGCGCTCCTTGCTCACGAGTAATTTTGTTGTAGTGACACACAGATTTTTCAATAAAAATATGACCTTTTCGTCAATAACATAGTTGCTGATAGGACCATCACCAATCCTATGTAGGATTAGTGATGGTACTATCAGCAATGGACTTTTCTATAAGAGCCCACTTGGGCGGTCTCATTATAATGCATGTTCCTGAGGATCATCGTTTACAACGGGGTCTTCGCATTCTGCGTGTTTTAAACAAAGGCACCGCAAAATAAAACCCACATACTACAAGTAGTATTGTTTCCTTGTTGGATAATAAAGCTAGATCAAAACTTTAGTCATTCTTTGAGACGGGTTGTGAACAATTGGTAGACTGGGAGGCGCACTATCGTGGTCATATGCGTCTTGTTAAACAAATGTATTTATTATTTTACACACTCATCAAACCAACTATGAAACTTATGTTTGTTTCGGTACCACCTACAAACTGTCAGAGAAATTTAACAGAATTCTGAAATGTTCCTTGAATGACGAACTTGGGGGCATATAATCAAGACAGGCGATAAAATTATCACCGTTTTAGCGGCAGAAAACTGCCGCTAAAACTGCGATAATGGGCTTGATAATGTGCTCTATGGAATTCCAATTGAAGCCTATGTTAAATGTGAAGGACATCTAACATGGGCCTAACGTAAAGCATATTATCAAGCCCATTATCACCGTTTTAGCTGCAGTTTTCTGCTGCTAAAACGCCGATAATTTTATCGCCTGTTTTGATAATATACCCCTTGATGTAAAAATGGGAGTCTGTTGACTATGTTATTGACGAAAAGGTCACATCTTTATTTAAAAATCTGTGTGTCACTACAACAAAATTACTCATGAGCAAGGAGTGCACGCTCCGAAATGAGTTGTTCCCATTCCATTAATAAAAAACCGCTTTGCAATTTTGGGAGTCGTTGGCATGCTGTTATTTCGATGGGCGAACAGTGTTGTTAGAATCAGTCTGTGTTGCTCGGTCATTTTCTGCTTGTGAGGCATGCATATAAGCAATGGTTTCAGAGGCACTATCATAAAAAAGAACTGGTTGAAAACTAAATTTAGGATCCCCACGTATTTTGCTTGTTTTCTATAACCACTCTAATATAGGGCCCTTTGGCCACCTACGCTTGTTATTGCGTGGATCCAGTCTTGAGTGAATCTGCCGAAAGCAAAATTAGGACAATTGCAAGTTTCTTCTCAGTTGCACTTAGAACATAGACTGCGCCATTTGGGAGTTTGGCTGCAGACCAGTGCACCCCCAGGTTACTGCCTTCAACCATGCGATTTAACAAATCTTGCTAATAATGGGGCATATTATCAAGGGGGTTTATCTCCGCTTTTTTGGCTTTAAAAGCCAAGAAAGCGGAGATAAAATTATCTCCCTATTACCTAGCTGCCGCTAACACCAGTTAGCGACAGCTAGTAGGAGATAGCGACCATCTTGGGCCACACTTTGCATGTCAGTGATATTTATCACTAATGACATGCAAAGTGGGCGTGCCAAGATGTTAGCAACTGGAAACAGTCGCTAACATCGCTATCTCCTAATACCAACTTTTGGAGATAATCGCGCTAAGCGCGAATATCTCCAAAAGCTAACACCTGCGCTGAGCAGTTCTTAGCCATGTTATCCAATGGGAGGTGGATAACATGGCTAAGAGCATTAGCTCGGTAATGCATGAATATCGCTGACTTTTCAGCGATATTCATGCATTGCGGCCGTTTTTTATCACATTTGCGATAAACCTTGGTAATACCAAGGTTTATCTGCGATAAAAATCGCCGCAGCTCTGCGGTAAAATTTTGTCTCTAACCAAGCAATAGCGATAATTATCGCTATTGCTTGGTAATATGCCCCAATGTTTTTTAAATAGTGGTTATTTTAGCTCTGTTAGCTCCCACAGATGGTTATACAACTCTATGATTAGTATGTTCTTGTCAAGATGCATGCTTTAGTCTCAGATTTTCAATACCGAGCACTGAAAACATATTTAAAAGGCCATGGGTAAGGGTCACATGACGTCACTTCCAACTATGTCATGGGGGTAAGATGACCGGTGAAGTTCCTAATTCGTTCCCTATGAGGAAATGATTCTTTCATCATCGTGACAGCTGAAGTAAACGAACGCTGCTCGGAGAAACAGCTGAAACAGAACAATGTGACACCACTTGGAGTCAGTGACTCAGCAGTCACCAATAAAATGTGCTCACCCATTTATTACTCCACAGCAGGTTTAGAATCATGGGCGCTGGGCGAGCAGGCTACACAGGTGAAGTGAATCGAACGATGAACATCCAAATTATAGGTAAATACAGCAAACAGTGATGCATTCAATATATTCATACAATTTTGGTAGCTGTGCGAGTTGCAAAGTAAAGCCTTACTGAAATCCACAGTGTTTAATTGCAAATACCATTTTCATCTATTCCTCACAACAAAACAATAATCTCAGTAAATACCTAATGGCAGAATAATACAGGGGGGAATAGGATAATAAACATAAACCCAATGAAAGAAATCCTATAATCCTTCAAGGACTGTCACTAGGTTGTCAGACACAGTGGGCCAGATTTGCTGATATTTTGCTCTGGGTTTAGGTCACAAAAAGTGATGCAAACCTATGCAAAATGTTCATTTGGGATTTGGGCCCAGATTGACTTAGACCTTGCGCTTTGTTTGTGTTACTTTTGGTGGCATTTACTTTCCAGTGCAAATCAGGATTTGTGTTTAAAAGTCATCCAAAATAATGCAAGTAGAGAGAGGTGTTTCGCCCTACTTTGCATAGGAATACCCGTGGAACAGCCCCTTGAAGCAACCCCCCTGGGGTTTTGATACAAGTCATATCTACTAGTGTAATAAATCGGGTTATTGATCAAGTGGTGTGAAACCCCTACTCAAGCAACAACCACAAGCCTTGTCAGGGTGAACACAAAAGTCCCTACATTAAGCTGTGCTTATTCTTCTGGTAGTGTGGCACAAAAGCAGTCAGGCTTAACTTAGAGGTACCGTGTAAAGTATTTATGAATGACCCTAACAGTAATACAGTTAAAACACACCACAAGAAAAATCCCTGGGCAGTTTAGAAGAATGGCTTAAATTTTAATAAATGAAATGATACCAGGACATCAAGAATGCAATCATTAGAACCAGAGATATTCAATTTTAAAGTTGTAAGTAGCTATAGCACCCAAAAGCACAAAATGACACTGTCATCTGGTCATGCTGGACTGGGGGAAAGTTCAGACCTCCTGCGATGTAGTGTGGTTCAGATGCAGGGACCAGGTTAGTCCCACTGAAAAAGTTAGCTTTGCAAAGTCTGGCAAAAAGAGTTCCATTTGCGGTGGAGGAGGCTGCCAGGAGCAGGGATAGTGTCTCTGTAGTGTGAACAACTGGCTGGGTGGCTGGGTGGCTGGGGCTGTCGTTGCTGTTGCACGAAGAGCCAATCGGGCGTTGCTGACAGTTCTTTCTGGAAGTTTGCATTGATGGTCACTACAGGCTCTCGTTGCTATAGAGTGCAGATCTTGTGTTGCTGATCATCACTGATGGTCACCTTTAGCCCATAAGAGTTTGGTCCACCAGAGTTTTTTTGTTGGCGGTCGTCGCTGGTGGCAGAGTCACAATACACACTGGCCAGTTTGCAGTTGCAGGTAGGTGGGGTGCCTAGGCTCCCCACCAACTTGGACCTGTCCTCTGACCAGTCAGTAAAGATCCTTTTCGACCCAGCTCTCCACTGCACCAGCAGCCGCTGATTCTGCCCATGATCTCCTCTCTCCTCATCTCTTCCTCTGCTCTTTCACTTTCTCCTTCTCTCTCTCTCTCTCTCTCTCTCTCACTCACATTCTTTTTCTCAGCTCCTCTGTGCCTATTTCTTACCCTTTTCTATCTCTCACTTATTGTCCTTTTTTCCTCAAGCGCTTCCTGTGTTTGCCACCTTTCTGATTGTTTTTGCAACCTTTTTGCTTTGTTTTTGCTACCTTTTGGCCTTGTTTCTGCCACCTTATTTCTCTGTCACCTTGTGCCAGGCTGCTTTGCCTTTTTTTGCTCTCTAGCTTCTATAGTGTTACCTCTTTGTGTTTTGCGCTTGACCTCTTAGCTCCCTCCTTGGCCCCAGCCCCTCTGCGTTTACCTGCTCGCCTAGCGACTTTCCCTTACCTACTCTTTTGTATATCTTCCTGTCTCTTCTTCCCGCTTTAGAAGCCTGTGCCCCACCCACCTCCTAGGACTAATTTAATGGCAGCCTTGATGCTGGTGCAACAAAGGCAAACCCGTCTGCATCTGTCCACACCTGGACGGTACCCAGCGGCTTGACCCCTGGTCCCTTCCTGCAGCTACACCACCGCTGAGCTATGCGCACTCGACTCTGGAATCCGTAACAAATTATGCTGCTGTACCGAACCACATTCCACTATAGGACCATTCACTTGCACTCACTGCCATTTCTCCTGCCACAGCACACACGCCAGCACACTGCCCACACCGCAGACTGCTCCAGCACAGAAACACCAGCTTGCATGCTCCCTTCTCAACACTCACTCACTGTGCAAACACGCCACTACGCTATCGGACCTCATCACCACCCTCGCACCTGATGTCCAATTCCTTGCAGAATCATGACTCAACCAACAATCCTCACCTGATAGCGCCACCCATGTACCTGAAGGATACAAGATCCCACCTTGACTGCACCAAAAAGGCAGAGGGAGGGATCATTCACAAGGAATCTATCCAAAGCACGACCACAATGGATGCCTTCACCCCAACCATGGAACACCTAAACTTCAGGCTCCAAACAGATAGCAAGACTACCATCAGGGGCACCCTCGCCTACCAACCTCCAGGACCACGTCCATGCTTCTGCAACTTCATCACTGGCTTCATAGTTCCCCACACCGAAGACTCCAACAATTACATATTCCTCTGTGACCTCAATTTTCAACTTGATGACCACAATAACACTAACACCGTTAACCTTCTTGACAACATGAGCAAAATCGACCTCACCCAACTCATCCACGACCCCACACATACCGTAGGCCATCTGCTAGACCCCATCTTCTTTTCCAGCACAGCACCAACTACAGCCACATCACCGAACTCACCTGGCTTGAAAACTCCATCATCCACTTCAACGTCACCAGTCGATGGGCCACCTCCCCCACTCTGCCCAGCACCCCTCATCACGGATGGAGCAATATCTCATAAGCCAAATGGATGGCCACCCTCAACACCACCCACCTCACTCACTCCAGCAACCTGGTCAAAAATGTTAGAAGTTTCAACACCTGGTTTACAAACTGTGCTGACAGCATCACCCCCATCGGCAACAACACACAGAAAAGTTCCACCAAGCAGGCAAGCTGGTTCCCTGAAGACCTCGGAACTGCTAAAAGCCATTGTAAATAACTTGAAAGGAGATGGCACAAAAGCAAGGACATCAGCGACTGACTTCCTTCAAGACAGCCCTCAACCAATGCCATCGAAGGCTACAAGAGTCTAAGAAAAAAGCCCTTGCTTCACACATCGAATCAAACTCCAACAATGGCAAAGAACTCTTCAACATCTTCAAGGAATTCTCAAGCCCATCAATTGCAGCAGGCAGCATCATCCCCTCACAGGAACACTGCAACCACCTTGCAAACTTCTTCCACAACAAGATCACCAAAATTTACAGGAACTTCAAACCCCAGTCCAAACCCACTGACTTCTTCAATCAACATAACTGCCTCGCAACCACCGCAGACAACTGACTGACCAAATGGAACTAGCTCACCCCCCAGGACACCCCCTCCATCATGAACTTGGTCCATGGGGGGCCCCCACCAACTCGTGCACACACTATATCTTCAACCTACTTGGAGCATGGATCAGTCACAAATTCACCACCCTGTTCAACAACCCAATGGCCACGGCTACCTTCCCTGAGGACTGATGGCAGGCAGAGGTAAAAACCATACTAAAGAAAACATCAGTCGACCCCAGCGAACTCAACAATTACTGATCCATCTCTCTGCTCCCATTCCAGACCAAAGTCTTTAAGAAAAGCCAGCAACCTACAACTTACCACTTATCTGGAACAGAACCATCTACTCAACTCTTTCCAATCCGGATTCAGCAGCAACCACAGCACCGAAACAGCCCAAATTGTGGCCAAAGATGACATCCAAACCCTCCTTGGCTGGGAAGAAGTGGCCACACTGATCCTCCTGAAACTTTTGTGCGGCGCTTGACACAGTGTCTCACCACACGCTCATCGCAAGTCTGCACAACATCGGCATCGAAGGTGCTGCTCTCAGATGAATCACCTCCTTCCTAACAGGAAAAAACAAAAGGTCTTCCTACCACCTGCCCCTCCTTAATGGTAAGCTAAAGAGAACAGTGGTCATGCAATTCATTAGGAGGCACGCTGCATATATTGTCCTACTACAGGAAACACATCTCTGTGGTAACCATTGTAAGGACCTGGATAGATTTGGTTACACCATGATAGCACACACGGGTTATACAACAGGATATAGGAGAGTGGGAGTACTTTGCAGGAAGACACTCCCTTTCATGCTTGGGAAGACATAGTCTGATCCATCTCGTAGGGTTGTGGCAGTGAGTGACAAGTGGGAAGGATGAGTTCTCAATTTTTGATCAGTTTACGCTACAAGCCCCCACATTGGATGTGCTGGGCCCATTGCTACTTAAACTCCCGGAAGGCTGATTGATACTGAGGGAGACATGAATGATGTCCTCTCCATGTAGATGGCGTGGAGGGAGGGGCTGCATCGAGGAGGCAGGTGGGACCACTGGAAGACTTCCTCCGGGCCATGGGTCTGGGAGACATACGACAGCACCAACATCCCACTACCAAGCAATATACCCATATGATGGCAAACCATGGGAGCCCCTCCAGACTGGAATTTTTCGTTACACAGACACAGGGTTTGGGGGACTTTACAAGAGCCATACATATAGCACGTGGGGAATCCGAGCTTGAGTTATTGGAGGTAATGCTTGAGAGACCAAAAAGATATTACACCATACCCCTGAACAAAGACCCATGGGGGTATATTATCAAGAACAGCGATAAAATTATCGCCGCTTTAGCGGTAGGAAACTGTTGCTAAAGTGGCGATAATGGGCTTGATAATATGTCCTTGTGAATTCCCATAGCAGCCGAGGTTCTGGTGTTAACCTGTGCTTTTATGGGAATTCACAAGGGCATATTATCAAGCCCATTTTCGTCGCTTTAAGCGGCGATAATGTTATTACCGTTCTTGATAATATGCCCCATGGTACCTTTTAGAGAGCAAGTTTAGAGCTGTCATAAGAAAGAGCACTGAACAATTTTTCACTGAAAATGTAGGCTCAGTGGACTCAAAAGTGACACTTTGGGAAGCGCTTAAAACAGTGATTGTTTGGAGACCAGGCCCAGGCACAGGTGAGAGCCATAAAAAAGGAGAAGCAGATCCAATGCCACAACCTAGAGAAGGATATATTAAGTCTGGAAGCCAGGTGGCCGAGGGGGGTGTGATGTCGCAGGAGGTGAGACTCGAAATGAGATTGCTCCACGGGCAGTGGCTACCCAGCACAGACTGTATGATGTTGAGGATAAAACTAATAAATTACTGGCCTGGCTAGATCAAAGAAGGGCGTGTGGCAGATGGGTCCCAGGGATAGTGGATACATTTAGACAAAGGTATGAAACTGGGACAGAGCTAGCGGAGGCAGTCGCCACATATTACGAAACACTGTACACATCCTCTTCCATGTAGACGGAGCAGGATTGCAGAGAATTCCTTGGTGATATAAACCTACAACAACTTCCTGAACAGGATAAGGAAAGGCTGGAAGGGGAATTGACGGTTGAGGAGATTAGTAACGCAACGCGCTCCCTACAATCCAGAAAAGCAGTGGGGCCCAAAGGCCTGCCCGTAGTTACCTTAGTGTACGTTGAATAAAACGGCGGAACATCTTTTGAGTATGCTGACTGAACGAGGAGTGCCCCTACCCAAGACCAGAGGACAGCAGCAATAGCCAGGGAGGGCAAAACTCCATCAGATTGCAGGTCCTACAGACCAATCTCCCTGCTCAATTATGAAGTCATGGTCTGATTCCTGGCAAAGAACCTGTCCTCACGTCTGTGCAGGGTGATCATCTCCCTCATACATCTGGACCAGTCTGGATTTATTCCACATAAAGGAACTAGGTTGAACTTGCGGAGAATGCTTGGGGTCATCCATGTCACGGAATCGAATTTGGCCGACCCCGTGGACCTGCTGTCTTTGGATGCCAGGATAGCCATTGATAATGTGGAGAGGAACTACCTCTTCACTGTGCTGTGCAGTTTCTGCTTTGGGCCGAATCTCATCGAGTTGGTGAAACTTTTTTACCAGCAGTCATTGGCCAGGGTGAGGGTTAACGCCGCAGTGGCCCGGGTGTTGTCTCTCCAGAAGGGAACGAGGCAGGGATGCCCCCTATCCCTGATCTTATTCGCACTGGCCCTGGAGCCACTGGTGGCTTGGGTAAGGCAGGCCCCTCTGATCTGGGGAATCCAGGTGGGAGAGGAATGGGATGAAAGCAACTCCATATATACGGAACATATCCTTCGATATGTTAGAAGACCGACACAGTCCATCAATAGAATATTACAGACCTTCTGTATCTACGGGACTATTCTGGGTGCTGCATCAACTGGGATACATCCCTACTCTTCCCATTGATGGGGGGGGCTCCCCATCTTGACATCCAGGTATAGGGTACCGATTGAGACGCAGGGCTTTAAATACTTGGGGTTCTACATGCCAAGGGACCCCCGGGTGTTCTATCAGCATAACTTGCTATCCCAAATGGACAGGCTCAATGTGGATGCCAATCACTGGCGGACCTTACCACTTACACTTATTGGCCCGCTGGCTATGTTCAAAATGATGACTGTCTACTCTATGCTCTGCAAAATACACCATATGTGATTTCATCAACCTGCTTTCAGAAGATGGAGGCCGAGGTACGATCCCTACTGTGGATCGATGGTACACCATGCATAGCGCTACGCAAGCTACAGCAAGGGGTCTGATATTCGGATCTCCTACTGGGCCTCCCAACTGGTCACGGTAAATGGGTGGGTATTTGGAGGCTGAACAGAGTCGGCATATGGGGTGGATAGAGGGCCATGGGAGCTAGAGGGTTCCACTCCCTGTTGTATAACAAGAAGGTGGTTAAGGTTCTACAAATACACACACTGACAGTGGCAGTCGCATGGCAAGCAGCATCAAAATATTCAGGCTAGGAGGGAAAGTTAACGAAGATGACTCTGCTCAGGGCAGAGACTTACTCAGCAAAGTGAGTGCACTATGCAGTTTTAATAACTGTGAATTGTTGGGCCTGAAAAGACTAGGCGACGTGTGGAGAGGGCAAGCATACATTACTTTTGCTACTCTACAACTTGAATAGCATATGGGGATGAAAGAGTGGCAGAAATACCATGCCATGGGCCATTCCCTACTGGGTCACATCTGTGAAGGGGAAAGTCCAGAGGAAGTCCCACATTTGGAGGACAGACTGCTGATGACCCATTGCTAGAGAAACCAACATTGTTAATTTATAAGAAAATTGTGAATAACTCATAGAGACTTACTGGGTCTACACTCTACTGAGGACGACATGGGAGGGTGATCTAGGCCCGCCAGATGATGAGGACTGAGTGGAGGCATTACAGAGTCCGAGGTAGGTGGCGATACGCTCCTGGTTTTGACTGTTCCAGTTAAATATTCTACATTGTGTATATTATGCCAGATCTGTGCTGCATCGATTGGGGTATGTTGAAAAAACTCTGTGTCAGAGAGGGTACAGGCTAGAAGGGACCATCTATAATTTGTTAATTTGTTATGGGAGGGTCCAGTGATACAATCATACTGGCTCGAAGTGGGGTGGATAATGGCCACAGTTGTGAGAGAAGAGGCTCCTGTGGAGGCCAAATGGTTCTTATTGATGATCCTGGAGAGGAGACCTGGCCAAGATACATGAGACAGTGGTTAAAGCAGGCTGCGGTAGTAGCCAAACGTAGCATAGCAAAGAGTTGGTGGCGCAACTGCCCCACCGAGGGTGGCGGCCTGGAAAACTGATTTGGACTGGAGCTGGCAAGGGGAACACACAATATACCTGAGCAGGGGGTGCCCACGGAAATGGGAAAAGATATGGGGGTCCTGGCAACCTTATTGGGGTTTGTAGAGAGGTAAAAAGAGAGACCGATTTGTTATTACACTGTACAGATGATTCTGCCAATAACTGTTTGAACATTTACTGTATGTGGATTATATGAATGAGAAAACCGCTGCTAATAATGTGTTGATTTACTGTTTGCTGAGCACATGACAATAAAAAAGAATGTCAAAATAAAAACATTAAAAAAATAAAGCGTTGTTGGGTGGGCTCTGTTTTTGTCTCTCCTACCTCTGATAAAAAGAATGGAGTTATTGTATTGTGTCATAAACAGTTAAAATGTTCTGTTGTTATTCATCAATCTGATTCTTAAAGTCGTTGTCTAATTGTAAAATTGTTGATTAGCAGATCAATCTTTATTCGATCTCAAAATTGAATCATAAAAGATACACATTTCAATAGACTGTCATGAATTTAAAAATATATGCATTTAAACAGGACAAATAAGAATACACAAAACATTAAAAACATGCCATAATAAAAATCTACTATAGATAGTTCATGATCAAAATGTGCAAAGTTTGGTTGAACCTCCGTACAACCGACAAAGGATCCCAAGACAAATAATACAAAATTTAGCAGCATAACAACAAATTAAAAGGCAATCACTGCCTCTATGCAAAACAAATAGTGCCAGCTTAAATTCATAAAAAGTCTGTATCATATCCGTTTCATGAGCTGCATGGCGACATTGAACTAACATTCTCTTCCACTGAGCTAGGATGCCTTTTAAGAAGTATCCAACCCAAAAACAAGTGTCATAGTCATTAAGTTGCTGCACAAAGAGCAGAGCAGCTTCATATTTTGAGAATTTAGCACTATGCAACAAAGCCAATCAAAATGTCCTGGTATATGGAAGGTAAAATCTTCAAAAAAATACAAAGTGTAATAAAGACTGAAGTGATTTCTCATCGCATGGGAAAATACATATATCTGTAGAAGAGTATTGCCCTAGCGGGAAACATAGTAACCAGTATATTGAGCCAGGTCTAATTCTGGTCAACATTGTCTGTTCATAAACATTTTGCACGAAAGATAAATAAGGTTCAGTCCCTTCGACCATCAGAATTATCCAATAGTATCTCGCAGTTGGTTTTAACACCTCCACCGCCTCCCTAAGGCCTGCCTATGTTTTGAAAAATAATTCTGAACCCAGGCTTTATCTTTTTTTGTTATAGCATCTGGATTCGCAAATAAATGGGCACAACCCAATGTCATAAAAGTATCTCTAATGTACTTCAACCACTGGATTTTAAGACCATGATCACGAAAAAGGCAATCTCTTCTAATAGTCTCATTGAGATCTGCTTCACTGTCCGCCCATATTGAGCACCACATGGTCAAGGGGGCTGGGTTAATATAATCTTGAACATAGTTGAACCCTAAGTCCAGGTGTGAGCAGTAGTGTGAAGTTGATGGGGGTTTCCCCAACAGGCATCGACAAAACTTGTTCTCCTCAACCTGCATCACCCCCTGGTCTCTGTAGCCTGAAATTCCCATTCCATATGTTTCAGTTGGCATACACTTCCATTTATAGATTTTCAAGATTAGCACTACCAGTTTTTGTGTTACAGGCGGCAAGAGCAATGGTGATTCCGACTGCACAAGTAGATCGTGCTAACCTACCTCTAAGGCAGGAGGACCACAAGCAGGCTTCATCAAAATCCAGGTCAAAATATGGGAAGGAATTCATTCTATCCAGTTTTCTTCCTCCTATACAGTTTTGGTGTTTCTAGTGCCACACACCTTTGTGAAGGTTTTGGTGAAGTTTGTCTCTAAATTAAGCCTCTTCATAAAGGTCACAAAACTAGAGATTAAAATCTTTAGGCCATTGGCCGTCCTGGCAAGAAGGAATGTGTCATCCGCGTATAATAAGGTGGGCATGCCTGACACTTGTTACCTCAGCACCATCATTTATCAACACGTTTTCCATGCCGTTGGTATAAAGCAGAAAGAGAATGGGGCAAGTACACATCCTTGGCGCTCTCCATGTTTAACTTTAAAGGATGGTGTGTACTCCCCGCATTCCTAAACCTTACAGAGGCCAAAAGATTCTGATGAAGAACTCTAAGGAGGGAATCCAACCCCTCCTCAAGGCCCATGGCCACAAGAATAGCCCATAATTTGGGCCTGTGAACACAATCAAATGCACTTGACAAGTCCATGAATACAAATTGAATAGGGGCATCTTTTTCAAATTTTAATTTGGCCACAATAAGGTGTAATGCTGCTCAATTGTTCCAATGCCCTTTCTAAAACTGCATTGTAGCTGGGATAAAACTTTGCTCTCCTTTACCCAAGAAAGAAGTTGTTCCAATATTTCTCTATCTATTATCTTAGTTGTAGAATCAAGAAGAGATATAGGGCGGTAGCACCTAGGGTGAAGAACATTAACTTTTATTAAAAAAAAATCACTTTCATTAGACCCCTCTTTTTATACTTCTTTTACAGCTTTTGTTAATGAATATTTTACACTTAATACTGACCCTGATATACCCCCAAATTATTTGGGGATACGTTTAAAAGCCTTAGCCCATGGGTTTGTTATTGACTTTGTTGCCAAAAAAAGAAATAATTTGCAAAGCAACAGAAATCTTTACAGACTACTATTAAGTATCTGGAACACCAATTCTATACTTCTGCTTCTGATTCTACATTACAGGATTTGGTTCGTCCAAAATGAAACTTGAATAAAATGACTAAGGATAATGCTGCTTTCATTTGGCTTTGTAGTAGTGCCCGTTATAATGGGAAACATAATAATACTGGGAAAATCCTTTCTAATTATTTAAAGAATCTGAAGCAACGTTGTTGAATCTGTCCAATCATCTGATGGCCCTAGTTTTTTAAAAAGTATTTTGTAAAGCTTTATAAATCCCTGTATACTCCTGAGTCGCATACTGAGTCTTCTTATATTGATACTTATCTTAATGCTATTCCACACCCTTTGCATCTGGACCTTAATGTTGCTTCTTTGGAAAAAGTTATTTCTATCCCTGAGATATTGAAAGCTCTCCTTTCCCTTAAGAAAGGTAAAACTCCTGGTCCTGATGGCTTTACGGTACAATTTTATTTACACGTTTCTAAATTATTCCAACTTTTTCAATTTTTCCAACATAATAGCACAGCTGAAGGTACTTTCCAAGAAGCTATCACCTGCCTCCTGTCTCATTCATAAAGACGTTACATAATAACGGGGGAAATCCAAAAATCACAGTTTAAGAAAATCCTGAACCTGCTGGAGTATAAGTGGATGCACTCCCTGGACACTATCCACAATGGGTTGAACGAGCTAGAAGAGACAGCAAGGCAGATGTCCTGCCTTCAAAACGATTGAGTCCTATTATATTTAGCGTTAATATGTCTGCATGACATATTTCCTCATTATTGATTTAGCAAGCGCATTGTGACTGCAGTACAATGAGGTCCGCGACCTACGAGGTTTCCTTTTAAATGTTTGTTACCCTTAACTTGAAAGGTATCTCTATTCACTGCAACCATATGTTCTCTACCAGTCACATTTCAACTGAATGTTTTTCATGACTTTGGCTTCCAGATAACTCTTTGTTTGAATTCAAATTCAAATTCAAATTCAAAAAAGCTTTATTTCGATATTCAAAGTAATATCATAAAAGCAAAATTGTTAAAAACAAATATATATCACAAAGTGCCAGTTGCGTTACCATCACGAGTACACCATATATTTCAAAAACACAGAGGTATAATCTCAAAGTGCCAAGTGCATTAAAAACAAATAATAACAATAGGGTAACAAGCCAAAAGGAAACATATACATTAAAATCTAAGAAGTTAAAAAGTTCCAAGATACATGAATATTTATCATATGTTACATCGAATTCCTAAACTTTACAAAGAGTTTCAAAAATGTTGCTAGGGTGCTGACCACTTCCATATTTTCTAGTCGTTGCAGTCTAAGAAAAGCCTTTCTACAAGACCGGAGGCCCCATTCCTTAAAAATTGGTTTAAGTAGGATCTTTCTTGGAACCTCATAAAATTTACAATATAAAATACTATGCATATTAGTTTGGGGGGCGAGATCATCACAGGGACAGGGCGGGAAATCTCTCGACCAGTCGGTACAGGCTGGGAAAGTAATTAAACGATACAAAGATCCCAGTCTAAACCTTGAGAGGAGCATTCTGATGTAACAATTAAGATCACTTGCAAGGTACAATTGGAGTCCCGGTTCGGAGGTGATTTGCTGATAAGCCAAAACGGATTGTTTGAGTTTTTCTATAGACCATCTTTTATTCGCTAAATGGTCCATTGCCAATTTTCGCAGTGCTTTCCTAGGTATTCTTTCCATGGTGGATGGGTTCTTAAAAAACTCGGGATGACCAATCTCGGTCAACATTGTTTCCACATAAGACAGCCATTTAATTTGCCTAATACCATCAAGGTTTAGGCAGTCTGAAATTATACTGCGATTAAAGGCTGTCTCTGGAGTAACCCACAGCTTATGCCATAGCAGGATAGGCTCGATCTTTATAATATCGGAGATATAGGGGAGACCCAATTCTATGTGTATAGGATAGCTAGCTGAGGATTTAGGAACCCCCAGAAGACATCTAAGAAAGCAATTTTCAGATTGGTGAATTGAGGTTGAGGTATCAATCCCCCAGATGCCAGAGCCATAAGTGGCCGTGGATACACATTTTGATTTATATATTAAAATCAACTCCTTGACGGGTCTACCCCCAATTTTGGCCGCAAAGTTCTGCAAAGCTCCAATCACCCTTGAGAATGCTAATTTTCTAGCCTTAATTGCTGTATGCCAGGAGCACTTCCTGTCAAACGAAATCCCAAGATAGGGGAATTGGTCTGTTGTCTCTACCCTTCTACCCTCGATGAAAATGGGACAAGGTGCTTTCTTTGTTCCACGGCCACAGGACATGGAAAAAGTTTTTGATATGTTCACCTTTAGTCCCTTTTCCCTCATAAAAAGTGTAAACTTTGAGATAGCCCTCTGTAAGCCCAACCTGGTTTGCGACATGATGGCGGCATCGTCTGCATACAAGAGGATGGGGACGGGGTTGCCCCGGACTGAGGGGTAGTCATACTGAAAACCCTTAAGGTGGTCGCCAATAGAATTAATATAGAGGGAGAAGAGTAGGGGCGCTAAAATGCACCCCTGTCTCACCCCCCTCTTGATGGAAAATCTGGACGAGCACTCCCCTCGTTGTCCAAAGCGCACCCTCGCCCCAGCATCTCTGTATAATTCTTTAATAAAGTTAAGAATTGAAAGTTCCATGCCCAGGTCCTCAAGTGTGGACCATAGCTGATTATGGTCAACACAATGGAAGGCTGAACTCAAATCAATAAAAGTAATAAAAAGGTTCCCTTTCTTGGCTTGGGTATACTTAGAAATTAAAAAGTACAAATTTAGACTCTGCTCAACCGTTCCCATACCAGGGCGAAAGCCATACTGCAGGATAGATAAAATATTACCCTCCTCAGTCCATTGTTGGACACGCTTGAAAATTATGCGACCAGCTACCTTCATTAAGGCATCAAGAAGGGAAATCGGGCGATAGCAAGATTGATCATGCCTGTCCCCCTTTTTAAATATGGGGACAACTATCGCCTCTGACCACGTTGCGATAAGTCCATGAGTGTTGGCACAATTCATCACAATGGTTAATAATGGGGCCCAGAGATCGATTTCAGCTTTAAAAACATCAATAGGTATCGCATCCGGGCCCGGTGCCTTGCCTGATGGACTGTCCCTTATAGCCAAAGTGACCTCCTCACATGTAAAAACAATATCCAAGGGGAGGGTTCCCATGCAAGATCTACTAATATCGCGAGACGCGCGAAGAGCCCGGGAAGATAATTGAATGGGTAGTGGGTTGTCATACAGATTTTGGAAGTGAGCCACCCAAGTATCCCCATTTATAGCTATATCTATCGGCTCAGAATTTTTATTCCGGACAGAGGAAGCATTTACAGCCTTCCAAAAGGCAGTTGAGTCTCTGTTTTCTGAGGCGGATATCAATGCTTGCCAGGCCTCATGCTTCAGGGTTTTCTCCCTATTCTTAATTGCACGGCGATACAGATGTCTAGCCTGTCGGACCTCACATGGGGATCTAGGTATGGCGTGTAAGACCTTTTTTAGAGATTTTAGCGCAGATGTACAGTTCTTATCAAACCACCCTTTAGGTTTGTTAGGGCCTGACCTGAACTGACGGCAGAGTAGATGCTTTAAGGATGCTTGAATCCTTGAAAACGAATCCAAGATTTTCAAGGGATCTTCCAAAGGAGATAAGCATATGTCAATCTCTTCCTTTCTTGACATCAATAATTTATCAAGAAGCCCAGCAGGATTAACCTTATCCCATTTAAGGGTGTGACCGTTGGTGCACCCAAGGGAAATAGGTTGTTGATAGATGGGACAGATATCCCTAGGTGCCTGCTTATGTAGGGGCTTGTTTATAGTAAATGAGATTGCATAGTGGTCGCCATAAATATCATCTAAGGTTTTCCATGATGACAGTAGATGGGCGTGTGTTTTGGCGAAGTGAGTAAAATCTATCACAGTGTTACAGCCCCTCCCATGAAACGTTGGCTGAAAAGGTAGGGGTGGTGAGCATAAGTTGTTAATATAGGACAAGTTTAAATAAAAAAGAAAATTATTTAAAATATCCCCCGTTTTAGAATGGGTGAAATGATTCGGAGTATCATCCAACAGGGACCCGAGGCCGCAAAGTCCCTTCGGGCCGTGCTGGCAGACATTACAATTGAAATCACCCAACCAAACAAGGACGCACTCCCCACCTTCAGATTCTTTTAGATTGATAATCGTGTGGCTCAATTCATCTATAATTCGAGATAGGTTTTCTAAGGGCAGATTATTATAAAAATGTATTAAAATCAAATTGACAGAGATACCCCATCTGATCATAACAATCTGATAGAATTCAGAGGGAATGTATTTCAACACAGTGAGTCCACTGGAGATACTAACATACACACATAAACTGCCCCTATTTCTCCCGTTGGGGCTTGTTAAAGCTGGCGAATGGAAGGTCTGAAACCCAAGGAGAAGGACAGGATTTAATGCCCATGTTTCCTGGAAACAAAGGATGGTGTAATTATTCACTAATTCCAACCATGGTTGGAAGCCAGTTTTAATTGCCAGGCCTGCCACGTTCCAATTAGGAACTAAGTGGGGTAAAGATTCCGATATTTGTACAGGTTTCGTGGAAACGGACCCTTTTTCTTCACTATTAGCAGACTTCAAGAGCACGAGAGATGCCCCTAAACTAGGAGGCAAATCTGGTTGTGGTAAAAAAAAATTCCCAGATGTTACTTGTGGGGGCTCAAATGCCCTAGTAATGGGGATGGATGTTACAGTGGTAGCTTCATTGATTATTTTACAATTAATCGGTTGAACATGGGTACATCCTAGTTGGGAATCAGGTAACGCCAGTCATTCATTATCATCTAGGCCAGAGAATGGATCAAATGGATTATATAATGGAATATTCCAATGCCCATTTGGATTTGTGTGATGGTGTGTATTAGCAGAAGGGAGAAAGGGCCTATTGGGATGTTGGGGTGGGAAAAAAGGTGGAAAGTTGTTGGCTCCGTATCTTGGCGCTGTGAGTTGAAAATTGCGAAAGGGGAATCGGAGAGGATTGAATCTATTCAGGGTTGATGGAAAATTTAGAGGGGTCATCAGAGCTTTAGGATAGAAATAGCTCAGATTGCGAGATGAAACACTACCCTCATCTCTCCCTGGGAACCAATCACTAATATGCGTTACAACTCTATGATCCCTAAAATTAATTATCACAATGTCCCCTTCGATGTCTTTTGGTCGGGGACCCACCCAATTACATCGTCTAAAAGACACTATATCTCCATTTAAGTGTGGTGGGAGAGGTCTGTTATTACATAACCAATAAATGGCTTTGTTTTTAAGGCTAGTGTAGGTTTCTATACTTCCTTCTGCCACAACTGGAACTCCGGTCAGAATGATGACGTAGTTTGATGCTTCAGGGGGTAGGTCTACATAGTTTCTGCTATTAGATTGTGCCGTATGCCTTTTGGGTGCCTTAGTTGAAGCTGTACTTTTAGGTGTGGGGAATTTCGAGGAGCCTATTTTAGATTTCTCTCTATGTTGATGTTGTGACAGCTTCGATGTAGGATGAGCGGTCTGGAGAATCACTGATTGGGTGTAGAGTTGTCTGCTTGGGGCCTGGTTGTTCTCTGTGCTGGACATTTAGTTAACGGGTGGGTGACATGGGAGTTAATTTGTTTAGGGACCTCTTCATTGGAGGTGGTAACTTCCAATAAACGGTTAATTTGATCACCCAGCCTTTTGACTCTCTCTGTAAGCGGTAGCAGACGAGATTTTAAGAGGGATTCCATAGCCTCCATTAGCCCTTTTAAGGACATACCTTCGAAGAGTAGGCCTGGTATGGGGTCTAATGATACATCCCTCAATGGATCTAGTGGTACCTCCCTCGATAAATCTGCTGATGTTAAAGATGTTTTTAAACATTTACCCCCTTTTCTGTCCCCGCCCTTCTTCCTTCTTTTTTTAGGAGGTGGTCGTTGGGCTCCTTGATACCTTTTACTATGTTTATTATCTTTTTGAACACTAACTACTTTCGGGGAAAGCGTCTCTGGGACTACTTCCAAATCTACTAGTGAAATAGATAGGAGAGGTGAAACGATTATATTTGTCCCTGAGGCTACTTCCAGATCTACTAATAAGTTAGATAAAGGAGGTGGCACAATCATATTTGACTCTAAGGCTGCTTCCAACTCTACTTATGAGTTAGATAGAGAGGATGGATCATTTATGTTGGAATCGTTGATTATATTATTGGTTGATGATGTAAGGGACCTATCTTGCAGAATTAGAAGAATGCTCTCCATGCTGCATAGCTCTAAGTCCATATTTTCTGATAGGTTATTGTTTTGTGATGCAGTAGCTGAGTGTATTTGAGCCAGGGATGAGGGTTTATGTTTTAAGAGTTCGACTGATAGCTGGCGCTCGGCACGTCGCTCAGCTAACGCGATTTCTCTGTCTAACTCTATAGTTGCCCTTGTGAAATATTTATCTAGGGGTCCTTTGATCGGGCCCCCTAGTGTAGAGGGTTTATCTTTTGGTGCACACGTAGACATACTATAACCAGGTTTCACTAGAGATTGCAAGAAAGCCGCTCTAGTCTGCTACGTAAATGTCAGAATGATAATATAGTCATTTAGCATTGGCTGTCCATAGAGTCAAAAGTGGGGTTGAGGTGAAGAGAACGGGGCTTACTGATTCAAGTTCAGGATGGTCCAGGTCTAGAACGAAAGAGGGCAGGCCCAGCCCAGCCTCCTGCAGTCCCTGATGGCACAGACGGCCCGCCCTTTGCCCGGGCTTAGCCCGGCGACGCTCCCGCGACGCGGGGGAAGTGCCTGCTAATATAGCGCCCCCTGGCGCGTTACTGGTGTTGGCGGCGGCGGCTTCCGGACGCTATTCTTGCTGGGACCTGTAGTCCATGTGTCCCCCGGTGTCAGCTGCCCTCTCCCACACAGCGGCCGCTGAAGGTCTGAAGATGGCTGGCGGCGGTGGGGGAAGAGCTGGGAGGCAACAACAGGTGTCGGTCAAGAAGTAAACAAAGGTTAGAAGACCGGACCTCTCCTGGCAAGGTGAGCCCTTTCTGCAATCTATCAGCGTTGCAATTGAAATCCAGTGCTCCGTCGGGGAAGTGCCTGTTAATATAGCACCTCCTGGCGCGTTACTGGTGTTGGCGGCGGAGGCTTCCGCCCGCTATTCGTGCTGGGACCTGTAGTCCGTGTGTCCCCCGGTGTCAGCTGCCCTCCCCCACACAGTGGCTGCTGAAGGTCTGAAGATGGCTGGCGGCGGTGGGTGAAGAGCTGGGAGGCAACAACAAGTGTCGGTCAAGAAGGAAACAAAGGTCAGAAGACCGGACCCCTCCTGGCAAGGTGAGCCCTTTCTGCAATCTATCAGCGTTGCAATTGAAATCCCTCTATGTTTCAACATCTGCAATCCATTAATCACATTTCCAATGCATGTTATTACACAACTGTGGCTTATAAACATGCAGCCAATGTTATAATACTCTCTGTATCATTCATGCAATTGCCATGTGATAAACAAAGTTTCATTCATGAACAGTTGATCTGATATGGGCCTATTGACACAAACTTTCCCCTCAGACTTCCCGGATGACCCGACATCTTTGTTTTGGATGTTTTTACAAGTTTGGTCTAATGACGACATTTGCCGTACCGGCCCGTCAGGGCAAGCTCTTAGCGACTGTGCTCCCGACGTGTTCCCAGCAGCGTGCACCTTGACCTCCCAGCTGTCTATATTTAGACGCGAGGAGATCAGTGAATTGCACACACGGCGGCTTGACTCTTCCACGACGGACAAAGGTAATTGTTTTCTCTCGCCGGCAGGCGTTTTCCCACTCAATACTGTGAGCAATTTCTAATCTGTGCCCGATTGGCCTCTGATTACGTCTTTGTCCCCTCATTTCAGTTTAACTCATTCATGCATAGGGACGTGTTCCTAATAACGATAATTCTTACCTTGCAGATGATGGCTGGATCATTCACTTAGTGTTTAACCATTATGATGAGTGAGTGCAACACTTTGGAAGACCCTATTTAAATCCTAGAAACTTGGTTCCCCTTTTTCAAAAAGTTGACGTGCTTTCCTTTATTTCCAGCATGCTCCATTAATACTTGACAACCCTGAGACAACTTGTTTCTCTGCCATAAGAGCCTGTGGGCACATCTATTTGATTTATTCCACTGACATACATGCTGTGGAAACAAGGTGAACATTCACTGCCTTTTCATGTATTGTACATACTACATGGTCCATGTCACTCGTATTTATTTTTGTGAAATTTACCTCAATTCACCCATAGGTGGCTCTCCCTGTCCTTATGAAGACCCCGGTCTAAGGATTGAATGCTCCTCTAATTTTGGGGTCGAATGTTCCCAATATACCTGTACTGTTTTTGTACCCCCAGTTAGATACCAGTGATTGATTGGCTGTTTCTTCTTGATTTTGGTTACTGTGACGGCAGACAGGTCTTTGTACATAGATTGTAAATATTGCACAATTCTCTATTCTTTCCCTGCGAAACCCTCACATGAGCACAATTCCCTGCACACTGCTCTCACTTTCCTTCGGAGCACCTTTATGCAAATTGTATTCCTTACTCGCTTCATGCCAAATGCTGATAAAATATCCTTTTTTGAATTTGAATTCTGATTGATTAATGTGGTTATTTAGACTGATGTGTTTGGAGTAAATATTTTTCTTCCACTTTGACCATCTTTTCTGTACTCTCATTCATGAAGACGACCGTGATTTAACGCAGTGTAAAAATTATCATCCTATTTCCCCTGTAAATATTGATTATATCAATTTTGCTAAATTACTTGATTTCCGCCTTGAATCATTTCTTCCCAAACTGATAGGAAAGGGACAGTCCAGATTCATTTAGGGCTGGCTGACCTCTGATAATTCTAGACTATTTTGAAATATTTTAAATAAACCTCCTCCCTTTCGTCTTCTTTATCTGCTGTTGCTATTGATGCGGAAAAAGCATTTGATAGAGTAGACTGTTTTTTCTCCTTAAATCTTTGACCTGGCATGGATTTGGTCCCAAGATTACATCGCTTATTTCTCTACTTTATAAAGCCCTGAAGGGATCTGTACTGGTTAATGGGCTCATATCCCAATATTTTCTACTAATGAGAAGTATATGTGAGGGTTGTCTCCTGTCTCCCCTCTTATTTGTCCTTGCCTTGGAACCCTTTTTGACTCATATTTGTGGTAATGATCTCCCATCTGGTGTTCAATGTGGAGATAATCATTTGAAACTCTCCACTTATGAGAATGACATTATTTTTTTCTATCCAACCCGGACATCACACTTCCCGCTTTACTCCATGAAATTTGTGAGTTCTTGTCAGTCTCAGGATATAAAATCAATTTGGACAAATCAGAAGTAGTGCCCATTACTAAATGTTGTTTAAAACAATCGTGTGGATCTACTGGTTTCCACTGGAACAGTTCTAAGATTAAATATTTTGGAATATGGTTTACAAATTCCATTGAATCATCTGTTAATCTCAATATGAAAGAAGGTCTTGACAGAATAATAAACCTCTTTCTTCTTCGAACCCGTTGTTTCTATTTTGGTGGGGTCGGCTTGATTCCAACAAAATGATGGTTACACCTATTCTTCGATATATTCTGTCTATGCCTCTGGTACACATACCGCTGAAGTATTTTAAACAAATTGATCCTCTTCTCTCTACATTCCTTTATAATAATAAAAAGGCTGGATTATCTTTATCTTATCTTAATAAATCTAATTCTGATAGAGGCCTTAATTATCCTGATTTTCATACATACCACAAAGCTTTCTGTTTACAACAGGCCAGTAAGTGGCTTCTTCCAGTTTCTCCCTCTTTCACACCTCTTTGGTTGGATATTGAATGCTCCTAACTTGAGCTGTTTATGATTCAGGAAGTCCTTTTGTTCTCCTCAAAAAACATTTTTATCTCCTCCCCTTTATTTAATCATCCCTGTCATCTTTTACAACCTTCTTACCTTCCTAAGAATCTGTCTCAAGATTCTTTTTTATCTTCTCCTCTTTGGTACAATAATTTGATCACTTTAAATAACAGACCTATATATTGGAAATCCTGGAGACAACAAGGTATAATTTGGGTCCAAGATTTATTTCAAGGTATAAATACTCATTCTTTCCCTCAATTCCAAACAAATTGCTCCTAATTGGAAATGTGCTACTAAGCTTTCATTTAAATCCTGGTGGTATAATGTTTGTCATTACCACCGTCTGGATGTTGCTTTTGCTTTATTGTGTAGACCATATGTTAACAGACAAAACATTTTGGTTTGCTTTCCTGGATCTCTTTGCTAGGAATCAGGTTATTTCTGCACGTTCAAAAAAATATGAACCACTGTGAATTGTATTCTTATCTCTGCTCTACTTTGCTGAACATACTTATTTTTTAAAATAACTCTTATATTTTGCTCTATGTTTGATTATGTAATGCATGTCACTATGTGATCTTCACGTATCATTATCTCTTCATTGTTCCTTTCCTTTCCCATCTCATTTTCCCTTCCCTGTGAACTTCTTTAAAATTGTAAACATCTTTATTTCCTGTACTTTCGATTCTATATTTATGACTTTTTTTCATTTCTGATATGCTTATCATTCATGTTTATGTTTCTTGGTTTTTTTATAACGCGGCTTTAACTTAAAAAAGAAGAAGCTTGGAGTCTGATGTTTCTTTTGTTTTTTAGACATATCCAGAGTTAAAGGCAGCCATTCCAAGTGAAAAGCAAATACAAGTAGTACTTGTACTTAATGAAGCGAGAGGGGTTTTAAACAATGCAAAATTGCTGATGGGATTTGGAGGGAGACAGGCAAAAAGGAGCAACTGAGGGTGAGAAAAAGACATGCAAAACAGGCAGTGCAAAGACTACAGGGGAAGTAGTGTGTGGGAGGTATGGAGAACATGGCCAAAGCCCTACAGTAGTCACCTCATCACCAGGCTTGCGTCCAATCAAGGGCATGAATATCAAGAGTGCAGCAGGAGATGTGGCACCGGGTCCAGAGATCATAGGTGCCCTTTGCACCTCAAATATGTTGGGAAACTGTGTGTGCGTGTGTACACACCCACCCACAAACAAAGAAGCATACTTATCTGTAACACATAACCACTGGGTATTGCTGCTAAAGTTGTCCAATTTTTATCCCTTACCACTTTCAAATTCAACCAGCCGCCACTGACAGTAACCCCCATCCAAACAAATAACAGCATCTTCTTCAAACCTCTTCAATGAGTGCGCGTCACCCGCTGAAAACCGTGCACACTCTCACCCATATATCTACCGCGTACACACCAAGCAGGGTGTTTGGAAAGAGATTAGATGTACAGGACAAAGAGACTCGACACTAAAGTCACTGAAAACCTTCTGCGCACGCACACGAAGAGTGCTTAGAAAGGGGAAACCCAACATTGGATTTAGAGAGCACGGTGCACCTCGCCACGACTTTCAATTGCGTTCCCGGTTCGGGTTGAGCGCTGCACAGCAGCGGCCGGTACCTCTGGGGAGTGCCGCGCACAGGGCGCTCATGTTTCCCAGCTCGGGTTTCGGAACTGATATGGACAACGTTTTTTCCCCGTTGTCGCCCACAGGAGAGTTGGGTCTGGCAAGAATTCCCTTAGCTTAGAGAATAAGAAAACTCTTCTTTAGCCTTCACAGTCACTGCTACGGTATTTAAAATGGCCACGTGCTTTCATGATTTTCCTCTCTGGCTTGCAATCAATTTTTGTGCACTAATGTCAATCGGTCGATATGAGATTGGTTATACCCATTGTGGAATTAAAAATATAAAAATGATTAATCAAAAACTACAACATGATACCAGGAAACTTCCTCGAACACATTCCAATACTACAATGTGTGTCCTACATGCGTGCCCAAGGACCGACGAGCAGCCCTCGCTTGAGACCATTATACGAATCGCTGTTAACAGACTGCACGCGGCTTCCGCTGCGTCCATTGCAGCACAGCGGTTATAAACACTGCGCGACATAGATATCAGTGGAAGTAAAGCAGGATTTTTTTACAAGGTTTAGCTTAAATATAAACTGAAACACACGATACCCTTAGACACCAGTAAAATATAATGACGTTAAGAACGAGTTCCAAGCTCCAAATTGAAATTTCTTCTCGGTAAGAAAATGCTACTGGTTATTATGACGTTACGTACTTCATTTATTTATCTCATTAACATAATAATTGGTGAGCCTGAGATATGCACTTGGGCATTGCGACTAGTATTATTTAAGTAGGTGGTGTGCAGGGCTTTAAGTGGGCCAGGTCCTACCAGTGCTCAGCGCCGGCATTCTAAAAAGCAAGTGCTGAGACAGGGTGACAGAAAAAATCTTAACTCTGCAGCAACCCCACCTTCACTGCAACTTCAAAGATACTCGTTAAAGTTCGTTCACAGTCTACTCATTTCTGAACTGAAGCATTTTCATATTATATACAACAAAGCCATAGTTGCTGCTTATTTATCTTATGCAACCAACAACCATTGACAAAGCCAAAAGTCCTGGCTTGAGGTGGGTGAAATGTTGTGTGTTATATATCTGGAAGCAATGACAGAAACAGCAAAATACCAGTCGGGCGGAACACTGTGCTCAGCGCAGATTGTAGTTTAGGTGTTTTTAAGTCACGACCTTAATTTCATTGGCCACGGCCCTGTCATCGGAATATCCTAGTCAATAAGCCCTTATACTACAATCAGGAATAGAGACAGACAGTGTTCCATATTTCAAAACCAGCCCTTCATACAGGCAGACAAATAAATCCTCGTGTTTGGCCCCTCACTGGGTTCACCAAAGTGAATCGGTGCGAGCCGCACCAGAAGAGGACATTTTTCAAAGAGCAAACCAATTCATGCCCAGGGTCACATAGAGTCGAACAGAGCAGAACGTGTAAAAAAACACTGAGCTTCTCTCGAGCAAAGCACTTCTCCACATGTTAACTTGTCTGCCTCAGGTGGTCGTCCCGTCCAACACCCGATGGGTGCATGGGAGAGACCGTTCAACCGATTTAAATCTGCTACATACATGGGAAGAAATTACCTGCAAGCGGGAATGCCAAATTTCCCAAAAAACCGCGGGCGGGCGCTGAGCTCCTCGCAGTCGCGCAGCCCCGCTGACCAGCCCGTGGCTCAGTCCGCCCCAGTGAGCTGGGCAGGGCAGCTGCTGCCGACGTCCAACGCTCTTGAGTGAAACTCCCCTGCAGCCTGCCAGGCGGACAGTATCCAAGGAACATACCCGTGCCAGCGCCCATCTGCCTGGACCCTCCCACCATGACAACCCGGCCAGCCCGTCTCGAGGGTCCCAGGTTACTCCAGGCCGGCCGCAGAATATCGACTTTCATTTACTTCTCACTAACACAGACGAAGACACTATTCAGGCATTATTGAGTTTCTCAGTTTTTCTAGAACGAGGTAAACAGGTCTTGGGACAAATAATGTCTGACGCCATTGTCGAAAATGTAAACTTGTTAGTGAGATAGCCTGGCAGGTTAATACAGCTGCAAAGACATGCATTTACAACCAGATGTCAAACACTGAACTAAACCCAGTGCTGGAATTGGATAAAATGACTTTGGGAACCCATAAATTAGGGGGTCTATGTGAGGCGGCTGCTGCAGAGATCAAAAGATCTTGCGTGTGCATCGATTTTGAGGGGATTATATTAGCGTTTTGATAATACTAGTGGTTAGATAAGCAGAGCTCTGTGCTTTGTCCAGTCACAGATTTGACTCATACATCTGCTGCAGAGCACATCATGTTACATGCAGATCCCAGATTAGTACTTTATGCAGACAGGTAAGTGGGATACTGCTTTTGACATGGATATCATTTTGTTACCTCCAGTTTATGACTCACTCAGGATATTTATATAGCGCACTTATGCCGAGGCGTCTTGGCGCTGAGTGGAATGATCTGGGAAACTGCGCTAACATTATCCTTATAAGAAAAGCCTGGTTTTCATAGCTTTCCTGAAGATGGTACCAGAAGGCTGGAGTCGGAGCGTCATGGGAAGAGAATTCCATAGTTTGGCAGCCAGGAATGAGAAGTGTTTACCTCCCCAGCTGACCCTTTTCATCTTGGGAGGGAGGACCAGCCCAGTGTCCATTGAACTTAAGTAGCGTGACAGAACGAGGGAATAGTTCAAAAGCTGCAATCCTTCTAATCCTTCTAATATAATACAGTGATCTATTGGCCTGTACATGGGAGATGCGTGCAAACTGTAGGGGATGTCTTTAGATCCTTAGAATGTTTTTCTCAAGTAACTTTTCCTGTACATTGATTTACACACTTGAATGATTTAGTGCTTAACTGAGTGTGATGTAAAGAGCTCTGACAGCCAACATTGGGATGAGTAATGCTAGAAAAGAAATTTAAAAAAAAGAAATTACTAAGCGCTATTTAAATATTTATTTGCGTAATTACTCATATACACAGACACATGTGCCATTCTTACAGTGCATGCACATCCCATATATGTGGGGGATTGAACTAAGTCAAAAACCTGCCTATATGTTTCTCTAAAGTACCTGTGAAGCAATAAGCTGTGCTCCTTGGTTTCTTTCCATTACATTGGTGCCTAGGTGTTGGGCTCCAGATGGCTCTCAGCCAGCATGATACACGAACAAAAGGAGGGCTAATGCGCATTTAACTGAGGCCTTAGATTTGGGCCCAACTAGAAGTGAAAATATAAAAACCTCCTCGTCACCTGTACGGTGCTTCCTCCAACAGAAAGTGGGCGCTGCTAAACTGAGTTCCAGTGGCTGAAAATGATGCCAGGCCAAACTCAGCATATTTCCGTAGGTCGGCTGTATCTCAGATCCGGCCAAGAAGTAGCTACTGGAACCAGGATCCGGCACAATCCCCTTACTTTCCAGCACTGATTCTCTCGGAAGAATTTCCCCCTGCATTCAGCTTACATAGGTTCAGCTTACCTTCGGCCTGGTCACCCCCACGCTCCTGTGCCTGCTGCCGCTGCCGCAGCCCCAGCCTCCCGAGGGCCGCCGAGCCCACACCAGCTTCTCCCGCCGACCCAGCCTCCCGAGGGCCGCCGAGCCCACACCAGCTTTTCTCGCTGCCCCAGCCTCCCGAGGGCCGCCGAGCCCACACCAGCTTTTCCCGCCGCCCCAGCCTCCCGAGGGCCGCCAAGCCGGCTCCAGCTTTTCCCGCCGCCCCAGCCCGTGGCCCCGCCCCCGACAGCCGATTGGCTCGCGCTCCCGCCTCCCCGCAGACCCTCCCGACCGGCTCCCTTCTTATGACGTCCCCAGAGCGACCGCGCAGCGGACGCGCGCAGCGGGAGCACCGATTGAGCGCCGAAGGTGCGCCAAAGGTAAGCCTGTCTACGCCCGTCCGCGCCTGGACCGCGCCCAGCGCCAGGACCCCTGGCCCCCGCAGACCCCAGCCCACCCGCCGGACGTACGACGCCGCCACCCTCAACGCACTCAACGCCGGCCGAACCACTGGTTGCTACCGAGCCACCCCAAGACGCACCCACGGACCCTTCATCTGCCAGTCCTGCAAGTTCTCCTGCACCCGGACCTGCACTGCACCAGCGTCCACCATGCAGAACACCAGCAGCAACCACCTGAAGTGCATCCTGCTCAACACCCGCTCCGTCCACAGACACGCCGTCGAGCTCTGGAACCTGCTCGACACAACTTCACCAGACGTCGCCTTCCTCACGGAACCCTGGATGAACGCCTCCTCAGCGCCCGACATCGCCATCGCCATCCTGGACGGCTACAAGATCATCCGGAGAGACCGCGTCAACCAGACAGGAGGAGGCATCGCCATCATTCACAGGAACACCATCCGCATCTCGACCAACACCGACGACACCATCGCACCCGCCGAACACCTGTACTTCCAGATCCACGTCAACCCCAAGACCACCCTCAGAGGCACCCTCATCTACAGACCCCCGGGACCACGCACACAATTCAGCGAGGACATCGCCGACTTCATCAGCCCGCTCGCCCTCCCCTCAGCCGACTACATCCTCCTCGGGGACCTCAACTTCCACCTGGAGAACAACGACGACCGCAACACCACCACCCTGCTGGAAAACCTCGCAAACCTGGGACTCAAGCAGCTGGTGACCACCCCCACCCACCTCGCCGGACACAGACTCGACGCCGTCTTCTCATCCAGCATAGACATCGCCTTCAGCCACGCCACAGGACTCCACTGGACGGACCACAGCTGCGTCCACTTCACCTTCAGAAGAATGACGACCCACCATCACCAGCAACAGGTTGCCCGAAGAAGCTGGAACAAGATCACAGCCGACCAGCTCGCCGCTTCCCTGAGTCAGCACCCTCCCGCCAGCTCAGCGAACCCCAGCCAGGCCGCCGACAACCTCACGAAGTGGATCAGCAACTGCGCGGACGAACTCGCCCCTCTGAGGACCCCGCCCAGCAGACCCGGCAGCAAGAAAGCCCCATGGTTCACCGACGAACTCAAGAGCTCCAAGAAGAACTGCCGAGCCCTCGAGAAAGTCTGGAGAAGGGAACAAACACCAGACAACATGACCACCCTCAAGCTTGCCACCCGGAAGCACCACCAACTGATCCGCGCCACCAAGAAAACTGCATTCAAGGACCGACTGGACAACAACTCACACAACTGCAAGGAACTCTTCAACATCGTGAAAGAGCTCTCCAACCCCAACGCCGGAAACAACGACATCACCCCATCGCAAGACCTCTGCAATTCCCTCGCCTCCTACTTCCACAACAAGATCGCAGACATACACAACAGCTTCAGCATTCAACCATCGCACACAACGACCGCTGCAACGCCGCCTACCACCACCCTCCGCGCCTGGACTCCGATCAGCACCGATGACACCGTCCGCATGATGAACTCCATCCACTCCGGATCTCCGACTGACCCCTGCCCTCACCACGTCTTCAACAAGGCCGACGCTGTCATCGCACCCCACCTGCGGGACATCATCAACACCACCTTCGACACCGCCACCTTCCCGGAGAGCTGGAAGCACGCCGAACTCAGCGCTCTACTAAAGAAACCAACAGCGGACCCCACCGAACTCAAGAACTACCGCCCCATCTCGCTCCTCCCGTTTCCAGCCAAAGTCATTGAGAAGACCGTCAACAAACAGCTGGCCGCCTTCCTCGAGACGAATGGATCCCTCGACCCCTCACAGTCTGGCTTCCGAGCCAACCACAGCACCGAGACCGCCCTCATCGCTGCCACCGACGACATCCGAGCCCTGATGGACAACGGAGAAACAGCGGCCCTCATCCTCCTAGACCTCTCCGCGGCATTCGACACTGTCTGCCACCGCACCCTAGTGCAGCGCCTCAGCAACGTCGGAATTCAGGAGAAGGCACTGGAATGGATCGTCTCCTTCCTCGACGGAAGAACACAGAGAGTCCGTCTACCACCGTACAAGTCAGAGGCCACCGAAGTCATCTGCGGCGTCCCTCAAGGATCCTCGCTGAGCCCCACCCTCTTCAACGTCTACATGAGCCCCCTCGCGCCCATCGCACGCCAACACAACCTGAACATCATCTCCTACGCCGATGACACCCAGCTGATCCTCTCCCTGACCAACGACCCCGCCGCTTCCAGAGCCAACCTTCACGAAGGGATGAAAGATGTAGCCGAGTGGATGACGACCAGCCGCCTGAAACTGAACTCAGACAAGACGGAAGTCCTCATCCTGGGCTCCTCGCCCTCCGCCTGGGACGACTCCTGGTGGCCCCCCGCCCTGGGCACCGCACCCAAACCGACAGACCACGCACGCAACCTGGGCTTCATCCTGGACTCCTCCCTCTCCATGACCAGACAAGTCAACGCCGTCTCCTTGTCATGCTTCAACATCCTGCGCATGCTACGGAAGATCTTCCGGTGGATCCCCACCGAGACCAGGAAGACAGTCACCCAGGCCCTCGTCACCAGCTGACTGGACTACGGCAACGCCCTCTACGCCGGAACCACCGCCAAGCTCCAGAAGAGACTCCAGCGGATCCAGAACGCCTCAGCCAGACTCATCCTCGACATCCCCCGACGCAGCCACATCTCCGGACATCTGAGAGACCTGCACTGGCTCCCCGTCAACAAGAGAATCACCTTCCGTCTCCTCATCCACGCACACAAAGCCCTACACGATCTAGGCCCGAGCTACCTCAACAACCGCATCAACTTCTACGCTCCCAAACGCCACCTCCGATCAGCCAGGCACGCCCTCGCCGCCGTCCCCCGCATCCGAAGAACGACAACAGGAGGAAGGTCCTTCTCCCACCTGGCCGCCAAGACCTGGAACTCCCTCCCGACCGACCTGCGCCTGACCCAAGACCACCTCTCCTTCAGGAAGAAGCTCAAGACCTGGCTGTTCGAGCAGTAGCAGAACCCCCCCCCCCCAGCGCCTTGAGACCCTCCGGGTAAGTAGTGCGCTCTATAAATGTCCCTGATTGATTGATTGATAATACCAATACCAATATCTATGGCATACCATGTTTTGACCCGAAATAATTTGATAGCACACCATAGAAAGATTTATGGATTATATAGTATCTTTCTACATGTTTTTAACGAAAATCAGTAGTGCTTGGATGCAAGTCTGGCTTTCTTGCTATACCTAGTTACATGCAAGGCAATAAAACAATTTTTGCCTGGAAACAACCACAATTGTAACAATGCAATAGGTCTCGCATTAGGAAAGTTTGAGCTATTGGTATTGTAAATGACACTTTTTTATTTATTTGTTGGTTTTGAAAATAGCGAAATTAATAGCTTTGTCATTTACAATGCCAATAGTTATAACTTTCGCAAATGTGACACCTATAGCATTTGTAATGCAATATGTGTTGTATTTACGTGATTTACATATATTGATATTACAAATAAACAATGGATTGAATTTTTTTAAAATAATTAATACTTAAATAAAAGTTATTGTAATTTATAACGGCAATAGCTTACACTTTTGTAAATAACTTTTGTGAAGATTATGTTCAGTGTATTTTATTGTGACGAAAATACAAGAACAGTAGTGAAATATTACCATCTTTTTGTGACATTTGTAATAAAGCTTGAAACATTGAGAGAACATATTTGAACCAGTTGTTGTTGAATGGTTGAACAGGTTGATGCTGTGGTGGCGCTGAGTGATGTTGTGGTGGCGAACGAGTGATGCTGTGGCGTTCAGTGATGCTGTGGTAGCGCATAGTGATGTTGTGGTGCCCCTGAGTGATGCTGTGGTGGTGCTGAGTGTATGCTATGCTATGTTTTGTTTTCCTATCCTGTGTTTTGTTTTGTTATGCTATGCTATGTTTTGCTATCCTATGCTTTGATTTGTTATGCTATGCTAAGCTGTGTTTTGTTATGCTATGGCATGTTTTGTTATGCAATGCTATGTTTTGTTATGCTATGCTGTGTTTTGCTATGCTATGCTTTGTTATGCTATGCTATGTTTTGTTATGCTGTGCTATGTTTTGTTGTGTTGTTTTTTATGATGCTATGCTTTGTTTTGCTATGCTATGTTTTGTAATGCTATGCTATGCTATGTTTTGTTGTGTTTGGTATGCTATGCTATGTTTTGCTATGCTATGATATGTTTTGTTTTGCTATGCTATTTTTTGTTGTTTTTTTTGTTAAGCTATGCTATGTTTTGTTGTGTTTTGCTATGTTTTGTTGTGCTATGTGTTGTGTTTTGTTATGCTGTTTTGTTATGTTATGCTATGCTTTGTTATGCTATGTTTTGCTATCCTATGCTTTGATTTGTTATGCTATGCTGTATTTTGGTATGCTATGCTATAATTGTGTTATGCTATGCTATGTTTTGCTATGCTATGCTTTGTTATGCTATGCTATGTTTGGCTATCCTATGCTTTGATTTGTTATGCTATGCTATGTTTTGTTATGCTATGCTAAGTTTTGCTGTGCTATGTTTTGTTATGCTATGCTATGTTTTGTTTTGTTATGCTATGTTTTGTTGTGCTTTTTATGATATGCTCTGTTTTGTTGTGTTTTGCTATGCTATGCTTTGTTATTTTATGCTATGTTTTGTTATGCTATGCTATGCTATGCTGTGTTTTTTTGTGTTTTATGCTATGCTTTGTTGTGTTTTGCTATGCTATGCTATGGTTTGTTATGCTATGCTATATTTCGTTATGCTATGTTTTGTTATGCTGTGCTATGTTTTGTTTTGTTATTCTATGCTATGTTTTGTTATGTTTTGTTATGGTATGCTGTGCATTATGTTATGCTGTGTTTTGTTCTGCTCTGCTTTGTTATGCAATGCTATGTTTTGTTTTGCAATGTTTCGTTGTGTTTTGTTATGCTATGCAATGTTTTGTTATGCTATGTTTTGCTCTGCTCCGCTCTGTTTTGTTATGCTTTGTTTTGTTATGCTTTGCTATATTTTGCTGTGTTATGCTATGCTTTGCTTTATTTTGTTATGCTATGCTATGTTTTGCTATGCTGTGCTATGTTTTGTTTTGCTATGTTTTGTTATGTTTTGTTATGCTATGCTATGTATTATGTTATGCTATGTTTTGTTATGCTGTGCTTTGTTATACTACGCTATGTTTTTTGTGCTATGTTTCATTGTGTTTTGGTATGCTATGTTTTGTTATGCTATGCTATGTTTTGTTATGTTATGCTATGCTTTGCTTTATTTTGTTATGCTATGTTTTTATGCTATGCTATGTTTTGTTATGCTATGCTATGCTATGTTTTGTTGTGTTTTGTTATGATATGCCATGCTATGCTTTGTTTTGTTATGCTAGGTTTTGTTTTGTTATGCTATGTTTTGTTGTGCTATGCTATGTTTTGTTATGCTATGCTATGTTTTGTTATGCTATGCTATGTTTTGTTGTGTTTTGTTATGCTATGCTGTTTTGTTATGCTTTGCTTTGTTTTGTTATGCTATGCTATGTTTTGTGATGCTATGCTATGTTTTGTGATGCTATGCTATGTTTTGTTGTGTTTTGTTATGCTATGCTATGCTTTGTTTTGTTATGCTATGCTATGTTTTGTTCTGTTTTGTTAAGCTATGTTTAGTTGTGTTTTGTTATGCTATACTATGTTTTGTTATGCTATGCTATGTTTTGCTATCCTGGTGTGTGGTTGTGTGTGTGTGTGTGTGGGGGGGGTTGTGTGTGTGTGGGGGGTTGTGTGTGTTTGTGTGTGTGGAGTTGTGTGTGGGGGTTGTGAGTGAGGGGTTGTGTGTGTTTGTGTGTGTGGGGTTGTGGTTGTTTGTGTGTAGGGGGTTGTGGTTGTGTGTGTGGGGGGTTGTGTGGTGTGGGGTTGTGTGTGGGGGGTTGTGGTTGTGTATGTGGGATGTGTGTGTGGGGGTTTGTGTGTGGGGGGTTGTGGGTGTGTGTGGGGTTGTGTGTGTGTGATAAGGGTTGTGTGTGTGGAGGGGTTGTGTGTGTGGGGGGTTGTGTGTGTGTGGGGGGGTTGTGTGTGTGTGGGGGGGGGTTGTGTGTGGGGGGTTGTGCATGTGTGGGGGGTTGTGTGTGTGTGTGGGGTTGTGGGTGTGGGGGGTTCTGTGTGTGTGGGGGGTGTTGTGTGTGTGGAGTTGTGTGTGTGTGTGTGGTTGTGTATGTGTGTGGGGGTTGTGTGTGTGGGGGGTTGTGTGTGGGGTAGCATAGAAAGCACAGCAAAAGTGGGCCTGGCAGAGTGTAAATTAGACCGTGAGCAGTAAAGGTTTAGTTACACTTGAAATCCCATCAGCGACGACAATAAAGCATTATTAAACTGAACCGAAAGTGTGGGAGAGAAGGGACGTGAGAAGCAGGGCCACAGAACAAAGATCTAGGGCGAGAAGAAGAGGAGGAACAGAGGAGCAGAGAAGTGGCAGAATGAGACGAAGGGATAAAGAAGAAAATGCAATGACACGGCGAATGAAGGAGAGAGGGGAGCATGTAAACGGGTCTAAAGGGATGTTAGTAAGAGAGGCAGAGAACAACAGAAGTGAGTGGAAGGCAGAATGTTGAGAGGAGGAGAGAAAATAGAGAAATATGAGGTGTTAGTGGGAGAAGAAGGGAGGGGACAGCAAGGCAGAAAGAAGGAAAGAGGAATAACAAGAAGCATTGCGTTTTGTTCAATAGAAAATCACACATAGAACCAGATATATATTCTAGCGCTGTGGGCGAGCCATGTGCTATACAACCCACATGGGGAGGGTTTGAGCAGGGTGGAGGGTAACTAGCACATGGCATATTGAAGACAACTTCTCTAAACACTTAGCATTGAGAAATACTAAAAGAAGAGACGGGGCGGCGTCATATAGTTGGTGAGTGCGTTTCAGAAGCTTATTGGGGCATCGCAAGTCATACATCTACTTTCTCAAACCATCCCATCTCTTTTACAAAAATATAATATCGGCCCAAACAAGCAAGTGCCATGTGGTGCCAGTCTCTCTGCAGGATTTGGTGCCCATGGGTAGAGAGTTACTATAGACAGAGTGCGCGTGAAAGAAACACCAGCGGCACAGCAAAGCGATGTTTGCTTTTCCAATTGATTGCCATGGCGGCATTGCATGGACGTATTACAAACACAACGGACACAGCAAACAAGGGCAAATCGGCTCTCCGAGTGGGGTGAACTTAGAGACGGGTGCGGGCCACTGGTCTGCCAACTGCAGAGGGTTTGCGGAACACCACCATCAGAGGAAATGTGTGGGGAAAGTTTATTGCAGACTGCCAAGCAGCGGCAGTTAATTTCTCCAACGGTTAATCATCTTTACAGAGGAATGAGCTTCTGCATATTTTATTTGCATCTCATTAGAGTGCATGAGCATGGGGCACTTGAAGCCTGTCCAGGAGGAGTGCAAAGTTGGGGGGAGGACGAGGTAATAAGCTCGCAGCACCAATGAGTCACACACTGCAGAGCCACATTCTTGGTCTCGCTCATTTACTTGGGCATCGATCTCTAGCTTTGGAAACCCTGAAAGTGGTGGTCCGACGCCGAAAGCTACTAATTTCAGAGAAGGTTAAATGAGTGACGGGCTGTGAAAGGAGCAAACAAGAATAATCTTTGGTATATTTTGCGAACGCTATGATCAACAAGCTCTCTGCATTGCTGTGGCGGGTGCGGGGCGGGGGAACGGCAGCCTTTGAAGTCTGATGCCGAGGCACAGACAAATGGTGGTGCGCAATGTGCAAGTGGGGGGCGGGGGAGCGGCAGCCTTTGAAGTCTGATGCGGAGGCACAGACAAATGGTGGTCTGCTATGTGGCTGGCGTGCACGCGCATAGATCACATGAACTTTATGCGATCCGCAGCCGTTATGGTAGACTTTTCTTTTCCGCTTACTATAATCTCGCCGGAGCAATGCGCAAGCGCATTGGCTCAGGCGACACCTAAAAAGCGGGTGTGCATCTGTCTACGCATCTCTGGGAAGTGCTGCTTCAATCACTGAAAAAATGTCTGTGCCTCATCACAAATTCACTTTCCAGCATCTTTTGGTAACATTTTCTTTTGTACAAAAGCCCACTGTGATGTCAGTATCATTGATAATCTTCTATATATATAAAAACGAATTTATGTCTGTCTCTCTGTCTGTTTGTCCTTTATGCATTACTACACCATTCATCCGATCGCCATGAGACTTTGGGAAGTTGTTGAATACACTCCTGCAAAGGTTTCTGGCATATGCATTACTACACCATTTATCCGATCGCCATGAAACTTTGGGAAGCTGTTGAGTACACTCCCGGGAAGGTTTCTGGCATAACATTTTTTTAAATATCGGCCCCCCAGGGCCCTCATAATCTTTCGAATACTGATGTACGCACAAGACGGAAAAACAAAAAATCGTGTAACCACAAGCACTCAAATAAATAAACAGAATTAAAACACCATTCATCCGATCGCCAGGAAACGTTGGGAAATTGTTGAGTACACTCCCGCAAAGGTTTCTGGCATAATTTTTTTTAAAAATATCGGCCCCCCCCCAGGGCCCTCATAATCTTTCTAATACTGATGTACGCACCAGACGGAAAAACAAAGAATCGTTTATCAACAAGCACTCGAATAAATACATAGAATTAAAACAACAGTTTGGAATGTTTTCCATATTAAAATGAATACGTTCCAATAAAAATGACACAATGTAAATTGAATGTTATCATGACGAGTTTCCTTGAATTTCCTTTCTTCGGAGATCGCAGCAATGCCCGACGGGTAAGCTAGTAACTAATAAATATATTACAATGTACTCATGTTGTCTGCAAAGTGATATAAAGATATGCCACAAGATGAAAAACTACGATTTTTCTAAACCTCTTCCAGCTAAAAAACATATGTTGTTCAGACACTTGCAGACTTTATTGGGATGGTCTTGTTAAATAAATAACCTGCCGACATTGTAGACCAAGAGACAATGCGATCATAACACAAAAAGCTGTGTATGTCAAAAAAGACTGACAACAATGAACAAGTGATCTGCATGACTAATAAAATATGTAACTGAAGCTTACTTCTGAATCCGAAATGGAGAAATGTTGCTGCAGTTATAGAATGTAGATTGAGAGGCTTAGCACCAACTCCTACATTTTGGTTGCCAGCTGCCCACAACAGAAAACAATGACTTTGCTTACGCAGCGCTACACACCCAGCTGTCACCGGCATGCGTTCTCACGTGAACTGTCGGAATAATGTGTGTGTGATATGGAAATTACTTTGTTTGCCGAAACGAAGGCTATTGTGGTAGAATGTTCAGTAATCAACACATTGTTTTCCATCTATGACCAACAAGTCTATTGAGATATTCACCAAGATTGTGAAGGGCATGATTGGTATATGAGGATCTGCACAGGAGGAAGTGGAGAATGCTTCTGCCAGATCCATTTTAGCAATACAGCGACGTTCAACAGGTGAGATCAGGTTTAAAACTATCTTTGGGCTTCCCAAGAGTGTCCTTTATCATAGAGAAATAATAGTCTTCAAATATCACAACATGCCATAGCACACTATGTTCTGAAGATAGCAGAGTAGACGGCGACAGCTGATGAAAATGCAGAAGACAACCATGGGATGATTGCCCTTCCATGACCAAATATAAAACAGATTCAGAAAAGGGGGTGGTGATGAAATATAAAACAGAGCAGGACATCTGGGGCCAGATGTATGACGGTTTTTAGCATGCGCAAACGGGTGTTAGACCCGTTTGTGCACGCTAAAAACCTTGGGCCCATGTAAAAACAGTATTTTGCGAGTCGCAAATAAATTGTGACTCGCATAATACTGTTTTGCGACTCAGTATTTGGAAGGGGCGTTCCCTTCCAAATAGCGACTCCATTGCCATGTACGAATGTTTTGCAATTTTGGTTGCAAAACACTTGTAAATAACCACCTACTTCAAGTAGGTGGGAAAGCATTCGAAAATGGGAAGGGGTCCCCTCCCCTTTGCAAATGCATGCAAAATTATTTTTTAAGGGCAGGCACTAGTCCCAGGGACCAGTGCCTGCCCTCAAAAAATGTAACAAAACGTTTCATTTAATTTTTTTTAAATGCATCCCGTTTTCTTTTAACCCCTTCCATGCGGGGGTAATTCCCCCGCTGTGCTGGGGGGTGGGGGGGGGCGTGCAGCGCCCCAGTGCTCATGACGAGCTGAGCTCGTCATGAGGCATGGCGCTCGTGTGCTCATGACGAGCTGAGCTCGCCATGACCACACCCGTTCCCTTGGAACGCTCAGCACAGCAGGGGAATTATCCCCGCATGTGAGCGTTCCACGGCTCATGACGAGCTGAACTCGTCATAAGCACCGGAGCGCCGTGCCTCATGACGAGCTCAACTCGTCATTAGCATGGATGAGGTTAAGGAAAAAAGGCTGCATTTAAAAAATAAAAAAGCTGCTTTCTTTAAAAGCATTCTCAGACATGGTGGTCTGCTTAGCGCAGCAGGCCACCCTCTTTGGGGGGGCCCAGCCATTCCAAATGGGGGTCGCAAAATGCGAGTGGCTCATTAATATTTATGAACCTCACATTCTGCGACCCCATGGGGAAACGCAAAGAGTGTCCAGGACACTGTTGTGCCAAATAGCAAGCCGCAAATTTCGAGTCACAAAAGTGACGCAATTTGCAAGTCCCTATTTGGTAGGTTATACATCTGGGCCCTGGAATAAGGAGCCAGTCAAGCCCTACTCACTTAAAACAGCCCTAGAAAAGAAAAGTATAATTAACTGTCTCATGATTTTGAAACCACACATCGAGCAAACAGAGGGTTGAGGTCAGGTTTATTTAGTGACTCTAGTGGTTTACCCTGACAAGGATAGCGATTATTATTTGAGCTGGGTACTTACCTCACTTAACTAATCACCCAATTTCTTACAAATAACTTTTCTGAATGTTACCCTGTTTTCTCATGCAACTATCTCCAATTGGAATTTGAGCAGGAAAAATGTACAAATCTACCCAAATCTGAATCCCACAGAAGGCACAAACACTGTTTGAACCAAACTTCAAATTCCTTGTACACTTAGAATGAGACTGCTAGTAATGAGTACTTGAGGCCAAATTTCAAGGAGACAGAAGGTCTGTCTGAAGAGTGTTGGTCCTATTATCTTAAAGGGCAAAAATCCATACCGATCCCAGGTAGTATGCATCGTCATTAGGCCCTGCTCACTTCGATTCCACAAGTATAATTGGCGTGGGCTACTAGATTCATACTCATAGGAGGTGAGATCTTAAGGTGTTGGAAAATCTGGAAAGGATTCTGTTTTGGTTTTTGGTTGAGGGAGGAGTAAACCCAGTTGTTGAATTCTTTATTGCATGGTTAACAAAAATCATTGCAACTAAAAACATTAATATCATGAATAAAAAGAGAAAAACTGGTCCTTGGTCAAATCAATACATTGCATCCATTTACCTAATTCGACAATTAATATACAACTGTACACAAAAAGAAAAATGTTTTTGATGGTTACATGCCGTACTGGAACATTGATACCACAGATACAAATCCTTTATTGCAGTCATTCATTATTCATAGAGAAAGTAGCTTATAATAATCAAGTAATTCCCAAGGATATATATGATAATGAAAAAAGAAAACTGTATTCATTGTGTGTCATTATACAATTGAACTATAATGTGATTGAGTGCTTACACATGATCTATAGAATCTATTCACACAACTAGCTTAGAGAACTGACCATCATAGACCATAATATAAGCAATAAAACAATATTAAAAGCTATAAACATTATATAGCATGGTGCAAATGAACAATAAAGTGTGCTTTCACATGATCTTTAGGGCTCATTTGTAAAAGTTACCAAAGTGGAGTCATTGAGTCAGATTTGCATAAACATACAAGCTGTAGACATTATATATCATCATGCAAATTAGCAGTAAAGTGCCTCTATGCTTTCACATAATCTTAAGAGCTTAATTATAGCAGTTACTGAAGCAGAGCCATTGAGTTAGATTTGCATAAACATACAAAATGCAAGTGCCAAAAACAATAAACGTATATTATTTGATCCTTTAATAAGTCATTACAATAGTTATAAACCCGGCAATTGTTCAATTTTTTTATCATTTGACAGCTGAATGGGATCAACACTCCCGACATACATAAAATGAGGGCCTGATGTGCAGAGCTCACCCCAACCTTAACAAATAAGGGTTTTAGTAGTGCATGACGTGTTTTAAGTAATTTAGGACACACGCACACAATGTGTAATAAGGTTTCGCAGGCCACCCACAAAATCTGCAATCAGTAGACAGCCATTGTTGTATCCAGGTTGGCGTGCAATCCTTAGTTGGATATATGCCAAGTCTTATTTTTAAAAATATGTCCTTCATATGGGACGAAAAATAGGCAGTCGGATAGAGCTGAATTTGCAGGGGCTGATGAGAATTATTCACTGACAAAGCATGTGTTTTTGCCACTAGAGCCGCCTTATCCACAATAAGTGAATTAATTTTAATCTTGTTATTTAAGAACTGTTTGAAACTGATCATTGTCATTTCTGGAAACCTTAGCTGCCGATCAAAGCTCTGAACACATGTTAAAATATGGGATTTCTAAGTGTGTGTGTAGACAGAACAAATTATTTCACACCAACAATTATTTGCGAGAGAGTCTGGATCTGATAAAAACAAAGAATACATAGACCTAATAATTTGGCATCTTTCCCCCTTGTAATAGGCGAACAATATGCAATGGTTGACTCTAGCTTCGCTCCCATACCTTTAAGAAGATATTCTTACAATTGACACCTCAACGATTTATATAAAGATTTAAATGGATAAATTATAGACAATGATTTTGCCCTCAGGACTTTAGAGTGGCTTTTAAATTAAACTTTATTATCAAATAAAATACCCAGGTATTTAGATGTCTTCACCACTTCTATTAGCCCACCTCTAGCATTTCTTGATCTTATCTTAAACTTAATTGGGTCAATTTTCATGATTTTAGTTTTATTAACATTCAACTCCAAACCATTAGCTAAAATAAAATTATCAAATGCTTTAATTAGATTTTGTAAACCTGTTGGAGTTTGACTCAACAGGATATTGTAGATAGCTCAGATGCATATCAGCGAGTTTCAGAGGATAGGCATTGACAGACTCGAAGTGCTGTAGCATATCTAACATAAAAGGTTCAAAAGACAGGAGGCAAGGACACAACCTTTTTTAAGGCTGTTCAGGTTTTCAATTTTTGGGACACCATAAATCCATTGCCTAATTTATTCTGAACCCAAGTATCAGTATACAAGAGTGTTAGAGTATTCAGCAACCTTTGGAGTATACCCATCCTGCACGTTTTTGTCATAATAATGCTTGCGGCACTGAATCAAAGGCTGCTTTTAAATCTATAAAACAAATATATAGATTAAGAATCTTTAAAACAACCCACTCGGCTAGTAAAGTAAGGGCCCTTCTTAACCCCTTCGACGCTCATGACGAGCTGGGCTCGTCATGAGGTAGCCTCCTCGCACGCTCATGACGAGCCCAGCTCGTCATGAAACATGGGAATGAGTAAATCCCAGCGTACGGGCGGAATTCCGCACGCACGCATGCGGTTAAGCAACTACCACAATCCCTGTCCGGTAGAACCACAAAAAGTCACTAAAGCAGCATGTGCTTAACCCAATGGTAGTTTGGCACTAAAGCAGTCAGGCTTAACTTAGAGGCACTGTGTAAAGTATTTATGCAGCACACAAACAGTAATAAAGTAAAAACACAGCACAAGAAAAATCCAACACCAATTTAGTAAAATGTAATAGGTGTGGGTGTATGAATAGATGAGACTGCGGAGGGAAAAAAACTGTTAAAGCTACCTCCTGATGGACTCTACAAATTTGTATTCCTACCGCCAGTGAGTAAAAGTAAAAAATGGCAGGAGTTAGTTTGAAACGATATAGGAGGGCTACATGTTTCTGCCCGGGTTGTACCCTCAAAGGAAAGGTTTAAAGGCATTCTTAAGGATCATGTTCCACACTGCTAAATCAAAACCTAAAATATATTAAAAAAAATAAAATTAAATGGAAATGTATACAACTAGTGGTAGACAAGCATTTTCTGGCATCCACTGGTATCTGAACCTGTATTTGTCAGATAATAAAAATACACATAAATTACATGAAAGGCCATATAGAGGAGATGGTACACATAAGCTCGAGCTGCCATTAAAAAAAGCCAGTACGCGCATGATTGGTGCGGTGAGGAGTGACGGCATTGGTTGGACCACATATGGCGGCGATGATTAGTTACATAGACCCATCACTTACATTATTGTGGTACAATATGATGAGTGTCAAGATGCTAATGACACATCAACGTGCTGAGGCAATGAAAGGATATGTAGTCCCATATGTGTTTGTTATAGCAGCACAATGTGATGTACATTACAAGATGCTGTTTAAGAGTTCATAAATGGCTAAGCTTCTGAAACAGTAAAATACCCACAAATGTACCTTTTATACATGGTAATTATTCATAAGTAAATCCTCTATCCGTAAAGGGCAGACAAACATATCTAGAGGCAAAGTGGAATGGAGGGGTTGTTTTGAAAAATCTAAACATAGTAGTACAGACAAAAGGTCAGTTTAAAAAAGTTAGTCTTATGAAATTTGCAAAGAGGTTACCGGAATATAATTATATTGGTAGTACTATAACTTACAGTAGCCAAAGAGGATGAGATGGAAGGTTAAACCCTCACTGACTGGAGATGAGCATGAATTCTTAGGGTAAAGCCCAGTTCCAATCAACACTGGTCTATGCAGGGATCCAGATGGAAATCTACTGTTAAAAATACCTACAGGTATACCCAAAGGTTTACTTTATTCAATTAATTGAATGATTATACTCAATAAGAAACCTCAACATACCTTTTCATCCATATCCCAGGTACACTATGAATAAAGGAAACCTTTTGGTATACCTGTAGTTATTTTTAACAACACATTTTCATATGGATCCCTTCTTATCCAGTATGATCTAATTTAAGAACTCCCATTCTATCTTTGGTTGAGTCTGCCCTGGTATCCAGTAGGTGGATAGGCGCTGATGATGACACATGCCACAATAAGTGAGTGAGGTGTCTACCCCAACATCTTTGGATATCCAAGACAATCATCATGAATAGATACAGTAACTTAGGAAGTGCCATCATTTTCAGGAGTGGTATCCAACCCGCTACCAACAAGGGCAACGTCTTCCAGAACTCAGTACTGGAGAGCAGCGATCTAGTTGTAGGCCGCAGATTCCTTCTATCAGGTTCATCAGGGGATGGAAGACCTTTGCCCCTAGATACGATAGGCATCGGGGTTCCTATTGCAGAGCTCCTAAGCTGTCTGGTTCGTTGCAACGTCTCTCTGACGGGAACAATCAAGACCTGCCAATTAAACTTGAGCCCCAATAGGGACCCAAATGTCTCCATTATTCCCTGTGCTCCTTCCAAGTCCTATCCCACATCACAGAGGAAAAGCAGCAGGTTGTCTGCTTATAGTGTTATATGATGTGAATGCTCTCCTGTTCGTATGCCCTGATAGTGCCTTCCGGAGCGGGCTAGGCTGGCCTAGGGTTCCACCACCATTGCAAAGAGCAATGGAGACAGGGGGCAACCCTGCCTGGTCCCAGCTCCACTGTGTAATGCTGATATTGTTCGTCCTGTCCAGACCCTGGTTTAAGGGTGCATGTATGTCAATTAAACCCAAGCAAGGAAGCCTCCTCGAGCTGCATGCACTCTATTACCGCAGTTAGGAAACTCCATTCAAGGCTATTAAAAGCCTTTTCTATGTCGATTGCAAAGATGGCTGTGTTCCCCCCATCCTGGTTACAAGTCTCCAGTAACAACATCAGACGGCTCATATTGAGTGCTGTGTTATGACCCGTGATGAAACCCATTTGGTCAGGATGAATCAATGAACTCATGTATGGAAGGAGTCTTGTTGCCAATATTCGCGTTAAAATTTTGCAGTCCAGATTAAGCATCGACAACGGTCGATATGCTCTACAATCTTGTGATGTCTTAACAGACTTTAAGAGTGGTACCCCCAGTGCCTCCCCAGTATGTTGGAGAGGGACCCTGTTGTCCTAGCCACTTCATATAGCTCCACCAGTTTGGGTGCCAGTTCCTATATGTATGCAGCACAGAACTCTACTGGGAGACTATCTTTGCCCAGTTTTTTACCCCTTGCCAGGCCCTTTATAGCTGATATTACCTCTTGTATGGAAACTGCTTCTCCAAATGCTTCTGCCTCTTCAGCTATGAGAGTTGTAAGGGGGAGCTGTGCTAGGAAGTCCCTGATTGCTCCTTCGCCTCACACTGTCAAGCTTATATATATATGTTAATATAAAATCCAAGGAAGTTCCAATTGATCTCTTCCTGCCTATGCTGCCGGAGGCATTCTCTTCTTCAATTTCAACTATGGCTGAACCTCTCCTGGTTGGATTGGCTATCCATGCCAACAAGTTGCCAGTGCATCCCTTCTCGGCGTGGGTTCTCTCGTTGTACTTTTTATAATCAAGGCATCATAGCCTTTCGATGTGGGCTGCCCCCTTCTCCCTAGTCTCCTGCAGGGGCTGTTGCAATATCATGTTTCCTGGTCTCTGTTTTTCTATGTTCTGCAAGTCTTGTTCTGCTTTCTCTACATCCGTTACCAAGGCATGCCTCACTCTCATTGATGTAACTACGTACTTGTCTCTGATAATGGCCTTGAATGCAGCCTACTCTAATTATGGGGAGGACGCTATACCCACATTATCCACAAAATAATGGAAAATCCCCCAGGAATTCCTGGTTTTCCAAATCCTCTGGCTTGAGTCACCAGGTAGGTATGCGTGTGTGAAAAGTCTCCCATTTCAGTTGCATAAGAACCAGATTGTGGTCTGACAATGTACAGGCCAGGTATTCTACATTAAAAACCTAGCAGTGTATGTCGGGAGTAGAGTGGAAGGTGTCCAATCACTAGTGCAATTTGTGAAGATGTGAAAAGAATAAGTAATCATGTACCTGTGGGTGCTTCATCTCCATGTGTCTATTATCCCCCATCTTGCTTACCATTCCACAAAGATGCATACTGTGTGCTATTATGGTGAGTCTCCTAAAGCGGGGTGTGAGTGGTCCATCTGTGAGTCTATCACACAATTAAATCTCCCCCTTAATCGTGGAGTGGATCAGGTAGAGGTCCCAACAGGCTCATCAGGAAGGCTACCTGTTCCACATGGGGGCCATATATATTTATTATACTTACATCTCATCCATTCAACCGACCTGTCACCACTATATATCTTCCCTCTGGGTCTATCAAATCTCCAGTGTATTGAAAGGGGACCCCCTCTCTGATCGAAATCAGGACTCCTCTGGTGTACGCTGAGTAGGTAGGGTAATATGCATGTCCTCTCCATCTGCTCTGTAACACTGTCCCCTCTTGGCTAATAGGTGAGTCTCTTGCAAAAGAGCAATGTTGATATCCCACCTGTTCAACAAAGAGAATATCTTATACCACTTCGATATTTTGTGCATCCCCCTAATGTTCCAGGAGATAACTTTGTAAGTCAAGGAGGTAACCATGGTTGTGCCTTGTGTGTAATCCTGCGTCTGTCCCACTCAGTGGAATTCCTCACTCTGCTGCGGGACCCCTCTCCCTGGCCTGATCATATTGGTTCCCTGGATGGGACTCACAGTTCTCCCCAACTGATAGACAACTAACATCCCAAATCCCATACCCCAGGAAGAGTGAGTAAGTACTCCCCATCCAAACTGTCACAGCTCTCGCAATTTACAAGTGCTCATGGGAGCACCCACTGCCAATTCAAGGGTGGGGGTAAGAATCTGGGTCTGCCCCCACGGGGGTTCCAGGCCTCCAGAATGTCCATTCTTTAGAGCTGTTGTAGACTCAGGGAAAAACGAAAAGCCACTCCCCCTTGCTATGCCCTTAACAGGTGATAATTTCTCTCCCCTAGCTCTGCAAACTCTTACACCCTCTGTGAGTTAAATAAGTTTGAATTTGAATTTGAATTTTAAAATATTTATATAGGGCACGTTTACCTTTGCGGTTTCATGGCGCTGCGGGGTCGGTACAACTTCAGCGGGCAGAATCCGTTGGATTAGGGTGAGAAGGCCCGTGAGAACAGAAAAGTTTTCAGTCTCCCACGGAACTCCATATAAGATACAGATGTGCGAATGGGGAGGGGCTAGGAGTTCCAGAAGGACGGGGCAAGGACAGAAAACTTACAGCCTCCAGTTTGTCAGATGTCCCTGGAGTAATTCTGGGCAGTTCCTGACTGGAGGTCCTCGATATACTATGGTCTGATTCTCAGTCGAGGGAGTCTCTCTCAGATGTTGACGATTCTCTACCAGCTCCCTTATGATTATTCAGCGATGATACAGCTGCCACCACTTTATGTCTTTCTTGCTGAGTCTCGGCCTTTGATGAGGCAGTGGAGGTGCGAGAAATATGCCTGCGACGCAAGCCTTTTTTTGTTACTTCATTGACTGCGTGTGGCTTGGTCTGGCTGGCGTCGTTGGTCCAACCAGTCCCAGACTTCCTGGGGGGCATTGAAAAATCTGGTGGCAGTTTTAGTCACCACTCTTAGCCATACTGGGAACATCACAGCATATGAGGTAGCCATCTGCCAAAGTTTCTTTTTTGCCTCCAGGAAAGTGAAACCCTGTCACTGAACCTCTTTGGAGAAATCTGGGAAAATCCTGACCGTGTTGTTTACTACTGAGCTTGAGCTCTTCCGTCCATGGTTCCAGTTTTTGTAAAAGAGACTTGTTATCACCGGGCGTGTTTGCAAGCACCCTGTGCGCATGTTCAAAGGCATAAAAAGGGGAGAGGCCCTCCTTGGTGACCCCCTCTCAAATACAGTTTTCCAGGTATGCCAGCATGTTGTTGCCTCCAACTTTTTCTGGCAGCCACACCACTCAAATATTGTTCCAGCATGACCTGTTCTCTGCATCTTCTGCCCTCAGTTCCAGATCCTCTCCTCCATAATTGCAAGTCTGGGGCCTGCTGATGCCAAAGTCAGGGGGATATCCTCAACCTCTTTTTCTGTTGAGGTGACACATTCAGCCAGATGGCAGTGGTTGTGTCTTATGAGCCCCAAGTCTTTTCTTAGGGTATCTATTTTCATCTCCACCGCTGCTCTACACTCTGTGATGGCCTGCATAATATCCTGTAGTGTAGGCCCCCAGTACTTTCAGGCTGTAAGGTTTGACTTTTGGTTGTCTCTGTAGCCCCCCACCACTTCCTGTGGCGTTCCAGTATTGTCCTGATCTTTTCTGTTGTTTGTTTCTCCGCATGTGGGCAGCCGAGGAGATTGTTGTGGTGCAGCCCCTAATCTGCTGTTCCGGCATAGGCTTGTGCACCCCTACCTCTCTTCTCCCACCCTGTCCTCAATGGGTCTTGTAGTTCTCGCCCAGTCTGGCCGCACTGACCACCAGGCTACCTTGCGAACCTACCCAAGTCCTTCCGCTCACAGATGTTGAAGCCCTGCCCTCTTGCTCTTGGTCTTTCTGTGCTGCGGCAGAGTGATGCGGGTGGTCTTTGTGCTGACTAAAAAATCTCCCCAGCAACTGTGTCCATTGCACTCAGAGGGTTCTGCAGCCATGCTCCCGGGAGAGGCACCTCCCTCACCCTTGTTCTCCCTAGGCCAAGACTCGTCACTGGCTGGAAAGATCACCCACACCTCTCTTTTCTTCGTCCCACACTTCTTTCAGAAGTTAGGCTCCCTCTATGGTGCGTTGGGCATCCCCAGCTCAGAGATGAAGCCAGAGCCCTTTCACTCCTGCGGGCAAAGCCACCTATTTTTGCCACAGCCCAAAGCACCCCTCCCCTGCCGCTTATGGATCGGGGGGACTCCAACCTTAATATTCGTGAGTAAATGCCATACCGCCGATTGTGGCCCGAAGCCCCCCTCCTCCGTGCCCCTTGGGCTGTGCCGGCTTGGCCCCAAAGTTTAGTGCCTCTTGGCAGGAGTAGGAGAGGTCCCCCTCAGAGCTTCAGACATCAGTGACTCAACACTTATCTCAGAGCATTGTCCATGTTTCGCACTACCCACTAGTTGGCTAGGCCTCCCCTCTGCCTCTTCTGCCCCAACTGGTGAGCGGGGGCCCAGCCTGCAGACACAAGTATCTGCAATGCAGGTAACTGATAGCCCCCCCAGTTGGCCCCAATCAGGGTACCTCCAAAGAGGGGGAGCAAGGGGTACCTTCTCGGCACCAGGCACCGGCAATGCACCGCCGATCACGCCCGAGGCGCAGCCCCCCATAGTAATGCCAGCCACCCAGAAGAGCTTTCAGAAGTTAGGGACCTGACTCAGGAGTGGGGCCACCAAGCCTCTGCAGGCCTCAATGTTGTAGAACCACACACCCGATCGTGACCGGAGGTATTCACTTCTTCGCTACCTCACCGTGGTTTGGATCACCAGGGGTCTGCCACCTTTCTCCAGTGCTTTCCCCACACTGTCTGTCTGCTTTGCGTATCTGGCACCTCTGGGCCATCAGCCTCAATCACGGAGCTTCGTGCTGTTGCCACAAAGCATCCCGGCTGGCCAGGCCTCACATTTGTATCCTCTGCTCCAACAGGGGAGTGGGGTGTCAGCCTACAGACCCAAGTGGTCGTGCTGCACCACCGATGGAGGCTCGAGGTGTGGTCCACAGTCAGTTTGCGGTCTCCCTGGGCGACACCCACCCAGGTACTTCACAGGGGGCACGCAGGGGGATCTCCTAAATTCCCGGGCGCCGGTGCCGTACCGCTGACCACAGCCCAAGACCCAGACCTCCCTGGTACACCACGTCCCCAGAGGTGCTTGCAGGGGCTAGTTACCTGTAGCAGGAGTAGGGTCCTCATGCTATCACTGACCTCAAACAGCACATCGCCTCACCACCAACCGCGGTCCGAGGTGCTCCTCTCACCATCACATCACCGATGTAGCCCCGCCAACAACTGCCGGTACATTTGTACATTTGTCCTCGTCAACCACCCACTACACTTTACTGGTGTCACCGGTCTGGACACCGCATTCACCCGGGCCACCACGGGGCCCCTCTATGGACACAAAGTCTGCAGTGTTGCGGGGCGTCACCATTTTGTCGCTGCTGCTCGCCACACCGATCAATTTGGTCAGCCTCTCAATCATTGTCCAGATATCCATTCGCTACACCCTGGCAGCATCCCCAGTCACCGGCTAGAGATGGCCTCCTGAGTCCAGGTTATAGTTTCAGGATGGCACTGGATGGGGCTTTACCAGCAGGAGCACTGATTTGTGCTTCCCACTCAAAAGGTGCCAAGCCACACCCCCTTCCAAAACAGTAGGTTTTATTACCAAACTTAGACAACCTCTGGTAATGTAACATCTTCCGAAGAAACTAATGGGGTTAGGGGCCTAAATGTAAAACTTAAATTAAATAAACAATGTGAATTTAAACTAAATAATTAAAAATAGTTACATTTATGTTTAAATATAATTTAATGTTAAGAACATAAAATATATGTTTCATTTAATTATAAAATATTTAGAGTTTTTTGCATAAAAACATATATTCCAATACATTTTATTTATTACAAATAAATAACTTTAAATCAATTGCATAGATCAACTCTTAATAATAATAATGCAGAGTAAAAACATTTTCTTTTTACTTCAGGTGGGAATTTATTTTTAATTTAAACAAGAAAAATAATGTTAATCTAATTTATCATATTTACATTTATTAAAGGTTTATTTGAAAATGTAGTTAACAATACTGTAGCAAGTTTTCTTTAGTTTTATATATAATTTAAGTAGCGATTCAATTCTAAACTTATTGACTTTGGCAGTGGTTGTTTAGACTTGTGACACAGCATACTGAAAGTAAGACACACAGTTAGGGAAAATCAACAAAAAATCTCATTGTTTTTATCACTGACAACATACAAATTGGGTATTGAATTGTGCTCAGTAGTTTGGTGAAAGTGAAGGATGTTGGATCAGAGAAACTCTCTAAATGCACTTTAGAAAGTACCAATCTGCCGGTGGGTTAAGTTGCAACATATTGCTGCACTCAACGGATTAACTCTTAAATACTTTAATGTTGAAGCACATATTACTTGTGTTTATAAACAATAAGGGTTGAGTGCAGTGTATTATCAAATAAATATTGGCTACCCACTTGACTGTCTATTGCTTATACTTTAACTGCAAAGAAGGATAGTGGTCCAGTTAACTATGAAAAGAAACAAACTATTTAGTTAATTACTTGAGTGTTAAATTAGATATGCTGATACTGCTTTACTTCTTTTATGTTTCGGTTTTAGTGACCTATGATGTTGAAGAATAAATTGAGTCACCTCATCTATATTTCTTGTATGGCTCTACACTGAAAAACAATATTGATATGGATTGCCCCTCTATGTTACATTTAAAAGTATTAAACCATATTCTAGTACTGTATCATATTGATCTGACCGGACTGTTATTAAACAATTGCATGCAATGCAACAAACAGCTGAAGCTGAAGCTGCAGCGGGTCTTCAAAAATAGGACCTAGATAAAAGCAAAAGTAAATGAGAGTCGCAGGGAATGAACCACCATATTACACCCATTAGATTAATTACCATGACTTAACATTTTGCACTTGTCAGCTGTATTTTGAAGGCAGCTTTGTATACATCATTATTTAAAAGTCAGTTCAAATGGAGATAAATGTTTGTTAAGGCTATCTGCCTTTTAGAATCTGCATATAAAAATAACTATCAGCTGAACCAGTCAAGGAGAGTTGGCCACCACCGTTTTAGGAAAAACACTTTCTTATTTTTATTTTTTTATTAAAGATTAAAAAGTATTGTGACAAGCATAATATTTATCAATCCCCAATCAAGCTGTGTTAGTGTCCCATTGTTCAAGCCTGAATCAAACCTCTGTTTCAAAAATTTAGAATGGTGAACCTCATCAAAGTCAAACTTCATATCATAAAACACTATTGCACAAAACCAAATCTTCCGTAATATAATAATAATAATGATAATAATAATAATAATAATAATAAAGCCATTTGTGGAGTGCGAGTGCGAACAGTTACCTCCAGCAGGGATGTCCCAGCGCTATAGAAGCAATCTGCAGCGACAAGTCAGACAGTGTCATGTTTAGTTACGAGAGCAGTTTAGACCGAGCTAAAAACCCATGTTTTTACAGCTTTCCTGAATAGTGATTAAGATATCATCAGTCGTATGTATTTGGGCAAAGAGTTCCAAAGCTTGGATGCCCCCACTGTAAATGATTTGCTGCCGAGTTGGGCTTCCTTAATTTGCATAATGGTCAATGGTCTAAAACATAAAGAGTAGTCAAAACTTTACAAAAAACTACTCTGGTTATGCACAGAATCTCTCCCTCCTCCAATTAAACTCAAACACATGTTTTAAAAGACATTGGGGTATATTCACAAGAACGTGGGATAACTACCGCAAGAGTAGCGTAACGCAACTTTCAACATCGCAGCCTGTCACGGGAAGATAACCCGTGGCAACGTAGGAATTCACAACACGGTGGTAGCATGCGATAGTCTGACAAAACCGCGGACAATGTCTGCGATACATTCACCTCGATGGAGACAAAAACAAAAACCACAACACCAAAAAACCTGCGAAGGGCAAAAGCGCGATAAGAAAACAGTGACAAAGCAGAAGAACAGCATACTGAAAAAGCCACAAAACAAAATCCAACAACAGCAGAGTACTGTGAGAAGTTAGCCTGGCATATGATGTCCACTAGTTCTAGTGGGCACCTTGCACCAGTCTAATCGACCCTTATTGATGGTGGCTGTAAAGTCAAACTTAGAGAAAGCTATCCTAGTGGTAGCATGGACCAGCAGTCATCAGGCTAAGACTTCAGAGAGCGTATTAAGCAAGTTGTTTTACCAATTATAATCCCTTGAGTACCAAATGAAAGCACACCACACAAGGTATATATCAAATATATATGTATTTATTCTAAACACAACCCCTCTGCACTCGTTATGAGGTCAGAGGTACAAGTACAATACAAGTTACTTAATTACTATACGATAAGTTGCACAGTATACGTTATGCCCTGGGGCCTCACAAACCATATACTAAAATAGTGGTATAAAAACCACGAGAGAATTAGAAAGCAGGCCTGGGGCCTGTGGAATAGCTGGGGCTACTCTAAATAACCAAGGGTTAGGAAGTAGGAGGCCCAAGGGAGAGGCGTGCAGAGTCTAAACACAGCCGCGGGTTACCTTTGACTTTATATGGGAAACAAAGAAGTTACAAATATACAATTTAAGGACACTTCCGGATGGACTACGATGGAACACTTTTAAACTAGGACACTTCGAGAGTCAAGACCCACGGGAGCACAGAAGTACTCATGTTACCTCACCCAGGGAAGCCGGGTGCATAGGTGTCTTTTCGTGTCGGGGTTCGTCGTCGTTTTCAATGGAGAGCTGCAAAGAAGTGCTGCAGGCGACCAGAGGAAAAGTGTCTGGGTGGATCCAAGGGTGGATCGAAGATCTGTTGAACCTGAAAGCAGAAGGGACAGAGTCTGGGTCACTTGCCAGTGACCAGGGCGGTGATAGAAAGATGCCACCAGATGTTGGGTGATTTCAGGTGAAGATGTGAAGTTTGTCTCTTCATCCACGAGGACCAGGAGGCATTGACAACAACCAAGAGCTGGGTTCGAGCTGTCCCAAAAAGGATCTAGTTGACTGTGGTGTCGATATCAGGACTGGACCCAACAAGTCTTGACAAACGCAACCCATGCAGGATGTCGAGATTGGCTTCGGTGCAGGCCAGCAAGCTCTGAGGAACTTCTCCTTTGTAGGGATGTCGGAGCAAGCCTGGAGCAACCAGGAAAGCAAGTTAGATTCAAAAGAAAGTCTTCGGGGGGCTCACTAGCCAACGGACTAGAAACCGCAAAGACGCGTCAAGCTGAAATGCAAAAGCGGGCCCCACGGGTCACTCATGGAGTGGGGTGCCTCTGAGCTTTGGTGTAAATGGTGCTCGGGTCTGGGGCTTCAAGCACCCCAATGCATAACTTTGAGTTACCTTGTGAAGTGAGTGCAGCTTGCAAAATGCAGAATGTCCAGGAGTTCAGGTCCTACGTCTCTCGTGTTCGCCACGGGTCTCAGCTTTGCTGTGAGTGAAGGTCGGGGTCAGAGATGTCTGGAAGTCCATGTCATGTGTGGCCGATTCTTCGGGATCCGGCAGGAGCCTCAAAAATGCAGACCGGCAAAGTTGCTATTGGTGCCTATTTGAAGAGGGTGGTCACTCCTTGACCAAAAGGGAGATGTCTTCCATCTTCCAGTCAAAATGGAATGTTGAAGGTCCAGGATTTATGTTTCAAAGTTTTGTCCTGGGTAATCTAAAGTCCTAGTGACTGGGCTCCTATATGTATACTAAGTTTAGGGGCTGGGCTACCCTTAAGGTCACTCCTATGGGTGGACCTGGGAAGGGGGTGGTTGCATCCCTTTCCCTTTGTCCACTTTCGCGTGAGAGCTGGGGCAGAGTGCCCCAGCAACCGGTTTGAACTGGGAAATGCATGGAGCACCTTGTGTGCCCCAGGCAGTGTCTGGAAAGCATTCACTGAATGCAACCCTCCCTGCCCCAATACACAAAAGCCTGTCTTGGACAGGAAACCTATTGTCCAGGCCTCCCCTGCCTGAGTTTCGTCCAGCAACAGGAGGTCAGACTGTTTGAGGCAGCAGCATCCTTTTTGTGATGCTGAGGCTCTGTTTAACTTTAACCGGGTAAACCAGTAACTACATGTCTTTTCCCTCAAGAATGGTGGAATGCTACCCCCACCGCCAGTACTGGCGGGGGAGGGGGGTAGTATTCCAAAGTGTTTGACACCTTACACAACATGTTTTTATAAAGCCAAACCAAAGTTAGCATTAACCGCGAGGATTATAATGCACTTAAGAGTATATGGTATGGCTATGTCATAGAACAGTTATAAGGAGATGGTTCCAAAAGCTGCAGAAGGGTTCAGCTCATGCTAGGGTACCCTCTCACATAAAACCAAGCACTCTGCCTCCAGGATTGTTAAGGCCTGCCATAGGAGTGACTTATAGGTGTATATGTGTCTATATGTATATATAGATATAGGTATACTATATCTAAGTAAGGGGTGATTACACCACCTTACCCAGACTGTATGAACAGACCTGTGGTGTCAGTTTGGAAGGCAAACCAGGGGTGGCACAATACATGCTGCAGCCCCTGGTAGGCCTAGGGTGCACCTATGCCCTGGGTACCTATGGTACACTATAAAGGGGCTCACAAGGGTGACCCAGTAACCAATCTGGTATGTATCTAAAGTACATGGTATCAATTTAGAGAGAGAACAGATGGGCTGTGGCCTGATTAGCAGGTCCACTGCCACACTAAATTCGAAAAACCAGAGAATCACAGCAAAAAGTGGGGGTAACCATAGGAAGCAGGCCCTACTCTCCTACAAGTACCACGGATGCACCCAGGCCAACTGCAGAGGACAACATGTACACCACAACATCCAAGCACTGTGTAAGAACAGAACCGACAGGCACACTGCATTAAAGAGACCAGTGGCAGACAAATCAGAGCCTCACGAGCGACACACCCACCGTGCAGGTATGCACCTTGACATTGACAAAATCCCGGTACAAACAGCACCCCCACGACATTTGAGCACAGGATACAACTGATTCCGCAAATGTGCACAACCTGGCAAATCACATCTGAAATTGTAGGGAAAAGTAACATTAAAATGTACAAGTACAAGTCAAAACCTGCAAATATGTTTTATTCACACATGCAGTGTATATGTACATTTACTACTGTCGCTTGATTGCCTTCGCGGCCACATTGTTACGTGCTCATGAGAAGGAAGTGTCAATGATGGTATTCGTACGGGCCAGTCCTGACGCTGCTGCAGTTGGATATGGCCCACCTGCCCCATCACCACCATCATCATCCGGTACCTCTGGGACTGGGATCCATGGGGCCCTGGTGCAGCAACACACAACATGCAAAGATCAGCTTGCACATGATGTCCGGGCAGTACAGGAGCTTCCCACCTGTGCCGTCCAGGCACCTGAAACGTGACTTCAACAGGCCAAATGTACGTTCTTCGATGCCCCTGGTGCGCATGTGTGCCGCATTTTACTGCTTCTGGGTGAGTGTGCTCAGATCTTGGAGGGGTGACATCATCCAAGGGCAGAGTGCATATCCTTGATCACCTGTGACAGTGCAGGGAGAAAAGAGTCAATACTTGGGTTGGCCGAATGTGAAGGCAGGTCCACCAATCCAATGACGCCTGTGCTGGCTGTGTGTGGGGTTAGTGTAAGCCAGTCAGCAGGGTGTCGCTGATGCTGGCAACTACACCAACAGTCACCAGCCACACAGAAATGCAATGGCAGAACTACAAGGGGGATGACACTATTCACACAGGGCTAGTGGCCCCGGATGCACGGCGGGTAAAATGGGCCCACAGCCATGGGACGCTGACCTGCGGTAGACTAGGGTAGGGTCATGTGGGCAGAGTAGTGCCTCAAATGTGTTATGGCTGCACTTCGCTACTCCACACGTTCAACTGTTGTGTGGCTAGGTGCCATGAAATGTCGGTTTTGTTTACAGGGGTAGGCCAGGATGACCAAGGAGTGGTGTGGTCATGTCTGGTAGGTGGTTGTGTAGTTTGACATGTTGATTGTGGTTTGGTCATGTGTGCATCTCCACAGTTGTGCATTGTGCTGTGGAGGCATTGAAATGTGTGGTGTGTGTACTTACCAATGAGCAGTCCTGTTACTTATGTGCCATCCTGGAAGCGCTAGTTGATGATGGACTGTCGGAAGATGACCCTCCCGGGTGAGTAGTGCGCTATACAAATGGCTTGATTGATTGATTGAACATGTAACAAGTGATGAATTACTATTTTATTCAATGCATGTTTCTGGCATGTGCTTTCATTCTGTAAATGTGTAATGAAAATGTCAGGACATTTTGATAAGCCAGATCATGCAAAAACAACATTCAGTGATTATTTAGTTTAGAAACTGTTCTATAATTCTGTTATTTTATTTAATTTAATCACTAGCTTTTGAGCTTGTTTATTTTAGTTTTATGTTCTTGAACACATGCATGCAAAGTCCGTTTTGTGCAGGCCAGGACTCCATTTTGTCATAGACCTGTCTCGACAATCGCAGTCTTTAACTTCCACGGTCTAAAACATGTTGGCCTTTGTCTTACTTAGGGATTGCATATATGTCACATCCTTTTGACCTCTAAATGTGTCATATCTGAACATCAGTGACATAGACAGAAAAACCAGCCCATCAGTCTAGTAAAGGTGTCTTTTACAAGGACAAATGACATCCATAATGCAAAATGACGTAGTCCTTTTTAAAGTGTTTCTCCCTTATTAGTATATCTACTGATGTACATGATTATGTAAAGACATTCCTCAAAACCTGAATAAAAGTGGTGCGAGGAACTTCACCCAGGTTGCAGATCCTGATGAGTGCAGCACTACATTTCATCAGGACCAAAGAAGTTTCCAGCAAGACCCTCTGAAGCACTGCAGATCATTCCATTCTAACTTCACTAACCTGAGCCAGGATTGTGTTTTCGAATAGATGCAATCTTCCTGTCCTTGTGCTTGAAATAGCTGGCAAGCTATTCCAAACAGACAACAGACAGGTTGTCCAGGTATGCGCACCACCTCTGAAACTCAGGCTTATATGTTTATTACTTTGCTTGAACTACCATTACGCTTAGAGACAGCACAGTGAGCGTGTTAAAGGCTACAAATTGAGATGTTCCGAATGTTACCTCTTTTCACTGTTACTGAGAAGCGTAGGTGCTTTCCAAGTACTGTAATGACACCAATATTGTGTGCACTAGAACTAAGAGTTTTAAAATAACTATTTTAAAATACATGTGTTGAAATGCATATTGCGTTTCTAGTGATGTTGAGTGTGTAAATCACTAGTGAACAACCACTGCTCTCTGCTAGTAGCCGAAAAGCATTCACCAATTCAACTATCTTTGAGTGGGGTTATACAGGACTACAAATACCTATCTTTCACATTCAAGCGTTGATGCATTGAACTAAGTTCACTCATATCACCAGTGAGTGCGAAAACAAACCTAGTAGATCAGAGCCAATTACTCAGTTTATGCAACACAACCTCGGTCCAGACTATTCCAGGTGTGGCTCAGGCTTTCCGATATGAGGATGTATCCAATACTTTCGGGCAGTCTGGAAAGAGATTACTTTTCTTTCCTTAGTGTCCATGCAGTTCTGGACGGTCAAAGTATCCAGTTTGTGGCTCACTCCAGACTCAGGAATCAGGCAGACATCTTGGCTGAGGCCCCTAAAGAGGAGAGTGGCATTCTCCTAGACTCTATTGGAGCTCCATCTCGAAGAAACAGTGATTCCATTACCACCACCAGAGAAAGTCTCTGACTTTGCAGGATCTCCAACTCAAATAAACAGTGATTCCATTACCACCATCAGAGAAGGTGAAGGGGACATAATCAGATACATTCCTAGTTTTGAAGATTTCTAAAGGCTTCAGGATGGTCATAGACTAAAAACACCTGAACCAGTTGGTGAAACCCAATCCCATTCAAAATGGAAACTCAGTGTATATTTCCTGGTGTCCCATAATTGCTATAGTCCTGATGGATACATAATTTCACAGCCCAGTGGCTTCTAGATATCTGAAATTCCTAAGATTTTAGATTAACTTTCAATTTTGTGCACTACTCTTTAGCCTTCATTCAGTTGCACACGTTTTCATGAAAATGGAAACCCTGTTGGTGGCCCTGCTTCATGAATAGGATTGGCATGTGTATCTTTATGTACATAATTGGCTTCTCCAAGGGATCTCAGAGGAACAGAGTTTGCTTTTGCCTGATTTAGGCAAGTGCTAATTTTGTCTTTTTAGGATCTAAAAAGTTTCAGATTGGTAGTTTCTGTAAACAAGTGTGTCACTCTGCCAATCTCAAAAGCAGATTTAACCCTACGTTCATTTCTGAACTTTCCATATTAAAGCTTGAGACATGCAGAGCTGGAAGACTCTGGCGATCCAAATACAATTGAATCCCTTATGCACCAAATTTACCCAAGTTACAATTGTGTAATGAATGATCTGTCCTTACCTTTACCTACACATGTCTTATATACAGCCGCCAAAATTAGACCTGACATAAATCACACCTTGATATATACTGAAGCAAAATACAGTAACGTTTTCTTTCTGGCCAGTAACAGATAAAGATCATTGATAAGTCTAAAGATACAGGCCTTTCCTCTGACATTTGTCCTATCAAGATAATGAAACTCTAAACCCCTCATTTAATTCCAGACCAGGTCTTCTTTTAGCAATCCTGTTATCTCTGTAATGTTCTTAATATCTGGAAGCCCGCCATTATTGAAAAAAAATGAACTGGACAACCCCATCAACTTAAATCCTTTCTTCCTTATTTAGCAGAATTATGAAAAAAGTAGTGTTGATACACACCACAAACTGGTTTCAGACCAGGACAGGGTACAGATTACTGGTAACACTGGTGATGGAGGATCTACCTTAATTGCCAGCTTATGGTGATACTAGACTTGCCCATAGCATTTGATACTATTGCCACTTTCTTTTTTAGCAAGAGCTTGCATTCCTGGCCTGAATGACAGTGCAATTAGATGAATAGAATGAGTTCCAATAAATCATCATCACATTATTCTATTTCATTCCAGATGGCCTTCAGGAACCCCTGGGAGCAGGAGAGTGCCACAAAGGTTGATACTATATCCTTTATTGTTTGTACATGGCTTCTCTGGCTCGTTCATTTCAAAATATCGGTGCACAATTTTATATGTACTCTGATGACTCAGATTCATTTCAAACTGACCCCAAGTAATGTGAATTCCATCAAATTCGGCAGCAATATGTATAAAATCCCATCTTGGATGGCAAGTTTCTTTTTTTCATTAAATAACCCCAAGATTAAATTGTTGGTGTTGGGCCTGGCCCTTTCTGCAGGGACACCCCTAAACCTTTTGCTTGTTTAACTACACTTTTTGCTGAATTCGTTTCTGTGGGTCTTATGATTGTGCACTTTGCCATTGCTAACCAGGGCAAAAGAGCCTGTGCTCTCTTCTTAAACATGGTAACCATGGCTTATACACAATTAACATATTTAATTTACATGTAAGTACCTAATAAAGCTTGAAATTTCACAAACCCATCCCTAGGATGCTGTTGCTGCGATTGTCTCTTGAGGCCTCCTCAATGCACCCGGTTCATTGTTGCTTTGGTGGGCATCCCACAACTAGGTGAGGATTTTTGTGTCTTGAGTGGATTTCTAGGTCCTTGAATTTCTCCAAGGTGTCCGCACCAACCGAGCAGGTTGTCTCCCTGGTGGCGAGATCGGTCACGATTTGTTCCAGGCGCTCTTCAGTCTCCACTATGCATTGCCCCACTGAGTTCACGTCTCCTCTGAGAACTGCGATTTGATTGCCAAAGTCCATGTGGAGCTCCGCTAGACTCTTTATGAAATCCTGATTAAGTTCATCCCTGTGCTCCGTCTTGAACAGCGAAGGCTCTCCAGTAAGTCCACCTTCATTAAAGCCATTGAGGGTCCAGAGGTGCTAGCCCGTGGTTGCAGAGGATGTGGACCGGCACCATCTAAGTATGTCAGGAGAGGGTCACATGCCTAAGGTTTATTTTTAGGGGGCATGAAAGAGGTCTCCTCCCCTGGCACAGACACCACTTCTTGCAAGTGGGGCAGCGTGTCGGTATCTGTGGTAGATCTGGGATGGACTCCAGGCTCCTGGGGCAACCAAAATCGCCACACACTCCCCACACCACTTCACCTCGAGGCCCAACTCATAGGGGTGCAGGTCTCAAGGAGTTGGGGGTGTCGTGTTGTTCCGATAATCCTATACAGGATCTGCGTGTTTAGACAACATTCGCTATAGGATTGTTGTCAGACTGATTCTGGACACCCCTACCAGGTATGTTAGCCTGTATACCAGCTAGCTCAAAGTGCCACTAGAAACCCCCCTTACCAAGGAGAGAAGAGTACTTGGCAACTATCAAATATGACAACCCTGATCCCTCAGAATCGTGAAAACAGTATACTACTGTTCGCTCAGTCACTTGTACTCGCTTCATCTCAGAGAGATACACAGAATAAATGGTGGGGATGTTTTTCAATAAGCATTTATTGAACCAGCCTCATTCTAGTGTAAAAATAGGCATGCTGAAACAACCATTAAACAGTAACAGATATAAATGATTATAAGCACTAACAGAGTAAAAGGATGGTAGATTTCTACCATTGTGCTAAAACAATGAATACAGGCAAGTATATAAAATACATCATAGTAATAAATGTGTTCTCCTACGATGCGACCCTAACTAGATGTACCTAAATGTACCTAGCATGTATGTAGGTGTAAAAGCCAAGAATCCCTCTAGGATAAAGTAAACCCCATTCCCTGAAGTGAGAGACTGTGGGACCCCGTCTTGGTCTTGAGATGGACACCCTGCAATGGATATCATGCCACTGCGGGCTGGAGTGTCTGCATTCAGGAGCTGCAGTGTCTCGCGTCAGTGTGTCAGCATGGAAGTCCTTTTCTCCTCTGACTATCTCAGCAAGAGATGATGTATATATACCCAAAGTGGTACCCCCTAGGGATATACCTTGCTGTGTCATGTCAGACTGGGATGACGGAAGGAAGGACCCTTATACATAGTTATTATGCAGGAGATGGTAAGCTTGCTATCCTGCTGTGATTCCAAGAATCCTCATGCATAATGAATGAGGCTTAAGCTTTTTACTGTAACTACCTAAAAGGTCAGTACTAAGAATTGTTATGTAGTGTAATGGTATGGAGAATATATGTTAAAGGTTAGGTGAGCCTATATTGGGGTACCTATAACATAACAAGGGGGCAGGTCAAACAGCACCCCATATAGGACCTACGCCCTCGCGTATGCTGTGATTCCCAGTGGGACTTGATTGCTTGTGCCCCCAGTCCATAGGAACTACTAAGCCCAACTGCATTTCTTTTCTCCAAGGATGGGGTGCTCGCTATTACGCGCAGGGCTGCCTCTGCAGGGGCATAGTGTTGCCCCCTCCTTTGTGACAGCGCCCGAGTGCACCACTTCTCGGTCATTCACTCCCGGAGGCCTCATATATTAACCGGTGCATTGGGGCACCTCACAGCAACTGAGTCTCAGCAGCATGTTGTCCTGTGGAGTCCAAGCATGGTCCACTATTGTGCTGCTCTGTCTGGCCTGCCTCATCCCGCTACACATAAATTGACCTGTGGCCAACCTCCTGGTAGCTTGGCACAGGGCAGTCAAGCTTAACTTAGAGACAATGTATAAAATATTTATGTACACTGGTGTCGTTTATCAACAACACGCTTTGTTTCGTGTACCAATGGTATCCCGCCGGTACACGTCCCTTGAGCAAGAACTTTGAAGATTCCGGTAAGCCTGGTGCACATTAACCATGTTTGTGTACCACATACTTAACACTCACTGTTCGGGTGTTATTTAATGGTTTTTACAGGCGTACGTTACACTTTCTGACACTCGTGTATTTCCTGATAACATTTCTTTTTGAACTTCGGTCCTTCCCTCTCCTGTAGCGGTATTTTTTCTGCTACTCACGACTTATTGTACCAAAATCTCCACGCTACTTTGATGTTTACTGATCGGTTTCTTTATTTTTCGATCTTCATCACATTGCAACTTATACTTAACATGCACTGCTTGGGCGTTATTTATCGTGTTTTTACAGGTGCACGCTACACTTTCTGACATTCTTTTGTCGCTTCCTCTGTTATTCACGACTTCCTGTACCGAAATCTTTACGTTATTTTGATATTCACCCACCAGTTTCCTATTTACCCTCACTTGACTTTTCCTTACTCTTTCCTTATTTCACGTTTTGTATTACATTGTATTCAGCCGACTGGGTTCGCTCCCTGACACAGCGTTTGGTTTGTCCACAGAATAACTGCATTCCCCTGATGAAGGGACTCCGTCCCGAAATGCATTGGGATCTGGCATTTTGAACGTTATGTGATGTACTACATTTTGAATATCGTTTGAACATTATCTGTGTCCATATAACATAAATATTGGACTTTGGAATAAAGAATATTCTGACGAACTTTCTTGGCCGTCTGAAGTAGATGAAATTTTGAACATTTAGAGGTAATTACCCTCTTGAGGAGCTCCACAGGATTTAGTGTGGGTATTCCCACACCTCTCTGGTATTAGTTTGCAACTTAGTCCCTTTCCAGTCAGAAGGGACCAATCCTGAGGCACCCAGAAACTACCGACTTGTATGATTTAGAATTACCTGTGTTGAACTTGACCCAAAATAATCGGGTGTGCCACATCATCTCTTTTTTTGTTAAAGTATTTGTGCAACACTTCAATCAGTAAAACTGTGAAAATACTGCACAAAAAGAATCCTACACCACGTTAGTACAATGGCGCAAACTTTACTAAATAATATACAACCAAAATGACATAAAACCAATCAGTATAACCAGAGTTATGATTTTTTTAAGGATAAAGTGCAAAATAGCGCCTAAAAGTATAAGGCTCCAACCCCTCCTATCTGGTTACGCTGGACCAGGTCAAAGTCAAACGTTCAGGCTGACCCTCCCAGGTTAGTCTCGCAGAAGATTTACCTTCTCAAGGTTGGTGCCAAGAGTCCTGTTCGCTTTGGGGAGAATGGCAAAGAGCATGGATAGCATCGGTGGAGGATGTAGGCATGCCACAAAGAGCAGGCCGGAGTTTGCAAAAGGGTGGGCTGGAGATTTGCATTAGTGGTTCCCTGCGAGCGGTACAAACTGGCTTGAATGTGGTCATAAAGAGCCCAAACACTTGATTTAAGCTTGCTGAGCCACACCAAGGCCCCAGAACCTGAGGAGCACCACTTGGGGGTCAGGAACTCACTCGCAGCTGGTCCAGGAGCTGTATGGGGAGCCTTTTATGTCAGATCTGGAGGCTGGCAGGCTTCCCCTTGGAGTCACTCTTGGTCCTGGGTTCACGATGAAATAGAAGGTCCAGTGTTTCTTCCCCAGGCAAGAGGGCAGCAGTTCCTTTACAGCAGCAGTCCACAAGAGTGCCAGTCCTTCTTGGCAAAGTATCAACAGGACCAGAAGTGTACTAAACAGTTGGTGTCTGAGGTCCTTCTTTTATACCCTGGTGCCCTGGTTCTGGAAGGTGAGAGAAGATTTTAGACAGTGGCTTTGAAGTGCATGACATTTTCTGCCTCCCCTGCTTGGGCTTCAAGCTGGCTGAAGTGACAATGCAGGGTTGTAGGCCCTTTGTGTGAAGGCAGAGCACAGGCTATTATGTGACTGTATGGGAGGAATTCTCAAAGTCTAACTGCCAGTTACACCCGGTCGAGTGACCCAAGACAGGCTACAGGCACAAAAAGGCTAAGGAGAAATTGGTATCTTTCTAAAAGTGGCATTTCCAAAATTGCAATTTAAAAATACAACTTTACCATTAAAGAGGATATATCACTACAGTACATTGATACCAAACATGACATAGACACTAGCTCCTAATTGGAAACTACAGCTTATTAAACGTAACAAGGAATCCTCATTGTTATCCTTTGGGAGGGGTAGGCCTCACAGTATTGAAAAATGAATTTAGGAGTTTTTCACTGCCAGAACATTTAAAACTTAAGCATTCATGTTCGAATGTCAATTACACAGCACTCTTCCCTACTCAGAGATATGGATGGTTCTGCAACAGACGAGGAAAGTTGGTGAAGTGTCCTTTCAGAATTTCTCCTGCACTGTTTTTCAGGACCTATCCCAGGCTATGCAAATGATCATGGCGCCCACTGAGCCTCTCGGATACAGTTGGACACTATGTTATGTTATTGGCATTGATGCAGCACACAAATACTCAAGAGTGTTACGGCGCGACACCTAAATGGGGGCTGAGAATCGATGGATAATTAAATAAACAGCAGAGTTTTCAGCCATTTCCTGAAGAGCTTTAGATCCTGGATGCCACGAAGAACAAGGGGAGGATAGTTCCAGGCCACTGCTGCCTTGTACGCCAGAGAGCTACCACCCATTCTCATGAGGCGGAAGCGCGGAATGACTGCCAGAAGCTGCGCTGCTGAGCGCAACTGTCTCAGGGGCACATGAAACTTGAAACGTTTCCTAAGGTATAAAGGGCCAAATCCATACAGGGCTGAATGGGCTAGGGTGAGGGCTTTGAATTTAACTCTTTCAGCCACGGGGAGCGAGTGAAGATCGTGCAGATGTTGCTTTATACTGGATCTCCCCGTAATGTTCAGTAGAGACTTTGTTGCAGCATTCTGCACTACCTGTAGTCTCTTCATCTGGTACTCTGACAAGTTAATGTACAGGGAATTCATGTAATGAATAAGAGAAAGGATCAGGGCATGGGCAACCATTTCCTAAGCTGCCGTAGGTACGAGGGGGAGAAATGTCCTGAGAGATTTTAGGGTGCCGAAGCATTGCCTGCTAGTTTCTTAATCTGTGTTGAGAACCGGAGATCTTCATTGAACCAGATCCCGAGATTTTTGACAGGCTGACCCACGGAATTGGGCAGTGGATAGTCTGCCAGCCAGAGCGATTTCCTAAACTGAGGATGAAAGGTCCCATATAAGAGGATTTCTGACTTGTCCTTATTGCACTTGAGCTGCGCAGAGAGGACCCATTGTAAAATGGCCGTAAGGCAGGCTCTTGCTCGGGATGCTTTGTTTGTGCTCCATGTAAAGAGGAGCTGGGTATCATCCGCATAAGCGATGATCTTAGCGCCCAACTACTCCTCCAGATAAATCATTGGGGTGACATAAATATTAAAAAGGAGGGGGATGAAGGTGGAACCCTGAGGCACTCCAGTAGTCACACTTTAGTAGGCAGTTGAGGACTGAGGCAGCCAAACTTGCTGCAATCCGTCTTCCAGGAAAGATTTAAGCCAGTTCCAAGCAGATCCAGAGATACCGATATCCGAGAGACTGGCCAGAAGCACGGAGTGGGGCACAGTATCAAAGGCCGCAGAGAGATCTAATAAAATCAGAGTCGCTCTGCCACCAGCATCCAAACACTCTTGAATGCTTCAGAGATTTCAACATGGGCCGTCTCTGTACTATACGAGGCTCTGAAACCTGATTAAGCTGAATGGCGGTAGCTAGCTGGTATAGATGGATCCAAAGAAGATTTTTTTCAACAGAGGCAATAGTTTGGCCTGCTTCCAATCTAAGGGAACCGTAGTGGTCTGTATGGACATATTGATAAGGGTATTGACCTCCGGATTTACAACCTCACCAACTGAGGCTAATAACCTGGCCAGACAGGGGTCCGACGGTGAGCTAGATTTCAGGGATCTAAGAATTATCAGGGAGTCTTGTGGGGCACTATGTGAAAAGGCTGCCAGGGAGGATGATCTAGGTGAGGTTGGAACTTTAAGGGAAGATTGTCCAGCCAGAATGATGGTGCTACTCCTGAAATTTGCCTGGAGCACCTGAAATGAAAAAACTAGACAGTTTCTCACCCAGGCGACTGAGGTAGGAAGTGTGATATTCTCAGCACTAGTGGCCAAGAAGCTCTGCACTATAGAGAAGATTTCTTTGGCTTTGTTTTTAGAGAGAGTAATACGCTCAGCATAGTACAGGCTCTTAGCTTGCAGTATGGACGCATAGTATGATTTCTGTGCATTCCTTAATGCCACTGTAGATAGTGGACAATATGCCAATCTCCAACATCGCTCACATTTTTTGCATTGATGTTTATGTGCTTTGAGCTAATCGGAAAACCGTGGTTTTGAGGGGGAGTCTCTGGAACGTCTATATGGAGAGAGGGGAGGTAGATGCTCAACCGCCTGCAAGATCCTAGGTAACAGGCTGCCTCCTATAATTCTCTGGTGCAGAGCTTGGAACCCAAGGCTATCAAACAGCAGGCCCAGACTCGTAGATTTGGAGAGTGATCATGAACAGCTCCAACAGCACTGCGACTAGAACCATCAGAACTAATATTTAGGGCTAAGCTTAAAACTGCACTTTTCGAACAGTAAGGTATTCCACTTTTGTAAGTTCCAGTAAGTATCTGCTCCTCAGCGCGGGGACACGCCTCTTGGCGTCACCAAGCGCTTTACAAAACTCCCTAAATAGAAATAGAAATAGAAACCCAATAGATTTTGCACGTATCTCCTGGGACGACTTTGTGGGGTCCCACAGCCTGCAGCCCGAGAGAAGAGGCATTCCATTGGAGGGAACTTGCAGAAAAGAGAATCCCTTTGGTGGACATGGCAATATACCTTTGTTGCAAACCAGCTGCCTCGGGGGGCACTGGAGATTGGTAGCCCCCATCAATGAAGAGCCTACCAGGGGTGTCAAGCACAGGAGACATATCCTTATAGTATCGATTTGGCTGGCAGCAGTGGGAGGGAGACCCACAAACTCTTGCTGGTGGATAGACTTTAGCTGAGCGGAATATCCTGTTCAGCTGGACCTGGTCAAGCAGTGAAATGGGCCTCTATGCACTGTGTTATTGTGTTATGGGAGTGCATGGACCTTCTTCCTCCTGCTATGGGGGGAAGGAGTGGGCGCTCCCTTCTGTGCTTGCCTAATGGCAGCTGTCGGTTACTGCTTGATATTTTGTTTTTCTCTTTCCCTTTCTTGTTTCAACTTATTGTCGGGGAAGATGGGATGGGGAGGAAGGTGGAAGTACACAAGCTCCACTACACTGACTATTCATTATTGTTCTCCTGTGCTCCCACTTATGGACAACTCTTACTAGCGACCCATCATGACCCAATAATTATACTTTATGTGTGAGGGCTAACTTCCCCAAATAAACGCAGGGCTGTTTGGCACATACTTGGTAATTTTGCACCTGATTCAATCTGCCTTCCAGAAACTTGTGTTTTGGTTGTGCTGAACCTTGGTCATGTTGTCCTGTCGCTTCTGCTAACATGCCTTCCAGAAACTTGCCTTCTCAAATAAGATCAGGGGGAAATGAAACACAGGGCTTATACCTTAGATTGTATGCCTTGGCTGCTGCCAAACATAGGGGGGTGGCAATATTAACAAGACGCAATCTCCCCTATTCAGGGACCCTTGCACATGCAGACAAGGATGGCCAATACCTCATTTTAATGGGGTCCCTTGAGGCCCGTCCCCTCTCAATAGTCACAGTGTATGCTCCTCAATCTGCCCAAGATTCTTACCTTATTAACTTTCCTGAGAAACTGGCAGGCATAGCACAAGCCATATTGTAAAGACTTCAATTTGGTATAGGATCCTCATCAGGACAGGGAGTGGGGAGTCAGACTGCCCATTCAGAGGCTTCTCCAAAAGACTGAAAAGTGCACTGGCCAAGTTGGGCTTACGGGATGTATGACGGCAATGACATCCAACTTTAATAGCGTGCACTTTTAACTCTTGTGTACACCGCACACACCCGGATCTACAACACACTGCTGAGTAATTCTCGCATAGGTCTGAGCTGCAATGCACACATTGGACCGCGCTTGATATCAGACCATGCACCAACCACTGTTCAGCTTGACCTCAGAATGAGAAAGCCCAAGGGGAACTGGAGATAGTATCGATCTCTTCTCAGAGACCCAGTCACCAAACAGGATAAAGGACACTAAATTGATGAGTACTTTGAACATAATGACGGGAGGAGGAAGTGCCCACTTCGGGAGTGTGGGACGTCTTTAAGGTAATTATTAGATGCCACTTTATAGCAATAGATGTGGAATGTAAGTGCTTCTGCACCTTGGAGGTAAGGCAACTTAGGGATGACATACATGTCTTGGATGCAGAGAGTATCCTATGGCCTTCGTGCCGCATTACTAGAGCACTCACTGCGGCCAGAGGCCAGTTACGAGTACATTATACTAACAAGGCGGATCTTTTGCTGATCCACCTTAACTGCTCATACATCGTGGGAGACACCAGAGTTCTGTGGGGTAAATGAGCAAAAGAGTACGTTAAAGAAATCAGAGCCTCCTTGGGGACCCAGATAGTGGATAATTTGGGAATGGGTGCAGAATTTTGCTCCTATTATGAGACTCTATACGGAGGTTCATCCCACTCAGTAAGTGAGCAGGAGACTTTTCAGCAGTGTGTTTACCGCCCCAAACTCACAACAGGACTTGTTAGCGGGCCCCTCCTCTCAGAGGAGGTCAAGCAAGCCATTAAAACGTTAAATTCAAATAATACTCCTGGCACAGATAGCCTGACGGTCCAATCTTACAAAGTATTCACTCATTGGCTGATTCCTAAACTTACAGCTCTTGTCAACCACTGAGCCACTGTTGGAGCAGTCACACTAACGATGAGTAAGGGCTGTGGTAATAAAGACACAGCACATTGTGTTTAGTTTTGGCTGATTACCCCATTAAACATTGATGCAAAATTCTACATGAACATTTTGGTGGCTTGTCTTAAGGACATGCTCCCCTCATTAATACATCCGGACCAGATCAGTTTTATGCTGGGCACACAGGCCCACGATAATGTATGGGTGACTACCCTCAGAAATATTCGGACTGTATTGCTCTTGCTTGATGCAGAGACGGCCTTTAACTGGGTGGATTAGAACTTCCTGAGAATCGTGCTTCAGAAGATGGGCATGTGCCCTACATTCTTACGCATGGTGTTCTCCAACTATGGCAACCCCCGTGCCAAGGTGACCCTTAATGAGCACCTCTCTACGGGCCTCATTTATGAGGTTTTGCTGTAGGGAAGCGCATCAGGCATTCCTGCTGCACTTCCCTACGGCAAAAGAAAAGGGCAGGAATGCGCCGTATCTATAAGATACGGCGCATTCCTGTCCCTTTCCCCTGCGCTGGCGCACAATGGGTTGCTGTGCACCAACGCAGGCCCCTTTACACCATGGTGCAAGGGTGCCTGCGTTACAGGATGATTATTTTTGTACAGGAAGGGAAACCTTTCTGTACAAAAATAATCACAGAATGCAGCACACATTGAAAATGGCAAAACAAGGAGAAATAAAGATATTTCTCCCCGTTGCGCCTCCCTAACGTAAGCTTTTGGCACTGCCTCAGATTTATGGTTTCTCGTATATCTGGGGCAGGGTCAAAAGGCCAGGTTGTTGCTGGGAACGCCCCCAGCAACACCCATTGCACGCTCTTTTAACGCAGAACACTGCGTTAAAAAACTGATGTTTATCAGGCAGCATTAAGCCCAAAAAAGTGGCTTAGTGCTGCCTGATAAATATCACGCAGGCTTCTGCGCCACGAACGTCACAAAAAGTGACGTTCCGATGGCGCAAGGGGCCTCATAAATGAGGCCCTAGGTCTTTACATCTTTTCAGCGGAACCAGACTAGGTTGCTCCCTGTTGCCCCTCCTCTGCGCCCTTATTATAGTACCCCTTGCATGCTTAATTTGACAGAGACTGATGGTTATGGGGATTAAATCTGGCTTGCAGGAATTTAAGATTTCCCTTTATGCTGATGATGTCCTTCAATCCTAGCTATTTTGACTATATTTAAAGACTTCCAACCAGTCGCTGGATATAAAGTTAATCTTAACAAATCATAAATTCTAAATTTGACTCTTGAAAGGGGGAAGGTGGCAGACCTATCTCCTTGCTTTTCCTTTCACTGGGCCTGGACCACCATTAAATATCTCAGAGTTTGACTTACGCGCCAGTTCTCCATGGGCTTCAAGGCCAATTATCCTGCTCTTCTCTCGACTACAACCAAAGATCTACAGTACTCAAGGAGCTTAATGTTGTTCTGGGTTGTCAGAATGAATGCAATCAAAATAAATATACTTCAGCATCTCCTATATTTATTTCAAGCACTTCTCATATGGCTTGGTTCGCCATACCTAAATCGCATCCAGTGCAAATTGACGGTCTCTATTTGAAACGGTAGAGCTCCAAGACTTTCAAAAAACTTATGACCCAACCCAGAAAGAAGGCCGGGGCGTTGGCAACTCCTAGAATTTTCCAGTATTACGCAGCTGCACAAATGCGACTGGTGGTGGATTGGTCCACCTTGCCCTCTGATAAAAACTGGAGGCTAATGGACCACGCCATAGTCTGTAGACCCCTGGGGTTGGAGGGACACCACAGGCCTCTTTACACATATCTCAATACCCCTGTTCTGACAACGTTAAGGACATAGCATAAATACGTTACAATGCAGGGTCTGGTGTTCTTCGCATTCCCCTATACATCAATACGTTCATGCCTACTCTTGATTACTCCTCTTCCCTGTCCTGACATAAGGGAAGCTGTAAAATGGTTGCTGAAATTTATGATTCCACTATGCCTAAAACCTACCAGCAATGTAAAACAGCTTACAACCTTTCCGAATTCGAGCAAAAGTGGTATTCGCAGGTCTGGCACTCGGCCACTCAGCCTATTTTACGTTCGGGAGCCACTAGAGCCAAAACCCCGTTTGAAGCCCAATTCTGTAAATTGGTGGGTACACGGGGAACAATTTCTCCTGGCAGATGAGAGCCCCCAGACATGGTGACATAAAAGGGTACTGGAGATGACAGTAGAAACTAAACACTGGAATAAACTGCACAGGGACATACACAAAGCATCAGCATCCAACTTGGATGGGAAACACACTATAAAGTCTGATTTAGTTGGCATTACACTCCCCATAAATGGCACCGTATGTACCATAAAGCTTCACAAAGGCTCGGGAAGGGATGTGGTGTGCTCAGAAAAGTGCTTCACATATGGTGGGATTTTCCATTTATTAGACCTTTCTGGGAAGAGATTTCCACACTGCTGCAGAAGGTTTTGACTTTTCCCACCCCAACTACTCCAGAGGTTATGCTTTTGGGCTTGAAACTGCCTGCCCTGACTCGCGTGACTAAAGACGAATGGCACATGTGCCTACAGTGCCTGGGCACTGCAAAACTCACAATTGCGGGCTGACCGACTCATAAGAGGGCGGCCCCCTTAGTGCCACAAGATGGCACACGGAGCAGCCCATTGTTCTAAGACCCTTTTAGGGTCCCGCTTGTCACTTCCGGCCGGGGTGGGGGGCGGGGAGAGGTATATATTCCTCCCCTGCCCACCTGGCGGCCTCTTTGTCCCCTCACCCTGACGCCGTTTCGGACATGTCCCGTGGGAGCTGCTGTATACTTTGCTGCTGTATACATTGCACGGTGATTGCGTCTATGCCTCAGGCCCCCCCTTGCCCGAGCTCCCATTGGTTGCATCATGGGCATGGCAGCCCGTCCAGGGCTGGAGGCTGCCGGGGGTGGGTGGAGAGCAGCACCCTTCGTGCGCGAATGGTATCTCTCCGAGCTGCCCCCGGTCGGCGGGGGCGCCTGTCTTGGGTTCCCAGGGGACACGAGTGTTTTTTGGCCCACATTTTCTGCACGCTAGTCTCCGGTGCTAAGAACTAGGGCGCTCCTCTTCTTCGGCGGAAGTGGGGCAGACGGGACACGTGGCACTGGGTCTGGTACACAGGGACCGTGTGCACTGGGCTGGTTATGTTACAGCGATATTATGTCCGGGCCTTATGCGGGGGAGACAATTAGTGCGGGTGCTGAGGCCTTCGTTCTCTGTTTATCTCTCAGCGCCCCCAATGCCCCGTTGGGGGTAACTACATTGTACGGGCCTTTCGCCTTGTGCCCTGAGTTTCAGCAGTGGAGGCGGGTCCCCGGGGTCGTGTGTATGTGGCAAGGCTGATCTTTCCACCACCCCCCACTCGTTCACCAAACATGGCAGCATGTGGGATATTAGATAAGCCACCCGCCCGGTCAAGAGGCGGGTAGCACCAAATGGTGACCGCGCTGCACACTGCCGATTACTGTAGCGCCCCTTTTACCTATACAAGCAGAGACAACTGGGGAGTAAGAAGTTTTAGGGGAACGGGTCTCCCCCCGCCAAGTCTCACGAGTGGCCGCAGGGAGTGTGTCTTGTGGCATACAGCAGGCCCCGGCACAATAGCGGGTACTATCGGGCCATGAAGGGACGATTGGTATCTCTGGCCCACCCTTCGCTAAGGAGCCTCGGGGACAGCGTGCAATCAGGGTAGCGCTTTCCTAAAAGGCCATCTTTTAGACTGTTCACCACGGCATGCTCCTATGCGCTGGGCGCTCGTTGGAGGGTTAGGTCATTTCCACAGCACCTGGAGGCCCGTATCGTAGCGCTTGTCTTTTGCGGTGGGCGGCACTTTGTTTCTTATTCTGATTATACTGTCTCTTCTTCACCCAGGTGGCTATGTTGCGGCCTTCGCTGGGGGGGCTAGGTCTCATGCTTAGGCGCTTTGTGGTCCGCTTTGGTAGCATTTTATCTGGGGGTTAACTTTATTATTTAGCCCTATTGCACGTCCTTATTTGACGGCTATGTTGCGGCCCTCTCTGGGGGGGGCGAGGCATCGGGTTACAGCGTCTTCTTGCCCGTTAGGGCAGCGCTTTTCAACGGCTATAAAGGGAGTGCTGTTATCGTGCTGGGAGTGCTATAAGCATGAAATCAAAGACTGTTAGGAGGAGGGCTGGCCCCAGGTCTCCTCGAGGGGCAGTGCACCAGGGGGATCATCCATCGGTGCACATAGGAGGCGATGTTTGTCATTTTGGCCTGGGGATAGAGCCCTGACTCTCAGTTCTACGAAGGGTTCTATTGCCGGTGTTTCAATATCCTCGTTGCAAGGGGCAGGAAATGGTAATGGTATTGACTGAGGTTTAATATGCGTTTTATAAGGAACGTGTAATACCGCAATCTGTTTCGCCTATGCACAATCATTTCGACCACCGCTTTCACCGCTGCCATGAGTGGAGTGGGAGCTTGCTTTCTACACTGTCCGGAGGAGGGGCCCGGGCAGTGTTGCGGCGCCACTGGGAGAGTTTTTCTTAGGCAGTTACATGGCCCTGTCCATCCCTCACAGCAATCTTGGTGTCAGCGAGTCCCGGCTTTTCCGAGTGCAGCGCCCAATAGGGGCAGTCTCACACGTGGACCACGGCAACCTTGCAGGGAGCCTTCATGGAGAGCAGCATGAATGAGTGCCAGGGTTTCCCCTGAACTTCCTGTGAAGCAGAGCAGAGTTCACCACGGAGAATAGAAGGGCTGGGGTGAGTAGACACACAGGTCCCGCTCCTACAGACAGAGGAACTGTACGTCCTTGCAGAGATGTGCGAGTGTCTAACAGGCACGTCAGGTCGTGACTAATAAGTGCGGCGAACATCTCAGCTTTTTTCCTGGTGTAACCATGTCACAATGTCACTTTCATGCCATGTGTTTATGTGTAATTTTATGCTGTTTGGATTTGTTCACACTCTCTTAATTTGCCTTTATTTAGCGCGGACTTTACCCAAAGGTGTCAGGGGCTTCACCATAGGAACAGAAGGATACATGGGAGCACTATAAGTGAATACCTTACAAAAGCAAACGCTAAGTTACATGAAGCAAAGTGACAAACGCGGGCCAATATTACAAATAGGAGCTAACAGTGCTTTACAGGAGGAAAAAGTGACATGAGTGCAAGTTACAAAGCGTATAAAGTACAAGTAGAGGTATAAGCCTACAATACATGGCAGACAGTCAAACACAAGAACAAACGTTACGTAAGCAATTGTGGCACTGGTGCAATTACCGGAAGCAAACACGATGTAAGAGGTAGCAAACAGTGTGTTACAAGTATAAGTGACGTGTACATGTTACAAAAGTGTACCAAAAACAGTTAGAATGATAATACTGCAATAAATGCCTCTCTCTAACCACAAGAGCACTCTGGGAAGACACTTCCATTGTCAAGGAGAATAGAACTTGCTATAATAAAAGGCCTTCCTTGAGTTTTTAGTGAGGGCTATGTATGGAATTTGGAAGTGTCTTTAAAGGAGGAGAACTTTGAGGTCAGTTTGAAGGCCTGGGATGAGGAGGTGTTCCTAGGTAGAATGGTAAGGGGACGAGTTAAGATGTGATTCTACATCACACACACCATAGTGCAATGGTCATCATCAGACTTAGCATCTGAATACTTGACTTAGTTTCAAGACACGATACTACACTACTGCCTCTGTCGCTACACAAGTGTTTGCCCCACCCAACTCCTTCCGAGAATGTAATATGGACAAACTAGTTCTCGTAAACTGACAAACAGGCTTGGCCTTGGTAGCGTGGGGGCATTGATGGCCCCTGCCTCATTGCAGAGAATATATATTGGTATTTGAATGGGGCAGGGCTGCTAATGGATGTTTTATGTCTCACATGCAGGAACCACGCTGGAGCGCCGCCCAACCCACATGGGGGGGCCACTTGAACTATCAACAGGTATAAGGGTAATGCACACTGAGTGGAGGGGCAGTGAGCTAGGGTCTGGGACACCCAGGTTCTCCCCAGGAGTCATTACTGTACGGTTGGAAACCTGTACAACCGGAGTCGCATGAACGCTCCGCCCTCTTGGGGGGGGTGTGTAAGAGAGAGGACCAATGGTTCACCGGAAGTGGGAGTGGCTATCCCCTCACCACAACCGCTAAGCACCGATTGGCTAAGGCCACGATGCAAGTTTGGCCCATCTGGTGGTAGGCCGCGAGGGGCGGCTTGCCTTTGGATCGCCTGTAAGATAACCCACCATGTTGGCATAGTTGTATGCTAATAAACCTGCAGCATATTTCTCCAACCAATAAGTTGTCTTGTCTGCTTATTTATGCTACCTGTATGTTGCTGCGAGAGGGCTGGTGAGTGGGGCCGATATTGGCACTAAGCGCAATACCGGACAAAGGCAGAAATGCCAGCTATTACACAATGATACCAATGTGCCTCTGGTTGATGCTAGCTCTGGAGCACCTAACGAGCAACATCCAGGGGTCTCATTTAGCATTGAACTAAAATGGAAGCCCTTGGTTGGGTGTCTGAATGAGAGGACACCCATCTTGACCCAATGAACTAACTTGCAGTTGTTTTATCTTATTGCAGTTGGGATTAGCAGGAGGGAGGCTCGAGAGATGAGCGAACATAAGGCCGACATATGAGGGGGAGATGACAAGCACCCCTATGTGGATAGATACATTTGAACACTGTGTACAACTTTAGCCAGTGGCTTTAACACCTCCAGGTGGCCTCTCTTACTTGTGCCTGCATTGATGTTTGACTACCCATCTTTACTGTTCTAAAAATGCTAATGAAAGGGAAAAAAAGTACTGTTCCAACTTTTTAAGTACATTGCCCCCTGCCTTCAGGGCTGTTTAGGACCTATCCTAGAGGTGACTTATATGTACTGAAAAGGAAGCTTTAAGCCTGGCAAAAGGTTAATTTTATTATCAATAAAGGAGGGACAGGGGCTTGGTAGGTTCAGCATATGGGCCCCGGGTTACTATGTCAATAAGCAAGGGTTTTCTGTTCCTAGGAGGGAGGAAGGAGGGGGGAGGGATACAGGTGTTACTTTGGGCGAAGGAGAATTGAAGGTGGGGAGGCTCCAATTAGGAGTAAGGGCCCTCCCACCCCGGAAGGTGTCATGCTTCATCATTGGACAGATCCTCGTCTGGCTGGTGCTGCAATGTCCATCGGGCCCCACAAGGTCACACTTTCCTGGAGATCAATGTAAAGCTCCATTGGGGCAGTGAGGTGTGTGTGTAAAGAGTAGAGTTGGGACAAGGCAGTGTGAATTAAAAATAGCTAGATGACTCCCAAAGGACAAATGTATTCACTGGGTTCTTATGCTATGAGTAAAAACAACGGACTTTCACATTTTCATGGCGGTCCAACCACCATGAAAAGTGTGGTGGTGAGGAAAAAACGGGGCCGCGCCTCATGCCATATGGATGCACATAGGTAGGCACATGCATGCACACCAGTACCAGCACCGCATGGGCTGCAGCAGTCTGCCTTAGACGCTTCCATTGCAGTGCCTATTTCATAGGCACCGCACTGGGAATGCCAAAGAATGGCCCGCCAGACCAGGAAAAAACTCCTGATCTGGTGGGTGGTTTCAACACAAATTTGGTGGTGTGGGAGTGGGGTACTCCCGCTTCAGCCTAACTCATAATAAGGCCCTAAGGGCCTGATTGCAATCTTAGCTGAAAGGTTACTCCATCACAAAAGTGATTTATGTCCCTTTTGCCAAAATATAAATCCCACTGTATCCAATGGGATTTATATTTCAGTAAACGGGATATCTCTCACCGTTGTGACAGAGTAACCCGTCCGCCAAAATTGTAATCAGGCCCTAAGAGCAGGCTAAAAATATATTTGCCCTTTTAATTTTGCATGGGCGAAATATTGTTTAGGCCACAGTTTTAAGAGGAAATATAGTGTAGTACTTTGTATTTTGTATTTTTAATTTTGCATATATTTCATTTGCTTTTATATGTGTGTAAGTATCATGGTACTTTATAGGTACTGATGTTGTATTTAGCTAAACTGCCTCATTCCTTCCTATGCACTTCTAAAACAGTCCTACACAATATTTCCCTTGAGAACCCAAAACAGACTGAATGTTGTATAAATAATATGGCTGACTTTTACCTTTCGCAAGGGCTTTAATCATGCAATTATGTAGCGTTTTGTCATCGAGATGTAGTGCGGTATACTGTGAAATTAGTACAGAATAGCGTGGCACAATCTATCACTTAGATTTGGTGCCTTTTACCTTTAAAACTACAGAACCAATTTAGATGTTCTACCAAAAAGGACCCTTTCCACCCCATATTCTATACTGCAGAATTTCATCTAAATCCTTTCATCTATTTACCTGCTACGTCTGTTTAAACCACACTTTACGATACAGCACACCACTCCACCCCACTCCACTATATCATGCGTCACACCACTATACTACATGCTACTCCACTGTACGACAGTTCACTCCACTCTGACACTCCATGCCACTCCATTCTAGTCTATGACATGCCACTCCACAACACGCCACTGAACTCGATGACTTTTCACTCAACCACATGCCACTCCACACCCCTCGACGGTACAACACTAACCAAACGTCCCTCTATGACATGCCCCTCCACTTCACTATATGATACTTCACTCTTCTACATGCCACTCTACTCTATAATAATCCACTCCACTCTATGATACTTCAATTTATGGCCCTCTACTCGAAGACACTGTACCACATGCAACTCTGACATGCCAATCCAATCTACGACACTCTACTCCATTGTACAACACTCCACGCTCATCCACTCTGTGCCACTCTACTCCACTGTGTGCCACTGTATGACACTCTATATGACCCCATTTGACTCTACGCCGCACCACTGTATGTCACAACACTCTCCGACAAGACACTCTACGCGACTCCACTGTAATACACTGTATGACATGGCACTTGATAACACCACTCTACAGTACTCCACTCCACTGTACTCTATGACACACCATTCTACACTATTCCACTCTACGCCACACTTCGCCACTCCACTCCACGATATTGTATGCCCTTCCACTCTGACACACTCTACTCCACTCTATGGCACACCACTGTACAATACTCCAGACTATGCTACTGTAGGACACTACCCTACTCATTGGCACTCTACGCAAGTCCCTGTATGCCACTCCCTCCTATTTTAGTCCACTCTACTCTATGACACACTACTCCACTCAATGCAGCTTGACTCTATGACACTCAATGCCACTCCACTCTACACTCTCTACTGTACACCACGATAAAACACTCTATTACACATTACTGTATGACACTCCATTCCACGCCACTCCACTCTATGCCACTCCACTCGACTCCGCTCTGTGACACTCTACTCCACTCTACGCTCTCCACTCTACTATTCCAATGTACAACATTCTACTTCAGTCAATGCCACTGTACAAGGCAACTCCTTCTATGCCACTCCACCCCATTTCATTCCACTCTACCCTATGACCTACAGCCCTACTCCACGCCACTTTCTGACATTCTACGAAACGTCACTCCATTTCACTGTATGAAACACCACTGCGCACTGACACTTTACGTCACTCTATACTAAGCCACTCTACTCTACTGTACACACATTACTCCACTCTATGACACTTTACTTCACTCTACACCATTGTGCGAAAATCCAATTTACGACACTCTACCCAACTCCACTCTACCACACTCTTCTCCACTCTAAGTCACTGTATAACACTCTACTCCACTCTATGCTACTTTCTTCTACTGTATGACACTCTATGCAAATCCCTTTGTGCCACTCCTCCCACTTTACTCCACTCTACTCCTCTCTATTCCACTCCACTCTATGACACTCAACTATATGCCACTCCTCCCTAGAACACTCTACTTCACTCTCTTACACTCCACTCTGCGGCACTTTCCAACACTCTATGACATGCCACTTCACTGTATGACATAACACTTCAATGTATAACACTTTACTCGTCTCTATGCTACGCCACTCCACTGCACACCACTCTACTCTTTGACATGCAACTGTATGACACTTTACTCCATTGTACGCTGCTTAACTCTAAGGGCCTAATTATGACTACATCAGTTCATGAGATCGCCGTAGTCGTGGTGGCAGTCCAACCACCGCCACACTGCTGAACCGCCCACAGTATTACAAGTATGGCGGTCGGACCGCCGGTGAACCGCTGCTGCCCCCGTGGATCAAGGATCCTGCTGCAGTCTAGCAAGCAACGGTTCGAGGCCAAAATGTGCTGGCGCGGCCGCAGCGGCACCGCAAGGATATTTTGAGTTACCCTGAAAAGGGTGGCGGTGAGGCAACAAAGGAGGACCCACAGTGCCCCCTTGTGTCTCTGTGCACAGGGGGTACTATCTTGAATCCAGTGGCCAAGTGAACAAGGGACTCACGTCTGAGTATACCCTGCCACACTTAGGGCGAACAAAGCGATACAAAAGGGGATGATGGACGGAGCGTTTGAACAAATCAAACACTCGCCCCCAGTCTACTGATCTGGGTTTAATCCATCACCATTCTTTAGTTCACTCAGCCACCCCAGTTCAGACATGGCTATATGCAAATCAGTCTGACCCTGTGCCTTATGGGAACAGTCCAGCCCGAACTGCCAAGCCATGTCTTCCCTGGACCGGAAACAAGCATCCTGGGACCGGTTTCGGATTCATAATCCTCATCAGCCAGGCTATCTTGAATCCAGTGGCCAAGTGAACAAGGGACTCACGTCTGAGTATACCCTGCCACACTTAGGGCGAACAAAGCGATACAAAAGGGGATGATGGACGGAGCGTTTGAACAAATCAAACAGTCGCCCCCAGTCAACTGATCTGGGTTTAATCCATCACCATTCTTTAGTTCACTCAGCCACCCCAGTTCAGACATGGCTATATGCAAATCAGTCTGACCCTGTGCCTTATGGGAACAGTCCAGCCCGAACTGCCAAGCCATGTCTTCCCTGGACCGGAAACAAGCATCCTGGGACCGGTTTCGGATTCATAATCCTCATCAGCCAGGCTATCTTGAATCCAGTGGCCAAGTGAACAAGGGACTCACGTCTGAGTATACCCTGCCACACTTAGGGCGAACAAAGCGATACAAAAGGGGATGATGGACGGAGCGTTTGAACAAATCAAACACTCGCCCCCAGTCAACTGATCTGGGTTTAATCCATCACCATTCTTTAGTTCACTCAGCCACCCCAGTTCAGACATGGCTATATGCAAATCAGTCTGACCCTTTGCCTTATGGGAACAGTCCAGCCCGAACTGCCAAGCCATGTCTTCCCTGGACCGGAAACAAGCATCCCGGGACCGGTTTCGGATTCATAATCCTCATCAGCCAGGCTATCTTGAATCCAGTGGCCAAGTGAACAAGGGACTCACGTCTGAGTATACCCTGCCAAACTTAGGGCGAACAAAGCGATACAAAAGGGGATGATGGACGGAGCGTTTGAACAAATCAAACACTCGCCCCCAGTCAACTGATCTGGGTTTAATCCATCACCATTCTTTAGTTCACTCAGCCACCCCAGTTCAGACATGGCTATATGCAAATCAGTCTGACCCTGTGCCTTATGGGTTCAGAAAAGGGGGTGGTGATGAACAGAGTGTCTGAATTAAGCAGACCACTCTTACCCAGTCCAAAGATCAGGGCTTGATCCATCACCGTTATTTATCTCACTGCCCCATCCCAGCTCAGAACCTGGCTATATGCAAATTAGTCTGTCCCTGGCCCAGTGCATCATGGGAACAGGGCAGACCAAACTACCAAGCCAATTCTTCACCAGAAAGGAGACAAGCTACCGGGGACCGGTTTCTGGCATTTCAGCCTCTTCGGCCCGGCTTGCTTGAATCCTGATGGAGCAGTGAGAAAGGGACTCATGTCTGAGCATACCCTGCCACACCTATAGTGGCCAAAAACGATTCAGAAAAGGGGGTGGTGATGAACAGAGTGTCTGAATTAAGCAGACCACTCTTACCTAGTCCAAAGATCAGGGCTTGATCCATCACCGTTATTTATCTCACTGCCCCATCCCAGCTCAGAACCTGGCTATATGCAAATTAGTCTGTCCCTGGCCCAGTGCATCATGGGAACAGGGCAGACCAAACTACCAAGCCAATTCTTCACCAGAAAGGAGACAAGCTACCGGGGACCGGTTTCTGGCATTTCAGCCTCTTCGGCCCGGCTTGCTTGAATCCTGATGGAGCAGTGAGAAAGGGACTCATGTCTGAGCATACCCTGCCACACCTATAGTGGCCAAAAACGATTCAGAAAAGGGGGTGGTGATGAACAGAGTGTCTGAATTAAGCAGACCACTCTTACCCAGTCCAAAGATCAGGGCTTGATCCATCACCGTTATTTATCTCACTGCCCCATCCCAGCTCAGAACCTGGCTATATGCAAATTAGTCTGTCCCTGGCCCAGTGCATCATGGGAACAGGGCAGACCAAACTACCAAGCCAATTCTTCACCAGAAAGGAGACAAGCTACCGGGGACCGGTTTCTGGCATTTCAGCCTCTTCGGCCCGGCTTGCTTGAATCCTGATGGAGCAGTGAGAAAGGGACTCATGTCTGAGCATACCCTGCCACACCTATAGTGGCCAAAAACGATTCAGAAAAGGGGGTGGTGATGAACAGAGTGTCTGAATTAAGCAGACCACTCTTACCTAGTCCAAAGATCAGGGCTTGATCCATCACCGTTATTTATCTCACTGCCCCATCCCAGTTTCAGAACCTGGCTATATGCAAATTAGTCTGTCCCTGGCCCAGTGCATCATGGGAACAGGGCAGACCAAACTACCAAGCCAATTCTTCACCAGAAAGGAGACAAGCTACCGGGGACCGGTTTCTGGCATTTCAGCCTCTTCGGCCCGGCTTGCTTGAATCCTGATGGAGCAGTGAGAAAGCGATACAAAAGGGGATGATGGACGGAGCGTTTGAACAAATCAAACACTCGCGCCCAGTCAACTGATCTGGGTTTAATCCATCACCATTCTTTAGTTCACTCAGCCACCCCAGTTCAGACATGGCTATATGCAAATCAGTCTGACCCTGTGCCTTATGGGAACAGTCCAGCCCGAACTGCCAAGCCATGTCTTCCCTGGACCGGAAACAAGCATCCCGGGACCGGTTTCGGATTCATAATCCTCATCAGCCAGGCTATCTTGAATCCAGTGGCCAAGTGAACAAGGGACTCATGTCTGAGTATACCCTGCCACACTTAGGGCGAACAAAGCGATACAAAAGGGGATGATGGACGGAGCGTTTGAACAAATCAAACACTCGCCCCCAGTCAACTGATCTGGGTTTAATCCATCACCATTCTTTAGTTCACTCAGCCACCCCAGGTCAGACATGGCTATATGCAAATCAGTCCGACCCTGTGCCTTATGGGAACAGTGCAGCCCGAACTGCCAAGCCATGTCTTCCCTGGACCGGAAACAAGCATCCCGGGACCGGTTTCGGATTCATAATCCTCATCAGCCAGGCTATCTTGAATCCAGTGGCCAAGTAAACAAGGGACTCACGTCTGAGTATACCCTGCCACACTTAGGGCGAACAAAGCGATACAAAAGGGGATGATGGACGGAGCGTTTGAGAACAAATCAAACACTCGCCCCCAGTCAACTGATCTGGGTTTAATCCATCACCATTCTTTAGTTCACTCAGCCACCCCAGTTCAGACATGGCTATATGCAAATCAGTCTGACCCTGTGCCTTATGGGAACAGTCCAGCCCGAACTGCCAAGCCATGTTTCCCTGGACCGGAAACAAGCATCCCGGGACCGGTTTCGGATTCATAATCCTCATCAGCCAGGCTATCTTGAATCCAGTGGCCAAGTGAACAAGGGACTCACGTCTGAGTATACCCTGCCACACTTAGGGCGAACAAAGCGATACAAAAGGGGATGATGGACGGAGCGTTTGAACAAATCAAACACTCGCACCCAGTCAACTGATCTGGGTTTAATCCATCACCATTCTTTAGTTCACTCAGCCACCCCAGTTCAGACATGGCTATATGCAAATCAGTCTGACCCTGTGCCTTATGGGAACAGTCCAGCCCGAACTGCCAAGCCATGTCTTCCCTGGACCGGAAACAAGCATCCCGGGACCGGTTTCGGATTCATAATCCTCATCAGCCAGGCTATCTTGAATCCAGTGGCCAAGTGAACAAGGGACTCACGTCTGAGTATACCCTGCCACACTTAGGGCGAACAAAGCGATACAAAATGGGATGATGGACGGAGCGTTTGAACAAATCAAACACTCGCCCCCAGTCAACTGATCTGGGTTTAATCCATCACCATTCTTTAGTTCACTCAGCCACCCCAGTTCAGACATGGCTATATGCAAATCAGTCTGACCCTGTGCCTTATGGGAACAGTCCAGCCCGAACTGCCAAGCCATGTCTTCCCCGGACCGGAAACAAGCATCCCGGGACCGGTTTCGGATTCATAATCCTCATCAGCCAGGCTATCTTGAATCCAGTGGCCAAGTGAACAAGGGACTCACGTCTGAGTATACCCTGCCACACTTAGGGTGAACAAAGCGATACAAAAGGGGATGATGGACGGAGCGTTTGAACAAATCAAACACTCGCCCCCAGTCAACTGATCTGGGTTTAATCCATCACCATTCTTTAGTTCACTCAGCCACCCCAGTTCAGACATAGCTATATGCAAATCAGTCTGACCCTGTGCCTTATGGGAACAGTCCAGCCCGAACTGCCAAGCCATGTCTTCCCTGGACCGGAAACAAGCATCCCGGGACCGGTTTCGGATTCATAATCCTCATCAGCCAGGCTATCTTGAATCCAGTGGCCAAGTGAACAAGGGACTCACGTCTGAGTATACCCTGCCACACTTAGGGCGAACAAAGCGATACAAAAGGGGATGATGGACGAAGCGTTTGAACAAATCAAACACTCGCCCCCAGTCAACTGATCTGGGTTTAATCCATCACCATTCTTTAGTTCACTCAGCCACCCCAGTTCAGACATGGCTATATGCAAATCAGTCTGACCCTGTGCCTTATGGGAACAGTCCAGCCCGAAATGCCAAGCCATGTTTCCCTGGACCGGAAACAAGCATCCCGGGACCGGTTTCGGATTCATAATCCTCATCAGCCAGGCTATCTTGAATCCAGTGGCCAAGTGAACAAGGGACTCACGTCTGAGTATACCCTGCCACACTTAGGGCGAACAAAGCGATACAAAAGGGGATGATGGACGGAGCGTTTGAACAAATCAAACACTCGCACCCAGTCAACTGATCTGGGTTTAATCCATCACCATTCTTTAGTTCACTCAGCCACCCCAGTTCAGACATGGCTATATGCAAATCAGTCTGACCCTGTGCCTTATGGGAACAGTCCAGCCCGAACTGCCAAGCCATGTCTTCCCTGGACCGGAAACAAGCATCCCGGGACCGGTTTCGGATTCATAATCCTCATCAGCCAGGCTATCTTGAATCCAGTGGCCAAGTGAACAAGGGACTCACGTCTGAGTATACCCTGCCACACTTAGGGCGAACAAAGCGATACAAAATGGGATGATGGACGGAGCGTTTGAACAAATCAAACACTCGCCCCCAGTCAACTGATCTGGGTTTAATCCATCACCATTCTTTAGTTCACTCAGCCACCCCAGTTCAGACATGGCTATATGCAAATCAGTCTGACCCTGTGCCTTATGGGAACAGTCCAGCCCGAACTGCCAAGCCATGTCTTCCCTGGACCGGAAACAAGCATCCCGGGACCGGTTTCGGATTCATAATCCTCATCAGCCAGGCTATCTTGAATCCAGTGGCCAAGTGAACAAGGGACTCACGTCTGAGTATACCCTGCCACACTTAGGGCGAACAAAGCGATACAAAAGGGGATGATGGACGGAGCGTTTGAACAAATCAAACACTCGCCCCCAGTCAACTGATCTGGGTTTAATCCATCACCATTCTTTAGTTCACTCAGCCACCCCAGTTCAGAAATAGCTATATGCAAATCAGTCTGACCCTGTGCCTTATGGGAACAGTCCAGCCCGAACTGCCAAGCCATGTCTTCCCTGGACCGGAAACAAGCATCCCGGGACCGGTTTCGGATTCATAATCCTCATCAGCCAGGCTATCTTGAATCCAGTGGCCAAGTGAACAAGGGACTCACGTCTGAGTATACCCTGCCACACTTAGGGCGAACAAAGCGATACAAAAGGGGATGATGGACGAAGCGTTTGAACAAATCAAACACTCGCACCCAGTCAACTGATCTGGGTTTAATCCATCACCATTCTTTAGTTCACTCAGCCACCCAAGTTCAGACATGGCTATATGCAAATCAGTCTGACCCTGTGCCTTATGGGAACAGTCCAGCCCGAACTGCCAAGCCATGTCTTCCCTGGACCGGAAACAAGCATCCCGGGACCGGTTTCGGATTCATAATCCTCATCAGCCAGGCTATCTTGAATCCAGTGGCCAAGTGAACAAGGGACTCACGTCTGAGTATACCCTGCCACACTTAGGGCGAACAAAGCGATACAAAAGGGGATGATGGACGGAGCGTTTGAACAAATCAAACACTCGCCCCCAGTCAACTGATCTGGGTTTAATCCATCACCATTCTTTAGTTCACTCAGCCACCCCAGTTCAGACATGGCTATATGCAAATCAGTCTGACCCTGTGCCTTATGGGAACAGTCCAGCCCGAACTGCCAAGCCATGTCTTCCCTGGACTGGAAACAAGCATCCCGGGACCGGTTTCGGATTCATAATCCTCATCAGCCAGGCTATCTTGAATCCAGTGGCCAAGTGAACAAGGGACTCACGTCTGAGTATACCCTGCCACACTTAGGGCGAACAAAGCGATACAAAAGGGGATGATGGACGGAGCGTTTGAACAAATCAAACACTCGCCCCCAGTCAACTGATCTGGGCTTAATCCATCACCATTCTTTAGTTCACTCAGCCACCCCAGTTCAGACATGGCTATATGCAAATCAGTCTGACCCTGTGTCTTATGGGAACAGTCCAGCCCGAACTGCCAAGCCATGTCTTCCCTGGACCGGAAACAAGCATCCCGGGACCGGTTTCGGATTCATAATCCTCATCAGCCAGGCTATCTTGAATCCAGTGGCCAAGTGAACAAGGGACTCACGTCTGAGTACACCCTGCCACACTTAGGGCGAACAAAGCGATACAAAAGGGGATGATGGACGGAGCGTTTGAACAAATCAAACACTCGCCCCCAGTCAACTGATCTGGGTTTAATCCATCACCATTCTTTAGTTCACTCAGCCACCCCAGTTCAGACATGGCTATATGCAAATCAGTCTGACCCTGTGCCTTATGGGAACAGTCCAGCCCGAACTGCCAAGCCATGTCTTCCCTGGACCGGAAACAAGTATCCCGGGACCGGTTTCGGATTCATAATCCTCATCAGCCAGGCTATCTTGAATCCAGTGGCCAAGTGAACAAGGGACTCACGTCTGAGTATACCCTGCCACACTTAGGGCGAACAAAGCGATACAAAAGGGGATGATGGACGGAGCGTTTGAACAAATCAAACACTCGCCCCCAGTCAACTGATCTGGGTTTAATCCATCACCATTCTTTAGTTCACTCAGCCACCCCAGTTCAGACATGGCTATATGCAAATCAGTCTGACCCTGTGCCTTATGGGAACAGTCCAGCCCGAACTGCCAAGCCATGTCTTCCCTGGACCGGAAACAAGCATCCCGGGACCGGTTTCGGATTCATAATCCTCAATCAGCCAGGCTATCTTGAATCCAGTGGCCAAGTGAACAAGTGAACAAGGGACTCACGTCTGAGTATACCCTGCCACACTTAGGGCGAACAAAGCGATACAAAAGAGGATGATGGACGAAGCGTTTGAACAAATCAAACACTCGCCCCCAGTCAACTGAGGGTTTGATTTATGCAAACGCTCCGTCCATCATCCCCTTTTGTATCGCTTTGTTCGCCCTAAGTGTGGCAGGGTATGCTCAGACGTGAGTCCCTTGTTCATTTGGCCACTGGATTCAAGATAGCCTGGCTGATGAGGATTATGAATCCGAAACCGGTCCCAGGATGCTTGTTTCCGGTCCAGGGAAGACATGGCTTGGCAGTTCGGGCTGGACTGTACCCATAAGGCACAGGGTCAGACTGATTTGCATATAGCCATGTCTGAACTGGGGTGGCTGAGTGAACTAAAGAATGGTGATGGATTAAACCCAGATCAGTTGACTGGGGGTGAGTGTTTGATTTATGCAAACGCTCCGTCCATCATCCCCTTTTGTATCGCTTTGTTCGCCCTAAGTGTGGCAGGGTAGGCTCAGACGTGAGTCCCTTGTTCACTTGGCCACTGGATTCAAGATAGCCTGGCTGATGAGGATTATGAATCCGAAACCGGTCCCAGGATGCTTGTTTCCGGTCCAGGGAAGACATGGCTTGGCAGTTCGGGCTGGACTGTACCCATAAGGCACAGGGTCAGACTGATTTGCATATAGCCATGTCTGAACTGGGGTGGCTGAGTGAACTAAAGAATGGTGATGGATTAAACCCAGATCAGTTGAATGGGGGTGAGTGTTTGATTTATGCAAACGCTCCGTCCATCATCCCCTTTTGTATCGCTTTGTTCGCCCTAAGTGTGGCAGGGTATGCTCAGACGTGAGTCCCTTGTTCACTTGGCCACTGGATTCAAGATAGCCTGGCTGATGAGGATTATGAATCCGAAACCGGTCCCAGGATGCTTGCTTCCGGTCCAGGGAAGACATGGCTTGGCAGTTCGGGCTGGACTGTACCCATAAGGCACAGGGTCAGACTGATTTGCATATAGCCATGTCTGAACTGGGGTGGCTGAGTGAACTAAAGAATGGTGATGGATTAAACCCAGATCAGTTGACTGGGGGTGAGTGTTTGATTTATGCAAACGCTTTGTCCATCATCCCCTTTTGTATTGCTTTGTTCGCCCTAAGTGTGGCAGGGTATGCTCAGACGTGAGTCCCTTGTTCACTTGGCCACTGGATTCAAGATAGCCTGGCTGATGAGGATTATGAATCCTAAACCGGTCCCAGGATGCTTGTTTCCGGTCCAGGGAAGACATGGCTTGGCAGTTCGGGCTGGACTGTACCCATAAGGTACAGGGTCAGACTGATTTGCATATAGCCATGTCTGAACTGGGGTGGCTGAGTGAACTAAAGAATGGTGATGGATTAAACCCAGATCAGTTGACTGGGGGTGAGTGTTTGATTTATGCAAATGCTCCGTCCATCATCCCCTTTTGTATCGCTTTGTTCGCCCTAAGTGTGGCAGGGTATGCTCAGACGTGAGTCCCTTGTTCACTTGGCCACTGGATTCAAGATAGCCTGGCTGAAGAGGATTATGAATCCGAAACCGGTCCCAGGATGCTTGTTTCCGGTCCAGGGAAGACATGGCTTGGCAGTTCGGGCTGGACTGTACCCATAAGGCACAGGGTCAGACTGATTTGCATATAGCCATGTCTGAACTGGGGTGGCTGAGTGAACTAAAGAATGGTGATGGATTAAACCCAGATCAGTTGACTGGGGGTGAGTGTTTGATTTATGCAAACGCTCCGTCCATCATCCCCTTTTGTATCGCTTTGTTCGCCCTAAGTGTGGCAGGGTATGCTCAGACGTGAGTCCCTTGTTCACTTGGCCACTGGATTCAAGATAGCCTGGCTGATGAGGATTATAAATCCGAAACCGGTCCCAGGATGCTTGTTTCCGGTCCAGGAAGACATGGCTTGGCAGTTCGGGCTGGACTGTACCCAAAAGGCACAGGGTCAGACTGATTTGCATATAGCCATGTCTGAACTGGGGTGGCTGAGTGAACTAAAGAATGGTGATGGATTAAACCCAGATCAGTTAACTGGGGGTGAGTGTTTGATTTATGCAAACGCTCCGTCCATCATCCCCTTTTGTATCGCTTTGTTCGCCCTAAGTGTGGCAGGGTATGCTCAGACGTGAGTCCCTTGTTCACTTGGCCACTGGATTCAAGATAGCCTGGCTGATGAGGATTATGAATCCGAAACCGGTCCCAGGATGCTTGTTTCCGGTCCAGGGAAGACATGGCTTGGCAGTTCGGGCTGGACTGTACCCATAAGGCACAGGGTCAGACTGATTTGCATATAGCCATGTCTGAACTGAGGTGGCTGAGTGAACTAAAGAATGGTGATGGATTAAACCCAGATCTGTTGACTGGGGGTGAGTGTTTGATTTATGCAAACGCTCCGTCCATCATCCCCTTTTGTATCGCTTTGTTCGCCCTAAGTGTGGCAGGGTATGCTCAGACGTGAGTCCCTTGTTCACTTGGCCACTGGATTCAAGATAGCCTGGCTGATGAGGATTATGAATCCGAAACCGGTCCCAGGATGCTTGTTTCCTGTCCAGGGAAGACATGGCTTGGCAGTTTGGGCTGGACTGTACCCATAAGGCACAGGGTCAGACTGATTTGCATATAGCCATGTCTGAACTGGGGTGGCTGAGTGAACTAAAGAATGGTGATGGATTAAACCCAGATCAGTTGACTGGGGGTGAGTGTTTGATTTATGCAAACGCTCCGTCCATCATCCCCTTTTGTATCGCTTTGTTCGCCCTAAGTGTGGCAGGGTATGCTCAGACGTGAGTCCCTTGTTCACTTGGCCACTGGATTCAAGATAGCCTGGCTGATGAGGATTATGAATCCGAAACCGGTCCCAGGATGCTTGTTTCCGGTCCAGGGAAGACATGGCTTGGCAGTTCGGGCTGGACTGTACCCATAAGGCAAAGGGTCAGACTGTTTTTCATATAGCCATGTCTGAACTGGGGTGGCTGAGTGAACTAAAGAATGGTGATGGATTAAACCCAGATCAGTTGACTGGGGGTGAGTGTTTGATTTATGCAAACGCTCCGTCCATCATCCCCTTTTGTATCGCTGTGCACAGGGGTGCATGCAAGGGACACATGTTGTGCCCCCCTGTATTTTTGTACCCCCAGCTCCTGCACAGAAAGAAATGCACGATATGGTGCAATCCTTCCTCTGCAAGAATGTGCACTGCCGGTCAGGCGGAGGTGCTTTTTAAGACCCAACAGACCACAAAATTACTGGTAATCTCGTGGGCAGGCGGCAGTGAGTTTCAGAGGTCCTTTAGCATAGCAGTGGTGCTCCAGGACTGACAAAACTCATAATAAGGCCCTATGACACACTACTACATTTTATGCAATTCCAGTCTACAAGACTCTATTTCATTATACAACACTCTACTCCACTCATTGCCCTACCACTCTATTAGACAAGATGACACTTTTTGAGATGCTATTCCACTCCTTCCTACGACATGCCACTCCACTGTGTGGCATGGTGCTCCACTCTACTCTATGACATTCCACTCAATGACACTCAACTCTTCTCCATTCAACTCCACTCTATGCCACTCCACTCTACAACACTGTACTGCACTCTATATCACCTTTACAACACTCCACTGAATGACACTCCACTCTAGAAGACTCTACTCCACTGCATGTCCCTCTACTCTAAGTCAGTCAACTCCCCTCTGGAACACTCCACTGTATGATACTTCACTGTACTATATGACATGTCACTTCACTGTACACAACTTTGCTTTAAAATACTTTACTCAACTGTATGCCCCTTTACTCTATGGCGCTCCACTCTGTGATACTCTACCACATTCCACTGTACAACACATCACTCTATGATACTCCACTCTACGACATTGCACTGCACGACACTGTCCTTTACTGTTCGATACTCCACTTGACAACCCCCACTCTCCGACACCCTACTCCAATCCATGCCACCATACAATACTGCACTCAACAATACTCCTCAACACTCCGCTCTGTGATACTTCACTCTATGCCACTTCACTGTAATCTATGGCACGCCTATAATACTCTACTCCACTGTATGCCCCACCACTGTACCCCACTCTGTGACACTCCACTCTATGACAAGCCACTCAACTACTTGTCTCTCTACTATTCGCCACGCTACGACACAACACTCCACTCAATGACACTCCACTGTACATCACTTTTATTCTTGCACTTTTTACCACTCCACTTTATAACATTGTACTCCACTCTGTGCCTCTCTACTAGACAACACTAATGCAATGACACTCCACGCTACAATTTGAAACACATTTTTATAAATATTTGAAAAAATTTAAATTCAATGAACAAAACAAAGGTTAAAGCTTAGTTATAGTTATGAAAACAATATTTATTCTTTCCATATAAAACCAACTTAAACTGCACAAACTTTAGAAAATCTAAAGTAATAGCTATTATAACTTACAGATACCTCAACAACCGCCTCAAATTCTACACCCCCACACGCCAGCTTCTATCGACCAACCACGCCCTCGCCGCCGTCCCACGCATCCGAAGAACCACCACAGGAGGAAGGTCCTTCTCCTATCTGGCCGCCAAGACGTGCAACTCCCTCCCGACCCACCTCCGCCTGACTCAAGACCACCTCGCCTTCAGGAAGCAGCTCAAGACCTGGCTGTTCGAGCAGTAGTGGACCCCCCCTCCCCAAGCGCCTTGAGACCCCTCCGGGTGAGTAGCGCGCTATATAAATGCATTGATTGATTGACAGTTAGAACTTGTGCCCATCCAAAATGTCTTATAACTCACACACCTCCATACACAGTGTATTGAACTCGCTGGCCACAGAACAATAACTATAACTCAGCACTAAACTATGCACAGTGTTCTCAAAAATGATTCATTAGGCATGTCATAAGTCTTGTTAGGAATGGTATCATTTAACATGCTATACGTGATTTATTAAGAAATGAAATGGTATAAGCAGCCCATGCAGTAAGTGTGATTTATAGCATATTCAATCCCTATACACATCTATGATGCATTAGCAGCACATGCTCATTGTAAATACACCCATTAGTTGGACACAGGCTGTACAAAATTAGGTAGAGAAGTAAAATGGTAGTTACCCACCAATATGTAAACTATAATACAAACTAATACACTCACTGGATGGTGCAGCCAGTGATGTCATTAGCTATGTCATAAAGGATGTAATAGAACATGTCATGAGTGATGTAATGTGTGAAGTCGTGAGCAGTGCATGGCGGGGGCACAAGTTATAGTTAGCTTTGCTAAATATAACTCGGGAATTTCTGTGTTTTCTTTAGTTCAACACACCAATGTTGTCACTGAGATATTCACCTAACAATAACCCCATTTGAAACTTTGTTTTTTTCAGTGAGTTTTTTTATTGAACAAAAATCTTTTTATCATACCTAACTATAACATTACTTTAAAAAAAAAATCAGTGAGTTACTAGTTTTTTTTAAATGTAAAGTAATATGTTATTACCATACATAAAGCCAACCGACTTGCAGGGCCTGAGGTCAGGCCATGCGGAAACCCCCCTACAGGCACCCATCTCCATGCTGCTCCCCGAATTTTGTTGTGCGCAGCAGGGGGTTTGCAACAGGGCCTGGCTTACCTACCCACATGCAGCTGACCCCAGCCGTGCATGGCCTTTGATCCAGCATGGTGTGTTTTAGCTGCTCGGCCTATGTTGCAGCCAGGCACTGCTTCACACTTTCAGCAGGCAGCAAACCCCTTGCTGCACAGCCTTTGGCATTGGGTTGCGGCGGGTTGGCCAAAGGGTTTTGGTCTAGCGTGATTTGGGTTGGCCACAGGGCTTGTGTTGCAGCCAGGCCCTGCTTCTAATTCCCAGCAGGCAGCCAAGCCCTCGCTGCGCACAGCCTTTGGCCATGGGTAGCGGGGTTGGCCAAAGGGCTTGGCCTTCCACCAGGCCCTGTGGTCAAACCCCCTGCAGGCTGCCAACACCACAAGGCACACGGAGTTTGGCTTGCGCAGCATAGGGTTGGCCTTCAGGCCCTAGGGACCCCCTCCCCTGGGGTCATGTCACTGACCATGAGAAGGGTGATGTAATATGTGATGTCATAAGCAGTGCATTGCAGGGGCATAAGTTATAGTTAGCCCTGCTAACTATAACTGCTGAATTTTTCTGGCTTTGTATGTGTGAAATGTGAGCCTAAATATAACGTTCTTGTTACTTTAGTTTTTTCAATGAATTTCTAAGATTTGCATTATTCTATTTCCTTTTTTAAAAAATATTTTTATTTAAAGGTTTTTATGTGATACAGCACAGCACAGAAAACATAAAAAAGAAACATAACAACAGAAATCCATCCCTTATGGGCAATCCTCTCGCCCAGCCAGGGCAACCTAAACAATTCAAAGTTGATGTCCCTAAACAATATATACATTATATACATTCAACCCCTTCACAAACCCTCCTTCCACCTCTGTATAGGTTCCCAGATTCTTCTCCCGAGTAATCTCCCTCTTTTTCCTTTTCTTGCGTTTATTCCCTTTTCTAGGTTGTACACAGCCAAAAGGCTTGCAAGCCATTGCTGTAATGTAGGGGGTACTTTATCGAACCAAGCCCTGGCTATAGAAAGTCGGAAGACCGCCATGGCTACAAATAAGAACTCCTCGTGGGATCCACCCAGGTCTGGGCTAACCCCAAGTAGTATCAAAACTGGAGAAAGAGTAGTTTTAATCCCTAAAGATCTATCAGTAAATAATTCAATATCTCAAGTAAGTGTGTAGAGCTGCGGGCAAGTAGCAAATATATGGATTATATTCGCATCTGAGGAGTCACAGCGTGGGCAGGTAATCCCAGAAGTGCCCCCCCACTGAGCTATTCTTGCGGGGGTGAAGTAAAGGGACTATAGCATCTTATAATACTGGACCTGGAGTGAAGTCGAGCAAAGGATCATCCGGCCCAATTCCAATGAGTCCTAAAACCAGTTCTGCTCAATACATAGCTTCTCAGACCATTTAATTCCATGCTTCTCTAAATTATCAGGTTTAGCTGCTAACAAGTCTGCATAGAATCTGCGAATCGTACAATCCCCACCCTTTTCAATATTATCCAAGATTCTGTTATTGCTAAATCCTGCGGCCCCTCCATGTTTGTTACAAATAAAAGTCCGTACCTGCAGATATTTGAAGAAACTCTACATATCAATGCAGAACGTAGCCTGTAGTTCCGTGAACTGCAACAACCCGTCTGGGCCAATAACATCTCCTATTTCCAAAATCCCCTTTTCCACCCATTCCGCCATAACTGAATCTGCGAATATCTCCCCTGGGAGGAATATATTTTTAAACATGCGGGTATATCTGTTAAATCTTCCCAGACCAATTTTTTTCAAAAAGGCTGCCCAAATTTTGTAAGCAGCGTGCACTGTCTTAAACCTCGTTCTTTTATAGTAGGTGGAGTCTATGCAATTAAGAAAACAGTTCTCTACGTCTGCCCCCAGCGCCGTTGCATAAACATTAGTGGAAGTGGAGGTAATTTTGGGATCTCTCTCTCCTCCCCCTATTAGCCCTTGCATATACTGCAGGGCCGCCGCCCAGTAATACATTCTGAAGTCCGGGGCACCCCATCCTCCTCTGTCCCTAGGGAGAGTGATACATCTATATGCCCTCCTTGTTTTGCCGTGTGCCCATATGAACCTATTTAATATTACTTCTAGTGCAGAAAACCATTTAGCCTAAAAAAATAACGGAATTGCCCTAAAAAAATAAAGAAATTTGGGCAGAATGATAATTTTAATAACGTTAGTGCGGCCCACTAATGACAGCTGGAGATTATGCATCCTGTCGAGATCAGATCTTACTTTAGTCATCAAGGGTGCAATATTCCGTTCCACAGCACCATCCAGATCTGCCGAGACGTTGATCCCTAGGTAAACAGCAGAGCTGACTAAGCGGCTATCATCACAATCTGTACTAGTATTTTTAACAATCTGGGTTTTAGCCCTGTTGAGTCTGTACCCTGAAACCTGACCAAATAGCTGGGCTTCAACTTTGACCTCCCTAATAGCAAGGATGGGATCTGGAGTGACAATTGCAACGTCATCTGCATAAGCCAGCGTCTTAAACTCCTGCCCCTTTATCTTTACAGAGGGGATCCTCAAGTTGGAGTCTAATCTGCGTAATAGAGGGTCCATGTACAGCGCAAACAGAAGCGGCGAGGAGGGACAGCCCTGCCTAGTCCCTCTCATAACCTGCAACGAGGCGGTGTACCCTTTGTTGATTTTAATCCGGGCTTCAGGTTCCCTATACAGAGCCTGAATGGCTTTGAGATATCCCTCTCCTTTACCGCTCCATCTCATTACCATCCACAAATAGTTCCAGGAGACCCTATCGAACGCCTTTTCTGCGTCGAGTATTAGGACGGCCATAGGGTCCCCTGGGACTCCTGTGGCATCAAACAGGGTAAAAACTTGCCTTACATGTTGTGTTGTGCCCTTCTCTGGTACAAAGCCATGCTGCGTAGGGCTAACCATACCCTCGATCACTCTAGATAACCTCATAGCAAGAATTTTGGAGAATATCTTTGCATCAGCATTCATTAAGGTAATATGCCAATAGGATCCTGGTTCCATTGGTGGCTTGCCCTTTTTCAGAATTACTACAATATCGCCCCCCTCCCCCACCCAGGAGTTTGGGATAGACTCTCCCTGTTGTGCCTGCAATATAGTATTCTGGATATCGTTGATGAGAACCCTTTGGAAAACCTTATAAAACTCGTCAGGAATCTGGTTCGGGCCAGCCGCCTTTCCCAAGGGAAGATTCTCCAATGCTAAGGCAACCTCCTGGAGTTTAATCAGGGAGTCTAAGGCTATTTTCTCTTCCTCAGGGATGATCGATGGTGGTATATCTTTTAGGTATCTCTGTATGTCTGCAGCATCACTTCCATGTTCTAGCTCATATAAATCTACCCCCAGGATCAGATACCACATTGCCTTCATCATCTAATATATGCTTTATTTCTCCTGCCGAGAATTTCTGTCTAGTGCGGATTGCTAATATGTGTCCCACCCTTTTGCTCAGCTCGTAGCACCTTTCTTTCTTAACCAGATAACTAGCTGCTGCTTTGCTGGCAATGCCCTCTATTGCTTCGGCTTTATCCGAGATGATTTTAAGAAGGAATAGTTTCAAAGGTACTTTCTACTAGATTGCTGAATTGAAATGTTCCTCTGCCTTGGGTAATTTTTTGACAATTTTCTCAACTCTGACCTTCTCTTGCTTTTGCTTATGGACCGTATAACTTAGCGTCTCCCCTCGGACTCCTGCCTTAAATGCGTCCCAAGCTGTGCCCGAGGAGGTGCTTCCTCTGTTAATCTCCCAAAATACTCTCATCCATAAATTCATATGTTTAACATATTCCTCCTCCTTAAGAAGTGCCGTCTTCAAGGTCCAATTATTTTCCCTGCTCCCAGCCCTATCAAGTCTTATAGTAACTATCAGGGGGTTATGGTCAGATACTATCCGAGGGTATTTTTCAATTTGGGATCTACTAACTAGAGAGTTGGACATCAAGAAGTAGTCCAATCTCACCGAAATTTCATGTGGTGCTGAATAATATGTACTGCCAGCATCCTCATGATACAATTTTGCCCAGAGGTCTATTAGCGAGTTGTGATGCGCCATAGTAGTTATTGCTCGGTGTGTCTTTTTTTTCCGACCAGTATATACCAGACCCGCCTGAATCCCTGAGCCTGAGAGCCCGTTAATATTAAAGTCCCCGCAGCATATAATGGGTTCAGGCCAGTGGGCTAGTTCTGTGTCTAAAAACTCAAAAATGTCTGGATCGTCGTCTGTAGACCCATATACTGACACCAATGTAAACTTCTCGCCCCTGGTTGTTACTTCTAACAGAACCCATTTACCCCACTCATCCTCCTTCTTCCTGATAACAATAATGTCTCTTCTTTTACCCAAAATGGCCACTCCTCGAGTCTTGGAGCCTTGCATTGTGTGTGCTAACAGTGAAAAACCTAGCTGTTCCAGGAGATATCTCTTTGTCCCCTCTATATGTGTCTGCTGTAGGTAGACAAGATCTAACCGCATTGTCCTAAGAAGTGCAGCAATCCGCCACCTTTTTGTGCCATGGTTAAGTCCACAAACATTAATTGAGGCAATCCAGAGGCTCATTAAAACACATCAAAGAGCTCTCCTGCCTTACCTGCCAACATATTAAGAAAAAACAAAGAACGTATGCTGTGCTGTGTGTACTGTGTGTGCCCACCCTTCCCTCCCCCTCTCCAACCCCCACCTGTGTCCCTCCGTCCCAGAGTCCCCCTCCCCCTTACAGGCAAATAGGTCAATCATGACCTATGTGTGGTCGCTTAGAGTGTAGCTGTCGCATCCTCCTCCCTCCCCTATATTTACCAAAGTTTCCCCCTTGTTGTGTAGAGCCCCAAACCCTAAATTATCTACTTCTTCCCCACCTTCAAAATGCTTTGACCTGAAGCTTTGCCTGCTTCTTCGTACCTAGGTGCCCCTAAGCCTACTTTATCATAATTTATCAGGTTTATCACCCCCCCTTCTGCCTCCGTAGTTCCTCCATGTATTCTTTTGCTTTTACTTCTGAAAAAACATTTTAACCAGCCCTCTAGTAACCACTTTCAGTTTGGCGGTATAAAGAAGGTATGTCTCTGAGCCCAGAGCTTGGATAGAAGCTATTAGCTGTCTGAGCCTCCACCTTCTCTCTATGGTGACATGACAGAAGTCGGGCCTGGCAAAGAATGTAACGTTGTTGAATGAGCGCTTAGCCTCTGGCTTTGCTTTGTTGATGATTTCTTGCCTAAGCAAGTAGTTGCCTACATAAATCAAGATTGCCCTGGGCCTGTCCTCCTGCCTCACACCCTGCCCTTTCCTAATTGTGAGCGGAAATCGATGCACCCTTTGTATTTGTGGAGAAGTGTGGCTCAATGGTTAGAGCGGCAGACCCTGATGCAGAGGTCTGGCCCGGGACCAGGTTTCAATTCCTGCCTTGGCTGGTCTCGGCGGATCTTGGGCTCATAATTCCTCGGACCTGATTTCTCGCCTAGGTGCCTACTCTAAGCATGGGTCCCACGCTGCAACTCTGGGCAATAGCTTGCTTAGTCTCCACAACGGCCCCCTACAGCGCTAGAGATGCCTGGTTGCACCCTGGGGATGCCCAGGAGTGGACATTTCACGGGGAAAAAACCAGGAAGGGTTCCCTAGCGGTATGAGTACAGCGCCAGGACACTCAGGAGTATCAGTGCGCTTTACAAGTACGGCTACATTTACATTACATTTACATTCATTCTCCCACTGCCAGGAAGGTGACTCGGGAAGGCTCCCTTTAATAAATTCACAACAAACAATGTAGCGTCCTGCCCTTCAAGCCCCTCCGCTACCCCAGCCGTCTTATGTTATTCTGTCGCTGTCGATTTTCATAGTCCTCAAGTTTCCACTGGATATCCTCGGCCATCTTCTGTTGTTCTTGTTTATAAGTTTGTAAGCTACTAAAGTCATCCTCCAGCTTCCCTGTCCTTTCTTCGACATGTGTCACTCTCTCCGCCACCTCTTCATAATGTTTATTCATTTTTCTCAGTGAGTTTTGAATCTTTTTTGTCGCCTGCCTGGCCCTGCGACTCTCCACCCTTGCTTCACTCTGCATTTGTTTCAAAGTACTAAACAGTAAGTCCAGTGAGGCAGGCTAGGGCTGGGGAGAGGTGTGTTGCCCTACTTGCATAGCTGGGTTACAGCCATCCTGGTATACCTGAGATGTAGCTGCATTACACCAGGATCATTTTTTAGTGGGGTCTGTAAGGCTCCCAGATGGGTTGGCTTTTCTTCTAGACCTACGTTTTTTCTGCGTGCTGTTCTGTGCCACAGAGCTACTTCCAGAGTCAGTATCCTCTTCCGTGCTAATTTCACTCGATATGAGTGATTCTGAGTCTTCATTTACGGAGAAGAAACGATCCCTATCCGGTGAGCCAGCACTCCCTTGCCCTTGGGCCCCAGTCTAGTTGAGATCATTGGAATTGTTCTGGTATGCCAGTAGAGGGTCGCTTGCCCAAGTGCTAACAGCTCTGCCTGCATCGCGTGGGTTCCCTCCCAGCGTCTGTGCCCCTGACTCACCCTTATTTCCATTCTCGGGGGTAGTGTATCCTCCAGCCAGCTCCGCCTGTTCTTTCTCAGTGCCTCCATTCGAACCAGCGATAGCGCTTCCAGCCTTTGGAGACCTGCCCGTCTGCTCGCGCTCAGGTGGCGCATGGGCAGCGTTCTCCTGCTGTTGCTTAGCGACCAGTGCTTCAGCGTCCTCAAGGCGGCGAGGACGGCGCTGCTCTCGACCTCCCCTCTCATTGCGTTGGCGTCTGCTGACTCCGGCAATATCACCGCAAAGGCTTCCGACAAGGTGGGTTGGCGCATCACAGAGTCCTTTTTACCTTTAGGGTTTTCTGTGCGGAAACATCCCGAGTGATCACAGGAGCTGGGGCCTCGCTGGTATTACCCCGTTGTTCTCCGGGCTTCTTTTGTTGATTCCTTCTAGTTGCGCTGACAGATCGTTGCACCTTGCCTGGGGCCGACACAGCCTTGCCTTCGTCTTTCTCCTTAGCTGCCGCCTTCTTCTGGTCCTTCACGTGCTTGGTAAGGCGCGGTGGCATTCTGAGCGTCCCTTTGAGTATCAGCGCTGCGAAGCTTGCGAGCCCCCGTTGCACTCTTGAAAGAATTATCAAGTTCTCCACCAGGCGCAATGCATATTGTCCTTAGAATCATTCCTTCCTGCTTTACAGTGCAACCATATGAAAACCAGAGGTTTCCGCTCCACAGTTGCTCGCGGTTTCATAAAAAAAAAAGACAAGTTACATCCGAATAAAAGCTTTCCTCATTGGTCCTTCCTGTTATCTATATAAAGTAAGTGCTTTTTTTTTGGTGGAGATGTCCTCATATTTCTCTGCATCAAGAACACCTCATCAAAATTGACGGGAAATGCGCTAGGGGCAGCTTGTGAAGCTGTCCATCATCCTTGAAAAAGGCAGGAATCCCTTTGGATACTACAAAGGTAGGCGTGCCAAACAGCAAAGCATATAAGTGATTTCCTCATTTGCATATTCCTAACAATTTAAAGGGAGTACCGTGGACTTTGCTCTCACCAAGACAGGACTACATAAAAGGCAATCGTCACAGTCACATACAGATTGCGCTCCAATAGCTCAACAATGCAGAAACCTCCACGAAGGATTTCAGATAATTTTTCAATATGGAATTGCTGAGAAAACGCACTTGCTTTTCCTTCAGAAGTGGAGCTTCAATGGGGCACCTGCTATGTTTATATTTATAAGTGCTTCCTTTTGAGGTTTAATTTCTGTGAAATGAGCAGCAGGATCAGAATTAGACCTGGGCGGTAAATTCCGTTCCGCTCTCGGAATTTACTGAATTTGGGTAATATCACGTTCTGAAAAGAACCCGGAATTGGCCAAAATTCCGTGATCTGCGGTTTTGTGGAATTTTTTGCTTGTTTGCGCTTTAAAAATGCGTGTTTGCGAGATTGCGGAGAAAACGCACCTGCTTTTTTTTCAGAAGTGGAGCTTCAATGGGGCACCTGCTATGTTTATATTTATAGGTGCTTCCTGTTGAGGTTTAATTTCTGTGAAATGAGCATCAGGGTCAGGATTAGGCCTGGGCGGTAAATTCCGTTCCGCTCGTGGAACTTGCGGAATTTGGGTAATTTTGCGTTCCGCAAAGAACGCGGATTTGGCAAAAAATCCGCGATCTGCGGGTTCGTGGAATTTTTTGCTTGTTTGCGCTTTCAAAAAGCGTGTTCGCGAGATATTTCACCCTGAGCATGCAAACAGCATTCCTGAACAAGAAAAAAGTATTGCGAACGGGTGGAACAAGCAATTTCGTGGGTTTGCTGAACTTTTGCATGCTTGCGGAGATTTTCTACCGTTTCGCAGAGCTTTGTGTAGTTCGACTACACAAATTCCGCCTTCCCCTAGTCAGAATGGCCCTGGGGACCTTGTCCCTCGAGGCCAGGCTACAACTTAATGTCAGAGGGGGGCTTGGCAGCCTCTGTCCCTGTGTTGATTTCTTCCCCCGGGAAGCCATCCTCCGGCCTAAATTTAAAGGGTGAGGGTGGCTGAACGGCCCCTCTACCCAAACTGATTTTGGCCCCATAGACCTCAACCACCCGGGGCTGGAATTAAAACAAGCGTGTGAGACAGCGCTTGTTTTTTTCATTAATTCACTGCAATATTCACCAATATGTGTCAAAAATTGCAGTGAATAAAAAAAATGCTTTTCTGCCCTGGCGGGGTATTTCCGAATGTGTATAACACAGAGAACACAGGGCGTCTACCAGCTCAATTCTAAAGCTGCTCTGTCATACCGAGTCACCAAGATCTGGGAGTGTATAAATCACATACAGACAGCGTATTTAAAAAAAAGGGGTGAAACCACAGGCATAAGAACAACCTACTTGCCAGATCATCCTGAAACTTTGGTGTGCAACAAGAATCACCAGTGCACTTTTTTGGGAGTGCACTGGTGATTCAAACAGTGCCAGAGCTATAGCAAGTTTAAAACCGCTTATCCTAGGAAAATATGGTCCTAACTATAACTATCTACTGGTACAGGTATCTGTCTATCGTTAAATATATATATATATATTATCGAGATTTATATATATTTATATATGTAAGATTCAATTGATCTGTTCTCAGATCGAATGATTAAGGAACTCAAGGAACTATCTAAGAAATCAAGTAAGGATTACAATAAAGGCACCAAAGAGGAAGAAAAGAACTATGCACAACTCATGGATGAAATAAGATCAAGGTTGGAAATTGTAATCAGATAATTAGACAAAGGGGGCAATATGGTCCTATGGCCCCTGTGTAAATATAATGAAGAAGCAAGGCTACAGTTAAGAGACACTGAATGTTACCAACGAGTACCACAAAGCAATCTTCTGGAGGTCAAAAACAAATATCACAAAGAACTGGCAAGATGGAGGGGTATGGGACTTATCACAGAGGAAGAATATCAATACTTGAAAGTAAACAATCCGGTGACCCCTACACTGTATTTAATACCAAAAGTCCACAAAGATATGCTATCCCCGCCTGGCAGGCCAATAATATCGGCCACTGGAAGCCTGTTTGAGATCTCGTGAAGGTTTTTAGACCACTTTCTACAAAACTTTGTAAAAACCCTGCTATCCTATATACAGGACACCATGGATTTTTTGAGGAAATTACATAACATACAGTGGGAAAAAGAAGATCTGCTAATAACTCTGGATGTAGCCTCATTATACACGAGCATCACACACAAAGATGGCCTAAGGGCTCCTAGGCATTTTTTAGGCACCAGACCTATACATGTATACCAGCGTTCTGAAATGTTAATGCAAATGGCAGGACTGTGTTTGGAAAATAACTTTTCCTCCTTGGTAATGATACCTATAGACAGCTAAGGGGTATGGCCATGGGCACCTGCTTCACCCCCAGCTCTGCAAATCTTCACATGGGCTGGTGGGAGGAGCGGGTGCTCAGGGTCGTACATGAGAATGAGTGGAATGAGAATATTTATTTTATTTATTTTTTATTTTATGCGTTTTTATATAGCGCAGACTTTACCCGAAGGTGTCAGAGCGCTTCACATTAGGAACAGCACTGATACATGAGGAGAACATTACAAGTGAACAAATTAAAAAGCAAACATTACGTTACATGAGGCAAAAGTGACAATTGTGCGCACGCAAACAAAATACAAGAGGTAGCAAACGGTGCAATAAAGGAGGAAAAAGTGACATGTTTGCAGGTTACAAAAGCGCACAAAGTACAAGTAGATGTATAGTACTGCAATATATGGCAGACACTCAAACACAAGAACAAACGTTAGGTAGGCAACGGTGGCACTTGTGCACGTATTGAAAGCAAACAAAATGTAAGAGGTAGCAAACAGTGTGTTACAAGAGAAAAGTGACGTGCGCATGTTACAAAAGAGTACCAAACACAGGTAGAAGGATAATACTGCAATAAATGGCAGAACACACTGGGAAGGCACTTCCAAGGTCATGGAGAAAAGGATTCACTATATTGGAAGGTCTTCCTTCAGATAATAGAGAGGGTGTGAATTAAATTTGGAAGTGTCTTTGAAGGAGGAGAACTTTGAGGTCAGTTATGAAGGCCTGGGGGGAGGTGGTAGTCCGGAGCTGAGGCGGAAGTGAGTTCCAGATTCTCACCGCGTTGCCTGAAAAGGATTGGGCCATCGATCTTTCCTTCTTGAAAGTGGGAGGTTCCAGCATTACATTTTCCGCATTACGTGATGCTCTAGAGGCTCCAGAGAGTTTCAGTTTATTCGCCAGGTAACCAGGAGAGGAGATTGCAAGGCTTTCTGGGTGATACAGGCAGTCTTGTAGATAGATATTGCCTCGATGGGAAGCCAGCGGAGGGTGGATAGCATGGGTGTGATGTGGTCGCTTCTTTTAGATCCATAAATGAAGCGAGGTGCTGAATGGAGAACATATTTAAGGGGGGACAGGTGGGATTTGGGGAGGCCAGTCAGGAGAGAATTGCAGTAGTCCAGTCTGGAGAGGACCAGCGATTGGACCAGGGTTTTAAGGTCTTGCTCTGGGAAGAAGCGACAAATTCCCCAAAGAAGGCGCAGTTGGTATCGAGCAGACTTTGCAATGGAGTTGATGTGGGAGATTAGATTGAGTTTTTTGTCGAGTATGACACCCAGGGATTTTGCGCTGTCGACAATGATGGGTTTATTGTTAAGTAGATTCATCTGATCCATCCATGATTGAACCGGAGGAGGAGAAAGTGAGGAGGATAGGAGGAGGAATTCAGTTTTGTAGGGATTCAGAATCAGTTGATGTGTTGACATCCAGTTTTTAATGGAGTCCAGAGTAGAGCTTAGGACGGAGAGATCGTGAGTGGAGGCAACCTTGAGGTAGATTTGAGTGTCGTCTGCGTAGAGATGATAGTGGAAATCGGATTTACTTAGGAGATTTCCCAGTGGTTCTAAATAGAGATTGAACAATGTGGGTGCAAGTATAGAGCCTTGAGGAACCCCTTGACCTACCGCCAATGGAGATGAAAGACTGTTTGCTATTTTGATCATTTGAGATCTATCAGAGAGGAAGGAAGCAAACCATTTAAGCACAGTGTCCTCCATGCCCCTTCTCTTTTGAAGAGTGTTGAGGAGAGTGTTGTGATTAACAGTGTCAAAGGCTGCAGAAAGGTCTAGGAAAATTAGAAGACAAGACCCCCCGGAACGAGTATCTCCAGCGAGTCATCAATCACTTGCAGTAGGCTGTTTCAGTGCTGCAGTTTTGGAGGAAGTCAGACTGAAAATTGTCAAGAAGATCATTGTCCTTGATATGACGAGAGAGTTGTTTCGCTACACATCTTTCTGTGATCTTCGCAAGAAAGGGTAGGTTAGTGATAGGGTGGAAGTTGTTGAGGTCATTCGCATCAGCAGTGGGTTTTTTAAGCAGAGAGTTGACCTGCCCAGTTTTGAAGGGAACAGGAAGGGAGCCTTAGCAGAGGGAGAGGTTGACCAGAGTTGTCCAATAGGGAAGAGAGTGGGCATAGAAGTCAATGGCAATGGCACTAAGGATGGGGTGAAGAGAATGGTTAGAGGGCTTTGTTTTGAGAATGCAATTGGGGAGGGCATCTTCAGAGATGGGGGTTGAAGTTCTGCCAAATGGCTAGTGATGTGCGCTCCTCTGGGGGGGTAGGATGAGTGACCTGATCCACAAGTGATTTCACTTTTTCGTTCATTACATGGAGCGGGTCGGTAAAAAGGTCAATACTTTTTTAACAACCCTCAATAACCACACACTAAACCGGACATTTAAGAGTACCATTCAGTGATTCAAATGTGCATTTTTTAGATCTGGAAGTTTTTATCAAAGATGGCAGCTTGCACACTCGCACTTTTAGAAAACCTATTGCTGGAAACCCTATATTACACTCTAGCAGTTTCCACCCACAAAAACTAAAACAGAGTATCCTGTATGAGGAACAGCTCTGCATGACTAAAAGATTGCAGTGAGACAAGCTCACTGATTCAAGCACAGATTGATATGACAGAAAGATTCCAGGAGAGGGTATACAGTCAGAATGTTTTAAACCAAGCAGTAGAGAAAGTAGATGGAATATCAAGAGAGAAACTTTTATTTGACAAAAAAAGGGAAGAAAAGCACTAATGATTGCAAGCAGGATATCAGAATGATAACCAGGTGCAATGCCCATGATGCAAGGGTGAGAGACTGCATGAATAGGCATTGGCACCTGGTTAAAGGTGATCCTACTTTGAATAGCCTAGCAACATGCAAACCCCTTGTCTCGTATAGAAGAGCCAAATCAATGAGACAACAATTGGTAAATAGTAGACCTGAGGTAATTGAAACTGAAAGTTGACTGAGGGCCAATCCTAGTTTTACCAAGTGCCTGACGTGCAAGGCCTCTAAACATGAAGTGAATAAGAAGGAAATACAGCTTCCCCTAATGAATAAACCTTGGAAAATTTTAATTGCAAAAGTGATCACGTAGTGTACGTGCTTCAGTGCACTTGTCCGATGGTATAAGTAGGCATCACAATTCACATGGTCCGTGTCAGGATTCTTCAGCACCTCAGGGCAGTGAAGAATAAGGACCAGTCACACTCAGTAGCCCAACATATCAATGAAGTTCATTCATTCAGGCAAGGTTGAGGAACTAACATACTTTGTAGTTGATTCTGTTCCCATGAAGAGACAGGGTGGGATTCATGAAGGAAAGTTGAGACAATTGGTGTCTCAATACATATTAATGTTTGATTGTAGGCCTCCACTTGGTCTGAATTTCGACGAAGATTTGTATGTCCATCTCGAATGAAAGATAAAATAATGTGCAGTAAAACTGATACACCTCCAGATAAAAGGTAAAAAGCAAAAAGCAATAATAAAAAGATATTAGGATAGCTTTGTCTGTACTCCATCTTTGATGGTTTTTTATAATTTTGCATGTTATGGATAGACATTTTTTATGTGAACCAATTAGTTAGAAGATCATGCCCTGTAGTTTTAATCACCAAAGGGTAAATCCCTTAAAGAGTGTGTCAACGAATCTTGCGTAGACAAAATTTTAATTGTCTTTATACAAGCTATTGCACTTAATGCTGCGATCTTAATAGAACTTCTTCTAATCTTGCATTTATATTGCAATTAAATAGTTTGCAGTGGAGCTCATGCACTTTACTATGTTTAAAAGGTTTAAAAGTAGAAATACATGTTGCTCAAATGTTATCAGGTATCTACCTAGGGCAGATGATATTGTTATTTTAAGAACATCTTTTAGCAATGTATTTGTACTTTATGAGACTAATATGCACTGATGCGCTAGCACTTCCAGTGGCAAACTTAAAAACCTGAAGAAAGCACTGTTAGATGTTTTGTATAGAGATCATATGTGCAATCCCATGGCTGGAAAAACGAACTAAAGTATGAAACGGTAAAACCTTACCAGTAGGCAACAATGAAAAAAGAAAGGTGTGTAAAACTTGCAATTTGTTATTAGTACTTTCGACATTAACAACTTCTAGCACTTGCACTTTAAAAGCTGAATGCGCAATACTTGCACTTGTACTTTAATGTCGAAATGTTTACAATGAAATAAGAAATGTGTGTAGAGCATGAAATACATTATCAGTGCTTTCGACATTAGTAGCATCTAGCACTTGCACTTTAAACGCTGAACGCATGATATTTGCACTTACACTTTCATGTTCAAATGCACAAGGCCGAAATAGCGATTCTCCAATGAGATACCCCGTATATACGGTTTTTGGACTAGTGTCATACCCAAATCAGAACGTTTTATTTGAAAGAAACAAAAATTACTCCATGCGATCAAGGTCTGACCAGGTATACACTCCAGCCGGTGCACATAGTAATGATTTCAATAACAAATATGCACTCTAAGGGGATCACAGTTGATGTACAATAAAGTTCATTCCAAAACCTGAAATGGAGTTAAGAATATGAGAAAAATTGTAAAAAAATTATACAATAACATAAAAATGTAAATGTAACAATTACTAGACTTTAACAGATGAACTATGGGAAATGACCTTTTCTACATTGTGAAATATGTTGTCTATGCCTATGTTATCACATGATTGTATGCTTAAAAACAAAGTTGATATCGAGGCTCGGTGTGTGAGCAAACAGGGAATCTTGCCGAAACGTGTCATAGCCCAGGATTAATTGAATAAAGAGTTACCTAAAAGCTTGGGACTGCTGTGTCGTTTCCTGGCAAGAAGAGTTGGTGTGCCGGAGCTGGTTGAGGATATATATATATATATCTATATATATATATATATAGATATATATATATGTTCACTGAAAAAACTATAGGTTTTAGAGGTGCTATAGTTAGCTGGACATTTCACTCATACAAAACCATTGAAATTCCTCCGTTATAGTTAGGTGTACTAACTGTAACTCTCGTGCCTGCAATCCACTGGTGAAGATGTCACATATTACATCATTCATGACTTGGTCAGTGACATCACTGATGACATTTCAATGGTTTTGTATGGGTGAAATGTCCAGCTAACTATAACACCCCTAAAACCTAGGGTTTTTTCAGTGAATTTCAATGGTTTTTTTAAAAGATAATTCCAAAGTATAACCTGCCTGAAACCTAAGGTTTTTTTCAGTGATTTTGAAACATTTATTTAACAACAATTTTTTAATCTATCAATTGTTATATTTATTTCTTTGATTCTGATTTACAAATTTATTTTAAATATATTTACTTTTAGATATCTTATTTGTTAGATTACATTGCACATTTGTAATATATTTTTTTTAAAAACGTAATATATATATATATTTAATATTTTTTAAAATATTTGTATAATATTTTGTGTTTTTTCTTTACAATTTTTTGAGCAGTCCCGCATCCAAAGCGCATCTCTCTCGATTGCTGCGCAGAACATAGATGCCATTTTACAATTGTTCTGTAGGATGCGCGTAGGGTTTGCGATGGGTGCATCTATTCATGTCTGATTACTATGCGACCCGTACGTACTTCAAGCTCATACACAGCATATGCGTATCACGCCACACTGCGCGCGCGCGTTTCCGCATGACGTCATGTACGTGTTCAACGCGTTGGGCGCACGATTTCCGCAAAAATTTTCGATATAAAAAGAATATATATATATTTATATATATGTATTTAATATAAATATTAAGGGGAACAAATAATATTATTTTAGTTTTAATAAACTTATATTACTTTTGAATGCAATTTTGAGGAAATCGCGCTAGATGCATGCTGCGTGTACGCACCCAACGCGGATCCCATGTGACCAAAAAAAAGGGATTTCATTGGTTTATAACTCTTACTGTTCTAACTATTGAAGAACCCCACCTATTTCAATTACTCTTCTTAGACCTTCCTTACAAGAAGACCTATCCTGAAAAGAACGTCACTTTTTGTTCATTTGAAACCTGAACTTCTTTTTTGGAATCAAAAATGGCTACACCACTGCAACAATCAACTGATTCTGATGATTTTGTTACTGAACAATTTATAACAGAACCTCACCCTCCCAAAAGATACGCATCCATCGTATGGAAATGTTTTACTTTTCCAGAGGGGCAAAAGAAATGTAATGCCACCAAAGTAACATGCAACATTTGCCAGGCAGTACTGTCCAGAGGAGATCCAAACAAGAAATACTCCTGTGGCACTACTAGTATGCGCAAGCACCTCCAATCCATGCATCCTGTCAACTATGCTCATGAAGAATGTAGGAGACTGTGCCAAAATATACCTCCACCACCGGCAATACCAAGTACCTCTGGGGCATCACCATCGCCACCAGACATGCGTCCCCAAATTGGGAAAGTTAGAATGCACTGCGTGAAGTGCAATCATTTAATTTGTTATGGGGACAAACCGTAGACCTAGTTTGCAGAGTAATTGATAACCATCAATGCTAGTTTTTTTTTTATTCCCTCAAAGTTTATGGTTTTGTTCGTCCTGTTGATTGTTTTTTTCTTTTTAAAAAAAACCCAAAAAACAAAAAAACTTTCTAAAAATAAAAATTTTTTATAAAAGTACAAAAGTACAAAAACCCCAAAAAAAGTTATTTTCAGAATTAACTACTCTGGTTAAACAAAGAGCTAAATGTATATGCTAGTGTGTGAAAGTTTACATAAATGTATACATACTGTATAATTGACTAAAGAATGCATTTGTCATATATGGTGAATGTATGGCTTCAGAACTATAAGGAAGTGCTGTAGCATGACACTGTAAGCTCTTTAGCTTTAGCCTGCTGAGCTACTTCCGAAGCACAGCGATGCAACATATGTACATAAATATATTAGAAGTCTGTCCTTCCCTCTGCACTACTGCTTAAACTGCAGGCATATGGTGATACAGTCACCCTTGCACCATGGTGTAAGAATATCTGTGTCATGTGGAGTTTGTTTTTGTGCAGGAAGACACACCTTCCTGCACAAAAACAACTGGTGAAGGCATTTTTCTCCTACAATGTATGCTGTGCATTGTAGCATATATTGAAAGAGAAAAAATGAGCAGAAGTGAAAACAATTCTCCTAGGTAGTGCATTGGTCTTTGTGTAGAGTAGGGGGTCGTGTTGGTGGTAGATTTAGTGTTTAGGGTAGTACACTGGTGTTTTTGTAGTGTAGGGGGTCATGCTGAGGGTAATGTTTTAAGGTTTAGGATAGTGCAGTGGTGTTCGTCTACTGTCTGAGGTAGTGTTTTAGGGTTTAAAGTAGTGCAGTGGTGTTTATGTAGTATAGAAGTTCATGCTGGGGGTAGTGTTTTAGGGTTTAGGGTAGTGAAGTGATGTTTGTGAAGTGTAGGGGTTCTGCTGGGGGTATGTATTAACATTACACTCATCACCAGCAGGCTGGACTACGAGAATGCCTTCTATGCCGGAATCAACAAATCTCTACTCCATAAACTTCAGACTGTCCAGAACACCACAGCCACACTCATCCTCAGCGTCCCCTGACAAGACCATATTACCAAGCATAAACGAGAACTCCACTTGCTCCCCGTCGAAAAAAAGAGTGACCTTCAAGCTGCTCACACACACCTATAAAGCCCTCCACAACTCCAGACTCCAATATCACAATCTCCTTCTACACCCCCAAAAGAAACCTCCACTCCGCTGACCAGGCCTTGGCCGAAATCCTCTGTATCCACAGAACCAGACAGGAGGCACACCCTTCTCCTACATCACGGCCAAGACCTGGAATGAACTTCCCCTCAGCATCAGATGAAGCCCCACACTGAAAGCATTCAGGAAGAGCCATAAGACCTGGCTTTTCGAATGACTAAAGCTGCACAAATCCCCCCCCCCCACATACTCCCCCAGTGCCTGGAAACCATCACAGGTGAGTACTGTGCTCTATAAATCCCTAATTGATTAAATTAATAGTCGGATATAAATTAGAATACTCAAAGTTTAATAGAGAGTATCTCTGGCACAGGATGCAGGGAAAATAGGGGTTTAGGGTAATGAAGAATAATAAAAAAAGTTTTACAAAAAAAGGGAAGTTACTAGAAAAATAAGTCGGAAAAAAAAGGGAATAAATGTTAATACTCATATTAAAAAAAGTAACCTATAGAAACGCTTTAATAAGAAAAACGAGTTTAAATAAAGCATTTTAGGAATTATACGAAAGTTAAAAAGTATGGAAAGAGGCACGTTTATATAAACACGTGATGCACTAAAACAGTGGAAATGAGAACACCTGTCAACTGAAAAACGTGACTTAAAGGTGGGAGGAGCAATAAATTGATCCCATAGATTGTTAAGTAACCGAAAAGTATTTAAACCACACCCATTGGTTGATTAGTTCCGTTTCAGAGAATCAATACGGGCGAAGAAACTACGAGCAAGGTAATGATTCGGGGCTGCAGAAGTATCTTGAGAATATCTTTCATTTCCTCAGAGGGAACATATTGTTAATGTATATTTAAAAATACATAAAACATTATGTCCGCTCCAGAGGAGTTGGATGAATTTTGACGCAGGAAGGAAAGAATATCGAACAGAGGTAAATTATGTAAATCGGTAAATGTTTGATATTTTTGAAAAACAGAAAGCAAAAATATTTAAATGATTATAAAATGTACTATGTTTAAGTTGAAATGGAATATAATAACGAGTTGAGGAAAGTAATATTGCAAGAAATATAGGTTAATTGAGGAATTACTACGTGCAAGGTAATGATTAGGAACGATGGTATCATCTTCACTTTATCTTTCATTTCCACAGAAGGATCATATTGTTAATGTATATTTTAATTTACATTCAACTTTATAATTCTTCAAGTGGAGTTGGATGACTTTCAAAAGACAATTTTTTTTTTAGTATGCAAGTATTTCTTAATGATTGAAAAATGAACTATAAATACACTATGGACATAAAAAGGAAATACTTTACAATAAAGGAAAATACACATTAAAAAAAGGTGATGGGGCAACACTTATATAATGTAGGCTTAAGAAATGAGTGCTTATGATAAAATAAAAAAAAGTGGTCCAACGCGTGATACCAATGAATGAAAAAAAGATTTTGCATTTCACTCATGTGATGAATATAAAAGACTCAATAAAAATATTTTGAAAACGTGTGCATTTTTCTTTCGAGCATTCTTTGAAGAATTATACATTTAATGAAAGGACAAAGTACGCTCAAGGGAACAAGTCAGCACAATTATGATACAATAGAAAATAGAATAATATTTTTAAATACCTTTACAGTCAACAAACTAGTAAGCAGAGTTCACAGTTTAAGTTTAAGTTAAAAACACCCTACCACAACTAGTTTTTGAAACGCATTATAAAATTTAGTGCGTCACAAAATGAGCTACGTACATGGTGAGGATATCGTAACGTCTCATAGAAAAAACAAGCCAATCAACATTAGGATCAGGAAAGTAGAGTTAACCACACAACAGCCAATCAAATGTTTTTCAAAATCTGTGCAAGGAGAGGGATTGGTTTGTAATACGTCTTCCTAAAATGCTTCACAACCAATGAAAAAGAGGTGAAGGAAGTTTCTGTTTTTAACATACGAGCAAATCAGATGACCATGCAAGTACACGCAGCGAGAGGCAATTTTTAAAGATGACTTGCTTTCGCAAGACCCCGAAAGGCTTCTTGCAGAATAAGTACGCACTTATCTGTCAGCCCCCATTTACTGATTTACCAGGCTCTCAAGCCTAAACACGTCAGAAATCATCTCTCGCCACTTTCGGTTTATCCAGGTTGACCGTGAAAGTGTGTATCTCCTTCTCCTTTAACTCCTTTCTTTTTCATAGTAATTTTTACTCATACCCTATTCAGCAAATACCCCACAGATGCAACCCCCTGGATTTGCAATAGTAATTGTTACTCATACACTATCCAAAACATACCCTACAGATGCACCCTCCTGGAGTTAGAATAGTAATTGTTAACCCTACACTAACCTGCACTTACCCTACAGATGCACCCTGCTCTCTCTTTCAAAATCCAAACCAGATTTACAACACCCTTGTACCACTTTCGTGTCACTTTTCCCATCTTAAAAGTAATGCAATAGTAACGCAGTGAATTTGTAAACCTGCCCCTATCCGCATTACGAGCAAAACAAGTACACAACTCATTCACTTCTTTATCAATCCCAATTAGACAGTGTTGTTACACGATTCATAATGAACTTCATTAAATACCTCGTGCCTATTTAAATGGAAGACGAGATTGTTGACATTACATAACTTAATGGCATATTTACAAAGACAGAGTTAAAATTTTCGTCGCTTTAACGCCTGCAAAGTACAACAAAAACACCAAAAATGGACTTCAAAATTCTTTGTTATCTTACTAAAAGATTTTCTCAACATTGCTGTTTCCTATGCAAATGTGAGAGCCACCTCCCGGGGCTATAAAACAAATGGTTGGTGGGCTCCAAGGCCACACCCTGCAAAATAAGTGTGGGGACCTCACCGACCCCCCTCAAGCCCCGGGAACCACCACCCCCGGGTATTTTTGTATTGTGGGAAGCAGACTGCGTGGCCCTCTGCCTGGACCCCTCGAAGGCCCTTGAGACCGCCACGCCCCAGGGCCGACTCCTGCAGTGTCCAGGGGTGCCTACCCCCAGGACACTTCTGTACGCTATGATAGAGCGGGAGTCTCGCGGCTCCCGCCCTCCCATAGCAAACTTAGTTTGCATTTTGAAAAACACAAAAGTGAAATCCAAACCATATTGCTTTTCCACATGCAAGTTATCATCTCCACATGCAGAAAAGCAATGTTGGCTCCCGAAGAACGCGGAGAGCCGGCTGGGACCGTGGGGACATTGTGGCTCCCCCCATTGTCCCCAACATTTTTTATTAGACCCGCGGGATAGAGTCCCCAGGAATATTAGAAATTACTGATAGGAGCTATTTTTATACGGTAAAATTAAAAGTCGCGCACTCAGCGCAGCGCTCAGTGTGCCCCCCTGGTGTGCGCGCGCTGGATGCATGACTCATAATCTGTAGGGTGCGGGACTCCAGCACCTTTGGTGAACAACTTCTACGCGTTTGGGAGCCGGCAATGCTTTTCCACATGGAGACCTACTAACATGCAGCTCCCCATGTGGAAAAGCAATCTGATTTACATTTTGAAAAGAGAGAACAGATTTCCTTGCTATGGGAGGGTAGGATGGACACCCTAGGACACTTCAGAAAATGGCCCTCCCACAATACATAAAGCCCCAGGGATTGGTTGTCCCCTGGGCCTTGGAGACCTTGCATCCCCCCAAACCATTTGTTTTGTAGCCCTGGGGGCTAACGGGCCCCTCCAGTGCTCCAGGAGGAGGGCCACGTAGTCCCCGTCCCACAAGACATAAAGCCCCGGAGGGTAGTGCTCCCCGTGGCTTTGGGGACCTTGGACCCCTCCACCCACCATTTTTTTCTTTTTTGCCACAGGGGGTGACGATCCCCGAGGCTGGGGGCCCCTCTGGGCCCCACATAAAATGTAATAATTTTGCCCCCGGTATTTAACCCCCCGGGGACTAATTATAAAAAAAACTCTGTTTTATTTATTTTATAGCACAGTCCGCGCACCCTAAACACACCTGCCGTGTTTAAAAAAAACAAATTGTGGACCCTGGGGGTTCTTCTGGGACCCCCTAAGCAGGTCTAGAGGGTAAAATTATTTCTACCCTGCCCACTTTCTTCATTTTGCACACATATTTACTGACTTTCTCAGCCTCCCTTCTACCGAGGCACAAAATGGCTGCCAACAGTTCCTGGTTTCAAATGTTGACAACCACTTGACAGCCAATTACCATTCAGTGCGTGATCGGAAGGGTGCGCTTATGGTATGATGACAATCCTCGCACTCTCCGTGGATCCACCGCACCCATAGTTATATAAATTACTTTAACTGTAATTTTCTCAGGAACTACTGTACAGATTGACACCATATAAGCAAAACGCACAAGTCTGAACTGAGGACTACCTCTTTGCCAAATTTGGCGTAATTCCGTTCAGCCGTTCGGGCTGTGGCTGTGGCTAAAGGTCCTATGGGAAATTGCATGGGGAAAACACGTTTTGGGCCCCCCTTTTTTCTCAGCCCCCACTTGACGAATCACCCCGAAACTTTCAGGATAGGAGCGGACCAGAGCTGGCCAATAGGACCCGGATCCCCCAGCATGTCCCCGCCCCCGCCGCACAACCCAGAAACCCACATGCATATCAATGACAGAGATTTGTGTGGGTTTAAAACGGCCATGTTTAATCAACATACCACATAAACATGACAAGAAAGTTAAATTACATAATTAGCAAAACATAAAAACACTTTTAATAATTGACATTCCAAAGTATAACCAACCCCCAGCACTAAGGGCGGGGTCAACCTGCGCATGGTGCACCCCACCTGCGCCCTAGAGTGGTGGGCCCCACCTCTGATCCTTGTCCGCCATTCCGGGGCCCACCCCCCGACCACCAGGCTGCCCAGAAACCCAGGAGGCTCGAAACCTGTCGCCATAGCCTCCCCAGCCGGTGGTCCCCTTTCTCCCAGCAGAGAGCTTACCGGCTCCCCCCCTCAGTGCTGGCCTAGGGAGTACGCAGGGCGGACTCCCATCCATCGTGTGAGTAAATGTCAATGTTCGCAGGTCTCTTTACCGCAACTCCACCCTCAAACCACTAAGCACAGGGACGGGTGGGTGGGAGTTTAAAAGTTAAGCTAGGGATAGGGTGGAGGCGCAGGTCACGGGCGACCACAGCAGTCCGGTGTGGGAGAAGGGGGACAAAGAGACCGATGTCACTGACCCAAGCCCCTAAATAGGCCTCGGTCTCCGCCCCCCTCCCTCCCCACCGGAAGTGTGTCACGCCGCGACCCGGAAGGACTTGGGCGGCCGGAGGCCTCGCGGCGATCCGCCCGCCCAATGAACGATGAGGGAAGGGGCAGGAACCGGGGGCCGGGTCCTAGGAGCGCGCTTCTTCAATGTCGTGCTGGGCATAGGACCCAGATCCCCCAGCATGTCCCCGCCCCCGCCCTACAACCCAGAAACCGACATGCATATCAATGACAGAGATTTGTGTGGGTTTAAAACGGCCATGTTTAATCAACATACCACATAAACATGACAATAAAGTTAAATTGCATAATTAGTAAAACATAAAAACACTTTTAATATTTGACATTCCAAATTATAACCAACCCCCAGCACTAAGGGGGGGGGGTCAACCTGCGCAAGGTGCACCCCACCTGTGCCCTAGAGTGGTGGGTCCCACCTCTGATCCTTGTCTGCCATTCCGGGGCCCACCCCCGACCACCAGGCTGCCCAGGAACCCAGGAGGCTCGAAACCTGTCGCCCTAGCCTCCCCAGCCGGTGGTCACCTTTCTCCCAGCGGATAGCTTACCGTCTCCCCCCCTCAGTGCTGGCCTAGGGAGTACGCAGGGCGGACTCCCATCCATCGTGTGAGTAAATGTCAATGTTCGCAGGTCTCTTTACCGCCACAAGGGTGACCCAGGGCCCTAGGTCTGTCACCCTCCCCACCTGCGTTCAGTACAAAAGACCACAGTCTTTTAATCCAGGCATCAGTGCCCAAGTCCGACAAATGTACTCCATCTTGGTGGTACATCGCTTCTCCAGAAATAATCATGTGTGGAATCAGACACAAGCGGCCCTTCACTGAGCACAACTTGGCCAACTCCGCGTTGAGCCTCCTAACTGAAACGTTCAGAGATCTAGCCCGCACTCCGGGGCCCCAGGTCCTGCGTGGAATCATGCAAGACCAGGCAATTCTGGCCAAAGGAAAGATCCGCCCTAATCATGCGAACTCCGTTAGCAATGCTTCCTTGACCGCCAGGCGTCCCCGGTCAACCATGTCATTGCCTCCCAGGTCGATGAATACCAAATCCGGGGTCTTCTGCCCCTCCTGCTCTCTTAATTCCTCGACGAGCCGACGTAGGTGCCGAATTCGCAAGCCCCCAGCGCCCCGCCTCAGGAATTCCGTCCCACCTAAGCCCGCCGACTTCACGACTCGCCTATGCTGCAACTACACCGTGGCGCGCCGCACGAACGAGTGCCCAAGTACCCACACCACCTTCGGGGCATCTTACTGGATAGGATGGAAATGGAAAAGTTAAAACCAGCTTCAACAAATTATATATCGTTAGTCACAACAAGTCAGGTCTGAGGTATCTCCTAAAACAATTAGACGACCAGCGCCCCACCCTTTTCACTTTGCTAATTGGCAAGCCTGCCCCAGCGGCTAATGTAGCTGCCCCAATCCTGAATGAGTGCGAGGAGTACCCTGCTCCCTCTAACCCTAACTCCCCTTAGGCCAGACCCAGGACTGCCTTAAATTGATATTGAGAAAGCCAATGGCCCTGTTCATATATGAACAAGGCTGGCCCCCCATGTGTAGGGCGCAGCGCCAAATATGCCTGCAACTGGGCCACGGGACAAGCTACAACTCCAGGCGCAGGGTTCAACTGGATGGTAGACCCCTTCCCACCCTGGTCAGTTTTGGACCTTCTGAGGGTCACTTCCAGGCCCCCCGGGGAAAAAGAGGTGTCCAGGAACTGCAAGCCCCTCCCTTGGTCAGACCTAGAGGACCCCACCAGGTTGCATAGTCTGAAGGCCCCATAAAAGGCCAAAGAGAAGGCAGCCCCAAATAGCGCGCATTCAAAGTGCGAACTACAGACCTTGGGCAGGGCTACTATAATGTTGGATAGGGTTGCTACATCCAGAGGCCTGCGGCAATCTCGCCTGGGCCCCTCCAACCTGGCCCAACCTGTCAGGGCCTTCCTCACAACAAAGGAGGCACTAGGGTCACTTCGCCTCGCTAGTCTAGCGAAGAAACCTATAGCTGAAACATGTGCCCTCGCATAAGACACCGCCCTGCCCTGATCCCTTAAGAGCTGAAGGAAGCCATATATCGCGTCCTGAGAAAACAATTCCGGGATACCTCCTTTCAGCACAAACAACCTGTAAGAATTGAAATGTTGTTGATAAGCTCTCCTAGTGCTGTCGCTCAGTGAGGCACCTACCAGCCCCGCTAGCTCGGGGCTCCAATCGACCACAGTGATGAAAGGAACACTGTCATTCGCTCTTCCGCTTGCGGGTGGAATCTCCGGAAGTCCTGCAACTTGGAACGAGACAGAACGTCAGCAGCATGATTATCAACCCCAGTTATGTGTGCAGCCTTAAATGTTAAATTCAGTTTCAAACATTCCAATACTAGGTGTTTTCAAAATCTCAAAACATGCCTGCACGAGGCACCCTGTCTGTTGATGACTTCAACCACCGCCATATTGTCTGACCAAAAAACCACAGACTTGTTCCTAAATCGGTCAGCCCATATGGCTACAGCTACCACAATTGGAAAAAGTTCCAGAAAGGGTATGTTCTTCGTCAATCCAACCTCATGCCACTCTGAGGGCCACTGTGCTCCGCACCAAGAAGGCCCCAATATGGCCCAAAGCCACTGCTGCCAGCAGAATCAGTAAACAAGCCCAGTTCTGTGCTAGACACCTGTGGCGCAGGCCACACCACCTTTCCATTGAAGTCCTTCAGAAAATTGCGCCATACCGTGAGATCCTCTCTCACCTCCGCCCTCAGGCGCACGCGGTGATGCTTGCGGGACAGACCGCCCATGGCCCCGGCAATTGACCTGGAGAAAGGACGTCCCATGGGAATAATTCTCAGCTCAAAATTGAGCTGACCTACCAGAACCTGCAACTAATGTAAGGTCACCTTAGGTCCTCCCAAAGCTGCCTCAATGGCCAGAGAGAAGGCCTGTACTTTGCCAAGGGGGAGCCTACACTCTCCTGCCACTGTTTTAATCTCTATGCCCAGGAAGTTCATGCACGTATCAGGGCCCACTGTCTTTCCTGGTGCCAAGGGAACCCCAAACTCTTGAAACAAGGCAACTAGCTTCCCCAGAGCCCAGGCGCAAACCTCAGAAGCGGGCGGGCCCATGACCATGAAGTCATCCAGGTAGTGTACCACCCCCTCATAACCAGTTCTGAGTGTAAAAACCCACTGCAGCATGGAGCTGAAAGTCTCAAAGTACTTGCAAGAAACTGCACACCCCATTGGCATACACTTATCATAGTAGAATTGGTGATTTAGTTGAAAACCCAATAGATGATAATCGCATGGCTGCACCGGTAACAGGCGGAAAGCTGATTCGATATCTGTCTTGGCCATGATGCCCCAGGCCCCAAGTCCCTCAACTTCTGCAAGGCTGCATCAAAGGAAGAGTATGTCACCGAGCACAGGGAGGGGTCAATGGCGTCATTTACTGACGCCCCCCGAGGAGCTGAGAGGTTGTGGATCATCCTAAACTGTCCATGCTCCTTTTTTGGCACAATCAAACCCTTCAAAAGGGGGGGATGGAAAGGGACCAGCCACCCGACCCAAGGCGCGCTCCTTCTCCACTTTCTGAGCGACTACCGTGAGGTGCCTGCGCGCTGAAAGCAAGTTGTTGCATTGCCTGACTGGAGCCACGCCCTGGGCTGGGATGCGAAAGCCTTCAGAAAAACCTAAATACAGAACTTTGGCTGCTGTCCTGCCTGGATACTGATTCAGCCACAAAACCAGTATCCCAATGTCCACAGGTGTGGGCAGCTTAAGGCTGCGGGGGTTTGATATCTCTGCCTCCAGCCCCTCCCCGCTCCTTTGATTTCTTGACACATTTGAACTCTGGATGGGAGGGATGGCCACAGAAAGAACAGGCATGCCTAAATCTACACTGCCCCGTGGGCCAGGTGCACATCTTCTTGTTGAACGCCCAGCACGTTCCCTTCTTCTCCCACGGGCCTCCTGAGATGTCCGAAAAGGCTGCTTGGTATGCTGTTCTCTGTTGTTGACACTCTCCAACCACACGTTGACTTCCACTTGATCCCACCCTATACTTGGGTTAGCTGCCTTTGCCCACCTGAAGTCCCTATCGTAATCTAACCGGGCTGACCCGCCCAGGGAGGCGTGGGCCGTCAGGATCTTATTTGTATAGAACACCAATGAAATTGCCAACTCTGGATTCCTTTCCAACATAACTGTTGTAAATACATGAAACCACACAGCCAATTAGTAAAGGACTCTTCTATCCCAGGCTTCCTATCCCCGAAGGACCATTCCTTCCCTTCCCTCTCTTTGTATTCCACATCCCGCCTTTTTGGTCGGATTAGCGCGAATATGTCCACATATTCGCCTTTCCAGATTTTCTCCTTCATTTCGCTAGGTACATGGGTAGCTAATGTTCCAGGCTCAGACAACACGTTGCCCTGCCCCACCCCGACCCCACCAACAACACCCTCCAGAGGTTTGATTGAATCGCCCCCGTCTTACCTCCTATGGGCATTGACGGGTCTGCCGCCGCTGGGGGATTAAGTTCTGCCACGGTGGTCTTGCCACGGGATTCAACCAGGAGGGCTAACTGCTTTTGAATACTACTTAGCGCGTCCTGTTCTGCAGATCTCGGGGGAACCCAGGGAGCTACTGCTGCATTACCCGCTATAGGGTAGGTCTTGGGCGCTGCTAGCTGACTAACCAGGGTGGACACTGTAGCTAGAATCTCTGTGGGATCCGCTGACGCCCCTGCCTGCCCACCTGCTTGCTGTTGGGGTAAAGGAGGGATGGGTGTTGCCATTTTTGGTGGCTCCACCGGAGTCTGCCCTGGCGCCAATATCTTCAATGCCTCCCTAATCTCTGCTAGGGCTGACCCTAACGGGTCCGCCAGGGGGCCCGAATCCTTACTCACTGGGTCCGTGCTTGGTGCCGGTGAAGGAGAGGGTGCTACATTTATGGGGATTGGGGGGGCGCGACCTACTGGACTCACGCCCCCGCCCGCTGGCCGGTTCACATCGCGAGCTCTGTCCCTCTTACGGTTGCTCCCCTTCTTTACCTTGCCCTGAACCCTAGGTTTTTTGATTAAAGGAGGGAAGGCAGCCCTGGGTGGTACTCCCTCCCTATGCGGGTGATCTATGCCTCCTGGTGCTGGTTGCTCAGGCGCTGGTTCTTCCTCATCACTACTCTCATTGGCATTATTGCCAAGCTTTGCCAGTATCCTTTTCAGCATCTGGGCGATCTCGGGCTCAGTATCTTTTCGTTTATGGCTCATTTTCTTAGGAGGCATCTTCACCTAATTCCCTCACCGACTACTCGAGGCGAAGCCAGTTGTCTGTTTAAAACTGATCGCAGCCACGGGACTAGAACCCTGTCTTGCTGGGCTACTGCACTGAGCACTGCTCCGGTGAGTCACAGAATTGCGAGTCAGCCCTCTGTCGGCCCCCAGTCCCCGCACTCGCAGCAGTGCTCCCTGTTCGCGCCCAGAATCCCGCCCTACTCGTGCGCTGTACTCGTGCCCCACCCGCTGTCCTTCCCCCAGCGCCCAACACAGCCAGAAGGAGAACCGTGCAAGTAAAGTCCCCGCCCGCAGCCACAGGAGATCGGGGCTTCTGAAATAAAGCGCCCGTGGCGCACCACTGCTCCCGCTCTCTGCCGCCACCAGCGGGCCCCCCAGTCACACGCACCCCCTTACCTGGCCTGCAGGGTCACCGACGGAAAGACGCCACCAGCCTTTGTCTCCACGCTCCTCGGTCACTGCCGGCTCGCTTCCACCGCCGACCGCACCTCCGCACACGACCTGGACCCGATGAACCAACGGGGCAAACTATTTCAAAGTTTAAAAGTTAGGCTAGGGATAGGGTGGAGGCGCAGGTCACGGGCGAGCACAGCAGTCCGGTGTGGGAGAAGGGGGAAAAAGAGACTGAGGTCACTGACCCAAGCCCCTAAATAGGCCTCGGTCTCTGCCCTCCTCCCTCCCCACCGGAAGTGCGTCACGCCGCGACCCGGAAGGACTTGGGTGGCCGGAGGCCGCGCGGTGATCCGCCCGCCCAATGACCGATGAAGGAAGGGGCGGGAACCGGGGGGCGGGGTCCTAGGAGCGCGCTTCTTCAATGTCGCGCTGGGCAAAGTTTGGAAAATTTCACAAAGATTCATCAATCGGTGCCAAAGATATTTGGAACAGATTTCCTAGGCATAATAGGTCCTAACTGGTCGCCAGAAGGTAATATATATATGGGACAGTGTATTATTTGCTGGCTATCGAGGAATTTCATTAAATAAAGTATCTTTACTGCATGGAATCAGGCTTCAGTGGCTTTTCTTTGTGTGGGGAAGGCTGTTGTTGGATATATATATATGCTGGTGAGCAAGGCGACAGGATCGCCGAAACGCGTCGGATCGCGGCACCCTTGACACTGCAATGATATAAAATAAAAAAGAAACTTTGCTGCACAGATTACCGGATTTGTGTACGTTTCTCTTCCTGGGAGTGCTGTTTTGCGCGGTGCATCGAGGGAGCGTTAGCGTATATATATATATATATATATATATATATTACCTACTGGCGCTCGCCAGTAGGTAGTTATAATTAGGACCTAGTTACCATGGCAACATTCTATTCCCAATAACTTTGGCGCCGATTGACGAATCTTTGCGAAATTTTCAAAACATATTCTTTGTTGAGATCAGCTCCTATGTTGAAAGTTTGTGGGTGATTTGTCAAGGGGGGGGGGCTGAGAATAAAAAGGGGGTCCCAAAACGTGTTTTTTCAATTTTAATTTCCATAGGAAACTTTGGTCAAGGCTACAGGTCGAACGGGTGAACGGAATTACCCCAAATTTGGCAGGGAGAATGGTCTCGGTCTAGAAAGCATGCTTTTGTTTACTTGTTGTAAATCTGTTCAGTAGTTTTTGAGAAATATCAAAATTTACAGATATTGACATTTGGGAATTCTGCCATCTGATTGGCTGAGGAGTTACGAGCACGAGCTTGCTGCTGAATGGCTGCGAGCGCTGCAAGCGGTTGCAACTAGGAAGTGTTGGCCGCCATTTTGTGATTCCGTTGAAGCGAGTAAGGGGAAAAAAGTTGGAAAGAGCAGGGTAGGAGCACTGTAACCTCTGTGGGGTGTTTAGGGTGTGATATAGAGGATGTGCAAAGCATAGTATTCACCCCTACCGGTGTGAAAGTGCTGGGCTACAGAAATTAAGTGAGGTATTGGTAGTGTGTGATGTTGCTAAGGTGAGCTGGTGCATGACACGGGGATTAAACCGTGAGCCCAAACTGTGTGTCTTATGCTGTGAAGTCATGTGCCCTGGCCACTGCAGTACAGTTGTGGAAGTAGTGTCAGCATGTGTTTAGACCTAGTAGGATGAACTACTGACCCGTACTGGTGAAAATGACCTGTGGTACGGAAAATATGTGAGGTATTGTCTAGAGTCTCATGGAATAGGAAGTGTTGGCCACCATTTTGTGATTTTGTTGAAGCGAGTAAGGGGAAAAAAGAGCCAAAAATGTAGGAAAGAGGAGGGTAGGAGCACTGTAACCTCTCTGGGGTGTTTAGGGTGTGGTATACAGGGGGTGCGCAGCGAACTACTCATATCTACTGGTCTGAAAGAGCTGGGCTACGGAAATTAAGTGAGGTATTGCGTAGATAGAATCTGATGCCGCTAAGGTGAGGTGGTGCGTGACTTAGAGATTAAAGCGTGAACCCAAATTGTGTGTCTTATGCTGTGAAGTCATGTGCCGTGGCCGCTGCACTACACCTGTGGAGGTAGAGTCAGCATGTGTTTATACCTACTAGGATGAACTACTGACCAGTACTGGTGTGAAAGTCCTGGGGTACGAAACGTATGTGAGGTATTGTGTAGAGTCTCATGGTGCTAAGCTGAGGTGCTGCCGGACTCGGGGATGAAAGCGTGACCCCAGACTGTGTGTCATATGCTGTGAAGTTATGTGCTCTGGTCGCTGTGCCACATCTTTCCAAGTAGTGCCAGCATGTAGTTATAGCTACTCGGAGGAACTTTTGTTTTGTATATTGTAGCTTGTGTATGGTGTTTAGGGGGTGTTGTAGAGGGAGTGCGAAGGACAATTTGCACGTATCAAATCAATTAGGTATTTGTGAATTGCTAAGTACTTACTCCTACGGGTCTGATGACGCTGGGGGAGTAAACTGAGTTGCTGACGGACTCGGGGTAAAGCTGTTGAACTGCTGACCCCTACCGGTCTGAAAGTGCGGGTACTGAAATCAAGTGAGGTATTGCGTAGAGTGTGATGCTGTTAAATTGAGCTGCTGCTGGAGTCGGTGATGAAACTGTGAGCCTAAACTGTGTGTGCTGTGCTGTGAAGTCATGTGCTCTGGGTACTGTGTCACACCTGTCCAACTTGTATTTGGTGTCTAGGTGGTGTTGTATAGGGAGTGCGAAGGTAAATCAATATGTTATGCAGACACAGCTTTGTTGACTTTCTTCTGAGATTGTTAAATCTGAGGACAGAATTGTTTGGACCATTTCCACTTTTGTTTTTGGGATATAATGGAATATACAAAGACAGTTTCATGCAAAAGTAACATCAATTGTCCAAAGGTGTCCTTTATAAGCACTTTCAAACCTATCCCAGTCAATGTGCTTAGGTCGTTTCCACCACAGTACAAAATGACGAGGTCAGGGTGTTGTAGATGCAAACAGATTTTAACCAAAGGCAACAATTGGTCCCACTTCAATCCTCTCTGTGCAAGCCATTTAATGTTCACATTTTGTAAACCTAGGTCTAAGTTAATATGTGTCTGTTCTGCATACCTCTTGCACCAGAAAATATAACTATGTCCTATGATCCACACTAGAATTTTTAAGGTTTGGCTGGAAGGTATGGAAAGATGTCTGTAGCTTATGCGGATCCTTCGTAGAATAAGAGATATGTTTAAAGATGGGGAACTAGTTTCTTTTCGCATACAAAACGGTACTTGATTGGGAGATGAAAATGATTGTTTTTTCAAAGTAGGGTGCACATTCATTTCGTGGAAAAGCATCTTTGTGATTGGTTAAGAAAAAGCAGTTTGAACGTGGAGTACATATTGTAGGATAAAATTTGCTCAACTCAGCCACACCTGCTACTTGCATTTGGAAGGCACTGTTCAAACTTAAAACAATCGTGAACTTTTAACCTGCACGTGCTGTTAAATGTTCGAGAAAATGTTGCTTTAAAATATCGTTAGGTTTAAAAAAATTTATGAACTTTTAACCTCCAACTGTTGTAGAATGCTCTAGAAAGTGTGTTCATGGAATATGTTGCATTTTTGAGTTCTATGTGTACTTGAAAATTAAAAAAACTGTTTATATGGAAAATTAGAAAGATGGTAATAGAGAGAAGTTTTGAAACCTAAAAGAATCAAGGAACTATTCTAATTTGTTCTTTATATGTATTAATGTGTGGAGGAGCAACATTATAGAAAAAAGAGCAGCAGGAAGAGGAAGAAGCAGGGAGTGGGGGGACGGGGGAGATGGGCACAATGGCATACATGTACAGTGAAATACAGCACAAGTATAGACAAACAATGACCATAATGAAACACACCAACAAGGAGCATAAGTCACAGAACTCGGCAACATCACAGCGCTGAACGAGCATAGAAGTGAAAACCACGCTGCATTCATATAGAATGTGTACAAAGGCCGGTCGTGGGTGTTGTTGTATGTGTGCGAGTGTGGTCATCATGGATGAGATGGCCAGCACGTGGCACATGGGCGTGTTCATTGTGTGCTATGTTGCCAAACAGCTGCTGCTTCTTCCCTCGAGCCTCCATACTTTTGTATGGTGCGCTGTTGTATCCTGTGCACTCGAACAGCACAGCATTGTAATGCGTATTTCGTCATGTCGTGCGGTATTCGAGCTACACCATGAGAGTGCCGTTTGGTGGTAGTGGATGCCACTTTACAACATTGTGTGCTGCGGCCCTTGTAGCAGGCTACATCAGAACACAGAGACACACTTACCGCACTTCCTGCACACAGACATGTGGGAGACACCCCGTTTCCCTTGCTGGATAGGCACACCCCTGCGCGGACTTGTGTAGGCCAGACCTACACACGTGTGTTGTGCTTGCAGGAGGATGCGTGCGTATCTACATGTCCAGGGTCACTGCTAACACTGAGGTGACATGGGAACGTCTGCTGAAGACAGCACACTTTGATGTTGTAGGGCATTTGCTTATTATGCTAACACAATGAGCACACGGACACACTTATTCAGATGCGAGTTTGGTGGGCGTTGGTGGTCCTGGGGTTGTTGCAATGAGTCTTGTGGGCCTCATGGTATCCCTGTATCGTGCTCATTGACTCTATGGCACCTGCGGGTCTTCTGGTGTGTCTCTTCGCTGTGTTTCTTTTCATGCTGCAGGTAGTCATCTTGCTTAACACTAGTAGAAAGCACATGTAAAATTCTTGGTGGTAACGTGGGTTATCGCCGGAATTAATTTTGCATTGTAGTTGTGAAAGTTGTGATGTCATTTTCTCGTGTGCAGAACAATATACGGACTGGGTAGTGTATCCCATTAAGATCGAGCATCTGATGCACTATTTCTAATCAATATAAACACAATGAGATTTATTCATTGATTTTGTGTGTACACTGTTAGTGCAGGCACTACCTCAGTGCAATTCAATATAGGATTTTAGTATTTAGAAAAAATCGCAAAGGTGCACCTCGTGTCTTTTTGCACAGGAACGGCTTCTCTGCATTTCATTATTAGCATTTTAATGCAACAAAAGTTGAGATAAATGTAATACAGTAAATTGGTGCAAACTGGAGAGATTAATAGTATTCCCACGATAAGTGTTCTAAAATTTAACATCTTGGTGGATACCACCACATAACAGTAATAAGAACAAGAAAGAGTCACACAGCAGTTAAGAAAAAAATCGAAAAGGTTTGTCATTTTTTTTGTCAAACTTTATTTCTTTATAAATTTATATAAACCATGATATTCTCAATTTTTTTAAATTAAAATATATGTAAAAAATAAAGCAATAAATAACATTTTACAAATATAATAGAAAACAACAAGGTGGAAGATTCCTCTGGGACCATGGATGTCGACAACAGAGCTTGGAAAATAAAGCACAAAATAAGGATGTGTGTAATGTGCATATGGAAAGACTGAGAGAGAGAAACAGAGAAGGAAAAACAAGCCAGAGAGAAAAAGAGAGGGATGGAAAGAAAGGGAGTGAGAAAGGGAGAAGGGAGAGAGAGATAGAAGGAAAGGAATGAATAGAGTGAGAGAGAAGAGAGGGAAGTGAGAGAGAGAGAGAGAGAGAGAGAGAGAGAGAGAGACTGACGCCTCTGCGCATCGATTAGCAAATAATTATCTGATGCTATCGGAGTGTGCAGCAGTGGGTGGACTGCACGTGCCTGTCAAAACCTTGCTGATCTCAGATGTGTTGCAGAGTCCTGAGTCCTGAATGGCGGACATCGCATCACATTGTGCGCGCATCTTACAGATGTCGTTGAGTCTTGAATGGCGGAGACCACATTAGCTTCTTCACGGATCTGATAGATGTCGTTGAGTCGTGCATGGTGGAAACCACTTGAACTTCTGCGCGGCCTGGCACATCTCACAGATGTCGCTGAGTCGTGAGTCGTCAATAGCGGAGAGCACCTTAGGGTTTGGTGCCGATAAGCTTGTGGAACTCAAGTTAGTGGCACGTGGTGGTAGGCTCCTGATGGCCACATGAGTTTGGGGTTGCAGTAACTCTATGCATATGACGTCGGCACCAAGGGGATGGTAGTCTGCTGACGGCCATATAGTTGAGGGTGCGACTAACCTTATGTGCAAGGTTTCGTGGAGTCCTTATGGTTGAGACCCGTGGACCGTTTGCCAGCTAGTGAGCACTGGCAATAAAGGATGTGACGTTGTCGATCTATTATATTTGCGTGGTCACATGGCATGTGCTACTGTTGTATAGCATTTTAGGACCCTAGTGTAATTTTTCCCGATTCATGCCCTTATATAGGTATAAATCACCATATCCTTATATAGGCATAGAAATCATAACCATATTTAGACATAGCTCATGCAGTCCAAATACGGCATGGATACTTCCACTAGTTCTGAAAATTCACAATGATTTCTTGGAAAACTCGGCTTCAGCAGTTAGGGACTTCCCCTTGCTTGAATATTGATTTGTCCAAGAACTCATGGAGTTTTCAAAGAACTGAGACTTTTTGATGACGTTATTATGTCCAACTTTACATCAAACTCTGCACCTTCAAGGTATAAATATGCCCACACTCGCCCTAGAAAACACACGGTGGTTTGGAGCAGTTCGACTATCTACTTGATGCATCTCACTACAGCAAGTGCCGAAGGAAGCCGACCCTCCAGCAGATGCACTGAGAGAGACCCTGTCTTTTCTCCTGCCGAGAAATCCAGCTCCAGTGTTTCCAAGCTCCCCTTGCGGGGTGTTGGGAAATCGAGTCCTGAGACAGAGAGATACCAGACCTCCTTCATTCTAAAACAAGGTACGGAGCTGATTAGACCCTAAGAGAAATCTTGGATAGATTCTTGGCCAGAGAATACTAAACTTATGCTACACCACACTTACTTCTTCCCTTGTACTAGACTTAGGCTAGGTACATCGGGGTAGGTGTATTTTAGAAGCACAATGTATGTATTTTATGGCTTATAAACCATACCATGCTTTTACGCTTTTACAGTATTAGTTTATAATACTCTTTTTGCTGTACGCATTATACTTTACAGCCAGTATTACGATTGTAGCAGTTCATTTCTTCTGCATGAGAAAGAAGTCTGTTCAATAAATACTTTTATTGAAAACGCCTGTCTCTCTTTCTCTGCACCTCTGGTGAAACGAAGCATGCACGATTGACTGAGTAAAATATCTATCTATTGTTTCCACGACTCTGAAGATCAGTTTTATCTTGGGGAAACAAAGTTGTCATGTTTATGCGTTTGTCAGAAACTAATCCTTTCTTGTGAATTCGAGAAAGTTTCTCGTGACCCCTGAGCTAGCTGGCACTCACAATTAAGTCTAATATATTCGATAAAGACCTAGTAGACATGTCCTACATCAAATCTATAGGATATATTATTCCAATGCGCAGAGCCTACTGGGAATATAGGAACTACACTACATGGCGCCCAACGTTTGGTAAGGCACTAATGTAACACTAGATACTAGAGTAACTCAGTCGTGCTTTTCACTGAGACCCCTTCTTCCCATAAAATACTCCAATAGACGTCTGGAATGGGTAAAAGGATAAAATATCCGCCATAACTAAGTAGGACGAAAAATCTTATGTATTAGTTTTTGGTTTAATTCAACGTTAAAGGATACAGTTTTCCAAAATATTGTGCACCTTATTTTTGTTTCTTTGAAACTTGCTCTGCAAAGCTTTCAACAAAATGTCGGATACCGACGACGAGAACGGTGGATCCGCAGATAATATTACGTGACCGGGTTTAGACGTTACAGGTCTCCAACAAGATGACCCAGATGCTATAATCATCCGGGAAAATTTAAGGAAAACAATAGCTATAAAGCTTTTAGAAAATGGCCTATCACCAAGAGGTGGTAGAGTTATATTTGTCATAGAGGCAAATGAATATCGGCAGACAGAGGTAAATGTAAATGTAAATGTCATGGTACTTATAGAGCGCACTTTCACCAGACGGTCACCTTGCGGTGTCGCCTATTCAGCTTCCTGGCACTGATACTCATACCGCTGTGGAACCCCTCCTGGCTTTCCCTGTGAAGTGTCCACTCTTGGGCACCCCCAGGGTGAAGCCAGGCATCCTTAGCGCTGTTGGGGCCGGTGTGGAGGCTAAGCAAGCTATTGCCCAGAGTTGCAGCGTGGGGCCCGTGATTAGAAGAGGCACCGAGGCGAGAATTAACTGGTCCGAGGAAATTGAGCCCGAGACCCCGCCAAGGCGGGAATCGAACCCTGGTCCCTGGCCAGAACTCTGCATCAGGGTCTGCCGCTCTAACCATTGAGCCACACTCCTCCACATTCTATTCTAGTCATGGATTATCTTTCCACAAGCTAATCCAACAACACTTGTGTTCCACTTCTATGAGATAGAGGAACATCCAGCGGAATATGTTCCTTTTGAGGACATTGAAATTCCACTAACTTACCAAGAGCATCAGCTCTGGTTTAAAGGCGCCCTACAACATCAAAATCATATTACTAGGCTCGGTCCATTAGGTAGACCAGGAGCAACATGGCCGGTACTAGCCAGCTATACACCAAATCCTGCCATAGAAAGAATGACAGGTCCAGAACTATTAGCTCAGTTAAAACAATTAATCAAAATACATAGACAATAGGTTCAATATGTCATGCGGACTCTAACAGTCCAACCTTCTATCAGAATTCCACAGCAAACCCTTCATCAGGGGAACACAAATAAAATTACACCACAGACTATACAATCGGTCATTGGTAAATTACCCACAAAAAGGGAACAAATTCCATTCTGGTTAACTCAAAAAATTACTCAGATCAAGGCAGTATTTCCAGATAGTACACCTCATGAGAAACACAGGATTCTAACAATCTGTTTACCAATGGGGATCGCACCACACCTGGAGGACTGTGACACTTGGGGTACAGTCTTTGCTGCAATCTACACAAAAACACATGGTGTTCCGTCCATGGCGGTCATAACAGAACTTCCTGAAACAGATTCAAAATGAACACGTGGCAGAGCCTGCTTTAAATCTTGGTATGAAATTACTGAAAGATTTCAAGCAGGTCTCAGCTATAATATTAGCTAATATTAAAGGTGAAGCAGCATCTGTGGCAATCCGCCAAAAACTAAAAGAACTTGATGTATCTGAGCAATCGTATGAACTTGCCAGAATAATAGAAAAAAGTAGAGATAGTTTGGGAGGGAAACCAGTAAAGCCCGAACTGACTGAAAATCCTGAAAAAGTTTTTATTAAAAACACACTACTCCTAAAAAGAAGTGGGAAAATACTAGACAGACATTTCCTGAAGAGAAGCGTTCTCAATCAAGAGGTAGGTCTCCTAAAAAGGAGCACTCTGAAAAGAGATATAATCTCAGAAATAAGGATAATTTGAGAAAACCTGATACATATCATGATACTGATACACGTTCTTCTCGTACCTTTCGGACTTCCTGGCAGATATTCAAAAGAAGAGGACGATCAGAACACAAGGAAGAACGTGTGAAGTCCAAAGACGATCAACATGTTCCAAAAAATAAGAAAACTCAATTCACCAAAAAGAAGGTAGCAAGTCTAAAAATGAGACAATGCAGCAGAAGTTACCATAACTCGCAGGATCCTGAAGGATTATCTGGAGACAGTGGACCTGAATGAATACATTCAGGTTGAAACTGCCGATACCAGGGTTAGTGTACCCCATAAGTTACATGAAGTAACCCTCCGGTTAGAGGGGGACATAACTAGAAAAATAAGAGCACTCTTTTGGGAGAAGCTATCAAAGGGTTATGACATTCTTCTAGCTGAAAAAGACTGGCCACCTGAATTTGTCAGGGAGTGCCCATATGGTGAAGACATTCTCATGCCAGCCTTCTCAAATCATATTCCTATTCATAAAAAAATACACCTATGCCAGAAAATGGGCTGTAGCCCAGGCTCCAGCATTATATAAAAATCATGTGGGATGGGATGAGCACTCTCCTCACCATAAGATCCAGCTAAAAAATCTACCCACTGCTCAAAGGCAGTATCCAGTAATGCAAGAAGCTAAAAACCAGTTCAGGGAGATCTTAGATCAACTTGAAAACCAAGGGGAGATTAAAACATGCATCTCGTCCAAGAACAATCCTCTGTTTCCTGTCTCCAAACCAGACAATACATATCGCCTAGTTTTGGACTACAGATATTTAAATTCTTGTTGCAAAACCTCCTTTGCAGTACAAAATGCACACAGTGCAGCACAGATGAATAACATCGTGCGCAAAAAATATAAAACCACATTAGATATTCCAAACGGTTTCTTCTGTCAAAATATTGCACCTGATTGCAGGTATTTGACCGCTTTCTCAATTATGGGGACACCGTGTCACTTCTGTTGTCTCCCACAGGGATTCAAGAACAGTCCAGGGTTATTTTCAGCCAGAGTAACATAGTTAATACAAATATATGATGATGAGGCATTATCTTATGTCGATGACATCTATCTTACAGACAATGATTTGGACAGGCACTTGAACATGGTGAACACCAAAATACTTGGCTTCGCCTCTGAAGGGTACAAATTAAATTTTAAGAAATCAAGAATTGCCCAACTCAACATCCTATTTTTAGGATATGAACTTTTGAGTGAAGGCAAAAGCCTGGCAGCAAACTTTTTAGAGAAATGTGCGCTGCTCCAACCTCCAAAAACGCTGAAAAACGTAGTCGATTCTAGGATTCCTGAATTTTGGAAGAACTTACATTCTAAACTACGCAGAGAGGGTTAAACCTCTCTACGAACTAATCAAACCTGATTTCAAATCAACTAATTGGACTCAAAAACACACAGAAATTTTGCGTTCAGTGCAAACAGACATGTTAGCGACAACACATTTACAGACACGCGAAAACGTATGCAACCTTGTAATTTGAATCATTCCAGGAAGATGCAGATTCACATACCTGACCTTTAATGAAGGTGAAAAGGTACCAATAGCTTACAAATCACACAAGCTGAAATAAAATTCACTTAAACAGAAAAAATTCTGACAGCGGTTCAAACTGCAGTAGCAAAAGATAGAGCCCTCGCGTGGGGAAAACGCATAAAGGTCTTTACTCCTATACCTGCCTCAGAGGCAGTGACAAAGGTAAGCATTCTGAATGCAAAAGCTTTACATCCAAGATGGATACAATGAGTTATTTCTCGTTTTTGACCCCTACTTGAAGACTCAATAATTTCTCCAATACGAACAAGAATGTCCTCTGACTGCTGAGATTCTGCCTCTAGAACATTACGGATGTATAATTTATACAGACGGATCAGCACAGCCTGAAATTGGGGGCAATCGAGCTTATAGTGCTGCGTGCCTGATTGGTAAAGGTCGCTGGCGCAATGGTAAATTCAGACCTATGGTCACAAAAACTCAATCTCTCTGAGACTGTACAGCTCAGCGAGCTGAACTACAGGCGTTCAAGATGGCACTTGAAAATACCGATCGCGAATTCCCCACACTCATAGTGTGCTATTCGTATTACTGCGTCCAATCTTACAATAAATATTTGCGGATTTGGGTTTAAAACGGTTTCAAAGACACAAAAGGTAGCACAATCAAGCATAAATTGCTTTGGGAGCAAGTAGTTCTATTACAGAAAGAATTACAAAAGACTCACGTGATCCATACACTGAGTCATCAGCATGATGGCATTCACGTTGCAGGGAATACATTGCCTGATGAAGCCTGCGAAGGCAGCTGTGCAAACGGCTTCCATAGCTGCAATCAGTCGTTCAAAAAGAAAAATAGACAACGAAATAATGCAGGCTGTGGACGCTTCCAACAAAGACAGCGGTAAAACATTATCAAAAGGCTTTCCACTCAAGTACTCATATTAACTGATGCAAATAATATTCCTTTTGCTCGAATCCCTGGAGAGGGGAACAGAGTATTTCCAAACATGGAACACAGATTAGGACTAATCTTAGCAGCACATGAAGGGCTAGCCTCTGCACACGCAGGTGTTTCCTCCACGGTGTCATTATTAAAGCAAAGATACCGGTGGCCGCGCATGAGAAAACAGACTAGAAACTATGTTTTGGAATGTAAAATCGCCAGAAAATTAAAGTTTCAACAGTGAAACGTCCTGCGCAGACGACCCTTCTTATTTGCTGTCCGTAGTGTAGATCCAAAGCTGAATTAAAGTTGCGAACCCTGCTGTCTGCAGTGCAGATTGAAGGCAGTAGTTAGCATAGACATCGAGGAATGCTTTTTGTCACTTCTTCTTGACAAAATCCAAGGACATAGAGTACAGTTCTCTGTGCAATTAATAAATCAAGGCTGAATTCAAGTTGTGAACCCTGCTGTCCGCAGTGCAGATTGAAGGCAGTAGTTAGCATTGACATTGAGGAATGGTTTTTGTTACTTCTTCACAAAATCCGAGGACATAGAGTACAGTTCTTTGTGCAATTAATAAATCAAGGCTGAATTCAAGTTGTGAACCCTGCTGTCCGCAGTGCAGATTGAAGGCGGTAGTTAGCATAGACATCGAGGAATGCTTTTTGTCACTTCTTCTTGACAAAATCCGAGGACATTGAGTACAATTAATAAAGCAAGGCTGAATTCAAGTTGTGAACCCTGCTGTCTGCAGTGTAGATGGAACACAGTAGTCGGTACAGACATAAGGCTGCGGTGTTGTGGCGCTGGGTTTGCAGGTGGCTTGTATGGAGGAGGCCCCCGGTTATGGCGGCAGCCACGTGCCAGCGTGATGGTGAGGTTACGTAGTTTTAGCCTCGCTTTGCTACACTCTCCATTTTACGTTCAGTCGCCATTTTATGTTGCCTCACTCAGGCAGCACGGCTAACGTAAGGAAAATGGTCTTTTCTGCCACTTTCAGCTGCGCGGTGTTTTTCTTGTCGACAAGCAACCTTTGTCCTTGTGTGCAATACTGATGTCAGGGTCCGGCCGAGTTCGTAAAGCCATATCTAGACTGATTAATCCATGTCTCTACTCCACTGTTTGGGTCCCACCATTCTTCTCTTCCTTATCTTATTTAACTGGCCTTCACTATTCTCTCCGTGTGTTCTCTTGTTACATAGCTCTCCTTTTGAAGCATTCTACACATGTTTTACCACCTGCAAACTGGATTATGGTCACCTGTGTTGATTAACCTGATGGGAGGGGAGCACACGGGGTCTGAAAGGAGGGTGTGTTTTTAGACATCTGATACTTGTTTTCGAACTATTCCTATTCGTTAGTTTTGTGTATTTTGGGAGTTGTCATTGTAAACTTGTGTTGTATAATAGACTGTGCGCCACAGATTGAAGTGGCAGTCTCATGAGAACCTACCTGTTGGTACTTCTTAGACAACTGTGCTTAGCTGCAGCTAATAAAACTACTTTTCTACGCCTAACAGAGTGTCCAGTGTCTCTGTCGGTCAAGGCAGGTGAACTCGGGTATCTTAGGCGTGCCCTGCGCCGCTTGGCCCGTAAGGCCAGGTTCTCCAATTGGCGCCCAACGTGTGGGCGACTTCAGCGGTAGTAGTTTTGCCCGAGAGTCGTGAAGAGCTTCGCAGGAAAATTCCGGAGGATTTCGCGAACCACGTGAGCGACCCCTGCATGTCGAAGTGGACCGAAGGTCTTTTGAAGCGTGGCTACTCCTTCCCGACGGCTGCTGACGACTGCTGCCCTGACTGTCGCCCTGCCTTGGCCCCTGGTGATGATTGGTATCGCGAGACGATAGACGGACATCTGTTAGCGTGAGAAAAGCATTTAGTTAAGTATTTGTGGGTAGCGCCCACTCTCTTTGTTTTGTATTTTTGTTATTCGGGTAGCGCGCTAACCGAAGCCAAGGGGTAAGTACGTTTGTGCTGTGACTACATTGTCTAAATAGATCCCTTGACGTTTGTAAGGTTAAAATGCCTGGATTTAGTAAATTTAAGAGATTTTGTTGTTGTGCTTGTTCTGCGGACTCCCGGTTGGAGGATTCGTGTCCGATTCCTCCAGTTGGAACTCCTAATTATGAGTTGTACTCAAAGCACGGTGTGGGTCCTATAGTTTTTAATGACATATGGACCCGTTACACTAAAAAAGACGGTGTTTTACAATGGCCACAACACGGGTCATTTGAAACTGAGATTTTAGACAATCTGGAAGCGATTTTATTCAAGAGAAAAGCCCGGCCGGCAATGTTTGACTCTTTTCGCCTACGGCGCAAGGAAGCCAAACAGAAAGAAATTAAGCAAATGAAGAAAGATAAGAAAGAGCAGAGTGTGACCATTCTTCAGGCTGCCCAGCAATTTAAAAATGATGAAACTGATCAGATGATTCAGGTGTCGGAAAGACAACATCGTATGGCAGCGGATAGATGCTACCCTGTATTGCCTACCGTTTCAAAGAGTAAAAATCCTGATGACGATTCTTTCATGTCCCATTTGTTGACATTACCTCCGCCTTACGTGGTAGGAGCCAATGCACCACCATTACAGCCTGCTGCCAATGCGGCCGCTGTCCTTCCTGCACAAATACCTGTCCCTGGCATTTTGCCTCAGCCTCCTTTGCCGACAATGTCTGTACCCCAATCTCCTTTGCCTCAGCCTTCTCCATCTGTCGTTTCTTTCGCTACAGATTCTTCTTCCACTTTACAGAATACACTGTCTCCTGTCTTAGTTTCAGATTCTCCTACAGCTAGACGGCGTTTAGTTGATACTGTCGCAGGTCTGTTATCGCCTTTGCTTGGCCCTCTTTTCTTCTCTCCTGCTTCGTCTAGGAGACAATCTCGTAGTCAGTTTCCAGATTTTGAAGAACGAACTAAATTGGATTCCCTTGCTTCTAATTGGATCACGAGTCGTGTACCGTATGACACACGTGACATATTAGATACTTCAATGGAACGCGCCCACACAGAGATACGTATTTGATGTAATGTGCAATACTTTGATTAAAGCGTGGGAAGACGTAGATCTAGACTCGCCTCCTCGGGATTTATTTGACATCCAGGATCAATTTGATAAGGGATTGATCGTGGGTCCTGCTGTGGAACGTGCTGTTCAACAACTTGTTGCTTTTAGGTCTACCGTTTTCTCTCAAAATTCTCCTGAATCTGATCTTGTGGTTCGTCGCAAGACAACACAATATCCTATGCGAGAAGTTCCTCCAATATGGAGAGATGCAGTTCCTCAAGCAGGTAATAATCCAGGTGTTCCTGCTCATTTTCAGCGCATATGGGTACATGACCCGTGGAAAAGATCGGAAGTATTGGCTCTTAAACAGTCTTTACCGGACCCTCGTAAGAATCCTGCTGGATATTATAAGCAGCTGTCCCAGACTGTTGACGCCTGTATTATGAATTTGGCTGATATTGACTTACTCATGGGGAATGTAGTCCCACAAGCTATATGGGCTAAGATTCGTAGGCAGGATCATGCGGCAGCTTTAGGTGGTGATTGGGCTGCCATTGCGGCTGCAGACGTAGGTCAAGTAGGTGGGGCTAAACCAGACGCTTTGATTACAGAATTACCTGGAAGAATCATAGATTTGATGAAGACTCTAATGCCTGCGATGCATGTTAACTGGGATAAGTTGGCGGCATGTAAGCAAAAGACGGATGAAAGTGTCTCTGACTTCTTTACTCGTTTTGAGGAGACTTTCATCGATCATAGTGGGCAAGACATGAGCACTGAAGGGGGACAGCGATTATTCGTAGACACATTTGTTTTTAACTTACTTCCAGAATCATGAAACAAGCTGAAACAGTCGGAGAGTTCATGGGCTGTCTCTTCCACTGCCCAGATAATGGCTACTGCTCAATATTATGAGAATAGGGAAAAGGAAGATAAGGAGAAAGCGGAGAAAAAGACTAAAGACTTGAAAACGAAGGTTCTTCTGCAACAGGCTTATCCACCTCGTTCTGCTCAACCTCTATTTTCCCAGCCCCCACAGTTTCAGAGGTTGTTGCAAAAGCCAGTTCCCTCTGTTCCTCGGGCTCCATTGGGCCCCAACCAGTGTGCTTACTGTAAGGAGGATGGTCACTTTAAGAACACTTGTCCGATTCTATTACAACGATATGGTGGATCGTTAGCGCCACGAGGTCGTGGTGATTCTCGATCCATGTCTAGAGGTAGAGGTCGTGGTGCTCCTCCTCAGGAACAACGTCCCTCTCCTCCTCAAACCTCTGCAAATTATTTTGACCAGCAGACTTCTCAATCTGCACAATACTACAATGATGACTATTGTTACGACAATGAGAATGTTGCTTTCCATACTAGCTAGGACAGCCAGAGACAAAGTGAGGGAGTCATATCAGTTCCAGTAGATCAGGAAGGACCTTATGTTAATGTTATGGCATTAGGTGTTACAGAACCATTTCTCTTGGATACTGGCGCTATGAGAAGTTCTATAATGCGTTCTAAACTCCCTGGGGCACCTTTGTCCGGCTTAACAAATGTTTCTGTAGGATTCTCTGGCGCCCCAGTTTCAAATCCTATTTCTTGTCCCTTGCCCATTTCCATTGTTCCATATGATTTGGAAGCTCCACTCCTTCTAACAACAGGTTGCGGAGAGAATTTGTTGGGTTTAGACCTTTTGAAACGTTTATATGCCACGTTGTATTGTTCGCCTTCTGGTGTACATCTTACATTGGGTGATAAAACGACTTCTCCAATGTATGTTTCTAAGGAACAACTGCCACCCGAGTTGCAATCTCTTCCAGCTAAACTTTGGGCTGTGGGTCCAAATGATGTTGGTTTGTTACAGATTCCACCGTATGTCATTACTATCAAAGATAATGTTAAGATGCCACGTGTTCCTCAATATAAGATCTCCAGTGATGGTGAACGAGCTTTGTTGGCCATTGTTCATGATCTGGTTCAGAAGGGTGTGGTTGAAGAGACTAGAGGAAACGTCTGCAATAGTCCTGTTTTGCCTATTCTTAAACGTACTGATCCTTCTCAGCCACCTGTTTATCGTTTTGTCATTGATCTTCGAGAGGTCAACAAAATTGTTGTCCCTCAATTTCCTGTTGTGCCAGATATCACGACTTTGCTTGCTATGATTCCTGCTTCAGCAGTCTGGTTCTCAGTGATCGATCTTAAGAATGCTTTCTTTAGCATTCCCATTGCTGCAGAAAGTAGGGATCTTTTCGGCTTCTCTCTCGGAGGTCGAAGCTTCCGGTTCTAACGCGCACCTCAAGGCTATTGTGAGAGTCCTTCAATATACAGTCAAGCTTTGAAGTCACAACTTGATACATTTTCTTTGTCCTCAGGTGCCACTCTTATCCAGTATGTGGACGATCTATTGATTGCGGCTGATTCTGAGACTGCTTGTAAAGCAGCGACTGTATCGCTCTTACAGCATTTGTCTGATTTAAATAATAAAGTATCGTCTTCCAAGTTGCAATATTGCTGACAAGAAGTTACCTACTTAGGTCATCTCTTGTCGAAGGAGGGAAGGCGATTGACTCCAGAACGTATTCATGCAATTGCACGAATGCCTGTACCATTGTCACAGAGAGAAGTGCGTGCTTTCTTAGGTATTACCTCTTATTGTAGGCAATGGATTCCTAATTTTTCCCTTCTTGCTAAACCTTTGTTGGCACTTACACTTAAAGATACGCCTCAGCCTTTGCCTTGGACTGATGAATGCCAAAAGAGTTTTACAGACTTACGTACTGCTTTGTGTTCTGCTCCTGTGCTAGGTACTCCAGATTACAGTAAACCTTTCACACTATATGTGCATGAAAGGGAAGGTTGCGCATTATCAGTCTTAACGCAACGATTTGCTGACAAACAAAGGCCGTGTGCCTATTTTTCTGCAACATTAGATCCAGTAGCGAAGGCATTACCTAGTTGCCTTAGAGCAACAGCGGCAGCGGCCATTTCTATTCGTCAGTCTGCTGGACTAGTGTTAGATCATACTCTTAAAGTGATGGTTCTACATGCAGTGGATACTCTTCTGAATAGAACAAAAACTCAGCATTTAACGAGTGCTCGTTTGTCTGGATATGAGTTGACGCTTCTAGCTAGTCATATACATATAAAAAGGTGTAGTGTCTTGAACCCAGCCACGTTGTTGCCTGTTCTGGATGTTAATAATGTACAAGATCAGCATGATTGTTTTCTTCGCACTGAAGAAGAAACGAAGGGTCGGATAGACCTTAAGGATACACCACTTGTGGATCCAGATGGTACCCTATGGGTGGATGGGTCATGTTTCAAGCTCCCTAATGGCGAAACAACAGCTGCTTATGCAGTCACGACGTTGTACACAGTGGTTGAAACTGCACGTATTTTGCATAACTCAGCGCAAGCTGCAGAACTGATTGCGTTGACAAGAGCATGTGTGTTGGCGAAAGGGAAAAGAGTGACTGTCTATACTGACAGTCAATATGCGTTCGGCGTTGCCCATAGTTTTGGTCGTCTGTGGAGGGAAAGAGGATTCTTCACCTCCCACGGCACTAAAATACAGCATGGTCAATTGGTAACGGATCTTCTTGATTCACTTGCCTTGCCTATTCAGATAGCGATTGTAAAGTGCAGTGCGCACAGGAAGATTACTGATGACGTGGGTAGAGGGAATGCATTTGCAGACGAGGTGGCGAAGGGAACAGCGAGGAATGTTGAAAGTCGCATGTATGCTGCAGGGCCTGCTAGATGGGTTGCAGAAGCTGGTATGTGTGAAAACACAGTGGAAAGTGTGAAAGCAATTCAGAAGGAGGCGACTGAGAAAGAATTGAGTACGTGGAAAGAAAGTACGGGAATGTTGGATGATACGGGTTGTTGGACGGAATTGTCAGAGTATCAGCGATGGTTGCTACCTAATGCGTATGTACTGCCGGTAGTTACTATGGCTCATGGACCAGCTCATATTAATGCTCGTGGTATATGCAAACTTTTAGCTCCAGTATGGCAGAATGAGGGTATTCCAAAATGTGCAGAAAATGTGGTGAAACACTGCATTGTTTGTTTGATGCACAATCCAGGAAAAGGAACTCCAACTCCAACAGGTCACTTTGCACCCCCTACATACCCATTTGAAGTACTGCAGATAGATTACATCCATATGGAGCGTTCCAATAATCTCAAGTACGTCCTGGTGGTGGTTTGTGCCTTTTCCAGATGGATAGAGGCCTACCCCCTAAAGGACAATACTGCTTTGTCCACTGCTAAAATACTCTTGAAAGAATTCTTCCCGAGGTTTGGTTTGCCGCGCATTGTCTGGAGTGACAAGGGAAGTGAATTTGTAGGTCAAATTATGCAAAAGGTGTGTATAGGTTTAGGCATCAAACAAAAATTCCATGCAGCAAACCATCCTCAGTCAGCGGGTCTGGTAGAGGGTTACAATGGTACTCTCAAACTTAAGCTAGCAAAGATTCAGGCCAGCACGGGCCTTTCTTGGCCTGATGCATTACCTTTAGCACTCCTTTCTACTAGAATGACTGTTCATTCTCGTTTGGGGCTTAGCCCATACGAGATTGTGTTTGGACGTCCAGCTAATGTCTGGGGAGTCCCCAGACCCAAGGAGTATTCAGATATCCCCTATCCACTGTTGATTGACTATTTGCATGATCTCACCACTAAATTGCATGTCATTCGTCAACAGGTTCAAAACGCTTTACCAGAGGCCTCTTCAGATCCCGGACACATCATCCAGCCTGGAGATTGGGTGTGTCTGAAGAACTTCCAGAGGAAAAAGAATTTGGAACCTCGCTGGGGGCCTCCAAGACAAGTCCAAGTCCTGCTTACAACTCGTACGGCTGTCAAGGTCCTGGGAAAAAGACATTGGATTCATGGTGTGCACTGCAAAAGGGTACCATTGCCTTTGCTTTATGACCAGTGGGTCCGAGAAGGCGTTGGTGATAGTGAGTGCGAAAAGGTACCCAAGTTTATTCCATTTAGCAGTGCACACCTGGATTGGACTAGTTCAGAGAAAGAGGACGATGATGTTTTGCAGGAAGCTGTACCTTCTCATCTGAGACTTAATACAACAGATCCCGAACATTTGTTCCAGGACCAAACAACACCCGGAAAGAGAGGATACAATTTAAGAAAAAGATCCTCTGAAGACAATTAATTCTAACTTTCCTTTTCTTTACATTCTGCTAATAAAGAAAAGTTTTTCCTTCCCTTATCCATCAAGTTGCAGGGTCGCGGTAGGAGTCTTGAGCTGTGACCGGAATAGTGACTAGGTCAACAGGACTTGCAGTGTCATAGGACGGCTAACAATCACAGCCAAGTGATCTAGGAAGATTATCGTGAGCAACGCTTTTAGAGTAATGGATAGTACAGGGAAAGGAAGTGATGCGAAAATATTGAAGAGAGCTCATTATAAGAAGTTATTATTTGGTCGATGTGGCGTAGCATTGTGTGTTTTAGTAGGTCTGAGTAGTTTATTAGCATGCATTGGATGGCTTATTCATGTTCTACAGTTAGTACCTGTTCCTATTTCTGCCCCTTTGACTCCATCTACTACTGTTTCACCCCATAAATTTTACTCACTCCCAGATCACGAGCAAATGAGAAGAATGGAATATCTTAACAATTTGTTCATTCAACTGTATCAATTGATTGTAAATATTACTGATTGTTGGGTATGTGGCCTAATACCACATAATACACAAAGAGGAATGCCGTATCTAGTTCTCCCTTTTTCATACGAAGGTTCTGCTTGGGCTTATCTGGCCATGTTTTCCAATACATACCAGAATCTACTCAGATATCCTTCTGGTGGATCCTATAATGGTGGAGTGGATTTCAGTCACAGTTCGTTGATAAAGGGCATTGTAACTATGGCAAAGATTGCTGACATCATCAAGATTCCCAAAGATGAAAAGAGAGCGTATGATGGGTGGAATATAACTCGTTATACTCTTAGTCTCACTGACAAGCTTAAACAGCGGAATTCTGCACCTATTTGGGTGTTACCCCAAAAAGGTAATTTATGCTTACAAATAAATGGCCAGAATACGAAAACCAAGCAAGAGAGGAGCAACTGTTCCCACACTTATGTCTATACTCCTTCTACTCCCGTACCGTTAGTGGCATCACAAGGTACATATTTTATCTGTTACGATAAAGCTTATACATGGCTTCCCACACATTTTTCGGGAACATGTTATATAGCCTTTCTCCTCCCTCCTACATATACTGCTCCTGCTGATTATCACAAGAAGAGAGTTACTAGAGGAGTAGTAGATTCGGAAGACACAGCAGGGCAAGAAGGAGGGGATTTTCTGAAAGGATTCCTTCCCTTTTGGGGTCCGATGGCCAATAGTAAAAATATCAGACAGTTGGTCCGTGTGGTTGATGCCACAATTAATGTCACTTCTGGAGCATTAAAGAATGTAACTGCTGAGCTTCAGGCGGACCGACTTATGACTTTGCAGAACAGGATGGTGTTAGACATAGTGCTTGCAGACAAAGGAGGAGTTTGCAAATTGATTGGGTCTAGTTGCTGTATTTACATTCCTGATAACGCCCCTACGGTATACCAAGCCATCTCTAAGCTACATGTCATCTCTGAATCCATACACCAAGATACTGGAGATTGGTCTGTGATGGGATGGTTTTGGGGACAACTGTCCACTTGGGGATGGAAAGTACTAACTTTCCTTGGAATGATTCTAGCACTTGTCTTTTCTTGCTGTCTCTGTCTTCCGTGTGGTCCAGCTGTTTGTGGACTTTGTGCCACGATCTGTGTTTCTAAACAAGTAACACAACAGACTGAACATATTAAGATGATGGTGCAACAGCATCTTAGTGACCTCATGACCATTGACATCGACTCAGATTGACATGGGTTCCTTTTGCTTTGCCTGAGTATGGCAAAAGGAGGGTCTGAGGTTACGTAGTTTTAGCCTCGCTTTGCTACAGTCTCCATTTTACGTTCAGTCGCCATTTTATGTTGCCTCACTCAGGCAGCACGGCTAACGTAAGGAAAATGGTCTTTTCTGCCACTTTCAGCTGCGCGGTGTTTTTCTTGTCGACAAGCAACCTTTGTCCTTGTGTGCAATACTGATGTCAGGGTCCGGCCGAGTTCGTAAAGCCATGTCTAGACTGATTAATCCATGTCTCTACTCCACTGTTTGGGTCCCACCATTCTTCTCTTCCTTATCTTATTTAACTGGCCTTCACTATTCTCTCCGTGTGTTCTCTTGTTACATAGCTCTCCTTTTGAAGCATTCTACACATGTTTTACCACCTGCAAACTGGATTATGGTCACCTGTGTTGATTAACCTGATGGGAGGGGAGCACACGGGGTCTGAAAGGAGGGTGTGTTTTTAGACATCTGATACTTGTTTTCGAACTATTCCTATTCGTTAGTTTTGTGTATTTTGGGAGTTGTCATTGTAAACTTGTGTTGTATAATAGACTGTGCGCCACAGATTGAAGTGGCAGTCTCTTGAGAACCTACCTGTTGGTACTTCTTAGACAACTGTGCTTAGCTGCAGCTAATAAAACTACTTTTCTACGCCTAACGGAGTGTCCAGTGTCTCTGTCGGTCAAGGCAGGTGAACTCGGGGATCTTAGGCGTGCCCTGCGCCGCTTGGCCCGTAAGGCCAGGTTCTCCAATGGCCGCCGCTCTGGCAGACTCGTTTGTCTTCGCACAAGTGAACCACGCCCAGAGCGTGGCCTATTTATTTATACTCTTACGCTGGAGTTGCGTGAGTTGGACCAGCCCACTCCGCTTCCGCTTCTAGGGGGGGACAACACAGCTACATGACCGAGATCTTCCCCAGTGTCTGAGGTAATATGGTTGCGTCCACTGTGCAGTACACTACACATATCAATACTATATCTCCGCATGGAGAGGTTTGTGGTTTGTATAGTGAGGTCTCTGCAGCACATCACTGGTACGCTTGGGATTGTGTGAATTATTGTTGATGGGTGACTTGCCTCCTTCACACATAGTTGGTTGCAACATCTCCGAACATTCAGCTATTGTCCGGTTGAGGGGATATGGTATTTTGGGACGGTCTGTTGTCCTTTTTTGCACTGCCTCAGTGGTTGAAGGGGGGGGAGGGTTCTGGGAGGGAGGTTCTGGTGGTAGTGTGGCGCTGGGTATTGTGGCCTTGTTGGGTGTCGGACCTGCATGATTAGTACCTCTATCACGTGTTGGTCTTTAGATGTGAGAGTGAGTTGGGTCTAATTCACGCAGTAGATAGTCGACCCTCTTATTGTATTGTATTGTATTGTTATTTATATAGCGCGGTTGCTGCCCAGTGGGCGTCCAAGCCAGTTAAAGGTTGATGTTAATTTGTTACTGGTAAGTGGGGGCATCGCCTGTTTTTAGGTTGCATTGAAGATTTGGCTGGTTGTTGAAAATATGGGGAAGTGGTGTTTTCATGGTTGTTTTTGCACGAGAACGCCTAGTTTGTATATCATTAGCGTTAGTTGTGGCTCTGGTTTGTGGCGATTATGTTGGCGGAAAGTATCAATGGAAGAGTGGTGATATTTGCAATTTTTACCAGGCTGAGAATGGTATGATAATTAAAAAAGTCAGAAAAAAAGATATGCTTAATGAACATTATAATTAGAAATTAGCATTTAAAAATCTTTGAAATTCACTGAAAAATCCGTATAGTTAGGAATTAGCATTTAAAAAACCTTATGAGTGCATAATATAGTCCTGTATTGATGAGTAACTACAAGTAAAAGTGACTGGATGTGTGTGTAGACCTAGGGAATAGTGAGTGGTATGTAGTATATGGCATTCTTGTGTGTACGGTTTCAAAAATAGTAGTCTGCGTTTTATAATGGGTGTATCAAAGTTTATATTAGAGCATCAGTATATGCATCAGATTATCACGTGGATGATGTCATGAGTTATGTCATCAGTGGAGTCTTGATCGTAAATGGGCATTTATCATTTAAGAGTGACGGATTGGGCTCTCTGGGACTTGTGACCTTGCACTGGCATAATCCTTTGCTACCTGGCGCTTACCGCCCGTTTAGCCCTGATTTATTGGCTTCGATTCTATCCGATCCGCCGCCTGCCCCCTACCTGCAAGGGAAAAAGACTTTCTCAATCTCCCTTGTTTCAGGTTACTACGCAGCGGTTGAAGGACACTGATTTTTTCTGGTTGCCATTCAGAATTTTTTAGCGGCATGGGCAAACAGTTGAACGCACGCGCTAAAGCGCGAGCTAGACGCCAGCAGATGAAGGATGAGGCCGCTGCCACTAAGAGTGCTGACACAAGTGTTGAGAAAGAGGACTTATTAGTCGATATTTCTGGAACCTCGGGGGACGAGGAGGAAGAGCGCACGGAGTCTGTTTTGCCCATCTCTGCTCAATCTATCTTGCCAGAGAACTTACCCCTAGGGCAAGAGGACTTTGTACATAAGGTGAATGGGGGCGAGTCGATTAAACTAGGAACCTCCAAGGATGGGGGGCTAGGTCAGGCTCAGAAAATCTCTAAAAATTTCCCCCTATTCGGGAAAAAAAATGACAATTTGATGCCTGTGCTTCTACCCTCTCCAGCGGTGGGAAGTCCAACTTTAATCCCCTCGACAACAGGAGTTAAAGACATCCCCTCACCGGTTGTATTGGTCCCGCAAGAAAGCAATTTTACAGTAGATGGAGTGTCACCCCATGCGGAGCCAATAGAATGTTCTCTTCTTGAAGTGCAAAGTCCAATTCTAGAAATGGAGACTGTAACTACAGGAGAATTCCAGATCTCAGTTAAAGATATGCTCAACATGATATTGGGCGAGGTGAGGGAAATAAAAAACTCGCAAAGGTCTGATTTGGCCCTTATTAATCAAAGGCTGGATAAAATCGAAGAAGTGATCTCTTCTTTTCCCGTTCGACTCCATGAAGCCGAGACAAGGATTTCGGACCTGGAGGATAATGTGTCTGAAGTTAAAAAAGAGGTGTCATCCCTCTCTAAGACCTCTAAGTCTTTAGAAATAAAGTTAGACGAAATGGAAAATTATAATAGGAGATCGAACCTCAGAATTGTGGGAGTCCCCGAGAAAATTGAAGGTTCTGATATGACGCAGTGGCTCACCTCCTTCTTCCTCCATGAGGTTATCCCAGAATTTAAAGGGGACTTGACGATCACAAGAGCACACCGTGTCCCTGCTCAACCTTTTCCAAACTCCTCTCTACCCCGAACTATTCTTGTGAATTTTGCAGATATCCGAGGGAAAGAATCTATTCTGTCTAAGGCCTTTAAACAGAGGCAATTCTCAGCTAACCCCTCTACTAAATGTCGGATCTTCTCGGATATGTCTGCAGCGGCTGCTAGAAGGAGGAAGGAATTTGTAAAAATGTTACAATTGTTTAAGGACAGGGGAGCGCAAGCTACGATTGCCCAGCAATCAAAACTGAAAGTTCTGGTTAAGGGCAAATTTCATTTATTTACGGACATTGACGAAGCACAGGGGCTGTTAAGCATGATCTCTAAGGACCAATGATTTTAGGCCATAAGGCCGTAAGACTGCCCTTTGAACTTTGGTATAGAAGTTTTTTTTTTTTTTTTTTTTTGATTCTTGGTGCTCTTTCGAATTATGGAAATCTGCCGGTTGGCAGAGGTAACTACTTATCTCGCTAATTATTCTTAACTTTCTTTTTTTGCGAGGGGGGAGGGAGGAGAACAGGACTGGACTCCGAGGAAGGTCAAGGGGTGCTAAGTCAAGGCACCTTATGGGTGGGGATGGGACTGAATGGCTGGCGTGGGGGGAGGGCCATAAAGGACGGGGGGCTGAGGGGGGGGAGGGCGGTAGGGGGTAAAAAATCAAAAAAAGAAGTCGTGGATGATTCTATATATTTACTGGCACACAGCCGGAAGTTTAAGAATGTCGTTAATTCTGAAGTGTGGTATTCCTGGCAACGTGGGGTCAAAATATGGTCTATTTTCAGATTTGGAAATCGGATATGTGCCGATTTTTTTCTTTGCTTTGATTCTCTAGTATGGGGGTGAAAATTATTTCCTTTAACGTAAATGGGTTAAATAATAGGAAAAAAATGAGAGCAATTGAACTATGGGTTAAAACGCAACAGCCGGATGTGATTCTGTTACAGGAAACCCGCATACCCAAGTCGAAAAATGAGGAATTTCCTATGTTTAAAAGTTGGGCATCCTGTAGAGTATTATCTGCATGTTGAGAATCACAGAAGGGAGTTGCGTTATTTGTGAGCAAAAAACTAGAAGCTCAGGTAGGTCAGGTGGAGCATGATGGGATGGGCCGATGGTGTTGGGCCACCTGTGTTATTCCTAACAGAAATAACCCAGTGACATTTGTACGTTTTTACGCTCCAACGGGGGATAGACCAGCGATATATAACGAGCTTTTTCATTCTTTGTTAATGGTCAAGGGGGAAATCATTATAGGCGGGGATTTCAATATTATGATGAATAAAGTGCTGGATTCATCCAGTAAGTCGATGGTTCAATATAAGCCCAAATCCCTTAGATCGATTAGGAATAATATGGCGATTTTTAATTTACGGGACCCTTGGCGCAACCAAAACCCAGATAAGAGGGAATATTCCTGTTGGTCTGGCAGGCACAAATCCTCCTCCCGGATTGATTTCTTTTTAATCTCACATCAAATTATTTTTTCTAAACAGATGTTGCTACATAACGGATTCTCGGATCATGCAATGATTATTTTGGAAGTAGGATCGGGAGTCAGGGTAAGAATCCCGAAGCGCTGGGTCTTTAATAGAAAATATTTGACTGATGAGGCCTGGGTGGAGGCCATTAAAACAGAAATTTCAGATTTTCTCGCACGGAATGCGGGATCAGCCCCCCTTAACTATGTTTGGGATTCTCTGAAGGCATATATTCGAGGGTTGGTTATTGGGAGAGACGCGGTCGATTCATCGGCCGCTAGGATCAGGAATAAAGTGCTTCAACAGAAAATACAGGATCTGACTCTACGCATGCAACATAGCTCAGATAGATCGGTCTATAGCCAACTAATTGCGGCCAAAAGAGAGTTCTCCCAGGAGATCTATACTCAGAGTGAGGAGATTTTTCGTAAGAGCTCTCAAAAAATCTATGAGGAGAGTAATTTTACTGGCAAATTCCTGGCGTGGCAGGCCAGAGAACAAGCCTCGTCGAATTTAATTCATTCTTTGATCTCTCCTGAGACTCACAGAGACACTTCGGTTCCAACTGAAATTGGAGATATTATGGTCGCACATTATAAGAAAATCTATGGTACTCAAGCGATGATAGACCATCAAAAGTTATTGAAGTATCTGGAAAAACAATCTCTTCCTACTCTTTCTCCTATAGATCAAGCGAGTATGGCTATCTCCTTCTCGCGAGAGGAAGTAGAGAAAGTAGTTCAACAGCTCCCACTTGGGAAAGCTGCTGGCCCTGATGGGTTTCCCGCAGAATTTTTCAAAGTTTTCTTTAGTGCCTTTTCAGATTTTTTTATACAATTATTAAACTTCATGTTGAAGGGCGGACATGTTCCGGATTCATTTCGCGAAGGGACAGTAGTAAGTTTTCTTAAAAAGGGTAAACCCCCGACAGACCCAAATTCGTATAGACCTATCACGCTTCTGAACACAGATTATAAAATCATCACTAAACTTTTATCCACTCGCTTTAATTCTTTTTCCGCAGATTTGATTCATGAAGATCAAAATGGTTTCATTGCCGGCAGGCAATTGCTGACCAATACTCATTTTCTAACAGAGGCTCTTGATTTCTTTGATGCACGAAAGATCCCAGCATTAATTTTATTATTTGATGCTGAAAAAGCTTTTGATTTGGTGGTGTGGGAGACACTTTTTGTTATTTTACAGCACTTCGGCATTCCAGAGGCAATAATAGATCTGATACGGAATCTCTATTCTGGGGCCCGTGCCAATATCATTATTAACACAGAATCAGTGGGATTTGTCTCGGTGAAACGTGTAACTAGACAAGGCTGCCCACTCTCCCCGATATTATTTGCTTTTTTTATAGAACCATTAGCCACTGCAATTAGGAAAGCTCCAATGTTACTCCCCCCTATTAACTCGATGCCTAAAATTAAACTGTATGCAGACGATATAATTCTGTTAATCAGGCCAGAAATGCAATGCCAAACCCGGGCTCTACAAATATTTGAAGAGTTTGAGGAGCTGGGGGGATATCGGATAAATTAAAAAAAAAACAAATTCTAGTTTGCGGTGGTATCATCCCCTTAATACATCCTGATTTAAAGTCATGCATTAATAACAAACCGAAAAGATATTTGGGGGTCTGGTTTTCATCCTCAGTTGCTGATCTCTATAGTTTAAATTTTCTACCAATGTTGCAGAACATTCGAGTATTGTTTGAAAGATGGAATTCCCTACCTTTGACTATTTTGGGACGCATTGCTCTAATTAAGATGTCGGTTCTTCCGTTATTTAATTTTCTATTCTCAACTATCTCTTGCGCCCTGCCTGGCTCATTTTTCACTAAGGCTGAATCTTTGTTTTCTTCTTTTATATGGGCTAAAAAGACGCCACGCATTGCCTTGCACACTTTATTTGAGGATAAGGAACAAGGAGGACTTGCTCTTCCTAATCTGAAAGACTATTATGATGCCTATTTGGCTCAATTTATGACTAGATTTAAGGACAATACCCAACAACTTTTTATTAATTTTTTCTTTGATTTGATTTGTATAGAAGCTCAGATTCCCTCACCGCTCCAAATTTTCAAATCACCAAAAACAGTTAGGTATAAGGTTTTGCACTGGTTCCTTAAAAGACGCACAGCACTGTTAAAAAGGCACTCTCTTCCATTTCTTAATATATTCTCTCCCATTAGCTCCGTCTTCTCTTTTTTTGGGGTAGATATCAATTTGGAGCTTTTAGAAAAAAGGCAGAAAATAGGGTTCAGGAAACTGAATGATTTTTTGCAAAATGATACCTGGATTATGATGCCTGATTTGATAGCCCGGAGTCAGGGTAATTTTATATTATTGGGTTCATATAAGCTGATTCATGGTGTTTTGCTTCAATTAGATCGGACACATCTTTCCCCCCCTGATTCACTATTTAATGAACTTTTTCTGTTAATACAAGAAAGGAAGCCTGGGGAGTGGAAACGTCGGTTAACCATGAACAGGGATCCGAATCTATATGGCAAAGCAAGTAATAAATGGCTAGACCAGGAAAATATGGTATTAACGCCCGCCGTATGGAAGAAAATTAATGTGCTGAACTTTTCTGCATTAAGAGGAGCCAATTGGCGCAGAATGCTGTTTTTTAGTAAATGGCTTCTGTATTTTACCCCGGTCAAAATTAACAAGATGTATCCTGAGTGCTCTTCGAATTGTTATAGATGTTTGCAGCATGACTCAGCTAATTGGTCCCATGTGGTTGTTAAATGTTCTAAAATTGTTCCTTTCTGGGAAGATATATTTACGTTCTTGCAAAACCAGTGTGAAATCTCTATTTCTGTTAATTATAAAATGATTTTGTATGGATTTGACCCGGAATTGATGCTAGAAGGGCAATTAGTTAAATTCACATATATCGCTATGGCCGTGGCGAGGTCATTAATTCTTCAAAATTGGCGTTCGCAATATTGCCCCAACGTACATTGTAGTGTAGCTCCTATTTTCCCAATAGGCTCTGCGCATTGGAATAGTGCCTACAGCAGTAAAGGCCTAGGCCAGACGTTAACTAGGTCTACTACTGTCGATACTAGACTTAATTTTTGGGTTTGCCAGCTAAGCTCAGAGTTCGCTAGAAACTTTCTCGAATGTTCAAGGAAGGATGAACTCCCCTGATTAGACAAGAAGGGATTTAGTTTCTGACAACCATAGAACATGACAACTTTGCTCTCCCCTAATCAAGAGTCAATCTCAAGAGTCGTGTGAGCACAAGGCAATTATTTTACTCAGTCAGTACGTGCATTCTTAGTCTCATCAGAATGTAGAGAAAAGGAAGAGACGGGCGTGTTCAATAAAAGATGTTATTTATTGATCAGTCTCTTTTCTCGTACAAGAGAAATGGATCGATATTATTGCAATACTTATAGTTAAGTAAAGTGCATACATTAGAAGCAATAGTATAAAATAATACTGTAAAAACATTGATATGGTTTCTGAGCCATATGATGTTTAAAATGATTAAAATATATTTACATACACATATACATTTGACTAAACGTACTCAACTGGTGTTTCTAAATACGCCTACCCCGTGTACCTGACCTAAGTCTAATGCGTGGGCGGGAATAGAAAGTTACAGTTTAGTTTAAGTTTGTTTTTGCCAAGTGAATAACTAAAGAATTCTCTAGGAGGGGTTATTCAGTTCTGTACCTGGAATTTAGGATGAATGAGGAATGGTATCTCTTTCTCTGCTCTCGATATTCCAGGCTGCCTGCGAGGGCTGCCCAGAAGCGCCGGTGCTGGGTCTCTCGGCTTGAGATAGCAGCGCGTCTCTCAGCGCGTCAGGAAGGCGGGGCTGCTGCCTGCGGGGTCTGCTTCTGCTCTCGGCTTCGGCAAGTATGGCTGCTCCGTCTTGTCACCACGCGTGTGTTTGCATAGGGCAAGGTCGGCAATATTTATACCTTAAAGGTGCCGGGATTGACGTAAGGATGGACATAGGTACGTCAATAAAGATGTCATACGACTTGCTCGTTAGCACATTCTTTACTAAAGTTCTCTGTGAAATCAAAACAATGGCCGCACGGATTATCCAGGTTGTCATAGGTTTGATTTGTTATGAGAACGTCGTATGCCTTATCAGGGGCTGGAGGAATGTCGCTTGTCTAATTAGATCTCAAGCGTTATGACCTAATCAGATAACACGTTCCTGTGCCGTAGTGTGACTGCGTCAGATAACGGTATCTGCATCATGGGGGATTTCTTGCCTCATGGGCTGACTGTTAGTTAACTAGCTAGTAAGTTTAACCAGAATAGGGTCAGGAATAGGGGGATCGAATCAGAACCTATAGAAATACACGACACCCACTCCACGCTAACTATGGTCATATCTACTAATCTATGCCTAGTATAACATAGTACAACATACTATAGAGTATAGTGTATACCTTACCACCCCAAAATACATAAATGCATTTCGAAATTTTCAAATATACTGAAAAAATTGCAGTCATATATATTGTATGCACTTAAGCTATGAATTAAATGCAAAAGTAAACACGCATTGTTATGCATTATTGCTTGTTGGTATATGAGAAATACACATGAAATGGCTCTTAATATGGCTATACAGAAAAAAAGTCGAAACCATTTCATCACATAAAATCTATTGCGAACATACCAGCGGGCAGCTAAAGTCTATAAAGTCTATAAAGTATCTAAAATAGAAATCTTAGTTCTCTAGGAATAGTCTCTTACTTTAAGCAGAAAATCAGTGTCCCGGGAAAAAATATATAGAAAAATATTTTAGGGGCTTGCTGAAAAAAGTTGCTGTCCGTGAACTGGATTGTAATTGTTCATGTGACTTTATTTTTAAAGTTGAAGGCCGAATTCAGGGAACGCCGTGTGCGAGTTTACTCAAAAGGCTCTATTTCTGTTCCGGAGAGAACATCATATCATTCAGGCTTTCGAAAAAACTGTCAACAGCTTCATGGGAAAGTTCCTCTAAGTCGGAAATAGGGGTAACCATGCATTCATGCGCATGATTGTCTCCATTGACATTCTGATTTGCATTGCTGACAGAAGGTCGTACCTGTTCGATGCTGCTTTCATCTTGAACTTCACTACTCTTCAATCGCAGTGGTGAAGATTCCAGGAATGCCGTCATCAGAATTGGCAGCCTTTGAGGGCAGCACAGTGCGTGAACCTTGGTAGGAACCAACAGTGTATCTGCATCCACCGGCGCATCCGATTGTAGCGTCAGACAGGTGTCTAACACGCATTCTTCTCCGCATAGCAGACACCTTAGTACAGGTAAAACACACCTTTGCCACATTGGTCGAAATGATAGAAACCAAGTCATGTTTAGGTCTCTAAGCCGGGATAGTCCCAGGATTTTTGATATCCTGTCCCGGTATCCAATGGCTAGGATCGTATCTTCCATTGTCGCGAGAGTTTGATCTGTGACATGGGTTGCCATAACGAAAAATAAGGACTAGGAATAGGATTCCTGCAATTAGTCCTAGGATCAGGGGAAGTCCGCCAAAAATCGAATGGACGAAGTCTGGAAAAATACCCAGTATGGCTTTGAATGGTGTTAATGCCATCGAAAATACCAGTGGTATCAGAAATATTTAAGATTTCGCTCAGGATTTCCGCGAAATGTACGGGGGAATTAGTTGATAATAATGTATGTATCTCTGCAGTCGTCCTTGCGACTTGTAGATCATACGTTTCTTTAGATGACGTGAGCCTTGTAGGCGTCTGAAGAAGCACTGTTTTCATTCTGCTTAAAGTGTCTATTCGAATAGAAGTAATTTTCAGACCGGGCCATGCCCTTGCCTCCCTGTCTGGAAAGGAGCTGGGAAACAAAGAACGTCCACAGCACTTGACCTTCGCCGTCGTAGTGACGAGATAAGGAGTCCCGGGCATAAGACTACAGCATCTGCGGTCTACAATAAGAATGTAACTCCCATTATAGAGTCTTTGAAAGAATGGTTCTATTTCAGTTGCAGGTGCGCCTTGCTGGTGACATGAAAGGTTGTATGAATTCCCTTCACAGGCTCCGTGCAAACTAATACCGTTACACAGAAGCGTGCCGCTTAGTGACATAGCACAATTGTTGCCACTAAGAAACACTTTCTGTCCTTTGTTACTGACACATGCATGTGAATAGGGCAGGTTCCATGTTGTTTTAAGGTACCCCTTTCCCAATTTCTCGTACATGCCAGCCTGTATATATTTTTGGCAGTATTGAAACCTGAAGGTTGAGATTGGAATATTTATGATTCCGTGGATTATCCATTCACTGACAGGTCGTTCTGACATTGTCAACGGTAATCTTTCTAGTTTTTCAATGCTCAAGATTGTATAATCAGCACCCTTCTGCGCCATACCGATCTGTCTATCAGTAAGGTTAAAGATTTGAAATAGTCACGTTGTGTTGATTAAACGCCAAGGCACATAGCCAGAACGCAGATTTTGTAACGTCCAGCCAAGCTGTACAATAGAACGCAATTGTGACTGACCATGTTGTAATAACAGTAAGTCTTGCGATAATATATCGATTGCTGAAGACACAATGCTGTCCAATGAAAACATTCTGGAGGACAGAGTCATTAACCCATTGTCCACTACAGAAAGTGATTTTTCCAAATTAATACGGTCAATTTCCCGTATTCTTTCTGCTGTTTCAATTTGAGTAACCTTCCAGGCCTCATTGTATGCTGCATATACAGAGGCTGCTATGAAACGCTTTTGACGCTGTTTGCGTGGTCCCATTATGAAATCACGCAAATCAGCACCATCAGTAAGTAAAGTTAGGTGTTGCTTAATTTCAGGCAGTGTGGAAGTTTGTAGCCATTGAAGGCATAATTTGCCCACACTGTAGGTTGTTATTATCCCTGGGTGATGTCTTTGGGGATATCTAGGGTCTGGCCTGTTCATTTTGAAACCCTGTGTTTTATTCAGGAATCTATCTTGACAGTTATTTGTATCTGTGGGCCAGATCAACCATTGTTTCCAATCAGGATGTGTTCTGTTTTGGTTAAGTATATGGTTTATGTCTATTTCTTCATCTATTTCAGAGTTATTGCTAAACATTGTTGGCTTTGGAATAGACAGGTTATTTAAATCTTTGATTTTGGCTAAGCCAAGACAGGTGGTTTGTTGAACGGTGTCATTTAAAAATATCATTTGTTCTGGGATCATGCAGGCTCTAAACAAAGCTTCTATACCCTGTACTTGCCATTCTTTTGTACCCCAAACACTTTTCAAATCAACATGTTTGTCCCAATAATCAAATCCAAAAGTATTCATTTTTTCAAAGAAAGAATCTGAATATATCAATTTTGTGTTGGTTATCATGGTTTTCATCCCTGTCTTGTTTGACAATTTGTAATAAAATGTTTCAGCATTAGTTATGTTAAAACCTGAAAAATATGAATATTTGCCATACACGGTTCTAGAGCTCCCTCTTGGAGGTGTAGCACAATGTTCCCATTGATTAAAATTTAAAACATTTCTAGGTTGTGCAGATTTATGCAAGAAATGGTTACCATAATGGTTATAGCAGTACATGCTGTCATAATTTGTAGAACCCTGCAAATAATCATGTTTTGTAAATTTAGCAGACATTACTAAGTCAGACATCATATTGTTTATACTTTCAAAGTCCCAATCATCAGCAAATGAGTTTGGTTTAGCAAAGTCACTCAAGGAGATCTTGATTTGGTGTGGATATTTCAGGATCTCGACCGGACCATAAATTTCATAGTCAGTGTTGTCCCAGGCTACCCCACCAGATATTGGAATTGCTGTGAAGTTGGCTGAAGAAAGTTCTGAGGAAAGTTCTCTTTTCTCGACGTGTGAAGATGTGTGTGGTTTGAGGACCAAGTTGATGTTCTGACTTGCTGTGTCCATTTTAGCATATTTTCCCTCAATGAAGCGTCCCAAGGTAAATACCATGATGAGCCAAAGTGTGAGGATAAATGCACCAAAACCCACCCAAAATTCAATCCATGGAGAAATCAGATATGTTTCTTTTAGTTGTTTCAAAAGTTCCTTAGCTTTGTCTTTAAAGGATTTTGATGATGGCTGTGTCTTTTGTTCGCTGAAGCCGTCAGAGGAATCATCGAAGTTGATGAAGTAACCGGATGCAGTTCTGTCAATTGTTCCAATTGGTTCAGGATTTTTGTTTCTCGCATTTTCACTTGGTACTTCTGTATAGATTGGTGTGTCTCTGCTAAATGTCTTTATTTGGGTTTTCAGAGGTCTAAGTTCTATTGCATTGTTGCATAGTCCTTGTTGTTCTTCCGTAGGCGTTTCGAATGTGATGAGCCTCTTTGATAGGACCTCTGTACTGGTAGCAAACCTTGGTGTTCTGCTACTTATTGGGAGTCCACTTGGCCTACTGTTGGTTATCGGCCACATGTTGTGGTTTTACCAGGTCGATGGATACAACTCGGTTCTCCTTTTTTCCAGCAAGTGGCGGTAGTACAACTGATCTTGTCCCGTTGACAGACAAGACAGGAACTGCTTTTCTGTAAGAAGGCCCAAATTCCTTCTTTACCGCGATCTTCTCCCTGACTAGATCCCCGACTTTTGGAATCCAGACAGGTCTTGCTGGGACAGGTGGTGATTCTTCAGTGGTCGTTGGCTGTTCTTTCAACTGTATGTTGCTCAGGTCTTTTCTTGTTTTGTTTAAGTCCTGCAAAATAGCCAAACGGTCTTTGACATCAAAGCTTTTTTCTGTTACCACTGAAGTCTGACTATCAAGGTCAGAGATCAACATCCTAGTTCCGAATAATAATTCGTACGGACTGAATCCCTTCAGAGAATTTCTTGGCAAGTTATTTAGACTACGTTGGACACTTATTAGATGTTTGACCCACCCAGCTCCCGAACCTAATATCCTTTCTATTATAGATTGCTTTCTGTCTTGGTTTTTTCTTTACACCATCCCATACCCTCAGGAAGGAAGTGAGAAGATTCCCGCTGGGCTGTGCTCATTTGGCCATTCTTTCCCCCCCCAGGCTGGATTGCCTGAGAAAAAGAGAAAAAAAAATGGTCGAACGTAGCATGCTCTTAGCGTATATGCCATTTAGACTCGCAAATCTTGTATAACAGTCCGGACGTCAGCCGAGTGCTGTGGATCTACATTATAAGTGGGAACTAGCCTGTATATGTTAGTCGCAAGCCATTCTTTTTAGTGGTGATGTTATCTGCCTTGATACGACGAGGTATTAAACTGCTTCTCTCCCCACTGCGATCTCTGTTGCAGTTTGGGCAGTTTTTTACAAACATGGTGTAGTGCAGGCTCATGCCTGGCCACCAGTACCGTGATTGTAATTCTTCCAGAGAATCTTTTAATTTATGGTGTCTGAGACCCTCGCCCATATGTGCGTCTGCGATTAACAAGTGTCTCCTGTCCATGTTTGGAATCACTCTATCCCCCACTCCAGGGATTCGAGCAAAAGGAACGGAGTTTGCATCTATGATGTATGTGTAATTGAGTGGATAGTTGATCGGTAACGCTGAGCAGTCGCCTTTTGATGACGTTTTCACTGCCAGCAATGTTTCGCCGTCAATGTATTTTAATGTACGCTTTTTTCGATCTACGGGAGCCGGTTTACTGGCTGCCGCTGCGGCTGTTTCAGCCAATGAATTCCCTACAACGTGAACGCCATCACGTTGATGACTCAGTGAGTGAGTCACGTGAGTCTTTGGTAGTTCTTCTTTCAAAAGAGCTACTTGTTCCCAGAGAAGTCTCTGCTTTATTGGTGCATCTGTGTCATCTTTGTAACCGTTCTGAATCCATGTCTGCAAATCCCTGTTATATGCTTTGACGCAGAAATATGAATCTGACACTATAAGTGTCGGGAATTCGCGATCCGCATTATCTAGCGCCATTTTCAAAGCTAATATTTCAGTTTGTAGTTCTGAATTAGTTTCTACTGAGTGTGATTTTGTTAATAGAGGTCTTAGTTTACCTCCGTGCCACACTTCTTTTGTAATCTCACATGTGGGATTGTATGCATGTTCTCCCCAAACGGAGGGTTGAGCATGTCCGTCTGTATAGATTACACAGGCGTAATGTCGTAGAGGCAGAATGTCGTTTGGCAGAGGATACGTTTTTTCATATTTTAGATTTTTTAATTCTTCTAGTTCTGGATCAAAGAAGTAATATACTTTGTCCGTTGTGATTGAATTTACCCATTGTAACCATTCTGGATCCAATGTTGTTGTTGGTAAATTACACGGTGTTGTTAATGCCTCAAAAGCTGATTCTGCTGTTCTGACTGTGATATTTCTACCGTCAGCTATGTCTTTTTCTCTAGCTATTGCGGTTTGAACTGCTTTAACAATTTTTCCTTTGTTGTTGAATCTCTGTTCAGCTTTTGTGTACAAATGTGATTTGAATGCAATTGGTACCTTATCTCCCTCATTAGAGGTTAGGTATGTGAATCCGTATCTCCCTGGGATGACTCGGATCACAAGGTTGCGTGTATTATCACGGGTTTCTAATTTTGTTTTAATTAGCATGTCTGTTTGTAAGGATCTCAAAATTTCTGTGTGTGCTTGAGTCCAACTGGATCTTTTAAAGTCTGGTTTAATTAGATCGTAAAGGGGTTTGACCCTTTCTGCGTAATTTGCAATGTAAGTTCTTCCGAAATTTAGGAAGCCTAGAATTGACTGTAGGTTTTTTAGTGTTTTAGGAGCTTGGATTACGGCACATTTCTCTAGGAAATTGTCTGCCAGGCTTTTGCCTTCACTTGATAACTCATATCCTAAGAATAGGACCGTCAGATGGGCAATTCTGGACTTTTTGAAGTTGAATTTGTAACCCTCTGCAGCGAAACCAAGTATTATGGTGTTCACTCTTTTCAAGTGAGTCTCCAAGTCATCATCTGTTAAGTAAATGTCATCGACATAAGATAATGCTTCATCATCATATAGTTGTAGTAATTCTGTTACTCTCGCTGAGAATACCCCCGGGCTGTTCTTGTACCCCTGGGCTAACCGACAGAATTGTTTTTGAGTGCCATTTACTGAAAATGCAGTTAAATATCTGCTCTCTGGTGCTATGTTTTGACAAAAGAATCCATTGGAGATGTCCAAGGTTGTTTTGTATTTTTTGCGCACTATGTTATTCATTAGTGCAGCACTGTGTGAGTTTTGCACTGCAAAAGTTTTGCAACATGTGTTAAGGTGTCGGTAATCCAAAACTAGACGATATGAATTGTCTGGTTTGGAGACCGGAAACAAAGGATTGTTCATTTGTGAGGTGCAAGTTTCAATCACCCCTTGGTATTCTAGCTGATCTAGTATTTCATTTACTTGTTTTTTAGCTTCTTGCTTAATTGGGTACTGCCTTTGTGCAGTAGGTTGTGATTTTAACTGGACTTTGTGAGGAGGAGAATCCTCATCCCATCCTACATGATTTTTATATAAAGCAGGTGCTAAGGCCACTGCCCACTTTCTAGCAAGTGTATATTTTTTATGAATCGGTATTTGATTCGAGAAGGCAGGCATAATTACTTCTTCGCCATGAGGGCACTCCCTGACAAACTCCGGTGGCCAGTCTTTTTCAGCTAGAAGGATGTCATAGCCCTTGGATAGGTTATCCCAAAATAGTCCCCTTATTTTCCTAGTCTTATCTCCCTCTATACGTAATGTTATCTCGTATATTTTGTGGGGCTTGCTAACTCTGGTATCTGCAGTTTCCACTTGAAGGTATTCATTCGTGTCCACTGTCTCCAGATGATTCATAAGGACTTTGCGAGCTATGCTCACCTCTGCTGCGCTGTCTAGCATTGTCTGAGCCCATTCTCCGTTTTTCAGTTGTGTCCTCAGTATTCTCGGCATTGTTAACTACCTTGATACTGGCTACCTTCTTTTTTGGAAATTGTGATTTCTTTTTCAGTTGAGCAGGTTCCTTGTCTTTGGACTTGGCGTGCTCTTCTGATCGTCCTCTTCTTTCCGATTTCTGCGAGGAATTCTGAAAAGATTGAGACGGACGTGTATCAATGTCTTGATATCTATCAGGTTTTTTAATATTATCCCTATTTCTAAGGTTATATCTATTCCCAGAGGGTTCACTCTGAGGTGACCTTTGTCTCGGGTTCGGAGATTTCTCTCTTCGCCTAGGAGACCTTCCTCTGGACTGGAATTTCTTTTCTTTAGGATTGGATTGTTTATTTCCATCCCAGTTCTTTTTTGGTGAATTATTATTAAAAAATATTTTTTCTGGACTTGTAGTCAGTTGCGGTTTTACTGGTATTCCACCTAGACTATCTCTGCCTAGTTCTTCATAGGATTTTTCTATGATTCTGGCAATTTCAGCTGGTTGGTCTGCTATATCTGTCTCTTTTAACCTCTGGCGGATCGCCACGTTTGCTGCTTCACCCTTTATGTTGGCTAGTAATATAGCCGAGACCTGCTTGAAGTCTTTCAGTAATTTCATACCAAGAGTTAAAGCAGGTTCTGGACCGTATTCATCTTGAATTTGTTTTAGCACATCTGGTATCACCGAAATGGATGGAACACCGTGCGTTTTTGTATAGATGGAAGCAAAGACTGTACCCCAAGTGTCACAGTCCTCAATGTGTGGTGCGATTCCCATTGGGAGACATATAGTCAGAATCCTGTGTTTTTCTAATGGGGTGGTGTCAGGAAACACCGCCTCTATTTGGGTAATTTTCTGTGCCAACCAGAATGGTATTTGTTCCCGTTTAGCTGGAACTTTACCTAGGCAGGATTGGATGTTCTGTGGTGTGATTTTATTTGTGTTCCCCTGGTGAGGGGTCAGCTGTGGAATTTTAATCGCTGGCTGAATTGTTGAAGTCCGCATTACATACTGAACTAATTGTCTATGAATTTTTAGTAATTGTTTCAGCTGTGTTAATAGTTCAGCTGCAGGCATCCTATCGATGTCTGGATGTGGTGTGTATCCGGCTAAGACCGGCCACGTTGCTCCTGGTCTTCCTAAAGGACCGAGCCTTGTAATGTGATTGTTATGTATTAGGGCGCCATCAAATAAGAGCAAATGCTCTTGGAATTTGAGTGGTACTTCCACCTCCTCGAAAGGAGTGTACTCATTAGGAGGTTCCTCTACTTTGTAATAGTGGAAGTACTTTGTTACAGCATTTGCTGCTGGAAAATTTATCCATGTATAGTATACCTCTGTCTGCCGATATTCGTGTGCCTCGATTACGAATATGACTGTGCCACCTCTAGGTGTCAGTCCATTTTCTATAAGTTTTAGAGTTATAGCTCTTCTTTTGGCGACCTGGATGAGTATTATATCCGGGTCTGCATCGAGTGCTGTAGTATCAGCTGCTGCTATTTCAGTAGCTAATCTAATTGCTTCTCTTTCTTCATCACTCTCCATTTTACTGACAGAATGGTATTATGTTTGTTTGCAGATCAGGTTTCTTTATGGAAACAGAGATTAGGTGCACAATATTTTGGAACTGTTTTATCCTTCAACGTTGACTAGACCAAGAACCATACATAGGAGTTCCCTCCTGCGAGGTTTTGGAGGATATTATAACCTTTCACCCACTCCAGACGTCTTTGGAGTATTTGGGAAAAGGGGTCTGAGTGAGAAAGCACGACTGAGTTACTCTAAATGTCTTACGTTAGTTTTATCGCCCTTTCCAAACACGTTGGGCGCCATGTAGTGTAGCTCCTATTTTCCCAATAGGCTCTGCGCATTGGAATAGTGCCTACAGCAGTAAAGGCCTAGGCCAGACGTTAACTAGGTCTACTACTGTCGATACTAGACTTAATTTTTGGGTTTGCCAGCTAAGCTCAGAGTTCGCTAGAAACTTTCTCGAATGTTCAAGGAAGGATGAACTCCCCTGATTAGACAAGAAGGGATTTAGTTTCTGACAACCATAGAACATGACAACTTTGCTCTCCCCTAATCAAGAGTCAATCTCAAGAGTCGTGTGAGCACAAGGCAATTATTTTACTCAGTCAGTACGTGCATTCTTAGTCTCATCAGAATGTAGAGAAAAGGAAGAGACGGGCGTGTTCAATAAAAGATGTTATTTATTGATCAGTCTCTTTTCTCGTACAAGAGAAATGGATCGATATTATTGCAATACTTATAGTTAAGTAAAGTGCATACATTAGAAGCAATAGTATAAAATAATACTGTAAAAACATTGATATGGTTTCTGAGCCATATGATGTTTAAAATGATTAAAATATATTTACATACACATATACATTTGACTAAACGTACTCAACTGGTGTTTCTAAATACGCCTACCCCGTGTACCTGACCTAAGTCTAATGCGTGGGCGGGAATAGAAAGTTACAGTTTAGTTTAAGTTTGTTTTTGCCAAGTGAATAACTAAAGAATTCTCTAGGAGGGGTTATTCAGTTCTGTACCTGGAATTTAGGATGAATGAGGAATGGTATCTCTTTCTCTGCTCTCGATATTCCAGGCTGCCTGCGAGGGCTGCCCAGAAGCGCCGGTGCTGGGTCTCTCGGCTTGAGATAGCAGCGCGTCTCTCAGCGCGTCAGGAAGGCGGGGCTGCTGCCTGCGGGGTCTGCTTCTGCTCTCGGCTTCGGCAAGTATGGCTGCTCCGTCTTGTCACCACGCGTGTGTTTGCATAGGGCAAGGTCGGCAATATTTATACCTTAAAGGTGCCGGGATTGACGTAAGGATGGACATAGGTACGTCAATAAAGATGTCATACGACTTGCTCGTTAGCACATTCTTTACTAAAGTTCTCTGTGAAATCAAAACAATGGCCGCACGGATTATCCAGGTTGTCATAGGTTTGATTTGTTATGAGAACGTCGTATGCCTTATCAGGGGCTGGAGGAATGTCGCTTGTCTAATTAGATCTCAAGCGTTATGACCTAATCAGATAACACGTTCCTGTGCCGTAGTGTGACTGCGTCAGATAACGGTATCTGCATCATGGGGGATTTCTTGCCTCATGGGCTGACTGTTAGTTAACTAGCTAGTAAGTTTAACCAGAATAGGGTCAGGAATAGGGGGATCGAATCAGAACCTATAGAAATACACGACAACATGAATGGCGTTTTAAAATGCAAAAAGTTAGAAACAGTGAACAAGTGTATGCTCAAAGAGTGGGGGCGATTCGAAAGTTTGAGAAAATTTGGGGCTCTTTTTCTTTTAATGGTAACTGAGCCTAAGTGTACATATGGTTCAGTTTTTCTATTTTTTATTTCTTTATTTTGGTTTTTTTTATTTCTTGTTTTCTTCTTTCCGTATTTACCTTTATTGTTCCAATCTATTGTTATGGTGATATGTATGCTTACTGATTTTTGCTGATATGTGTACATTTGGTTAAAATTAGGCTATGTTTGTCTGTGTCCAAGACTTCAATAAAAAAAAATTAAAAAAAAATTAAAAAAAATCAGTGATGTCATTTGAGATGTCATCAGTGATGTCATCAGTGATGTCATTGACCATGTCATGAGTGATGTGATATGTGACGTCATCAGCAGTGCATTGCGGGCGCACGAGTTATCTCTCTGATTTCTCTGGTTTTATATGAGCCAAATGTTCAACTAACTATAACATCCCTAAAACCTATGGTTTTTTCTATGAATTTCTAAGGTTTTTTAAATGCTAATTCCTACCTATAATGTCTGTAAAACCTATGTTTTTTTCAGTGAATATATATATATATATATATATATATATTCACAGAAAAAACCATAGGTTATAGACCATATATAGTTAGGAATTAGCATTTACAAAACCTTGAAAATTCACTGAAAAAACCATAGGTTATAGACCATATATAGTTAGGAATTAGCATTTAGAAAACCTTATTTTGCTCACACAAAACCATTGAAATTCCATATATAGTTAGTTGCACTAACTATATATCGCGCACCCGCAATCCACTGCTGATGATGTCACATATTACATCATTCATGACATGGTCAGTGACATCACTGATGACATCACTGATGACATCTCAAATGACATCACTGATGACATCACTGATGACATCTCATTTGACATCATTCTTGTGCTAATACGATAAACCTCTTCAGACTCTAATATAACCTTAGATACACTCAGTGTATACAGACACTCACACACTGTCACTCATCCATGGAGTTACTCACACACCTAGTCAGTCATGCAAAGAAACAATCTCACCTCCATTTCCTCAACTATACAGTTATACACACCTTACTTATTCAAACATATACTAACACATATTTACTCTCTTATACAATCCCTGATACAAGTTCACAATGATCCATACAGCCACTCACACATTCAGTGGCTCTCATGCACAGTTATTTATATATGCCAACTCTCACATGTACTGTGTTTTACATATGTACTTACTATGACATGTAGCATTGAGATATCCATTCACTCATCAATACACTCATGCACACAGTCAACCGCCCATGTAGCTTTTTCCACATGCACTCTTGAACTCATACACCTAGTGAATCATCTGCTCACACATCTATGCACAGAGTCACACACCTCCCAGCCACCCCCACACAAACTCAATCTCCCATAGAAATACTTGGGCAACCAATTAATAACACATATAGCCTCTCGTATAGCTAATGATCAACACATGCAGCAGTTTACATCACAACAGACATAATGATGCACAAATTAAGACAGTTTAGTCACTAACCCATGCATTCAGTGAGGCACATTTAATCACTCACTCATACAGTCAGTCACGCACCTACTAAATCCTTCATCCAGACACTTATACATCCACTCATTCTTCAATATCTAAGACATATTTTAACTTTACAGAAACATACAGTCACTGGATGTTGTCATCAGTGATGTCATTTGAGATGTCATCAGTGATGTCATCAGTGATGTCACTGACCATGTCATGAATGATGTAATATGTGACATCATCAGCAGTGGATTGCGGGTGCGCGATATATAGTTAGTGCAACTAACTATATATGGAATTTCAATGGTTTTGTGTGAGTAAAATAAGGTTTTCTAAATGCTAATTCCTAACTATATATGGTCTATAACCTATGGTTTTTTCAGTGAATTTTCAAGGTTTTGTAAATGCTAATTCCTAACTATATATGGTCTATAACCTATGGTTTTTTCTGTGAATTTCATTGGTTTTTTAACAGCTAATATCTGTAGCTGTAAAATGTATTCTTCTTTAAATCCAAAAATATATTTTATGTTTATGAATAATTTTTTTTTTAAATATTTTTTTTTCTTCGTTCCCGCTTCGCGAATCGGGAAGCTTCCCGTTAGCTGACCTTGATGCCGCGAAATAGACCGCGAGCCGGTAAATGTTTCTTTACCGCAAGTGCCGCGTTAGAAAACAACATCGTGACGCCTCCCGTCCGCATGACGTTTCACGTTGTCGCGTGATACGTCATATGATGTGCTACGTTAGCGAACTGGTACGCGAAGCGAGTCGTAAAGCGCAGGTTTCTGGAAGCAAACCGGGAGGCCCTGCAAAGCGCTTAACGTAAACACAGCAAGTCATGTGACTTGGTAATAACACTTTTCATTGGTTCATTTCACTTTTGGTTTCCTAATGATGTAAGACTAGGTCATATAATCTAAAATGAACACTTTTGATTGGTTGAGAACTCTTGTTTTTCCCAAATGATGAAAATCCCTCCTTCTTTCCTCACTCTGACTTTCATCATTGTGAGAGAAAGACCCTTTGTGATCACTGAGCAATGGCTTCTTTAGTAGCTTCAGCTGGTGCTTCCCCACCACCTCCACCACATCCAAGGAAGAGTGGACCACCTGCTCAAGTTGTAATTCAACAAGAAGAAGAAGAAGAGGAACAGGAGGACGAGCACGAAGAGAGGCAGTTTTTGCCTGAGCAGCCCAAGACGTCTCACCGGAAAGAAAACTTCATTTGGCAATTTTTTTAAATTCCCAAAGGTCAGAAAAAAGTAAATGCAAGATACGTAACTTGCCTTATATGTCAAGATAGACTGTCCAGAGGGACCGACAAAAAATACAGTTTCGGAAACTACACAATGCATCGCCATATGACTAGGTGGCATCCTAACAACTACAGTGCTGCACAGTTTCGGAACGACCTAGATAATCTCCCTATTATGGCCAGAAGATCTGTTGTACCGGAAGTAACGGGACCAGAGGGCAGGGAGATGGTGCCAAATATACAAATGAGATTTGGTGATGTAAAACACACCTGCGCATTTTGCGATGGATTCATTTCCTACGGAGAAAAAAGCATCACTCTGATCAACAGAGCTATTGACTATCATATGCAAGTTTGTCCGAAACGCCCAAAATAATAAATACTTCTTTTTTTTGTTTTGTTGCTCCTGTTGAGCCCTTTACAATGAATCGTTTTCATTGCCCCCTCCAAGAAAAACCCAAAAAAATATAAAACTGTTCCGAAAAATTCAAAAACAGTAAAAAAATGTTCAGAAAAATAAAAAAAAAAGTTCTTTTCAGAACTACCTCCCCGTTATTAAAAAATTGGTACAATATTTGGAACTGTGCCAACCTCTATTTCTCTTAGTTCGCTTCCTAGTTCGCTCGCTGGTACGCGAACTGGAAGCGAACCAAAAACAGTAAGTATAAGGGAAGGAAACACACACTTATGTTAAAAGAAAGACAGCTATAGGGGAGTAAACTAGAGATACCATTACCCATAATCCACTGCTGATGATGTCACATATTACATCATTCATGACATGCTCAGTGACATCATCAGCAGAGGATTGCGGGTTTTTTGGCAACATGCCTTATCCACGGTTTAATAACGCTGCCTTTTGCTTTATATAAGTTTTCAAATTGTATGAAATATATACCAATAGGTCGTTATGAACCTTTAGGTAGTGCTTTTCTTCATGAGGTCTGGTCGCTTCCATACACATACAGATGTTTCAAAGATGATCAAGAAGTTTATCTGAATGGAGAGGAATGCACTGAGACGCCAGATCATTCACTAATGTGTAGGCACATACAGTTACACGATTCATGCAACAAACACCGACCAAATATGGCTTGCGTGTTGCAAGGCACGCCAGTTCCTGCTATCATCCCCACGTTCAAGTTGTTGGAAAATGGTAGTTATTTGATGCTCAATAATGAAGATTGTTCTGAGTTAATTAAAAGTATTCCTTTTATCGTAACAGTAAGTGAACGGGTTATTTGCTGCAGAAATGTTCTATTTCCTCCCACACATGAACATAGGGAGTTTTCAATCTGGCCACAAATACCAACCTTGGGACACGTTTCAACGGCATGGCAAGAATAAGAGCTCTTTTGTCTCAGAGAGAGGTGGCCTTGAGTTCGGCCCGTGAAACTTTCGTACTTCACATAGCGAACACCCGTACACAGGTTTGCCTTTCAATTTCAGCAACATGTTTCCGACTATCTTTAACGCATCCTCCACAAAATCCCTGGCACACTTTTTTAAAGTTGTTACCAGTGGTCTCGTGACTTCATTTGAGAAAATCTTTGGAGTCATCCCTGCTTCTTTTCATTGTATTTTCTGCACTCTGGTTCGTGGATTGGCATTTTTACTTGCATTACCAGCGGACGCTCTTGTGCTTTTTTACATTTTTAAATATGGATGTCCCTCCTATGCAACCTCCGACCCTGCAGCTGCTGACACTGTTCCGCAATCGCATGCTAGAATATTATGGCACAATGCCGTTGGCGATATTAAGCACGGCATATGGATTATCTTTTCGGTTCTCCTACTTCACCTGTGTCCAGCCTGTATTTCACTGCCTGACCTGTGATTTCGATTGGGCCATTGATTTGTGTCTCTGCGGACCGGTTTCTCCTGACGTCGACTTTAATCAGCTGATGACTCCTATCATTACTCACGAGTTGGTTTGTCCTGGCGAAAGGATTATGGCTGTGGCATTGATGCATGGACTACTTGGTCCCTGGAATTTACTGGCGGCAGCACAGTCTTTCTTGGAACAGAGCTTTCTTGAAAACCCACCGAGCTGTCCTCTGATGGTGATAGAGGATCCGGTGCTGGGAGAGCACGTATGTTCTTTTCCGCTTTTAAATTGGATGGCTGAACTGTTTTTGGATGAAGACGGTGACTTCCTATTGGAGGCTGTTGCAGCTTATTTTGCATACACAGTTATGTCATAGACCTTTTTCATGTTTGATATGCTGAGTACTAGCATTTCATTGACAATTCATTGACTTATTTGTCAAGTTTTTATTATTTACCTTGCCTATTGGCTTAAGACTCGATAAAGTACTTGGCTGTTTTATTTTTCTTTAGCATTGAATTTTCCTAGTTTTTAATGCTTTACCTTGCGGACCGTCCACATATAAACTTGCAATCTGCTCTCATGAGATGGCACTTCTATTATCTTATTCAGTTCGTTTCCGGATCATGAGGAGGTGTCATCTAGGTCCTGGATATCTTTACACCGTGTTAAGTTAGCATGGGCTCATTACCGGTTTAAACGCCATTTTTCCTTTTTTGCAACTTCTGCACACGACACTTAGTTGTTGCTTTAGCTTTCCACCTAGTAGTTCATCGTGGTTTACATGAGAATAATATGTTATTGGTCTACTATCTGCTTTACTTGTTAAACTATATCTGTACAGCGAGTGCTAAAGTTTCAAGAACAACACGATACAGAATTGTTATGAGGTCTGATCTCCACGACTTCATACTCATAACATAAGTGCAACTTCTGCCAATTCTGGGCATGAGGCGGGTTTTATATTGCTTTGCCGAACACACATACACAACAGTTGATGCGGTTCACATGAAGAGAGAGCTGGTGTATGCTGATGTGATTCCTTCAAATCTAAGACACTAAAGTATGGGCACGCCCTAAACCAACACAAAGAGACCTTCTTAGCAAATAATATAATATGTGTATTAGGGAGGGTGAGATATAAGCAGCCGCGGGCCGTGGAGGGAGTTACGATGGGGCAGGGAGGCGGGGAGGGGGAGAAGCAGGGTGGAGCCCTCTCTACCTTGCCCCTCCCCCTCCCCGCCTCCCTGCCCCACCGTAACTCCCTCCACGGCCCGCGGCTGCTTATAAGTGTTGCTAACTCTTATTCATTTACAGCATGTTAACATACTGTCACCATTCGCTTTTTATGTACTAGTAACTATGCTGGTAATTTTGCTACTGATAATATGTGTACTTGTATTCTCCACCCTGCTTCTCCCCCTCCCCGCCTCCCTGCCTCACCGTAACTCCCTCCACGGCCCGCGGCTGCTTATAAGTGTTGCTAACTCTTATTCATTTACAGCATGTTAACATACTATCACCATTCACTTTTTATGTACTAGTAACTATGCTGGTAATTTTGCTACTGATAATATGTGTACTTTTATTATCTAAGGTACTACGCCTGAGAAGACGGCATTAGTAAATAAACATTTCAAATACACATCTGTTCTTCTTAACTCCATGTTCTGGTTTCTAAGAAATCTATAACGACCGACTGTTCATGAGTTCCACGTATCCTGAGGTACTATAAGTTCATATTCTGGATTGTCTAAACATTGAGAGTTTGTTATATCCAATGTGACACTGTACCTAGCTTGCTAAATAGTTTTTGATTACTAACGTGAGTTTTGGGACACCCTAATTCGCCGAGGTTCCAATCCTCTGTCCACAGTTCTGTGTGAGAACAGAAACCCTGCGACAGGGGCACCCCCGACCCTTGTTGGAGCTTCATCACACTTGCGATACAACTCCAGCAATGCATTCGCCGAGGTTCCAATCCTCTGTCCACAGTTCTGTGTGAGAACAGAAACCCTGCGACAGGGGCACCCCCGACCCTTGCTGGAGCTTCATCACACTTGCGATACAACTCCAGCAATGCGCCACCTTTACGGCACAGATACATCACGCATCTGTGCTGTTTTTGCCCCATGATGCGCCGCATTGTAAATGCAGCACACCATAGGTGACGGAACAGCGGCACAGAATGACTAACACATCCCTGGTGATGCGCCAGTCATCATAAATGTATCCCTATGCTTCTTATCTTGTTAGAGATGAACCGCCATATGTATCATCAAAGTTATTTGCATTTCCTAAATAGCGAACTTTAAGGAATAAATAGCGATTCTTTACCATTCCTAGTTTGCGATGAGCTATTTGCTAATTAGCCGAATGTAGCCCAATGAAGCCCAATGTAGCCCAATGTAGCCCAAAGATGGCCGCCAGACACACAAAAAAACAAATGTAGCCCAAATATCAGCCAGATGTAGCCCAACTATAGCCCAGTGACAGAATGACCAATCAGCTTCGCAAACCTCCGTTACGCGAAGCGGAGCGCTGTTACAGATATATATCTTTTTTTGAACGTTAATTTCTCAAAATCCACTGGAGCACATATATTGAGACCTAGCAAAGGCACATCGGGCTACCAGTCCCTAATATTTTGCCAAGTTTCGTGCAAATCCATTCAGCCGTTCAATTATTATTTTTATTATTTTTTTTTGCCCCGCGGGGCCCTTTTAAAACCTCCACATCAAACCTAGGGGGTCAGCGAGGATCTACTATGCCCCCTTATAGTTATTTCCCCCTTTGTTTTGACCTCCTCTTGTCTCTCGATCCTACCGAGAGACAAGATGGCGGCCGCTAAGGACTGTTTGGAATGTTGACAGACGCCGGAGAACCAATCAGCTTCGCTTCACAAAGCTCCGTTGCGCGAAAAGTCCGCGAACCAGAGCGCTGCCTGGTCCGCGCTTACAGATATATATCTTTTTTTAAACGTTAATTTCTCAAAATCCACTGGAGCACATATATTGAGACCTACAAAAGGCACATCGGGCTACCAGTCCCTACAATTTTGCCAAGTTTCGTGCAAATCCATTCAGCCGTTCGGGCTAAAAGTGAGGCCAACCGCCCTATGGAAAACTCAATGTTAAAAACACGTTTTGGGACCCCCCTTTTTTCTCGGCCCCCACTGGACGAACCCCCCCCCAAATTTTCAAGGGCTGCTCAGAAACAAAATGTGCCATTTTCCTGAAAATTTCAGCCAATTCCGTCCACATACGCCAAAGTTATTAGACATAGAATTTTCAAAAAACCCATAGAGAAAAAATCCTAACTATATATACCTACTGGCGACCGCCAGTAGGTAATATATATATATATATCGTAATTGTAATTGAATTTATATAGTGCTTACTACCCCTGACAAGGCGTCAAAGCGGTTTTTAATGTGAGAAGCGTGCTATTCCAGAACCCAAAAATGATAAGGGGTGCGTTAGTATAGGGAAATATGAAATTCCTTCGAGTGGTGGACATGTGAGTCTGTTATTTGGGTTGAAAAAGGGTTTGGGTTGAAAAAGATAGTGTAGGAATAAAAGTGGGAGAGGGTTGCATTTATAAAGTGCTTGAAGCCCCTGATGAGCTTTTTGAGGAGTAGCATGCTACTCCAGAACCCAAACAGGATTAGTGATAAATTAATATATATATGAAATTAATTTGAGTGGTGGACATGTGAATCTGTTAGTTGGATTGAAAAGGATAGTAGAGGGACAGAGAAGGGAGGGTTCTAGAAAGTGTATATTTGGAGATAATAGTAACAGGAGGAGGTTTGGGATGAGTAGCCCCCCCCCCTTCAAAGTGCCTGCAGACCGGCACGGGTGAGTAGAACGCTTTATAAACTCCTGATTGATTGAGGAAATGATTTATTGATTGATGGGGAAGAGTCAGAGGGAGGGGTTTAGAAAGGCTTATTTGAGAGATCTGACTAGTAAAAGTGGTTTGAGATGATTCAAGGGAGGGGTAGAGGAGGAAAAAGTCTAGAAAGGGTAGTTTTGGAGAACATAGTAGTTACAGAGTGGAGGTAGAGGATATATTGAGAAAGGTATAGGGTGAGAAATAGGATAGTGCATTGGAGAGAGTAGTAGATTGAGGTTTGGGATGAGCCAGAGAACTGAGATAGAGGATACATTGAGAGAGGTATAGGGTGAGATAAAGGATAGTGCAATGGGGATGCTGAATTAGGAATAAAGTAATAAATATAAAGATGTGCAAGTATGTAGCAGGTATGTATGTATAAGTAAGGTAATATATCTAGATTTGAGTTGTGTTAAATAAACTCAGACTTTTAAGCGTTGCTATACTTTAAGCTAATTTGTTTGTATTTATATGAATATATTTTTAGATATTCATGTACAATTGGTTAACTACTGATGAAAAAAAATGTATATAAACTTTTTTTCCCTACAGTAGTGAAGCTATTGTAAATGAATAGTTATTATAAATGTACTTATTTATGCAGTGACCTATTTACATGTTAAACATAGAAGAAGAGAGCCATAAGTAACATATACATTTGTCAGGCAGAACTAATGGATGTCTATATATTTATAAACAAGATTATTATACACGTTTATACAAAGGCATACACATATCTAGCTAGAGATATATAATCCAAATAACTGCTTGTAAACAAAGGGATATGCCGTATATTTATGTCTGAGTATGATGGTCACGTGGGGAAGAGCCAACTCTTGAGTAGTCTTCTGAAGATAAGGTAGTTTTCTGTGGATCTTATGCTTGAGGGTAAAGCATTCCATAGTCTGGCTGCTTGAACAGAGAAGAGTGTGCCACCTATGGTTTAGGTTTTTTCTTGTATGGCGGGATTTTGAGGCAATGTGCCAATCTAGAGTGGAAGTTCCTTGTTGAATGTATTTGGGGATTTTTTTCCTGACGAAGAAATTCCCTGCTCCATGTATCGCATTGTGGGTGATGCAAAGCAGCTTGAATACGGAGCTTTTTGCAACCGGTAACCAATTTAGGGCCTTCAAATCAAGGGAAATGTGGGCTCTTGGTTTTATATGTAAGAGTAGTCTGGCAGCAGAGTTCTGAATCTGTTGTAGTCTTTCCATAGTTGTTACAGATGATCGGTGTAGAGGCTATTGGCATAATCAAGTTTTGACAGAGCAAGAGTGATAGTAGCCTGGACCTTGTGTGGAAATCCCAGGTGGGGGAAAATGTGTCACAGAGTTTTTATAGTAATGAAGCTGGATCTTGCTAGTTTGTGCACTTGGGCATTCATTAATAGCTTGGAGTCCATGGTAATTCTGAGGTTTCTTACTTCCTTGGATACTTTAGGTGCTGTTCCCAGATTTTCATGACAGGCAGTTAGTGGGTCATCATTTTTCCATTTGCCACATGTGAGTATTTTCGTTTTGGAAGCATTCAATTTGGGATGGCTCCTTGTCATCCACTGGTCCATGGCTCTGAAGCAACTGAAAATTTGTGAGTTTCCAAAGTCTTTGTGGCTTTCCAGTTTGAGGAGCATTTGGTTGTCATCTACATAGTTATAGCATGTAAGGTGAAAATGATTGATCAGTGCTGGTACTGACTTCATGTAGATGTTGAAAAACATGGATGAGATGATAGAGCCTTGAGGAACCCCTGATTTTGTGAAGTACAGTTTGAATGAGAAAAAGGGGGTATGGATGACATTAGTTCTGTATTAAAGGTAGGATGTGTTCTAGTCGAGAGCAGTCCCCTCTATGTCAGCTTAGTATAGTCTTTTTATCAGTGTTATGGTCATCCATGTAAAAGGCAGCACAGAGGTCCAAGATAAGTAATACAGCAGTCCGGTTTCGGTCAACTGTGTTCTCAAGGTCATCCCAGATGGCACCGAGGGCAGATTCTGTGCCTCTTTCTGGATGGAATCTTGTTTGGAAGTCTATAAGTATGGAATTATCTTCAATTAATTGTGACATCTGGGTGAATGCTGCTCTTTCTATCAGTTCGCCAAGGAGAGGTTCATTTGTAGTGGACACTGGTCAGAAGAGCTGCTGGCAGGCATGCTTGCTTTGACCAGGTCCATAAATGCATTGTGTGATATTTGTTGGAAAGAATGCAGAGGTTGGATTAGCCTACTCTTTGAGAGTTGTTTTAGAAAAGGGGTGGTGCTGGGAATTATTCTTTGTTTTAAATAGGAGACCAACGTGTCTGGTTTGGTTGTGTAATGATTTGCTGGAGGTGACGGGAGCAGTGGTGATTTCGGGTGTTGGGTTTTAGTGGTTCCTGAGGCCTCATAGCCTTCTCTTTTTCAGTTTCTTCACAACAGGTCTGCTGTTCACGGTAGGTCTTGCGTCTTTTTGGTAGGCAGGCAGTCCTCCTATGCTTCCAGAGTCAGCAGCTGCAGGACGAGTCAACCCCGGTATGGCCGGTGCCTGTGCAAGAGCGCACTACATGTGTGACCTTCTCAATGTTTATGTGAGAGCACCACCTGGGGGCAGAGGTCTTAGTGCATGGGCAGTGCAGGTGCAAGAGAGTGTTGTAGTGAGCCTTCTGTAGATTTATTTTACAGCTCCACCGTGCAAGAGTGCGCTGTAGTGAACCTCTGTGCGTTGCTGTGGGTTTATGTGACAGCATCCTCTAACGGCGTAGGGCTCAGTGCCTGTGCAAGAGTGCCCTGTACTTAACCTTCTGTGCCCTCTGTAGGTGTATGTGACAGCACCACCTAGAGGCAGAGGGATTAGTGGATGGGCCAGTGCCTGTGCAAGAGTGGACTAAAGTGAACCGTCTGTGCCCTGCTGTAGGTTTATGTGACAGCGCCACCTACCGGCAGATGTCTCAATGCAAGGGCCTGTGCCTGTGCAAGAGTGTGCAGTTGTGGAGAGTGTGTGCCCTGCTGTAGGTTTATATGACAACGCCACTGTTGGAAATGGGATCTCTGGTTGGATAAGGCTTGCGCCAAAGCCAGGCAGAGGCCACCACTCTAGTCAGGGCAAGGGAGTTACAAGCCAAAGATAACCCCTGCTCACCCCCTTGGTAGCCTGGCACAAGCAGTCAGGCTTATCCTGGCAGCAATGTGTAAAGCGTTTGCGCAACACACACACGGCAACAACAACATACGAGGCACACCACAAAAAGGAACTCCACACAAGGTTATAACAAAAATAGCCTTTGCATTATCATAAAACACATTAGGATAGTAATCACACAATATACACTGTGCCAACTGGCACCGGGCAATATTTACCGGGGATTATATACAGATGACAGGGCCATCTGGACCACTGTCAGAACCATCACTTTGTAAGAATAGTAAAAGTAAGAACATATAGTAAACATAGAACACAACCAGTAATTACTGGTAAACACTGTACTCAGCATCATTCTGTAACATAAATCATATTATGCACAGTATCACATCAGGCGAGAAATATATTCTGCTCCAACCTCATAAACCTAAACATAGTAGACCATAACCTCCTAAGCATAACTCACATTAGGGGCATAAATCAGGGTGCGTAAATCATACTATATAAATTACTTTTCCTAGATCCCATTAGGGCCTGGCGCCCTATTAACCTAACAGTCCCCCTGGCCAACTGGCCATCTCAAAAGGGGCTCAAATGTCCTGTGTCCAAAAGTCAGGGCACTCTGTCAATGCAGCAGAAGTCAAAAGTGCGCAACAGCCGCGGCCCGTGGAGAGAGTTGCGGTGGGGCAGAGAGGTGGGGCAGGGGAGGGGCAGGGTGGGGGTGCTAAACACTGGAATATGGATAATTGGAGGTAAGTAAACAATGTAATTAATAAAACGAATTTCGTAGCGCGGGCTGCATCGCATTTTGGGCCACGGGCCGCGGCTGGTGCGCAATTGCGCAGACCTAAACGCTACAGCTGGCACTAAGTGCTGCACAGCTTTGAATGTATGGGGCAAAGGAGTGCATCTCACTCCTAACTCAACAGACATGTCCCCCAAAGAAAGTATGGGGCCTAAACGATGCAGCTGCCCACTACTTGCTGGGCAGCTGTGAAGATCAAATGAAGGCCAGGGCTCTCAATGTGCCCTTGGAATCAATAGGCAAAATGGTGCAGCTGCTCGCACTGGTGTGGCGCAGCTGAGGATCATGAGAAGGGGCCCTGGCACGACTGTGCTCTCGGGGCCCCACTGGGGCTCTCTCAACAAACATGCCCCCAAAACGTGGCAGCTGCCCTCTAGTAAAATGAGGCAACTGTAGAAAATGGCCAACACGGGGAAGCACGGCACCACTGGCCCTCGGGACCCCCACTGGGGCCCTTAAAATGAATAGCCCATCTTGGAGTGGCCCGCAATGGCAGGACCGCTCAGGCACTGAGCCCTGCAAAGCTGTGTGCCGAGAAATGCCCCCAAGCCCCCCACGGGGACTTCGCACAACCAATGCGGCTTCCCGCCAGAGATCAGCCCTACTCACCGGGTTCTCTCTGGGAACTCCTTCGGGGACGATTCTCCTGCTGCTCCTCCCCCGGGCTGGCCAGCATGACACGGGCTCTCTCCTCAATCACGGGAGCCCCGTGCTGCCATAGGCGGCCTCGGTGGCCACTTCTGCATTTCACCAGGGCTCCTCTGTTGGCGCGGGGACGGGCTCCCCTCACCGAGGTGGAAGTTCCGCCCCGCGTCAGGCAGACACCACATTGCCTGACTTCCGGATCCGATCGGGCCGGCGGTGGTGATTCTTTTCCAAAAGTGGAACATGGAGTGGGCACCCGCTCAACTAATAAAGTAGATGGTGGACAATGTGGGGTAGGCTCCCTCCTAATTTAAAATATAAAGCGGGGTGGTCACCGGCATTTTGAAAGGCTTGAAGCGGGGTGGGCTCCCGCTGTTAGAATCAAAGTATAAGCGGGGTGGGCACCCGCGATAAATAAAAAGCATAACAGGGTAATCCCCACGATTGGGAGTCCCTCACCAAGGGCTTCAGCTGAGCGCTGCGCAGTCCCCAGGCTCTCCTCCTTTTGGGGAAAGTAAATTAAAGCGCTCCCGGTGCACAAAAAAATGGCTGCATAAAGTCCTGAAGATCCTGGATTGTAAAAAGAAGAGGACAAGGGTCCCATCGAATCTTTTAGGCATGAAGGGGCAATGCAGGGCCCAGGAAGGCAAGACCTCATGGCAGCCCCCCCCCCCCGGCCCCCAGCAGTAGCATGCCCCAGCAGGAACAGCACACTGAGAATGAACATTTTTATGAGGTCACAGCCTCTATACTTATACTAGCATTTCCCTTTGTGTCACAGCACATGGCTTGGGGATTCCAGCCAGAACTGGTTTTTGGGGGATTTGGAGCACTTTGTTTTAACCAGCTCCTCTCCCCTTTCTCAGGTGGGGGCTCAGTGATCAGACACACCACAGGGGGCGGAACCAGCATTCTGCAGGCTGAGCACAGTCCTCTTCAGAGTCAGGGGATTTCTCCTCCCTCTACTCTCAGCTCATGTGTCCCATTCAGCCTAGCGCTGAGTCATCCTGCCCCTACTGGAGCCACCCACACCCTTCAGTTCCTGTCACTCACAAGCCAGACATGCAATTCACATCAGGCAGGCAGACACATAGCACACAGAAATGCCAACTTCTAAAAGTGGCATTTCTAAAATAACCACAATAAATCTGCACACACCATTACGCAGCATTTATTCACACAATTTCAGACATACCAGACTTCACCATACAGCACCTCTCATTACAGGAATTACCACTGACACACACTGATCAGGGAATCCCCAATGCATTCCTATGGGAGGGCGGGCTAACTTTACAAATGTAACAAAGAGAGCGCACACACTTTACACTGGGCCACAGTGCTAAAGTGCCCAGAGGCCTAAAACCACCTATATCATGTCACAGAAAAGGCAAAAAGTTCAGGGGTGAACCTGCCAAAAGGGGCCAAGTCCAACAGCCATCTAGTATCACAGGTGAATATGTAATACAAAAGGTATTCAGTACTGGGAGGAGCCTAAAGCATACCCCTGATGATGTGCCGTAGACCACTGTAGAAACACTACCTCATGTGAACAAACATTCCTTATTCAGGAAGGAACAGAACTGGATCTTTCGTTTGGCCACCGATTTGATTGGCCTAAATAATGACATCCCCGAGAGTGAAGTGGGCAACTGAGGACCCCTGTCTTTCTTGAACCTGAGTTTCCTGCTCACCATGCACACCCACCCTTTATAACTCAGGACCCCCGCCCAGAGTCTGGTCCCCCTAGCCCCTCTGTTTGTAAGAAAATGGGATCAATGCTATCAGCCAATCAATCTCTAGATGTGATCCCAGTACATGCACATTACCCCCTCCCACCCCAACACTTTCATGCCTTTTTATCGACAATTACTCCTAATATGGGCTAGCGCTGGCAAACAGCATCTCTGATAGAACAGGCCTTTAGGAAAGAGCTAAAAACCTGGCTCTTTGACCAGTCCTAATGACCCGCTCAACTCCCCGCCAAAGCCGCTTTAGCACCGGGACGACTCAGATGAGGTAACTATGCGCTCTACAAGCCACCATTATTATTATTATTGTGATATAAGTCTCCTTAGGAGTACGCCGCATAGCTTCCTGCCTGTTAGAAAATGGCACCTCTATTGGCATGTGTAGAATCAGCACCTGTCACATTCCTGTGTGGCCAACCACCCCAGTTTGAATTTGACTTCATTAAAAATCAGTATCCCTGGCACCATTCCAAGAAGGCGGTCACTCTAGACTCTCATTCCTGAGAGAACTCAGCACATCGCTACTGGCCCCTGCAGCTGTGCGGCTCTCCACTGACACTCCTCTTGCTCCCCTTTTAATGCAGTCATTTACCAGTGCTCTCAGCAACCTGTATCACTGATAACCTGGCCTTGATAATTGACACCAAATTCTGCCCTAAGATGTTGGTCTCACTCTCCACTGACACTCCTGTACCACTGATAACCTGGCCTTGATAATTGACACAAAATTCCACCCTAAGATGTTGGCCTCACTCTCCAATCACACTCCTCTTGCTCCCCTTTTAATGCAGTCATTTACCAGTGCTCTCAGCAACCTGTACCACTGATAACCTGGCCTTGATAATTGACACCAAATTCCGCCCTAAGATGTTGGCCTCAATGTTCCACAGCTTGCATGCAAGTTTACGTCCCATCAACTGCCAAGCCGTCCCTGCGCAGCACCTGCAGCCAATTTTCGATTTTCCCTCCAATATAAAGACTGCCTTTCCCCCGGTTTCCTGTTCACCTCCACTTCCTTCCCTCCCCCCAAGGAACTGCATACCTTTTATATTAAATAGTATCCTGTGGAGCCTGTATACTGGATCTTTAAGCGCTCCTAGTCCCCTTCTATGTTTAACATATTGTACGCTGGCAAAGGGAGATAAAATAGAAACATTTCAGGAAATGTATAAATGATAACTTGCCAATAAAAACATAAACTGAACCCATGATGCGACTTTGGCCAGTAGAGCTTCAGTAGATTTTTCCTGGAGGAAATTAAGATAGTACACTGTCATCATCTGCAATATCCAGTAAGGGGACAGCCACACCATGTACAAAGCTGTACATGTTTTATTAAAACAGTGAGTGACTGTTTTATGCTGTTCAACATGAATATTAACTTGACCAGGCCCGCCAAGGATAAGTTTTCTACTTTCAATTAACTTTAGCTTCTTAATTTTTGCACTTTGTGGACTAAAATGTGGCTAGATCTGCTCTTTCTGCATGTTTTGTTACCCACATGAAAAGGTTAGTTTTAGTTCGGGTCTTCCAGGCAGCACATGTTGTCTGGTTGCAAAAGACATATTGCGGGCTTGCAAACAAAATTCGGGGTCTTGGAGCACACCCACCGATCCCCATTAGCTTCTTTCCTGTCACTCTCATTTGCCTGCTTCTGAATAAATGTAATTGTGCTTTGCCCCAAGAAGTATTGCCTTTTTAGTCATGTTTTTGATTGACTTTCTTCTGTGCTTTCGCTGCTCGCTCTTAGGGAATTACTTTAATCTTTTTCTTTAAGCACACCATGAGTGTGCATTTGATTTTTAGCAGTTTCCCTTGTGTGATGTTATCCCCCTCAGTCTCTCTGTCCATGTGCTTCTCTCCCACCACCCACACTTGTGTTGCTCTCTTCCGCTTCTACCATCCGCAATCCACATTGCTCTTTTTCACTGTGTGCTTCTGCCCCCACAGTCCACATTTCTCTACTAGGCCCATGATCTCCCCGACTTGTTGCTTCTCCCCACCTGCAGTGTTGCTTTACCCCACCCCCTCCTGCAACCAGCTCTCCAATATTTATTGACTTAAAAAATACAAAAGGCTGGGAGTTCCACTTTAACACAGTGCTTTTGTGCAACTTGTTTTTAGTTTAGGCGAGTCAACAGTTTAAATGAGACAAAGGAGGATACATTTCTAATACCTTGATAATAGGAAATTCCCTTTTCTTTCTATTTTATTCATACCATTCCATTTAAGTAAATGTCCGTGCAAAGATTTATATTAAAATGGCTGATTACCACGAGCGAGATGCGCGACACCAATTTCTGTCACCACTAGTCGCAGAATGAGAGGCAAAAGAAAACACCTGTTCTAAAAAATTTACCAGGGCCGTGCATAGTTAAGCCCTTTTAATGCTGCAGCAAGAGATTTAGGGCCATATGTAGGTAAATACTATTTACTGATTCTAAAATACCGAATTTTACCAATTCGGTATTTCAGAATCAGTAAATAGTATGTAGGTAATGATTCAGTAGTTTTACCGAATGGAAAAATTCGGTAAATACTGATTCGGTATTTACCGATTCGGTATTCCCCATTCATTCCTGGAGGCCCATAGGAATGAATGAGAATAACCGATTCGGTAAATACGGAATCGGTAATAGGGGATAGACTTACATGGGTGGCAGGGTGTCACATTGACACCCTCTTGCACCCCTGAATAGTGCATGGGTGTACATGTGGCACACATACATGCCCCAAGGGCATGTATGTCTGCCCCATGGCACTTGTGGAAAAGCACAAATTTGCTTTTTCCCAGGTTTTCTATATTTACCACCAACTTGTAGTTGGTGGTAAATAACGAATCCTTAAATGAAGAATGCACTCACTTGAGTGCTCCCTACATTAGGGATTCGTTAATTTACCAAATCGGTATTTAAGAATTCGGTAATTTACCGATTCCTTAAATTACCGATTCGGTAAATTACCGAATCATTAAATTTGGCCCCTACATCACAAATGCCTAATGCCAGTCGGTAACAGCCGAAATTCGGTAATTTCGGCCGTTACCGACCGGTATTGGGCTACCTACATCTGGCCCTAAGAGACATGCTCAGAAATGTGCATGATCTTCAATCAAAGAGTGAAAGTCACGCAGTCAAGCTTGACAGAAGTGTTTGATTTATAAATATGCTTATTCAGAGTAGCAAAGGAAGGGGAGGAGCCCCAACGTTGCTAGGCACCAACCACCCTTAAGTACAATTTTTTTTAATCCAAAATCTAATTCCCCCTTTGAAATAGAATTTTAATATATTTTAAAAACAATGGCTAAATTATTTCTGTAGCTTATCCTAAACCAAAGTTAGCTCAAATTGAATTTTAACTGTGCTTTAGTTTACCTCATAAGACCAGCCACTGCACTTCATGGACGTCATTTGGGAGTAGTTAGGCAAAACCTACCCCACTGAGCCCAGGGGTCACAAAGGGCGTGCCAGGAGTAGCAAGGAGCAAGCTAGAGGTCACTGCTGTGACCCATGACTACTCCCAAATGACATCCATGCTGCACTTTAAGGTGCAAATAGCCTTTCACTGGTCACTGTAGGAACATACCAACATGAAGTTCTTACATGCTTCACTTTTAAAAATTAGGCCCAGTACCTTGCGGACTACACAAGGGTTGACTTATTTCGTATTTAAAAGTAGGGCTTCCTCCTGTCAAAAAGGCTAATTTTGGCAGATTCACCTATGGGTTTAAAAGCTACACAGCCATGTTTCCTTGTAAGCCTAGTGGATGGGCCAACGGGTGCTGCAGTCCACAGGTGACCTTTAACTTTCCATGCCATGGGTGTATTTTGCTGCGCCATATACTATGGTCTTACTAGACGGCAAACATGGAAATTAGGAGTTAGCCAATTCATGTTTTTAGGGGGGTCAGATCATATACATTGTGGACTGAGAAGCAGTGGCCCAGTAGGAAAAGTTCAAAAACCATCCACTCAGTCCACACAAACCGGGGGTGTCCATGCAAAAACAGACACTTTCTCACACAGTGCATTGATTTAAGCACTTAAATCTCACATGCTGAGGTATCAGAAAGCAGTAGTAAAAATATAACTAAATACTTCGAATTACAATTGTTATGCCAATTAAATCATCACATCAGTGCTGGACACCATAAAGCCAAGTATGCCCAAAACAGGCAAATGCAGCTATAAAGCAGGAACACCATCATTGTGCCAAGATTGCACATAATAAACCAGGGATCAATCCATTATGCATTTTCAAATTTTTCTTTTCGCGAAATCCTTATTTTATATTCTGATTTGCACAATCACTTGTTAATCCCAACTGCATGCTTAGATTTGTGACGCTACACAGTAATTCCTAAAACATGCTCCTGTGTGCCCCTTCCATTAGGAATCTCTGTTGTGTGCTCAGATTTTGTCCAAAAGGTTAATCCTGAATGCATGTTGAAATGGGTACTCAGAAACCTAAATGTGTTGACCATAATTTGTTCCATCACTTGGGGGTTTTTGCTCCATGATTACATTTTCACCATCACTTAGTAATAATTGGTTCAGTTGATATACGCACCAACATTCAGGTAGCTCAATGTGTGCCCCACAATTATGAAAATGGAATGCGTTAAAAACAAAAACAAAACATGTTTGTCAATAGTCAGAAAGGCTTGCAATCATATCTGTCATTTCAGAGCAGTAGCAGCATACAAGAACAGTTTCTGTCAGCGGAGCTGTCAACTGTAGATGGCCCAGCTTGAGGCTGGCTGACAGTGATAGATTCACCTTTTGGCCAATCAGGCAAATCTTGGTCAGCTGCCAGTCTAGCTGTCTCAGGCTCTCTCAGCCAGTAGGCTACAATGTAACTTTGTAGGTTGGTTGGCACTAAAATTAAAGCACTGCACGGGTAGTGTGATAAGCAGAGGGAGGCAGACATGGTTCACAGCAGTAGCAGCTGCTACGTGGCAGCAATGGTGGAGGAGGCAGGAGGGGTTGAAAAAAAAGAAAATTAAGCTTACCTTACCGGCAGCCGCCTCTCCTCCGTCCTTTTTGCCACGACACAGGAAACAGGAAGCACACAGGCTCCCAGACTCCCTTAGCCAATCACAACACTGCTGGGTGATTGGTCTGAGCACCATAGTTCAGCGCTCAGAGACTGTGGGCCTGTGCATGTTTCCCAGGCTGTGCGTTACAGCTGGTGGAGAAAATGAAAAGTACGCATGACTGTTTGGCCAGTCCAAGACGGCCGGGAAACCGTCATGAGCACTTGGAGAGTGCCTACACTTCTCCCCTGCTCTGTGGGCAGCCCAGCCCCTCTTCTACAGAGCTGCTAAGGAAGAATAAAATGATAATGAAATGGTGTTATTATAATTATATTTTTTGTGGGCGATGCTCCTTCGCCTTTCTAAGGAGCCGCCGCTGTTTTACAGTCAGCTACACTGGTGACAGAATGCTGCGTTGCAGCGAAACTTTAAAATTACATTATAGACTTAGACAGTCATTTTTGTTTTCTTGTCTGGAACTGCTCTAGTGATCTGTTTTTTTGTATATTGTGTGCGAAGTATCTAAAATGATTATTTCAGGGGACAGAAACTCAGAAAAACATGAGCTCTGCAAAATAAACAGGTGCACTTTCCTTGGTTCTGAAAATATATCCAGAGCTGTTTATATTTTGCAAAGCGGAAACTTTTTTAGCTCCATCCTCCAAATGAGGCTAACATTTGCAGAAGCTAGGGAAGTGGTTTTTAACCGGGGATACGCCATGCCCTCTGGGAGGGTTCCGGACTGTTTATAAAATTAAATAATATCAGATTAGCAAAGAGAATATGCAAATAAAAATCAAAATAAAAAAAATCAAATGCTCCGTAAAAGTAAAGGAATTTGAAAATGGAAGCTAATCTACAATAGACCTGTAGCCATACTCCATTAACAGATCCTGGGAAGAACGAGTCTGGTGGCCCAGCGCAGAAAGTACAGCTTTTCAAATTTCACTCATACATGCATCATCAGCTCATCCAGTCCAGAATTTTGCTTTGTATTCTGGAACTTGCAGCCTCATGTGTTCCATTTTAAAAGCAGGACCCCATGTACCAGAATGCAAAGCAAAAGCTTGGTTTAGATGAAGTACTAATGGAGGGACCTGGAAAATTTGGGAGAACTCCCAGAGAGATGGGAGTGGCCCTTTCTTTTTCACTGATCATCTTGTCCTGGGGAAAGGGGTAAATGGTTAGGTGTGTTGAGGGGGAGTGGGTTACTCCACAAGAACCTTAATGACTCTTTGGCTGACCCAGAATCGAAGACTGAGGCTTAGGTGGGTTGCAGCAGGAGTAGTTTGGCACTTCGACTGCTTGCCATTCCCTTAAGGGCCTTCTTCTTGCTATCCAGGATCTATGTTGAAGATGCAAAGGTTAAAGCCATAGGGCAATTTATGTGATGTCATCAATTGAGTCAGAAGCATTTTTGAAAAATTAAAAGTCCTACCTCTTTTTTGTCGTATAATGTTGGCAGGTAAGCTGCAGTTGCTTCAGAGGAGGTAAGTGCAACTGCCGATGCCCAGTATGGCAACTAAACCTGAATATGGGAGCCCATTCGGAATTGTAATGCTTCCAGTGTTTTTCATTACCATTAATGCGAAGATCAGGAGAGAATGTGAAACATATCTAACATTACATGAGAACTGTAAACCATTGTCACTGCTCTGACTATAATAATATTTCCTTAGGGAAGTGGCCATTCAAAGATGACCATCACGTTCAGAACCAGTCACCTAGTTAGGTTTTGGTAGCTGATATGACAGTCACTAAAGTCTCAGCAAGTACAGAGATCTGTGCCAGGACGATATTCTCTCTATGAAGCAGCAGCGGCTCCAGGGCAACTCCTCTCCTTACAATATCTTACACCAGGGCGGAAAGCCAGGCATATGAAACGAGAGAGCATGCAGCCGTCCCACCTGTTTCTACACATGCCATAACATCCACCCCATTAGCTGCCATTCCACAGACGGACTCCTCTACTTGGCTGACTCCAATAGTAAAGAGGAAAACCTTCATACCAGTTTCTGCAATGATTGCATGCATGTGCTGAGTCAAAGTATCAACAATATCTGTGGTGAACCACCGTTGTATTGCCAGACCCCATTCAATGGGATACAGAGCAGAGGAGTTCTCCTGAGACAAATCAGTGGTGACTGACAAATCATTGGTGATTGAGGTTGTTTTGCACTGGTATCCTGCAGTCCATTGTACCCAGGCTCTACAAACTGGTCCAAGTATAACTCTTTCCACATTAGACCCTCAGTCTAGGTCCACTCTCTCCCCGCAGCTCTGCTGTGGTGTCTCTTGCCTCCAGACCCCGACCTCCTCCTTGGAAGGTTTGAGGCTGCTGCCCGCTCCTGTGCCTGCTGCCCACTCCAGCTGGGACCAGACTGCCTGCAACCACTGTAACCTTTCTCAGACGTTTTTATTTAGTGTTTCCCTGTTGCGCCACTGTTATTATGCCCATCTGTGTCTTGCTCCAATTCCACCATTGTTTTTATTTTCTCGTGCCTTCCTGTTCCTTTCGCCTTTCACCGCTGCTGCCCCTGTGGCCCCTTCCCCCCTGGGAATTCCCCCCCAGAATTCCACCGCTCCCACCTCTCAGCCTTTCCTCCCTCCCACTTCACCTACTTAATGGCAAGCCCATCTGCACACATCCGTGACCCGATTGCGGCCAGCGACAGGAACCCTGGTACTCCCACTACCCATCACTGCGACACAACCACCCTCCACGCACTCAATCCTGGAAGATTTAAAGAATGCCAACAGGCCACGTCGAAAATGACCCACGGCCAGTTCTCCTGCCTCCACTGCCACCAGATACTCACCGCCACCCCGGCCTCCAACACCGCCAACGCCAGCACCGGCGACACCCTAAAATGAATCCTCCTTAACATACCCTCCATACACAAGCACGCCATGGACATCTGGACCCTACTCGACTCTCTCTTGCCCGACATCACCTTCTTCACAGAGACCTGGAACAACGCATCCTCCGCCCCCGACATCAGCATCGCCATCTCAGATGGATACAAGATCCAGAGGAAAGACCGCCCCAACCACACAAGAGGGGACCTCGCCATCACCCACAAGAGCACCCTCCGCCTCACCACCTCCAGCGAAACCTTCCCCTCCGCCGAACACCTGCACTTCCAGATAGCAGATCACCTCCAAAGCCACACTCTGAGGAACCCTTGTCTACAGACCCCCAGGCCACCCTTCGTCACCACCATCACAGACTTCATCGCACCCCACGCCAATGCCTCAACAAACTATATACTCATTGGAGACCTGAACTTCCAACTCGACAACCTCAGCGACCCCAACTCCACTACCCTTAGTGACAACCTCACCAGCATCGGACTTAAACAACTCATCAACACACCGATCCAATGAGCAGGCCACACCCTCGACCCCATCTTTGCGGCAGGAGACAGCGTCCAATTTGGTCACACAATGCAGCCACCATGGACCAACTTCGACCATCAACAAACCCAAGGCACCCAAACCAGCCCCACGCCCCCCATTAAGGAACTGAAGCAAGGTTACAGATGAGCAACTTAACTCCACCCTCACCCGAGACAACCACACCTGGGCACCCGATGCAAACAACGCAGCCAGAGAACTCCACACCTGGATCTCCGACTGCGCAGACGAGCTCGCCCCGCTGCGCAACCTCGACAGACAACGCCCCAGGAAAGCCGCCTGGTCCACCACCACTCTCCAAGAAGGCAGACTCCTGGAGAAGAACTGGAGAGACACCAAGACAACGGAAAACCACACCAACGAAAAGGATGCCAAGACGGACTACCACAACCAGATCAGAGCCAACAAGAAGAACGTCATCCACAACAAAATCCTGGACAACTCCACCAACTCAAAGGAACTTTTCAGTGTCATTCAAGAATTCACCAACCCACGCAGCGAGGCCAGAGACATCACCCCATCCCAAGACCTCTGCGACAAGCTTGGAACCTATTTCCACCTCAAGATCAAAAACTGCTACGACAACTTCATCGACCATTCACCAGGTGCCACAGACGCCCCCCTGCCCTCCGGCCCCCCAGAAAAACCAGCCAGCCCACCATATCCAACTGGACACCGATCACGGCTGAAGGATGTGCCGCGACCATGAAAAGCATCCACTCTGGGGCCCTCACCGACCCCTGCCCCCCCACATCTACCACAGAGCCGCGGCCACCATCGCACCCGAATTACAACGCACCATCAACACCACCTTCAAAACAGACTGCTTCCCAGATGACTGGAAGCGCGCAGAAGTCAGACCTCTGCTCAAGAAGCCCACAGATGACCCCACCGACCTCAAGAACTATCGGTCCATCTCGCCCCTCCTCTTCGCAGCCACAGTTGCAGAGAAAACAGTCAACAGGAAACTGACATGATTCATTGAAGAGAACGCGTCTTTGACCCATCCCAATCCGGATTCTGAAGCAACAACAGCACAGAGACCGCCCTACTCGTGGCCACAGACGACATCCGCACCCTCCTGGACCAAGACCACTCCACAGTCCTCATCATACTCGACCTATCAGCGACCTTCAACACCATCTCCCACCGCACACTAGTCGCCAGACTATACGACGCAGGCATACAAGGAACAGCTCTGGACCTGATCCGATCATTCCTCACCGGAAGAAGCCAAAGGATCAGACACCCACCCTTCCTCTCCGAGCCCACGAAAATCACCTGCGGAGTCCCACAGGGTTCATCCTCTTCAACATCTACGTAGCCCCCTCGCAGCCATCGTCCGACAACACGGCCTCAACATTGTATCCTACACTGATGACATACAACTCATCCTCTCCCTCACCAAAGACCCCACTACTGCCAAACTCAACTTCCTGAAAGGAATGCAACACATCGCAGTATGGATGACCAACAGCTGCCTGAAGCTCAACGCCGGGAAGACAGAAGTCCTTGTCCTCGGTACCACCCCTTCTGCATGGGACAGCACCTGGTGGCCGTCCGCCCTCGGAAGCCCACCAACCCTCTCAGACCACACCAAGAACCTCTGCATCGTACTCGACTTATCACTCACCATGAACTGACAGGTCAATGCCGTCACCTCCAGCTGCTACAACACCCTCCGCATCCTCTGCAAGACCTTCAAGTGGCTCCCCCCTGAGTCAAGGAAGACAGTCACCCATGCACTCATCACCAGAAGACTGGACTACGGAAACGCACTCTACGCCGGCATCAACAAGTCCCTACTCTGCAAACTCCAGACAATACAGAACACCACCGCCAGCCTCTTCCTCGGCATCCCCCGACACAAACACATCAGTCAACACCTACGAAGTCTCCAATGGCTCCCCATTGAGAAAAAAATCACTTTCAAAATCCTCACTCACGCCTACATATGCCTACACAACAACGGACCCAAATACCTCAACAATAGAATCAATTTCACGTACCCAAAAGAAACCTCCGATCTTCCAACATCGCACTAGCCGAAACCCCGTGCATCCACAGAGCCAGAGCAGGCGGAAGATCCTTCTGTCACATTGCAGCCAACACCTGGAATGAGCTACCGGTAGACATCAGACAGGCACCCTCCTTGACCACCTTCAGGAAGACCCTCAAGACCTGGCTCTTCAGCTAAACAGATCTGGGGAGCTCCTCCCCCTCAGCACCTTGAGCGCCTCACAGGTGAGTAGCGTGCTTACATTCCCTGATTGATTAAGGGTAATGAAGGCAGTCAAAGGCTTCTCCTGGAAGTAATGCAGGGGAAAAAGAGCTCAGAAGTCAACAATAAACCAACATACACAAAAATGTACTGTCCATCCCAGTGTTTATCTATATATATAAAAACGAATGTATGTCTGTCTGTCTGTCTGTCTGTTTTCTTTGTCCTTTATGCAGTACTACACCATTCATCCGATCGCCGTGAAACTTTGGGAAGTTGTTGAGTACACTCCCGCGAAGGTTTCTGGCATATGCATTACTACACCATTCATCTGATCACCATGAAACTTTGGGAAGTTGTTGAGTACACTCCCGCGAAGGTTTCTGGCATATGCATTACTACACCATTCATCCGATCGCCATGAAACTTTAGGAAGTTCTTGAGTACACTCCCGCGAAGGTTTCTGGCATAAACATTTTTGAAATATCGCCCCCCCCCAGGGCCCTCATAATCTTTTGAATACTGAATTTTTCCATTTACGGAATACCAGGCGAAGCGACAACGTATAAGTCCATCGATACTGTGATGAATCAAGACGAAGTTGTCAATTACCCAACGGAATTCTTGAAAGCACTGGATTTGCCAGGTATGCCACCGCACATTTTAACATTGAAAATTGGCGTGCCGATCATTCTTCTCCGAAACATCAATCCACCACGACTTTGAAACGGTGCAAGACTTTCGGTGAAAAAGATGATGAACAATGTCATCGAAGCTACAATTTTGAATGGGAAATTCAAGGGGGAAGATGTACTGTTGCCACGTATTCCAATGATCCCAACAGATATGCCTTTTAAATTCAAATGTTTACAGTTTCCGGTGCGACTCGCTTTTGCAATGACCATCAACAAAGCACAAGGACAATCGCTGCAAGTGTGTGGACTAGATTTGGAGAATCCGTGCTTCTCACATGGACAACTGTATGTGGCCAACTCAAGCGAAGGAAAACCTTCTGATTTATTCGTGTACGCACCAGCCGGAAAAACAAACAATATTGTGTATCCACAAGCACTCGAATAAAAAAATAGAATTAAAACAACACTTTGAAAGGTTTTCCACATTAAAATGAATATGTTTCAATAAAAATGACACAATGTAAATTGAATGTTATCATAACGAGTTTCCTTGAATTTCCTTTCTTATGAGATCGCAGCAACGCGCGACGGGTAAGCTAGTCTTTATATAGAAGAAAGCATTTTAATTTTGCAGCAAAGAAAATTTCTACACAATTTAATGTTCAGTAAGGCACTAAGCCCCCCCTTGATATCCCATACCAATTCTAGGAGACCTCTAATGTCTACCATCCCTCAGATGACGTAGGCATAGGTATTAATTAGCCCCAGGTGTAGATTACCTCTATTACCTAACTATTTAGACACACAGCTCTTACCTACAGGCTTTCACTCCCACTTTTTCCTTTATTCCCTTGTCCTTTTCTCAGACTAAGCCCCACTTTACCTGCTCAATGGTTACTGCCGATCAAGTTGTGCAGCAGGAGCAGATCATGTCCCCAATTTTTGCAGTAGCGGCTTCTCACTGCAGGGGATTTAATGACAACCTCCCTTTGGAGCAGGTATTTGCTTAATGGCTTCAGCTTTTGCACAAAGGTGCAGCTTTTTCAGCACCGGTGGCACTCAGTTTAAGGGCAGATAGGTACCCAAGTATGGACGTTGTGGCCTCCGGGCAAATGTATCTGCATTGGTGTGTTTTAGTCAGTTGCATCCTCCCAGGTGAATTAAACTTCCACTTCATTGGTGACTGGAGTCCTCTTCTGTGACAGAGGCAGTGTTAGAACCGGGGTCTCTAGTTGGCAGGGGTATGCACCCTAGTCCAAGTAGGGACCACCGCTTCCGACCTGGTAGCTTGGCGCAGAGCAGCAAAGGCGTAACTTCAGAGGCAATGTGTAAAGTATTTGTGCAACACACAACGGCGATGACACAGTAAAAACACTCACAAAAGGAACACCACACCAGTTTTGTATAAGAATAAGAATTTCTTTATCTAAAAATTATGCGAGAACCATAAGCAGGTAAATCCAGCTCCAGGCAAGATCAATAATAAAAAAAGGATTCCAGTTTCCAAGCAAGATCAATAATCAATAAGAATGAATCCAGCTCCCAGGCCTGATCAATAATAAAAAGGATTCCAGTTTCCAAGCAAGATCAATAATCAATAAGAATGAATCCAGTTCCCAGGCCTGATCAAATCACCAAAAGCTCATGTTTGCCAAGGGCTCCTGCTTGTAATGTCTTTCTCACAGTGTCTTTGGATGGCCAAAGTTCCCTTGTAGCGTAATAAGTGTGCCTCTCATAGAAATGATGCTCCCAGCACGGGAAGTGCGGCTGCCCAGGTGCTGCTGGTGATGCTAAAAAATGCCCCAGTGTCAATTACCAAGTAATTATGCCCCCGTAGGCCGGTCAGTGAAGGACGGTTCCCAGCCAAGCACAAAGCTCACACTCCAGGTACCCGGCCAACCCGCACCCCGCCCCCTCACAGCAGCCTGGTTGCACTGAGGTGTTACCTGGGGTGGTGGTTGCGGGCGCGGGTGCGAGGCTCCTCTCCCCCTGGGGCCTTGGGCTCAGCAGGCGCTGCACGGGTGGGTGTCACAGCCACACAGCGCTCCTTTAGCACAGCGCTTAACAGTGCCTCCAAGTCCGGGGCAACGACGGAGCCTCCTGCCACAGAGCGCTTCGCTCCTCAGCGCTACACAGCGCGCTCCGGTCCCAGTGGCGGTGACCTCAGGGCCAGTTTCAGTCGGCTTGTGCCAGAAGCAGAGGCAATCACAGAGCCCTCGGGAGGATCACGGGGTAAGCAGTGCGGAGGGCATGCACAGTGTTGCAGGGCAAATCTTGAGAGTGTTGTTGCTGTTCCAAAGGGCAGTCTTTAAAACGCTGTGGTCCAAGGACAGGTACTTTCCTTTAGCTTAAAAAGGGTGCAGTCCCAAAAAGGCAATCTTTAAAAGGTTGAAGATTCTTTAAAATGTGGTTCAAAGAAAAGTAGTTCCTTTGGGATGTTGTGGAGACACTCTGGTGGTGATGTTGCAGTCTCCCATGCAGGGCAGGATCAGCAGACAGTAGGGCAGCTCAGCAGGTTGTGGGGCAGCAGTTCCTTGGAGCAGTCAGCCTCCCTCCCAGTGGCAATCCTCTTGCGCAGCAGTCCTCACTCCAGCAGGGATTCTTCCAGGTCCAGCAGTGTAACAAAGAAGTGAGGCCAGGACCCTCCCTTATATATCTTTCAGTCTAAGGGCTAGAAAGTGGTAGAAGTCTCTGGAAGGGTCTGGGGGCAGGGGCTTCTGGAAGAGTCCAGGGAGTTCTGGTATGTTCCCTGCCTTCCCTGACCTAGCTGTCACAGTGACGAGAGACAGGCCGTTAAGGCTACAGTTGGCAGCCCATCACAGCTCATCCCAGGGAAGAAGGTGTGAATCACCACTCCCACCTCCTAGCCCAGGCAGGCTATCAGTATGCAGAGGGGAGGGGGGAGTCTGCAGAGCCTAATCTAAGTGTAGGCAGGAAAAGGCCCACTTTATAAAAGTGGGATCCCTAGCGTAGTAATGCCCAATCTCTATATATCATTGGAAAGGGTTCCCCGCCCCGAGCCCAACAAGACCAAACATGACAGACTTATTAGGTCCCTGTCAGAAGTTATCATTCATCCCTGTCAGAAGTTATCCCATAAGGAGAGGTTCCCAATATTAGCCTATGGAGAATTAGCCTTACTGTGGTAGCAGTGGCTTGTGGCAGATATGCCAGCCTCACAAGGTTTTAGGGGAGAGCACCTGCACCTCAGCACTGATTAGCAGTGGTGAGGCGCCCAGAGTCCTAAGTCCAACAAAATGTAAGGTAAAAATGGGAAGCAAAAATGGCAAAAATGTAGGGGAGACCACCCTAAGGCTGACAGGTCTAACACATGTCCCCCCCAGCTGAAAGTGGGGAGAACTACCCAACCTCCAGGGAGTTCTCATCACTAAGGCGGAAAAACCGAGAGAGACCGTCAGCATTGGCGTGGTCTACTCCGGGTCTGTGTTCCACCCTGAAGTCCATCCCCTGTAGAGAAATGGACCACCTCAACAATTTGGGATTCTCGCCCCTCATTTGCATGAGCCACCTGAGGGGCCGGTGGTCAGTCTGAATCAGGAAGTGGGAGCCAAACAAGTATGGCCTCAGCTTCTTCACAGCCCAGACCACCGCAAAGGCTTCTCTCTCTATCGCACTCCACCTCTGTTCTCGGGGGAACAGCCTCCTGGAGATGAAGGCTACTGGTTGGTCCCTTCCCTCCTCGTTGAGTTGCGAAAGTACCGCCCCTATGCCATGCTCTGAGGCGTCCGTGTGGACAATGAACTCTTTGGAGAAGTCAGGGGCCCTGAGCACAGGAGCGGTGCACATGGCCTGCTTTAGAGAGTCAAAGGCTTTTTGGCAAGCCTCTGTCCAGATCACTTTTCTAGGTTTTTTCTTAGAGGTTAGCTCAGTCAAGGGGGCTACAATAGTGCCATAGCCCTTGACAAATCTGCGGTAGTATCCTGTGAGGCCCAGGAACGCCCTGACCTCAGTCTGTGTTTTGGGAGGCTCCCAGGCCAGGATGGTTTCTATCTTGGCCTGTAGGGGCTGCACCTTGCCCCCGCCTACCAAGTGTCCTAGGTAGACTACCGACCCCTGCCCTATCTGGCATTTGCTAGCTTTGATAGTCAGGCCTGCCTGCTGCAGAGCCTGAAGCACTTCCTGGAGGTGACCCAAATGGTCCTCCCAGCTGCTACTGAAGACAGCTATGTCGTCCAGGTAGGCAGCAGAGAAGGCCTCTAAACCGGAGAGGACCCGGTTCACCAGCCGCTGGAAGGTGGCAGGAGCGTTTTTCAGTCCAAAGGGCATCACTCTAAACTGGTAGTGGCCCTCTGGGGTGGAAAAGGCGGACCTCTCTTTAGCTCCATCTGTTAGGGCGATCTGCCAGTACCCTGACGTGAGGTCAAAGGTACTCAGGTATCGGGCAGCTCCCAGCCTGTCAATGAGCTCATCCGCCCTCGGGATAGGATGAGCGTCAGTCTTGGTCACAGTATTCAGTCCCCTGTAATCCACACAGAACCTAAGTTCTGGTGTGGTGCCGGGTGGAGCAGCTTTGGGTACCAGAACCACCGGACTGGACCAAGGGCTGTTGGAAGGCTCTATCACCCCCAACTCCAGCATCTTAGTGACTTCACTCTGGATGCTGGCCTTCACCTTATCTGACAGCCTGTAAGATTTGGACTTGACAGGGGGGCTGTCTCCTGTGTCCACATCATGGGTACACAGGTGGGTAATCCCAGGGATAAGGGAGAACCCTGAGGAGAACTGCCCCAGGACCTGGCGGCAGTCCCTCTGTTGCTCAGGAGTCAAGGATGGGGAGAGGACCACTCCCTCCACCGATCCATCCTTCTCTTTGGAAGCAAAGAGGTCCGGGAGAGGTTCACTTTCCTCTTCCTCGGCCCCATCAGTTACCATCAGTAATGTAAGCTCAGAGCTCTCATGGGGGGGTTTGAGGCAGTTGGCGTGTAGCACCCTGTGGGGCTGCCTGGGGGTCTTAAGGTCCACTAGGTAAGTGGCCTTGCCCTTCTTCTCCAATATCTCATAAGGGCCTGTCCAGCGATCCTGGAGGGCACTAAGCTCTCCAGGCTCCATGACCCACACCTTCTGTCCAGGTTTTAGCTCCACAGGGTGAGAGTTCTGGTTGTACCATTCCTTCATCACCGCCTGGCTGGCCTCTAAGTTGTCAGAAGCTTGCTTCCACAACTTAGCCATTTGGCTGCGGAAGGCCAGCATGTAGCTCACTACATCTTGGGGAAGCCTCCTTGGAGTCTTCTCCCACCCATCCTTCACTAAACTGAGAGGTCTTCTAACAGGGTGACCGTACAAAAGCTCAAAGGGGCTGAATCCCACTCCTTTCTGCGGTACCTCCCTGTAGGAAAACAACAAACAGGGCAAGAGGATGTCCCACTTTTTCCTCAGGCCCTCAGGCAGACTCCTGATCATGCCCTTTAGGGTCTTGTTAAATCTCTCCACGAGACCATTGGTCTGTGGGTGGTAAGGGGTGGAGAATTTATAAGTAACCCTACACTCTTTCCACATGGCTTGCATGTAGGCAGACATAAAATTGGTCCCCCTGTCGGACACCACCTCTTTGGGAAAACCCACTCTTGTAAAAATCCCCATCAGGGCCCGTGCCACTGCAGGTGCAGTGATGGTTCTCAGAGGAATAGCCTCTGGGTACCGGGTGGCGTTGTCCACCAGAACCAGGATAAACCTGTGACCAGAAGAAGTCGGTGGATCCATAGGCCCAACAATGTCGATGCCCACCCTCCCAAAGGGGGTGCTAACGACAGGCAGCGGTTCGAGGGGAGCCTTCAGCTTAGTCCCTGTTTTCCCACTAGCTTGGCAGGTCAGACAGGTCCTGCAGAATGTATCTGAGGAGACCCTCATCTGCGGCCAATAAAAATGTGGGACAAGCCTAGCAAAGGTCTTGTCTTGGCCCAAGTGTCCTGCCAAAGGGATCTCATGGGCCAGTTCCAAAAGAAAGGCCCTGTAGCACTGGGGGAGCACTAAGGCCCTTGATGACCCATGCACAGGAGCCTTGGGCTCACTGTAAAGGAGCCCATCCTCCCAGTAAATATGATACTTTGCGGAGGCATTGCCTGCTGCTTGGGCTTCGGCCTGTCGCCTCATGCCCTTAAGGGTAGGACACTCCTTCTGTGCCCGGCAAAACTCCTCCCTGGTGGGCCCTCCTTCCACCTGCCACCCTGCAGGGGTAGGTAGGTCCCCCAAGGGAGCAACGTTCCCCTCCGTGGACTCCGGTGCAACCTCCTCAGGTGCCCCATCCATCTCACGGGGTGACTGCCCCGGGGCGGGCTTCCCACGCCCTCGGGCTCCTCCCTTCTTAGCAGCTGGCTGGGCCATTTTTCCAGGCTCCAGCCCTGGCTGACTCCCTTTCCGGGCAGCCATAGACCGTGTGGTAGCACAAATCCACTCCGGTAACCCCAGCATCTCCACATGCGCTTTGAGCTCTACCTCCTTCCAGGCAGTATGCTCTAGGTCATTCCCTAACAGACAGTCCACTGGCATGGCAGGGCTCACAGCAACTCTTAAAAGGCCTGAAACCCCTCCCTACTCAAATGGAACCTGTGCTATGGGATAGTGACCCCCCCGGTTGTCAGCCATCACAACTGGATGGACTGCATCGGGAATTATTTGCTCTGGGGACACCAGCTGACTCCTTACCATAGTCATGCTGGCACCTGTGTCCCTCAGGGCCTCCACCCCCTGACCATTGAGGGTGACCCACTGCCTATACTTAGTAGTATTGGAGGGCACATGAACCTTGGGAACCATCTCACTATCTCCCAGAGACACTAGGACAAGCCCTGCCCCCTCACTCCCATCATCTAGGGACAGCTCCTCCCCAAGCGCTACACTAGCCACCCCGGGGTTTTTACCTCCAGTGGGCTGTGGTGCTCTCTTGCGACACTTGGGATCCCCCTTGTAGTGTCCAAGTTCACCACACTCATAGCACCGGACAATTCTGGGCTGCTGACCTTTGTCAGGATAAGTGGGCTTCTGGTGGCCAGATTGGGGCTGGGACCCAGACCCTTTCCCTTTTGAATTATTTTGGGGGCCTTTGGGAAACTCTTTCTTTTTATCTCCCCCCTCTTTCTTCTGGTAGGAACCCTGACCACCCCTTTGGAGTCCCCCCCAGAACCCTTGTTGGACACCCTGGTACTGACCCAGGTGTCTGCCTCCTCTGCAAGCTTCCTAGGGTTGGTCAACTTGCGGTCAACCAGGTGTTGGCGCAGCTCTGGAAAACACTTCTCTAGAAGGTGCTCTCTTAAAAACAAGTCATACAACCCTTCATAGTCATGCACATTGCTGCCCCGCACCCAGCCCTCTAAAGCTTTACTAGCGAAGTCCAGGAAGTCTACCCAGTTCTGTGTGGGAAGTTTGTGGCTCTTCCTAAACCTCTGCCTATACCTCTCAGGGGTAAGACCGAACCTCTTAAGCAATGCAGCTTTCATGACAGAATAGTTAGTCTGGTCTCCCTTCTCTAGGTAAAGGAGGGTGTCCCTAACATCTGGAGGTAAGTACTTATACAAACCACCCCCCCAATAACTCTCTGGGACCCCATGGGCTCTTAAAGACACCTCATAGGCGGCTAACCACTTATCAATATTATCCCCCACCTTAAAACTGGCCATCACATCTTTAGGCATAAAGACCCTGGACTCACGTGAAGCTTCCAAAGGTACGCTGCCACCATTCTTGTTGCTGTTGGCCCCTACTTCTAGGGCCCGGATTTCCAGTTCCTTCAGGCTGAGCTCATGGGCAAGTTCTTTTTCCCGCATAGCCAGTCGCTTGTTCTCGCGATCCTGCTCCATGGCCCACCTTTGTCTTTCCCGCTCTCTCTCCAGCTTGGCAAGCTCCAACTTGAGCTGTCTCTCCTCCCTCCTGTCCTCCAGGTCCTCTACGGACAGGCTCTTCACTGACACACTACTGCCTGCCCTGGAAGGTACCCTTGTACCTGTTAACAAATTACCATTTCCCGCCAAGTGCAGTAGGTCAAGGTTTCCTGTGGCGTCATGCTCTGGTCCTTGCTCGTCCCCATCTCCTTCTGAGTAGGCTGTTACCCATGCTCTCAAAGCTTTCTGAAGCTCTGCCTTCTTGGCGCTTCGCTTGAAGGGCACCCCATTCTCCTCGCAGAACTCTTTGAGTTGCGCCACTGTGTAAACTTCCAGATTGGCCAGCTCGAATTCCATGTTGCTAGGTGGGGCCTCAGACGTTTGTAGAGAAAACCAAATGAGACTTAGGCAAAAGGACTTTTAAAAAGAGCAGCCAGTCAGGGAGAATTTAAAAAAATTCAAAAATGCCAATTGGAGAGGGTAGACAAAAATTCAGGAGAGTCAGGTGTAGGGTTGCGGTGTACACTGCGTCGCTGCGTGGTGTTACACAAGCACAAGTCCTATCCCACCGCTCGATCACCAATGTTAGAACCGGGGTCTCTAGTTGGCAGGGGTATGCACCCTAGTCCAAGTAGGGACCACCGCTTCCGACCTGGTAGCTTGGCGCAGAGCAGCAAAGGCGTAACTTCAGAGGCAATGTGTAATGTATTTGTGCAACACACAACGGCGATGACACAGTAAAAACACTCACAAAAGGAACACCACACCAGTTTTGCATAAGAATAAGAATTTCTTTATCTAAAAATTATGCGAGAACCATAAGCAGGTAAATCCAGCTCCAGGCAAGATCAATAATAAAAAAAGGATTCCAGTTTCCAAGCAAGATCAATAATCAATAAGAATGAATCCAGCTCCCAGGCCTGATCAATAATAAAAAGGATTCCAGTTTCCAAGCAAGATCAATAATCAATAAGAATGAATCCAGTTCACAGGCCTGATCAAATCACCAAAAGCTCATGTTTGCCAAGGGCTCCTGCTGGTAATGTCTTTCTCACAGTGTCTTTGGATGGCCAAAGTTCCCTTGTAGCGTAATAAGTGTGTCTCTCATAGAAATGATGCTCCCAGCATGGGAAGTGCGGCTGCCCAGGCGCTGCTGGTGATGCTCAAAAATGCCCCAGTGTCAATTACCAAGTAATTATGCCCCCGTAGGCCGGTCAGTGGAGGACGGTTCCCAGCCAAGCACAAAGCTCACACTCCAGGTACCCGGCCAACCTGCACCCCGCCCCCTCACAGCAGCCTGGTTGCACTGAGGTGTTACCTGGGGTGGTGGTTGCGGGCGCGGGTGCGAGGCTCCTCTCCCCCTGGGGTCTTGGGCTCAGCAGGCGCTGCACGGGTGGGTGTCACAGCCACACAGCGCTCCTTTAGCACAGCGCTTAACAGTGCCTCCAAGTCCGGGGCAACGACGGAGCCTCCTGCCACAGAGCGTTTCGCTCCTCAGCGCTACACAGTGCGCTCCGGTCCCAGTGGCGGTGACCTCAGGGCCAGTTTCAGTCGGCTTGCGCCAGAAGCAGAGGCAATCACAGAGCCCTCGGGAGGATCACGGGGTAAGCAGTGCGGAGGGCAGGCACAGCGTTGCAGGGCAAATCTTGAGAGTGTTGTTGCTGTTCCAAAGGGCAGTCTTTAAAACGCTGTGGTCCAAGGACAGGTAGTTTCTTTTAGCTTAAAAAGGGTGCAGTCCCAAAAAGGCAATCTTTAAAAGGTTGAAGATTCTTTAAAATGTGGTTCAAAGAAAAGTAGTTCCTTTGGGATGTTGTGGAGACACTCTGGTGGTGATGTTGCAGTCTCCCATGCAGGGCAGGATCAGCAGACAGTAGGGCAGCTCAGCAGGTTGTGGGGCAGCAGTTCCTTGGAGCAGTCAGCCTCCCTCCCAGTGGCAATCCTCTTGCGCAGCAGTCCTCACTCCAGCAGGGATTCTTCCAGGTCCAGCAGTGTAACAAAGAAGTGAGGCCAGGACCCTCCCTTATATATCTTTCAGTCTAAGGGCTAGAAAGTGGTAGAAGTCTCTGGAAGGGTCTGGGGCAGGGGCTTCTGGAAGAGTCCAGGGAGTTCTGGTATGTTCCCTGCCTTCCCTGACCTAACTGTCACAGTGACGAGAGACAGGCCGTTAAGGCTACAGTGGGCAGCCCATCACAGCTCATCCCAGGGAAGAAGGTGTGAATCACCACTCCCACCTCCCAGCCCAGGCAGGCTATCAGTATGCAGAGGGGAGAGGGGAGTCTGCAGAGCCTAATCTAAGTGTAGGCAGGAAAAGGCCCACTTTATAAAAGTGGGATCCCTAGCGTAGTAATGCCCAAACTCTATATATCATTGGAAAGGGTTCCCCGCCCCGAGTCCAACAAGACCAAACATGACAGACTTATTAGGTCCCTGTCAGAAGTTATCCCATAAGGAGAGGTTCCCAATATTAGCCTATGGAGGATTTGCCTTACTGTGGTAGCAGTGGCTTGTGGCAGATATGCCAGCCTCACAAGGTTTTAGGGGAGAGCACCTGCACCTCAGCACTGATTAGCAGTGGTGAGGCGACCAGAGTCCTAAGTCCAACAAAATGTAAGGTAAAAATGGGAGGCAAAAAGGGCAAAAATGTAGGGGAGACCACCCTAAGGCTGACAGGTCTAACTGGCAGCACCAGTTCTCTGACCCAATTTGGGTTACTGCATCACAGCGGTGCTCGTACCAGTAAAGTTTTGATGCAGTTCAAAAGGGAACCACTTGGAGAGAGCAGTCACTCCCCCACAACAAGGGTAACTCCTGGTTTCCCTCTTGAAGGCAGTCAGCTTTTACAGGTTGTTTCTCATGCTGGGAAAATGCTGAGCTACTCCAGTACTGTTCTTCCTTCTGGAAAGCCAGGCACTCTCCTTCCCTCTCTCAGCAGGCAAGTAGGCTTCTGGACATTACCAAGACTCTTCCAGCTAAGCAAATGCAGGCATCAGGTAACATCCCATCACCTCTGGGAGACTGGTTGTCATGCTGATAATAGCCCTGTTCACACAGGAGTCCTTCAAGTTCTCTTCAGAGTGCTCCCTTCTTTGATCAGTGAGGTTGTTTGGATCCCACTTTGGTATACATTTTTCATAAAGGGGATGAGGATCCACTGTCTAAGACTTCAGAACCAGTTTGGGGTGGTTCTCTTTCAAATGTTATTTTCTGGCTGCTCCTCAGACACAGACGTTTTGCAAGGTGATGACCCTCACGCTGCTAGAAATAGGACTCTCTCCAAGCCGAAGTGTTCAAAAGAAGGGTATAGTGGAGTGTTAGATCTCTGCATCTGCCTGCCATCAGTGTTCCTAAAGCAACAATCAGGAACAGACAAAAGGAAAGGGCTTGCCTAGAAACCAAAACACCTTGAACAACAGAAACTGCTGTCTCACCCCTCTCAACTACCATCTACGGAATGGCAATGCTCAGGAAGATCTAAGCTTCATCCCTTTGCTAACAAGGTCATTATTGAATTTCTTCGATAGCTCTGTCCCTATCCTCTTCACATACAAAGCAATACGTGTCCACATGCTTTAACAGATTAAAATATTAATTTGCCCATAAAGGCCTATAGGATTTTTCACAATAAAAAAGACAGGCCTATTGTTTTTATCATAACTTTTCATAATAGACAGATCTGATCTATGGCATATGACATACCTTTTCCCAATGTACTAATTAGGACTATACATTTTAATATTGGCTTGTCACCATAACCAATTGAGTCTTCTTATATTTCACGTAAACTGGCAACTATCAGGGACACCTTCATAGATTTACGAATATATACAAAATTACAGTTGGCAAAACAATTAAGAGCCCCCTAAAAAGGGTTTAACAAGGATTATTACAGTGCTGATCTTCTACTAATGTTTTTCAGACGGGGACACCAACACAAAAACGTTTACCCACTACGGAGATCTGTTAGATTCCATGTCACAAAATACCAGTCTATGCTTTTAACATAGTATAAGTCAATAGGCTCTCAAGAGAATGTTATTAAGCATATGAATTTTGCAATCAATGAGTCAGGTCTAATGTGTTTTTGTGCAAATTTTCATTCAAAGGATTGACTCTGAAGTACATTTTTTCCAGTAAGTCAATCGGAGCTATAGCTTTTATCACTGGCTGGTCACCATAACCAACTCAGGCCTAATGTATTACGCATATGCTTTCCCACATGGTAAGTAGCCCATACAATCATAAAGTTACAAATATGTGAAAAATTACACTTGACAGCACACTATACAACCCTTCCTAAAATGACACAACAATTCTCAAAGTGAAAATCTTCTACTCACAGAGGATCCCCTGCCGGTAACAAACACCAAGAAGCTTCCCTACTATGGTAATCTAGGAGATTCCCTGTAATTAAATCAATTTTACAAGCTTTAACATAGCATAAGACAATCTGCCCATACAACTCTATTGGCAGTAACATATGCATTTCAAAATAAACAAGTCAGGACTACTGCCTTTATGGTAAATGTTCATAAAAAACAAATTAGGTCTGCTGCATTGAGTTAAAGCTTTTCCACAAGGCAAATGTGTAATATAAATTCATTTAATCTGAGAAAGCGCACAACTTCTGCCAATCAAAATCTGCACTGAATGTAATTAACATTATGGTTGGAGCCAATGCCCCTTACTAAGTAGATGTAAAATTTGAAACATGTACACAACTACAGTTGGCAAAACAATACACAATCCTTCCTAAAATGCTGTAACAAGGTTTCTCAAAGTATATATCTTCTATCCAAGGGTTTGCCACAGGCAGTAATTATTACCAAATTTCTGGAATTCCTTATAACTAAATACCTGTCTACAAACTTCAACAGAGTGTAAAGACAATCCACCTTTTAAAGCAAATTACCTTTAACACATGCATTCCACAATAAATAATGCAGGCCTACTGCAGTTGGTGTACATTTTTATCATAAGTGAATCAGGCTAAAACATGTGATCAACAGCCTGTCACCATAACCCATTCAGTCCTGCTGTGTCGAATTTAAGCTATCCCAAGGGAAAAACCATGGCAACAAATCTCTTACCACGCACAGCCTTTACCATGTATGCTTTTACAACTAATTACATTGTAAAGGTATGAAGGGTAAGGGCATGAGTGATACAGATGGTAATGGCATATGTGTGGTAAAGGCAATCAACATCATTTGACAGGAAGAAGAGTGTTGAGACGTTGTAAAATTGGCTTCCGCTTTAAGAAACAAAAAAAAGCAACTTGTGCGTCAGCCTCGAAGAACTGCAGAGTCCACATGGAGGTAAGATTTTAAGGGAAACACTTTACCATACATATGCCTTTACCATCCATGCTTTTACACCGAAATTCGTTGAAAAAGTATGCATGGTAAAGGCATAATCGTTGTAAAAACGTGCGTGGTAAAGGTTATGCATGGTAATGGCATTTATGTTGTAACAACAGCATTGTAACGCATGCATTACAACTGAAAGCATTGTTCCGTCATACATCCCTTTCCTACAAGGCAAAACATGCAATATAAATGTTCTTTTTCAGTGAAAGCGCACAACCTATTTTCAATCAAAATCTGTACTCCAGCAAATGTTTGGGTGGAGCCAAAACCCCATTATTGATGTTTAAGCTTTTAAGCTTTTCTTCTGTTTATTACATAAAGTCTGTCAACAACATCCATAAACTCCAACTTCACTGCTTCTACTCCCATCCCTCCAAGTCAAATCATATATCAACACCCTTATTATAAACAAGATGGAATATAGTGCCAACTTCTTCCTCAGCATCCCATAGCACTGCTTTGACCTCATTGTAGTCATAAATGTCGTCATCTTCTCTGTCACACCTGCAGCTCCCACCAAAGCCTTCAGGTTGGACCACTGTCAGAAGAATGCTAAGCTCTTTACACACACCGTCCTACACAGTATCCCTGAAAACCGTGCCCTGTCTCCAATAAAATCCTAATTGTTCCAAATCCATCATGTGTCTCATTTCCTTCCCTGTCCTTTCACTTACTAAGCCTCCTGCCCCTTACTGGAAAGCATGCATGCATGGTACTCACTCTCAGCATCCAAAACTGCCCTCATACCCACCTCGTCCTGCTTGATACCCAACATAGATACTGTTTGCTCCACTCCCAAGCCCTTGCTATACTGAATGCTCCTTGGAATTGTAAACATCTAAACACTGTTAAGTGTAAATATGTACCTTTAAAATGTAACACACTATTACCTCTCTCACATAACACCACTTGACCATTACGTCATCAAAATGATCTCTACAGCACCATTTCCTTTTTTACATTTACACAGTGCTCCGTTATGCAAGTGGTATCTTGCTTAAAATAACTACTCACACATAGTTAATTTATTTCAATTGAATATACTAAAATGCAATGACATATATTTGTATGTTTCCTAAATAATTTATTACCATGATTGTCATTGGTTACGGGTGTGGTTAAGGTTATAGTAAGAGCATTGTTGTTTTTAAATAATATAACATACATTACAGTAATCTGAGATGAATTAAGTTACATCAAGAAATATTGTTTGGATTAAGGATAAGAGCAAGGGTTTGGAGTTCGGTTGTCAGATGACAAGATCTCCTTGTTTTTATGAAATAATTTATTTTAAATCAACAAATAGAATAATAAACATTGGATAGTATTGGGATTAGTGGTCGGGTTAGAGAAAGGCTACAATATTGTTTAAAAATATACTTCAACTATATTTAATTTAAATAAATCTATAATAATCCTAGTTTAGGAGGAATGTTGACAGAAGCTTTAGGGAAATGTTCCTTATTTTAATTTACTTTATATGCATATATTTTATTCAGATAAAATTGATTAGACATGTTATATTGTTAAGGGATAGTTAAACAGTTAGCACTGGGGACAATTAGATATTTAACATAGCTTTGGGGGTAGAGTTAGGGTTAGGGTAATGTTATATTAAACTAATTTAACAAATGTAATTAATATTAAATTACCTAAATATTGATTTCTGATAATGGACAGGAGAAGAGTTAGGCATAAATGACACAGTAAAGGTCAAAATGAGGAACTTATGGTGAATTAATTGTAACTATAGCATTAGGAGGTGGAGTGGATAATTAAATATAAGTTAAAAACACATGAGGGTAATTGTCGAAGATGAAATACCACGAGAAGAAATTGTATCCATCAAATAGCATTTGCCACATAATATTTATATCAAGATGATCAATTAGAACACTGCGCAAAATTGGAAGTGAAACAGTAAATTGATAGCAGTTTACGCAGGGCTTTAGATCTTTATTTTGAATTTTGACGAAAATACTCTGACATAAAGTGGTAAAGCTGGCAATGTTTTGCATAATATTCCACATAAGAACCACCAGTATTTAATTGGTGATAATACAAAACCATTTTCTTGTTCGTGTTACAGTTCTACAACGCCACTGTTGGGGTAAAGCTGCATTAATTACTGTGTGTAGTGCTCATTGGCCTAATGCTAATTGTGCACCCACACAAAGAAATGCATACAAGGATTAGTGGGCAATGCAGGGAACAGAACACTAGGCCAAAAATACAATTTAGATTAAGTATGCATTCTGAGACTGGTTTACAAACATAGCTCTTTCATGCCTGTGCCAATCCTAATTTGCACTCTTACCTCACCAATGTTTACTGATGATAGTTTACCAAACGCGAGTGAAAAAAATGCATTAAAGGTTCTTGCAGTTAGCCTTAATGCTGGCGAAAAGGCATGCAGTCATTGTCTGGATGAGAAAAAGATGTCCCAGTGTGGGCTAAGGATATGTTAGAATGGTCTCTAGCTGCGTAACCATACCTTAACGCTACTAGATGGGATAATAAAGTAATTGATGACCTCTCAATTTTTGAGGCCGTCATGCGGAAGTGATGTATACTTCTAGTTCTGTACCTGTCAACTCCAAAGACATAGTTTAATTGTATGACAAACTCAGAGAGAAGGGTGTGTTTGTTAGCTGGGTTGCATGGTGTGTTCTCTCTTACTGTCAAATACATGGCATGTACTTGGCTGATCCATTTTGACTGTATCTTATTACTATTCTTGGATGGGGGTCTCGGGGGGGGAACTGTACAACTATGCAAGTTACTATTGTTTGATACTCTAATGGCATGTATATTGTGGCTGATGTTTGCTGTTTTTGTTTGAAACTGCAAAAATAAGTTTAAAAAAAAACATTAAATAGCTAAAACAAAATCAAATACTACTAGATCAATAAACCTGACTTCAGTATCAAAGTTGGAAGTGAGCCAAAGCACAATGCCCGTACCATCTCATGACGAGCACAAGCAGACTCTTGTGTCTAAGCTCATGTAGAAAGTCACCAGAGAATAAAAGCACCAGAAAACCAGACCAGTGGCTGAATGTGTGTCTTTCAAGAGACCACTGAACAGCACCATCTTGGAAACTCCAAAAAAGGCTCTGCTAGAGGAAGAAGTAGGGGTGGCGTGACATGCCCCCCTAGGCATGGGCACATATCCCTATCTTCCAGAACTTTCCACTCCCACTTTAAAACCTCTGCAAAAGGGGAAAACTGTTGAGCAGGCTGGACCTAGGGGAAGTGACAGCAGAGGAATGCCCAGTTGGAAGAGAGAGAACACCTAGCCCCTACAGCAAGGATGGATTCAAGGACCTCAGACTTCAATGGGCACCCAGGCACTAGAATTTGTTTCTCCAGAGACAGTGCACTGCCACTCCCACCCTGTGAGAGACAGCAGAGGAATGAAACTACTGTGAAGGACCCTGGAGGGTTACCTAGGAATTGCCTTGATTTATATTAATTTGTATTATTGAGTAGAGTGTGTGAGATAAAGCGCATTTTTCTTTTTATAGGTGAAAGCACTAGCTGGACATTGCTTTTTGGGTGGTGTTTGTTACAAGCGTGCAGGCTGGAGTAGTAGCCCACCCCACCTCCCCTGAGTAGGCCTTAATACCCTCAGCAAGTCAAGTAGTATAATGTTGTAATTGGTTCCAAGGAGACAGAAGGTTGCAGACGTGTTACTTGTTAAAGGCCCACATCCTATGCAGCTAATAATCCACTTTCTTAAAACGTGTAATACACTTAGATAAAACTTCATACCTGCAAAGGTTCATACTGGAATCAACAGCACTACAATCCATAGTATAATTTGGATGTTGACTGAGTGACTAGTTTAGTGAGTGCAGTGGCAGCAACCTACAGTGTCTTACCTACTTCACCACCCTCCATTCACTGCCCTCCCAAAATAAGTGAACTAAACATTGAAGAGAGTAAAATATAAAAGATTTTATCACAAGTGAGGGGGATTTGAATGAACTAGCAATGAGAAATTCCCCATTTTGTATGGAAGTTTAATGAAAGATGGGAGATGGATTTAAAAGTTCTACCTGCACCAAGTCTACCAGATTTCCTACTTACGGCACATCACTAGATGTCCAGCTCTTACCTGAAGCTCAACCCAAACAAGGCACAATTCCTGTTATTTGCAAGAACAAAAAAACATAAGACACTGTACAAACCTGGCTCAACTGCAAATATCTTCATAGCTTAGAATGCCAAGTCGCTTGCATTCTTCCTGGCCACCAACCTCAAGCTCATGGAACAAATTGCCAAAAAAGAAAAAAGACAGATGACCTGGTACCATCTCTCTCTTTTAAAGAAAGTCAAACCGTTTCTTCCAGCAAACAATTTCAGAACTGCTGTTCAATATCTTGTTCTATTGCATCTGAATGGTTGTAATGCCCCACTACAAGGAATCCCCGACTCCACACTGGCACACCTTAGTGGCATCCTACATGCCTCAGCAAGTCTTATCCAGGAGCTGAAGAAAAATGATCCTATTAAACCCATACTGATAGAAGTCCATTGGCTGCTCTTGCCAGTCCGCTCCACCTTTTACATAATTTACAAAGCCACCTGACCAGCACCCTGCTTATCTGGCAAACAATCTGACCATCTCTGTTGGTTCTCTGCACACCCACATCTACATCAGACTGCAGATAAGGAAATGTAAAGAGGAAAAAAGCTGGACAGCATCTATGCATCTAGGATCTGGAACAACATCCTCTATCCATGAGGACTGCACCAGTGCTACTTCCAATTTACGAAAGACTTGGAAGACTCACCACCATAAAGAACACTGAATCACAGTGCATTAACCATCCACAACCCAGCTCCTAGTACGCGTTTATTTTATGCTTTTCTTTGGCCATACATACATACATATATACATACATACATACATACATACATACATATTAAACTCAGTGCCAGACACTGAACACAAAATGACTTGAGATATGGTTTAAATGTTAAACATAGTTTATAGGGTGTCACCTTTCCTTAGGTTTAATGGGTAGGAGACCCTCTTTCAGAAGACGGTCTGTGGTAGATTAGGAAGAAGCATTTGTTCCTGCTTATACTTTGTAAAGTAAAAATGTTGTGACGTTTGAGGATTTTTCGAACGTTATACTGTGCACCACTCTAGCTGGGTGGCATGGGGCACCCTACTTTGGTTGTCCGAGAGTGTTCAGATGTGTACAAAGAGGTTGTGATGCATGGGCACACTGATCTGCCACCTCTGTGGTTCTTTTTGGCAGAATTCTTGTGATGTACCCGTAGTTTCAATGTGGTACACGATTAAATTGCGAGTCACAAGAATGGCATTTTTTATCAATTTTTAAGGTTCTTAGTGCATTTCATTTATAACTTGCACAAGAGTGCTTGTGTATTCTGCATCCCATGCACAGGTTGTCATCTTTTTTGTTAATGCATGTATGTGTGTTACTTGTAAAGGCATATGATACATCCCAATATGAGATCCTGCAGTGCCTTTTTAATGTTCCAATTCTCTTATGTTCTATGTGCATGTTTTGCGAAAAACCGTTGCAGTCACGTCATAGTGGAGTGAGCATCATGGCATCATTGTCCTATTTATATTCTGAAGTATAGATTTGTTATTTTCGACTTGTAAAATACTGTGTATAGAATATTGTCTGATAACACATCAACAAATTAAGTATATATCGGTAACTGTAGATTTACTATTCTAACCTCCGCATCTACTTCCCATTGTCCCTGGTGAGGTATGTTTAGGGTTTGCCTATAGATGATGGGTTTTGTAATTTAATTCAAGAGTAAATGGAAAACCCCTATTTTACGTGAAAAGCACCTATACAAACATCAGCACTGTTGCGTGGTCTGCAATATCACAGACTGCAAACATTGAAGATTGTAAATAAATTGAATGTATTTATTTGCTTGTTTGCAGAGTAAGCTTCCTTACTCTAACTGGTACATCAAGTTTTAATCCATCAAGGTCTCTAGAGATAGTGGTTAAGAATGTTCTGAATAGATTAACATTCATGGCCGTTCTGAAATTAACAAGGAATATAAGTAGACATACTGGAAATGCCTCTAAAGTTACATCCTTCAATTAACACCAGCCCCTCTTCTCACGTTCTTACTACAGTGTTTCTCATGACGTCTGCCAGACCTGAAGAGAAACCCTTTGTTTCCTTTTTTGGTCCAGCAATTGGACTTCACCTTGCGTTAGCTGTGTTCTATCTCTCCCAGGAATCTGTTTGGTACCATTATACATTCATGGACTAAGGTCAGATATGTTCCATGACTGGCATATAGACATATGGAAGGGTTTATTTCATTTAGAGCTGGACAATCGTGGATTAGCAGGTCACTGCATCTCCCTCTTGCTGCATGCCCCACTGCCTGGGGATAGACATCGCATATTCAATTGCTACTTCTGTACATGGGGCGCTGCCAATTGGCACTGGAACATTATCTCAACTGTCAGTGAGCACAGCTGCCATGTTCTCTATCAGCTGGTGTGTTTGCCTCTCTGTGGGAATGGTCCACTAGCCATCCATGCTCGCACATTGGTGTGGGAAATATTAATTATGGTGGCGAATGGGATCATCCAATAGCAGTTTGAACCTGTATTTGCCCACAGGGGGAGGGCCTGTATGTGTGTGCATATGCATGGATGCTAACCAATCACTACAAAAAAGAGCATGGGCATGCCAAAGCAGTTTCATGACAAAGACCAGTCGGCCTCGATAAATCTCTATCAGGTAGTATGTAGCTAAGAAATTTGGTGTATCTTGTGCATCGCATACTAAGGATGTTTCCTCAGAGAGGAGACTGGGAACAGACGCTTAACCACTTAATAATCACAAGCACCAAGGGCAGCTCTTAAACCATGGCTGCTTTTGCTCTTTCTGTTCAGAAGAGTCCTGTAGACGTTAGCCATAATGTCCATGTGCCCGTTTGTTATGAGTATTTGTACTTCAGTAGATGTGGTTGCTATTTTGTTTTGACTCATGTATTTAGTGTTGTACTCGTTTTCCTTTTTTCTGAGCATCTCTTCTAGAAATAGTGTCACGAAGTCCTATGCTTCATTAGATGCTTGGTGAACTTGCTATATTGAAGTTAAATGTTGGGTACATGAGTTCTGATCTGCTATTGTGGTAGTTCCAAACGGATTTGAAAATGAAGGTAGATCTAAATCCCTATGAGCCTGCTATGGATGGGGTCAGACTGAAGTTGAGGTTAATTGAAGCTGTCCTCAGGATGCCCGAACTCAAGCACATATATCAACTGAGGTCCTTCCTGAGATTGCAGAATACTGTCCCAGGTATGTAAACACATTTTCTAGCAATGTAGTACCATTTTGAAAGCTGAAGAAAGCTGATGTGGAAGGGGGCGCATTTTGTGTTGAGCTAAGTGTAATGAAGCATGTCCATACTCTTTGGGCCTTTAATTTATTGTTGATAAATAAACAACACGTCTGGTACAAGAGGAGCACAGAAAATAACTGGCAAGGAAGGACATGGAACACACCCACATCACACATTCTACAGATGTCACTATGTTCCATGCTCCTCCAGTGACCTCACCACACTTCTCCCTCCTTTGAGCAAAAAAAAGCCAAATCTTACAAGATACAAATGTTGAAGGTACAAAATACAGAAGAAATCTTACAAGATAAAGATATTCAAAGTACAAAATACTAACTGTCAACCTCTTCCCATTTCCACAAAATAGAAGAGAAAAGAAATCACAGAAAGGATAAAATAGTCAATAATAAAAACAAATACTAATTACACAGGCATAAGCAGTAACACAAAAACTGTATTTCCATGAAATAATGTAATCCTGTATGTTTTTTGGGGGTTTTGAGTGAACATGTATATATTTTTTTACGGGACGTACTCCAATAACATCCATCTGTTAATTTTACTGCATTCCTCTATAGCTCACATATTGGTTGACATTCCTTGAATTTTGATAATTCCTTATTCATTAAAATGGGATTTTTCATCCGTGACCAATCCCCAGCTTTAGGTTTTCACACCTCGTTCATGGATTTGGTATTGCCTTTTTTTATATTTATGACATTGGAAATGTTTTCAGTAGTTACCCACACATCCTTCATATAACATCCTTAATGAAACAATTTTGTCATCCCTAAAATGGACATAACTACATTGATGCTTTCCTTCCTCTCATAAATTCAAAAGGACTCTTGTCAGTAGCTTCTTGTGGTGCAGTGCGGTAAGACGACACCAAATCCTTAACTGTTTTACCCACCCATATGCTGTTCCTGTGTGCCGCTTGGATACACTCAACTAACACCTTATTAAACTATACAAACTTGTCATTACTTGGTGGGTAATGCAAAGGGGTCATGATGTGCTTAATCCCACACTTATTTAAAAACTGAAGCAATTCTGTTTAAACAAATTGCACTCCATTATCAGTTAAAATTTCCCCTGGGAATCCTTCTCGGATAAAAAATGTCTTTAGACAATCAATTACGCTTCTGGTAGTTGGGACACTAATTAGTTAAACTTCAACCCACCTAGACAAAAGGTCAATTATACCAATGAAATCCTTCATGTTATGTAGCAAGATATGAAAAGGCCCTAAGAAATCAAGTACGAGTTTCTGCCATACTCTGTTCAGCGAAAGAACAAACGATTCCACAGTACCTTCAGTAACCAACAATGCACTCCTATCGCACCTCACACAAATCTTGACATACTCATCAATTTCTGCATGCATTCTAGGCCATCAGAAATCATTTCATATTTTCGTTTTGGAAATGGTTGATCCTAAATGACCGTATGGGCTGACAAAATTATCCTTTGCCTAAAACATTCAGGGGGCACTAATTTGTTCGCCCAAGCTGGCTTTACCCCCCTAAGGAACAAATTGTGTACATTTACAAATCAGCTGACCATTTTGTTTTGCTTAAGCCATCCCACTTTAATACATTTCATCACTTCACTCAAACTCTTATTATTACTTACTGCATTCACCCATTCGTTCCCTTCCATACAAATATTAATATCATTGATGCAGGCCACAAAACACTCCTCAATTTCTGTTTCCCAATTTTGTTCTTCAGCATCCTCGATGGGTAATCTAGGCAAACAATTTACTCTATAGTTCTTTAATCTCAGAATGTACTAAATGGTGAATATAAACTCAAATATTTTGGCAGACAGTCTAGCAATATGGACTTTTTAAAGCCAATAATCAGCCTTCAAAACTAATGACCTGCCCCATAAGTCCTGCTTACATTTTTTCACCCTCCACACACATCTAAGACGCTCTTTCTAGATTACTGAATATCTCCACTCCAGTTGACGTAGTGCCTGTGAAATGTACCCTATTGTGCGTTCGTGTGTACCATTGCATTGTGAGAACACAGCTACTAAGCCATACTTACAGGCACCCAACCTCACAATAGTTTTCCTCCCTTCCACAAATGGTTGCAATGTTGGTGCTGTGACAATTTTTTTTTATCTTCTGAAACATTTCCTCACATACATTAGACCAAAATAATGTGGCTCCCTTTTTTAAAAAGTGATCTGAAATAAGTTGTGTTCTTAGCAAAATCTTCTATCTTAAAATCTTATTTTAAATTCATGTAAAATTCACACATACCTAAGAAAGACATCATTTGTTCTTTCTTCCCTGGAGCAGGAGCTTCCACAATGATTTTAATCAGTTAAGATTTGACTCCTTGCTCCGATAAAATATGTCCTAAATATTCTATTTCTCTGCTTTTGAACACACATTTGTGCTATCTTCATGTCACATCACTCTTCTTTAAAATGCTCAAAACCTCACCTAAAATATTATAATTTCCTCTTCACTACTAAAAAAAATAAGCAGGCCATCCTGAAATACAACTGAATTAGGGTTATCCTGGGACATTTCTGATATCAGTGTCTGAAAACTGATGCTGCCAATGCCAGACCAAAAGGTAACCTTCAAATTGCAATACTCAATCAGGAGTGCCAAATTAAGTTATATGGAAAGACTGGATATCTAGTTCTACTAGGCAATAGGCGACATTCAAATCCAATTTGTGAACCAGCTGGAACCCTCAATTTTTGTTATCAAATCTTCAATCCTTGTACACTGAAAACTTTCAACCCAAATTACTTCATCAAGCTCCTCAAATTAATACACATTCTTAATCTCCCATTTTTTTTCTTTCCAAAATTATGGGAGATACCCCAAGAGTTGCCTCAACCTTTACAATGAATCATTATTCCATAAATGTTTCAACAGCTTTGATAATTCCTTTTTGGCACTCAGAGGTACATTGCACAAATTATACTTTACAGGCACTGTGCTCTGCTTTACTTTAATGGTGTGGTCAAAATCTGCGATTTTTCCCTAGACGGTAGTGAAAAATATTCTCTAATGTATTTTTTGATGTTGCCAGGGTGCCTAATTGAATTTACCTCGTTCCTGTTAAAACAAAAAAACAGTTTTTCCATTCCAGCTTTAATGGTTAAATTGAATTCATCTTGGTATAACCATAAGAGGACATTAATCCATTTTTAGCCACACAAACCTTTCCTTGAATACCATCACCCAATACTCCAATAGAACACCAAAAATACCCAATAAGATCTATGTTACCTCTTTCAAAAGTCACTGTCAGCACATCTGGAGGGTGCAGTGTCTTATTATTCCACAATTTATTGGCTGTGTCTCGAGGTGCCATAGTAATGCATACACCTGTGCCTACTAAAAGTTTAATCTCTACCCCAACAATTACCATTTCAATATCAGGATCCACAATCACTTTGCTTTTCTGTAACTCTTTCAGACTACTAATACAAACTATCTGCTATCATTCTGCTTATCATTCTCATTCTCATTGTCTTCATTTTCATTTAAACACATCGAATACTATATATTTTTGCTCCCCTGCACACTCTAAAGAAATGTCCCATCTTTCCACAATTCTACATTGTTGATTCACAGCTGGACAATTCTTAAATGAAGACACCTGTGAAGGGGCCAACACCTGTAACAACTGACCCTTTGTGTATGTTTGAATTAGACATTAGGTTTCCCTCCACTTGTAAAGCCCTGTTTCTTACTGTCATTATTTTGAGTTAAATACATGTTATTAGCTACTACCCCTGATATTAATATTGGATGATGACACTTTTAACTGTTTTGCATCTTCATAATAATATTCCATGATTTTAGCATTGTCAATACCCTTATCTAATGAAGGATTTTTACAAACTAATAACCTTTCTTAAATCTTTTTAGAGTGACACCTACCAATTAATAAATCTCTGATTAATTACGAGGTGAAATTCTCAAATTCACATTTTGCAGCTAATATTTTACAGGCTATAATAAATGAATCTATACTTTTGTTGGGCTTTTGCAACCTAGTATAAAAATGATTCCTATGCACAACAATATATTTTGTTTTGGTAAACAAAAGCTAACTCAAACTCATCTGTGTCTTCACTGGCTGGGGGCTCATATGCAGGTAAGGGATCAAAATGTTTTGAATATGTACACTATGTAATAATGCATCTTTATTCTTTTAGATCTGAAACTTTGTCTGTACGTTGATCGTAAGTACGCTTTGAAAGATCGCAACCATAATTTCCATTCCACAGGTGGATCACCTGGGTCTTGAACAAATGGTGCAGGGGATGAAACATTCTGCGTGCTGTAAGACTTGTATTTCAAACCAAGTGAAAATTGAAGAAATTTACTTTACAAAGCGTGCAAGCCACTGCGAAAAATGACCTACACTAAAGCTTTTAAGTGTGAAAATTACTGAATATGTGGTTATAATTGTTGAATCTGCATTAAGATTTTTCAAAGCGTGCAAGTGGGTTCAATAATAACCTGCACTAAAGTTGTAAAATCACTGAGTACGAAATGTCATTTATCTTAAAAGAGTGCCTACCGCAGAATAACATTTACACCTAGTAGACCTTTTCAAATATCACTGACACCTTTCCTCAAAATAACAAAGAAGATATGGTCCACTCTCTATTTTGCTTCTTTTCCAAGTCCTTCTTTTGTTTCTCCCTTTTCCTAGGATTAGTGTTTAAATGGGTCAAAAAATAAGTGCAGGTACCCATTAAAATAGAGGTGTGGCAAGTGGGCGGGGATAGGAGCGGGGCTAAGGGCAACATATGATCATACATAATTACTTCTGTACCAGTTGAAGCACATATTAAAACATATGAGGAGTGTGTTTCTGTAAAAAAGAAAAAAAAAACAGATTAACTCCTTACACAAGATAAAAGTCATGATGACACTTTCACCCGAATGGTTGCTCGCACCTGATTCACAGTGCAGGGTCTGTCTAGAGACCCTGCCCTGTTAATAAAGCATGACACAAGCTCTCTCAACCCCCTACAGTTTGGCCCATTCAAATGGGCGCTGCTGGAATCTTCCCAGCAAATCTGCAAAAGGCTGCTTCAGCCGTGTTAATTACCAGCTCCTCAGAAGCAAAGTGGCCTCTGCCCTGGAGGAGAAACCTAACCTGAGCCTGCCGTGCTGTGGGTCAGAGTACCGGTACTCTCCCTGGCTCCAGAGAAGTGCCGGTACTGACGGCAAAAAAAATCGGAAGTGCCGGTACTCAGTACCAGCGAGTACCGGCCCATTTAAAGCAATGCCTAGGATTAGATGTAGAGAAAGCAGTGAAACTGCTCGTATGTGTGAGTACACTCTTCCTTGTTACATCTTGTTTCCATATATTATTGTTCAAGCTAGCAAGGAACAACTTTTCAAATGCATGGAAAAGTACACGGCCTCAACTGAAATCAGTGAATCGTCGAAGCATCGAGCGAACGAGCATCGAAAAACGAGTCGTTCTTGATAGTGCTGATTGATGCTGAGAACATGTGCTAATAAAATGCATGGACTCATCTGAAGAACAAGTTCATCAAAAAATGTGTCACGCGATCCGTCGTTACTGCCGCACCTTCAAATTACTTTAAAAATAATTCACTTGCAAAATTGCTTTGAACAGTAGAGCATTTCTGTTCATCCAAAAAGTGTTGTTTTGTTTTAATTATGTATTTAAATCAGTCTAAGCGCTGTAACAATGTCAATAAGCAGTACTTGTGATACTTTCAATTTTGAATAACCATCATGCCTCAGACCATTAGTTCTCCTCATCACTAACCTTATAATGATGCATTTCCAGGCTCCTTGGTGCTCGAATAAGTATTTATTGTTAAGTAAATGACATGTCTGGTACAAAGGAGGCACAGAAAATAACTGTCAAGGAAGGGTATGGAACACACCTAATTCACACATTCTACAGATATCACAAGTACTGAAGTATCATTTTATAAAAAAGGCATTTGTACGTGTCAGCAGGCAGTCATAGCCTGCCTCCAAGGATAAAACCAAGTGCTCAGTGGAAAATGTATGAAGTTCATAGAGTTGGGGGTAGATGTATCAACATACCCTTTTGCGATTTCTAAATAGTGATTTTTAAGGAATCGCTATTTAGAAATCGCAAAATGGGATGTATGTAGAAATTCGCTATTTTTTAGCCCTATGGGCATGTATTTGCATCACATTCCACCTTCACAAATGCCAAATTGTACATTTTCTAAAGAATTTGCAAATTACCACCAACTACAAGTTGGTGGTAATTTACGATTTCTTAACCTAAATTCGCAATTTCAAAATGCTACATACATAGCAGTTAAGGAATCGCAAAATTGCGATTCCTTAAGAGCTCAAGCAAAATAAGGAATTGCTAATTTTTGCGATTCCTTATTTTGTGATTTTTTTGTTATGTCAAAACATGCAAAAAGACCGTTTGCGATTCGCAAACGCCGGAATTCTGCGAATTCCGGCTTTTGCGAATCGCAAACGGCTTGATACATCTACCCCTTGGTCCATACAAAGATCGCCAACATCACAGCCTCCACTATTGCGAATAGTCTAACAGCCTACAAGTTTGACAACATTTTAAGATTTTTGCTTACCATTGCAAATAGAGAGGCTAAACAGGAGAATTTGAGGAGGAAAGGGTACATTTTAAACTTTCTAAGCGCATAACTTATTACTTGTGAGTCTGTACTTTTGGTGCCCAACTAGCACCGTTGTTTCTTTTTATCCTTGTAAATAGACTCAATAGAGTTTAAGAAAGCTCACACTTTGCAATTACTCTTGTGAAATTGCACTTTTTTATACATAATAAGCACTTTAAAACTGTGAGCACCTTTCTAATTTTTGATAACTGTTACTTCAATGTTGACTCACGGAGTATTTGCACAGTTTATGTTTAAAACCAAAGCATCTGATGTTCATACTGTTGTGTGTCAAAAAACGTAGTTCGTCCCAGCAAGAGTTTGATGCACTAAATGTTGAATGCTGCCTTTCAAGGTGGATTTGCACATGATTTGTTTTTAATACATCTTTTTTTATTGTTTGCATTATATTTTGCCAAAAAACATGTTTTGATGTTACTAACTTATGATGTAACAATGGTACTCTATAGGTTTGCTAAGTTGAATAGAGGTGTTTACCTGAAGGAGAAGTTGAATCTGTTTTAAATTATAAAAGTTTTAATTAACTGACCAATTAATGTATTATTATTAATTTATTGTTAATTAACTGACTTTCCTGCTCCTCCAGTGACATCACCATACTAAGGCTGTTAAGGCCCTTTTTGATTTTGATCACTGAAAGTAAGTATTGTGTGATGCTGGGAACCTGGTCACAAATTGCCATAAGAAGAGCCAATATTTCTGGAACAGCAGCATAGTAGAGTTTATGATGAGACAGGATCCCACTATGTCATGGATTCTAAGTGAACATTCATTTAAATAAAAATGTTGCTAGTCCCTGATTGTGTTCCCTGACAATACCTCTGGTGCTAAAAATGCATCCCTTTCCAGCCTTGAATGTCTTGTTATTCTCTACTAGCTGGTCCAAATCAGTACCACAAGCACATTCGATATGTGGTGATACTGCTCTATTTCCACTCTGCCACATTAGGCCAGTTGCCTAGCTAATCAAATTGTTCTGTTGACTAGACATTGACTATCAGAGGTGATGTTCATCTTCTATTTAATTGCACTGGTTAGGCCTGCAGCAAAAGCTAGAGGAGGAGTTTCCTTCAAGTGCCCGAGGAGACACTGGGTTGATAGGTAGTACACTACACTGTGGATGAGTATTTGGTTGCTAGATTGTTGAATGTTACTGTGTCTTCAATCAGAAGTGTTTTGGGTATGTGGTTCTGTATATGTACTCAACAGTTTTGCAGAAGAGGAGCAGCTTCCTTCAAGTGTCCGCAGGACAGAGATTTCCAACTTTTTCGAAATAAGAGTTCTTATATTCAATGAAAATCATGCCGAGCTACTAACATTATTAAAGTGATATAGTCAGACACGATGGCCACCTGGTTCCAGATTACAAGCAAAAATCACCTCAGTTCATTAAGCAGGTTTGCCAACATTATTGGGAAACATGCTTTATCAATTTGGAATGCCTCAACATTCTATATGAATGACATAAATAACTGCAACACCTGTGGTAGCAAGTTAATAAACCTTTGGAATTATTAGTCAAATATATTTTGGATATCCAATATTTTTTTTCAAACACCAGTTTATGAGTTCTGAAAATACACACGTTTGTCTAAAATCCACGTTTGACAATTGTGGGACACATATATTAACTAATCCAAGCAAAAGCTTCTAATTTAGTAGGCTGGACTGCACATAGGAGAGCTACTTACAGGTAGCTCCTGAGAGCAGAAGCCTGCTCTAGAATGAAGATAGCTGTATATGGGGAAAAAGTAAGGTCTGGCCAAACAACCTCTCCCAGATGTCTTTCGTGGCATTCCAGTAAAGTCTCTTACTCTCTAGTCCAGGCAGTGTGCCACAGGGTAGAGGCACATTTGTTGTCTCAGCCTAGCCAGCACTTTGCATTTAGGGAGTGGCTCTGAAGGATAGAGCACAGTGGGGATTCTTTTTAATATATAGTGATTGAGTGTATGTAGCTCTTCATACACCCTGTTAAGGCACTGAAGCACATAGATGGCTGGGTATTCATTAAACTATGGCTGAGTTGGAGGTGTTGAATTGCAGTGTGGCCTACGTCAGACGTGTTTTGGGTTTGTGGCTCTATTAACCAACCGATTCATTTTGCTGCGGACACCTCTCATTTCCCTGCAGCAGGACACTTTCACCTGCATGTCCTGAATTAGTTGCTTGCTCCACCATTTCCACTGTCCATCTGATCATTCAGAGTAGATGAGAGTTTGGGCAAAAATAGGAATGCTTTGTGTTGTGTACCAGGATTTGTTTCGGTAAGGATTTGAATTATTTACTCCGTGTGCAACTCTCCAGCTGAGCTTCTGCAAGCCCATCTGTGTTACTAATCATGTAGGTTGCGCACAGTTCTGGGAAGTGGGCATAATTCACTCACTGTCAACAACTACCGCTACCCCAGATCTTTTTCTTTCCCTTTTACAAAATGAACCGTGTTCTATCGAAGGGGGAGGTGGGGATTGGATGCTGTACATATGTGGGCAAATGTCTCATCAAATGGGGTATCTGTGGATACTGTACATGTGTAGTGCAAGAGTGTCCTATACAAGGGGGCATTGGGATTGGATGCAGTATATGTGTGGTGGAAGAGTATCCTATAAAAGGGGGCATTGGGATTGGATGCTGTACTTGTGTGGAGAAATAGTGTCCTATAAAGGGGGGCACTGGGATTGGATGCTGTACATGTGTGATGCAAGAGTGCCCTATCAAAGAAGGCATTGGTATTGGATACGGTACTTGTGTGGTACAAGAGTGTCCTATAAAAGGGGGCATTGGGATTGGATGCTGTACATGTGTGGAGAAAAAGTGTCCTATAAAGGGGGGCACTGGGATTGGATGCTGTACATGTGTGATGCAAGAGTGCCCTATCAAAGAAGGCATTGGTATTGGATGCGGTACTTGTGTGGTGCAAGAGTACTATAAAAAGGGACATTGGGATTGGATGCTGTACATGTGTAGTGAAAGAGTGACCTATCAAAGGGGGGCATTGGCATTGGATGCTGTACATGTGTGGTGCAAGAGTGTCCTATCAAAGAGGGCATTGGGAAAGGATGCTGTACGTGTGTGCTGCAAGAGTGACCTATTAAAGGGAGCATTGGGATTGGATGCTGAATGTGTGTGGTGCAAGAGTGACCTATCAAAGGGGCGTTGGGATTGGATGCTGCATGTGTGTGGTGCAAGAGTGTCCTGTAAAGGGGGGCATTGGGATTGGATGCTGTACGTGTGTGGTGCAAGAGTGTACTGTAAAGGGAGGCATTGGGATTGGATGGTGAACGTGTGTGCTGCAAGAGTGTCCTATCAAAGGGGGCATTGGGATAGGATGCTGTACATGTGTGCTGCAAGAGTGACCTATCAAAGTGGGCATTGAGATTGGATGCTGTATGTGTATGGTGCAAGAGTGTCCTGTAAAGGGGGGCATTGGGATTGAATGCTGTACATGTGTGGTGAAAGAGTGTCCTGTAAAGGGGGGCATTGGGATTGTATGCTGAACGTGTGTGCTGCAAGAGTGACCCATCAAAGGGGGCATTGGGATTGGATGCTGTACGTGTGTGCTGCAAGAGTGTCCTATCAAAGCGGGCATTGGATGCTGTACATGTGTGCTGCAAGAGTGACCTTTCAAAGTGGGCATTGAGATTGGATGCTGTACATGTGTGGTGAAAGAGTGTCCTGTAAAGGGGGGGAATTGGGATTGGATGCTGAACATGTGTGCTGCAAGAGTGACCTATCAAAGGGGGCATTGGGATTGGATTCTGTGCATGCGTGCTGCAAGAGTGACCTATCAAAGGGAGCATTGGGATTGGATGCTGTACATTTGTGGTGAAAGAGTGTCCTGTACAAGGGGGCATTGGGAATGGATGCTGAACGTGTGTGCTGCAAGAGTGACCTATCAAAGGGGGCATTGGGGTTGGATTCTGTATGTGTGTGCTGCAAGAGTGACTTATCAAAGGGGGCATTGGGATTGGATGCTGTATGTGTGTGCTGCAAGAGTGTCCTATCAAAGGGGGCATTGGGATTGGATGCTGTACGTGTGTGCTGCAAGAGTGTCCTATCAAAGGAGGCATTGGATTGGATGCTGTACGTGTGTGGTGCAAGAGGGTCCTGTAAAGGGGGGCATTGGGATTGGATGCTGTACATGTGTGGTGAAAGAGTGTCCTGTAAAGGGGGGGCATTGGGATTGAATGCTGTACATGTGTGGTGAAAGAGTGTCCTGTAAAGGGGGGCATTGGGATTGTATGCTGAACGTGTGTGCTGCAAGAGTGTCCTATCAAAGGGGGCATTGGGATTGGATGCTGTACGTGTGTGCTGCAAGAGTGTCCTATCAAAGGAGGTATTGGATTGGATGCTGTACGTGTGTGGTGCAAGAGGGTCCTGTAAAGGGGGGCATTGGGATTGGATGCTGTACATGTGTGGTGAAAGTGTCCTTTAAAGGGGGGCATTGGGATTGGATGCTGAACGTGTGTGCTGCAAGAGTGACCTATCAAAGGGGGCATTGGGATTGGAATCTATACATATGTGCTGCAAGAGTGACCTATCAAAGGGGGCATTGGGATTGGAATCTATACATATGTGCTGCAAGAGTGACCTATCAAAAGGGATATTGTATCAAACAAAAGGGGTATTGTGATTGGATGCTGAACGTGTGTTGTGCAAGAGTGACCTATCAAAGGGGGCTTTGGGATTGCATGTTGTATACGTGGATGCAATGGTGCCCTATTAAAGGGGAACCGGATTGGATACTGTAGGTTTGTGGGTCGAGTCTGATATATGTACTGCAGCGCTAAATACAACTGTAAAGGTATTGAAAATATGACGCTTCCACACTGAGAAATGTGGATATTGTGCCACCTGCTTTCATCTTTGATTATATTGTCTATAACTGTCCTCACAATGGATGTGTGTGCCTGGTACGCAAACACTGTTGACCCTAGCTTGGGGGCAAAGCTTTGTTGAAACAGACATAGGGAGGCGGAGCTCTATAAGAAATCAGCACTTCAAAATAATACCCATATATTTTAGCAATATATTCGTATTTGACTTGTTAAAGTGCATTCTGGAATATGTAATTTATACAGCCCAATCCAGATCTCTACGCCATCTGCACAATGACCGTCAGAGACAAATCCACCATTACAAGAAGATTGGAGCATATTACTCCCAACACATCCCTCATCGGACTCCCTCCACCCACAAATCGTCCCCTAACAACGCGTGCGCGCTCCACCTTGCAATTGATGTGACAAGGCTGCAGTGCCTCACAAGTGGCAGCACAGCACTGCGTTATACAACTACCAAGTAACATGGCAAAACTTGGCTAATCGTGTGACATCCCCAGAGAACCACAATGCAATACAAATATATCATATACAGGAGAATCATATTTGCGTAAAAAGTCTCTTACCTCAGACATATACCCCTTTAAGAGTGGTTAACTCTAAAGAAAACCCATCCTCCCTTCGTCACATCTTCAAGACCCATATCACATGCAGCATATATTAGAGCATTATCTTTGAAATATATGGTACATTACCTCAACAGCGAACCCTGCCTTGCATACATAATATAGCTTACACAATCATGTTAAGTCAACAGAGACTGTTACGCCACAATTTTGATAACATCTATTGGGAAGTGTGCTGCCTTAATAGAGCACCATACCTTACATATATTACACTTTTCATACTCATGTAACCACAAGCGATAGATCTAGTTTACATATGTATTATGCTACAGGATGATGTTATCACAAAGAGAAAATTCCTGACATATATCATATATTTGAGAAGGATGAAACCTAAACAAAGAATCTCATATTACCTGTACCATACTACACGAATAACATAGAACATCTTGAGGAGTGTGTTAGCTTACTACAAAAGAATTGCTTAAATAGACCATACCTTGCAAAAGTAAGCTGCCTCCATAACAATCTATCTGCTCTACGTTACAGATCAGTTTCACTGCCACAAAATATCAAACTCTCTGAATATCAATATAGACGTCATAGCATATAATGCGACATGTCCTCCAAACCATAGCATTTTCCGCGTTTTGGGCAAGTTTCATCAACATATTACTTACAGTGTAATATATATAGTGTCATTTGTTAGCTCGACGAAATAATGCCCTTAGAAAGAGAGTACTACGGGCCTTATTTATGAAGGCCTTGCGCTGCCGGTGCGTCACTTTTTCCCATTTTAAAAGTGACGCACCGGCAGCGTAAGGCCTTCATAAATAAGGCCCCATGTATTTGTATCATAAGTGCAAAGGTGACAGTGCATTATACACAGTATACTATATGTTACGTCTACAGACCTCCTTGCTTCAAAAACAGCAATGCATCAAAGGATAAGAATGCTTCACTTTCAGTACGTTATTAATGACTCCCTTATTATTTCATTAACTCTACTGGTATCAATTCCAAACAAACTGTGTGTTGTTATCTTTCACATACTAAGTGTTGAACAAGCATTGGCAAGGCCAGTAAGTCGAGCTTTAAAGGATGTTGTATGGTAAAGTAAAGCATTATAAGTAAATGGCGTTGGCGTGAATTTTTTTGTGGAAGCAAATAACTGTAGGATAATATTGGTAAATGTTAAACAGTCAGGTGACAATTGTGCTTTCAAGCCAGATCTAAACAGCCCTCTAAGTTAAAGACTGTCTTTCTCTAATCAGTGCTGCTGAATAGCAACCAGTACGTTTCAAAGGTAGGATGGGGATAGTCAAAGCTTCAAATATACATAGATAAAGATGTATGTAGAGCAAACAAGAATAATGAAAAACAGATTACCACATATTCACCATTTTCAAAATATTACCAGCATATAATTCAATTAACATCCAAAGCATTCCTGGGTAGTTATGCATTGCATATTTGTAGTGCTCATAGGTGTAAGAAACGAAGGGGTTCAGGGGTAGTGGCAGTGAGTTGGCAGGTGAGGGGCAAGGTAAAGGTGTTTGTGACATGAAATAAGATACGCAATATATACAAGTAGACCTTCACAGCCTAAGTACGGCCAATACGTTCCTATATACACATTGCTCAAGGGTACATTTGCATTTAATACGTTTAGTTCAAAGAGCATGTAGAAAGGTTGAGTAGGGTAGTCTACGTTTCGACCCCAGTAGAGATGAGGGTTAATGGTTGCCTCACAGCCGGGTCTTCATCAGGACAGTAGAGCACTTGTGTGTGGAAAGGAAAGACAGGCACTGTTTGATCCTTGGTGGGCTGTCACGGCGCTCCAGACTTAATAGGTTGAAAGACTGACATGGGGAAACGATCTCCCAAGGGTAGACATTGATTAATCCAGAAAAGTAGAGTCTGTTCACTGTGGCTCAGTAGCTCATTCCTTGAGCTACTGAGCCACAGTGAACAGACTCTACTTTTCCATAGCATTACCATGTGTGTGCCCCGGAAGGTTCACGTTCAGACAGATAGGGAACAAAACAAAATGATCACAGTTCTATCCTCTGGCAGTGAGCCTGCCTGGTTCTATAATCCTCTGACAGTGAGCCTGACTAGCCCTATCCTCTGACAGTGAGCCTGCCTGGTCCTATCCTATGACAGTGAGCCTGACTGGTCCTATCCTCTTTAAGCCTAACTAGTCCTATCCTCTGATAGTGAACCTGCCTATTCCTATCCACTGACAGTGAACCTGACTGGTCCTATCCTCTGACAGTGAGCCTGACTAGTCCTATCCTCTGACAGTGAGCCTGACTGGTCCTATCCTCGCACAGTGAGCCTGACTAGTCCTATCCTCTGACAGTGAGCCTGACTGGTCCTATCCTCTGTAAGCCTGACTAGCCCTATCCTCTGACACTGAGCCTGCCTTGTCCTACCCTCCGATAGTGAACCTGCCTATTCCTATCCACTGACAGTGAACCTGACTGGTCCTATCCTATGACAGTGAGCCTGACTAGTCCTATCCTCTGACAGTGAGCCTGATTGGTCCTATCCTCGGACAGTGAGCCTGACTATTCCTATCCTCTGACAGTGAGCCTGACTGGTCCTATCCTCGGACAGTGAGCCTGACTAGTCCTATCCTCTGACAGTGAGCCTGACTGGTCCTATCCTCTGTAAGCCTGACTAGTCCTATCCTCTTTAAGCCTGACTGTTCCTATCCCCTGAGAGTGAGCCTGGCTGTTCCTATCCTCTGGCAATGAGCCTGGCTAGTCTTATTCTCTGACAGTGAGCCGCCTGACTAGTCCTATCCTCTGACAGTGAGCCTGACTGGTCCTATACTCTGTAAGCCTGACTAGTCCTATCCTCTTTAAGCCTGACTGTTCCTATCACCTGAGAGTGAGCCTTGCTGTTCCTATCCTCTTGCAATGAGCCTGGCTAGTCTTATTCTCTGACAGTGAGCCGCCTGACTAGTCCTACCTTCTGACAGTGAGCCTGACTAGTCCTACCCTCTGACAGTGAGCCTGACTTGTCCTACCCACTGACAGTGAGCCTGACTGTTCCTATCCTTTGGCAATGAGCGTGCCTGGTCCTATCCTCTGACAGTGAGCCTGACTAGTCCTACCTTCCGAGAGTGAGCCTGACTAGTCCTATCCTCTGACAGTGAGCCTGACTGGTCCTGTCCTCTGTAAGCCTGACTAGTCCTATCCTCTTTAAGCCTGACTGTTCCTATCCCCTGAGAGTGAGCCTGGCTGTTCCTATCCTCTGGCAATGAGCCTGGCTAGTCTTATTCTCTGACAGTGAGCCGCCTGACTAGTCCTACCTTCTGACAGTGAGCCTGACTAGTCCTACCCTCTGACAGTGAGCCTGACTAGTCCTACCCTCTGACAGTGAGCCTGACTGTTCCTATCCTTTGGCAATGAGCGTGCCTGGTCCTATCCTCTGACAGTGAGCCTGACTAGTCCTACCTTCCGAGAGTGAGCCTGACTAGTCCTATCCTCTGACAGTGAGCCTGACTGGTCCTGTCCTCTGTAAGCCTGACTAGTCCTATCCTCTTTAAGCCTGACTGTTCCTATCCTCTGACAGTGAGCCTGACTAGTCTTATTCTCTGACAGTGAGCCGCCTGACTATCCCCTGAGAGTGAGCCTGACTGTTCCTATCCTCTGACAGTGAGCCTGACTGGTCCTATCCTCGGACAGTGAGCCTGACTGGTCCTATCCTCTGTAAGACTGACTAGTCCTATCCTCTTTAAGCCTGACTGTTCCTATCCCCTGAGAGTGAGCCTTGCTGTTCCTATCCTCTGACAGTGAGCCTGACTAGTCTTATTCTCTGACAGTGAGCCGCCTGACTAGTCCTACCTTCTGAGAGTGAGCCTGACTAGTCCTACCTTCTGAGAGTGAGCCTGACAAGTCCTACCCTCTGACAGTGAGCCTGACTAGTCCTACCCTCTGAGAGTGAGCCTGACTAGTCCTACCCTCTGAGAGTGTGTCTGACTGTTCCTATCCTCTGACAGTGAGCCTGACTAGTCCTATCCTCTTTAAGCCTGACTGTTCCTATCCCCTGAGAGTGAGCCTGACTGTTCCTATCCTCTGACAGTGAGCCTGACTAGTCCTGCCTTCCGAGAGTGAGCCTGACTGGTCCTATCCTCTGACAGAGATGCCTGGCCATGAATGTGTGCCTGACAGTGAGCCTGACAATTCCTAACTTTTAGCCACAGTGCCTGAGTGAGAATTCTTGTCAGGCTGGATCTGGTAGCCTATCCGCTGACAGGCTGGCGGTGCCGATCTTTCTGAGAATAAGCCTGGCAATGTATATACTTTTGAAAGTGATTCTGTCAAAGCCAAAGTAACCTAAAACATCCTGTATTTCAGGCTCAGGCGCTTAGGATGCCTATCCTTCCAACAGCGACCTCAGTGGGGCTAGCCTTCGCCATGAACACCGCAATGCCTATCCCTCCGGCGGCGAGCGTCGTGCCGCCCATCCTTCCCAACAGAGTCCGACGGGGCTAATCCCTCCCTCCGACTTTGGGCATGGTGCTGCATATCGCTCTGACAGGCAGCCGCGCGCTCCCTTTGGGATAACTCTTTCCCAAACAGCGAGTGTGGAGAACCAGTGAACCTGGCTTCGGACACTTGGATAGGCAGCAGTTTATATTTAGCTCCGTCGGGGGCAGTGAAGGCGAGGCCGAGCCTCTGACTTTAGAGTCATGTTGTTGGCTGCAGTCTGCACAAGGAGCGCGATGGAATCTGCGTCTACCATTTCACAAGTGTGCTCTCAGTGCCAGCGCCCCAACAAGTAGTAATCCCCTCCCCTCCCCAACTCACTCCCTCAACTGACTCTCTCTCTCCATTCCCCTAGGTCCGGCAGCCCTCTCACCACCCCGGCCTCCAGCCCCCCCCCCCCCCCCCCCCAGCTCTACAGCCCTCTCACGAACCCGGCCTACAGCCCTCCCCCCCCCCCAGCTCTACAGCCCTCTCACGAACCCGGCCTCCAGCTCACCCCCCTTCCCCCCCCCCCCCCCAGCTCTACAACCCTCTCACTAACCCGGCCTCCAGCTCACCCCCAGCTCTACAGCCCTCACACCAACCCGGCCTCCAGCTCACCCCACCCCCCAGCTCTATAGTCTTCTCACTAACCCGGCCTCCAACCTCCCACACACACACAGCTCTACAGCCCTCTCATCAAACCGGCCGCCAGGTCACAGTCTCTCCATACATGCAAACAGCCCCGATCACGCGGGACAACATCTGCACCTTTCCTGATCTTATGTTGGTATGCATGCCTCCCCCCAGCTCTGCTGTCCAGACACGAAGACAGCCTCCAATCACACCGACCCTCCCTTCGACAGACGCACCATCACCACAATGTCCTCTTCCTTCAGTTGCCAAGCGGGGCTCACACACTCACTAACTTCTCACCACTCCTCACTCACCCACACAATTTCCCATCTCATTCCGCAACTCCATTCTTCACTCATTTCATTTTCCTCATCCCTATCCTCCTGGCAACGTCCTCCCCCCGTCATCCCTGCTCCCACTACAATCCTCACAATATGGCTTCCTGCCCCCTCACAACACTGCCCTCACTCGCAACGCCTCTATCGCTTTACAAAACGTCCACACGACCCATTCTGCTTCACACCTACATTGTTTAACAAATTATCTTTCACCCCCAAACCCCTGTGCACTTACTTTTCCTCACTTTTCTTAACTCTTTCCCTCCCTAGTGGGCTTTCACCCTTCCAGCCGCTCACATTCCCATGCCAACTTTTGGCTCACCTGTTCTCCCCCTACATACCTCAGTCCTCCCTCCCTCCCTGCCCCGCACACTGTCCGTCATTTCCGGAAAACCTGTGGCGGGGGCCTGTGTGGTTTGCAGTGCATAAATCTGCGTGCCTAACATCGGCTGTAGTCCAATGACAGCCATGTTATTTATCTGCGCAGACTATCTGCTTCAGTCCGTTTTCTGCTGCCGCTGGCATACAGTAACCGACTGTTGCTTGTGATACATAACCACCGCCCCCAACATTACCACACTCTATATACACTAACAGCACACGATTTTTAATCTGCGCAAATTCAGAAATGCTCTTCAATTCAGCTGCACATACAGTCCGCCCTATCAGAGCAGTCTGAACAGCTAGGTTGAGTTGAATGCCAAGTATTCCATGCCAATGAAAGCGCCTTGTCAGAAGTCCTCAGAGCACTACAGATCCCCGGCTATCACGAAAATCCCTACCTTTACAGCTCCATTCGAGAATTCCCTGGAAACAGCGTTAAAAGTTCGGGCCCGTCCCAGGCCGGCGGCGGCTGCACTGAGTCCGGCTGGTGTCCAGGTCTAATTGCCCGGGCAGCTGTTGCTGATGTCATGTGAGCGCGTGAAACCCGAGGTCCGGGCACCCTTCAGGTACGGCGGCCAGTCTCTCAGGTTTCCCATAGCCTCTCCCGAGGCTGTCCGTCAGGCAGGATATGCACACGCAGCACCGGCTCGCTTACTGTATATGCACACGTGCACACACACAAACTTCGATTTTACATGAGGGCACACAACATGCAGCCCGACGGACAGGCCATTTGCGTGCATTGATGCAATGAACACCCACTCACCGTATGAATCCCTGAATGCACTGTATCGTTAGGCCTTAACAGCGTCTAGCCGTACTCAATATTTCCTCAGAAGGAAACAACTGTGCATTGCACAGATCCCGGCCTTTCGAAAAACGGTGCCTATATCAGAGATACGAACTGGCAAACCCAGCAGTTCTAGCCTCAACTGTCTTTTATATAGCAATATTGAATACAATATAAATGTAATTAAAAAAATGAGAATGTATGGATTTTTCATGTATAATGCTGCATGCAGTATTAGTTTTACGCATGTAATGATCCTTGCACCATTTTGGCAAACATTGCATACGATAGATATTCCATATATATAGAAAGGGCTTCAGGTCAACTTTCTTCCACAATTAGTTTGAGACCTTGTTAAATACATCTTGGATCATCTTACAGTAGCATTTTCTTCTCACGTCTTTCTATCAGCTTAGATGAGTCGTTTTGGGTTTTGGTGAATGCAGGATTGTTTATATAAAACAAAAAGTTTTGTACCACGACAGGATTTTTTTGTTTGCTTTTGTCATTGGCGTATTAGGAGGCATGAGTATCCTCACAACCCAAAGATGTAAAAGGCCTGTCCTACTTTTACCTGAAGTACCATGAAAACTAGGACAAAGAAAGCTTCAGTTTTGGTGTACAGCCGACAGATATCCTCAAAGGAGAATACAATTGCTTGAAAAATAAAGTTATGATATAAAGTCAAAAGATGTCCTCAAATAAGTATAGAATGAAGATGGAAACTGCAACAGTGCTATATTACAGACAGATGAGCTCTCAGAAGATGGAGGACTGTGGTTGTACTCAAGGGAGTAGCCCCAGTTTGAACTAAAGCGCTGATGCCACCAAGCAAGCGAGCCGAGCCGAGCCGAGCCCTCCCTAGAACAGTTTCCTTGTCTCTTGCCTCCATGCATCTATACATCCATGTACTAATGTCCACTATTTCACCTTTACATTCTGTCATCCATTCATTCTTTCATCTGCAATTCAGTCTTTCCCATTCCATACATCCATCCATCCATCCTCTCTGCCACCCATCGATCCATCCCTTCTGCCATCCATCCACTTTGCCACCGATCCATCCCTCCTTCTGGACACTCTGATATTCATCTATCCCTACAGGCTGTCTTTCATCCATCATTCTGCCATCCATCTATCCATCCATCTATCCATGTACTCTGCCATCCAGTCATCCATAAATCCATCAATCCACTCTGCCATCCTTTCACCCATCCACTCTGCCTTCCATATATCCACTCTGCCATCCATCCATCAATCCATTATCCATTCTGCCGTTCATCCACCCTGCCATCCATCCATCCATCATACATCCATGCACCCACTCTGCCATTCATTCACTCATCTTTTCACCCACTCATCTATCCATTACTTTACTTTGTCATCCTTTTACCTGTTCACCCAACCATCCATCCCTTTATTCTTCCATTATTTCGACTGTCCATCCACTCTCATCCATCCTTTCATCCAGACATGCTTTTACTCTGACATCCTTTCAACTTTTCATTCACTATCCATCCATCCATCCCCCAACTCTGCAGTCCTTTCACCTGTCCATCCACCTATCCATCAATTCCTTTACTGTCATCCTTTCATCTGTTCATCCACCTATTCATTCACTCATCCATTCATCCATCCATGCACACCTTTACTCTGCCATCCTTTCACCTGTTCATCCACCTTTCCATTCACACACTCATCCATCCACCCATCCCTTTACTTTTACAACATTCACCTGTCCATGCACCTGTCATTCACTCATCTGTTCGCCCACTCATGTATCCATATACTCATTCATCCACCCACTCATTCATTCATCCATTCTTCCTTCTTTTCACCCATCCTTCCAATATTCCTTCATTCTTTCCATGTTCTATTTACCCTGTTTACAGGAACTAATACAATGCCAACCCCTATCACGGGGGAAGCACCTCCGAGCACTACGTGGGGTGACCAGGTAGGTCTTATTCCATAAATAGATTTGATCCAAACGTTGTGGTTATCCTTAGAACTATTTATTCATTAAACACATTTCATCTTCATGGTTTAATAGATCAACATAACGTCGTTGTTTGAAACAGTGATAACATAGTTAAAACCAATCCCGATGCATTTCGGGCTCCGCCCTTCTTCAGGGGATGGCTCTACAAACGAAAACAAATGAAAGAATCGTAGTACCAGTATGGAAATAAAATTGCCATGTCAATTACCAGGTGCATGAAAAGCTATATTGTGCCTAAGAAAAACGGGTGAATAACGAAAATAAACAGGATGACCACGTGGTTAGAAACCCCCACGGTTAAAATGAACTACCATTGCCCAGATTAACAAAATCAAAGCCTCAGTGAAGGGGCCAAGAGTATTCACATGTGTTAACTTAAAATCCAACATTACCAAGAACCTCCACGCTAAAGTGTATACAAACGAAGATCAACAGGTCGCGTCTATCAAGCATGACGCCCGATTTGTGCCCATCACCATGTGGCGATATAAGAAACCGCCGAGTGTTCACAGGGTACTCACGTTTACTATGTCGGGACTCCGAGGAGTTCCAATGGATAATGGTGAAGCCGCCACCAAGTGTGATCGCGGTGTTAAGACGCGCGGTAAAGCTAAACATAGAGGAGGGCGTGTCGTCTAGTCAGAACGTTAGGCTACAACGAGTGCATATGAGTGCCATCTTGGAGTGTGTTACAAAACAATAAGTGAAATGAAGAATAAACACAATTGCTGTATTCAGGGAGGGAAAACCGATGTGAATGGAATAATAAAGAAAGGTGCCAATATAATCTCATGCACATGCACAATAAGTGATCACAAATAACACAGAAATTCCATCCTGTCGTTAAGACCATGCGGTATCATGGTGGACATGAAGCGGATCCAGTAGTTTTCACGTTTCAACAGGGTGTTTTTGTTGTTCGTGGTCACCTGTACTTGCTCAAGTATTTGGAACTTGAGCTGAGCCACGCTATGTCTATTTTGTTGAAAGTGTGTCGCAACACTAGATTTCAAGTTGGCAGTCCTGATGTTGCTTTTGTGCTCAAGGATGCGAACACGTATCTTCCTTTCAGTGTGGCCGATATAACATTTGCCACACGGGCATTTGAGTAGATAGATCACATTGCTACTGTTGCAAGTTGCATTCACACGTAGTTTTATGGGGTGACCTTTAAGTGGATGATGGGTTACGTTTCCAGTAATGCAGTTGTTGCAGTTGCTGCAATTGTAACATGGCCGTAGGCCCGTGTATGTAGTTTGGGTAGATGATGTCTTGTCTCTGGTGAGAATCTCTTTCAGGTTACGGCCTCTGGTAAAGGCAAACATGGGTGGTTGATTGAACAGTCCTTGGAAATCAGGTTCCATTGTTAAGATGGGCCAGTGTTTGCGTATGATATGTTGAAAAGTCTTGGATAGAATCGAGTATTTGGAGACCACAACCATGCGGTTGGACTTTGTCTTGGGTTTAAAGAGTAGGAGAGTGCCCCTCGTGATTGCTTCACTTCTCGTCAAGGCCAAGTCAAGGATCGGTGGCGGATAGCCACGTGCTTTGAGCTTATCCAATAATTTCCTCATTTCCAGTTTGCCATCCTGTGGTCGTGAGACAATGCGTTTAACCCGTAGAGCTTGGGCAAACGGTAGATTGTTCTTCAATTGCCAGGGGTGAAAGCTTGTGTAGTGCAACGTCGAGTTGCGGTCTGTAGGTTTACGATATAGGCTCGTGTGCCATTGATCTTGTTCCTTGTGTATCTCCACATCAAGGTAGTGTACACAACTCTCATTGAAGTCCCATGTGAACTGTATCCTGTCGTTGATGTTATTCCATGTCTGAAGAAAATCCACTAGGGATTCAACAGGGCCGCCCCATAAAAGAAAAATGTCATCAATGTAGCGCAAGTAGAGCTTGCCATGTTCAAGCCATTTGGTCTGATTAGTGATATATGTTTCCTCAAAATGCTTCATGAAGATATTCGCGTAGCAGGGAGCTGCGCAATTTCCCATGGCCGTACCATTTAGTTGGTGTATCCATTTATCATGAATTGAAAAGTAGCTGTGATACAGTGTAAATACAGTCAATTCCATTAGAAACACTTTCAAATCCTGATCCAATTCGGAAGTCATCAGAGCATGTTCCACAGCTTCAATGCCCCAATCATGGGGGATGGAGGTGTATAGGGCACAGACATCTACTGTGCACATGATCAGTGTGCAGTCTTTCAGATCATCCATCGTGGGTGTCAGTTTCATTAAAAAATCCGTGGTGTCTCGTACATGTGATTTGGTGCTCTGTACAAAGGGTTGAAGATATTTATCTAGGAATTTACCAGTCTTCTCGTGTATACTGCCCTTGGTGGATACTATGGGACGAAATGGAGGTCTAGTGGGATGCTTATGAATTTTCGGTAGCATGTGCAGTATGGGAGGTTTCGGATTGTTGGGTGTCAGATAGCGTCGTGTCTTATCATCAATCGTACCATTGTCAAATGCCTGATTGATAATTTGAACCAAGTTACTAGTGTATTCAACCGTGGGGTCCCCAGGTAGGACATCGTAGATATTGGTATCCATGATGTGCAACTCAATTTGTTCCTCGTAAAAACTGGTGTCCATGACAACCAGTGCGCCACCTTTATCAGCATTCTGGCAAGTGATGTGCGGGTTGTTAGCTAGCTGTTGCAAGATATTTCTTTCTTTGCTGGTAACATTTCCATGTTTTATTGGACGTTGAAATGGCAATTTGGAGATTTCCAATTTGACCAGGTTCTCAAATGAGTCTATAATCTTGTGACTGGAAGGAGCCATGAAAGTACTATGGGGACGAAGTCCTTTGAGCATGTCATCCGCTTGTGGTGGTGCAGGGCACACATTCTGAAAGAAGTGTCTCAACCTCATGTTGCGTAACAATTTAAATGTGCTGACTTCCAGCTCAAGTGTGTTGGTCCGGGTTGTGGGGACAAAGGATTGTCCTTTCTGAAGGGTTGCAATTTCTTCTTTGGACAAAGGAGTCGTGGAAATGTTAATCACTAGATTATCTTCTGTAATCACCTTACTTTTCTGTTGCGCTTGTTCTTGCCAGTCGGCGGTGTCTGTTCTTTTTCTGTTACCGCGGCGGGTCTTGCCCCTCCGGGGTCTCCTTGTAAGTCCTGGGCCGGTTCTAAAAAATGAACCGCAGGTTGAACAGATGTGCTTGGTGTTTGAGGTTCAGGGGCAGTTGCGGTGTGTGTTTGTCGTTGTCGATTTTCATCTTCAGAGGACGATGTTTCAGCGCCTGAGAATGGGTTGTACGGTTTGTTGGTGCGTCGGCGGGCGTACACCTCTGCCCAGGTGTACACCTCGCCGAGCTTATAATCGATAGTGTCTCTCCTGAATTTCCGGAGTTTTCGTTCTTGTATCTCACGGGTGTGTTTGTCTAGTTGAGTGGTAATGTCCTCCAACATATTGGTGAGTTCTTCCTCGGTCATGGCGTTGTCCAGCTCGCTCCTGACGTTCTTGATTTCTTGAGTGAGCTCTTCGAGTGTTCTGGATAACTCCTCGACTATCAGCAGGATTAGGTCGAGGGAGCATTTATTCAGGATAGAATACCAACGTTCCACAAATTTAGCATTATTTTTGCAAAGTAGAGGCTTCAGTGGGACTCTCAGGCCCGAGGGATCCTTTGTGCCCGATGGTACCGTATGAGGGTACTGGCGTGTAGTTTTTGGTTCGATTCTTTCTTCAGTAAGTAGAGGAGCTGTTTAATGTTGCTCTCAACACTGCGGGTGTTAGCAGTGGAGATAATGTCATCCTTGATCATGCCGTAAATCTTGTCAGCATCTTCAGTTGTGAAGGCAAATGTGTCTGCCTTTTGATCGGTCATGCCAGCGACCGAATCGAAATTCATCTTGTCTAAAGTAGGCGTGCTGCGTTCCCAGGTCAGGAAGTAGTGAGAACTATAAGGTAAGGGACTAGCACAGCCAAAGCACCGATAATCAAAAAGGTAATCAGGTTCAAGTTCTGTGGTGTGCTCAGAGAGAGACGCTGCCTGGCCGGACAGCGGAAAATTTACAGGAACTAATACAATGCCAACCCCTATCACGGGGGAAGCACCTCCGAGCACTACGTGGGGTGACCAGGTAGGTCTTATTCCATAAATAGATTTGATCCAAACGTTGTGGTTATCCTTAGAACTATTTATTCATTAAACACATTTCATCTTCATGGTTTAATAGATCAACATAACGTCGTTGTTTGAAACAGTGATAACATAGTTAAAACCAATCCCGATGCATTTCGGGCTCCGCCCTTCTTCAGGGGATGGCTCTACAAACGAAAACAAATGAAAGAATCGTAGTACCAGTATGGAAATAAAATTGCCATGTCAATTACCAGGTGCATGAAAAGCTATATTGTGCCTAAGAAAAACGGGTGAATAACGAAAATAAACAGGATGACCACGTGGTTAGAAACCCCGACGGTTAAAATGAACTACCATTGCCCAGATTAACAAAATCAAAGCCTCAGTGAAGGGGCCAAGAGTATTCACATGTGTTAACTTAAAATCCAACATTACCAAGAACCTCCACGCTAAAGTGTATACAAACGAAGATCAACAGGTCGCGTCTATCAAGCATGACACCCGATTTGTGCCCATCACCATGTGGCGATATAAGAAACCGCCGAGTGTTCACAGGGTACTCACGTTTACTATGTCGGGACTCCGAGGAGTTCCAATGGATAATGGTGAAGCCGCCACCAAGTGTGATCGCGGTGTTAAGACGCGCGGTAAAGCTAAACATAGAGGAGGGCGTGTCGTCTAGTCAGAACGTTAGGCTACAACGAGTGCATATGAGTGCCATCTTGGAGTGTGTTACAAAACAATAAGTGAAATGAAGAATAAACACAATTGCTGTATTCAGGGAGGGAAAACCGATGTGAATGGAATAATAAAGAAAGGTGCCAATATAATCTCATGCACATGCACAATAAGTGATCACAAATAACACAGAAATTCCATCCTGTCGTTAAGACCATGCGGTATCATGGTGGACATGAAGCGGATCCAGTAGTTTTCACGTTTCAACAGGGTGTTTTTGTTGTTCGTGGTCACCTGTACTTGACTGTATTTACACTGTATCACAGCTACTTTTCAATTCATGATAAATGGATACACCAACTAAATGGTACGGCCATGGGAAATTGCGCAGCTCCCTGCTACGCGAATATCTTCATGAAGCATTTTGAGGAAACATATATCACTAATCAGACCAAATGGCTTGAACATGGCAAGCTCTACTTGCGCTACATTGATGACATTTTTCTTTTATGGGGCGGCCCTGTTGAATCCCTAGTGGATTTTCTTCAGACATGGAATAACATCAACGACAGGATACAGTTCACATGGGACTTCAATGAGAGTTGTGTACACTACCTTGATGTGGAGATACACAAGGAACAAGATCAATGGCACACGAGCCTATATCGTAAACCTACAGACCGCAACTCGACGTTGCACTACACAAGCTTTCACCCCTGGCAATTGAAGAACAATCTACCGTTTGCCCAAGCTCTACGTGTTAAACGCATTGTCTCACGACCACAGGATGGCAAACTGGAAATGAGGAAATTATTGGATAAGCTCAAAGCACGTGGCTATCCGCCACCGATCCTTGACTTGGCCTTGACGAGAAGTGAAGCAATCACGAGGGGCACTCTCCTACTCTTTAAACCCAAGACAAAGTCCAACCGCATGGTTGTGGTCTCCAAATACTCGATTCTATCCAAGACTTTTCAACATATCATACGCAAACACTGGCCCATCTTAACAATGGAACCTGATTTCCAAGGACTGTTCAATCAACCACCCATGTTTGCCTTTACCAGAGGCCGTAACCTGAAAGAGATTCTCACCAGAGACAAGACATCATCTACCCAAACTACATACACGGGCCTACGGCCATGTTACAATTGCAGCAACTGCAACAACTGCATTACTGGAAACGTCACCCATCATCCACTTAAAGGTCACCCCATAAAACTACGTGTGAATGCAACTTGCAACAGTAGCAATGTGATCTATCTACTCAAATGCCCGTGTGGCAAATGTTATATCGGCCACACTGAAAGGAAGATACGTGTTCGCATCCTTGAGCACAAAAGCAACATCAGGACTGCCAACTTGAAATCTAGTGTTGCGACACACTTTCAACAAAATAGACATAGCGTGGCCCAGCTCAAGTTCCAAATACTTGAGCAAGTACAGGTGACCACGAACAACAAAAACACCCTGTTGAAACGTGAAAACTACTGGATCCGCTTCATGTCCACCATGATACCGCATGGTCTTAACGACAGGATGGAATTTCTGTGTTATTTGTGATCACTTATTGTGCATGTGCATGAGATTATATTGGCACCTTTCTTTATTATTCCATTCACATCGGTTTTCCCTCCCTGAATACAGCAATTGTGTTTATTCTTCATTTCACTTATTGTTTTGTAACACACTCCAAGATGGCACTCATATGCACTCGTTGTAGCCTAACGTTCTGACTAGACGACACGCCCTCCTCTATGTTTAGCTTTACCGCGCGTCTTAACACCGCGATCACACTTGGTGGCGGCTTCACCATTATCCATTGGAACTCCTCGGAGTCCCGACATAGTAAACGTGAGTACCCTGTGAACACTCGGCGGTTTCTTATATCGCCACATGGTGATGGGCACAAATCGGGTGTCATGCTTGATAGACGCGACCTGTTGATCTTCGTTTGTATACACTTTAGCGTGGAGGTTCTTGGTAATGTTGGATTTTAAGTTAACACATGTGAATACTCTTGGCCCCTTCACTGAGGCTTTGATTTTGTTAATCTGGGCAATGGTAGTTCATTTTAACCGTGGGGGTTTCTAACCACGTGGTCATCCTGTTTATTTTCGTTATTCACCCGTTTTTCTTAGGCACAATATAGCTTTTCATGCACCTGGTAATTGACATGGCAATTTTATTTCCATACTGGTACTACGATTCTTTCATTTGTTTTCGTTTGTAGAGCCATCCCCTGAAGAAGGGCGGAGCCCGAAATGCATCGGGATTGGTTTTAACTATGTTATCACTGTTTCAAACAACGACGTTATGTTGATCTATTAAACCATGAAGATGAAATGTGTTTAATGAATAAATAGTTCTAAGGATAACCATAACGTTTGGATCAAATCTATTTATGGAATAAGACCTACCTGGTCACCCCACGTAGTGCTCGGAGGTGCTTCCCCCGTGATAGGGGTTGGCATTGTATTAGTTCCTGTAAATTTTCCGCTGTCCGGCCAGGCAGCGTCTCTCTCTGAGCACACCACAGAACTTGAACCTGATTACCTTTTTGATTATCGGTGCTTTGGCTGTGCTAGTCCCTTACCTTATAGTTCTATTTACCCTGTTGTCATTTTTTCATTGCTCCTGTTCTTTTCTTGACTGTATTTCAGCGTTAATGATGAGCTTTTGTAGCAGAGTTGCAGACAGAATAGGCCAATAAAGAAACCCACTCCGCATTAGCAGGTAAAGCGGGGGTCTCAGGACGCCCCTGGTTGTACTAAAAGCAATTCTGATATGCTCACAAACAATTGTAATGTAGGACAGAAAGAGAGAGAGAGAGAACTGGAGCACTCTCTCTTATAAAAGAATTATGGCAAAGGAAAGCAGGAGAAGGCACACAATTCAGAGGATGGCAGAACTTTCTGAGAGTCACAGATATTTGTGAGTGAACAAATAACGGTTGTTCCAGTTCAACTTTTTCCATGCATTCTGTGGTACCAGACCAAAAAGAAAATAAGTCTGCCACTATTCATGCATAGACTTAGGAAGAATGAATTATGCATCATCCTTATTTATTTAGTGTAAATGGGAAACCATACTTGCACCATACAAAACATTCCTCCACACTACAACCTCCTGGTGTAGGTCTACCAACCCCTTACAATTGTAATAAATCCAGATCCCCATCTACTTATTTATTGGGATCCCGGGCATTTATCCCATGCGGCTGTCAACATTTTCTCCCCTACTCCCACTCCTGATGAAGACCCGCCTATGACGCACAATTAGCTGCGCCTCCACCCTGGGCCAAAACGTCTACGTTGTAGTCACACTAGTCCATGCAGCTTCCCTGACCCTACAATAAAGTCACATTTGGGCTTAGGATTCATGCTAGAAGGATTGCACAGTTCAACATAACAGTTATTGTTTGTATAATATGCGTATAGCACTTTTTCACTTGTCACCATAAGTCACTTTTCCTGCACTTTATTCACGTTATCACCATGTATTGTATTACCTTATTGACAGCCATATGAATTGACATGTAAATATCATACTCATACAATACAATCGTCATTTCTGACAAACAATTTTTTCTTTTGTGGTGTGTTTTATTTATCCTATTTGGTTCTAGAATAATTTAGTTGAACCCCCTTCGACAAGTGTTACATAATGTTTGTAATGTTTGCGATTTAAAATACATTTGTATTAGGTACAGTGAGCAAAGGAATTGCCACACTCCAGACAGAACCATTTCTTTACATATCATTCATGCCCAGGTTCTGAGGGACACAGGGTTACTCCATTATTACTAAAGGGCCATACAAAACAAAGGCATGAGTCAGCACAGACAAAGGTTATATCTTTATTTTCGTCCGACAACGAAGGCGAGACGCGGACGGCTATCCCTCGTTCCGCTCCGCGCCTTTCATCAGCTTTTCAATTAGATCGCCGTCGTTATTACCAAACGTCAAACACGGATGGCCATCGTTTGCCCCGTTGTTGTGTCTTCTTTCTCATTTTAAATCAGGTTTCCTGTTTTCATCCACATCTGGTCAAAAGTAAAGGGAACCGAATATCATTTGAAGTACTATATGTACCATACTTTGTAAACAGATATTAACTCGGCGATCTATAGGAAGCTTTTTACACAGTTTTAACTGGCTGTCCGCTTTTGAGTTCCTTAATTACAGTTTTTAGATCAGGCCATCATTGCCAATCCCCTTATCGATTATCAAATTGCTCTCAAATAAGACATCAACATAAGACCGTTTATGACAGGAACTTATGTTATTCAGTGGCTACTCCTGAAGAAGGCGTTTTTGACTACGCCGAAACGCGCGTCGATATAATTGATTAAGAATATAAGATTGCCACTTCTCGTTTTCTGTAAAATTGATTCAAATCGTTATGATTTTTTATTGTGTGTCTAATCACAAAAATGTTTTTAATCTCATGTAATTTTTAATATGATTAAAGAAAATGTATACATTGTTTCCTATTTTTCCCGTTGTTTGCTTTTCCCTGTTTTACTTTTGTTTATTGTGTTATATATAACAAACTGATTGAAATTGCCTAGGATTGATTCACTCAAACTATATCTTGAAATAATGCATACAGCACTGCCTTGTATCTAGGTCCAAGTTATTCACAGGCTCAGACAAGTGCTGGAAACCTGTCACTATGCATCCTACATATTTCCTCAATGGAGAGTACAATGCAGTTGGCAAGCTTGCTGCACTGTACTGCAAAAAGTTCCTGCAGAGGAGAATGTAAGGGCACTTGAATGTTGAAGTTGCACTATACTACTAACACAGGTCCTCACAAAAGGCTGTACCGGAGATTGAAAGCTACAGTCACACTTTACTACCAAAAGATGTTCTCATAAAAGAGTACAATGTAAAACTTATTGCACTCTAGTACCAACAGAGGTCCTCACAGATGAGTAAAATGGAGATGAAAACCTGCAATTACACTCTACTACCAACCGAGGTCCTCACAGAAGAGTGCAGTAGAGATAGAAAGCTGGGGTTGTGCTATACTACCAACAATATACCTACATCTTCCCTAGAACAGGCTAGGCTGCTGAATTTGCTGGATCATGGGTCGAAGCGCCAGGATGCCCTTGGTGGTGACAGGTTTGCGCTATATAAGTATACCACAATACAATACAATACAATATTATTGGCAGAAGGGTGCAAGGGAGATGGAAAGCTTGTTGCACTAAAACTACCAGCAGAGGTCCTCACATAAGAGCACAATGGCATTATAACCCTTCCTGGGTGTATTCTCACACTATGAAAGAGCGGGTTACGCAGAAGGCAAAATGTTAATATCTTGAGAATATACAGCACTGTTTTCCCCTTTTGTCCAAGATTGCCTCAAACAAGTACAAGAAATAAAATTACTAAGTTTTGCAAGTTCACATTTGTCATAAACTCACTGCCCCCATTAAGCTTTTCCATTTTGTTTTTTTTAGAAATTAGGACATGCATCCCAATAGAAAATGGAAACTGCACAACTATTCTGGGATGACTAACTTCTTAGAAATGTGCACACAGTTAATAAATGTAACTACACCAGTGTATTGGAAAGAAGTGCGAGGGCTGCAAAGCAGCTGCACTTCCACAAGTCGTTACTAGAGGCCTATCTCAAGTCATATACAATTACTTTAACTATCAAGCACACACCTGGGGGTTTGACTTCAACTTGCACACTTACATATGTACTCTTGATACACTTTGGCTTGTTTTGCTAAAGGATAAGTAAATATACCAAAGCTGGTTGATAGTGATGAGTCAAGATTGCAACTCACAATACATCTCTTTAGTGTTATGGAAGTAGGTAATGAAGTACTTGGGAAGTACAAGTGTCTAAAAAAAGTTCTATTCTTGTGTAACTATTTTTTTAGGTGTATGTACAATGTGCAAGAGCAAAAGTTAGTCACTCAAAGTGGAAGCATCCATTGGCTGAAGTGGAATGCTCCACTGATCTCTACAATGTGCTGTGGCAGGAGGGAGCATTATTTGAGTACTATTTGTACAGACCAAGGATGAAAAAGTGTTTATTCATTCATTTATTCATTTTAAACTTTATTTCGGTTTGTTTATGAACCATAAAAGTACAACAGAAAAAGAAAAATACATTTAAGACAATAAGCTAATACACGAGTTACATCTCATTTCATATGTACAGACAATAGGTTTACATATGGTTATGGAGTGACAATTAAAATACTAAGACAATAATTTATATATGAACAGATAAAAAAATTAGAATACTATAGAAGCCCAAAGTTATCCTGGAACGAATTATCTATCTACAACCAGGAAGCTTTGATGCTTCCGAATCATTCTCCGTCTTGTTAGCCACATGGAAAACAGGAATTTAGCAATAGCTGTAACTATTAGTGCATTAGTATCAGATTTTAAAATTCTAAAAAACTCTAAATAGTTCCTGACTCCTAGGTTCAGACATAGCTGTATGATCCATTTCTTTCTGCTAGTGGAGTAGGCAGGACAGAACACAATCACATGCATTGAGGTCTCGTTTGGGTCCTCACACCCTGGGCAGAGGCGAGCTGGACCCACTTTCCATGTATCTGTATATGAGTGCAGGGGTAATCTACCGTATCTGAACTGTAGATACAGTTACTTTGCTAAAACCGGTTCAATCGTATCTAATTCCTTCTCAAAGCTGTAAACATTCTTGAAATCTAGAAAGCTATCAGTAAGACTGGAGGGCCTAACTAATCGGAGAGCTTCGTGTAGATTATGGTGTTTTATGGTCTCAGCCAGGGTTCGCCTCGAGGTAACTTGGCACGTGGCCTCCGGATTAGACCACAGGTTCTCCATGCCAATCCTGGATGCCTGCCCCCTTATGAATGATAACCACTTAATCCTCCCTACACCTGGACAGGCCATCACAACCTTCAGTTCTATAGCACTCAAGCTCCGGGACACTCCACAGTCTACGCCAATAGAGAAGCGGGCGTGAGGCAATTGCTTCTGCGATTGGCCTCAGGTTTAAGTCCAGCCTTAGTGGAATTAGTGGTGTATTTTTTGGTAAAGAAAGTAACTGTCTAATGAAATTGTTCTCAGTTATACTAATCTCACTCGCTGGTCGGTGCCCCCAGAGTTCCGCCCCGTAGAGAGTGGAAGATCTGGCTTGAACCTTATAAATTTCCAGCGGTGCACTCACTAATTTATGCACACAAGATTTCTGCACTTTTAGGATCCCCCCCCGCGGACTGAGAGAGCCCTAGATTTGCCCTAGACATTTGGGTTTCCCACCCCATTTTGTCATTCAATGTCAGATCTAGGTAGACAAAGTTATTTACCCTTTCCAGGGGACGTCCATCCATTTTCGGGCGAGGGCAATTAATTGTGCTGGCATTTAACACCATGTACTTTGTTTTATCTATATTAATCACCAAATTCCTTTTCTTGCAGAATTCGGAAAATTGGTCTAACACCCGCTGCATCCCCATTGGTGTTTTTGAAAGTAGCAGGGTGTCGTCCGCAAACATTAGTGCAGGGAATTTGCCGCCAGCTAAATTGGGTGCGTCAGTATTATTTACACTAATCAGATCATCTACGAGACCATTTAAGAAGAGAGAAAATAGGGTAGGGGCAAGTACACACCCCTGCCTAACTCCCTTCTCAATTGGAAATGCTCGTGTCAGCTGGCCAGATTTGCCATATCGTACCTTCGCAAAGGTTCCTTCGTGGAGTCTTTTGAATTGGTGGCACAAGTAGGGAGGTGTCCCCATTGTAGTTAATATGCTCCACAGTTGATTCCTGTCCACCATATCAAAGGCGGATTTGAGGTCCACAAATGTAAGGTACAGGCTGCCCCCTTCCAAAACCACATGCTTCCAGTAAAGTACCTGGAGCCGTAGTAATTGGTCGATAGTTGATGTTTTGGCTCTGAACCCTGCTTGCAGGTGGGAGAGGATCTTATTCTCTATGGTCCAATCCTGCAAGCGTTGGAAGAGCAATCTGGCGTAGATTTTTTGGGTAACATCGATGAGGCTTATTGGCCTATAATTTGACGGGGCCAGCGGAGAGCCCTTTTAATAGATCGGGATGATTTCGGCCCCCAGCCAGGTACTAGGGAATTCTTGTCCGTCAAGGATGGCGTTAAATAGGACGGTCAAGTAAGGAACCCAGATCTTCAACTCGTCTCTAAAAAGATCACCAGGGATCCTATCCAGCCCTGGGGCCTTATTAGATTTCAATGCTTGTACCGCTAGTGTGACTTCCGACAAGGTAAATAAAGGAGGGTGCCAACTAGGGTCCCTTCTCAAGGGTGAACCCAGTAAGTCTTTATTTTGGGAAGCAGGACTAGAGTAAAGATCACTAAAGTAGGCACACCAGGCTTCCTCAGCAATGTTAGGGTCGATCTTTGCCTTGCCCTCTACCTTCCCAGTGTGGACCAGATTCCAAAAGGTTTGGGCATCTTTCGCAATTAGTGCCTGTTTGATTGCATACCATCTCTCAGTTTCCCATTCGGATTTTGCATGGGAAAGGAGATTCTTATAGGCCTTCCTTGCAGTCATAATAGAGGTTCTATTACCTATTTTGAGAGCGGATACTAAGGTAGTTTTCGCCCTCCTACATGACTGGTTGTACCAGGGATTGGAGTCCCGTAACTGCCGTTGGTGCTGGTTAGAGGGTTTGTGGAAGCTGCCCACCAGGTGTTTATTGACAGCCTGAGTATATGTATGTATTTTTGCATGATATGTTTTGGAAACCATGAGACTGACAAGACAGCTAAAGCGGACTTAGGTGATACCTAATAAATGAACAGCATTAGTTGTTGGAAAAAGATCCCACAATAGTGTGGTGGCCCTGTGAATAGGACTGGAATCAAAATTTAAAGTGCAGCAGGTAGCTTAGGATAAATGTCTTCCAGGCCTTCCAGGCCTACAGGTCATTCTTAACATGGCTTTCATCATTTTTATATAACTAGCAGTTCCCAGCAGGGCTGTGAAAATTGCAAACAGACGGTTGAGGCACTTCTACGTGTTTCTCTGATTGCACCAACACTTATCATCAGGGCAGGTGTCATATAGTGGTACATTATGTGCACTTTTCAGCATTATGCTAGTCGTGTTAATTGGCAACACTAGCACTATATCAGTAATGAGCTGGTTCGGCACAGCTCTGCGGGACTGGTATACATTTAGTGAGACAGTACCAGCATTTCGTAGCAAGGCAGCAGTGCCAGCACTTCTCAGCAAGGTAGTTGTACTTTTAGTGAGACTCTGTCAGCACTTATCAACAAGTTTGTGGTACAAGTATCGGGCCGTAGCAACACTTTTCAGCAGAGTTGTTCTTCTTTATATCCATTGTGATAACGGACATAGCCGCACTTCGGTACTGTGCTGTTATACATTTATTGACTTTGTAACTTGGGGTGCATACAATTACTTTACCGAGGATGCAATAGATGAAATGTTTCCTTTTTTTGGTCAAGCCTGGGCAGCGTGCATGCGCTGTCTGCAATACCTGCTGTAAACAGTATAGCGAGTGTAATCCCGCCTGCTGCTTGACTTTGGTTAACCCCTGCGTTCTTCTTCTTGCCCGGCTCCTTATTGGTTGGTGCTTCCGACACATCACTTCACTTTTATCAGAAGGAGTACTGTCAGGGCCGTTTCTACCATTAGGCAAGACTAGGCCGCTGCCTAGGGCGGCGAAAGGTGGAGGGCGGCAAAAAACAGGAGTTTGGGAATCCCCTTGATTCATCTAATCAAGGGGCCTTCGACCTCAAAAGCGCATTAGTTAGCCCTTTCTACAATTCATTCGACCTGACGTACGGTGGCAGGGGCCGTGTGCGCCGCTAATATTCAGCTGCAATTTGCAAAATTCCCACCCACGGCTGAGTCACTTGCTGACGACTACAGCCACACCTGACGTCATCCGGCCGAGGTACTGTTGTGAACACTGCAGAAGCTGGTCCCTCCTTAGCTGTTTTCTGCTCCGCGTGGTGGACAGAGTCTGTTTTGAATATTCATAACTCCCCAGCAGGGAGGTGTCTGGCGTAGGTACCCTGTCCACTGCCTGTGAATGCCACATCACGATGGGTCTCTGCCCACCAAGTGAGTCCTGTGAGCTCCAGGCCATGGAGAGGGACCCATGGAAGCCCATCAGTATATGCAAGCCGGACGATGGGGGGCAGACACTCCCATCAGCCGCATGTGGCACAGCAGCGCTACCTGCGAGCTGCCTGTGTGCATGTATTCACTGTGGGTCAGGTGGCAGGGGCGTCTCTGTGCCGGCTTGACCACGTGCACTCCGCTGGAGACATTTTGGCTGGTAGGAGGACTTCGCTGATTGTTGGTGCTGCTCAAGAGCTGGAGGCAGGTTGCAGCATGGTCAGGTAGGCTTAGCCCACGGCGGTGCACTGGTGATGCATTAGCATTGTAATGCAGGTGGCAGAGGTGGCACCTCAGAGCAGCCTTGTAGGTAGGCATAGTTATGGGGACACGAAGAAGGAATACTTTGCCAGACATAACACTCACAGGTGAAGAGAGGCTGCAGTTGGGAGGTGTGGTAGAATACCACTGACATGCTGGCACGGCTCACTTGATTTCCTTCAGGTTTCACTCAAAGTGCTACCGAGGGGTTGGCAGTGTTGGCTGTACCCCCATATAGCAATGCCCCCAGTGCCAACGTTGGTGTCACTATTGGTAGATGGGCATTTCGGGAATAGTGGCACTGCAGAGCCGGCGGGCATAGTTCAGTGAAGTGGTGGGAGGACGTGGCTGCTTCTGGGAGGTAGTGCCAGCCTTGCAGCTCCATGGGCTTTCCATTAAATGCTGCAATACCTGAATTAGAGGCATTGCTTAAAGTTCCTATATTGTTTTTGGCTAAGCTGAGCTGGGCAGTAGCACCGAGTTCCTGCTTTCAGGCGCTGTCTGAACACCTCGTGCAACTGTAAAATGCATACAGATGGAAATGGATATTAGAATACAATTGACGCACCTGTTTGCTATTTATTTTGGAATGATATTCCACCCTGCCATCAGTATTTATCAACCTTGGCATTTACCTCTCGGCGCTTCAATAACCAGTATGTTCCTGTTATTCAAGCCAATTGTGCTACTTTTGGGGTACACTAATAAGAGAAGTGATGGACTGTCCTGTCCAAATTCTAATTTGTGATCTACATATGACACAAGGGCTCCTGAGCCCAACCGACCCAGAGTTCGTATTCTGTCCCCATTTCAGTGCTTAATTTGAACAGGTGGTTTCCGGTGAGGTACATTTAATTGTCGACACCGGCACTTATTGCAGGCAATCATATAGTGGCGCTGTTAGTGTGCTTTAGAGATAAGCACAACAACAGTTGTTTACTAATTAAATATACATTACAAATGACTAATATCTTTCGCCCGCGCTATTCTTATAGCTTTGGTGCCTGCAATAGTCTGGATTGTCGCACTTATAGCGAGTATTACTTAGTAGTTGTGTTGGTACTACCATTTGGAGTGCTTGCAGGGGCAATGGGTGGTGCAAGCTGCAGTGGAGTAGAGAATGATGGTAGTATGGGGGGGGGGGGGCGGCATTTTTCCATTCTGGCCTAGGGTGGCAAAACACCTAGTAACGGCCCTGAGTACTGTCCAACTACAGTTTTGGTACGTGCTTAATTTGTAAAATATTAAGTGCCGGGGCTCTCCTCGGGTGGCCACTGCAGCTTGCACCACACATTGCCCCTGCCAGTGACAGAAACACCACAACTACTAACCATCACGCTCTTACAAGGGCAACAGTTCATACTATTCCGGACCCCTGAAGCTATAAGAATGACGTGAGAGGCAGGTATTAGTAATTGTAAATGTAAACTGAACAAATAAACAGCTGTGGTTGTGCTCATGCCTAAATAAGCCAGGCAACGCCACCAATTGGCAGACTGTCATGAGGCCCGGTGCAAGCAATTAGGTGCTGGTGCCCAGGACTGGAAACCACCGACAAATTAAGCACTGAATACAGCTGACATCCTAAAGGCTGCGCATCATTACCTCTGAAGCCTTTGCTGAGGATGTCAGACATACATGAGTTTTCCAGCAAACCTCCACCCTCACCTTTTGGAGATAACATGATTGACTTGATTACTAATAGGCCGATAATGATTGCATCCAGTAAAAATCCTACTTTTGGGTGTTTGAAATCCATCTAATACAATAATTATCACTTTTTGGTAATGCAGCCTGATTTTAATGTTAATTGCCCCAAAACCTGCATGCCCTGGTAAATACCAGCCTTTTCCCCTTGTTAAATTCTAGCAGGGCTGATTTGCAGATTTTTATTGATGGGTTCAATTTTTGCACTGGTAATTGCCAGGTGCGACAATTTCAGTATCACAATTTAACGGGTCACTTATAACTAGGCTGTAATAGTCTTGTCCTTCAAAACCCTCACGAATGCAAAAGTTTGTGTGTGCACATATGGTATACTTCTGTGCACTCTCTTATCGTTAAATATAAGGTAGGGCGGGGAAGGACCTCCAATGTGCTCTGTTACAACCTAAGGCTACTCTGCTTATTTCCTCTGTTTGAAACATAAATGTTTCATTTTTAAAATGTAGTGCTTTCATTACTTTGTTTTTGTAGCGTCGTTTGGTTCGCTACGTGTTAGCGCGCAGCCATCTTGCAAGAGAGAGCAAAGATGGCAGGCTACTATTACATTTGATTGTTTTCCTAAGGTTGGTTGGTCTATATAAGTGTTCAAGTCTGCCATCTTGCATGGCTGTACAAAGATGACAGCCTATACCTTCCAATAACATTCCTGTGACAGAAATGTCTCTCCATTCCTCTGGAGTGCCCCGCAAACTTCCATCCACAACACCAGCCTGTTCCTCCCAATTCAAGAGGAGTCATTTATTTCATTAAATATGCATTTTCAAGCACAGTTCTCTCCTCTCCCTATTTTGAAAATAAATTACATTCCAAGCAGCCTCTCACATAATAGTGACAAATTTGACAATGCTAACTACCACACAGCTGACTCACAGTAAAAAAAAATTACAACAGTAAAATGCTGCTAGCAGAAATAATTGAGAGACTCCCACTTCTACACTGCCTTAAATTTCAAGCTAAAACACCCGTAATATAGCTTAGTGGGTTAGTGCCTAGTAGCAAAGATTTGAATACATGAGATTATTTCGTTCCACGTCTTAATTTTCAAGTCAATTAAATGAGCACCACCAAGTTTGCTTTTAAAGTACTATTAAGTCCCACAACAAAGTCGCTAAGTACCATACTAAAAAAATTGTTTATTCCTGACATGTTGCAGAAAGAGTTACTGTCCCTCACACGCATTTTACCAGCATGGCTTCTGCCTGACTGCAGCAGGGACCGGGCTGCCCCATATTATTATTAAACTGAATGGAGACACCAGAATCGCAGATTACACTGAGACTGCCTTTTAGATTGAATTTACCTGAGGCCTGCTGCACAACACGCTGCTTCCGTCTTCTGTCTTCGGCAGCCGATTAGTGCTGAGGCTGCACAGATTGCTGGGGCGCGCCACAGGCGAAAGCAGTGATTATTGGTCCGACTCGGGACCCACACTGGATGATTTGCCAAGGAGGGACGAGCCAGATTCATAACGTACTTTCCAGGCGTCATTGGTAGCACTACTGTGATTGATTGTAGTGACCGGTAAGCTGAGGCAGGGACTCAGGCGTTGCTTTCTGGAAGTGTGTGTGTGTCTGATAATAGGTCGGGCGTTCAATTTGAAATATTTTAAGCACAGTCACGTGCACTATCGGCTCTTTGCCGCCACCGCGGAGACCCATGTGAGTTCAGTGAGCACTAAGCAGGCAGCAACTATTATCGTCCATAGACCCGGCCCTGACTAATAAGTGCCGGTGCTGAGCACCGGAAAGCACCGGCACAAATTAAGCCGTTATGGACTTAGGGCACCTTCTTTTATTTTGTAATACTGATAGTCGCTCAAGACGGCACCTAGCACGGCTCCCGATTTCATGTTGTTTTTATTTTATCACCACGGCGCCTGCTTCATGGCCCCCATGCACTTAACTTAAATATGCACGGGTGTCGTGCCTTATATTTTAGCACGGCGCCGCTTTCATCATTGTTTTTTAATTACTGTGCACAGGCACTGCGCTTTATATTTTAGCACAGTGCCCGCTTTTATATTTACAACATGAGCTGGCGGCTATTGACTTTGCTGACGATTAGAGAGCTGTCAGTCATATATAAAAAATGCTTTTTCTGCATTGCCGACCAGCTCTTCCGGGTAATTACGTACTTGCCAGCAGTCTAGTATTGGCTTGTCTTCCTAGCACAGGCCCAGATCACTGGTCCGATGGATCGCGATCCAGACGGGCCTCTGTGCACCAGTGCCGAATTCGTTCTAATCGCTGAGCAGTATTACTCAGTAAATATGATGCCATACAACCTTATCTCCGTACTTCGTGTTCACATCTAGTACAACAGTAGAAACCCAAAGAAGCAGCATGACATCCAATCTAAATACACACGTCATCTAAAACAAAAGGGCGCTCAGCAGAACGAGTAATTTTTTTGTGTTACTATATTCAATTATATCATACAAGTTGTTATGAAGGCGTATTTCATACAGAGAGTAATGTGCAGCCAAACTTAACCAATGGAACTACACTTCGGAAAGGAGAGCTTTAAAGAAAGGATCTCAGTGAACTGGATTAAAGCATTAAAGCCCTCCCTCGTGTTCAATGGTGCAGTGGGGTATGTCAACAGGAGATACCTGCTCACACAATTCCGAGTTTTGCGGAGTCTCAGAACAACCAATGCGTTTCGGCACCCATTATTTTCCTGATAAAGTACAAAGACAGTGTGCGCATAAGAGTGTTCTCGATAAAACCACATGTGGTAAAATAATTGTCATTCAGTGATCCCCGTGTTATTCCCAATTCAGTGTACCGTAGCTCACATTAGCCCATGCCAGCGGAGTAAATAAGAGGCAGAATCAGTAACTCCAGGCCCACTACCTTTACCTCCAGTTCCTGGCTGGCTTGTAATTGACAGCTACATGTTTAACTCATGGCCCACTTTTATATTTAAAACACGGGCAATGCGCATTATGTTTGAGCGTGGTGCCCACTTTTATGTTTGAAAAAGCAATACCTTTAAATCTTGCAAATGCGAGATCTATTACATTGCAAATGCTTGTTTCTAGATTGCCTGAGGAGCTAAAACCTTTCAAATCCACTCCACTGGTGAACCTGAGAAACAGGCAGATTTTATGATTTTAACAATTTTTGTGGTTCTCCCTGGTAAAACAAGGTCGTGGAAGAAGCATAAAAATTGCCAAAACTACCCACATGCAAGACACTTTTCATGTTTTGTGTTGTTCCCTTGAACCACTTTCATTTCCTATACTGCAAAAATGTTTTATATGGTATCTGCTTTTGTTGCATAAGTGTGCATCACTTAATTACAGGGTTTTGTGTATGCTTTATGTATTACAATAGTGTGCTTTTAATTGATGTATTCATATGATGAATTTATGCCATGCAATTTCCTGTATGGAATTTAGTATGTAAGAAGTCCCATGGCTTTCTCCTCATTCGACACCATGGATCATGGGTGTGCTTTCTCATGGTAGCCTATGAAACAATATAAATGCAATATTTTCCACTCTCTCAGAGAGCCACACCTTCTTTCCAACGAGTTTTCTCATTTGCTTGAAAACAAGCTCAGGTCACACAGACAAAGCTTGGTTATGTCCACCGTAGACCGCCTGCCCTACCAAACAAGTATGCAAATGTATGCAACCCTCTTAGCAAAGACTAGGCAGAAAGGGGGATTATATAGAATGCTACGTTGCCTATTTTTATATTGTTTACTTTAAGCTCCCTATGTTTACTTTATGCTCCCTATATTTACTTTAAGCTCAATCTTACCAGAATTCTTTTAATATTTAATACAAAGCACTTTCATTCTGCTCTAGGTTGATTAAAAAAAAACCCTTGCAGAATACTAATCTAGATTTCTTGTGTGTGTGATCATTTTGGGAAAAGGCGGGGTAATCCCACCAAAGAAACCTGTGTCTCTGGCAGGTAATGTTTAATTCCTAACATGGATGTACTCCTATTAGGTTTATGGGAGGTTCTTGTTGCATTACTAGTCTGCTTTCCCCACTGCAGATAAGAAACCAATGTATCTGCCTTTCATGGGGGAAATGGACATCTTCTGGGTGTGGCTAAGAGTGGCCCTGACACACAACCAGTACCCATAACTGCTCAAACCAGTCCGTTCTTGGTTCTGGGACCTTTCTTCTTCACAGGTAATAGCACATTTCTCAGAATTTCACTGTGATTCGCTTCCACATACCCGAGCACTTCACTCTCCAGCTGCACCAAAGTAACGCAGCCAAATCTTCCTCTAGGAGATTCTAGGAGTTAGAAACTCAGAAACAGAAAAACAATAGAATCTTTTATAAAAACACATGTAAAGGAAGCAGTTAGAAGTGTGGTACACTAAGATATGGCATGAAGGTGTTCACCCTAACATTGTCAAACATGCTAAACATAATTTTATTTTTAGGTCGAGCCTATAGCGGCAGCGGGCATGCGCTGCTCACTTTGCAAGGCATGCAGTATTCAGTATGGAGTGGAATCTCTGTGGAAGCTCCACCCACTTTACACCCATCTTTTTCATTGGCTTGTGTCTTAAATGCTGCCTTACAATTGGTTTTATGTTTCAAGAAACAAGGGAACCCTAAAGGTATAGCGTAGGGACCTTGGGCATTACATATTACAAAGAACAATGGTCCCTATTGTATGTTGATGGTCACGGCTGTGCCCACTTGACATTCTTTTTCGTAAAATATTTTATCTTTTTGATTTGGAATTCATTAAATCCTGTCCGGACGGACAGAAGACATATTACTGATTGGGTATATGATTATTTTGGACTGTATATTTAATGCACATAGGGACCATTGTTCTTTGTAATATTTACAATTGGTTTTAGGCTTGTTAGTCCCTCCTTATGACAGCCATGCTGTCATTTGTGTCCTTCCATTGCTACTGGCCCCTTTACTTCGAGTGTAGCACAGCACTACCTGTGTACCCCCCCTCCCGCAGTTCGTGTCTTCTCACCCGCTCCCCCCATTGTGGTTAAGGTTTCCCATGTCCCAAATAAAAGCCATCGAGAGGCCCCAACGCCTTCACAATGTCATCACACTACATCCGTCTGGTCCAGTGCCTGCTGCCTGCCCTCTTCCTGCATGGTAAGCATGCTCGCACTCGTGTTTCTGTGTGTCTCTTGCACGCTTGTACAGCTTGCTGCAGTGCCCTGGGGACTTTTACAACTCATGGGATGAAAGGGTGAGGTGAAGAAAGGATGAAAAGGGCCTATGGGGATTCAGACTGCTGCCCTGCAGGTTACATGGTCTCTTAAATGAAGGCACTGTCCAACTTGGCTGCTTTGGATGCATGTTAGGCAGGGTTCTTGTCTCTCCTATGAACACCTTTCTTCACCCCGAGTAATCCCCTCTAAGGCCACACACTGGTTCTGGGGCAGTTTCACTAGAGGGGTCAAGGGCACACTTAAGGCGAGGTTTAAGCACGCCTGCACGTCTTCCTTCCGTGATTCAATGACCTGCCCCCTGGATGGCTGCGGTAGGATGGGGCCTCCCGTGGGAGCCCGGCGGGGGTCAATGCCATGAGCCGCTCTGGGGACCAACAAGGACCTGTAGTTGATATGAGGGCAACTCGTGCGCTAATGTTTCTCACACACCCTCAGGTCCTTTCCACACCCGACACCGGGGCTTGGCAGGAAGGCACACGTTTCTTTTAGTAACTCCTCCGGGACTATGGTTTTTGGTTTGCATTCTAATATTTCAAAACAGTGCTTGGAAATAAATTACCTGACGCTGCACTCGACATACCGATGGCAGATTGTGCGCTATGCACCTGGAAATTCTCCCTTATTCTACCGCCCCTCTTGTGAAATAGGGAACCATCTGCCTTTGGAAGTGTCATGAGGCAATGTAGTTGAAAGTAGGCGCTATCTGCAAAAGATAAACAAGCACGCAATGCAGGCTTACTGTAGTAAAGAGGGTCCCCAAGCGATCGACTGAAATACTTTATTGTTCAAAATTCAATCAACGATGACCCCAGCTTGTCGGTGCCGTGATCAGGCAGAATCCTCCACATTCTAACGCAGCCTTCGCCTGACAGTTCAAGGACCGTACCAAGTGCCGGGTGAGGAACGGGGGTGGGGGGACAGAGGAATAATCTAACTGTGGTTACAACACATCATCCTCCCTAGGGAAACCAACGGAGGTGACGGATAAGGGGAGGAGAGGTGGAGGACGGAGGGAAAGGGAAAGGATGAGGAAGGGGTGGAGATACAGGGCCTCGGGGAGGGCTAGTCACAATAAATCAGGGTCTTGCGCAAAAGACCACAATCCTTATGCTATGGGGATACAGACAAAAGAAACTCATCAAGTCATACTATACTGTCTGTGCCAGTGCGGAGAGTACCTTTGTCTACAGCTATTCCTATTCTCCCCCTCATGCTTCCCTATGTCACCTTCCTCTGACCTGTCTTCCCCTGACTTGAGATTCCCTCCTCTGACAGGTACGACCTGGTCGTGACTCCGCATTTTCCCATCTTCCATGACGACCACATTCTTCTTCACTTCCTTGATTTTATCGGGGGCATAGTACTTGTCACCACTTTTCCCAAGTTTCTCTGGTTTACTGATGTAGACACTCTGTTCTTGCTTGAGGACCCTCTCCCTGGCACCCCACTTATTATCGTACCATTCTTTGTATTTCTTTGGTTTATTTTCGATCTTCATCCTTCTCTCCTCCTGATTAATCTCCACAGCAATATTCCTTCCCATCCAATTTGGAGATAACTTCGATCCGGCTTTCCTCCCTCTCAGTAACTCAAAAGGAGAATGCCCTGTTGTAGAATTTGGCGTTGTATGGTATGCCCATAACATGTTAACATGTCCCTGATTGCTTCTTCAATATTTTTCCCCGCCTTGCTGGCCAGTTGTATGCATTCTTTCAACATGCGGTTGGCTCTCTCCACTTTTCCATTTGCTTTGGGACAGTATAGTGGTGTACGTACATGGGCAATGGAGCAGTCTGTTAGAAACTCTTTCATCTCTTCTGAGACCAATTGTACGCCATTGTCCGTCACCATCGTGGAGGGAATACCTTCCCTTGAAAACACCTCACTCAATAATAAGGTAAGCCAGTTAGGACCTTACTGTGTCCCCATACATCAATAGTCACCTGGCGGAGTGCCACAGGGAATTACACCTCCGCTATCTTCACTCACCGGATTCCCCTAAAAGTCCCCTAAAGTCTCGCCGTGTCCGACCACCGCAAATAGCTTGCCAAGTCTTACACACGAAAGTTCATTCAATACCGCTCCGATCAAGCTGCTCAATATTTCAGGGGGGGGGGGGGTGATGCATCCGCTGTCGCTGACACAGCATCCCGGTCCTCGTCGCCACAAAGTGTAGTAAAGAGGGTCCACAAGTGATCGACTGAAATACTTTATTGTTCAAAGTTCAATCAACGATGCCCCCAGCTTGTCGGTGCCGTGATCAGGCAGAATCCTCCACATTCTAACACAGCCTCGCCTGACAGTTCAAGGACCGTACCAAGTGCCGGGTGAGGAACGGAGGTGGGGGGGCAGAGCAATAATCTAACTGTGGTTACAACAGCTTACCTTCAGCCTTATGCAAATAAACAAACAGGAGATATTGTGATTCAGCGTGCTTCCCAGTTCACAGACTTGAAGCATTCATCGGCGCTTTCCAGCACCCCTCGGAGCGCTAGACATCGGTGGCTGTAGGTTTCCAAATTATAATTAAAAGCTTTCTTTCACAATCCTCGCTGTACAATTTGTTCAACTTGGCTGTCCTTGCAGCACTGCAGAAACACATTTCTGCGCTCAGGTGCGTGTGTGCTGGGAGCAGGCTGTGTGTGGCAAAAGGCACTCTTGGCCAGCAGACAGCAGCTAAGGCTCGCCAGTGCCGTGCCTGGGGAGACAACTGCACAGACAGATCAGACAACGAAACGAAAAGTCTGCTTTTATTAATGTGGCTTCTTTGCCACATAATGCATATCTCAGGCCGAGTGGGAAGTGTGGAAATAGCCCAGTACGGTAATGTGTACCTGTTCCGTAGATAAAATTATCTGGTTTTCCAGAAAACAAATACATCTTTTGGGTCAGTTCTCAGGTCGGAGGGTCTAATCATGACCATGATGGACAGAGAGAAGCTTTCTGTTGAGAGTATCCTGCACCTGTTCAGCGCTGCAATGACGATCGGCTGCGCAAAGCGCTATCTAAGAAATGCACTTCCATTTTCAAGTCTCTTTTTGAGGGTCTTGGATGATGCATGTCGTCGCTGCTTTGTTTTCAGATATACCCTTTTGATACTCGGGAAGTGGTCCCCAGCTCAGGCCAGGGCTGCCAAGGAAGCTCTGCCCCAAGGAGCCCTTTTCATCTCTTGTGCCTCCACGCGAGACTGAGTTTGGTAGCGCAGGATATCTGTACTCTGCTGTCTTAACAAGAAGAAGCAGTGGCACAATCAAGAAAGCGTTTGCATCGAATAAAGTAAGCGGGTGAAGCTGGTGAGCATTTACAGCCTGTTTTAGAGGGACGAAGTGAGGCAGGCAGGTAGCAACCTCGTTACTCTCGACTTCTGTCCACCCGGAAGTAAAACAAATCAGAATATATTTGTTTATTCTCATTTTTATATAGCACAAACCTCTTATATATACTGCAGTATATACTTATATGTGTATGAACGTTGTGGGCTCTAGAGATCCGCCATAGGACGTGTCTGCTTCCGCTTAGGGTCTTTTTTCTGTTCAACTGCCTCTATTTCACTGTCTTCATAGAAAACGACCAGCAGAGGTCCTGTAAAATACCAGAATCACTTTAGCATTCTCTAGATTCCAGTCCAAAGAAATTGTGTACCACAAGCGCCCGTAGACAATATTTTTTTCAAATCTTGTATTTTCAGTAGTAGGACCACTGAAGGCCCTGATTTCATATTAAAAACAGAGCTTTGGACTATACCATTTCCTGCTGAAAGGCAATATTTCTCTCCATGTGTTCCCATACCTGACGTCACGCAGTTTGGTGCTTACTTTTTCCCCAATAGTAGATGTTTCTGCACCCCGGCTAATGTGCTGCATAGCTAAATACACATGTAAGGTCCCAAAGGTGAGACCGATTGCATAGCAAATGCTTGTTTAAATTACATTCAGTTGATGGCCAAAGTTACTGTATGGGGGGGCAGCGTTCAGGTTTTCTCAGAAATCTTTGGGGCTCTTCTGGTTCACTAAAATCTGTGTATACAAAGCTAGTCAATTAGACAAAGTTGTCAGGCAGATAGGTACAAAAGGCCCGATTCTAAGTTCGGCAGAGTGATATTCCCATGTGGGGCACTACCCAGTGGCGCTGCTTCTTGGATTTCTGAGTGCAGGAATATTAGGCCAGACTTTAAAAGGCCAAGAAATAAATTCAGTGAAAAGAGTTCCAAGCTTCAAGTGTAGTACAGCCTCGGTTCTTGGCCCCTGCCCGATACACTTCCACTGAAGAGGGCGCACAAAACGCTTCCCCTTACCAGTCCAGAGTCTATGCTGTCCCATAACACCATCCCTGATCCTGCCAGTACCAGTATTTCCTGCACTTCCATTTACCACTTTCTGCAGGCAGGTTATAAAAGGAAACAGATTTGGCGCCAGAATGGTGATATCGTAATCAGATTATGACCAGGTAATGCTTGTATTTTATTCCTTTCCTTTAAGGGTTTATTAATTTGACAGGTGCACCGCTACCAACTCAATAAACACCTTCTGGTTAGGTCAAAAACAGTTCAAATGGACTCTTGGAATCTCTGCTAAACATCTGATAGCTATGGCACAAGCAGCAGGCAATCCTAAGAGAAATTGACACTGAATTCCAGCAGTACCAACAATTTTAATGTATAGAATACAACATAAGAAAATTCCCCAAAAAGTTTTAATGAGCAATACGACATCACAATAATCAATAGAGGTTAAGAGTGACAAGAGATATTCATTTTCAAAGTTTTAAGCAAAGATGGCCTGGAAAAGTGGTTAGAAAATACATATAACACAAGACTTTACAATGACAACTGATCATAACCAGCCAAAACCTCGAACATCCATGCCCTAAGCAGGTTCCAGATCCCATTTAAATCTAGATATCTGTTCATCATTATTTACAATGGACTTTTCAAGAGAAGAAAATGTTTTAAAATTCTTGCCACCACTCCCTTGGCCTAGGAAGCTCACTTTATAACTAATTTCATGCCAGCAAGCACCAATATGGCCAGAGAGATGATGAAGAAATATATTCCAGCGATATTAGAAGGGATCAGAGATGAGTGTCCCTGCATTATCAACTTATAGTTCCAGACTATATCAGCATGAAAAATCACTTTGAACTTCAAAAATATATGGCCTCAGTAACCGAGCAGAGTCGCGCCTGCGGCAAAGATATGGACACCTCTTGCCCCATCCAGTCCACCCCACACCAAAAGCATTCCTATTGCTGTATCAACTTCAATTTGTACAAATAATGCAGCGTGTATAAAAATCATTAATACATTTAAAAGGATGAGCCTTGACCTGAGAGATATTCAACACACTCTGTGCGAAGGTGTTACTACTCTTTATGTCAACATACGTCACCTCATCTCCAGGATATCTGCTCTATTTGCCTTCCATAAATTGGAATACATCTACCCACTTCTCAATATCCGCAGAGAGAATCGTTTTATAGACCAAACTAATATTACCATTATGAGGAATTCTCATAAAATAGTCAAGAAAATGATTCCTCCCTTTTCAAGCTCAGTAAACAATGACAATGTTTGGGATACCTGAAAAATCACATACGAATAAGGGAAAATCATTGCTGAAGGTTCTCGTATGATAAAAATGTAACACTCTCATACAGCAGTCTCGGAGTATAAAGTTTAGAGTCCACCCAACACTCAAATAAACCATGATGGCTCGACAATGACATATTCGGATCATAGACCAGAAAGGTGTATTGATTACAGCAGGTGATGCCAGGAAATCATTTTTTTAATTAAGTCCATATTTGATGGTAGAACCGCAGGGTCTTGTATCTTGTCCTCTTAAAGCACACAGTCTAAACGATACCTGAACGAGGTACAATGGGATCCCCCAGAGGTATACATGGGAAAGATTAAGCCCAAAGGATAAGATTCCCTACCCAGGACAATTGGAAGTCGTGATATGAAAGTGGCAAATAGTTTGTTAGCCAGTAGGGACTTTTAGGAAATTGTGGCAGCTGGTATACTGTCCGGGTGACACCACGCTTCAGCCGCAGAAGGTACTGGTATCAATTCAGAATCCCAGTCAGGTGATTCAATCTCTATTTGTTACTGTTCTCTTGCATGTGGGAATGCGCCCAGAGATTTAATTATCCTCCTTTCACCTACGTTGTCTACTGAAATGTTTTAAGGCGTACAGTATGGGTGAACTACCCTATTTCTAGACTGTTGCGAATGTGCTTCTGCCTTCTACTCCAGGTACAGTGAGTACTTATGGGGTTGTTTCTTCAATAGGTTTATTATAGTGGTTGTTAGATCTGGGGGTCTCTAATTGGCAATGATATTCACCTTTGTCCAAATAGGGACCCTTACTTCTAAGTCAGGATAAGGGGATTTCACTCCATAATAACCCCTGCTCACCCCCTTGGTAGCTTGGCACAAGCAGACAGGCTTACTTCAGAGGCAGTGTGTTAAGGATTTGTGAACATACACAGTAATACAGTGATAACACTACAGATGGACACAACACAGGTTTTATAAAAATAAGTATTCTTTATATAGACTTAACACAAGACCACAAACGACAAAAATCCACAATACTACACTTAAGATTACTTAAAAGATGATTAAAGTCTCTTAGTTCAAGTTGCTGTTAAATTGCGACAAAGTTCTCAACAAAGTACCTGGATGCGTAACGCAAAGTAAACAAAAGGCTCGCAAAAGGGGAGATGCGTCGGTTCCGTGATCCGGGGGAACGGTTGCATCCTGCCTCAATGCTTGAGCAGAGAAGGGGACTCGTCGTGAGCCTTACCGGTGAGGAGGTGATACGTAGATTCTTGGCTTGCGGGCCCGTTGCGGTGCGCAAGATGGCGCCTTGAAGCGATGATCCGGTTGCGATGCGAGAAGATGGCGCCCTTGATGCGGCGATGTGATGATGATGCGATGAGGTACTGGCAGCCTTGCGGCGACTCTGTACTTTGGAGCCGTGACAAGCCCTGCGACATGCTTCTCCGGTGATGCGATGGCAACTCTCACGATGGTGTCACGCTTCTCCGGTGATGCGACAGTAGGCAGCTAAGATGAACACACGCTTCCAGGGAGATGCGGTGAAGGCTCGCTTCTCCGGCGTTGCGACGATTGCAGCTGCGGCGGCGACACGCTTCTTCTCGACGCTTCGTGCTTCCAGCTCCCAGCGGCACGCAAGTGTCTGGAGTCAGAATTCCCAGCAAGGCAATTCAGGAGGGAGCTGGAGGTGAAGTCTTTTGTCCCTGAAATTTCAGAAGGAGGCAAGCACAGTTCAAGCACTTGGAGAATATTCTGTAGATGAAAGTCCTTACAAAGTTCCTTCTCCTTTCCCTTGGCCATGAAGCAACCACTGAAGGCCAACCCAGCAAACGTCACACTGGCAGAGGGGCAGTCCAAACTCCTGCAGCTTCCATGGTTCTTCTCCTTGGCAGAAGGGTTTCTTGTTTCAGAAGTGATCTCATTTCTTGGGATCAGGGTCCCAATATTTATACCCCAAAATCCTTTGTTCTCTGAAGGTAGAGAGGCCTCTGCCTAGTCCAAACCAGTTCTTGAGCACTTTGTTTACATGACTCTCTTCTTCCTTTCACTGTGCAGGGCAGAGACATCAGCCGCCCCCCAGGAGGTGGAGCCAGCACCGGGAGGGAAGATACAGCTCTGGAGCACTCTATTGACATGATTCCTCCTCTCCTTTCACAGTGCAGGGCAGAGACATCAGACAAGCCACAGGGGGTGGAGCCAGCACTGTTGAGGGAAGGCCCAGCCCTATTCAGGTCACAGGTGCAACTCCTCCCTCCCATCTAGATGCAGATCTCGCTATTCACCACTGGGCTGCCCCAGCCTGTCTCCTGGAATCCCCCCAGCCCTGTCACTCACGAACCCAGACAAGGAGTACACAACCCAGCAGAGGCAGGCTCAAATGATTAGGCAAGAAAATACCTGCTTTCTAAAAGTGGTATTTGCAAACACAGAATATTAAAATAAACTTTACTAAAATATGTACTAAATTCGAATTTCTACCATGTTCCCTGAGTCAGTTAGGAATATAAGAATGTAATAATCTAACTGCCCATTCTGGCCTATGGAGAATAGGTAGCCTTCAATCGTGAAAAACGAAAATAGCTGTAATTCACTATTACAACATGCTACACACATCCGAGCATGTCCTACCTTATACTTACAATGCACCATGTCCTTGGGCCTACCTTAGGGGTGTCTAATATGAAGCAAAGGGAAGGTTTAGGGACTGGCAAGTGGGTACACTCGGCCAAGTTGACATGGAAGTGCTAGACTGCACATAGGCCTTGCAATGGCAGGCCTGAGATGCATTTACAAGCTGCGTCTGTGGGTGGCACAACTAGTGCTGCAAGCCCACCAGCAGCATTTGATTTACAAGCCCTGGGCACACATGGTGCACTGTACTAGGGGCTGACTGATAAATCAAAAAACCCAATCATGGAATAACCAACTAGCACATCAATTTAACATAGGGAGCACTTGCACTGTGGCACTGATTAGCAGTGGCAGAGTGCCCAAAGCATAAATCCAGCGAAAACATATCAAAACTGATGAGACAATCTGTCAAAAAATGGAAGGGAGACTCACACCAATAATGCAAGGTCTAACAGTGGTGTATGAGCCTTTCATCCTCTATGAATTTTGGAGATCTGCCCCCATGTTTATTAGTGAATCTCTGAAGTATCTTTCCGATTGCTGAGCCTTTAATCCTACTGATAAGGCAGACATTGCAGTTTCCCTAAATACATAATTCCTCCTGTACTGTTTTAGCAGGACCTTTGTCAGTTTAATCCCTTTGTTCCTAATCCACTGGCGTATTTCTTCATTTTTCTAATTTCAGAAGTACATTTATCGATATTTATTTTTAGTTCCAGGTTGCCCATCTCTTTGTTTGCTTATGGGTAGACTTTACATTTCATTGCGGTTGTAAGTATTTTATTGTGGGCACTGGCACAAGCATTGACACATCCTTTTGCTTTCCACACGCGTCAAACTTTGAATTTGTTTCTTATTTAGTCCACACCTTTGGGTGTCTATTGGTCCTATTGGCAGCAATCCACTATGTGGCAAGTTCACATTCTTTTTCTAGTGCCACATTTGTACTATCTCCGTTTGTAGTGGGTTCTTGTCACCTTTATGGGAATTTATATTTGTCTTGATTCCAGTACGTCATTCACACACTATATGTATTTTGTGTACTTTATCTCCTAGCCCGTTCATGTGAATTCTTTCATTATATCCTTCAGGACCCCCTTGGGGATTCTCTTGAGGCCATTTCCCCCTATTTTTGTTTAATATTTAACCATCCTGCACCCTGAGGAAGGTGTCACCATTATCCCAGGTCTCCACAGAAACGTGCATCTGCACTTACCTTGGTCTGAAACTCAAGTACTGGAATATCTAGTTAACTCTATCATTGTTAAATCAAGTGATTTAAGACATAATACGCGACCTATGGACTATGCATAATAAGCATTTGAAACAAACATATTTATGTACAAAATAAGGATTTTTTTGTTTGTTGGTTCTATTGTTCCTTTTATGATACCACTTTTTGGATTTTACTGATCTGTGTTGTATGTGTATGGAAGACTGACTTTAGCGATTTGTCTGGTGTGTATGGTGTGTGATTGATAGTCCGACTGTGGTGTTTGAGGGGTTTAGCCTGGGTATCCCCAAGGTATATATATACACTGATTTGAAGAATACCATTGGTGTTTTTAACTAAATTGTATATTCTCTGTTTTTGGTGGATGTACTATAATAACCATTGATATTGTGAATAAAATCCAATGTATATATCCTTCCCATATATTTGGTCTTGAGAGTTGTCATGTATTGAATCTTTGGGCTTTATGCGACTTATTGCGCTTTGAAACAGTTGATTAGATTCTCCACTTATATCTATGTACCAGGCAGGATGTTACTTGTATTTACTATGGCTTTCTTCCCCTGCTTCTCTGCCAGTGTATTTAGCATTGCAGGTGCCCTCTTTCTTTTTATAGCTTTCTCAAAACCGCCTGTGTTTTCCAATGGTCTGTTTTCAACAAGAGAGAGTCCTTCCTATACTCTTCTCTGTGCAGCTGGAAGAAATCATAAACAGCTGTACTGCTGATGGCTAATTCACATTCAGTAGTCCCCCAGACCTGAAAAACAACTGAGCCTTGAGGTCACCCTCAACCACATCATCTGTAATATCCGGGTGGGGCACCTGATCAGCAATATAAGACAAGCTGCCGGAGTCTGACAGTGAGTGGACAGTGAGTAGGGCCTTAGGGGGGTTTCTGTGGGTCAGAGTTAGAGTGCAGAGCAAAACCAATCTCTGGGTCATCCTTAGAAATGATCTTCCCCTGCTGTGATGTCTGTCCTGGCTCCATCAACCACTTCAGGAGCATCTCCTTCGGCCAAGGTCACCCTGCCTCCAGACGCCTCAGCACTTGCCCGATAGAGCATAACTAATTTCCCCGGAGGAAGCTTGTTTAGTGTAGGCTGGAGGATGTAGTTGGAGATATGGGGTTAGTGACTTTCACCTCACCCTGGTCCTTGAAGCCTGTGCTACTAGATGGGTTAGAGAGAGACACCACCTTATCCTTATCAGCCATTAGGATAGTATTAGGAGTCCGTATTGATCGTTAGTTCTTTGAGAAAGAGTTAACAGGGAAACAACAGATACCCTTGAGAAAATGATGAGGAGCCTGAATGTCCTTTACACCCGCCATCTTACCCCCTTGCTTTGGCTTGAGTAAAATTATATGGTGGAGGATGATTTAACAATAACTCATTTTTAAAATTCATCGTCTATCTCATTCTCACTCTCAACAGTCAATGCCAATGTCTGAGAGTCCTAAAAATGTTTTTTCTTCTTACGTTTCTCACCTTGACCTTTATCTGCAACTAATATAGGATACATTCAACTTCCCTCTGCAATGTCTGTTCTTCATGCTTTCTGTTGGGAACTCGATCTGGCTTCAACATACCGATTTAAGGTGTTTTTGTACCTTCCCTGATATTTCAGTTTTTCTTTCTAATGAGCAACATGTTCCCATTTTCCAAGAGCTTCAAACTGCATAGATCTCAGAGGTGGTTTAATATCTTGTAATTGTCTTCTCAAATTTTCAAGGATTCGTATGTTAAAGGTTCCATATTGTGGGAACGCTAAAGGCCCATCTTTCTCTGTATTCTTCATCCAATTCTCTAACCATGTACTTGTATGATAACCTCTCTCTTGAGTCATATACAAAGCAGCTCTTCTCTTGTGGGCACAGGCACATCTCCTTGTATTAATGTCTTTATATTCTTCAAATTTTTCATTGTTCCAATTAATATTTCAATTGTCTTTTACAAATACTTCTCTCAGCAAATCTAGGAAATACTTCCTTGTTTTTATCCAAACAACTAATATCAGCACGGCTCTCTATGACATTGTCAACCTATCCCAGCGTGTCTTCACACTAACCAACCAATGGCAGCCTGATACTCTATGATGTCATTTAACTCCCTGCAGCAGCTACCCTCTCGTTACACTTCAGCTTGTACTTCACCAACAAACGTTATTGAAACAGTAATGTTATTACAAAATGTTACAAAGCAGCAGTATAAGAAAAGCTCCCAAATAAAACTCTTGCCTGCTCCAGTAAAAGAAACGCATAGATTTTCATTCACTCAAAGGATATCATTTGATCACACATTCCAAGCGAAATCTCAACATTTGTAACCTCACTTAAATTATTACTATTATTCTCCGTGCACTGCGAAAAACCCAAACGATTATAACTTCTTATTCTCACAAAAGTTCACTTCTCTGGTGGTACTGCTGACGATGTCTCACGTACAACCTTCATAACCACAGCAATGAATATCCTGGTATTTTATGCCACTTCACACCTGATAACAACTTCAACTTAGCAACTGATTTTTTTTATTCAAGCATAAACATTAAAAACATTGCACAATCAATTTCTGCAAATTGCAATTTAAGCAGCTGCAACGCGCAAACCCTATTAATACTCACACCACTGCTTCGTTGTCTCGTCGTTTTCTTCAGGAATTACACTTGGTCAATATTTATAGAACGGGGCTTTGGGTGAATCTATATATACAACCCCTCGGTCTGCCTTCTGGAAAACGCTGAATTACCTGCGGTCGATGCACTCCTTGAGGGGAGAACACAGCGCTGATTACACACGATGACCGCCGTTGTTGTCACTCACCATGGGAAAGCAGATGGTGAGTGAGGGCACTGCTAACAACCCTGGGTCCCCTGGTGACCAATTCGGGTGGTGAGGGGCTCCGGTGACCTCAGACGTAACTTCAATAGTGCTCTAGGTGAGCCCCGGGATCGTCGCCTGACCCCAAAATGGTATCCACAGTCAGGCACCCCCAGAGGGTTTAGCGATGCACCCTGGGGGGCCCCACATGCACAATACAGCTCAGTTGCCTCAGAACTCATCTCCCCCATCGGAGAGCAGAAGCACCGCAGGAATTAGTGGGGCGCTCCCAAATTTGACATAATTCAGCAACACTCTTGGTGAGCTGGAGGGACCGACGCCTGACCCCAACATTGCTGCCACAGCCTGGCGGACCCGGGCAGCCTAACACTACACCCGGTGGCCCGCAACTCCAAACACAGCTCAGTTTCTTTTCACCTGGCAAGAACTAAACTGTGGAGTTCATGGTGAGTAGCTAATCACCCTCCTGCTGCCCCTCCATCACTTTGCCTCGTCTTCCTGTGTAAAAGGAACACCGCCGCTTCTACCCCACCGTCCCGGCAATCTAAATGACATTCAAGATGTCCGAACTGTCAGTTGCCCACCACGAATCATGGCTTCATTTTTGTTGAGACTAATTAATGTTTATGAGAGAGTAAGACAGATATAGGAGGCGCCCCGCCTGATCCTAAAATGGCGTCTGTTTCTCCCCCTTGTAGCTATATCATGGCAATACTCTCCTCCTCGGGAGGCGAGCGGTCACTGGCTCGGGCCTCTTGCTGCTCCATTGGTCAACAAACACCCCCCTTCGAGCAAAAGGTAAGAATGGAACCAGCTCAATGTAACACCAAGGTCAGAATTCCCTTGCCTGACCCCAAGATGGCTGCCACAGTAGTCCCTACCAAGTTGTGCTACTACTCTGGGAAAAAAACTCGACTTCGACCTGACCGTGATCCTATTCCCCATCATGCTTACCCTTCAGGACTTAGACCTTGTTGAACTTGTTGTGGAGACCTAGCTTTCTGGCTGATGCCCGGTTGAGCTCCCTGACAGCTAAAGAGGAGATGGGTTGTGGACTTTCCCCTCAGCCGTCACCTACCCAGCCGGACTTTGGGCAGACTTTCCTTCGTCTCTCTGTCGTATCTCCCCCCTTCCCCTTCACCCTACCACCCCTACCCCTCTGCGCTCCATTCATCTCGACTCCTATGATCTTTAAATGTTTTTCCGTGGAGTCCTAGCTATTTTGGCTGATGCCCGGTGGAGCTACCTGATAGCTATTGAAGAGATGGGCTGTGGACTTCTCCCTCAGCCATCACCTACCCAGCCGGACATTGGGCAGACTTTCCTTTATCTCCCCGCTTTATCTCCCTCCCCGTTACTCTTTCACATTACCCCCTTACCCTTATACATGCCATGAACCAACTGATGTAACTTGTAACTGATGTATCTTCTGTAACAATGTGTAACTTGTAACCTATGTAACTTTCCTCATGTAAAGCGCTCTGATACCTATGGGTCTAGCCAGTGCTATATAAAACTCAAGTAAACAAATAAATCCTAACTTTGTCAGGCAGTAAACCATCCAACACGCTACCAGAATAACTGCTGTGGTGTTTATTGGGCCCATGTATAAAATAATTACACATATATTCTTAAACTCTTGCTACCTTATACATACAGTTGGTTCTCCTATGGATCTTGTTCTGTGCAGAAAGGGGTTGGATATTCGGAAGAAGCTCAGTTACCCAATACAGACCAGGAATAGGATAACTGTATCTTCAACCCAACCTCATTATAATCAGGTAAAAACTTCCCCAGTGACTATAAGTGACTCAGAATCACATGAATTACCCACAAGGAATAATGACAGAGAATCAGCAGAATCAGATTTAGAATTGAAAGTTTAGTTATTCATGTATAGGTAAAGAACATTTGCATTCAAATAAAATAGCATATAGCCCTAATAATTAATTAGTAAAGGATTTAAAGAATTATACAGAGCCTCTGAGATTGAAATGAATACGATGGATAAACAGGGAAATCTTCCTCAGCCTAGGCAGATTTGGACACGTACAGTATATGTGTCAATAGGATTAGGAAGCCAGGGGAGCCTTGTAAAGACTCTCAGGAAAGTTCAGCAAAGTTCCAAGTATCCAGTCCGGTTAATCAAGACAGCAATCTGTCTCAGTCCATCGCTGTAATGACACGAGTCACAACAACATGACAGTAACACTTTAGCCAAAAGGTTAAATCTGCGTCAGGACACCGGTCAGCAGCAACGAGTCCTAGTCCCGACAGCAGAATTGGAATCTGAATACAAAATGAGAAACCTATATCATGGATAGCAGCCGTCGTTGCTTGCCCTCTATTTCTCCCCAAGTTTGAGAAATTATACTCAATACATTTCTGGGATGACAACCCTGGCAACACCAAACTTGTCAGACCACTCAGCTTCATTGATCTGTTCAAAGTGAGGTGAGGGTGATGTAGGAGGAAAGAAGATACAAATCCGAAACCATTAAGAAAGTCGATAATGCCGCTTCCTTAGGTCATGTAAGCATAGGACACATTGAACAATAGGAAGAAACGTAAAAAGTTATGTGTGCTCTTTCCCAAGCAGCTGTTCTAGAATGTAACAGAAAATGTTGCAAATACGTCATTCAGTCCAGGAGATGTCAAAGAAAATAGTTATCATTTCAATACAGTTTGCTAGATTTCAGAATATTCCCATATGCTTCAGAATATTCAGTCCATGACTTCACTGGAAAAGGAGAGTAAAAATGAAGCCTACATGAAATATGGCTGATATACGACAATTAGCATGTTAAATTGTGAATCACACTTTAATATAGAAACTAGTCTATAACTTCAGAATCGAATATTCAACATTTCAATCTGATCATAATTTATACATGTAAGTATAAGGTTACTCCAAAAAAAATCTAAGTCTCACCATTATACATATAAGAAAATGCATATTAATCTTTATCGTTTATGTGTTATCCAACTAATACATATATGAAAATACATATTAATTAGGTTTTGTAAAGGCACATTTAAGCATATTCAGGCAGCACTTACTTTTCTTTCCTCATTTTCGATGCACACATCATAACATGACATAATGATTTTGTAACTTTTCACATAAAAATCAATCTTTGTCACATATATTTTCTTTTATTCTTATTAATTTCACATTCATTACATGAAAATCAAATCCATTAGTAATAAAATCCATGTATGTAAAATGTTCTCCTACATTTTCTGAGACATATATGAATGAATAACATTACATGATTAATAGTCACATCTATAGTGATTAAACACATATGTCTCAAAATTGTCTTTTCATCTGCATGCTTTTACAATAAAATATCTGAATTATATTTGTGTGTCGTTTTCAATATTGCAGAACTTAACACACATGTCATCAGTTGTAAAAGTTGTCATAATAATTTCTTTGTCATTAAAATCGTTAGATAAACCCGCTGCTCTATCAAAGGTGATCAACAAAAAGTACCTACCACTGCAAACATCTGCACTTTGTGATGGCGACCCCTAGCTGCCAATTTCTTGAACACAGTCCTTTATGAGCTCAGGGAGCAACCAGCTGGGGCTCGGTCGGCCCCACCTATTGCTGTAGACCTTGGCGCCATCCTGCTTGGGTTATCCAGCCTGCTGCCATGGAGGAGTGAGTGAGAGACACTGCATTCACAGTAGCTAGTATTTGAGCCCAGCAGTCCCCTTTATCTGGATGAGGCTCCAGCCATATTTCCAGAAAATAGATGTCTGCAGCACCGAAACTTCTCGATTCTTACCCTTCCATACTTTTTGTACCTCTGGGGGAGACGGTGGATGCTGGAAGTCTCTTCTCTGCTGCAGCAGAAAAGGAGATGATTATGCCACCCCGAATCATCCACGGTCTGTACTTATGCCCCCAAGTGTATCTGCCGTGAGCCTGTCCACTCTGACTCAGGAGGACAACGCTCACTGTACTCCCAAAAGTAAATCATCAGTGCTGCAAGCTGACGCCAATCCGACCTTTGATCCACTTCGCACCAAGCCGCCTCGGCCATTGCCACCAGGCAAGGTCCCCTCGAAGTCTCAACTCCTCAACAGCAAACTAAACCCAAGCAAGAGTGAGGGCTGTAGGCCAGGTTTCAAAAACATTAAAATCCAAGGTACAGCTCGAGCGGGCTCTGCATCCATTCGTGGCTATCCCTGAGCCTCGATGATTCAGGTTGTGATGTTAGTCAATCAATCAAAAAACATCTTTATTCGATTCATAGAATCATAAAAGAAGAAACAATGGAAAAAATACATTATATCAGCCTAATAAAATAGTCCTCAAGAATTCTTTCTTCTGAAACAACCTAAATGGGTTTTACAAATGTTTACAATTATATTCACACGAGTTTAAGGATCTGTACTACAGTGCAAAATACAAAAGGCATATTTGAAAAATAAAACTACAATACATAAATAAAATACTAATGGCTGATTACAATTTCGGAATGTAGAGCTTGACCCTTTAACCTTAGTATTAAAATCAGTTGAATAAATAAATAAAAATCTACTTTTCATCGAGTACCTCAGTATAAAATGCAATGTGCAAGTGCAAAAAAGTATCCAACAGATTATTCCAACAGTACAGGATTGAATTCTAAATTTCTCTAGTGCAAGTAGATAGTTAAAACTTAAATCCTTAATTCATTCTCATAAAATTGATGGCCAACAGGAATCTGCTAATACCAAATACAATAAGTTGTGTATTATCAGTCTTTAGGATACGTAGCATATCGTTATACTTCCTAATGCCCAATTTCCTCCCCAACGGTTTTATCCATTTTCTTCTAGCATTGAAATAGGTTGAGCAGAAGGAAAGGACATGTGCTACGTCCTCCAAATCACCTAAGTGGCACATTTTACACATGCTATCTTCTTTGCTCTTCTGGAGCCTTTCCCATTTGGATATAAATGTTCCAACTCGGAGGATACCGTACCTGAATTTCAGGTAGAGTATTTTCGCAAGCGGCGGTTCAATCTGATCTAAAAATGGTTCGACGCAGGAGTTGGCTTAAACATTAGAAATTCAGTTGTTAATGAACCATGTCCACAATTCAAGGTGACTTGACGTGAAATAGAGTTCCAATAAACATTTTTAGTTCCCTTTTAGATTCAACGGTCAGCTCACCAGGATCAGTCCAAAATTTCCTTAGGCCCAAATCCACGAGGCATTTACGGACATTAGATAACCAAGGGAAACTGACATGGGTATCCAATGCAAGTAATTCTCCCAATGCCTGCCTATAAATGAAAAGTTCCTCAGTGACCCATATCCTTATCCAGTAAGATAGTGTCATCCAAACCGCCCTATGTTCAATGCTTTTTAGCCCCAAATCATAGGTGTAAGGAATCAGCGGGTTATTTTGGGGAAGGGGGACCATTGCTCTTAAAGTCCTGTTTTCTCGCACAGTTAATATAGAGAGTTGCTCTCCTCCCCACAATTCAGAGCCATACAAAGCGGCGGTTTGCGCTCTGGATTTATAAACCTCCAATGCAGATGTAATAGCCTTTATTCCAGTGGCATGACGTTTTTTCAGAATGGGTGCTGCATATTGCGTTAGGATAGTCCTGGATTTTTTGATGTGTGGGTGCCATGAAAGGGTAGAATCTATAGTAACCCCCAGGTAAACAAATGTGTTGTCTCTCTCTAAATTAGCGCCATTCAGCATTATGTTACTCTTAAAACTTTTATGTGGCCTGATAGCCATATTTTTGTTTCTAAAGGATTTATTTCCAGGCCTTTTAATTTGCAGTACACATTAAGTTTGTTCAATACATTTTGCAATCCCCTGGGTGTCTGTGAGAGCAAAATTGTGATGTTAGTAACAGTACAGGCTGTGTGATCTCATTTCCGCTATACCTGCCATTTTGGTGAATCAATATCCATGGTCACTCATAGGTTAGCTCTTGATAAACCTGAGTCACACAGAGCTCCGTTAAAAAACCTGCATTCAGAACTCTGCAATTTATAATGACCACTAGCCTGATTTGGTGGCTCTGCGTGTCCCAGTGAGTCTACACAGTAGTGGCTGGCTATCCCACCTTAAGTATAACAGTTCAAACCTACCTGACCCTTACGAGCCCCAAGGACCTTTGTGGGGTTTGTGGCATGTATTAGGAATAAGACTGGTTACATGTCATTACCTAGTACATGGGACCAACCTTGCCCAAGAGCTACCTCCACAGGACTGGCTTATCTTCTAATACAGAAATAGAATAGTGAGCAAACACTTCAAGGGTGCGAAATCCCTCTTTGCGACAAACATGTGACCCAGACTTTCAGTGGCCTATAGTTATAGCTATTCTACATGGGATAACATGTTTGTCCAGCTTCCACCAAGCCTCTGTGACCAGACATGCTCACACAGGAGGGTCATGCACGTGCAACATTAACTACAAGGATCTTTCCAGCTATCGTTATGGTGCTAATTCAGCCTTTGGTGCATGTACGTACTCCTAAGCATCTGCGTGCATGCTATTTATTTTATGCACATTTTGTAACCAGAATCCCAAAAATCTATGCATATAGCTGCCCCCAATGTGCAGCGCCACACTTCAGTGGATGTGTATAACGATATTTGAGACAATTAGTAAGTGTGGCTTTGTGCATAACTCGATACTCTATATTAATATATCATACCTTCAACACAATTTCAAAAACATTGTTTCTCTCATTTAAACCATGCAGAGAAACCTCTACAAATGTAATCCGTTAGACATTGAGGATTTAGCTACGTTTGGATCCCTAAACAGTGATTCATCAGCAATTAACTGCAAAATAGTTCAATAAGTTAATATGCCTGCTGTGCAAGCCCTCAAAAGCCTCAAAAAGAGGATGTCGCCATAGTGACCAAGATGGTGGACATGTTTTATAAACACTCCCGGACCACCTCCCGATCCGTCGCCATCCTGCTGTCTCCTCTGGACCAAACAAACTGTGGCCCTACTGCCTGGCACCTGTCTACAATTTGCTGTGGACCGCTGGTGAGTTAGAGGGTGGCCATCGGCAGGGCACCATTCCAATAGAGTAGCTGAAGGCTTTTTGAGGCACTGCAGCCAAGATCTGCGGCGACTGAACAGTGGAGGGGGAGCCTGAATGAGAGAGCTGGAAGCCATAAGGTGATCCTGTCTCTGCTTGCCTGGATCCTCGCCACACAAGTAACTCAGGTTAGCTATAGAGTTATTCCGGCGGGGCTGCGGTATCACCTCTGGATTTGCATTGCTTTCTGGGGTGAACACGGCCCCCTAAGCCGCTCCTGGTGATGGTGCCAATAGGTCCCGTCCGGTGGTGCGGTGGTCACAGATGTGACATTTTGCCAAAGGAATCTCCCCAAGCTGCTCGAGCTGTGCCCCCCGGCATCAGCTGGGGGAGATAATTACACTTGAACCATGTCCCTCTACAGCACGATGTCTTTTGGTTCCATTGTTGGTCTTTCCAACCTGCTGGGATAGCAGCACAGAGGGCTCGGGTGAAGCCACAGGACAGCCTGATCAAGGCTTGGTGTGCCGTACTAAGTGGAACAACTGAGGTGAAAAGAGGCCTCGTGCTTTCCCAGGCGGGCACATTTTGCGCACCAGCCTTTCCACGTAACCAGGATCAATGGTGTGTGGCCCTGGCTGCTCATTCTGTGAAGCATGTGAGCGGGGTGGGGGAAACGGGCAGCTGCCTCAACTGAGAGGAGCGTCTGCAGATGCTGCCTCCTGTTAACAACCGTGCGTCTCCAGCTTTCTTCAATATCCAGACTAGAGCACGGTAGCTCCAACTGACGAAATGTCCTTGCAATGCATGCTACTCTTCGCTGTAAAATTAAAACTGATCCACAAATCCCGCTCTTACTTCTTTGAAACCACTGAAGGGGCCTGGGAATTTGATCCGTAAAAGCAAGAAATCCATTGCCATGTTTGTCAAGGCCTGGCCAGCAGGTAGGAACATCCACCGGCTGTTAATAACACCACGCTGCCTAAAATACGCCAGCGGAACAAATCCTGGAGGGGGCACAGTCCACGTAAATAAGCCCCTGACTCCTTAGACACAGAGCCTAGAAGCTCCCAAACAAGAAAACCACTCCATTGCGGCCCCCGCTGTCCTACACGACTCAAGAAACCGCACGTGTAGCTTTCGCAGTGGGGAGGAATCCCCACAATGATGGACGCAGTGACCAACGCGAATCCCAAAACGGGCCCGAGTCTAGCAGCGACTCTATGGCTTAGATGTCCAGTGGACTTAGACACATGATCCCACACAGGAGGAGGTCGACCTCGTATTCCAAGACATTTATTACTTTTTGTTGTTTGGGAATTTTAGGGCAATAGATGCTTCCGGGGTGAAAGTGTGGGATAGGGGATTGTTACTGATGGGGGAAACGCCCTGTTTCAAGTTGTTCCAGTTTGTTACACCAAGTCACTTTCACACATACCTGAGACCACACATTCACATGCCTTAGCACAAGCGGTAGGAATCTAGCCACACATACCAGTAGGCCTCTTGGCTGAATTTCATCTCATCTCATGGAATGTTACAAGTCTCCAGGCCAGCACTAAACACACAGCGATCCTTCGGGTTGTCCAGCGACACGAGCCAGGCATAGCCTCACTGCAAAAGAAGCATTTACTAGGTTCTAATTACTCCTTCATGTGGACATTTGGCTATGACCATGTCTTTTATGCAGGTTTTAGTAGGGATTCTAGAGGGACAGCCATATTACTTCACAAGCCCTTCCCATTGCTTGTCACACGGGTCATCTGCAACTCACAAGGTCGCTATGTCGGGGTGGTTAGGACACTGGAAGATAAACCGTACAACATCCTTAGCATTTATATTGCAACACAAACAAGGCATATCCTTGACGAGCTTACAATAGTGATAACCAGACTGCCACTTGCGACAATGGTCATTGGCGTGAATTTAACATTACATTTAACCCAGATGAAGATGCGTCAGGCCCCCCACACGAAAATGACAAAACAAATCCAGGGTACTTGTCTCTTGGATGGATTCCCTGGGACTGTGCAATGTTTAACAGGCATGGCACCCAAGAGAGAGGGCATACACACATTTCTGCATCAGTTAAAACCCTATCCCAATTGACCTTATACTTCTACCCGCCACCACCATGATACCCACAATAGTGGCAACAATTCTCCCAGAGGGACCTCCAACCACTCATCATTTGTTCTCCATCTGGGGACCCCTATGCACCATGAGCAACCACTCTGTCATCTTAATGTTTGGTTCCTGATAGATGATTGGTTTGTAGACCACCTTGCTACAGAACTCCACTCCTGCTTTGAAATAAACAATGCGTTGTTTGCCGACATGGCACCATGTGGGCAGTAAAGCCAGAATCAGAGGGTTAGCCTAAACCTACCTCCTACACACCGAAAGGAACAATTTCAGCCGTATGACAGAACTTGAGACCGGCATCTTACACCAGGAGACCAATGTAGTCTCTGACGCATCTGACTACCTCCGCCAAAACCTCGAACTCAATAGATTGTCACTGCGGCACCTTGCATTTAATCAATGCCTAAGGGATCTACCCAATGATTATATGAGCAAAGGGATAAAACCTGTCAAGTTTCTACTAGATTGACACCAGAGACGCTGGCGCCAAATTGATCCCTTGATTATAGACCTATAAATACACACACACTGAGACAGCAGGAGCCTTTCTGGACTAATATGAACAGTTATATGCCCAACAGTCAACTCCTACCGAGGAACAAGCCAGTCCCCACCTTGACAAAATACCCCTTCCACACCTCACAAACTCTCAATGGGAAGAACTGGACTCCCCTCTTACAGTAGATGAAATAATATCCGCGATATGAGGTTTGAAAACAGGGAAGACTCCCGGTCCCTACGGGTTTTCTCTTAAGCATTACTATAAATTTAGAGTCAATATTTTCCCACACTTGCTCCGGTTCTATACTGAAACAGCACGAAAGGGCTCCTTCCCATCCCACCTAGCCTTACCCACTATGGTGGTACTTTCAAAAGCGGGATACCCAGCAGGTTGTTGTGCCTCACCACCCCATTTTCTTGATAAACGTAATATAAAAATCTTTGCCAAGGCACTGACAAAAAGGCTCCAGCGAATCCTCGGTACCATAATACATGTGGACCAATGTGGTTTTATGCCCAACCAGAGAACCACCACAATCAATTGGTACTATTTGCACCTGGCCCTCTGAGGCATGCACTTCAGCCACACATTTCATAGGTATGTTGATCTTCTCTACAGGGAGCGTTCAATGTGAGTCCTTATAAATGGGGTAATATCGCACACCTTTTTGATCAGGCGTATGACCAGGCAAGGGTGCTTAGTATCTCAGCTCCTCTTTGCTTTGGCCTTTGAGCCAATAGCAATAATTATTCGCTGCAACTCTCAGATACAGGAGTGGAATTGGAGTGGTGATCTGGAAGACAGGATTGCACTATATTCTGGAGAAGCTCTGCTTTTTTCTTGCAGACCCTCAAACGTCTGCCCCTCCAGTCTAGAAATCCTGAAGATATTCATAGAAGCCAATGGCCTGTGTGCAAACTGGGGCAAATCACTTCTAGTCCCGCTAAAAGGGAAAGTGCTACAACCACCTAGCAATCAGGCATTCCAATCCTCTGCCTCAGCTCCATTATCTAGGCGATGTAAAAATAAACCCAGAGCACACGCTAAATCGTAACACAATTCATGCCAACAATTATTGACCAATAGTTCTTCTAGCAATATAAATATAAACCCCGAGTACACCCAAAATCATACACAATTCATGCAAACAATTAATGAGCCATAGTTCTTCTTCGTTATCTTCATTTAATTTACTTCTTTTGCACTTTTACACTTGTTTTGTTGTATAGGTAGATCACCACGACTTCTTCAGGGCTGTCTTCCTTTATAACGATTGACTTGTTTCTGCCAGAGTGAATACAGGGGTGAACAGCCTTTACAACAAAACTTTTCCCCTTCCCCATCTCTCTCAAAACTTCCAATTCCCTTACTCTCTTCCGTAAATCCCTAAAAACGTGGCTCTTCCCTCAATCTGCCTAAACCCTCCCAGTCCCCCAGTAGTCTGCCAGCGCCAGGAAACCCATGGTGTCAGCGCGCTTTATAAATGCCCCTTACAATACAATACAACGCACTACCATTACGACGCAACCATTACAACGCAAACCATTACAACGCAATGCGCTGGGGGGCGCTCTAGGATAGGGAATAGGTTTAATGTACTATCCAACACCTTCCCTACTATCCACGGGGACTGGAGTTGGAATAGTAAATTAAACTATTCACTATCCAGCGCCCAACAGCACTATGCGTTGTAATGGTATGCGTTGTAAAACTTGCAATGTAAAGGTAGGCGTTGTAAAAGTATGCGTTGTAACGTCATACATCCGAATACAGGCGGCGCGGTAGATAGATGCTGGAAGAATCTCCAAAGCGTACTCACTTTCAGCTTATTAAAAATATATAGGTTCAGGTTCAGGTTTTAAAGTCTTTTTTTTGATTTATAACAAATCATAAAAGACACATTATAACATATTAAAAGAAATCTTTCATGCCATATAGTTATATTAACAATATAAATTTGTAAAATGTATGGGTTTAAAACGTAACAGTATCAACCTAATTCAAGGATAATGAAAAAGAAGAAACTGGGCAAAAAAATAAACAGAACAGGAAAAAAAACAGATTAAAATTAAGATGTTATTAAACAGCTAGGAATATAAAGACAGACCTGTCAAAAACACATAAAAACTCTCAAATACCATGAATTTATAGAAATGGGATTAAGGGTTTAGCGAAACCATTCCGGAAACAGCATATATTATGTAATATCCTATGCTAAAAGGGGGTGGAATCAGGTAACCAAAAATTGAGAATATCGGAGGATCTACTTAGCAATTTAACTTCATTTTAACCTAATAATCCAGGCCCAACCTAGGAATTTAGCTAGGCTCACCACAAACACCTCTGAAGTGTTAGATCTAATATATAGAGTATCCTGGAGGGTTAATGGACCCGATATTTGGAGTGTCGGATTGAAATGCAGAAGATTTTAAGTTGCTTAGGATACAGAAACAGAACACTGTAAATGCATATTTTAGATTGCCGGGACAGAATTAAAACCGGTTTTAAGGTTGACAAGCTCTTGCAGCCATGCGTGCCTTCTCTAGACAGAGAATCTCTCTCAGCATATGTTGTCTGAACGAGTCGGACAGGCAACCATTGTTGACTCTGAGATGAATGGTTTCTTTATCATTGAATTTATTAAACTTGCAATGCTTGGTGAGGGTATCAAGTCTTTCAACAAACTCATCCATTGTTTCACCAGCATGCTGTCTTGCCTGGTTGAAAATTAACCTTTCATAGTCGACTTTCTTCATTGGATTTAACTTTTTTTCTAATGCCTCCTTAATTTGATTGAAAGATATTCCTTCAGCTTTCAGTAATTTCTTTATTACTTCTTTCACATTGTCACCTGCAAGTGTTTGATGATCATTTGTCATCTGCTTCTTCCAGCTCTATTAAGAAATCATCAAACGCTTTGATCCATGCAGTCCACCTGGCACCAATATTCTGCTTTTTGGTAATATCGAATGGAATCTACTTTGGTGATTAAAACCGAGTTAATGAAATTAAGTGGAAAAAAGAAGCTGGCAAATATTTTTAATTGACTAAAATTACGCAGCCTTTTAACGTACTTAAACCAGCCCAGGGACACTCAAATAGACAGCGAGCAAAGGAATTCTCATACAATCTGGAGAGCATTCTATGTGTGAACATTGTGAAGCTAGACTAGGTTTGTGAGCATAGGAAGAGTAGGACTGGTGAACCAGAAAAGGTTATGCTCGATATTGGTGATGTTTACTATCTGATTAGGCTAATAAAGAGATGTTGTTTGTATTCAAATGATTTTATTGGTTGTTATAAACTACATACACATTGAAATAGATAAAAAATAACAGTAAAATTATCTGCAACAATAATCTAATACATATGATAAATACCCATATGCTAACAAGAAATTGAAAGCAGTGGAAGAATCCTAAAATAAAACAAATATTATAAGCACACATATGGGCTATTAATATGATACTGAGTAACAAAATGAAATGGATAAACATTTGTAGATGGCAGTTAGAAATATATTTATCCAGGGCATTCCATATAAGTAATTTGATTGGAAATGGGGTCTTGTACTGGCTAAAAGAGGATTAAAATCCTTTCTGTAAATATAAAATCCAATCCCGCCATATCTGCACAGGTAAGAGATGAGCAGATTTCCAATGCATCGTAATCGATTTAATAGCGCATGAGATTTAAAGATCAAATAATTTCCTACCTATAAGTGTTAAAAGAGGCAGTAGGGTGATGAATGTACATAAAACAAAGTCAAAGGTTAAAGGAATGGTAATATGGAAGATTAAAGAGATTTTATCCCAGACATGAGACCAAAATTGAGAAATAATCAGACAATCCATTTTTCTTCATTTGTAGTGGAGTATAAATAGTATTAAAAATAGCAGTACAAAATTCACACAATTTCAATAGTTCAAAAGAGTTATTAAATGTCTTTTTTTAAAATAAAATTTTGAGACAATATAGCCAGAGAAACTATGAATATTAAAGAAAGGTTCCATGCCAGAGCAGTAATTGTGAGGAATAGAGGTGTCATAAGCTTTTAGTATTACATTGCATAGTACAACATATTTACGGTAATGAGAAGTAGGAATGTGGAATTTAGCTTGGATATCTGAAATGGACAAAATACATTGCTGTAACAGATGTCACAAATGAAAAATAGTCTTGCATCTTTCATTTATTCCAGTTGGATACAGTTGTATGTAGTTTGATTTCGGAATTATACCATAATGATACTTTTTTAGAGAACACAATCTTTTTATTAAATATGATATCAAGAGAAGCTAAGGCAAGTTTTGTTGCATTAAGAGTTGGAGGATGAGATCTTAGTTTACGAAGGTCCATGGTAAGGATTGCTGGTAAAGGTAAAAGTGCAGCAATATCTCTCTCTATAAGAAATAATTCTAGAAATTGATATGGTTCTGTTCTGAGCTTGAAAACCAATTAACCCCTTGTGAAGTTAAAAATGAGATGTGATGTTTCTGAAAATAAGGAATACCTAAACCTCCTTCCAATTTAAATTGTTGTAGTATTCTATAGTGGGCCCAAGGAGGTTTACTATTTCAAAGAAATTTAGTAACAATTTTATTAACATCTTAAAAAAAAGGTTACTGGAAAAGATACCGATGAGAACATTGACAGTACATTTAATATTTGTGGAATTATCACAATTCTTATAGCTTCAAGTTTATCCCACCCGGAAAAATGTAAGGCTGACCATCTGTCTAATGTTTGTGACATTTTGGAGATTGTTTGTTTACAATTCATATCAACAGTACCCTTTATTGAATTTTGAAAGTACATTCCACAATATTTGAGCCCAGATGAGTTCCATATGAGTCAGACATCAGCAATACCAATTTCACGGTCCTCAGGGATTTAAATTTTCACTTAGAATAAAAGACAAAGATACAGTCTCACTGATAGAAATAATTGATGCCTTTGATCTTAAACTCCTTAGTACTGATCCCACTCACAGGGGTGGTCATACACTTGATGCGCTGTTCTCCAACAACAATGATATCTCTAGTCTAAAAAGTACTTCCACTGATCCGGTCCGGTCACTCTTCAATTTTCTTTAAGAAAAATTGCCCTACTACCCATGCAGCCCCTAATAAGAGGACCATGTCAGTCCAGCATAGAGCCTGGGCAAAAATGGATCAAAATTAACTAGAACAACAATTGACTATGTCATGCCCCCTGGTGATGGACAACCGGGAACACGCAGCTGAGAACTATTCCACTTGGCTTAACTCTGCCTTTTCTCACTTAGCCCGACTAAAAAAGGTGACCTTAGCAGAACCCGTCCATCTGCTCCCTGGTTCTCAGAGGCACTTAGGCTAGAAAAACAAGGTTGCAGACGCTAAGAGAGGAAATGGAGAGTAACTATGACTCCTACGAGAGAGAAACTTCTAAACGCTCATTAACTAAATACAAAGCCTTATTGGTTACAGAAAAGGAAGCCTACTTCTCGTCGCGAATTGAAACCGCTAAAAACTCAGCTAAAGAACTCTATCAAGTTATCAATAAACTCACTAAACAACCAGATTATAAAAGGGAGTGGGTTAGCCATTCTTTTTGCAACGATATTGCTTCGCACTTCAGGGATAAAATTGACTAAATTTTTAACCCATTCATCCACCGTGGTAATCTTTTGCTGTCCACCAGTAAAGATAACGTGGGCACTATCTCCGATTATGACATAGCCACAAATAGCTTTGAGTCATTCTCCCCTGTCTCAACATCACAAATAAAAGATCTTGTCCTAACCACCAAGTCAGGTTCCCCGGACAATCCCTGCCCACCCTCAGTCATAAAGCTGATCCCGGACATAATTGCAGTCCACCTCGCAAACCTGTTCAACTACATGTTTAGAACAGGTATCTTTCCATCTCAATGGAAGTGAGCCTCTATCTTGCCGTTATTGAAGAAAACTAATCTAGACCCCGAAGACCCGGCCAATTTTCAGCCTATTTCCAGACTCCCCTTCCCTGCGAAAATAGTAATGAAAGTAATGATCACTCAATTAAATCAGATCATTAAGGACTCTATCTGCCTCGATCGCATTCAATTCGGATTCAGATCCAAACACAGCACAGAGACTGCTTTGACCAAGGCCACTAATAAGCTTAAATTCATCCTAGATGAGGGGGAGTCAGCCGCCCTTATTCTACTGGACCTCTCTGCGGCATTTGATATGGTGGATCATTCTATGTTGATCCACTGGAAGCGAAAGGTATAGAAAATCTTGCCTTGAAATTAGTTGAATCCTTCCTGTCGAACAGGGAAAACATAATCAACATTGATGGTTTCTCCTCAAGCTTGTTTTGCCTGCCCCGTGGGGTACTCAGCCCCACTCTTTTTAATATATACGTTACTGTTTTGGCTCCTCTGGTCGAATCCTTTGGGTTCTCCTTTACATCCTATGCCGATGTTATGCAAATTGTGTTATCAGCCTCCAATGATGCCAATCCCACAGGTCTCCGCATTCATGATTGCATGAAATCTATCTATGGCTTGATGAACAAACACCGCCTTCAGCTCAATGCTGAAAAACCGAGGTGATCTTTCTCTGCAATAATCCCAAATATCTGTACTGCTCCTTGCTGGCTAGCTGACATGGGCTCCCTTCCTGCTCCCACCAGGAAAGCCAAGAGTTTAGGTGTCTGGATTGACAATAGTTTTACTCCTAGGAAATCAAATCAATGCTGTGGTCTCCGCTACTTATAATACCTTTAGAATTCTCAAAAAAATACTAATCTTTCTGCACATCTCAGTCAGGAAACCAGTTATTTCAACCCTAGTGCTGTTTAAGATTGACTATTGCAACAGCTTTTACATTGACCTACAAGCTCAATATCTGAACAAATTGCAAACTCTTCAAAACTCTGCAGCCATACTTCTATTGGATTTGCCTAGGCACCACTCTGCTTCCTCTGCTTTTAAGGAGATTCAGTGGCTGAGAGCAAAAAACAGAATCAAGTTTAATGCCCTCCACGACTCAGGACCTCCATTTTTGAAGAAATCCTTATCATGGTACATTCCAACAAGAAACCTAAGATCAGCAGGCTCCTTCAGAATAAGTCAGATAAAAAAAATCTAAATGGGGTGGCAGCAGCTTTGCGGTCAGAGCAGCCACATCCTGGAATCTCCTTCCACTGAATCTCAGGTCAGGTCCTTCCCTTCCCCAGTTTAGGAAACTTTTGAAGACTTGGCTCTTCAATCAGTAGGTCCTCTCTTCTGCCCATCGTTGCATATAAATTCAGCAACATGACACCTTCGGGTATACGTTGCGATTTACAAATGGCTTAACATAACATATTAGTGCCAATTAACATGTCCTCTGTACAATAAACATTTAGAGGGAAATATTCTGTCTTATTAATGTTCAATGTATACCCAGAAACCAAACATAATCTTGAATAAGTTTAGGTATAATGGGTATGGAGGTGATGGGATCTCAAGCATATAGGCTATCATCTGCATAAACAGAAAGTTTATTAGTTGTGTTATGAATAGTGAAACCTTTGTTATCTATTGAGTTACGAATGTGATATAGTAAAGGTTCATTAGCTAATTGAAATATTAGTGGGTACAATTGACAACCTCCTCTTGTGCCTTTAACCCCTTCGCTGCTAGGCATTTTTCCACCCCCTGAGCGAAGCCGTTTTTTTGGCTTTTTGTGTTAGTTCGTGCTTAGGTTCCTGTAACTTTCTGACCACATAAGGTATCCACACTATATTTCTGTCATTGTCTTCCAACATCATGAGAATTCTACAGGTACCCATGGTTTGTGGATTCCCCTGGAGGGGACCCAGAAATTAGCCAAAATACAGCTACATTTCATTTTTTTTAAAGGGAGAAACAATGCTGTTTTTTCTCTGCAATGGTATCTACAAAGGGTTTATGAGGCAGATAATAACCATTTTCCCACCTTTTAGGGACTGACAGAGTTTTGTCAGAAAACCAACCTTTTTTACACAGTTTTGTCATTTTACAGGGATATATTCTATTTTTGCTATTTTTTGTGCATTTAACCGTTTTCTAGTTAATGGTAAAAACGGGTATGGAAGCAATAATGGATCTTAGAAAGCTATACATTTTAGTACAATAGACAAAATTCTGAATCCAGCAAGGGGTCATATGTGTAGATCCTTCAAGGATTCTTCATAGAAACTAACAGTTAAATATAGGAAACATTTTAAATGAGTTGAAAAAAAACAGGCATTTGTGTCAACGTTTCACCTGTAACTTCTTCAAATTGTGACAGTTGTTTGAAAATAATATACCGTTACATCCACTGGACCTATCTGGTTGTGGGGATATATTTAAGATTTGTAGGTTCACCAAGAACCCAACGAACCCAGAGCCAGTAACTGACCAGCATCTTGCTTTGGTTTTTCATTCTGTACCGGGTATATAACAATTAATGGGGAAAAATATATACATGGAAAAATCGGTATGAAAGATTTCTATGTATTTCTGAAATTGGAACAAAATATCGAGTTTAGAGAGAGTAGTTATTTGCACATTTCCGAAATTATGAGTACCCATACTAGCATGAGAATTATAGGTCGTTTTTCAAAATGACTACTTTTTTACACATTGTCTTTCATTTGGAAGGCAGAAATGCATCAAATGTCAATGGGTAATAACAGTTTCTTTACAATTCTGTGTTACCCTAAGTCTCCCAATAAAAATGGTACCTCACTTGTGTGGGTAGGCCTAGTACCCGCAACAGGAAACTGCTCGAAACGCAACGTGGACACACCACATTTTCACAGTGAAAACTGACCCTTTTTTTGCAAAGTGCCTAGTTGTAGATTTTGAACCCTAGCTCTGCTGGCACCATGGGAAACCTAGCAAACCTATACATTTTTAAAAGTAAACACCCAGGGGAATCCAGGATGGGATGACTTGACTAGCTCTCACCAGGTTTTATTACCCAGAATTCTTTGCAAACATAAACATTGAAGAAAAGCAACACATTTTCCTCACATTTCTGTGGTGAAAGTTCTGGAATCTGCATGGATCCACACAATTCCACCCACCCGTGTTCCCCAATGTCTTCTGAGAAAAACGGTACCTCACTTGTGGGGGTAGGCCTAGTGCCCGTGACAGGAAACGGCCTAAACGCAACGTGGACACCCCACATTTTCATAGTGAAAACGGTCCCTATTTTTTTAACCCTAGCTCTGCAGCATCTAGGGAAACCTAGCAAACCTATACATTTTTGAAAACTAGATACCCAGAGGAATCAAGGATGGGGTGACTTGACTGGCTCTCACCAGTTCTGTTACCCAGAATCCCTTGCAAACCTAAAATTTTGTCCAGAAAAACAAATTTTCCTCACATTTCTGTGGTGGAAAGTTCTGTAATCAGCGTGGATCCACAAATTTCCTTCCACCCAGCATTCCCCCAGGTTTCCCCATACAAAATGGTACCTCATTCGCATTGGTGGGTCAAGTTCCCGCGACAGGCAAGGGCCCAAAACCTATTGAGGCAACATCAAAATTACCCATGTTATGTTAAATGTTACAGGGTTTGTAGAGCGCTCAAATCACCCGGGGGCATCACGGCGCTGCCTAGAAGTAAAGGATTCTGTGGAAGGAACACGGGGGGAGAAGTGAGTTAAAACAAAAAGGCTTTCAGTTGTTTTCTAAAAATACCGTAGCTAGGGATTTCTCGCAGTGTTTGGGGAAGCTGGTTCAAATATTCTGGAACGAGAAATGAAAAGGCTCTTCCGCCAGTCTGGGTAAGGTGAATTCGGGGCACTTGAAGAATACCCCGCGAGCTGGATCTAAGTCTCCTATAGGGGCAGTATTTGAAAAGTTTTCTTTGTAGGTAGAGGGGACCTCTATTATTCAGAGCATTGAAAGTTAAGCAGCAGATTTAAAAAAACAATCTTTTTCCCACCAACAGCCAGTGTAATTCCCTGAGCAACGGGATTGAGGGGGTACCCGCAGGGCGGTTCAGGATCATTCTAGCTGCTGTGTTTTGAACCACCTGCAGTTTGGCCAGGTGTGTTTGTCCTACTTCTGCCAGCAGGGCGTTACCGTAATCCAGGCGACTGGTTACCATCGCCTGCACTAATGTTCTTCGATGCAGGGTAGGTATGAATGGAAGGATTTTTTGTAAGAGTCGTATGCTATAATAGCATTCACTGGTCGTGGCCGCAATTTGGTCCTTAATGGATAGCTGTCAATCTACTTTTATTCCCAAGTTTTTCACTGACAGCTATGGGGTAGGGGCTGCGCCAAGTTGGGAGGGCCACCATTCATCTGACCAGATGTCTGAGGCTTTACCCATCAACATGATCTCAGTTTTTTCTGGATTTAATTGAAGGCAATTTCCGGTCATCCAGTCTGAAATCATCCTCATACCAGTGGAAAAACTGATTTTTTCTTGCTCAGGGTTTCTTCCGATGGTAAACATGAGCTGCGTGTCATCTACGTATGAAATGATCTCGCAGCCTAATTGTTCCACTACCCTTGCCAGGGGGGCCATGTATATATTAAAAAGGGTAGGGCTCAAACAGGAGCCCTGTGGGACACCTTTCTCCAGGGACATTTTTTCTGAGGAATAGGGGCCAAGACTAACTGTTTGGGTTCTCTCAGACAAGAAGTGCTGTAACCACTTCAGGGCTGTCTCCCTGACACCACACTTGGACTATCTCTCCGCTAGCTTTAAATGAGAGATGGTATCAAAAGCCGCGGAGAGATCTAAGAGAATCAGTATCGATGAGCCTCTTGCATCTATTGTCTGTCTGAGGGAATCTGTCACTGCCAGGATGGCGGTTTCCGTACTGAAACCCGGACGAAAGCCCGATTGAGATGGATCCAGGATTTCGTTTAGTTCCACATGGGAACTTAGCTAATACTTTCCAGCAGCTTTCCCAGGAGTGGCAACATGAGGAATGATACCGGTTGTTATAGAACTATTAAAGATATCACAGATTGCAGGCGCACAGCTCGTAGCTAGGAGAGCCATGATTTTTGGGGGGAACACATCTTATGGTTATGCAGATTTTGCTTTTAAGAGGCCTTTTATGACTTCTTCAGTGGTGGTTTGTTTGAAGCATCCCAAGGAGCTGCTTATTGCTCTTCCCCTAGCCTCAAGATTGGACAGAGTTTCGGAAACTAAGGGGGTTACCTGAGGGAAATTATCATAGATTCTAGATATCTTATCCTGAAAATAGGTTGCCAATGAATTGCATAGGTTCTGGGATTCGGGTGGAGATTGGTTACAAGCTTTGGGGGATGAAAAATCTTTTACTATGCTGAACAGGGTTTTTGTGGAGTTACTGGCTTGTTCTATCTGTTTGATAATAAAAGTGCGTCTTGCTGCTTTCAGGTTCAGATGATATCTGGCCAGAGACTGTCTGTACAGTAGTTTATTATCCTGGACTTACTTGCCCGTCAGGTTCTTTCTAATCGCTTGCATCTGACTGTTTCTATCCTGAGCTCCTCTGTATACCAGGGAGTCGAGATTCGCTGTTGGGTGGAACAATATTTTTGGGGTATGATCTTATCAAGGGCAGATTCTAGTGCCCCATTGAAAGCCTCCAGAGTGTTGGGAGCCTCCATTAGGATGTTAGCTAATTCTGGGTGGTAGACGTCATTGAAAGCTTCTAAAGTAAGATTACGCCATGGCCTACGCAGTTCAGGCGTTTTCCTTTTTTTGTGTGGTTGTCCCATTCTTTGTCACCCCTGAAGGATGAAGAAAGTGATCATTGAATGATCAGTCCAAGTCAGGGGTTGGGGGGGGGTCACATCTCAGTTGGTCGTAATTGGAGAACACTAGATCAAGTAGATGACCAGCTCGATGTGTGGGGCCTACCACTCTTTGTATGAGTCCATTTGTTCCAGCGAGGAGAGGAGTTTGTTAACCTCTGAATTTGAGGAGTTTTCCCCATGGAAATTAAAATTGCCTAGCAGCAAAAACTTGTTAGCTGCAAGTGCATGTAGGGCTATATGTTCAACCAGAAGTTCAGAAAAGTTGGCTTTGGATCCATGGGGCCGATAGATGGAAGACCCATCGCAAAACAACCTGGTTTTGCAAGGGGCTCCAATGAGTTTTTGGCCCCAGGCTCGGCGGCCATCTAGGGAAACCTACTATACTTACACATTTATGAAAACTAGATACCCTGAAGAGTCTAGCGAGGTATGGCTTTTGTGGGTCCCCCAACGTTTTTCTACCCAGAATCCGTTGCAAACTTCAAATTTAGCTGAAAGAATCACTTTTTTCTCAAACTTCTGTTTAGGAAAGTTGTGAAATCTGTGTGGATCCACAAATTTCCTCCCATCTAGCGTTCCCCCAGGTCTCTTGATGAAAATGGTACCTCACTCGCGTGGGTGGGTCAAGTACCCATGACAGGCAAGGGCCCAAACCTATTGAGGTGACATCAAAATTACCCATTGCAGAACAACCTGTTTTTGCAAGGGGGGTCCCATGAGTTTTTGGCCCGGGCTCGGCGGCCATCTAGGGAATCCTACCAAACCTCCACATTTCTGAAAACTAGACACCCAAGGGAGTCCAGTGAGGTATGGCTTGTGTGGGTCCTCCAACGTTTTCCTACCCAGAATCCCCTGCAAACCTCAAATTTAGCTGAAAAATGCACTTTTTTTCTCAAATTTCTGTGTGGGAAAGTTCTGGAATCTCCGTCGATCCACAAAATTCCTTCCACCCAGCATTCCCCCGGGTATCCCTATAAAAATGGTACTTCACTCACTTAGGTGGGCCAAGTATCAGCGACAGGCAAGGGCCCAAAACCTATTGAGGCAACATCAAAATTACCTACCTCAAAACAACCTAGTTTTGCAAGAGGGTCCCATGAGTTTCTGGCTCCGGGCTCGGCGGCCTTCTAGGGAAACTTACAAAAACCACACATTTCTGAAAACTAGACACCCGCGCGAGTCCAGCGAGGTATGGCTTACGTGGATCCCCCAACGTTTTCCTTCCCACAATCCCCTGCAAACCTCAAATTTAGCTGAAAAAACCCACTTTTTTTCAAATTTCTGTGCAGGGAAGTTCTGAAATCTACGTATATCCACAAAGTTCCTCCCATTTAACAAGAAATAAAACACAAACCAATTGCAACTTGATACGAAACTATAACTACAAAAAGAACAGCAGTAACTAAATACATCTTTCTATTGCCAAACGTGAAACTGAACAACAACTATATAAAACAATACAGACCAGGCAGTACACTATTAGACTCACGGTTGCTCTCAAAAACTCTTTTGAGTGTGATACAATCGGAAACATGTGGGCACACATATCCCAGGATTAGAAGAAGAATCGGCATAGTGCATACAACTCTCCTTCTGCATACCTCCTCACAACCAGACTCTACATCTCTTACGGGGATTGTGTTTTTGGGCGTGGGAGGAATTAAATCAGGAAAGTGTCGATCTTTCAATCTAGCCACATCCTCTACCTCTCCAAATCTAGGAACACTTGCCTGTTCCACAACAACAAGGCTGCCTATCACAGACTCCTGAAACTGAACAAAAGTAATCTTTGACGCAGGAGAACACTTCTTGAACACAGCAAAAGCATTGAAAGTTGCTCAATTGAACAGATGGATGGCCAACTTATTATACCAAATGTAAGCCTTCCGAACAGCAGTGTAAGGTTCCAAACTCTGATCTACTCTATCAACACCACCCATGTGCTTATTGTATTCTACAATGCACACAGGTTTGCGCACTTTAGCAACCTGAAACCAAACAGTCACAGGTGAAGTACTCTCATCATGAATGGAAATCAGCATGTACACACACACCCTGTCCACAAATTTCACAGGTAGCAGTTCTTCACTACGCAAGGCACTGCACTGTCCCCTCTGAAGCTTTTTGCAAACAAGCTCTTTTGGGTAACCTTTACGGATAGAGCAGATTGTACCACAAGCAAAAGTGTCCACTTTAAACAGTTCCTTAAACAATTGCACAGCAGTGTAGAAGATATCAAGGTACAAATGGTGGCATCTGTTAAACAGTTCTCTATCAAGATCCCACACAACTGTTTATGAATCTCCAAAAGTGGACGGACAACCAGGGGAGTCAATAGTTCAATCCCTACCAGTGTACACCCGGAAATGATAGACATTTCCTGTCCTACTCTCAGACAACATATGCATCTTAATTCCATAATGTGCCCTCTTGCTAGGAATATACTGATTAAAAACCAAACGGCTCATGAACAGGACCAAACACTCATCAACACGTATTTTTTTCCCTGGAGCATAGATCTCCGAAAATCGATCCACCAAGTGATCAAGAACAGGCCGAATCTTAAAAAGATGGTCACAGTCGGGGTGATCTTGTGGCATCGCCAAAGCATTATCAACAAAATGCAGCATCCGAAGCAAAAGTAAATACCGATCATGACTCATAATTGCAGGAAATATGGCAGTTGCCATCAAGGGACTGGTAGACCAATATGAAGCCATAGATGTCTTCCTTATCAAGGCCATCAAAAAAGTCAAACCCCAAAACTTCTTCATCTCATCCAGATTTGCGGGAATCTACCGGGTAGCTCTAGAGCAGGGCCTAAGTCTGGAACTGGTGTCCCTCAAACACTGTTCGGCATACAAATTAGCTTGCTTAACAATCTCAGCCAAAAATACATCATCCATTAACAACCGAAAAAACTGTATAGGCAAAAAAACTTCACTATCCACTCTACACCCTGCATCACCACTAAAGGCAGGCAACACCGGCTGCACCATGTTTGGATTAACCCAGAGTCCAGCACTTCCAGTAGGAAGTCTTGCAACCTCAGGCTGCAATACCGATGTCTCCTGCGGCACCATCGACACATCAGTGTCCTCCTCTAAAACAGGTACTTCATCCGCACTGAGAGTAGCTTCATTTGCACTGAGAGTAGCTTCTTCATCAGATGATTCCTCGTGGACAGAAAACTCACTGCCAGAATCATGCACTGCCTCCTCTCCCACGGACTCATAATCCTGCTCAGAGATAGATTCAAAAAGCATACCAACTACCTGCTGAGCAGTAATTCTACGGCTACCCATAATCCTTACTAATTAAGGTAACTTGCCAAACAAGTCAACAACAACAAACAATTTGTAAAATAAGCAATAAACAAAATGTATCTTTATCACAAAGACCTATATACTCTAAAACTAAACCACTCACTTGACAGAATCAGCTAGACTCACCACCACCTACTCTGCACAGACCCAGTAAGGATCAACAATATCCCACTAAAAAAGAAATAGAAAAAAGAAAATTACACATGCAAAAACATCGCAAAGAATTTCATGCTCATAACACTAACTAAATATGCTGCCTCAAAAAAAATGAATTCATGCATTACAATAATACTAATTTGGAGTAAACACAACAAAAATGTTTTTCTTACCAAATAAATGCAATTACGCAAAACTGCAGAACAACCACTGCTGAAACCACAAACAAGATTCAAAAGCTTTACACTAGAATAAAAAGGAGATAAAAACATTACACTTACCTATGCAAATATTGCACCAGTCCACACACAATCCACCAACCAAGTTAAGGGGTAGGTGGGCCTAAGAGTACAAATAAAATATTCACCCCCGTTAAAGGGGAGCAACTCTTGCCCAAGAGGCCACTCCCCAACACCAAAATAAAAAATAACTGGTGTCTAGTGGCTTCTGCCCCCTGGGCATAAAAACATACTGCTGATCTGCCACCCAAAGAGGGCAGAATCAGCAAAATTAATGCTCCTAAAGAGGATCAAGCCTTGCCCAAGGGGCCTCTCCCCACAAATAAATCTCTGGAGGTCTACAGGGCCCAATTTGTAAAAGAAATGGCGAGATCTGCCCCCCACCAGGGGGCCAGCCAGCCAAAAACAATGACCCCAAAGGGGAGCGACCCTTGTCCAAGGGGCCACTCCCCACAAATTAATCCCTGGGGGTCTAGTGGGCCAGTAAATAAAAAATGGCAATATCTGCCCAGCTGGCGGGGCGCGGGGGGGGGGACAGCCAGCCAAAAACATTGCCCCAAAGGGGCTACTCTCCACAAATTAATTCCTGGTGGTCTATTGGGCCACTAAATACAATAAAATGATGAGATCTGCCCCCCCCAGGGGGCAGACAGCCAAAAACATTGCCCCCAAGGGGTAGCAACCCTTGCCCAAGGGGCCACTCCCCACAGAATAATCCCTGTTGGTGTACTGGGCCACTCCATGTTATGTTACTATGTACTGGGCCACTCCATGTTATGTTATGTTATGTTAAATGCACTTGTTAAGCGCACGTACACCAAACGGTTTCATGGCGCTGGCGGCAACGGGGAGGATGCAGCGGCAGGGAATTAACTTGTTTCCTGAACTGTACATAGAAGTTACAGACCTCAGCTCTACAGTAAGCGAGATCCAAAACTGCGAGGCCAAAACAGCAAATCTTAGTCCCCCATGTTTCTTGCATTTGAATGGTGGAACAGCCAGCAAATTCAAGTGGGAAGAGCGCAGGTCCCGAGACGGAGGATAGCGCTGAATCCTGGAAGAGATGAATGCTGGACTATTACCAAAGAGGGATTTAGAGATGGTACATCCCAGCTTGAAGGCACAGCATTTAGCCACAGGAAGCCAATGTAGACTCTTCATCAGCGGTCTAACATGGGAGAGTCTGGGCTGACGCAAAATCAGCCTGGCCGCTTGGTTCTGAACCAGCTGTAAACGATATAGCTGATATGCTGGGATACCAACATACAATGAGTTGGCATAATCAACACAGGAGATTACCAGAGCTAGGATGACCAAGGTCAAGGCTTCAGTGGTCAAGAATCTACTTATCTTCCGAATTCTTCGCAATTAAAAGAAGCAAGCAGAGACCACCGAGCCAATCTGGGCTTTCATAGACAGATCATTACTGATCACAATGCCCAGACTTTTGGTAAAGCCTGCTGGGGATGCAGGATTTCCCAGCAATGGAGGCCAAAAGTTGGAGTTCCAAGGGTTGGCTGACTCTGGCGAGATCTGCCTCCCTAGAGGGGTGCAGACAGCAAAATAACACTGCCCCCAAGGGGGAGCGACCCTTGCCGAAGGGGCCACTCCCCACAAATTAATCCCTGGTGGTCTAGAATGCAACTACATACAAAATGGCAAGATCTGCCCCCCCAGGGGGACGCAGATAGGCAAAAACATTGCCCCCAAGGGTGAGCGACCCTTGCTCAAGAGGCCACTCCCCACCAATTAATCCCTGGTGGTCTAATGGGCCACTAAATAAACAAAAATGGCGAGATTTGCCCCCCCCGGTGGCAGACAGCCAAAACCAATGCCCCCAAGGGGTAGCAACCCTTGCCCAAGGGGCCACTCCCCACAGAATAATCCCTGTTGGTGTACTGGGCCACTCCATGTTATGTTACTATGTACTGGGCCACTCCATGTTATGTTATGTTATGTTAAATGCACTTGTTAAGCGCACGTACACCAAACGGTTTCATGGCGCTGGCGGCAACGGGGAGGATGCAGCGGCAGGGAATTAACTTGTTTCCTGAACTGTACATAGAAGTTACATACCTCAGCTCTACAGTAAGCGAGATCCAAAATTGCGAGGCCAAAACAGCAAATCTTAGTCCCCCATGTTTCTTGCGTTTGAATGGTGGAATAGCCAGCACATTCAAGTGGGAAGAGCGCAGGTCCCGAGACGGAGGATAGCGCTGAATCCTGGAAGAGATGAATGCTGGACTATTACCAAAGAGGGCTTTAAAGATGGTACATCCCAGCTTGAAGGCACAGCATTCAGCCACAGGAAGCCAATGCAGACTCTTCATCAGCGGTCTAACATGGGAGAGTCTGGGCTGACGACAAACCAGCCTGGCCGCTTGGTTCTGAACCAGCTGTAAACGATATAGCTGATATGCTGGGATACCAACATACAATGAGTTGGCATAATCAACACAGGAGATTACCAGAGCTAGGATGACCAAGGTCAAGGCTTCAGTGGTCAAGAATCTACTTATCTTCCGAATTCTTCGCAATTAAAAGAAGCAAGCAGAGACCACCGATCCAATCTGGGCTTTCATAGACAGATCATTACTGATCACAATGCCCAGACTTTTGGTAAAGCCTGCTGGGGATGCAGGATTTCCCAGCAATGGAGGCCAAAAGTTGGAGTTCCAAGGGTTGGCTGACTCTCGCGAGATCTGCCTCCCTAGAGGGGCGCAGACAGCAAAAAAACAATGCCCCCAAGGGGGAGCGACCCTTGCCGAAGGGGCCACTCCCCACAAATTAACCCCTGGAGGTCTAGAATGCAACTACATACAAAATGGCAAGATCTGCCCCCCCAAGGGGACGCAGATAGGCAAAAACATTGCCCCCAAGGGTGAGCAATCCTTGCTCAAGAGGCCACTCCCCACCAATTAATCCCTGGTGGTCTAATGGGCCACTAAATAAACAAAAATGGCGAGATTTGCCCCACCCCCAGGTGGCAGACAGCCAAAACCAATGCCCCCAAGGGAGAGCTACCCTTGTCTAAGTGGCCGCTCCCCATACACATATCCCTGGTGGTCTAATGAGTCACTTTAATTTAAAAAAAATGGTGCGATCTGCCCCCTAGGGGGCAGACACAGTCAAAACATATTGCCCCAAACAGGGAAGCGACCCTTGCCCAAGGGGCCGCTCCCCCCAAACAGATAATCAGTTTCTGTATTAAAACCTCCCTGGCATCTAGTGGGCATTCCTGCTCCACGATCGCACGATCGTGCAGCAGGAATGCTCATAAGAGGCATCAGGGGAAAGGAAAACCCTTTCCTTTCCCCTGATGCCTCTTTTTTTAAATCGCCCCTCCCACGAGGAGAAACTCACCTCCTCTGTCTCCCGCGCGCTGGAAGCAAATGGCTTCCAGCGCATTGGGAATCCCCTAATGGGAAGCGCCTCGTGCGCTGATATCATTAGATGATGCGGAGAGGAGGCGGGGGGAGGCAGGGGAAGGGCTTCCCCTGCCATCCCCACCATAAAGGGCAGTCCACGTGGGGAGCGCCAGCGCTTCCCCCATTGGTGGATGCTAGTACGGCAGGGAACCATCCAACGTGCACGCCCACCTTGACGTCGGACGGCTCCCAGCTGTCTGACGCACGGGAGGGGTTAAATAAAGAAAAAATGTAGAATTAATGCTATTAACATCTATAGTTGCCCTCGGAGTAGAATATTATGCTCTAACAATGGAAATATATGTAGTACCGAAACAGAATGTTCCCATAGTTTTTACCCAAAACTTCCAATTAATTTTACCAAATGCTTTTTCAGCATCAAATGCTAAGACACCACTAGGATTATGAGTTTTAATTTTATGGAGAGCAGCAATAGCATGACAAACAAGTCTAGTGTTGTGTGTATAACACCTGTCTGGTCTGATTGAATACTAGCATTTAGTATAGGAGATAATCTAGTTGCAAAAATCTTGGCATATATTTTACAATTTCGGTTAATAAGAGAAATGGGACAGTAGTTTTGAAGTAGTTTGTGATCTTTATCTGGTTTAGGGAGAACAATAATTGTTGCATCTTTAAAAGATCCTTTAATAGAAGCATTGGCCACAAAATCCAGAAATAAAGATAAAAGCACTGGAGATAATTGACCAGTGAAGGTTTTTTAGAATGCTGCTGGAATACCACCATCAGGTCCTGGTGATGTTTTGGAATTTAAAGATTTAATTGCAGAGCTTACTTCCTGTATAGTTAAAGGGCTGTCAAGAGTAGTTCTGTCAATAAATGATAATGGTGGTAAATTGCAATGGTGTAGAGCGTAATCTATAGTTGTTGATCATCCTGAGGTTTGCTATACAGATTTGAGTAAAACTGTTGACATTTTTTAGCTAACTCTATGGTGGATAGTAGCAGTTGTCCTGTGGATTTATGAATGGCATAGATCTGATTTGCAGCATTTTTAATATATAAATTATTAGCAAATATACAACCAGTTTTATTAGCATTAAATTGGAAATTGACTTGTTGTTTGCAGAGATAAAGGCTTGATCGCCTATTGTATTTGTAACAAACATTTTGTATTTCTTTTTTAAATTTCATATCTGAGGAAGTTATAAACTGTTTCTCAGCTATAACAATGTGTTGTTCTAATGATGATAATCTGCCATTAAATGACGTATTCTCCTATGCCAGTATAGAAATAGTAATACTTCTTATATATGCTTTAAAAGAATACCAATGCATAATTTTGGATGTATCTTCAGTATTATTTTTACGGAAATAATCAGTGATAGAAGATAATATTTGTTGTTGATTTGAATCAGAGAGTGCAATATCAGTATTCATTCTCCATCTGGGTGTAGGTTGAAGAATGTCAGTTAACATTAGGGAGAACGAGATTAAAGAGGGTCTGATATATTAATAGGTTCTTTTCTGGGATTAGAAATCATATGAGTTACATTTCGGGAAGATAATAAAAAGTCTATACTAAATATAAAATCAGAACAAATATAGCAAAGTAAATAATTAACAAAAAATAGTAAAACTGAAATAGCAGCTAGTCGATCTTAGTACAGGATAAACAACATAAGATTCACTCTACAAAATATTTGTCTAGATAAGGTGCTCATTAACAGAAACATCCATACTTAGGGGGCGATTACGATGATGGTGGTAAGGGATCCAATGTCACTTTTTGTCAGTCCAAACACCTGCTTCCCTGGAGGTCCGACAGCCTAATTATGAGGACAACGAGAAGACCATGGAGATGGTGCAGGCCTTTACACATTATTACAAACTGCCTTTCAGACTTCACGAAAATTGGCACTGCGATGGGAAAGTCCCAAAAAGTACCAGCACAGCATGAAATTCTATGCATGCACACGGGGGGGGGGGCACATGTTATGCCCCCGGTGAGCATTCACAGGGCGTGGGGTATGGATGAAAATAGGAAAATGAATGGATGAATGAACAGTTGCTTGGATAAATAAATAAGGGAGCTGTTCTGGAAAGGGGTATGCTGCTGACTCATTTCGCTTATTTGGTTTTATAATTATCAAAGCCATGGTTCAAAGTGGGGGGTATTTTAATTTTTGGCCTACTCCCTTCACTCACTGCATTTGTTCAGCGAGGGAGACGTGTCCCAACCAACATCATTCATCACCCCCCTCCAGTCCCTGCCCATGGCATTTCAACATTCATGAAATAAGTGCAGTATAGTTGAAGTCCTGACTAGAGTGTCGGCTGGGTAATTTGCATCTACTTCAGTTAATGCGGCATTTACAAAGTTTGCAATGCATTGTAAACTTAACACACAAGTTGTGTTTCCCTTCATCCATTCAGTTACCTCTTAGTACTTCACTCCTTTATTCTTTCCTAAGTACTTCCGTTCCAGCCAATCCCAAAAATTGAAAAATCCATTTTTGGCACACACCAAATTTTATGGCCATGTGAATTGATTCATAAATACATTTCATGGTTTCCAATAACAGATTTATGCCTGTTCAAATTTTCCCTTTCGACTTTTGTCAACTACAGTGACTGAATAAGCCAAAGCTTAGTCACATGACAATGATCAGTGACACCCCACTATTCTGTAGCAAAAGCACTACCTACCCGGCCCAATCCCCCTGCCATACCCTGCAGTAGAGTAAATAAAGTTTCCTTTCCTTATTGCCCAGGGAATTAATTTATTGAAAATATTTTGTGGTGGAGGACAGGGCCAGTGAGTAAAGTGGGGCTAAGTGCCTGATTTCAAGTTTGGGATATTCTGTGATGAACGTGCCAAATACAATCTATACATCCCATTCCTTTCCCTGTAGTGCTGTGCATCGTTTTTCCCACTGTCCACTTATGGTATACAGGATATCCGCATTTTATATGTGACATGTGTGGCGTAGTATCTTATTTATTATTCATCTGCTACCTTTTTCGAGTCAGGGTAGAATGTGGAAGGCATTTTGAGAAGAGCAGGGTCATAGGAATTAAAGTAAGATAATTGTCCACTACAGCTGTTCCAGCTGCAGACTGCAGAGAGTAGCAAATTACTCGACGTGCTGGCTAGCATGCCTCCATTAATTTAGCACAACAACTTGTACTCCATAGCCCAAAATGCCCTACTCATTAATGAGAGTTAATTTATTTTTCCATACAAAATATGAACTGATACTGTGCCACTCAATATTTAATGTTAAACAAGTGCTTACTCAGAGTATTGTTTACAATTTGTCTTTTTTTCTTTTTGTTTTTGACCCGATATGGCTAAACCTGTTGGTCCAAAAGCTATATGACGTAGCAGCGCTATGTGGAACTCAGTGAAGTAGCAAAAATACTCCACCACCCTATGCCGAGTTCCACAGGCAGGTGGAGTTCCTTGTAACACCCATTTGTGTGATGTTTTCTCCGTAGGGCAAGACAAATTTAGTTTTCGGGCGGAAAAATTACACAGATGGAACTCCGCGGTCACGCATGGGCGCGGCCATTTAGTTTCTCACTCTGTTTATGTTGCTGGAGTCAACTTTTTGATCCTTCTTGAATACTTGCAATCCTATTCTAAAACTTTTTTTCCCAATCTTTTTTATTTATCATTTTACCCTTAGTATTTCTGAGTGTTTATTTTACATTTCTTTCTTCGTTTTTGTGTGTTTTTGGTGAGTTTTGTAGTTTAATTTTTCTCTTTACTTTCTTCCTAATTTTCTTTACTTCCTTTCCTCTTATTCCTATATACCATGCAACATTGCAAATAAGGGAGCCCCAAAAAGTCTGCAACCAAGAGCCATCTTACTCGCGGAAGCGGCGCCAGGAAGGGATGCAGCCCGTGCTTTGTTTTTCAAGCTGGAGGTGGCAGTGCTGTTTTTTTTACATCCTGTGCCACCTCCCCTCCACCCTGGCAGCTGGCAGTAGACCTGGGTCTGGGTACGAACTCCAGGAGTACCAGCAGCGCTAGGCGATGGCGTACTCGGCAGTGTATCGCTGCTCTGGGATCCAACACACCCATAATCAGCTGACACACTGGTAGTCTGACATCCTGGACCGAGAGCAGGACCTGCTGGATCTGCAAGGGGTTGAGGTCGGGGGGCTCTGTGAGTAGCTATTTTTAACACTATTATTATTACTTGTGTGTTCTATGCTATTGCTAATAGTTTTTCCAAAATAGCAAGGATGCTGCTCACATGCAAGTAAGTTAAGTTAACAAATATCATGTGATCGTACAGTTATTCTAATCTAGACAGGTGTTCCACGCTACCTAATCATACTTGTTGGCTCTTGCCTGGGCTAAATTTGTAAGAAATTAAGTAATGCAGAGACTCCTTTGTCCTGTCACTAAGATAGTGGTAGTTAGTATTAGTAATTTAGTGTCTCTCATCCTCTCACTTCAGGTCTTGGAGCATTTTTTGTAGCTCAAATAGCAACCAACCAATTTGGTATATGCATGCGTCCATCTATGCATTTAAAGAAAAAATGCAGACTTAGGGGCTGATTCCGATCCTGGAAAAACGCTGTACAAATCGTGGTATGGAGCATTTTCCCCATACAACTCGTACTTGTAAGGAGGCCCCTACAACATAGGAAGTATGATCCATACAAATAGACGCACTCCATACAAATTGTAAAAAAGACCATACAACTCATATATACAAGCAATTCCGATTCGGATTGCTCTGTACGCGATGTTCCCATGTATTCCAGGCAGCAGTTTACAACCCGGCAAGTACGATTCGTACAAACGGCACTCCGTACGGCTCTTTTTTTTACAAAAGCCAAAAAGTGCCGGAAAAACCTAGTACGCCCCGAAAACAGTACGAGACAGACCCCCCATGTACACCTCGTACACCCCATGAATACAGGGGTACCGTGCTTATGTACGATGCATAGGGATGACACAGAAAGTGGGGTACGGTGCGTACATACGTGATGAGGGGGTACTGGTCGTGTATGCACTGTACAAGCACCGTACCCCAAAATCGCCTGTGTACGCACCATACCCCAAAATCGCGTATGTACGCACCGTACTCCAAAATCTCATAAGTACACACCGTACCCCAAAATCACCTGTGTACGCACCGAACCCCAAAATCGCGTATGTACGCACCGTACCCCAAAATCGCCTGTGTACGCACCGTACCCCATAATCGCGTATGTATGCACCGTACCCCAAAATCGCGTATGTACGGTGCGTACATGCGCGATGTTGGGGTATGCACCATGCACACGCCCCGCCTGTGGGGGGACCCCTGTACGCTTCATACCCCTATACGACCCGTACCCCGGTATGAGTCATACCCCCAGAAGGAGTCATACCAGGGTACGAGGTGTATAGGGGTTCGCTTCGTTGCCCGGTACGAGTCATTCCCCGTATACAGGCCATTTTCCATACAAATCGTATGCTGACAACCCGGTACGAATCATACTTGACGGGTTGGACAGCCTTTTTACAAATTGTATGGTCTTTTTTACAAGTCCATGTCGTACAGCTTTTCCCGATCCGATTTGTAAGGATTGGGCAGATCTGTATGTATTTTTCCCGTACGAATCGTACTACACGGGTTGGAAGGGACTTTTACAATTTGTATGGAAAAAAATACAAATCCTATTTGTATGGAAAATAAAAATCCAGGATCAGAATCGGCCCCATAGTGAATTGGCCCATCAAAGGGGGTTGAAATTGCCATTGAGATGAGAAGAAGCAAACATAATTTGTTGCAACTTATTAGTAATTCCAAAATATTTGGAATAGGGCTAGATAGGTTTAGGAGACTTGGAATAGGATAGGATGGGCCGCAATACTAGTCTACTACTAGTCGATCTGATTTAGAAAAGTTTAATGTTATTGCGATTGCCTTTTTCTGTCAAAAAATCTTTTTTAAAGAGATTATTTATTTACTACCAATCTTTTTATGTCTTTATGTCCTACATCAGCATCCAGGGGCAAGAAAAGGTCTGAGGTGGGAGAGAGAGCTGGAGGTGCCTTTTAATCCATACGTTCCTCGGCCGATGGCTTTGCTCGCCCCAGTAAGTCCTACTGTTGTTAACATTAATATTTATTTCTATAAATTTTAACCGCTCCTTATTTTGAATTATTTCTATCCATTTCCTAATTTTTATCCAAATCCTCTTCAATCTATCCATTTCAAATTTTTTGTTATCCCAGCATTATCATATGTATTTACTTTCTATGTTCCTGTTCTTTACTCTGTACTTTACTTAAAACTGTCACTCTGTATACTAGTCTGTCTGTAGCTTCCTTTCTTCTGCTTTATCAGTCAGCTTTCCATCTCCCTTATATTATATTTTGTGGACTGCCTTATGGTGGTACTGTGTAAGACTCTAAGAACCCATTACTAATACTGCTACTTTACTGTGTAGATTGCATACCCAAATAAGGTTTTATTCTATGCATGTTTGTTGAGATGAGGATGGATACTTTCTTTTACTTTCTCATGCTCAATAGTAAAATGAGAGAGTGGCCATGGTCACGTTGGACACCCGAAAGGTGTGTCTTCTTCGCTAGCCCTAATTTATTAGCAGGAGTTGGTGAACGGCCATCAGTGGAACTGGAAGGGAGGCCCTATTGCATTTGCCAACCAAGACCATATGTTCAGTCCACTCTTTTATTTATTTTCAAAACCTCAGATTCATCAATAGCTCTAGCCACTCCTTTACAGTTTGTCTTCAGGCTTTTCAAAAACTGCCACCAACAAAATGCCCAACCTGATATTTTTGATAGAAGATACTGTTTGTATCTGAATTGTAGTTTTCAACGGAGTGCCAAAGTGATCTACAGTTGGAAATCCATTTGTTGGATTCTAATGCCCTCACACACCCTTTCAGGTGTTATGCTTCATCATATGGGCTGATCCTCGTTGGATCGGCAGTGCAATACCCAACGGGCTCACCTAAAAAGGGGCACTTTGTCAGAGATCTTTTATCCAACAGCCGCATGGTGAAGTGCGGGTGTAGGACCAGAGGAGTGTAGATGTGTTGGTGAGTTAAAATAGGGCTGGGAGTACCTGACGTAGATTATTTTATTTTGGGGGTCTCCTACCCTAATTAAAAACAGTGAACAGGGCACTCATCGGAGTATAATGTCTCTTATTTGTGTGTCCGTTTGTGAAAAATAAAGGTCAACATGTTTCTGGCGCTTGTGTTAATTTACTCACGATTATTCAGGACCGAGAAAAGATGAACTAGGAGTAGCCCATATGATGAAGCATGACACCTGAAAGGGTGTGTGAGGGCATTAAAATCCAACAAATGGATTTCCAACTGTAGATCACTTTGGGACTCAGTTGTTTCCAGCCTCAGGTTGACTCTATAACTCCCCCTTCTTGAGGAACAGCATAACATCACTTCATTGACATTTTTCCAACACCTTAGCCAGTAAGGGAATGTTTGTTACCGGCCTAAAGTTGTTAGGGTCCGAAGGATTCTCAGTAGGTTTTTTTAGTAAATGGATGACCTGGCCAGTTTTTAGACAGTCGGGAAAAGAACCTTAGGAAAGCGAAGCATTAATTATTTTAGTCCAGCTAGGGATGACTATGGGGTTGACCGTAGGCCAACATTTTGAGGGAAGAGGATCATTGTAGTGGTTGTTCGGTTTTAAGGCCAATAAGGTTTTTGCAATGTTTTCCTGATCATGTGATGTATTCCTATAGGTTCTGTATCGATCCCCCTATTCTTGACCCTGTTCTGGTTAACAATTAACTAGCAGCCATCCCATGATGCAAAAACCGTTATCTGATTAAGCCACACCACGGCACAGGAACGCGTTATCTGATTAGGTCATAACGCTTGCCATCTAATTAGGCAAGCAATATTCCTCCAGCCCCTGATAAGGCATACGGAGTTCTCAAAACAAATCAAACCTATGACAACCTGGGAAAATCCCTGCGGCCATTGTTTTGATTTCACCGAGAACTTCAGTAAAGAATGTGCTAACGACCAGTTCGTATGACATCCTTATTGACGTATCTATGTCCATCCTTACGTCAATCTCGGCACCTTACAGGTATAAATATTACCGATATTGCCTTAAGCAAACACACGCGGTGGTGACGAGATCGGAGCAGCGAGACTTGCCGAGGAGCCCAGCACAGAGCGGACCCCGCTGGCGCAGCCCCGCCTTCCTGACGCGCTGAGAACGAGACGCTGCTTTCTCCTGCCGAGAAATCCAGCTCCGGCGCTTCCAAGCAGCCCTTGCAGGCAGCCTGGAATATCGAGACCAAAGACGAGAGATACCATCCCTCAACCATCCTAGATCTCAGGTACAGAACTGAATAACCCCTTACAGAGAATTCTTGAGTCAGTCACTTGGCAAAACAAACTTAACTTAAACTGCTACTTTCTATTCCCGCCCACGTATTAGGCTTAGGTCAGGTACACTGGGGTAGGCGTAGTTAGAAGCACCAGTTGAGTACGATTAGTCAAATGTATATATGTATGTATCTATTTTATCCATTTTAAACCACCATATGGCTTAGAAACCATATAAATGTTTTTACAGTATTATTTTATACTTCTGCTTTTATTGTATGCACTTTACTTAACCATAAGTATTGCAATAATATCGATCCATTTCTCTTGTACGAGAAAAGAGACTGATCAATAAATAACATCTTTTATTGAACACGCCCGTCTCTTCCTTTTCTCTACAATCTGGTGAAACTAAGAATGCACGTACTGACTGAGTAAAATAAGTTGTCTTTTGTTTTCACACGACTCTAGAGATACACTCTTGATTAGGGGAGAGCAAAGTTGTCATGTTCTATGGTTGTCAGAAACTAAATCCCTTCTTGTCTATCCAGGGAGGTTCAACTCCTCCTTGCCTATTCGGGAAAGTTTCTAGTGAACTCTGAGCTAGCTGGCAAACCCAAAACTTTAAGTCTAATATCGACAATAGAAGACCTAGTTAACGTCTGGTCTAGGCCTATACTATTGAAGGTATTATTCCAATGCGCAGAGCCTATTGGGATAATAGGAACTACACTACATGGCGCCCAAACGTTTGGAAAGGCGATAAAACTAACGCAAGACATTAGAGTAACTCAGTCGTGCTTTTTCACACAGAACCCCTTTTTTCCCATAATACTCCAAAGACGTCTGGAGTGGGTGAAAGGTCATATCCACCAAACCTCGCAGGAGGAGACTCCTATGTATGGTTCTTGGTTCAATCAACGTTGAAGGATACACTGTTCCAAAATATTGTGCATCTAATCTTTGTTTCCATAAGAAACCTGATCTGCAAACAAACGGAATAACCTTCTGGACAGTACAATGTCAGACAGTGAAGGAGAAAGAGAGGCAGTTAGAATAGCAGCTGAACTCGTAGCAGCTGATAATACTATACAAGCAGCAGACCCGGATATAATACTCATCCCGGTCAACATAAGAAAATCTGTAACTTTAAAACTTATAGAAAATGGACTGACACCTAGAGGTGGCACAGTCATATTCGTAATAGAGGCACATGAATATCGGCAGACAGAGGTATTCTATTCATGGATACACTTTCCAGCAGCAAACGCTGTAACAAAGCACTTCCACTATTACAAAACAGAGGAACCTCCTAATGAGTACACTCCTTTCGAGGAGGTGGAAGTACCACTTAAATTCCAAGAGCACCTGCTCTTGTTTAATGGCGCCCTAAAACATAATAATCACATCACCAGGCTCGGTCCATTAGGTAGACCAGGAGCAACGTGGCCGGTCCTAGCCGGATACACACCACATCCAGACATCGAAAGAATGTCTGCAGCAGATCTTTTAATACAACTAAAACAATTAATAAAAGTACATAGACAATTAGTCCAATATGTAATGCGGACTTCAACAATCCAACCAGCAATTAAAATTCCACAGCTGACCCCTCATCAGGGGAACACAAATTAAATTACACCACAGAACATACAGTCCTGCCTAGGTAAAGTACCAGCTAAACGGGAACAAATACCATTCTGGTTAGCACAAAAAATCACCCAAATAGAGGCGGTGTTTCCAGACACCACCCCGTTAGAAAAACACAGGATTCTGACTATCTGTCTTCCAATGGGAATCGCACCACACGTGGAGGACTGTGACTCTTGGGGTACAGTCTTTGCTTCCATTTACACAAAAACGCATGGTGTTCCATCCATCTCGGTAATACCAGATGTGCTAAAACAAATTCAAGATGAATACGGTCCAGAACCCGCTTTAACTCTCGGTATGAAATTACTAAAAGACCTCAAGCAGGTCTCGGCAATACTATTAGCCAACATAAAGGGAGAAGCAGCAAACGTGGCGATCCGCCAAAGGTTAAAAGAGACAGATATAGCAGACCAACCAGCTGAAATTGCCAGAATTATAGAAAAATCCTATGAGGAACTAGGTAGAGATAGTTTAGGTGGAATACCAGTAAAACCCCAACTGATTGAAAGTCCTGAAAAAGTATTTTTTTTAAATAATTTAACAACACAAAAAAAGAGCTGGGATGGAAACAAACAATCCAATCCTAAAGAAAAGAAATTCCAGTCCAGAGGCAGGTCTCCTCGGCGGAGAGAAAGATCTCCGAACCAAGGACACAGGTCTCCCCAAAGTGAGCCCTCTGGGAAAAAATACAATCTTAGAAATAGGGATAATATAAAGAAGCCTGATAGATATCAAGAAATTGATACACGTCCCTCTCAATCTTTTCAGACTTCCTCGCAGAAATCGGAAAGAAGAGGACGATCAGAACACAGGGAAGAGCACGTCAAGTCCAAAGACAAGGAACCTGCTCATCTAAATAAGAAATTACAATTTCCAAAAAAGAAGGTAGCCAGTATTAAAGTAATCAACAATGCCGAGAATACTGAGGACACAACTGAAAAACGGAGAATGGGCTCAGACAATGCTAGACAGCGCAGCAGAAGTGAGCATAGCTCGCAAAGTCCTTATGAATCATCTGGAGACAGTGGACACGAATGAATACCTTCAAGTGGAAACTGCAGACACCAGAGTTAGCAAACCTCACAAAATATATGAAATAACTTTACGTATAGAAGGGGATAAGACTAGAAAAATAAGGGGCCTATTTTGGGATAATCTCTCCAAGGGCTATGACATCCTTCTAGCTGAAAAAGACTGGCCACCAGAGTTTGTCAGGGAGTGCCCACATGGCGAAGAAATAATTATCACAACAATTAATACCTGGGGGGGCCAAGCAGTACTGAAGACTGCCCGGAGACACCGACGGAAAGAGCGGTGCTCCTTTTACCTGCGCTGCAGCCAGGTGGGGTGAAGCCTCTCAACCAACATACATAGTATACGGTTGAGCACGCCTGGGACTCTCAGGTGATATCTTTTTTTATTATTATTCACAAAGCAGTAGTGTATTTCCAACAAGGTCCTGAAGAATGCATTAGAAACTTTGTTCTATGTAATGCAGAAACATGTTGACCATTAGAAAGTGTGGGTATTATTTCAAACCCGCACTCACACCTGCCTTTTAATCTTAGGGATTGGGAGATACTAATAAATTTCTTTTTCTACCCAGTTCACCTAATTTTATTATTACCACTCACTTTTTCACCCTAATCACTATACACTGCTTTTTCATTAGCCACTAGCATTTTTTCTGTACTTCCCACTCATCACATTTTTCGGTCACGGTAACAACTGACCGGCCGTTTCATCTCCTGGGTAAGGAGAACCCAAATGATGACAAAGAGGGCGGTACAGTGTGGCTTCTGATGGGAACTATATTTCTCTCCATGTGCTCTTGAGCCTTGATTAGGCCTGCAGTTACCAACTATTTCTCACTGGTGTTATTTTGCGTAGTCTTGGTGTTGTGATCCTATCTGTTTGACTTACTCATATGATTTCAGACCCCCAGGTATTAATTGTTGTGGTACATTGTGTTTGGGGCACATACCTGGTTGGTCGGTAAACCCGCCCTTAGACCCTTCTTAACTGTTTGTTGGATATGAAGAAATAATTATGCCTGCCTTCTCAAATAATATTCCAATTCATAAAAAATACACACTTGCTATAAAATGGGTAGTAGCTCAAGCTCCTGCTTTATATAAAAATCATGTAGGATGGGATGAGGACTCTCCTCCTCACAAAATCCAGTTAAAATCACAACCTACTGCACAGAGACAGTATCCAATCAAGCAAGAAGCTAAAAAACAGGTAAAAGAAATCCTAGATCAACTAGAATACCAGGGGGTGATTGAAACTTGCACCTCACAAATGAACAACCCTTGTTTCCAGACAGTTCATATCGTCTAGTTTTGGATTACAGACACCTTAACTCATGTTGCAAAACTTTTGCAGTGCAAAACTCGCATAGTGCTGCACTAATGAATAACATAGTGCGCAAAAAATACAAAACAACATTAGACATCTCTAATGGATTCTTTTGTCAAAATATAGCACCAGAGAGCAGATACTTGTCCACATTCTCAATAAATGGCGCTCAAAAACAATTCTGTCGGTTACCCCAGGGGTACAAGAACAGCCCAGGATTATTCTCAGCGAGAGTAACAGAGTTACTACAAACCTATGATGACGAAGCATTATCTTATGTCGACAACATATACCTAACAGATGATGACTTGGATACTCACTTGAAGAGAGTGAACACCATAATACTTGGGTTCGCAGCAGAGGGTTACAAATTCAACTTTAAAAAATCTAGAATTGCCCATCTAACAGTCCTGTTCTTAGGATATGAATTATCAAGTGAAGGCAAAAGCCTGGCTGACAATTTCCTAGAGAAATGTGCCGTACTCCAAGCACCTAGAACACTAAAAAACCTACAGTCAATTCTAGGCTTCCTAAATTTCGGAAGAACATACATTGCAAATTACGCAGAAAGGGTCAAACCCCTTTATGATCTAATAAAACCAGATTTTAAAAGAACCAATTGGACTCAAATACACACAGAAATTCTGAGATCCTTACAAACAGACATGTTAATTAAAACAAAATTAGAAACACGTGATAACACACGCAATCTTGTGATTCGAGTCATCCCTTGAAGATGCGGATTCACATACCTAACCTCTAATGAGGGAGAAAAGGTACCGATTGCATTCAAAACACACTTGTACACAGAAGCTGAAAAGAAGTTCAGCATTAAAGAAAACATTGTTCATGCAGTTCAAACGGCAATAGCTAGAGAAAAAGATAAAGCTGACGGTAGATGTATCACAGTCAGAACAGCAGAATCAGCCTTTGAGGCATTAACAACACCGTGTAATTTACCAACAACAGCATTGAATCCGGAATGGATCCAATGGGTGAATTCCATTACAATGGACAAAGTAAAATACTACTTTGATCCAGAACTAAAGGAATTAAAATATCTAGAATATGAAAGAACATTCCCTCTGCCAATCGACATTCTGCCATTACGACAGTACGCCTGTGTAATCTATACAGACGGCCATGCTCAACCACCAGGGTGGGGAGAACAAGCATATAACCCCACATGTGAAATCACAAAAGAAGTGTGGCACGGAGGGAAACTGAGACCTCTGCTAATAAAAACACACTCAGTAGAAACTAATTCAGAAGAACAGACTGAAATAATAGCATTGAAAATGGCGCTAGATAATGCAGATCGCGAATTCCCGACACTTATAGTGTCCGATTCATATTACTGCGTCAAATCATATAACAACGATTTGCAGACATGGATTCGAAACGGTTACAAAGATGACACAGGTGCAACAATAAAGCAAAAACTGCTTTGGGAACAAATAGTTCTGTTACAGAAAGAACTACCAAAGACTCACGTGACACACTCACTGAGTCATCAGCGTGATGGCGTTCACGTTGCAGGGAATTCATTGGCTGAGACAGCCACAGCGGTAGCAACTAAATCGGCTTCCGTAACTAGAAAAAAGCGTACAGTGAAATACATTGACGGTGAAACAGTGCTGGCGGTGAGAACGTCATCAAAAGGCGACTGCTCAGCGCTACCGATCAACTATCCACTCAAATATACATACATAATCGATGCAAACTCCGTTCCTTTTGCTCGAAACCCTGGAGTGGGGGATAGAGTAATTCCAAACATGGACAGGAAAACTTTGTTAATTGTAGACGCACATATAGGTGAGGGTCTTAGTCATCTCAAACTAAAACATTCTCTGGAAGAACTACAATCAGTGTACTGGTGGCCAGGCATGAGCCTGCAGCATCACATTTTTGTAAAAAAATGCCCGGACTGCAACAGAGATCGCAGCGGCGAGAGAAACGGTGTAATACCATGGAGTTTCACTCAAGAAGGGCTAAACAATAATCAAGAAAACCAGTGTAAATAATGCGTCCTATTAACAAACAAAGACTAGTTTCCACTTATAATGTAGACCCCAGCACTCGGCTGACTGTTATAAAAAGATTTGCGAGTCTAAATGGCATATACGCTAGGAGCATGCTACGTTTGACCAATGTTTTCACTTTAGCCCTCATGCCTGTGGGGAAGCATGGCCAAATGAGCATAACACAGCGGGATTCTTCTCATTTCCTTCCTGAGGGATACGGGATGGTGTAAAGAAAAAACCAAGGCATAAAGCTATCTATAACAGAAAGGATATTAGGTTCGGGAGCTGGGTGGGTCAAACATCTAATAAGTGTCCAACGTAGTCTAAACAACCTGCCAAGAAATTCTCTGAAGGGATTCAGTCCGTACGAATTATTGTTTGGGACTAGGATGATGGTCTTGGATCTTGACAGTCAGACTTCAGTGGTGAAAGAAAAAAGCTTTGATATCAAAGATCGTTTGGCTATTTTGCAGGACTTAAACGAAACAAGAAAAGACCTGAGCAACATAAAGTTGAAACAGCAGCCAACAACCACTGAAGAAACACCACCTGTCCCAGCAAGACCTGTCTGGATTCCAAAAGTCGGGGATCTAGTCAGAGAAAAGATCGCGGTAAAGAAGGAATTTGGGCCTTCTTACAGAAAAGCAGTTCCTGTCTTGTCTATCAACGGGACAAGATCAGTAGTACTACCGCCGCTTGCTGGTAAAAAGGAGAACCGAGTTGTATCCATCGACCTGGTAAAACCACAATCATGTGGCCGATAACAAACAGTAGGCCAAGTGGACTCCCGATAAGTAGTAGAACACCAAGGTTTGCTACAAATACAGAGGTCCTAACTAAGAGGCTAATCACATTCGAAACGCCTACAGAACAACAACAAGGACTATGCAACAATGCATTGGAACTCAGACCTCTAAAAACCAAAATAAAAACATTTAGTAGAGACACACCAACCTACAATGAAGTAACAAATGAATATGCTGAAGCTGCAAGAAATAGTAATCCTGAAGCAATTGGAGCAATAGACAGAACGGCATCCGGCTACTTCATAAACTTCAATGATTCCTCTGAAGACCTCAGTGAATCAAAGACACAGCCATCAACAAAAACCTTTAAAGATAAAGCTAAGGAACTTTTGAAACAACTGAAAGAAACCTATCTGATTTCTCCATGGATTGAATTTTGGGTGGCCTTTGGTGTATTTATCCTCATACTTTGGCTCATCATGGTACTATGCTTGGGACGCTTCATTGAGGGAAAATATGCTAAAATGGACACAGCAAGCCAGAAAATCAACTTGATCCTCAAGCCACACACGTCTTCACACGTCGAGAAAAGAGAACTTTCTTCAGTCAACTTCACAGCCAATCCTATACCGGGTGGGGTAGCATGGGACAATACTGACTATAAAATTTATGGTCCGGTTGAAATCCTGAAATATCCACACCAAATCAAGATCTCGTTGAGTGACTTTGTAAAACCAAGCTCATTTGCTGATGATTGGGACTTTGAAAGTATTAATGATATGATGTCTGATCTAGTGATGTCTGCTAAATTTACCAAACATGATTATTTGCAGGGTTCGTCTAATTATGATAGTATGTACTGTTACAACCACTATGGTAACCATTTTCTACATAAATCGGCACAACCTAGAAATGTTTTAAATTATAATCAATGGGAACATTGTGCAACCCCTCCAAAAGGAAGCTCAAGAACCTTTTATGACAAATATTCATATTTTTCAGGGTTCAACACAAATAATGCTGAAACATTTTATTTCAGATTGTCAAATAAGACAGGAACAAAAACCATGCTTACAAACACGAAATTGATATATTCGGACTCGTTTTTTGAACAAATGAATACATTTGGTTTTGATTATTGGGACAAAAATGTTGAAGTAAAAAGTGTTTGGTGTACAAAAGAATGGCAAGTACAAGGTATAGAATCATTGTTTAGAGCCTGCATGATCCCAGAACAAATTATATTTTTGAATGACACTATTCAACAAACTACCTGTCTTGGTTTAGCCAAAATCAAAGACTTAAATAAACCGTCTATTCCAAAGCCAACAATGAACAGCAATAGCCCTACAGATGAAGAGATAGACATAAACTATGTATTAAACAAAAACAGAACACATCCTGATTGGAAACAATGGTTAATCTGGCCCACAGATACTAATAACTGTCAAGACAGATTCCTGAACAAAACACAGGGGTTCACATTGACCAGGCCAGACCCTAGATATTCCCAAAGACAACACCCAGGGATAATTACCACCTACAGTGTGGGCAAACTCTGCCTTCAATGGCTACAAACTTCCACACTGACAGAAATTAAGCAACACCTAACTTTACTTACTGATGGTGCTGACTTGCGTGATTTCATTATGGGACCGCGCAAACAGCGTCAAAAACGCTTCATAGCAGCCTCTATATATGCAGCTTACAACGAGGCCTGGAAGATAACTCAAATTGAGACAGCAGAAAGAATACGGGAAATTGACCGTATTAATTTGGAAAAATCACTTTCTGTAGTGGACAATGGGTTAATGACTCTGTCCTCCAGAATCTTTTCATTGGACAGCATTGTGTCTTCAGCAATCGACATAATATCGCAAGACTTACTGTTGTTACAACACGGTCAGTCTCAATTGCGTTCTATTGTACAGCTTGGCTGGACGTTACAAAATCTGCGTTCAGGCTATGTGCCTTGGCGTTTAATCAACACAACGTCACTATTCAATATCTTTAACCTTACTGATAAACAAATCAGTATGGCACAGAAGGGTGCTGATTATACAATCCTGAGCATTGAGAAACTCGAGAGATTACCATTGACAATGTCAGAACGACCTGTCATTGAATGGATAATACATGGGATAATTAATATTCCAATATCTACTTTCAGGTTGCAATACTGCCAAAAATATATACAGGCTGGCATGTACGAAAAATTGGGTAAAGGGTACATGAAGTCAACATGGAACTTGCCCTATTCACATGCATGTGTCAGTAATAAAGGACAGAAAGTGTTTCTTAGTGGCAATAATTGTGCAATGTCACTAAGCGGTACACTTCTGTGTAATGGAATTAGTTTGCATGGAGCCTGTGAAGGGTCCTCAAATAACCTTTCATGCCACCAGCTAGGCACACCTGCAACACAAATAGAACCATTCTTTAGGAGACTATCGAACGGGAGTTACATCGTAATTGTAGACCGCAGATGTTGTAGTTTGGTGCCCGGAGTACCTTATCTCGTAACTACGACTGCGAAGGTCATGTGCTGTGAACAAGTATTGTTCCCCAGCGCAATGCCAGACAGGGAGGCAAGGTTATGGCCGAACTTGAAAATTGCTTCTATTCGAATTGATACTTTAAGCAGAATGAAAACAGTGCTCCTTCAGACGCCAACCAGGCTCACGTCATCAAAAGAAACGTATGATCTCCAAGTTGCAAGGACAACAGCAGAGATTCATTCATTGTTATCAACTAATCCCCCCATACATTTCACAGAAATCCTGAACGAAATCTTAAATATTTCTGATACCAGCGGAGTCTCACATGTATTTAAGACAGTGTTTTCAGGGGCCTTAACACCATTTAAAGCCATTCTGGGTATTTTTCCGGACTTTGTCCATTCCATCTTTGGTGGACTTCCTCTCCTTTTGGGACTAGTGGCAGGAATCCTATTTTTGATCCTGTTATTACGCTATGGCAGACCGAGTCACAGACAAAACACCTGCGACAAGGGAAGAAACAATCCTAGCCATTGGATACCGGGACCGGATATCTAAAATCCTGGGACTATCCCGGCTTAGAGACCTAAACATGACTTGGTTTCTTTCATTTTGACCAATGTGGCATCGATGTGTTTTACCTGTATTAAGGTGCATGCTGTGCGGAGAAGAATGCGTGTTGGACACCTGTCTGACGCTACAATCGGATGCGCCAATGGATGCAGAAACTTTGTTGGGTCCGGTAACGGCTCATGCATTGTGCTGCCCTCAACGGCTGCCAATCCTGATGACGGCATTTGTGGAAACTTCACCACTACGATTGAGGGGTAGTGAAGTTCAAGATGAAAGCAGCATCGATCAGGTACGACCTTCTGTCAGCAATACTAATCAAAACGTCAATGGAGACAATCATGCACATGAATGCATGGTTACATCTTTTTCCGAGTTAGTGGAACTTTCACAGGAAGCTGTTGACAGCTTTTTCGACAGTCTCAATGATATGATGTTCTCACCAGAGCAGAAATAACGACTTTTGAGCAAGCTAGCACACGGCGTTCCCAACTCCCTGAATTTGGCCTTCAACTTTAATAATAAAGTAGCATGAACAATTTTCCCTCCAGTTCACGGACAGCAATTTTTCGTCAGCCCCAAAATATTTTTACAATTTTTCGGGACACTTATCTTCTGCTTAAAGTAGAAACTATTCTTAGAGAACTAAATTTCTATTTTTAGAAACTTTATAGACATTAGCTGCCCGCTGGTATGTTCATAAATATTCTGATCTGTGATGAAGTGGTCTCGTACTTTTTCTTCTGTATTAAGAGCCATTTCATGTGTAATTCTCATATTCGATTAATAATGATGTATACATATGCGTGATTAATTTAGCATTATTCTACAGCTTGAGTGCATATAGTACATGTGACTATTTTTTTTCCGCATATTACATAATTTCGAAATGCATTATGTGTATTTTGGGGTGGTAAGGTATACACGATACTCTACAGTATGTTTTACTATGCCTAGATTCGTAAATATGGCCATAGTTAGTGTGGAGTGGGTGTGATGTATTCCTATAGGTTCTGTATCGATCCCCCTATTCCTGACCCTGTTCTGGTTAACAATTAACTAGCAGTCATCCCATGATGCAAAAACCGTTATCTGATTAAGCCACACCACGGCACAGGAACGCGTTATCTGATTAGGTCATAACGCTTGCCATCTAATTAGGCAAGCAATATTCCTCCAGCCCCTGATAAGGCATACGGAGTTCTCAAAACAAATCAAACCTATGACAACCTGGGAAAATCCCTGCGGCCATTGTTTTGATTTCACCGAGAACTTCAGTAAAGAATATGCTAACGACCAGTTCGTATGACATCCTTATTGACGTATCTATGTCCATCCTTACGTCAATCTCGGCACCTTACAGGTATAAATATTACCGATATTGCCTTAAGCAAACACACGCGGTGGTGACGAGATCGGAGCAGCGAAACTTGCCGAGGAGCCCAGCACAGAGCGGACCCCGCTGGCGCAGCCCCGCCTTCCTGACTCGCTGAGAACGAGACGCTGCTTTCTCCTGCCGAGAAATCCAGCTCCGGCGCCTCCAAGCAGCCCTTGCAGGCAGCCTGGAATATCGAGACCAAAGACGAGAGATACCATCCCTCAACCATCCTAGATCTCAGGTACAGAACTGAATAACCCCTTACAGAGAATTCTTGAGTCAGTCACTTGGCAAAACAAACTTAACTTAAACTGCTACTTTCTATTCCCGCCCACGTATTAGGCTTAGGTCAGGTACACTGGGGTAGGCGTAGTTAGAAGCACCAGTTGAGTACGATTAGTCAAATGTATATATGTATGTATCTATTTTATCCATTTTAAACCACCATATGGCTTAGAAACCATATAAATGTTTTTACAGTATTATTTTATACTTCTGCTTTTATTGTATGCACTTTACTTAACCATAAGTATTGCAATAATATCGATCCATTTCTCTTGTACGAGAAAAGAGACTGATCAATAAATAACATCTTTTATTGAACACGCCCGTCTCTTCCTTTTCTCTACAATCTGGTGAAACTAAGAATGCACGTACTGACTGAGTAAAATAAGTTGTCTTTTGTTTTCACACGACTCTAGAGATACACTCTTGATTAGGGGAGAGCAAAGTTGTCATGTTCTATGGTTGTCAGAAACTAAATCCCTTCTTGTCTATCCAGGGAGGTTCAACTCCTCCTTGCCTATTCGAGAAAGTTTCTAGTGAACTCTGAGCTAGCTGGCAAACCCAAAACTTTAAGTCTAATATCGACAATAGAAGACCTAGTTAACGTCTGGTCTAGGCCTATACTATTGAAGGTATTATTCCAATGCGCAGAGCCTATTGGGATAATAGGAACTACACTACAATCATAGAGTTTGAAGGCTGACCAGTGGGCATTATTTTTGGGCAGGCTGGGTTGTCAGCATCACTTAAGTGCTCCTTTGAGTCACCAGATTAACCACAATAACCTTGAGTTCATTCTCCATGGAACTAGCTTGGTTATTAATAATGCTGAAAAGTCTTCACCGCTCAGAGCTGATTGAGCTGTTAGTTGAGAGGTTTTAGCCAATTTGTAGTGATATGTGTGGTGTATTTGCTATAAAAAAATAAATAAATAGGGGTAGGCGTATCAGACATCTAAAAAATGTGTAATGTTTTTTCTAGCCGTACTGACCACCAGTCCCGGAACAAGCAGTGACAGCGGAGCCAGTCAGCAGATGCGGCAGCGGTAGGGGGTGTGCCAGCAGCAGTGGCAGGCGGTAGTAAGTCATCTTGCTTGCTTACTGACAATTAATTATATGCTCTCTGCAAGGGTGTATTGTTGAGACGTGTGTGAACAGTTGAATACACCCCTCTTTACTTAGCATATACAGCTGGGGTTGTGTAACTAATGGCCTCTACTATCTCCATCTTGGGAGTTGCATCTTCATTCCTCTTGGGCTGTCCATCAATCTTGGGTGCCTGGCGGATGCGGATCAGTAAGGTTAGCGTGAGTATGTTATGTTGTTTCTCTAGTATGGCACGGGCCAGTAGAAGGAAAAAGAAGTTAAACTGCATAAGGATTACACAGAGAAGGCCCTAAGGCAGCACAAGACAAGAGAGAAGAAGAAAAGTTATTTTTGCATTCATTTATTTTATGCCTGGTGTGTGAACAATTAGGTGAGGGTAATTTTACAACAACCAAAAAAACACACGAAGTGGCTGCATATAACTATCGATATCGGGCTGATCAAACTTGCAACTGTCATGATCATCAATTCATCAGCATGAATCATAACATTTATATTTAGCCTAAGAGTAACAGCAACATCAGCACATGCATGATGTGATTATTATCATTGTTGACTAAATGTCTGTTTTTCCAGTTGCCTTCAACAACAGGCCCGCTGCCCACCACCACTTGCTTTGAATTTGAGCCAGAAAGCACTGAGCACACACACACCCAGCAACATAGTATTTTGCCATTTTCTTAAACAAGTAAAATCAACGAACCACTGTCACCACTCAGCAGTCACCACCACTACACAGAGTTGTGTAGGTCTATTGTTTAACTGTAGGCCACTTCAAAGTCCTCACGAAATCAGTTAGTTTCAGTGATGTTGAAAACGTCCCTCTTCTGGTGGCAGTTCTCAATGTAGTCATGCCCACACCCTAAGTCATTCCATCATCTCTGATCCTCCTGAGTCTGATTCTGAGTAAGATGTCCAACTCTGTACCAACTATGTACAAGTCCTGACTCAAATGCAATAGAACAACCTGTAGTACAATTTTATTGTTGCACAACAGGAGAATCATAGATTCATTTTTTGTGTAGACTAGGTTTGTGTTTGTGTTATCTAAGGGGACGAGACTGGCTGCCTTTGTGACAGACATGGGCTTGGGCCTAGATTAGGGTGGGTCCACTGACTTGGAGGTGCTGTACCCAGCTTGTTCCCAAGAGGCCAGTACGGCAGGCATAGTTTTTTTCCCAAAAGATCTGGATCGACATACCAGTGGTGGTGGTAAGCTCCTTCTTATCACTGGCCACTTTTTTGGTAGCAGATTTCTTTGGGGCCATCTTGAAGCTGTCAGTTAGCAGTGGCACTTAGTTTCACAAGTTGAAGAGATGTCTGTGATGTGGAGGTTGTACGTCACTTCATGCACAGGCCATCTTTCTGGCAGTACTGTGAGTGATGTCGTCTCTTGTGCACCCAAAAGAAAAAAAGCAAGAAGGACAGGTCTGACTCTTTGAGGAGTTTAGAGCAGAAAACAATAAAACAAAGCATTGTGGCGTGGATCTAGTGAAAGAATCTCGCTATCTCTCCAAGGAGAAGGAAAAAAAATCACCTTCCGGGGAAAGTTGATCAGTTGTCGGTGGGCCACCCACATTGTAAATCATCACAAACACATTTTAAGTGTAATAGTTAAAGACAAACAAACACCCAGTGTCACACTGCCTGCCACCACACGATTCATCTCTCAACACACATCAATCACTCAGTGTGCAATGCCCGCCATTTACCTATTCTATTTTGCAAATATGGCAGCTGGCGGCAGTGGTGGTATCTGTGGTACCACGTCCCTCCCAGCAAGTTGGGATAGGCTAATGTTGTTTTCCACTGGAGCTGGGCTCGATGAGGGGCTCATAGTCATCCTTCTCTTCTACATCTATCGCCATAACTCTAAGACTTCCTGGAACCTTCCTTTTCCCTAGCCTCGTCTCATGGGGTGTCTCACTCTCATACTGAGGCGGGATCCAATTGGTGTCTAGATCATCAGAAGTCGGGCTTAAAGAAGAAGATGATGCACCACTTAACTCTCCTTTTTTCTAGCTGGCGATCTGGAAGACAATGGATCTTCTGAAAGAGCAGCTTCATCTACTTCCTCAGCATGAAGCTCAATCTCTTGAACTGCTCCTACTTCGGAAGGTACTATTGGTGGTTACAGCTGTTGTTGTCCATTTCTCAGAGTTTCCTGCGGTGATTGGTTACCACATTGCAATAGAGATAAGTACATTTTGACATCACTACTCATCTGCGTTGCCCTGATGAGACTGGCTGCCTCTGTGACAGACATGGGTTTGGGCCTAGATTAGGGTGGGTCCACTGACTTGTGGGTGCTGTACCCAGCTTGTTCCCAAGAAGCCAGTTCGGCAGGCATAGTTTTTTTCCCAAAAGATCTGGATCGACATACCAGTGGTGGTGGTAAGCTCCTTCTTCTCACTGGCCACTTTCTTGGTAGCACATTTCTTTGGGGCCATCTTGAAGCTGTCAGTTAGCAGTGGCACTTAGTTTCACAAGTTGAAGAGATGTCTTTGATGTGTAGGTCATACGTCACTTCATGCACAGGCCATCTTTCTGGCAGTACTGTGTGTGATGTTGTCTCTTGTGCACTTAAAAGAAAAAAAGCAAGAAGGACAGCAGTGAAACGTGGCATTGTTGCAGTTCAATCAGTAGTACAAACAAACATAATATCATTTAGTGTGGTCACTGGTATAATTAACAATACAGTGTGTCTATTCGTAAAACGGAAAGCCTCACCAACATAAACTTTCATGGTGACTGACTATAAACTCAGGAAAGATAAGAGAGATCAAAACAACAACAGCATACAGATGTAACTTTTTGCTTTATGTGCATCATGTGACATCACTCACATGGGATTTGTTACTCAGGTACGTGCAGCTGGCAGATGACAATGGAAGGCATAATCCTTAGACAATGAGTGCTGTTATGCACCTATAGCAGACACAAGGTTCATTTGTGCCAGATGTAGTGAAAATGATATGAACAAACAAACTAAAAAAAAGAGTTTCTTTTATTTGAACAATATATATATATATATATATATATATATATATATATATGTATATATATATTACCTACTGGCGGTCGCCAGTAGGTATATATAGTTAGGATTTTTTCTCTATGGGTTTTTTGAAAATTCTATGTCTAATAACTTTGGCGTTTGTGGACGGAATTGGCTGAAATTTTCAGGAAAATGGCACATTTTGTTTCTGAGCAGCCCTTGAAAATTTGGGGGGGGTTCGTCCAGTGGGGGCCGAGAAAAAAGGGGGGTCCCAAAACGTGTTTTTAACATTGAGTTTTCCATAGGGCGGTTGGCCTCACTTTTAGCCCGAACGGCTGAATGGATTTGCACGAAACTTGGCAAAATTGTAGGGACTGGTAGCCCGATGTGCCTTTTGTAGGTCTCAATATATGTGCTCCAGTGGATTTTGAGAAATTAACGTTTAAAAAAAGATATATATCTGTAACAGCGGACCGGTTAGCGCTCTGGTTCGCGGACTTTTCGCGCAACGGAGCTTTGTGAAGCGAAGCTGATTGGTTCTCCGGCGTCTGTCAACATTCCAAACAGTCCGTAGCGGCCGCCATCTTGTCTCTCGGTAGGATCGAGAGACAAGAGGAGGTCAAAACAAAGGGGGAAATAACTATAAGGGGGCATAGTAGATCCTCGCTGACCCCCTAGGTTTGATGTGGAGGTTTTAAAAGGGCCCCGCGGGGAAAAAAAAAATAATAAAAATAATAATTGAACGGCTGAATGGATTTGCACGAAACTTGGCAAAATATTAGGGACTGGTAGCCCGATGTGCCTTTGCTAGGTCTCAATATATGTGCTCCAGTGGATTTTGAGAAATTAACGTTCAAAAAAAGATATATATCTGTAACAGCGCTCCGCTTCGCGTAACGGAGGTTTGCGAAGCTGATTGGTCATTCTGTCACTGGGCTATAGTTGGGCTACATCTGGCTGATATTTGGGCTACATTTGTTTTTTTGTGTGTCTGGCGGCCATCTTTGGGCTACATTGGGCTACATTGGGCTTCATTGGGCTACATTCGGCTAATTAGCAAATAGCTCATCGCAAACTAGGAATGGTAAAGAATCGCTATTTATTCCTTAAAGTTCGCTATTTAGGAAATGCAAATAACTTTGATGATACATATGGCGGTTCATCTCTAACAAGATAAGAAGCATAGGGATAGATTTATGATGACTGGCGCATCACCAGGGATGTGTTAGTCATTCTGTGCCGCTGTTCCGTCACCTATGGTGTGCTGCATTTACAATGCGGCGCATCACGGGGCAAAAACAGCACAGATGCGTGATGTATCTGTGCCGTAAAGGTGGCGCATTGCTGGAGTTGTATCGCAAGTGTGATGAAGGTCCAGCAAGGGTCGGGGGTGCCCCTGTCGCAGGGTTTCTGTTCTCACACAGAACTGTGGACAGAGGATTGGAACCTCGGCGAATTAGGGTGTCCCAAAACTCACGTTAGTAATCAAAAACTATTTAGCAAGCTAGGTACAGTGTCACATTGGATATAACAAACTCTCAATGTTTAGACAATCCAGAATATGAACTTATAGTACCTCAGGATACGTGGAACTCATGAACAGTCGGTCGTTATATATTTCTTAGAAACCAGAACATGGAGTTAAGAAGAACACATGTGTATTTGAAATGTTTATTTACTAATGCCGTCTTCTCAGGCGTAGTACCTTAGATAATAAAAGTACACATATTATCAGTAGCAAAATTACCAGCATAGTTACTAGTACATAAAAAGTGAATGGTGATAGTATGTTAACATGCTGTAAATGAATAAGAGTTAGCAACACTTATAAGCAGCCGCGGGCCGTGGAGGGAGTTACGGTGAGGCAGGGAGGCGGGGAGGGGGAGAAGCAGGGTGGAGAATACAAGTACACATATTATCAGTAGCAAAATTACCAGCATAGTTACTAGTACATAAAAAGCGAATGGTGACAGTATGTTAACATGCTGTAAATGAATAAGAGTTAGCAACACTTATAAGCAGCCGCGGGCCGTGGAGGGAGTTACGGTGGGGCAGGGAGGCTGGGAGGGGGAGGGGCAAGGTAGAGAGGGCTCCACCCTGCTTCTCCCCCTCCCCGCCTCCCTGCCTCACCGTAACTCCCTCCACGGCCCGCGGCTGCTTATATCTCACCCTCCCTAATACACATATTATATTATTTGCTAAGAAGGTCTCTTTGTGTTGGTTTAGGGCGTGCCCATACTTTAGTGTCTTAGATTTGAAGGAATCACATCAGCATACACCAGCTCTCTCTTCATGTGAACCGCATCAACTGTTGTGTATGTGTGTTCGGCAAAGCAATATAAAACCCGCCTCATGCCCAGAATTGGCAGAAGTTGCACTTATGTTATGAGTATGAAGTCGTGGAGATCAGACCTCATAACAATTCTGTACCGTGTTGTTCTTGAAACTTTAGCACTCGCTGTACAGATATAGTTTAACAAGTAAAGCAGATAGTAGACCAATAACATATTATTCTCATGTAAACCACGATGAACTACTAGGTGGAAAGCTAAAGCAACAACTAAATGTCGTGTGCAGAAGTTGCAAAAAAGGAAAAATGGCGTTTAAACCGGTAATGAGCCCATGCTAACTTAACACGGTGTAAAGATATCCAGGACCTAGATGACACCTCCTCATGATCCGGAAACGAACTGAATAAGATAATAGAAGTGCCATCTCATGAGAGCAGATTGCAAGTTTATATGTGGACGGTCCGCAAGGTAAAGCATTAAAAACTAGGAAAATTCAATGCTAAAGAAAAATAAAACAGCCAAGTACTTTATCGAGTCTTAAGCCAATAGGCAAGGTAAATAATAAAAACTTGACAATTAAGTCAATGAATTGTCAATGAAATGCTAGTACTCAGCATATGAAACATCAAAAAGGTCTATGACATAACTGTGTATGCAAAATAAGCTGCAACAGCCTCCAACAGGAAGTCACCGTCTTCATCCGAAAACAGTTCAGCCATCCAATTTAAAAGCGGAAAAGAACATACGTGCTCTCCCAGCACCGGATCCTCTATCACCATCAGAGGACAGCTCGGTGGGTTTTCAAGAAAGCTGTGTTCCAAGAAAGACTGTGCTGCCGCCAGTAAATTCCAGGGACCAAGTAGTCCATGCATCAATGCCACAGCCATAATCCTTTCGCCAGGACAAATCAACTCGTGAGTAATGATAGGAGTCATCAGCTGATTAAAGTCGACGTCAGGAGAAACCGGTCTGCAGAGACACAAATCAATGGCCCAATCGAAATCACAGGTCAGGCAGTGAAATACAGGCTGGACACAGGTGAAGTAGGAGAACCGAAAAGATAATCCATATGCCGTGCTTAATATCGCCAACGGCATTGTGCCATAATATTCTAGCATGCGATTGCGGAACAGTGTCAGCAGCTGCAGGGTCGGAGGTTGCATAGGAGGGACATCCATATTTAAAAATGTAAAAAAGCACAAGAGCGTCCGCTGGTAATGCAAGTAAAAATGCAATCCACGAACCAGAGTGGAGAAAATGGAATGAAAGGGAGCAGGGATGACTCCAAAGATTTTCTCAAATGAAGTCACGAGACCACTGGTAACAACTTTAAAAAAGTGTGCCAGGGATTTTGTGGAGGATGCGTTAAAGATAGTCGGAAACATGTTGCTGAAATTGAAAGGCAAACCTGTGTACGGGTGTTCGCTATGTGAAGTACGAAAGTTTCACGGGCCGAACTCAAGGCCACCTCTCTCTGAGACAAAAGAGCTCTTATTCTTGTCATGCCGTTGAAACGTGTCCCAAGGTTGGTATTTGTGGCCAGATTGAAAACTCCCTATGTTCATGTGTGGGAGGAAATAGAACATTTCTGCAGCAAATAACCCGTTCACTTACTGTTACGATAAAAGGAATACTTTTAATTAACTCAGAACAATCTTCATTATTGAGCATCAAATAACTACCATTTTCCAACAACTTGAACGTGGGGATGATAGCAGGAACTGGCGTGCCTTGCATCACGCAAGCCATATTTGGTCGGTGTTTGTTGCATGAATCGTGTAACTGTATGTGCCTACACATTAGTGAATGATCTGGCGTCTCAGTGCATTCCTCTCCATTCAGATAAACTTCTTGATCATCTTTGAAACATCTGTATGTGTATGGAAGCGACCAGACCTCATGAACAAAAGCACTACCTAAAGGTTCATAAAGACCTATTGGTATATATTTCATACAATTTGAAAACTTATATAAAGCAAAAGGCAGCGTTATTAAACCGTCGATAAGGCATGTTGCCAAAAAACCCGCAATCCTCTGCTGATGATGTCACTGAGCATGTCATGAATGATGTAATATGTGACATCATCAGTAGTGGATTATGGGTAATAGTATCTCTAGTTTACTCCCCTATAGCTGTCTTTCTTTTAACATAAGTGTGTGTTTCCTTCCCTTATACTTACTGTTTTTGGTTCGCTTCCAGTTCGCGTACCAGCGAGCGAACTAGGAAGCGAACTAAGAGAAATAGAGGTTGGCACAGTTCCAAATATTGTACCAATTTTTTAATAACGGGGAGGTAGTTCTGAAAAGAACTTTTTTTTTTATTTTTCTGAACATTTTTTTACTGTAAGGTTCCCGATTCGCGAAGCGGGAACGAAGAAAAAAAAATATTTAAAAAAATAATTATTCATAAACATATAAAATATATTTTTGGATTTAAAGAAGAATAAATTTTACAGCTACAGATATTAGCTGTTAAAAAACCAATGAAATTCACTGAAAAAACCATAGGTTATAGACCATATATAGTTAGGAATTAGCATTTACAAAACCTTGAAAATTCACTGAAAAAACCATAGGTTATAGACCATATATAGTTAGGAATTAGCATTTACTAAACCTTATTTTACTCACACAAAACCATTGAAATTCCATATATAGTTAGTTGCACTAACTATATATCGCGCACCCGCAATCCACTGCTGATGATGTCACATATTACATCATTCATGACATGGTCAGTGACATCACTGATGACATCACTGATGACATCTCAAATGACATCACTGATGACATCACTGATGACATCTCATTTGACATCAATGACCACATCACTGATGATATCATTCATGTGACAATACAATGCATCTCCTCACATTTTAATATAACCTCTGTTTCACCCAGTGTTAAAAAGAGAGTATAATTTTTGAAACCATTGACACACCAATACTAGTTACTACATACGCACTCACTGATTGCTACGTCTACACACACCTTCACTCATTCACCCATACAATCATTCATACATACAATCACTCATCTTTACAACACTATCATATGCACTCATACACCTATACAGACACTCACAGTCTGCCACGCATCCATGGAGTTACTCACACACCTAGTCAGTCCTGTAAAGAATCAATGACACTTCCATTTTCTTGTCTATACAGTTAAACATAGAGCACCTTACATTTTCAAACATATACTAACACATACTTACCTTCTTATACAATCATTGATACAAGTACAGATTGATCTGCACAGAGTCACACACCTCCCAGCTAGCCACACACACACTCAGTCTCCCATACAAATACTTGGGCAATCAATCAATAACCCATATAGTTACTCATATAGCTACTGATCAACACATGCAGCAGTTTACAGAACAACAGACATAATGATGCACAAATTAAGACAGTTTAGTCACTAACCCATGCAGTCAGTGAGACACATTTAATCACTCACTCATACAGTCAGTCATGCACCTACTAAATCCTTCGTCCAGACACTTACACATCCACTCATTCTTCAATATGTAAGACATATTTAAACTTTATAGAAACAAAAAATCACTGGATGTTGTTATCAGTGATGTCATCAGTGATGTCATTTGAGATGTCATCAGTGATGTCATCAGTGATGTCACTGACCATGTCATGAATGATGTAATATGTGACATCATCAGCAGTGGATTGCGGGTGCGCGATATATAGTTAGTGCAACTAACTATATATGGAATTTCAATGGTTTTGTGTGAGTAAAATAAGGTTTAGTAAATGCTAATTCCTAACTATATATGGTCTATAACCTATGGTTTTTTCAGTGAATATATATATATATATATATATACATATACATATATTAGCCATTTAATTTAAACAAATGAACAAAATTTAAATTAAAACAATGATAAATAGGTGAAGTTATCCTCAAAGATATAACAATAAGTTATTAAAAGGGTCACACAGGTTGGACACAAAAAATGGCTGCGAGCCTGTATCACATGGTCATCAACAATAACAACACTCCGCATGAAGGCTTTGGGAACAAAGGGAAGACATGCAGGTCTATGAGGAAAGCACACTGGCTGACTGCACAAAGTGGCCACTGACCATATGGTCACAAGAGAACACATGCAGGCCTATGGGGAAAGCACACTGGCTGGCAAGTGGTAACACAAAATGGCCATCAGCCACATGCTCACAACAACAAGAGGCAGGAGGGCGAGGCCTGGAAAACAAAGAACACATGCAGGCCCATGGACACTGACTGTATACAAAATGACCCCTGGCCACTTGGCATGTTGAGCAAAGACAAATGGTATCCTATGGTAAACACACACTCACACACTGGCATACTCAGTCCAGGAAGTGGAGTTCATCTTCAAGCTCAGGTTGTTCACACAGAAGTTGGTCTGCTAACACACTTGATTCTGATCAATCCTCCACCTCATGTGCTGTTTCAGGTATGGTGTTATTATGTGGTATGAAATATTTGCTCATTTTGTTCACGGTGAATCTCTCCACATTTTGAGGCAAGAGAAATGTACTAGCTGCACTGAACACATGCTCAGCAGACACACTGGCTACAGCATGACCCAGATACTTTATTGCCAGACTGCTGAGCTCTAGCCATTGGTGGATCTTCTCACACCAATAAATCAATGGGTTTTGGTCCACATAGATCTACTTTGGATCATCCACATACTCCTGGACCATCCTGTAAATGGTCATTGGTGCTGCCACTTGCTCAACCTCTGTTGCCATTGCCTTTGCACTGAACTTGAGCCATGCCATTTGATACCAATCGAATGCAGAGATTGGTGCCTGATTCTTCAGTTGCTTTTGTTGCTGGTGTTCTGGTTGCTGGTGTTGGCTGCTGTGAGACAAGACTGCCCTCTCTAGAAGTTGAAGGCAGCACCCCAGAACCGTGGAGTGGGACTCTAGTTCCAGCTGTTCTACTTCCAGGTCTCCAGCTTGCTCAATAATTCACTGATTGCATTTTCAGCATCCCCTTTAGAAAATGGAATGAAAGTGGGCAGAACTTTTTTGTACCATGGATCAAGTAGAGTGGCATAGATGTTTTCTTTGGATGAGATGATGTCATATTGCAGCCTTGTTCTACAAGCCAAGCGAAGGATTAGGCTCTCACCCAAGGCATGTGCTGTGTTTTCATTCACACATGAGCGTGAGAACCTTTCAGACACCTTCTTTAGCTGGTCCTGTAGAGGATACAACTATGGGAGAGCTTGGCCCATTGTACTGTCCTCCTTGTCAACCTCCTGTGTAAAAAAAAACCTTAAAAGGGAGTATCATCTGTCTCTGGCATATACTAGGCCCCATATGTCCAAATCCATGTTCACGATTTTCACGATTGCATCCCCTCCTCTTTAATGAGATAGTCAGTGATTTGCTTGTACTGCTCAAACAGATATTGCAACATGTAATAGGTTGAGTTCCAATTTGATGGCAACTCATGTATCAGTGGCTTAATTGGTACTCTATTAGTACACAGAATAATTTGCAACTGGTTCCGGGCTTTAAAATAATGCCTTAAATTAGTGCAAATTCTTCTGCAGGTGATCAGTATATTGGTGACTATGTCTTCTTGTTTAGAAAGTCTTGCACAACCAGGTTGATGCAATGCATCAAACACGGGACACTGAAATAGCCACAGTCTGCCGTGGCCTTGACTATGTTACTGTCATTGTCCGTGCCAACAAATCCTACCCTGAGACCACTGGTCACAGCTATTGAGACACCTTGCTGTTAAATTTGTCCAAGATGTTTGAAGCTGTGTGTGATTTTCCCTATGGCAAACATGGTTACTGTTGCATGCAGCTGAATGCTCTTAAAACCTTCTTCATGGCCAAGACATGTAGATAGCTTTTGCTTTATCCCCACAAAAGAGATCTGCTTTATCCCCACAAAAGAGATCCAGTGTGCATCGATGCACATGTAATCAGTCACTTGACAACTGGTCCACATGTCTGTCATCAGGTGTATAGTGTGAACAATACTTGGCTGCGGAGCTTGTCCAACCAACTGCAGCACATCGTGATGCAGTGCTGGAACAGCAACTCACAAAATAGGTTGGACTTAGTACCTTCTATTTCGGGCCGATGTCTGTCACAAATTCTAAGAACCCCACTCCTTACACAAAAAAAGGGGAGGAGGTCTACCCCTAACATTTTTGCCAGCGTCCCATTGTACAAACAGGACATTGGGTAGTTGTGGTCAAAGAGCCCCTCCTGCCTAAACATGCCCATAATAGTAGCCTCTAGTTTCTTCTTTTCTGGGGCCACTGATGCAGGAGACTTATGAGAAGTTGGTGGCTGTAGACTGAGTGTGATTGGTGGTGAGACTGTCACTGTATGCCGTAGTGTCTCCATTTGACTCTGCATCTTCTTGTGCCATTGTGAAGTCACTGAGGCGGGTGTTTCTGCTGATGCACTCCTGGGGACAGGGCTGCTTTGAGTGAGGATGTCACCCACTTCTTTGTCATCATCACCTCCCACCGTGATTGGACTTGTAGCTGATGTTCCCCGGCTCTCTTCACCTTCACCACCATGACAACATTCAGCAATTTTTTAAGGTGCTCCTCCCACCAGATAGCATCATGTTTTTTCATTTGGGTAATTTTGCCTCGAGTACCATAATGTGAACCAAGCTTACCTCAACGAACATTCATGTGATACTCAAGCATATCATTAAACTGATATCACATCCATCCATGCAAGCCTATGGCAAAGGCACACTGGGTCGTTGCGCAAAATGGCTGACAGTCACATGGTCAAACAACAGCAAGCAAGGAGGAATGGGGAACAAAGTACACATGCAAGCCTATCACAGAAATTCTCCGAGGCGCATGCATATCTTATCACATGTACGCAGATGACACTCAAATCCACATCAAGATAACGTCACTGGAAGACATAAAGAAAATGAATGAGGCCTTAAAAATTTCATTACACTGGCTAATTAGCAATCATCGGAATTCCTATTAATACCACCACCAAAGAAACCCACAGAAGAGAAGGAATGGACCAAACTGATCACAGCGCTAAACTGCACCCCTACACTCGTTGAATCTGCAAAATTACCTGGAATCCCGCTTGATAAGAACCTAGACATGAAAGCCCACATCAAATCAATGACAAAAAGTGCCCAGTTTCACCTGAAATATATTAGAAAAAAGAAACCACTCATCTCTACGGCGGACCTCAAACTGGCAGTCCAGTCTTTAGTTATTTCAAGGATTGAATATGGATGTACAACTCTAGCAGGTCTATCGAAAATGTCCACAGCGTCACTAAAAGCATGTCTAAATGCGGTGGCAAGACTCATTACTGGATCCAGAAAATACAAGCATATCTCCCCTCACCTGAAAGCATTAAACTGGTTACCATACGAGGCCAGAATTCAATTCAAACTGGCATGTACTACACACAAAGTGCTCCACTACAAAACTCCAAGGTACTTAGATCAGAAAATAGAGCTTTCAGGGGAAAGCAGACCAGCTAGGAGTGCCAGAGAACTGCTGCTGAAACTACCCATCTTTCGGAAGAAGAAAACGTATGACAGAGCTTTCTTTAGAGCAGCCCTCAGAATCTGGAACTCACTCCCTCCAAACATTAGAAAAATTCCAAACATAGCAACATTCAAAAAGGAAGCGAAGAGTTTCCTAATGAGCAAGTTCCTTCCATAGGTTAGACTGTTCTCTTTAGCATCGTGACTAATACCCAAACATCGATCGTGAACCGGTCCTGTTGTAGAACTCACGGAAAGCGCATCAGAACCATGTGTATAGAAATACTGTTACACCTTGTAAAAATTGTTTTGTTGAAACCGATAAGAAAGTCAAGTACAGGAATAATATGTATAATAATGCTGCTATTCGCACTGTATCACAAATGTTCCAAATGTAACTGTGAAGTGCTCTGATACCCAAGGGTCAAGTCCATGCTATATAAAACTCTATAAATAAATAAAAAATATATATATCCCAAAAGCACACTGGGTGGATGCACAAACCAGCTGCCAACCAAATGGTCAAACAGCAAGTAAGGAGACACTGGGAACAACTAATACATGCAAGCCTATGGCAAAGGCACACTGTCTGGATGCACAAAATGGATGTATGTCATTACATTGTATACCAATACCACGCGTGCCATTACAACGTAGGTATTACTGCGCGATGTCAATGACTACGACATGCCATTACATCGAAAAATGTTACCACGACTATGCTTTTACCACGCATGCCATTACAAAGCAAAGGCATGCGTGGCAAATCTATACTCGTGGTTAAACTTTGCAAGGTTAGTGACTCTACCCTACCCCTGCACAACACTCCCAGGACCCCCTGTCCTCTCCCTCCCTACAACAAAACTACACCACCCAGCACGGCCCTAAAATACTACACAAACACTACAACACTACCCTAAAACACTACACTACACAAACACTACAACTCTACCCTAAACCACTATACTACACAAACACTACAACACTACCCTAAACCCTAAAACACTACACAAACACTACAACACTACCCTAAACTAAGCATGGGAGGAATTTGCGAATTCGTGCAAATTCGTAACCGCACTTCGCAAAAATCTGCAAAATTCCGCGAGCTTGCAAATGTTTTTTTTTGCAAGTTTGCACTATTTTTTTACTAGTTCGGGAACGAGAACTTGCGCAAGCGGTCGCAACGGTCGCGATGCCTTTTTCCTGTGTTCGCGTTCGCAATTTCCTGTTTTGGGTCGCAATGACGTGTTCGCGATCGCGGCGTCGCTCGGCCAGCTACCAAAATCCCGCAGCGCACGCGAACAGGGAGGAAAACTCATCAGCGAACGCAGAATCATGGTAAGTCAATGCCGCGCGCGCGAGATTGTATTTTTGAAGTGCGAACAAGAAAAAAAAATCTGCCAACTCGCGAATTGCAGATTTTTGGGCAATTTCGCGCATCTCGCAGATCGCGAAATTGCCAATAATTCTCAAATCCCGCTCAAATTTTCCACCCATACTTACCCTAAACCCGAAAACACTACCCCCAGCAAAACCCTGCCCCTACCCCCAGTCAGTACACTAAACACTACCCTGCACGGCCACCCCAACACTACCCTAAACCCTAAAACACTACACTACACAACACTACACAAACATTACAATACTACATTAAAAGTAACCCCCAGCCCAAGTGCAATACCCTTACCTCACTCTCCTCGTGGTTCCTCTCTCCTGCGTTAGTGTGGTGGATGGGGAGGATGACGTCAGTTGCTGCGGAGACTCATTCAAATTCCAGTCATCCCTCAGAGCTCTGCAGAGCCCCAGCTGTGTCATCCCTGTGCAACGGCTCGGTGTCCTCCATTATCAGCTGCAGCATTCTCAGCCCCTCCCACCCCCACCGCCAGGCATCCTGAACCGGCGCCTTATTGTGAGAAAACAGCCTCAGTTTTCTTACAACGACGTGTATAGCCATTACATCGCATGCGTTGTAAAAGCGCATGCGATGTAATGGTATGCGTAGTAATGGCTACGCGTTGTTACATCTCATGCGTTGTAACGCATGAATCCGTGTAGTTATTGCTGTTACCTAAGAACAACAGCAAGCAAGGAGGCATGGAGAACAATGAGAACACATTCAAGCCTATGGACAAAGACTCCACAAAATGGCCCCTCCACCGCACAAATGGTAGCCTATGAAAAGCACACTCACTGGCCAGACAAGGGAGGCATAATAACACTGAAGGCATCATATTCACTTTTTGTGCACAAACAAGCCGTGAAATACAAAAAAACACCAGATTTTTCATTTAATACAATGCCATCCCAGACCTAAATGTTGTTTTGAAACAACATATGCCACAGAAACAGTTGTTTCATGCACCCATGACTAGTACTGGCATGGGCCAACTTACTGGATGGCCCGTTAGCAGACTAGGCCACATAGTAAAATAAATAAACATTTAAACATTGCAAATATAATAAACATACAGAAAATGTACTGAACTGTGCAACGTTGTTCCTTTACAAAAGAAGAGAAATTAAATACAAAAATATAATATAACTAGGTCCCTACTGAAACTGCAGGTCACTCAGCACAATAAATGAGAGCATTTGAATAAAAGTACAAATAAATACTGGTGCATGCCCTCTATCAAATAAACAAGAGCTTTTTTTAATCCAATGGTATATATGCAGCAGAAAAAGAGAGTGATCCATCCAGCTCCAAATCCAAATGAAAAGTAACAAGGAGATTGACAAAGCACCAGCAGCAGCCTGCTGGACAGGAACAGGAAGTTGGAGTCTCCGGGGCAGATCCTTCCTGTTGAAAAAAAAGTTTTTAAAAAGACATCTTGCACTAAAAAACATCTCAAATGGTCCATTGGAGAAGAAAATCCACTTAAAAACCTCTTTTTGTAGCTTGAGCCGCTTCTTGAGCACAAAAGCTACTCGAGGGGAGCATTCGCGAGCGGCACTACATTGGCGTTGTTTTGGCTGGAAGCCCTGTGAGCTGGCGCGAAGTCTCTCTTGCGATTACTAGTGGCCCGAGAATATCATGACAAGAGCGTCAAAACAAATTCAGAGCGTGAACGGGACTATATTCATAACCACTGTAGGAAGGTGGATATCTGACTATGGTTACCCCCAAACTTTTTGCCTGGTGTTTAGCTGGTTTTTTACTTTAGTTGGCCTGGGATCCTGCTATTCAGGGCCCCAGGCTAATTGCTCTCACCTTAAAATGGACTCCATGTACCTTAGGTACATACACAATTGGAACTGGTTCACCTTATTGGCCCCTGTAACAGTGTACCCTAGGTACCCAGGGCATAGGTGCTTCCAAGGCCTACCAGGGGCTGCAGCATGTATTATGCCACCCCTGGCCTGGCCTCCATATTTTACACAACTGGCTGATCACTCAGCTGGGGTAAGTCGGTGTAATCACCCCTTACTTAGGTATAGTATGCTTATATCTAACCTAAAATGGACATATATGTTCCTATCAGCCACTCCTATGGAAGGCCTCATCAATCCTGGAGGCAGAGTGCTTGGAAATATGTGAGATGGTGTGCTGGCATGAGCTGAGCCTGTATGCAGCTTTCGGAACCAAGTCCTGTAGCTGTTCCATGATACTGCCATACCATATACTCTTAAGTGCATTATGAACCTCACGGTTAAATGCTATCTTTGGTTTGGCTTTATCAAAACATGTCGAGTAAGGTGTCATACGAATTGGAATACTACCCCCTCGGCAGTTCTGGCAACGGGGGTAGCATTCCACCCTTCTAGAGGTACACGACATGTACATAACCTGAAACCCGGGTAAAGTTAAACATGAGCCTCAGCATCACAAAATGGATGCTGCCACCACAGACACAAGTCTGACCTCCTGCTGCTGGGAGACCTTCCAGCGAGGGAGGCATGGACAATGGGTTTCCTGCCTTGGGAGGTGCTAGCACCACCCCAGACAGGGTTTTGTGTATTGGGTAGGACAGGGATGAATAGAATCAGACATGCCTGGGGCACACAAGGTGTCCCTGTGCATTTGCCAGTTCAAAACGGTGCTGGGGCTCTCCAGCCCCAGTCTTGGCGCAAAGCTGCACAAAGGAAAGGGGGTGTAACCACCCCCCTTCCTGATCCCACCCAGAGGAGGGACCTAGTAGGTGATCCGGCCCCTAAAATTGGAAGAAGAGTAGGAGCTGTGCCCCAGGACTTCAGATCATCCTGAACTCGACTTGAAACTAAGAAGAAAACTGGACTTTGACATTCTGCTGCACAGAAGACTGAAGAGAATCTCCCTTGTGGCCAAGGAGTGACCACCCTGTGAATACAGGCACCAACCAGCAACTCAACGTCTGCTTTGCCGCTGCCTCCCGCCGGAGCCCGAGCCCAGAGCCTGACAAGACCCAGACTCCCAGACATCTCAGAGCCCGATCCACAGTCCTTGAAAAGAAGAGACCCGTGGAGGCACCGAGAGACGTGGGACCGGACATCTTGGAAGACCCCCGAGAAGCTGACTGCGCAGCACCCAAGGCACCTTCGATGCTGTGCTTTGGGGTTTGAGAAGCCCTGACACGGAGCAGTAGTTACACCGAAGATCAGCCCCCCAGCTTCTCCACAATCTGTGTGGGGCCCTTTTGCACTTTGCCACTTGACGCACCATCCCGGCCATTTGCCACGTGGCTAGCGGCCATCTTGGCGATGAAAACGACAAACTACACCACTGGTCTGGTTGCTCCAGACTGGCCCTTGCTCCCCTGAAAAGGAGCACCCGCTCTGACCTTGCTGGTCCGAGTGAGAAGCTTGCATTGATTCCTGCGTGGCTTGCATTAGCCAAGGCCTGTTTGCTTCGATCAAGAAGCCGACACCGCCAACAGCTAGAACCTTTGTGGGGCAGCTCGTGACCAATGCCTGGACGTCCTCGACCTCTTCGTGTCCACGTGGCTGCAGAGACAATCTTCACTTCTTCACCTGTTTGCACCCGACATTGCCTGGTTCCATCCTGGTTCCACGGTAGTCACTGGCTAGTGACTTTGAACATTGTCCCCTCTGCTTTCAGGTCTTCACCTCTTCAGATCCACCCTTGGATCCACCGGAACTCTCCTCGACGACCCGCCTGCAGCATCTTCAGCTCCAAGCACATCGACCTGCGTGACGAAACCCGACACTACTTCGCACCTGTGCACCCGCTTCCTGTGGGTGAGGTAACTCAGCAACGCCAGTGTTCCCACACTGGCATATACCTCTTGTGCCTGTGTCCAAAGTTTTATCCTTGTAGGTCCATCGGAAGGTTCCTTAAACACTAACTTTGTAACTTTTACGCACCATTGACATTGCATTGGTGTATGCGTGCGCTTTAAGTGCTGCACCCGAGTCCCGCGGGCCTTTCCCGACTTCATCACTGCTAGTCCCGAACAGCTCCAGCGATTCCCCAGGCCCTAGGCCTCTTTCCTTTCCCCATAGTGGTTCTCATACCACTATTTTAGTATATGGTTTAGGTGGCCCCTAGGGCTCATCCATATTGTGCAACTTTTGTATATTTAAACTGTGTTTTGTTTTAACGCATTTGCTTCTGTGCTCATAAAGAGTATAGGGGATATTTGTAGAAATAAATCTATATATATTTTCAATATATATCTGTGTGGTGTCCTTTCATTTGGTATTCAAGGGGATTGTGTATGGTAAAACAGCTCGCTTCACATGCCTTTACAGAGTTTAGCCTAAGACTGCTTAGTCCATGCTACCCCTAGGATAGCTTGTCTATAAGGTTGACTTACAACCAATCATCATAAGGGTTGCTTGGCATGGTACAATGTGATCACTAGAACTAGTGAGCATCATATACCAGGCCAACTTCTCACATTGGTGAGCAGCAGTTTGGGATTTGAGCTTGCTGTTGTTTTACCATTACAATGTTTGAGAGTATCATTTGAAAGATCATACAGGTACCTGATAGGTACACTAAAACAAGACTGGTATACTTAAGTTCTACTGAACTTAGTTGTTGTAGAGGATAGGGAGTAGCACACCCTGACTACAACTACTAGATAGGTTTAGTAGGTAAACACCAGTGTAGGTAGATTGCAACATATGCACCCACACTAGAGCAATGTCTGGAGCAGAGGGATCCACTGGACCTATCTCTGTTGAGAGTGACCCTCCAAGGGCACCATCCAAATTTGCTATCTTTAACTTTAAAGAACTGAGGCAGCTGTGTTCCTTAAGAGGAATCAAAATGGGTCCTAACCCTACAGCAGATCACCTCAGAGAGCTTTTAGAAAAGTCTGAAGCTCTAAAGACCTCCAAACCAGGCCCCTCAGGGACTGGAGATGGAGGCTCTCCCTCTGAAGATGATAACACTGATGCCCCTGTCCCTGTCATCCAGATAGATGAGGAAAACCAGACCACTGGGGATACTCAGCCTGAGGATGAGGAAGAAGAGGAGGAGGAGGAAGAAAGTGGGTCTGATGATGAGAGAAATAGTCAGGTGCTAGTCAGCAGGCTTAACCAGGCTAACTTAAGCCTATTTGGGACTGAAAGTGGGTCCAACCCATTCAGACCCCCAAGTGGACTTAACCAGGAGCAAAGGAGGAGGAGGAATCACTCAGGCGAATCCAACACCTCCCACGCTTCTAGAGGTTCTCATGGTCACTCCAGAAGGGGGTTGACTAGCCCTCAGAGAAGGGAACATGAGGCCAAAATGAGAGAGGCTGAACTTAGGATCCAGAAGCAAGAATTAGAAATTGCCCTGGCCAAAGAGAAACTTGCTAGAGCAAGGCAGCCTAGAGAGAGTGGATTAGGATCCAATGGTGGCAGCACTATCCCTAAGGATAAAGACAGGTCCTATGAAAATAGAAACCTGAGTAAGATTGTGCCCCCCTACAAGACTGGGGATGACATCCACAAATGGATGACTGCACTTGAGAGAGCCTGCAGAGTACAGCAGATCCTTCAGGAGCAGTGGGCAGCAATCTTGTGGCTCTCCTTTGAAGGTAGAGGCCGAGACAGACTCCTCACAGTTAGTGATGGGGATTCTAGAAACTACCTGGTCCTGAAGAGTGCTCTGATTGATGGGTTAGGCTTAACCACTGAACAGTACAGGTTAATGTTCAGAGACACCCAGAAGACACAGACTCAGGACTGGTCTGAATTTGTTGAATGTGCCACTAAGGCTCTGGAGGGCTGGTTGCTGGGAAGTAAGGTTACAGACTATACAGGATTGTATAATTTAATTATGAGAGAGCAAATCTTAAGTAATTGTCAAAATCAGCTTCTACATCAGCACCTGGTGGACTTTGATCTGACCTCTCCACAAGAATTGGGTAAGACGGCAGACAAATGGGTCAGAACCAGGATCAGGCCTAAGAACCAGGGTGGTGACCAAAAGAAAGAGACTACCAAGCCTCAAGAGAAGGGTGGGATAAATCAAAAGAGAAGACTTCCCCAGGGCCCCAAAACTCCAAGGATGGGGGTGGGTCCCAAGACACTTCCTCTACACAGAAAAAGCCTTATTGCCGTGCCTGTAAACAGGTTGGCCATTGGAAAACAGACAGCTGTTGTCCAAAGAATAGTAATAAGGAAAACATACCTCCAGGTAAAGCTCCAACACCTCCTGTCTCTGTTAGCAGTGGTCCCCCAGGTGGTGGGAGCACCCCCAAGAGTTTGGGTGGGGTTACCTTTGGAACACAGGTGGACTCTGGCCTAACCAGGTCCCCAACTGATCTTGTCTATGAGACTGGCATGGGATTTGCCAATTTCACTGATTGCCCAAATACTTTGAGCAAGTATAGACAAGAACCCCTCATCAATGGCTTGAAAGTTGAGGCCTTTAGAGACACAGGGGCTAGCATCACCATGGTGGCTGAATGTCTAGTCCCCTCAAGGCAACTTTTACCTGATGCCAAATATCAGGTGACAAACATTGATGGAATAGAAACCAAACATCCCATGGCAGTAGTCAATTTTAGCTGGGGAGGTGTCACTGGCCCAAAGAGAGTGGCAGTGTCAGAAAACTTGCCTGTAGATTGCCTACTTGGTAATGATTTGGAAATCTCAGCCTGGGCTGAGGTTGAACAACAAACCCATTCTAGAATGGTAAATCTCCATGGAAAGGTTAGTGGGGCTGTGATGGCTACAGCCCCAATCCAAGATGTCCTTCCTGAAAAAGTTGGTTGGGCTGAGCAATCCTCAGCCCCATCTTTAGCTAACTTCCCTCCTGAAAAGATTAGCAGGGCTGTGATGGTAACAGCCCATACCCAAACTGAGTCTCCTCCTGAAAAGGTTGGTGGGGCTGTGATGGCCACAGCCCAAACTCAAACTGATACATGTGTTGTGAAGCCTGAAAAGATGGATCACTCCACACAAACAGAGAGCATTGAGGAGGAAGAAAAATCTCCCTCCCACCAGACTTTAGGAAAGGATCAGCCTCCTCAGGGAACTGATCTTACCCCTGATGAAGGAACTGCCCCAGAGGTGGTCAGGCCTAGCCTGACAGAGCATCTGATGTCAGTGGACCTTTCTCAGGTGGGACCCAGTCTGGATCAGGTATCCTGCCCCTCTCTACCTTGCCTTAGTCAGCCCAGGGCTGCAGAGGACAAGAAGGACAGTGAGCCCCAAAGGGCCCCCTGTCAAATAAAGCACCCTAATCAACAGATTAGGGGCACCAAAGCTAGCAGCCCTAGCCAGGTGAAAACTTTAAAAACTCCTGAGGGATCCCCCTTAAAATTAGTTAGGGACCTCCCACAGATGGATTCTGTTGGGCACAGCCAAACCTGTGACCCAAAGGGTCCAAACCTGAACTGTCCCTCCAGTAAGCCAACCAAGGGGACACAGCCTCCAGCTTTAGGTAGCCAGAGGTTGACCCTGAGAGCACAGTGCAACTCAGTCAAAGAAAGAAAGGCCTACATGGTGGAAAGTGATTGGAGGAAGCTGAGTCCTACAGGGGAATCTAACTTCAGTTCTCCATCTCAACATCAGCCTTTAACTTTGCCAAGACACACCACAGGTAGAGATTCCCTATGGTGGAGACCCTCAGATACCCTTAGGGTGAGGGATTGCTTAGTGGATCATGAGACAGGGGGTAACCAAGCCAGAGCTGGTACTTCCTTATATGGCCACTTAGGCAATATAGGCTTACCTGGTCAAGGATAGCCTTATCTCCTTTCGTTTGGGGGGGGGGTTGTGTAGGAAGGTGGATATCTGACTATGGTTACCCCCAAATTTTTTGCCTGGTGTTTAGCTGGTTTTTGACTTTAGTTGGCCTGGGATACTGCTATTCAGGGCCCCAGGCTAATTGCTCTCTCCTTAAAATGGACTCCATGTACCTTAGGTACATACACAATTGGAACTGGTTCACCTTATTGGCCCCTGTAACAGTGTACCCTAGGTACCCAGGGCATAGGTGCTTCCAAGGCCTACCAGGGGCTGCAGCATGTATTAAGCTTTTTAACATAAAAAAATAAAGAGTAACTATACAATTTATTGGTTGGTTTGTGGATATCTATTTCTAATATATGGGCTAATTTGGTGTTAACCAAATACCATTGTGTGTCACAAGTATTTGTCCCCAAGGGATCTTCTTTGTTACTTATGCCACCCCTGGCCTGGCCTCCATATTTGACACAACTGGCTGATCACTCAGCTGGGGGAAGTCGGTGTAATCACCCCTTACTTAGGTATAGTATGCCTATATCTAACCTAAAATGGACACATATGTTCCTATCAGCCACTCCTATGGAAGGCCTCATCAATCCTGGAGGCAGAGTGCTTGGAAATATGTGAGATGGTGCTCTGGCATGAGCTGAGCCTGTCTGCAGCTTTCGGAACCAAGTCCTGTAGCTGTTCCATGATACTGCCATACCATATACTCTTAAGTGCATTATGAACCTCGCGGTTAAATGCTATCTTTGGTTTTGCTTTAACAAAACATGTCGAGTAAGGTGTCATACGAATTGGAATACTACCCCCTCGGCAGTTCTGGCAACGGGGGTAGCATTCCACCCTTCTAGAGGGACACAACATGTACATAACCTGAAACCCGGGTAAAGTTAAACATGAGCCTCAGCATCACAAAATGGATGCTGCCACCACAGACACAAGTCTGACCTCCTGCTGCTGGGAGACCTTCCAGCGAGGGAGGCTTGGACAATGGGTTTCCTGCCTTGGGAGGTGCTAGCACCACCCCAGACAGGGTTTTGTGTATTGGGTAGGACAGGGCTGAATAGAATCAGACATGCCTGGGGCACACAAGGTGTCCCTGTGCAATTTTTTGACCATCATTGCTTAGGACAGCTATTTGTCAAAACTGGTCCTTGCTCTCACGTTTTTTAATCCTTGATCGTGACGGACATTAATAAGAATTGCTAGTCTGTTCACGCACCAATTTTATGTCTTCACATTTCACTATATTTGCACTGCATTTAAAAAATCAAAAAAACTTGGTCCCACATATTTGATCTTGCTCATCTTGGTTGATATACCTATTTGACATTCGGAAGCTCCGATATTTATAGAGCTAGTATGTCATTCATGTGCATCTAAGGATACCCAAATGATGAAGCTACTCACCAGGCTTGGTGTATGATGGGAATCCATACATATAAATTTGTATGTTTGTTGTCATTTCACAATTTTGATTCTGCATAGGAGCTTCCTTTTGCCGGTCTCTGCTTTTCCAGACGCTGGAGTATATTTTGTGTATACAAGTCAGTTTAGGGGCTACATATTCCAGTTGTCTTTAAACTTTGGCCTCTGACCCTAATTAAATTTTCTTGTTGTGTGTGGTCCCTGTGCATTTGCCAGTTCAAACCGGTGCTGGGGCTCTCCAGCCCCAGTCTTGGCGCGAAGCTGCACAAAGGAAAGGGGGTGTAACCACCCCCCCTTCCTGGTCCCACCCAGAGAAGGGACCTAGTAGGTGATCCGGCCCCTAGAATTGGAATAAGAGTAGGAGCTGTGTCCCAGGACTTCAGATCATCCTGAACTTGACTTGAAACTAAGAAGAAAACTGGACTTCGACATTCTGCTGCACAGAAGACTGAAGAGAATCTCCCTTGTGGCCAAGGAGTGACCACCCTGTGAATACAGGCACCAACCAGCAACTTGACGTCTGTTTTGCCGCCGCCTCCCGCCGGAGCCCAAGCCCAGAGCCTGACAAGACCCAGACTCCCAGACATCTCAGAGCCCGATCCACAGTCCCTGAAAAGAAGAGACCCGTGGAGGCACCGAGAGACGTGGGACCGGACATCTTTGAAGACCCCTGAGAAGCTAACTGCGCAGCACCGGAGGCACCCTCAACGCTGTGCTTTGGGGTTTGAGAAGCCCTGACACCGATCAGCAGTTACACCGAAGATCAGCCCCCCAGCATCTCCACGATCTGCGTGGGGCCCTTTTGCACTTTGCCACTTGATGCGCCATCCCGGCCACTTGCCACGTGGCTAGCGGCCATCTTGGCAAAGAAAACGACAAACTACACCACTGGTCTGGTTGCTCCAGACTGGCCCTTGCTTCCCTGAAAAGGAGCACCCGCTCTAACCTTGCTGGTCCGAGTGAGAAGCTTGCATCGATTCCTGCGTGGCTTGCATTAGCCAAGGCCTGTTTGCTCCGATCAAGAAGCCGACACCGCCAACAGCTAGAGCCTTTGTGGGACAGCTCGTGACCAACGCTTGGACGTCCTCGACCTCTTCGTGTCCATGTGGCTGCAGAGACAATCTTCACTTCTTCACCTGTTTGCACGCGACATTGCCTGGTTCCATCCTGGTTCCACGGTAGTCACTGGCTAGTGACTTTGAACATTGTCCCCTCTGCTTTCAGGTCTTCACCTCTTCAGATCCACCCTTGGGTCCACCGGAACTCTCCTCGACGACCCGCCTGCAGCATCTTCAGCTCCAAGCACCATCGACCTGCGTGACGAAACCCGACACTACTTCGCACCTGTGCACCCGCTTCCTGTGGGTGAGGTAACTCAGCAACGCCGGTGTTCCCACACTGGTATATACCTCTAGTGCCTGTGTCTAAAGTTTTATCCTTGTAGGTCCATCGGAAGGTTCCTTAAACACTAACTTTGTAACTTTTACGCACCATTGACCTTGCATTGGTGTATGCGTGCGCTTTAAGCGCTGCACCCGAGTCCCACGGGCCTTTTTCCGACTTCATCACTGCTAGTCCCGAACAGCTCCAGCGATTCCCCAGGCCGTAGGCCTCTTTCCTTTCCCCATAGTGGTTTTTATACCACTATTTTAGTATATGGTTTAGGTGGCCCCTAGGGCTCATCCATATTGTGCAACTTTTGTATATTTAAACTGTGTTTTGCTTTAACGCATTTGCTTCTGTGCTCATAAAGAGTATAGGGGATATTTGTAGAAATAAATCTAAATATATTTTCAAAATATATCTGTGTGGTGTCCTTTCATTTGGTATTCAGAGGGATTGTGTATGGTAAAACAGCTCGCTTCACATGCCTTTACAGAGCTTAGCCTAAGACTGCTTAGTCCATGCTACCCCTAGGATAGCTTGTCTATAAGGTTGACTTACAACCAATCATCATAAGGGTTGCTTGGCATGGTACAAGGTGATCACTAGAACTAGTGAGCATCATATACCAGGCCAACTTCTCACAACCACCATCTTTCAATCAATCAATCAATCAATCAATCAGAACACTTGTAAAGCGCACTACTCACCTGTGGGGGTCTGAAGGCGCTGGGGGAGTGCTGCTACTGCTTGAATAGCCAGGTTTTGAGTAGTCTTCTGAAGGTAAGCAGGTCCTGGGTCTGCCGTAGGAGGATGGTGAGGGTGTTCCAAGTCTTGGCGGCGAGGTGGGAGAACGATCTGCCGCCGGATGTTGCTCTTCGGATGCGGGGGACGGTGGCAAGGGCAAGGTCGGTGGAGCGGAGCTGTCAGTTGGGGGTGTAGAAGGTGAGTCGTCTGTTGAGGTATGCTGGTCCGGTGTTGTCCAGAGCCTTGTGTGCATGGGTGAGGAGCTTGAAAGTGATCCTCTTGTCGACGGGGAGCCAGTGCAGGTCTCTCAGTTGAGAAGTGATGTGGCTGTGGCGGGGCTGTCGAGGATCAGGCGTGCAGAGGCGTTCTGAATCCTTTGTAGTCATTTCAGGAGTTTGGTCGAGGCTCCTGCGTAGAGAACGTTTCCGTAATCCAGCCTGCTGCTGACGAATGCCTGGGTGACCGTTCTTCTAGTTTCGGTGGGGATCCACCTGTAGATCTTGCAGAGCATGCGGAGGATGTTAAAGCAGGAGGATGAGACGGTGTTGACCTGCTTTGTCATGAAGAGAGTAGAGTCGAGGATGAACCCCAGGTTGCGTGCGTGGTCGGTGGGTGTTGGTGCTGTTCCCAGTGCAGCTGGCCACCAAGGGTCGTCTCAGGCCGAGGGGGTGGAGCCGAGGATGAGGACTTCTGTCTTGTCCGAGTTTAGCTTCAGACGGCTTTTTTTCATCCACTCGGTGACGGCTTTCATACCTTCGGGGAGGTTGGTTTGGCAGTGAGGGGGTCCTTGGTGAGGGATAGGATCAGCTGGGTGTCGTCGGATGATGATGTTGAGGTCATGTAGTCGGGCGATGTGGGCGAGCGGTGCCATGTAGATGTTGAACAGTGTCGGGCTGAGGGATGAGCCCTGGGGTACACCGCAGATGATCTCTGTGGCTTCGGAACAGAAAGGGGGGAGGCGGCTGCTCTGGGTCCTGTCGGAGAGGAAGGAGGTGGTCCAGTCCAGAGCCTTGTCTCGGATCCCAGCGTCATGAAGGCGAGTACGTAGGGTGCGGTGGCAGACCATGTCAAAGGTGACTGACAGGTCCAGGAGGATGAGGGCCACGGTTTCGCCGTTGTCCATCAGGGCCCTGATGTCATCGGTTGCGGCGATGAGGGCAGTGTTGGTGCTGTGGTTGTGGCGGAACCCAGACTGGGATGGGTCCAGGATGTTGTTCTCCTCGAGGTGAGGGTCAGGTGTCTGTTGACGGTCTTCTCGATGACTTTCGCCCGTGACAGGAGCAGGGAGATGGGCCGGAAGTTCTTGAGGTCCTGAGGGTCAGCCTTGCTTTTTTTTGAGTAAGGCGTTGATCTCGGCATGCTTTCAGCTCTCCGGGAAGGTCGCTGTTTTGAAGGAGATGTTGATGGCTTTCCAGAGATGGGGTGCGATGGTGGTGCTGGCTTTGTTGAAGATGTGCTGTGGGCATGGGTCTGACAGAGATCAGGAGTGGATGGTGTTCATGATTTTGATGGTGTTGTTGTTGCTTATGTAGGTCCAGGAGAGCAGGGGATCAGTGCAGGTGGTGGCCATGGGGACGGAGGTCTCAGTGGCTGTTGGGCGGTCGTGACGTTGAAGCTGTCGTGGATGTCTGCGATCTTGCGATGGAAGAAGGTGGCAAGGGAGTCACACAGGTCTTGCAAAGGTGGGTTGTTGTTGGTGTTGGAGCTGGGGTTTGAGAGTTCCTTCACGATGTTGAAGAGCTCTTTGCTGTTGTGTGCGTTGTTGTCTATGCAGTCTTTGAAGGAAGCCCTTTTGGGGGATCTGATGAGGTGATGGTGTCTGCAGATGGCGTTCTTGTGGGCTGTGTGGTTGTCCGGTGTCGGTTCCCGGTGCCAAATATTCTCTAGTTTTCAGCAGGTTAGCTTAAAGGCCTTGAGGTCCTCATTGAACCAGCTGGCTTTCTTGCTGGTGTGTCTGTTGGAGGGTTTCTTGATCGGGGCGAGGGTGTTGGAGCAGTTGTTGATCCACTGTCTGAGGTTGCGGGCGGCGGTGTCGGGGTTGGCGGGGTTGGCGGGTTGGCTCTGGGCGAGGGTCGTTGTTAGTTGGTCTTCCGCGGGGGATCTGTTAGGTGCAGTGGTGCGTGGTGGGTTTCCGGAAGGTGAAGTGGATGCAGCGATGGTTGGTCCAGTGGAGTTCGGTGGTGTGGCTGAAGGAGACGTGGGAGCTTGCAGAGAAGATGGAGTCAAGCGTGTGACTGGCGGAGTAGGTGGGTGTCGTGACGAGCTGTCTGAGTCCGAGGTTGGCGAGGTTCTCGATCAGGGTGGTGGAGTTGGAGTTGTTGTTGTTCTCTAGGTGGAAGTTCAGGTCCCCGAGGAGGATGCAGTCTGTGGAGGCGAGGGTGTGTGTACTGACAAAGTCGGCAATGGAGTCGCTGAACTGTGGTCGGGGTCCGGGGGGTCTGTAGACAAGGGATCCTCTGAGGGTGGTGTTGGGATCGGTGTGGATCTGGAAGTGCAGTTGTTCAGCGGTGCTGAGGGTGTTGTCGGTGTTGGTTGAGACTCTGAGAGTGTTCCTGTGGGCGATGGTGATTCCTCCTCCTGTTCCGTTGGTGCTGTCCCTGCGGGTGATCTTGTAGCCATCCGGGATGTCTATGGCATTGTCGGGTGCCGAGGAGAGGTTCATCCAGATCTCTGTCAGGAAGGCAACATCTGGGGAGGTTGAGTCGAGTAGGTCCCAGAGTTCAACGGCGTGTTTGCGGGCGGAGCGGGTGTTAAGAAGAATGCATCTGAGGTGGTTGCGTTCTTTCACGGTGGGTGGCGTAGCGGGCCGAATGCTGGTGAAGCTGCAGCTTCGGTTGAAGAAGGGTCCTTGGATGTGCTTTGGTGCGGCCAGGGAGCAGGTGTTTGATCATTCGGTGTTGAGTGCGGGGAGGGTGCTGGCATCGTTTCGGAGTCGGGCGTCATGGCGGTCACTGGGGTCAGGGGTTCTGGCAATGGGCGCGGTCCAGGCGCGGACGGGTGCAGACGGGCTTGCCTTAGACATGCCAGCGGCACGCCTGTTGCTCGCGGCCACACAGCGGATGCCATATAAGGGGAGGTGGGAGGGAGGAGCAGCTTTCTCCTCCTTTGTCATGTTTTTTCTGTCTTTGGCTTCCTCCATCTTTTCTCATTTTGTGATTGTCAGCCTCTTGCTCCGTGTCAAAGGCTGATGAGGAGAAAATATAAGTGACAGTCCCAAAAAGTACGTGCGGGTGGGCCCATCTGCAACCACTGGCTCAAAGTTAGCACTGAAGAAAACAAATATTCTCAATTTATCTCCTTCCCTTTTTACCACCTCATTGTGCATCTCCTTCCCTTGGGTACTCAACCAGTTTTGATGCATGTTTCAGTGAAAAAAGCAATAAGGCAAAAAAATATTTCTTGTGGTAGAGGCAAGGGTGCAGGAAACCTTACGTTAGTATTTCGAGTGTGAGAAATTTCTTCACAAATTGACAAACCAATATGGGCCATACCTTAACTTTGTAGCATCCCAGGGTCTGGCAACTATATAGTCTTAGTAGCCAGTGCTTCTTTACATTCCATAGCGGTAAGAATGCACATATGTGCAATCCCTCTCTGTTTGATTTTGATTTCTTATTATCATCATCTCAAGATCACGATTGAGTATACAATATGGGAAAGTTGTTTTTCCAGTTACTTTGTGTTCCACGCTCCTAAATATAAGGGTCTCCCAATGGAACATTCACCGGTCAAGGAACAGGGTTCTACAAGATGGAACACATTCACCATAAGGTCCTAGCAAAGCTTTTCTCTTCACAGTTCTGAGTGGGATGAACCTGGAAGTCTTGCCCACCAAAAATGCACCTTCCATTAACAATCTCAATGTTGTTGCAGATGTCGGAAAACATGAGAATGTTTTTCTTGATGCAGGCAGTGTCACTCCTAGACTTCCTACCTCCAGCAGGTCCTTGGTTAGGCTTTAAGGCATCAAATATCTCTCCATGCAAGGATTCTCTTTAGGACCACTGCAATGTACCCACAGCTGTCCAGCAGAATATTTTTCAGAGGAGGGAGCTCTTTTCCTTTTGTTCCCTTGCACCAGCAAACAGGAGGCCAACTAGATGATCATTGGAGACGATTTCCAATCACACAATGGCAGTGGCGATCAGAGGTCCCTCAGTTTTCTTTCCTCAGGAGACAGAATGAAGGGTTTTCTGTCACTTGTGCCCATATTTGGGATTTTGGCTTGAAAAAGAAGGGTCAGACCTTGGAAGTGGCAGCCCTTTGTGCTACTATCAGTTTCTGTATTCACCCAAATTCGTCAACTGTGGTAAGTGGGCAGTTATTGGCACTACAACGCCCTTTCTGTCACTAGAATTTACTACATTGTTCCGCTTTTCCTGCTTTCTCTGCCGACACCTGCTGCTACTTGTCCAAGGAGGACCACAGGAACCACACTGCCCTGTTTCCACCGGCGCCTACCAACAGCATCATTAAACAGCGCCTGGAGGTGCTTTAAAATCGGATGCGGGATCCTGCCATGTGGGACCCGTCTGCGCCTGTCAGAGCCCGAAGGAGGCCGGGCTGGGCCACCTCTCTTGGTCTAATTCTTCCAGGAAACAACCATAACCAAAGGTCCCCTCCAACGGATCGCGACCAATGAATTACCATTTGCTGTCCTATATGAGATACAAGTAAGAATTATTTCTATTTTTCTACCATTCCATGATTAACAAGCGATTAAATGGGGAAACGAAATATAAGAGAAAGTCATACATCTAAATCTCAGAGCAAGCCCAAAAAGACAAGCATGACTCTGCTAAACTATCTCACGGGGGCCGTAGGTGGAAAAAGAGATCTCTTCAGTAGAAGGAACCATGAACGCGGACTAATTAGCTATCTTATTAAATGATAAAGAAACAACACAAGGTGGTAAGAGGGTTGCTGAAAACTGAATTACGGGTAGCATGACTGCTGAGAAACAGATAAATGGATGCTTCCAGACTATCCCAGATGAAATTTCCATTAGCGACCCGGAGATTGATATTTGACCCTCCTCGAAAAAACATTGCAACCCATTGTGACTAGAGAATCCTGATATTTCCACGAGTGGAACACACCCGATCTCACCGAAAACTAAAACTTCTAAGGCTACCACTAAAAAACAGTAGGGACAAAAGGGTAAAAATCTGACTAAAACAGGCAGTGAAAATGTATCATGTACAAATAATAAATGTAAGGTATCACCGACTGAGATGGAAAACTTGTGTACTCCTGACAGTTAGACTGGAAAACATCGAAGTAGGCATGAAAAAAAGTTCTTGAAAACCAGAGTCTGTTCAGACAAAAGGGGATTATGCACAACATGGAGTTCCCGAGTACATCACTGCAGTCAGGGAGTGCGAACTTAAATAATACACCGATAGTAATAAAAGGGCTGACTGGTGAAAGGGATACAGGAAAGGAAAAAGAGACTGGGACACAGCTAAAATCCCCAACAATTAGGCACAATGCAATTTCGACCAGAGGAGAAGCGATGAGATGAAAGTCTATAGAAAGAGCAAGAAATTATTTTGGTGATAGTCGGGCATGCGACAAAACATGAGTACGGGCAATACACAAAAGCCAAAGTAGTACACAGATTTTAAATCTACTGCCGGCCGCTACACCATTTACTGTAATCTTAGCAAAGGTTCCAGCTCCTTCCTGGGGGGAAAATTAAACTTGGTTCTCTTTGAGGAACAAAGCAATACACTACCTAGGAAGCAGAACAGGATTAACTAGTGCAATGTTTAGTGATTTTAAAATGGTGAGGAGGATCGGGTGGGTTGGAAGCAGTGGGAAAGATTTTAAAGGAGACTGTGTTGTTATTTCATTTGGAACTCTATCACTGGTAAAGGAGATCTTAACTAGAGCTCGAGAAGCAAACATTAACTATACAAATATTAATGTTGTCCCTCTGGGGTTCTTTTACCAGCCTACGCCCCCTGTACGTTACAATAGAAATCATTCGTCCACACAGTCCATCCAGTGTCCATGGTATAATTTGGAGGTGTCAAATAGATTTGTCCCTCTTCAAACACTGGATGAGAATGACTGACTACTTTCCATACAAGACCCGAGTGCAATCACTATGAGCTATGACTCACAGATTGTTTGTGAAGTTAGTTCAACTGATCAAAACGGTTCTATGGAAATTGACTCGAGGGAGTGAGAGTCATGTGGTAAAAAGAAGATTTTGGTTCAGCCCAACCAGCAAGGGTAGAAATAAAACTGGGCGCTACTGGTGCTCTTAGTTGAGATATGCAACCTAGAAAGGAACAAACTTGTCAGGTTGACTCTGCCGCTAGACTATAATCCTCCAAACCTGTTAGCGTTTTTTTTTTTGGAACATTGCCGGTCTCTGAAGTAAGCTGAATTAGACCTCCTGGTTAGACTTTATAGAAAAATTCGACATTTTACGTGTGAAAGAGACCTGGGCAATAGATGAAGTACATATATTTATATGTACTTCATCTATTGCCCAGGCTTCAAGACATTTCATACACCAGCGATTCACTCTACACCCGGAAGACTGAAGGGGGATATTTGTGTTTATGTATCCAATCTGATTGGGGCACAAAGTCCGATATGATAAAATCCTAAATGTATTACCAAGTAGTATCGATAGACATAGACAGTAAATATACTCTTATAGTAATTAATTTTTATAATAAAGTTGAAAAAGAACGGCTGGGGGTCGTAATGAAGATGCTTAGTGAAGATCTTAATAAACTAAAGGTAACCAGTGATACTGAAGCAATTACCATTGGGGCAGGTGATTTCAACACTGGGCTATGCTCGTTAGCGGGCCCATCTGCAACCACTGGCTCAAAGTTAGCACTGAAGAAAACAAATATTCTCAATTTATCTCCTTCCCTTTTTACAACCTCATTGTGCATCTCCTTCCCTTGGGTACTCAACCAGTTTTGATGCATGTTTCAGTGAAAAAAGCAATAAGGCAAACAAATATTTCTTGTGGTAGAGGCAAGGGTGCAGGAAACCTTACGTTAGTATTTCGAGTGTGAGAAATTTCTTCACAAATTGACAAACCAATATGGGCCATACCTTAACTTTGTAGCATCCCAGGGTCTGGCAACTATATAGTCTTAGTAGCCAGTGCTTCTTTACATTCCATAGCGGTAAGAATGCACATATGTGCAATCCCTCTCTGTTTGATTTTGATTTCTTATTATCATCATCTCAAGATCACGATTGAGTATACAATATGGGAAAGTTGTTTTTCCAGTTACTTTGTGTTCAACGCTCCTAAATATAAGGGTCTCCCAATGGAACATTCACCGGTCAAGGAACAGGGTTCTACAAGATGGAATACATTCACCATAAGGTCCTAGCAAAGCTTTTCTCTTCACAGTTCTGAGTGGGATGAACCTGGAAGTCTTGCCCACCAAAAATGCACCTTCCATTAACAATCTCAATGTTGTTGCAGATGTCGGAAAACATGAGAATGTTTTTCTTGATGCAGGCAGTGTCACTCCTAGACTTCCTACCTCCAGCAGGTCCTTGGTTAGGCTTTAAGGCATCAAATATCTCTCCATGCAAGGATTCTCTTTAGGACCACTGCAATGTACCCACAGCTGTCCAGCAGAATATTTTTCAGAGGAGGGAGCTCTTTTCCTTTTGTTCCCTTGCACCAGCAAACAGGAGGCCAACTAGATGATCATTGGAGACGATTTCCAATCACAGGATGGCAGTGGCGATCAGAGGTCCCTCAGTTTTCTTTCCTCAGGAGACAGAATGAAGGGTGTTCTGTCACTTGTGCCCATATTTGGGATTTTGGCTTGAAAAAGAAGGGTCAGACCTTGGAAGTGGCAGCCCTTTGTGTTACTATCAGTTTCTGTATTCACCCAAATTCGTCTACTGTGGTAAGTGGGCAGTTATTGGCACTACAACGCCCTTTCTGTCACTAGAATTTACTACATTGTTCCGCTTTTCCTGCTTTCTCTGCCGACACCTGCTGCTACTTGTCCAAGGAGGACCACAGGAACCACACTGCCCTGTTTCCACCGGCGCCTACCAACAGCATCATTAAACAGCGCCTGGAGGTGCTTTAAAATCGGATGCGGGATCCTGCCATGCGGGACCCGTCTGCGCCTGTCAGAGCCCGAAGGAGGCCGGGCTGGGCCACCTCTCTTGGTCTAATTCTTCCAGGAAACAACCATAACCAAAGGTCCCCTCCAACGGATCGCGACCAATGAATTACCATTTGCTGTCCTATATGAGATACAAGTAAGAATTATTTCTATTTTTCTACCATTCCATGATTAACAAGCGATTAAATGGGGAAACGAAATATAAGAGAAAGTCATACATCTAAATCTCAGAGCAAGCCCAAAAAGACAAGCATGACTCTGCTAAACTATCTCACGGGGGCCGTAGGTGGAAAAAGAGATCTCTTCAGTAGAAGGAACCATGAACGCGGACTAATTAGCTATCTTATTAAATGATAAAGAAACAACACAAGGTGGTAAGAGGGTTGCTGAAAACTGCATTACGGGTAGCATGACTGCTGAGAAACAGATAAATGGATGCTTCCAGACTATCCCAGATGAAATTTCCATTAGCGACCCGGAGATTGATATTTCACCCTCCTCGAAAAAACATTGCAACCCATTGTGACTAGAGAATCCTGATATTTCCACGAGTGGAACACACCCGATCTCACCGAAAACTAAAACTTCTAAGGCTACCACTAAAAAACAGTAGGGACAAAAGGGTAAAAATCTGACTAAAACAGGCAGTGAAAATGTATCATGTACAAATAATAAATGTAAGGTATCAGCGACTGAGATGGAAAACTTGTGTACTCCTGACAGTTAGACTGGAAAACATCGAAGTAGGCATGAAAAAAAGTTCTTGAAAACCAGAGTCTGATCAGACAAAAGGGGATTATGCACAATATGGAGTTCCCGAGTACATCACTGCAGTCAGGGAGTGCGAACTTAAATAATACACCGATAGTAATAAAAGGGCTGACTGGTGAAAGGGATACAGGAAAGGAAAAAGAGACTGGGACACAGCTAAAATCCCCAACAATTAGGCACAATGCAATTTCGACCAGAGGAGAAGCGATGAGATGAAAGTCTATAGAAAGAGCAAGAAATTATTTTGGTGATAGTCGGGCATGCGAAAAAACATGAGTACGGGCAATACACAAAAGCCAAAGTAGTACACAGATTTTAAATCTACTGCCGGCCGCTACACCATTTACTGAAATCTTAGCAAAGGTTCCAGCTCCTTCCTGGGGGGAAAATTAAACTTGGTTCTCTTTCACTACCTAGGAAGCAGAACAGGATTAACTAGTGCAATGTTTAGTGATTTTAAAATGGTGAGGAGGATCGGGTGGGTTGGAAGCAGTGGGAAAGATTTTAAAGGAGACTGTGTTGTTATTTCATTTGGAACTCTATCACTGGTAAAGGAGATCTTAACTAGAGCTCGAGAAGCAAACATTAACTATACAAATATTAATGTTCTCCCTCTGGGGTTCTTTTACCAGCCTACGCCCCCTGTACGTTACAATAGAAATCATTCGTCCACACAGTCCATCCAGTGTCCATGGTATAATTTGGAGGTGTCAAATAGATTTGTCCCTCTTCAAACACTGGATGAGAATGACTGACTACTTTCCATACAAGACCCGAGTGCAATCACTATGAGCTATGACTCACAGATTGTTTGTGAAGTTAGTTCAACTGATCAAAACGGTTCTTTGGAAATTGACTCGAGGGAGTGAGAGTCATGTGGTAAAAAGAAGATTTTGGTTCAGCCCAACCAGCAAGGGTAGAAATAAAACTGGGCGCTACTGGTGCTCTTAGTTGAGATATGCAACCTAGAAAGGAACAAACTTGTCAGGTTGACTCTGCCGCTAGACTATAATCCTCCAAACCTGTTAGCGTTTTTTTTTTTGGAACATTGCCGGTCTCTGAAGTAAGCTGAATTAGACCTCCTGGTTAGACTTTATAGAAAAATTCGACATTTTACGTGTGAAAGAGACCTGGGCAATAGATGAAGTACATATATTTATATGTACTTCATCTATTGCCCAGGCTTCAAGACATTTCATACGCCAGCGATTCACTCTACACCCGGAAGACCGAAGGGGGATATTTGTGTTTATGTATCCAATCTGATTGGGGCACAAAGTCCGATATGATAAAATCCTAAATGTATTACCAAGTAGTATCGATAGACATAGACAGTAAATATACTCTTATAGTAATTAATTTTTATAATAAAGTTGAAAAAGAACGGCTGGGGGTCGTAATGAAGATGCTTAGTGAAGATCTTAGTAAACTAAAGGTAACCAGTGATACTGAAGCAATTACCATTGGGGCAGGTGATTTCAACACTGGGCTATGCTCGTTAGCGGGGCTTGGAAAGTGCGGCCTAACAGTACAGGAGGACGATGCCCCGATGCATTTTGTTCACTCAGATAGGGGGCAGATGTTTAATGAGTTTTTGGCGTTTATGCTTCCCTCAAGTGTATTTTGGTCATACATTCATTGGAAGGGGATTAGAATCCACAATAGATTTTATAACCGCCCCAAATTGCTACGCAAGTTAAATTAAGAGTTATAAAATCCATAACAGTTTCACGACAGATCCTCTGCCCTTAAGTATTGACATCACATTCCCAACTGCTCTTGAAACGCAATACAATAACCACGTAGCTTGGACTCAAAATGTACAAATGGGCAGACTGAATGGATATACATTGCTCTGGCCTAGCCACGATCCATCTGACCCTATTAAACAAATTGTAACTAAGGCCTATGATTCTACTTTAATATGCCTGGAGGAATCCACCTCTCACGAAAATATATTAATAGCATTTTCTCATATTACTTCAATTGTCCAAAAGTTGCTTAGAGCTGAAAATTAAATCCCAATAATGGGAAGGGATGGTTTGACTAAAATTGCACTAAAACATATAAGAAGCTTAAAGAGACCCTATATAAGACAGAAAGAGATTTGGGGGAGATTAGAGAACGTAGAAAATGTTATAATCAAGCCAGAAGATCACGACAGAAGGAACTTAAATAAAAAGCTTGGGTCACTCTACAAGAAGCCTCCCTAAGTAAAGAGAGGTCTGCTTTCTGGCAGACGGTAAATGCAGCATTTTTTATTAAGACTAATGCCCCGGCGATAGAAGTGGCAATTGAGGAGAAAGTCTGGGTGGATTTCTTCTCAAATTTCGCAAGAGGAGATAGAAAGTGCAATAGACAGCGCGAGACAGCAGGGGGATGGGCCCTTTGCTCCTTCCCTATTGATTTTCAGATAACTCACAAGAATGTTATTGGGGCAATAAAAGCAAGTAAGAGTGGTAAAGCACCCGGACCAGAGAGGGTGCCAATTTATTTGTTCAAATCTATTCCATCTCTATGGACCCAAATAATAACACAGGTCCTCCAAGCATGTTGCATGAAAGGCTTTATCAGTTCCTGGTCCGAATTGGTCACTGTACCAATTTTAAAAAAAAGAGAACGTGACAATCCTGTATACTACCGACCGATATCTCTATTAGATTCTCTGATGAAGTTAGCAGGAAGGATTGTCTTAGATAGGCTGCAAACATGGGCTGAAGAAAATAAAATTTTAAGTGATGTACAATACGGTATTAGAGCGGGCCTAGGTGTAAATGAGCAAGTCTTAAATCTTAGTATTTTAGTAGGAAAACATACACAGGCTAAACCAGGAACTTTTTATTTGGCATTTGTCGACCTCACAGCCGCTTTCGACTGTGTGGCTCATAGTACATTATTGGATATTCTGGCTGATTTAAAGGTGGACACGGTCCTGGTACAGTTCCTACAGCAACTGTATATGGGGCAACTGCCAAGGTCCATTATGGAACCAAAGGGGAGTGCACCGTACCATTTAACGTGGAGGAGGGGGTGAGACAAGGATGCGTCTTGGTCCCATTCCTGTTCACTCTTTACACAAACGCATTGGAGCAGGAGTTGGTGGCCAAGACAAGGGATCCACCATATGTTAATAAATGCCTGATAGTCTCCCTCCTCTACGCAGACGATGCTGTGCTAATGGCACACACTCAGATAGGACTTCAGAAAGCTCTTGCATCGTATATTGGCTTTATGGAGGGCATTGGGTTAAAGTTAAGTTCAAAGAAAACTTTTGTAGTGACCTGTGGGTGAAGGAGACAAAAATTTAGGAGACTCCAAGTTGGGGGAAATTGGATAGAATCCGCAAATATGTTTACATATTTGGGAGTCCTGTTCAACCATACTGGTACCTGGGGCCAGGCAGTTAAGAGTAGGAGCCTTCTCTTTATAAAGTCAACTGCGGTCCTTATAAACTTTTCAAAGAAAATGGGTAGAAGACCCACAGAAATTCTTTTAAAAATCTATCCTGCAAAGTGTGAGTGTGGCTATTTTGGGGGTGGGAGTTTGGGGTTTTCAGGATCCCTCCCCTATTCAATATGTTGAAAATGCTTTTCTCAGATTTATATTGGCTGTTCCTGCTAGCTGCTCCGTTTTTAACTGTCATAGTGAGTTAGGGATACCGTATATCTCAGACGTCATTCGGGTACAACCAGTGCTTCTTTGGCATTGAATTTGGACCTCCAGCAGTACAGGCCTAAATCAAGAGATAATAAGGGACTCTATGAAGCAGGATCATACCACAAAGATTACCTGGTTAAAGTACATTTAAAAAGAAATATGTACGACCTGGGGCATTTAGAGTGTTATACTTCCCCAGAGTCACTGAGTATGAGTATGATATTTATTGATTGATTATTTAAAATCTTTACAAAGAGTGAATGCACAGTATAAACAGAGTCACTGAATAGTATTAACCGGAAGGATTTTAAAGCAATCTACATGGCCCGCCTGGAAATAAACAGGTTGGTACTGGAGATTAATAAACCTGCAGTCGTCCAACATCAATTGACTGTAATCACATAATATATCCAACCGTATCTTCTATGCTGTCCAAGGGGGTATGACAGGTATCTTTAAAAGTTTTTTAGGTATGAGACCTTTCACCGATTAATTATTTACTCTGAGATGGATATTTGGTCCAGAGAACTATGTCCTAGTTCTTGTGATGGTCTCTCCGCACAAGCAACAATTCATGTGATCTTATTCTTCAAATTTGTCAAGGAAAGAACTAGATGGATCCTACCTTTCTTAAGATCAGGGGGATTGAGACAATGTTGACCCGCCTTCCTATATTTACAACAATTAGACAATGATTACTGTATTGGAGTCATGGCGGGTTTCTTGAAAAGTATACTAAGAGTAAGGAAAAAGAACAATGTTCAATGCTGCCCAAAAGTAGAAATAGAATCTTTAAAATCCTGTAGGACTGTCTCATTTACTGAATCACACCAATAACATGCTTTATATACATAAGTATTTTAGACAACTCTATGAAATGATGATTTTAATCACTGTAACTGTATACATCTGTATTTTTTTAAGATAGTTTTATGAAATGTTTTTATAGGTTTTTACTTGTTTGCTTTTGTGATTTTATAAGACTAAAATCGAATAAAGGTCTTTTTGACTTTGTCTACATTGTCTTTTAGCAATTCTGCATTTCACACCTATGCTAGAGGCAACAAGGTATGCTCAGTCTCTTAGAGCGGCTTGTAGAGTCTGTGTATCCTGTTGGACCACAAGGGTTTTTGGCCTTCGGTAAATTTTTTAATCATTTCGTCCATTTCAATACGTTGCAAGATGTTGACTTCATTAGACCTAACACCACTAAAACAAGTATCAAAATCAAAGAGTTGGTTGCTAGATTTCTAAGGTTTGTTTTAACACCAGAACAAAGTTTGCAATGCTTCAGTGGAATGTTGACTTCAATAAAACATAAATGCTTTTCCCGTCCCAGAGATTGGTATCCATCCACTGAAAAATAAATGTATGCAACGATTTTAATTAATCATGCATAATAAAATTATCTTACCACTGAAAACTAAATGAAAAAACATACATTTCCAATTCCTGTCATTAAACATCAATTTATATTGGACCTCATGTACAAAGAATTGATTGAGTAAAAGTGGTAGCAAATTGCACAACTTTCACAAATAATTTTTTTATTTTGTCAACAGACCCATCTGGTAATGGTCAGTTCACAAAATACCAAATCATAGTGGGTTGCAATTGTACCTACTTCTCTAATGTTCAGGAGGTAGGTACCAAATTGCGACCCACCATGATTGTCCAATATCACAGGAATGGTGGCCTACTAGAGTCAGCGGACCACCATGTCTGTGATTTCATTTAAATAAACAATTTTTATTTAAATTAAACCCATTTTCAACTGCCTATTCCTAAAAAAATGTTTAGTTCAATATTCACAAAGGGGAAGAGGCCCCTTGGGACTCCTTTCTATTTTGTGAATGTATCACCACCTGCTTTGAGTTGGTGATTAAATATTAACATTTTGCAACCAGATTTTATACAAAAAAGGGAGCATATTCCTAATCACTGTCAGGGATGACTATTGACAGTGTGGTTGTTAGGTGCAGACTGCTGAGCCTGAGAGGGACACCTGAAAAGAGAAACAAATCTAACCTGTCCTACAGGGAAGACAGACAACGCACATTTCCTATCTGACAGCCCTGCATAAAAGTGAGAGTTTGTAGAATAAAAACCTTTTTGGGGGTTCACTGATGCACTGGTCCTTAAACCAACAAAAAAGAGATTGGCACGGAAGCTGTAATATCAAAGAGAATGCATTTTTTAACCTCACATGAGGGAGACTGCGTCAATACAGTACCCTTAGGCCACTGTATGAGGCAGTTCAAGGAGTACAGAAACCAGGGGCCTTATATATACATTTGTTGCATAGTCAGCATGAGACCAAGGGGAGGTACTGGCATATACAAGAATAGTTATTGACTAATATCGGTATACAAATATTGCTTGCTCAACAAAGTGGGCGGGGAGACATTTCTCCTTACATCAGTAAAAACAACCTGATAGTTATACACTAAGACAGATGCATTTTGGCAGCTACAGGTCTTTCTGAGCATTCACAAAGCTCTGGCTCAGTGCTGAAGGAGTTAACTAACTGATGACTTAAGCAGAATACAAGGGCAGGCAACAGTGAAGAGGGAGAAAGCACATGGCGAGCACATGGCTAACTAAAATGGCTGCCAAAAACAAAATGGCTTCAGCTGATGCTAACAGCCATTTCAGCTAGTTTCCACAAGTTGTTGACCCACTTATTGTTCCAGTTCCATGTTTTCTCTGATCAAGGAGGGGATGGTCCACAAAGTACTCAGAGGGCTACTACACAATCACAGCTGGTGCCTCCATGACAGTCAGCGTCCCAGAGGTTAATGGCCATCACATGTAGTCTGATCTAGAATAAGGGCTGCCTGTCTTGTCTTTGAAGCCTAAAGAGTCCTCCTGTCTGAGTGAGACGAAATGAGCAAGGTGGCCCTGAAGGAGGAGCTGACTTTTGGTTTGGGCAGAAGTTGTTGATGCTGGTCCTGTGGTCTGTCCACCAAAGACTCACAACCTGCGTGACTCTTGTGCTTTAGTTTGGGAGCCTGTCCCTGAACTCAGGGGAACCGCAGCACTCCATATGCTACTGTGTGGCCTTTATTGAGGTTGACACAGTTGTGGCGCTATCTTCTTGAGTGGTCCTGCTGCCCCAGATGAAGAAGCCTACAACCTGCAGTGCCCACCTATGGTAGTCCACCAACCAGAATGAGTGGCTAATCCAAGGTGTGCTTCACAGACTATGCAGATTCGAAGTATGAAGTTCTTTCCTCTAGGCACTGAGTACCAAAACACCGCGCTGGAGACCTCCACTGATTATTGGACTTCACAGCCATGTCTCAAAGCACCTCTAAGTTGTAAATGCCCAGTGAGTCCCCATCATGACTGTCTTGTGACTCACCAGGGAGGATGAACTGAGCCTGCTGAAACATTGAGTCCCGTTTACTTCCAACATCACCAGGAGCCAGATGCTCCAGTCACTTTCTTCAGGATCTTACAGAGCGGCTTGTTACTGCCTGGCCTGAAAGGTTCTGCCATCTGACCAGACCTTACTCAAGCACCACTCCATTGTGGGAGACTGTTACCAGAAGGCCAACCAGAGTTCTCTGCTTCACAGAGGAGAAGGTGAGAGTCTAGTTTGCTGTCCAACGCCAGTAAGAGAGTGTCTGCTAACAGAGGAGGGAAAACTGCACTAGCCAAATTAGTGTTAACAAAGTACTAAGGTGCAGTGCCAGAGGTTGCAAGGACAGATAAGCTCTGCATGCCCTAAACATACTACAAGGAACCTCCATTTAGTTCTCGAAGAACAGCACACTGGCTTCATACAATACAGAACGATATTTTCAGGAGGACACCTCCCCAACGAGTGCAAGCAAAGCTCCCTGTCACTTTGGTCAGAATGAGCTGAGACCAAGGAACAGATTTATCAAGACGTTGCCCCAATGAAGAGTAAAAGTGAGGTAAACAGTCATACAGTCTTGCTCAAATATTTACTTCTGTTTCAACACGCTATACACATCTTTTACCTTGCAAAGTTGCCTTAAAAGTAACGCAATAGCAATTTGCATTATTTTACTTCAAGGGGATGTCCCATAGGTGGAATATGGCCATTACCACTCTACTATCCATGGTTTTTGATGCAAAACCCTATCTACTGAAATTGGTGGAGAGGGATTTGCTCTGAAAAGATAATGCGGTAAGCATTAACAAGGAAAAATATTTTCATTTCTAGTACCTTTTCACAAATTGCAAGTGTGCCTCAATGTACATCTCACATCCAGTATATGAAAAGGTTTAAGGTTAGTCTAGGCATAGTATTTTGGCCTAGAGGGGTGCCCTTCCAGTACAAAAGCTATGCTAGACATCACATGCACACGTTTGCATTATTGTGCAAAGCTGTGGGCTTTGCGCTAGGCAGTCTTTTTATGGATCAGTTCTGGGGAAGAGAATAGCGGCGTCATATCTTAGCATATATGGCTTTATGATACACTCTGGTCTAGCACAGTACAGCGCTACTTAGGATTGCACTTTTTTAAAAAAATATGCCCGCAGATTTCAGTCTCACCATCAGCCAATAAGGGTAGGAGTACAGTTAGGATGTTCCACTGGTTCAGCAAAGTTTATTTATCTGCTTAGGGAAGCAAACTAAAATCAAATGAAGCATCTCCTATTGACCTGTACATATCACATTGGTCAGAAAAACAGCAGAGTCTTGGACGTGTAAAAGTCAAATCATGGCTATTCTTTAAAAGTACAAGCTGCCACCTTCCTTGGAGACAGCTTCTCTGCTGGGGAATGCTTCTAAACCTTCCCTGTCTTTTCATTACTCATATCATTCAGTTTTAGGAGATGAGCTATACACTCAAGTGCATAGCTACCATTGGTGCAGCAGGTGTAGTGCACCGTGGCCCGGATCCCCGAGTGACCCACGAAACCTGCTGGATTTATTACCCCAACAGCAGCCAAAGGGGACATTTTCTTGCTTGCATAAGGGCCCATGGCATCCTTGCTAGGGTGAGGCGAGCGCAGTTTCATAGCGTCTTTCTGTCTCTGGTCTTTTTGAGCTGCACCGGTTCGGTGTGGAGTTTGAAGCATGCTCTGTTGTTTCATGCCATCGCTTGTCACACTATTTCATCATACCATCTCCATTGCTTTTAATCTGTATTTGACAGACGAGCAACCGGCAGCAGAGTGTCCTGCTACTTCACTTGTCACCACTGTGCTGGTTATCTCAGGAACAGACCTGTCAGTCGTGTCTCGTCGTACTGTGTGTTTCCACCAGTTTGGCTTTACAGACCATACTTCCCTTATACTATGGATTTTTTATATGCTTTAATGATAGAATAACTCTCTCTTCTTTACTTACGTTTTTGTTTCTGCAATTTTTGATTGCGTTCTTTCCTGTTTTTCTTTTATTTTCATCACCACGCGAAATTATATATTCTCCTGTATACATTTTTTTCTCTTCTGCATGTATAAATACTTTATATTTTCATGTAGAATTTGCTCTTTTTATTTATTTTGTTACATTTAAGTATATATTCTGCTGCTGTCCATTTGTTTACATTTAGTAACCGTGTTAAACGTATGCTTTAGTGACATTCACAATATGCTAACACTTTAATGGTGCATGAACAAATAGAAAGAACAGACGATTATAACATAAAAAACTGAATGTGTATTTTTTTGTTTTGTATTTGAGTTGTTTAATGCTCTTTGACAGGGCCGTTATTTCAGTTTTTTCAGTAATCCAATAGTATGATATAGTATGTTTATGTTTCATGCTCATTTACATTATTTTATGTGCATATCAAGTGCCTCAAGTGCCGTCTTATATTTTTGGATTGTTTCATATCTGATTAATAAACGAAATAAAATCCAAACTGTCTATAGTCAAACGTAATTCAATTCAAGTGAATGTTCTTAAAGTCAGGTGGAAAGGCTGTCTCGCGCCTTACATTGTTTCATGGAGGAAGATAATTTCAAAATCATTTTTAGATCTTTACCTATAAACAGCTTTTCTACACTATGCAGATAGTGTCCTTTGGGTCAGCCCCTTGGACGGCTTTCTTGTCTCTCTCAGTTCCCTGCTTCATATTTGATGGCTGTCTTCCATACTATTATGTTTGTGCACCCCTGGGGTATTGCTGCTTTACTATGTTTCTAATTAGACCACGTGTATCCTTCTATTGCTGTTGTGAAGGGACTATATATTTACTTCTGTTTCATCACTCTATGGGAGTGTATCACTTTTTTCTCTATCTTTTCTTCTCCTCTGTTCCTGCATTATTTTTAATTTTTCATGAATTGTATAATTTTTCAAGGGCCTAGTAGCAGTGAATTGCTACTAGGATATCCGATTTGTCCCTTTGCTGCTCCCACTGCCCCTTCCGCCACCACCTTCCCACTCCATTTCTGCCCTCACATTTGTTTTATTGATGTTTTTTTTTTTTTTTGCGAGGTATGGCAGTTGAACACTACCAATGGATCACTGGCTACTCTCTCCAAAGTATGGTATCGCTGCACATACTTTGTTATTTAATTTACTTTTCCAAAATGACCGTTAATTTAAGTATAAAGGTTAATAAAAATCGCAAGGTGGTCAACAGGCATGGCAGTCAGCTTGGAAGAATCTTTCTAATGGATTTAAAACACATGGTGGCCATCTTAGAATGTTTTTTAAAACAAAAGAAAATTTCTTCCAAGATGGCTGCCATACCTGCTCTGCCTGTGTCCACATGTACAGGGGATGCCATTGGTAAAAAAAAATAAGCATTGGCAACGTGGATAGGTTTCACAAGTGAAACCTATGTGTGGGGGTCCTGGACAGCTGGGTGGTGGGAAATGGGGGAGAAGGAAAGGGCACTGGGGGGGGAGTGGGGCCACAGGGGATTGCAGAGGCAGTTAGTGTTAGTGGAGGAGGGCCTTGAACTCCTGAACGTCTGAGGGACCAGCAGCAGCAGAAGGGGACAGCAGCAGCTACCAGATGGTGCTGCCCTGTGGAAGGAGCAAGTCCACTAAGGTATAGTCCCCGTACACCCAAAAGTGCACTAACAGGGTCCAAGGAAATGCAGCACTACCCGGTCACCTCCTCTGATCTAACAGTGGTGACTAGGTTCCATGTTCCCCAGCGAGCAACGGCGGATCAAGCTGCGTGCCCCAGGGCCTGGGCCCAAGCCGACCCCGTGGCCTTGGGAACCTCTGCCACCAATGGCCGATATCAGTGACTTGACCCAGTTAGTGGAGTCCCTCACCAGCCTTGTGTGGTGTCCTCCACGATGTGGGTCCGCTGCAGTGCAGGGATTGCACATGGCACAATGTGCACCACCCACAAGCATTAGGCCAAGCCCAGCACAACCCCCGGGCCTTCTGCGCTCCCTGTCCCACATTCTCCTCACCTGGACATCGACACCTGGGCTCAGGCCACTATGCTCTCTACGAATCTGTGACTTAGCCAGTAGAATCCTCTGCCAGGCCTGAGTTTGCAAACCTGGGTCCACAGGTCACCTCCAAGTCTGCTGGGGAAACTCTTGATGCAACAGGGCCCTCTTAAGTGCAAAGTTGCGAGGCTCCCGCCACACAAGTTTGGCACAGCCCAGGGGCCTCATCCTCCACAGCGTCCGGGCAGTGGCACCTCCTCCAGTCTGTGATGCAGAGAGACGCAGCCCACTATCGGCAATCTCCTCAGTGCACACTGGTGTAGTGGTGGTGTGTGTTATGCACAGCAGACTTTCCCACGTCGGTTCGCAGGAGCGCCTCTACTGATCACAGCTCCAAGGGACACCAGACGGGCTTCTCATACAGGTCAGCAATGCGTCTCATATCCACCTGCCAGCCTTCGCCACCAGGTCACGATGATCTCTGGTGCCTCAATGCCTACAGCCATGGACCATAGCCTTGGGCCCAATGTGGCCACTCCACTGTCAGGCCGCAGTGCCTCCCACTCTGAGTCTCAGATGCAGGCTTAGTGCGGCGTCCATGCCCCGGGGACTGTCCGCACTTCCAGGCATCTGCTGCCATGGTGTTGCAAGGATGGTGCAATGAGAAGTGCTACATCACTATTTTTCCTCAGTGATGCAGCACCTTTCATTAATGAGGCCCTGATTCTGCATTTCCTCTTCCCCTGGGACTCTGTCTGGTCATCTTGGCTGTTAAGGGGTTTGGGGGGGTTGTTGACCTGTGCTGAACTTGGGCCTGGCTGCTCCATTCTGCATTCCAGTGTTTTTCTTTTCTTTTATTTCCTTAGAGGTGTATTCGTAGGCTCTTTTTGCCTCTATAGGCTGAAAAGTGACATTGGGCTGACTAACGTGGATTTTTTTTGCCGCTAATTGGCCGGGTGTCACATTTTTCATCATAAAGACGTTATTTACTGTGACACTAGAGTTAGCGGCAATTTTCGCCACCGCTAGCTGACCCTAAAAAGAAGAAAAATAAATCTGGAGGTAAATGACTTTTCATTCTAACTAAGGATATTTGTATAACGCTGCCTGGCACTCAAACCCCATCAGTGACCTTGCCATCGGTCGCCCGTTAACCCAGGTGGGCCAGATCCATTAGCGTTAACCAAGCAATAAATTACAGCCGATGTGTGGTTCTGTTGAGACTTGTGGAAAAAGAATTGAGCCACAGTGTGAAGTTCTTTCTTTCCTACCGGCGTGTTTTGCTTTGTAGTTCGGAGGCAAATTATCGAGCCTCGGTGTGAAATGTTCACTATGTTATGGCAGCTGATTGCTCTAAGGCAGAGATCGGGCCTGTGTGCTGTCTTCTTTGTTGGAAACAGACTGTGCTCAATAGCGAAGATCTGTTGTGAACGGACTGAAATACTTTGGGACATTTAGATCAGAAGCAAATTCGATCTTGCATTGATGAATAAAAGCGTGTTTGAAGAGCAAGGAGATCTTAGTCTACGTTGTGGTGACTGTATTGAGTACTTTGAGAAGTTTTTTTTGGGAATGCTAAAAAAAAAGAATAAGAAACAAAATATAAGAACATTTTTTTTTAGTTGGATTCATGGCAAGCTAACGGTTACAGTTATATTTAAAAGTTGTTTGCACGAGACTGTCAAAACTTCAACTGGTTTACCTTCGGCGTCATCCCCTGTGACGACTCATCCCTCCATTCACGGAAGACTAATGTGCGGCGTTTGTGGTGCTTGGTCGTGCCGTGAACCAACTGGCGCGACGTTGATATGCGTGCCTCCATTTTGGAAATGGATAAGCCAAGAATTGTCGACAGAGTGGTATCAAGAGGAGGATTTAAGTGAATGACGCTGCACTGTGAAGTATACCAGGTTCTGGAATTGCTTTTATCTACAGTGGGTGTTGCCTAAAGGAGTGGAGTTTTGGGGAATTTTAAAATTGCCAATGAATGTCACCAACATAACTTTCATCTGTTTTGAACATTGCTCAGCGGATATCGGCAGTGGGATCACAACAGCGTCCAGATAGAAGGTTAAAAGCCCAATTAAATCGGGAAAGTGAAACACTGTGGATGTTGTGATAGGACATAGGTTCCACTAATGGAAGTTGGTCGGTGAGCCAAGATGAAGTTTTTATAGAATAAAGGTCAACGTTTTGGAAGCGGGATCATCTGCCCAGGAGAAGATGTAACTGGTCAAAGGTTAGGGAGCCCAGAAGTAGGTGTAACAGGATAAACGACCTAGAGATGGAAGCGGGTCTGAGAGACCATGTTGGATTCAACGTTCCAGTTTTACAACGGGAAGTTAAAAAACAGGCTCAAAGAACCTACGCTCTTGACAATCCTCATTATTTGTGTTGTTTAGTTGTATGTGATGAAGTCACCAAGAGCTGTTCCACAACAAATGTTGTGTGTGAGTTGTGTCAAGGTGTTAGGCAACTCATTAGCTTGTGTTTTAGGGGGCTATGTGTATGTGGTCACCCCTTGTTAATGTTGGTTGGTTGTAGGTGTTTAAGTCACTCAGAGCTGTTCCACAACTAATGTTGTGTGTGAGTGGTGTCAAGTTGTTAGGCAACTCATTAGTTTCTGTGTGTGGGGGCTATGTGTATGTGGTCACCCCTTGTTAATGTTGGTTGGTTGTAGGTGTTTAAGTCACTCAGAGCTGTTCCACAACTAATGTTGTGTGTGAGTGGTGTCAAGTTGTTAGGCAACTCATCAGGTCTGTATGTGGGGGCTATGTTGTATGTGGTCACCCTGTATATGAGATTACTATGCTGTATATGGTCAGTCTTTATTAGGTATTGTGTGGTGTTTGATACCCGGCGCATGAATGAGTTATGTGAGTGCTTGTTCTTGGTCTGAGGTGTTCACGTTGTTTCCCGGCGCATGAATGAGTTATGTAAGTGCTTGTTCTTGGTCTGGGGTGTGCACGTTGTTTTGTGGTGCATGAATGAGTTATGTGAGTGCTTGTTCTTCGTCTGAGGTGGGCATGTTGTTTCCTGATAGGTATGGTGTTAAGGTTTGTTCTTGTGTGCCTTTCTTGTTATACTTGTCTGGCCAACTGGTATGATTTGTGGCATATAGACGTAGGATGTAGGTTAGTTGTTTATTTCAGGAAGTAATGTGATGCTCTCTTCAGACTGTAGTGCGCGAGATGAGTTAAAATTTATTGTATGCATTGTTTTAAATTTATTGACTAAATGTACCAGAGTGTATTGTTTTAAATTTCATCCATTTTATTGCACAATGCAGTTGTTCCCCTAACGAAGGGAGATATGTTGTATCTTGAGTCTTCCTGCTGCTCAGCTAGAATGCATGTGATGTGGAATGTTGGATGAATGGAATGTTAGTAGTTTGTGAATGTCAGTTGGGTGAGGGCTGAGCAGCAGGACAGCTGCTCCTGATGGGGTCATCTTTATATCTTAACAACTTATCTTAAATAAAGTAACTCGAATAATCTACCTTGAAGTATCCATCTCCTTTCTGAATACATCACCATGAAACAAAGAATTGTAAATACGTCGCTAACATGGCAATGAATTTTGGCGATAGACAGCGGTAAAACAATTGCTGCTAAGCAACGCCAAAACTACTGAGCTGCAATTCTTGTAAATATGCCCCAGGGTTTCTCTGCAATTTTTGCAATATCAGTGATGAGTAGAATTGTATATTTGCCTGTAAATATTAATAAGGCATGCAATTTGCAACCCAATTGGGAATCGCAAACAGTGTCTGAGACCCTGTTGTACATTCACTTTTGCGAGTCAGAAATTGCGAGTCACAATTCGACGCAATTTGCGACTCACAAATGTGAAGGGTTGTACATCTGGCGCTAAATCTCCAGTTTCCCTTTTTGGAGTTTTGTCATTTGGGTGTCATTTTGTTCATTACATTTTGCTCAATTTTGCTAATTTATTTTGGGATTTTTATTGTTTTACATTTTGACTTTTACTGTTTTGATACTTCCTAAATACTTACTCTAAATTAAGCTTGTCTGCTCTGTGCCAGTCGTAGGTACCAGAAGTGTGAGGAAATATGGTTCATTATGAGGTGTGGTCGTACAAACCCACCATGTAATAAACTCACAAGCCTGTCTTGTGTCCAGTCCGGCTCATTTGCACAACGTTAGCAGAACCCAGTGTAGCTGTGGCTTCGAACAGTCAGACTTTAACAAAATGAGTACTGGAAAGAATTTAAAAGTACCAAAGCAATCAACTATGAAAGAAACAAGATACAGAGGAAATCCGACACCAATTTATATAAAATAGATCTTATTTTTCTGAATTTTTAGACACCAAAATTAATCAAATTCACCTGAGGGTTCCGGCGATATAAATTTTAAGTACATCGTAAATCACAGCTTTTAAGAAAAATACAAATAAGCATTGGCAGCTACCACAGTTAGTGGTTACTTTGGAAACTTTTTTATGAACTTTAAAACTTCAGCAAGAAGCAAGTCAATGGGGTCAGTAAGGCTAAGCAGGACAGTTCACTTGATGTGAGAGCAGTGTCCAACCTCTATGGGCGAATCATCATAGGTTCCAGTGGAGTGGTCCTAATGCAATGAATACAGGATGATGAAGATGCGGGAGATGCTGTGGATGCTGATCCGGTCAACAGGAGTCTTCCTGAGGCCATAACTCAGTTCATGAACAAGGTGGGGCATCTTTGGCCACAGAGGCCTATGCCCCTTAAATTCCATATGACGGCCAGCCTAAAAACAGTTGCCATTGGTCGACTCGTCTCCGGTCGGAGCGAAACCAGTGGTTCTCTTTAACTGTGGCTATTGTCCCTCTTGGGCAAACCTTGATGACTCTCCAGCACCTTGATGACTCTCCAGGATCCATCAGATGCGGGTGCAACATTTGAGTGTCAGGGTTATTTCTCAGGGGCTACTCTTTGGCTGTCTGCGGCAAACAAGCAGTTGTGGTTACCAAGTTTGACAAGGAAACAACTTCATCTTTTTTTAGCTATGGAACTGTGACAAGAAGTCATCCGACTAACACTTGGAGTTCACACCTTTTGTCTGGTATGCAGAGGGACTACTCTCCTGGAACAAGGCACCACAGACTTAGACCTCTGTTGCTAGCCCAAGGATCAGCAGGTGCAGTCTGATCTTTAGTGCAGCCTAGTTTAGCCAGTTCCTAGAAAATTCAGGACAGTCCTCTCTAGTGCATACGTGAGCTGAGAACTGGGTGCATAGGGTGCCACTTTTATTCCTACGACTTGCCTTCGGGGTATGTGATGACTACTAACCAATGGGCAACCAGGGCCTCTCCTGCCTGATGATGACATCCTATAAAGTGATGCATCTAGCTATCCCAGAGTGCAACATTCTGCCCACTCCCAAGATGGAAGGACCACTCTCTCAGTGGTGGTGCTTGGTTGCCACCCTATAAGTGAGGTGACCTGAGGGCTACACGCCCATAGGAAAACCAGTTTGGCATCCTGTCTACCAGAACAATAAAGCAGCGCCTCTCGTGTGTGTCCACCATTTGCCATTCAAAGGTGGCTTCCTTTTAGATGTTCGCCTTTTGTGCCTACACCCTGTGTGGCTTCCTGCCAGGGAGAGGTAACATCTCTTCCAATGACAGGCCTCTATTGTGTCATTTCCTGGGAGTCATTCACATGTCGCCCAGGAAGGTAAAAAGGCTGTCTTGTTGCCATAAGCTGTGAATAGCCACTGAAGAACTCGGACGACAGTCTGGCAACTTTCTAAAGTTGCCGTTTTCTCAAAAGTCTCATTTAATTTGACTTGAGTATTGAGTCGGATTTAATGCAATAATTCTTTTGATACTGAATAGCCACTGAAGAACTCGGACGACAGTCTGGCAACTTTCTAAAGTTGCCTTTTACTCAAAGGTCTCATTTAATTTGACTTGGGTATTGAGTCGGGTTTAATGCAATAATTATTTTGATACTTTGAAGTACCAACATTAGTAGTCCCATTTAGAAGTTATCACAGCTGAGTTGTCATTGCCCTTGCCAATGGCGCTACTTGCCTTTCTATGGTAAAAACTTCAATGTGGGTTTTTTACTGTTAGGACACAAAACACGTCCTAGCTTTTAATATACAGCACCCTGCCTTGGGGCTCAATAGATCTACCTTAGGGGGAACTTAGGTATTTTTAAAAGGAATGTTTTGGCTTTGCCATGGCTATAAATGGTAAAGTTGAGTTATCAGTTGAAAAAGGCCAGAGACATACTTTTACTTTGTCATACTCATGGTAACACAACAAGTACTGCAGTCCATGAGGGACACTTTAATTTACAGGCTCCTGGTATCCCTAGTACTAGGGACTTACTTAGGTAAATTATGCCAGTTGGGTATCCTCTATTGTGTAGGAGTGTGTGGATTCTGGAAGACGTAAGACTCAGCCAATGTAATTCTGAATGATGGGGACATTACGTTCCATAATAGTTTCATTCATTAGTCCAATATAAAACACAAAAGGCCACATGTAGAAAAATTAGAAATTGCAATTTCCAAATTGCGATTCATACTGGATCGCAATTAGAAAATCACAATTCCTGATATACTGAAGAATATATTTTAAAACGTTGATTCCTAGTGAAGGTGCAAATCGACCAACGTCATGAATATCCATAAGGTAGGTTGCAATTTGTGACTCACCTGGAATCGCTGCCATCACAGGGATAGTGGTCTGCTGGGGTCAGCATACCATCATATTTGTGCTTGTTTTCAAATAGAGCAATTTTTAGGTCTCAGCTAGATAGCACTTGCGCCCTCTCTTCGAGATCTGTTGTATATATTTTGTGGGCTGCAGCCCACCCATAGGCTTCCCATTTGCTGGCACCATCATCATTCTCATATTCTTTCTCCCCATTTGTCCATGGCATGCATTTGTCATGCTTCTTCCTGGGTTTAGCCGTCCTCGAGAGCAGGGACCAAGTACTAGTATCCATCCACTCCTCCCATCTAATGACCACTTCAGGAACTTCTTTTTTCTTTCTGTAAGAACCGTCTTCAGAAGCACTTGTTTTTTCACTGACTCCTAGACTCTGTGCGCGTTTCAACGAACTGCTGTAAATCATGTTCTTATCTCGTCACATTTGCTGAGCATTCAAAGATGGAGATCAGCTGTTTTAAAAGAGTAACTTTTTTATTCAAAGTTGCTTTCTTTTCATTAACACTGCGTAATACATTTTCATGCAGCAAAGGGATAAAGATGCACATTGACGTATGCTACATGCACAGATGAAAGGCTCTGCTATGTCATCTATACCACATACATGCGGCAGGCTGGTATGTACACTGCATCCTTGTTAGACGCATGCTGTGAGCTCACATAAAGCCCTTCTTCAACATGACTTTTCCATTAAGCGCTATACATTTGCATGAAGCACAAGTGAGCTGTAAACACTCCTGAACTATACTGAATTTGCATTGTATTCTGTTATTGAGCCAATTCATTTGGTGAGCAAAGGCCCCAGTTAGAGATCTGTTGGTTAAACTGATTAATATGTCTGTGAAGCCTCAGTGCATGGGATGGCCAATGTTTAAAAGAAATGTTTTTTCACTCGCTCTGTCTTGTGAAGCCTTTTTCCCCCTCCCTCCCACCGGCCCCATCCCAATTCAGCCAGATGCCCCTCATATCAGAATGCTCTGAGCTCAATTGTTCTACTTCTGTAAACATGAAACCAATAGCACTGCATTATGTTACTGCTAATACTGTTTATAAACATTTTCACATTACTGGTATTTTGGTGGCGTTAGTTAAAATCTGGTAATTTCTTATTATACATTTGTTTCAAAACATGACTGCTGCACTAAAAATATTGATGTAGGAAGCCAGGTGAAAATTTTGTGACAAGTAAAAGTTTTAGAAGATTTCTAGAGGGACTTTAAATTAATTCAGGCTGTTGCTTACCTTGTTGCATGGTATTCTGGTAAGCTGTCAGTAATCAGGTTAGAAAACAGGCACAGCTGGTCTCAAAGTGCTGAAGAACAGGCTTATGAAAGCTTGGAGAAGTGGGAGCATTAGACCGCTAACTGTGAGAAATGCATGCTCAATCACTTCCCTGGCTAAGGTCAGGAAGGGTAATGCCCTATTTAGATTTCTTGAGACCTTAACTCAGCGCCTTGGCAATGAGTTGTGCAGTTGTTATATTATGTTATGTATATTTGTGTGGTGTAACTTATCACCTGCGAGGGTATTCAGGAACGTAAGCCGGGTGGAGCTCCTAGTTGAACAGCCAAGTCTTCAGTTTCTTGCAGAAGCTGAGAAATGAAAGAGCTGTCCTGATGTGCTGAGGAAGTTCTTTCCACTTCTTGACGGTGATGAAGGACATGGCGTGCTCTTCTTACTTGCATCTATAGATGCGAGGGACCCCTGTGAGGGTGAAAGAGGTAGATTGTAGCTGTCTGGATGATTGGTAGAAGTGAAGTTGGTCATTGAGGTATGCAGGTCTGGTGTTGTGGAGGGCTTTGTAGGTGTGGATGTGCAACTTGAATTGAATTGGGTGAATGTTTCTGCAGGGTAGACAGGGTAGTTCAGTGAGGTACGAAGGGATGTGATTGCCCCTTGGGACGTCTGGGATGAGTCTGGCTGCTTTGTTTTGGATGGTCTGAGGTCTTTGTGTGAGCTGGTTGGAGATGCTGATGTAGAACATTTGCTGTAGGGAAGTCTGCCTGCTATGAGGGCCTGGGTAACCATGCGTCTTGTGTGCATGGGAAGCCATTTGAAATATCTTGTGAATCAGTCTGAGGATGAGGCAGCAGGATGCGGTCACCACATTAACCTGTCTATTTATTGTGAGTTTGTCATCTAGGATGATGCAAAGGTTTCTAGCATGGTCTGTGGGAGTGCACGAGGGACCTAGTTTGGATGTCCACCAGAAGTAACCTCATGGAGAGCTGTTGTTTCCCAATAGGAAGATCAATGTTTTGTCCAAGTTGAGTTTAAGGCAGATCTCGCTCATCCAGTTTGCCACGTTGGTCTTGCAGGAGGCGAACTTAGTACAGGTGGTGTAGTTCTCGTCGGTGAGGGAGAGGATGAGCTGCATGCCTTTGTAGGAAAGTGCTCCTTTTTGCCTGATTGCCCCCTCTTTTTGCCTAATGTTGATGCTCTTTGACTGAGTGTGACCTGGGTTCCTGCCAACCAGGTACCCAGGGACTATGTTATTTCCCTAAACTGTACTGTTGCAAAACCTGATTGGCAAATCTCCGGCCACATGTAAGTCCCTTGTAAAAGGTACCATAGGAGCCAAGGGAACTGTGACCAGGGAAGGTCTCTACTGGCTGCAGCACTTAATGTGCCACCCTTAGAGGTCCTGTACATTTAAACACACAAACTGCCATTGCAGGCTGTCTGTTTTGGTGCACAACAAAGTGAAGCGTCGACATGGCACACATACCTGTGTGCCATGCCTACAATCCACTGCCCTGGAATAGGTGAGCCAGCCCTCTAGCTGGGTGCACTATATCAATGGTGAGGGTATAAGTGCATGAACCCTATACCCTTACAGTGTCTAAGTCAATTCTTAGACATTGTAGGTTCATTAATGCCATAAAGAGTATATGGTATGGGAGTTTGTCATTCGAACTCCACAGCACCATAGTGGCTTTACTGTAAACTGGGAAGTTTGGTATCAACCTTCTCTGCACATTAAACCCACACTGATGCCAGTGTGGGATTTATGAAAAATGCACTCAGATGGCATCTTAGAGATGGCCCCTGAAAAACGATCTAACTCTAGTGTGCTGGCTGAGAGGCTGCTCGCCAGCTGCCAGCACGCCCCCAAGAGAACATTTCCACCTGAGAGACACTTAGAGCGCCACAGAGGGCAGTTCAAGAGCTCCATAATGTAGATCAACTTCAGTGCACAAACGATGGCCTAAAGATCATGTCCAAAAATGCTGGGAAAAGGCAGACTACGCTGGACTCAGGGAGGGGTGTTAAACTTTACTCAGCACAGAAGTTTGAAATCACTGTTTTTAGATTTTATATACTGATTGTTGTTACTGTAATGATTTTAATTAATTATACAGTTAATAAAGTTTACAAAGAGAGTCAAGGAGGTCGTGCTGTTTAAGATGGGCAGAGAGTTGTCTGTTGATTCCTTTTCCCAGGACTTTGCACGGGAATGGAAGGAGCATTATGGGTCTCTTTTTGCTGACTTCTATTGTGTTTGTCAATGATGGTTTCTTCAGGAGAGCTGTGACTTGTGTGTGTTTCTAGTAATCAAAGAAGGTTCCGCTAAGGATAGAGGAGTTGATGATGGTGGTGTGGGTGGCACTGATCAGTTTTCTTCCTAGGTTGTAAATATGGTGTGCGTAGGAGTCTTTGGGGGACTCTGAATGGGTGGTCTGCATAATTCTGGTGGTGTTTTCTATGGTGAGCGGACTCTAGTTCATTAGATGATGGGCGTTCATGGTAGTGGTGGGTAGTTGCTTGATGATGTCTTCTGTATTGGGGGAGGGATGTGTAGTTAGTATAGTTAGTATAGATCTTGAGTATTTTGTTGTGGAAGAAGCCAGAGAGGTTGTCCTAGAGGTCCTGTGAGAGGGTAATGAGGTTGGTGGCTACCGTTGGTGAATTCTCTGATGATGTCGAAAAGTTCTTTGCTGAAATTCGAGCACGATTCTCGTCTTAGTATGGGGGAAGCTTTCCTGGCTTCTTTGATCTGGCCGTGGTACCGTCTGAGGGCGGATATGTAAGCATCTCTAGAGGTGTTATCTTGGCTGTTTCTCCATGTTCTTTATATTTGTTTGCAGTAGAACTTTGAGGCCTTCCATATATCGGCATGCTTGAGTGCGAGTTCTACTATGTCTGATTTTCTTCAGGGAAACCAATGTTGGTGCTTCTCAGATCCAGTTGGTGAACATGGTTAGGTCATTCTGCAGGATGGGCTGGTTGAATCTGAGGGTGTGGGCCCAGTTCACCTCAGCTATGTTGTTCCAGTTGTGGATGTTACTGGCTAACTTCGGTTTGCTGGAGTATGGCGTGCTGATGTAGAAGTGTTCGATGGAGTGGTCTGTCCATGTGAGCAAGGTGGGGTGGCTGAAGGTGATATTGTTTCTGGATGGGAAGACAGCAATATGAGTTGGACCTTTGACGAGATGTGCGAGTCCAATGTTGTTGAGGCTCTCTAGAAGGATGGTGCCCTTGTAGTCTGAAGGGTCATGGAGATGGAAGTTGAGGTCACTGAGTCATAGGAAATCTGTGGATATGATGGAGATGGGAGTGATGACGTTGGGGAGGAGGTTTCTGAAAGTGGTGCTTAGAGCTGGAGGCCGATAGGCGAGGGTGCCCGAGATGGTCATGGTGTGGCTAATTTGTAGTCAGAGGTGCATGTATTCCATGAATATGAACACAGTGGGTTCATCCATTGAAGTTGTGCCAGTGATGTACTCTTTCTGGATGATCACAAGACCTCCTCCAGGTTTGTGCTAACTGTCTTGGTGGACAATCTTGTAGGTAGGAGAGATGGCTTTGGTGGAAGTGGAAGACAAGGTGGAGCCATGTTTTGGTGAGAAATAAGATGACCGGGGAGTGCGTGTCGATGAGGTCCTAGACCTCGGTGTCATGTTCACACAGAAATCTGGTATTGAGGAGCATGCATGTGATAAGGGGTGAGGTGTTTGCGGTGGGTGGGGTAGGAGTGACTCTGCAAGAGAAGCGAGAGTGAGCGCACCGTGTGATGAGGTGGGGCGCAGGGGCCACAGTCATGCCAGCATCCAGTGTTGAGTGCCAGCAAGTCGGAGGAAGTGTAAGCACTAAGGGTCATACAGACCAGGGTCGATGGCACTGGGCGCAGTCCCAACACAGACAGGCACAGATGGGCTTGCCTTTGGTGCACCAGCTGCATTTACATAGGTAGGGTAGGAGCACAGGGCTGTAAACCCACAGGTGGGAAAAGGCGTGAGAGACACAGGTAAGGGGAGGAGGGAGGCAGGAAAGCATGACGATTGGTGTGGGGGGAGTCCTTGGAGTGAGGGTAGTAGTGGAACAGAAAGTAGGAGATAAGCAGAAAAAGCAGTCACAAAAATGAATCAAAGCAACAAAACAGGCACAAATACAATGCAACAAAACAGGCACAAAGGAGGAGAAAGAGCACCAAACCAGGTACAAAAGATGGAACAGAGTATCAAAATGATCACAAAAAACAAAGCGCAGGTCAAAGGACAGAACATACCCAATGATGAACAAGCAAGAGCGGAAGAAGTGAAGTGAGAGTGTGAAAAGTGTGAGTTATAGCAGGGGACTGAGAGGAAGAGAGGAGAAGCACAGCCAGGTTGGGCCTTGATGCAGACGAACGGGTCCAAAACGGCCTCAGATTGGTCAGGACCCTTTTTGGCATCCCTCACTGTTGTTTTCTCCTTTCAGTCACCTTGGCTTCTTCTTTAGTGCCCTCTGTAGTATTAGTAGTAATAGTAATGTTTATTGTATATTTTGTTTTTAAAGTAATCACAGTATCCAATTAAATAACACATAAAATATAAATATGATTGATTATTCCTAATACATGATTTGACAATATTAAAAATCATTAGAAAGAGTGTTACGATAAATAAAAGATCAATAAAAGAATACTCTATCCCTCCTCAGGGAATCAAATATCATGCTTTGCCTTAGCATGCCCATTAATGACATTATTATTTAATTTGAGTCTTTTATAGGTTATATCTAGGTGTCGTATTAATCTCCCAATAAAGGCATTCATATGCATTATAGAATTCCAATAGAAGCCCAGGTTAGATGTCCTGCACATCTAACCTGGGCTTCTATTGGAATTCTATAATGTATATTGGCAAGCCCATTTCGCCGTTTTAGCTGCAGTTTCCTGCCGCTAAAACAGCTATAATTTTAATGAGGTTCTTGCTAATATGCTCCTAGATGTGGACTTCCAGGAACCTTCGAATTCTTTCAACTGAATATACAGCCGACGGAATCTCAGACATTTTTGTTTTATTGATGCCTCTAAATTAAAATCAATGGATTTCTGGGTGGACTGAAAATATGATTTTCAAAGGTCGCTCTGTATGTTTGCAACATAAAACTTTATATGAATCTCTTAAACAAAAGGACACCGGAAGATCCTCCCTGGTGACTTTTTATGGATTAATTGTTTAATCTTCAAGAGATCCTTAAGATGAGGTAGATTATGTTTCAAAAGACCTGGTCATATTGTTCTTTGTCAATTCTTGATAAACCATAACTCTGTAGTACTGTCCTCTTGGTTGTCGGTCTTTTAACCCAAATTTCTTGTAGAATCTTACTGGTGTATGTCCCACAAGGCTAAGGGACCTGCACCCGATTCCTGGTTCACTCAAGGCTCATCATAGCATCAACCAATCCTGGATCTCCCAAGGCTAATACCATCAGGGCATTGTTTTGGCATCCTTTGAAACAGATGACGTCTTGGAGAGTAAGTTTTAGTAATTGATTCTCTCCTGCCCCTTTTCCCTGTTTCTGCCCTGGTTGCTGAGTCTGGTTGTACTTAACACTCTGTTTAGCAGCACAAAGACCAACTACATTGGTGACTTTAACCGCCCTAACACTGTAAATAGATGCCCAGCAATGACTTCGAAGATCCAAACTCCGTACTTATAATCAAAGATACTGGTTTAAGAAATACCAAACAATGATGCTCTTATACTTTCGGCGAAGAGCCCAAGCAGATTGGCTAATCACGAATGAACATGTTGACCAAAGAGAGGGAATGTCATAGGAAGACAGGATTGTGCTTCTACTGCACAAAGGCTGGGCATTTGGTGAGAGCCTGCCCTCAGATACAGGGAAACGACCTAGCACATCCATGAACAATTGACCAATTATGGGCTCACAAATTACAAAGGTTTCCGTTATTGATCAATCTCATTAGCTCTTGAAAGTTATGCTTGCTGATTCTCGAGTACTCCAGAGCAACTGATTTCTTTATTGATAATCAATTTAAAGGAGCATGCCAGATTCACATCAGAGAAAAAATGGTTAAGAAAGAGATACAATGAATATGTTGGAAACTATCATCATTTGTGTGGTGTACAGCCAGATTTTTAGCTGAAATGTTTTTATTGGTCTTAGAACTCCTGCTAACCCATAGTAAAGTGCTTGCGATCCTCCTTTTAACATGTTTAAATTGGTATACAATAGATTGGCATATTTAACCTACCTATAAGTTCTGTCCCTAGAACATGGTACAGAGTGTACCTAGGGCCTGTAAGTTAAATGTCGCCAAAGGGCTGTAGCACACATTCTACGACTCGCTGCAGTGACCCAGAAAATCTGTCTCCAGGCCTACCATTGTAGTCTGGCTGTGGAGTTTTAAACTGCCATTTCAATTTGTTAAAGTAAACACTTTTTGTCAAATCAAAACCTTTCTTTTAAATATTAAGTCACCCCTAAGTAGACCTTATTGCCCATAAGGCAGGGCACATGGTATTTAAAATTAAGACAGTAAAATCTTTACTGTTCCACATGTCCTTACAATAAGATAGGCCCAAAAGCTATTTTCGTTGTACCCAGGCTGGCTGCTCCATAGAAAAACACTAGGTTTCATTATTGCATTCAATAATGCTAATTTTGGTTTCGAAGCAGCTAGAAAAATATGTCAGAGACTCTTTTTAATAGTCAATCAAAATCCAATATAATAGTAAAAACTGATTTTGTATAGCTAATAAAGAAAGGGTACTTTTAGAAAATTACCTTTTCTCTGTCTGAAGTCACTGGAAGCTAATCTGCATTTAGTTCTCCCTCTTCTGCCAGACAGAAATACGCATTTCAATTGATGTGGACGAGGTGTGAAATTGCTTCCAGGACAGAGACAAAAGGCCTTGGGTGTGGGGAGGTGTTGACAGGATAGCCTGTGGGCTGGGTCCAATACCTTAATTTAGTTCAAAGAGACCTACCCTGTCATGCTGTACTATTGTCTGGATCCCTAATGGTGATTCTTGGCAGCATACAGTGTAGGAATAAGTAGGAGTGAACAGGTCCCTTTTAACCTGTGTCACTGGATTGAGGCCTACAGGCTCCCACACCTTTTTTTTTAATTCAGCTGCTGTGTGCTTAACTCACCATTGGCCTTTATCAATTAGATGCAAAGTGCTGCGTGGTGCAGGAGTGGTGACTCTGCGCTGGTTGTATGTGTGCCAAGGGTACAGTATAGGATAGAGCAGTGCTGTGCAGCACATGTATGGTGAGTGTGTATAGTATGTATGTATACCTGTGAAGACTACATTGCATGATAGATTTTGTGCTATCCAGTGCAAGCATGTACTGGTTGGATGTGTACTCATGAAAGGTGAAATGTGTGGAAGCTTAAGTATTGTGCAGTGCATGCATGATGAATGTGTGCACTGACAATGTATTTGTTTGCAAGTAGCACACCATGGCACAACACAAGACTATGGTACTGAACAGTGTGCAAAGCAAATGTGTTTGCTGAATGTATGCGTTTTTGTTTTGCGAAGCCCAGGCCTGACTGGTGAAACCATGAGGAGTAGAGGAATACCCCCCGACAGATTTGTGTATTGCTGCATTCCTATGAGCTAGGCAGAGCACACTGGTGTAGGGAGAGAGAGACTTCCCTTGTACACTTTAAAAGATGGTCTTTGGTTCAGTGATCCTGGACGCATCTCAGGAAGGAGATGGGGTTAATAAGGTAATCATAAAGAATAGGGCTAGGAGCCTTGTATTAACCTTTTTATGCACATATCACTGTGGCTGACATCCAGTTATGAACTCTAGTCACTCCCATGGCCTGTGTTGTTGCTGTGGGACTGTCAACTTAGAAGTCTCTCCTGCTGTGACAGGCTGTCTTTCAAGAAGAAAAAGCAAAAAGAAGCAAAACTCCACAATAAAACGCCAAAGACCTAGACCCTTGATCACATTTGGTTTCTGCAAATGGACCATAAGAAGAGGAGGTTGAGAGCCCCAAAAAGTGTCATCTGCGAAGCAGCCCGACAGGCTGTGAGAGGAGGGAAAGCTCTCCAAGACTTCTGCCTTTGACCAGCCCTGGGGGCCAAGGCTTTCTAGGCTCCCTGATTGGTGAGGGAAAATCACACAAGGAAATCAAGACCACGTGCTGTGGAGCCTGGATCATCAGTGTCTGCCTGCTAGCCAAGACCAGTGTGCCCTGTGAAAAAAAGCATTGGAGGGAACAAGGTCCAGTGGGGAGCCCTGCTGAGAGGACTTCCGTTGCAAGGTGTGAGAAGATGGCTGTGCACTGAACGGGTCATTACATGTGTGTAGGATTGTATCGTGACCACAGTATGCCAGTAGAAGACCACTGTGAATTTAGCCATGAATGAAGTGCTGTGTGTAAAGCACGTGCCATCTTGTTTCTGTGACCCCGTATGCCAGGAGGGACCCCATGGAAGTAATTACATTTGACAAAGCGGCAAGACCTATGCGGTCCTTACTGGTGACCCTCTATGACAGGAGGGGCTGCCATGATATAAGTGGCTGGTCAGTGAAGACCGAAGCATTGCCAGCGGGTACCACTCCAACCTCCTATGCCAGGAGGTCCTGCAGGTACCAGTGACTGTGAAGTTTTGGCCTTCACCCAGAAAACTGAACCTGCAACCTATGTGTCAGAAATAAGCACTGAGATGTGCCCCAAACCTGTCTGAGCCTCTTGTTGACATCACAGTCTCAAATCCTGCCGGAGTGTCAAGACCTGCTTGACAGGTCTGCTGAGGTTTTACATATTACACTTGGGGCGCACTTCAAAGGACAAGACCCGGAGGCCAAAATAATTCTTGTGTATCTATTGTCTTGCTGCTGGTTAAATCTGCTTTGTTCTTCTAGAATGCTGGCTCTGGGCTTCTTGGGACTACGTGGTCTACCTCAAACTGAATTGTGCTGTTAGATGTGGAATGACACAAAGGTTATGTTAATAAACTCTCCACATACAACCCCAGCCTTCAGACCCCAAGTTAAGTGATTACCAAATACTAGCACCATCTTGAAAATGCCCAAAGTGGGTAGAATTAGCACTAGGAACTTTTACCCCATTGGTTAGAGGGTGCCCAGGAGCGTGTGCCAGGCATAAATGTGGCACCTCCAGGACCCACTTCCAAACACTCAGGGGTCCTGAGGAATATCGAAAGAGGACTAAGCCTGCTGTTTGCAACATAAAAATATCCCTGGAGAACTGGACTGCTCTCTCTTATACCCTGAATTCCACTTCAAGGGTCATATGTCTATCCTTTTCTTCAACCTAAAGGGATACCACACTCTATAAAAGGTCTTTCCTGCAGCCGGCCACATGATCAGTGGTAAATCAACCTGGACTGGATTCTGCCTGACATCCAGTGAGTCTCTAAATGCCACCCCTGGGAAGTATACTCATGTGGTAGACTGGTATGTAAAGGAATAAAGTCAGAAGGTAAAATCTTTGACCAGGGTGAACCTGGTTAGTGTATATGGCCCATGCACCATCGGTGTTCTGCATCAAATTATGCCTAGGCCGTTGGACAGCCGCAGAAAATGGAACTGCAGATCGATCTAATGCAAACTTTGGCTTCAGCACGGTCGGACCTGGGCTCTAGGATAAGCTCTCTTGAAGGCATGGTGGGGCAAATGGACAACTTGACTTCATACTCTTGTCCTCCAATAATAAATAAACTTTCGTCTCTCCCCGAAATCTTGGGCGCAATCATGAAAAGCGTGAAGTGTCACAATAACGGGTCATCTAAGTCCACGCAAGAGTTTCAAATTCCATCCTCCTTTGAAAAGCCTTTATGCTCCACCACACTAGCCGGTCCACCACCAGGGAGACAAAATACTCCCCCCTCTGCCAACCTAGCCACTAAAAATTCAGCTTGTTCATTACCGGCAACCAGCCCCGGCCACCCCACTGTGGGCTTGGAATCCATCGACACTAGCTGTTTAACAACAATACAGTTAGCAATTACGCGACCGGACTGTGCTGACATCGCTCATACTGATTCGACCCACAGTTCCTCTAATCTTCCAACGAAACCTTTACTGTCAAGAAGGGAGAGAAAGAAACTTAAAAAACAATCTAAAAAACAACGCTTACCGAAAAGGAGAGCGGGGCTTGAAGGGTCAGTGGTACCCAGCACGCTAACCACTAAATCAAGGGCCCCCCTTATTTTCCCATCTTCAACCTGTCCTCAAAATCCAAAAAGAAAACCACCCAGTGGGATCAAAGGATTCCAGTGACCAGGCCGGGCTATCAACACAGGGAGCATCTGGGGCAACAAGAACTATCGAACTATACTCTACAACGACTGCGAATGGATCACTGCCAAATAAAATCATAGGAACAATCATCCATGACCAAAGCCTTGGGAGTCAGAACAACACTGTACAGCTCGCACCAGCAATGCCAGAGACACGGAACAGCCCACTCAAATGCCAGGGGAATGGCAAAAATGTTGAATATGGACCTTCAAAATGCGATAGAGGGTAAAGCGAAAGGCCACTGTGCGTGCCATCCACAAGAGGATCCAACTAAAGTCGGCTGGGATCCCTCCATGCATACGCAGAGGCATTTTCTGCCCGAACTGACACAAGTCCCGGGAATGACAACCCAACCGGAGGGGAATAATTATCCACCTGAAGCTCGCCCTCAACACCTGAAGGCTCCAGCACTTCTAACTGAAATAGCTAGAAGTCAGAACCCAGATATTGGAGCGGAACTCGTCTTTTTTCCTCACTACGACCATAAGGGCCCATATGACATTCTTAACAGAAATAATCTTATCCGTTTATTCAACTGTGTCCCAGCACTGTCTGGGGTCACTTCCTCAGACCTTAAACTGGTCCAGTTCTCCTCAATACCAGGGAAAGGGGGCTCAGAAGCCACCATGACAACATGGTACCAGGAATCCTTCAGAAATGCAATTCTCAGGGAAGCCAGTCTATTTGAAAATTGGGGCATCGAAATGTGGTTCCCTACTCAACAAAAATACCCCCATGTTCTTCTCCCGCAGGCCCCAGTGAAGCAATTTACTGGCGTACTGAAGGGGTCCCGGGGTGCAACCCACGCCTGGCTTCCAAAAGCTTCGAAAGCGGACAATCTTATAAACATCGCATGCCACAACAATCAACGCCTGATAAGTTGCAAACCTAATTGCCCTGTCTTCCACGCCACTGACAGCCGCCACGGGCACCTTGCACCAGAGCCTCCAACTATCTCCGCCCAGCAGTGCCCTTCCTAATAAGGAAGTCAACCGGTCTGACTCTATATTAACAATCACGTCCTGGAATGTGGCCGGGCTTAAGTCAACTCTTGCCTCAAAATCAGCCGTGGGATTTCTGAACAAAAGTGACATCATTTGTTTCCAGGAGACCTGGTCTTTATCCCCATCACCTCTGCTCGGCTATTCCGAACTTTTTCAATCAGCCGTCCAGGCCAACTCACACGGAAGACCTTCTGGGGGCCTCTCTATTTTCATTAAGCATAGGTGTAAGATAACGGCCACACCTATTCTTCGGAACATGATGACAGTGCAGACTGTACTTATTACCGGCCTCTCATCTTTAGGCAGGGCCTTTTCTGTGCTCCTAATTAACTGTTACCATAATACAATGAAAACTACCAAATCAATTGTAACAGATCTACTAATAAAACACCTGGAAGATCTTTTACTGGAATTTGCGTCCACGGAGGTACTGTTATTAGGGGACTTTAACATCAAAGACCTTGCCACCAATGCCCCATCAGCAATGAAAACCAAAGAGCAAGAAGCAATAAACACCTTTCTAACAATCCACAACCTTCGCTCTGCTCAGCAAATTATCCTGGAACAGTACACAGGGGATGTATGGCATTACAACGCATGCTTTTACATCGCAATGCATTTACAACGCGGTATTTACAACTAATACCTTTACAACGCATAATGCTTTTGGGCGCTGGATAGTGAATAGTTTAATTTACTATTCCAACTCCAGTCCCTGTGGATAGTAGGGAAGGTGTTGGATAGTACATTAAACCTATTCCCTATCCTAGAGCGCCCCCCAGCGCAATGCGTTGTAATTGTTTGCGTTGTAAAAGTTGCGTCATAAAGGCACTGCGTGGTAAAAGTTGCGTTGTAAAGGTTGTTCACCGCACACGGGTGCTCATTTTTTTGCCAACGTTTAGGAATATCTCAACTATAGACTACATTTTTCTATCACCGCTTCTGGGATATAAACTGGCTAGGATGGAAATACCCTATCGCTCAGAGAGCGACCACAAACCTCTAACGGTAACAATGCACTTGCAAATGCCAGTCGCCGTTGAAACAACAGAAGTGGGGCACTCAACGCGGGTCAAACTCCACACCCTGGCTAGAAGAATCAAATGGGATTTATCGGGTTCTGTCAAGGTGGGAACTTGGCTTAAGGGCGAAATTCCTAATTTCAGGAACAATGCTCCCACAGATCTACATCATCGGTGGCACAACGCCATTGTTAAATTACAGAATCTCCTATCGGGCCCTGTGGCTCACCATAGATCACCCGGGCTACACTCGAAGCAAACCTATGATCCAGTATTTGCCTCCCAAAGAAAGACCCTTAGGAGGGCTGTGCGCCGGCATAAATTGATCGGAACTGTACACACTGCCAACAAAGTAGTCTCATTGCGAAAGGTCTTCAAGAAATGTTCATGGGAGGCCAAGAGACTAAAGGATCAGAATGAATGGCTACAAATATTTGCCTTGCTAAAGGGCAACAATCAGTCCCAGTTTTGGAGTTATATGAACAAGCTCCGTTCCACGAACAAGATGAGAGGAAACGCGGTTTGTGAAGAAGATTGGGCCCTGCACGTGACTCGGCTATATCTCAGTGACGCCTCGGACCCCATGGTGATTGAATTAAGAGACCGTGTTGATTCCATCCAAATAGAAACTCATGAGCTGACCACTGTAGCTGAGGTCTCCAAATATCTGCGAGCCATGAAGAACGACGGTGCCCCGGCGCCCAACGGCCTCCCTGCTGGGGTATTCAAATGTGCCCTGTAAGAGTGGGCGGAATGTTTGACTCCCCTATATAACAACGTGTTTAAGTCATGTCACCTACCGGACTCATGGTTAGGCTCGACTCTGTGTCCCATATTTAAGAAAGGAGACCCCACGCTACCGGCCAATTATCGACTTATTGCCCTACTAGATCTTGAGGCAAAGGCATATGCCTGGTGTCTTCTAAGGTCACTTGAAAAATGGGTTGCAGAAAAAAACATCATACCCTATTTCCAAACAGGGTTTCGGGCATCGGCCTCCACAATAGACAATATTACAACTCTAGCCATTCTGAGTCAACAAGCAGCACAAAAAAACATCTCCCACTTGATTGTGGGTTTTTTTGATTGTGGGTTTATATAGCGCTAGAATCAACTCCCGGAGGAGTATCTCTGCGCTTCGACCGCTGGGGAACCCGTCCTGGCTCACCCTGAGAGATGGTCCTTAATGGGTATCTCTAAGGTGCGACCAAGCATCCCCGGCGGTCTGGGGGGCCGTTGTGAAGATGAGGCAAGCTAATGCCCAGAGTTGCCGAGTGTGGTCCCTGACTGGAGTAGGCACCGAGGCGAGAATTATCGAGCCCGCTGACCCTGGTCCACGACCCTGCCGCGTCGGGAATCGAACCCTGGTCCCAGGCCGTCCTCTGCTTACGGGTCTGCCGCCTCTAACCAGTGAGCCACACCACTCCACTTTACTGCTGCTTTATAGACTACAGTGCGGCTTTTGATAAAGTGTCTCGTAACATCCTATGGAGGAAGCTGAACAAGTGGGGGATTCCGCAGAGCCTTCTAGAAGCACTCATCTCCCTGCATGAGAACACGTGGGTGCAAATTAAAACTGGCCCAAAGACAGTCTCTTCAAAAATCGCTATTGAAGACGGGCTAAAGCAAGGCTGCGTTCTTGCCCCTCTCTTGTTCAACCTCTATACAGCTGACCTTGGAACATTCCTGGAGAATAGTAATCTTCTTCCGCCAAAATTGGGCCCTGCAAAAAGGACTCTGCACATATTACAATACGCTGCTGACATTGTAATAATGGACCAAGCAAAATCGGGTCTTCAAAGAGCCTTAAGCATGCTGCACACATACAATACCGTTAACACCCTTAAAATCAACCAGGGAAAGACCAAGGTATTGATATTCGGCAGATGCAAGAATAAGAAACATTTTAAGTGGAACATTGGGCCTGCCAGGATTAACACAACCTCAAAATATAATTACCTGGGAGTCTGGTTCAACGAGACGTCTAGACCAGCTGCTCGTCTATCCGCCTTGAAAAAGAGAGCAGGAGCAATTATATACTCCCTGACACGATTGAACCTGTCCCTGAGCAGCCCCTCTGCAGAATCCATTCTGAAGGTGACCAAAGCCACTCTACTTCCTGCCCTAACTTACGGACATCAGGCTTTCCCCGGCGCATGCTCTGTTAGTCTTGACCTCGTTCAAATTTCCACCTTTAAAAAAATCTTCCATCTCCCAAGTTTCATCCAGCGGGCAAGACTACGCTTGGAGCTGGGCTTACAAAGACAATCAATCTATTGTGAGGCTGACATTCTGAAATATTTTATAAGGACATTAAAAGCTGGAGATAATACCTTAAAATCCCTGCTAAAAGAAACTCTTTCTAGTCCTGGTAACCCCTGGAACACTCAGATTACAAAGGCCATAAGAGTGCTAGAGATTGACAACTTATCTCTCTTTTCAGACACCATTCCATACTCAGTCTGGAAAAAACTTATCAATAAACAGGTCAAACTAATCTCCCATCGAATGGACCTTCAGGCTGTACCATTTTGCTTCCCTTGAACACCTCGTACCTTCCTGGGAAACCGCAATCTTATCTCCTGGAAAATTTAAATGCAGCGTCACGGAAGAACATAATGTTTATGCGACTTCTAGGCCTGCGTTCGACGGCCTTTAACAGATGGGCCCCAACAAGTGAGGGGGGGGGGCTTGAAGACTGTGCAATTACCACTCTGAATCGTGGCTGCATCTCTTGTGCTGCTGCCCCGCCCTGGCTGCCCCTAGAAGGTCTCTCTTAAAACCTTGTATTTAAAATGGGGCATCAGGACATGCTGGGAGGCATCGGCCCTGTGCTTCACGTCCACAGACATTCAAGTACTTGCAAGGTCTGGAAAATTTGTGAGACTTTTGGACAATCTTTTTTTACCTTCTGTGGATCCTGTGCTCCCACCCCCTCCCCCTCAAAAACTCATCACAGACTTTTTCTGCCCCCTGATTTAGTATCCTCTGTCATAATTTATCTTTTATTTTAGGTCTAGACAGTAATATGTTGATTTTGGCAACTATAAGACTGTTTCCTTTACATGTGTAATGGTCATTAAGCCTGGAGAGCTGTTTTTTAGCTTTGTCTCTTTTAATAGGATAAATGTGTTAATGTTGTCTTTTGTAGCAACGGTTTTAAGTAACTGTGCTAAAGTAATAAACTTCATTCATTCATTCATTCATCCGTTGGACAGCCATCATGGCAGTTGTCTGTTAGGTGAGCTTGGCCCTTCGAGCCCCTAAATCCTCCAAAATCCATCACCACCCTTGTTGGGCGGACTATCAGCCAGCGGATCTGGCGGTGCTGCCTTGGCACTGTGTCCTTATGTTGGGGAGGCAGCTCTCTGGACCACCAGTGCGACCGACCCGATCTCGCAGAGAGCGGCCTACATTGCTTTGCCAATGCGGGTGGGTGTGGGTGCTGAGGGAGCCACTCGCACCCTGTTGTGACTGACTTGAGCAGGGGCCAAGAGGTGTGCTGATCTGAGCCCTCCTGGTGAGTCAGGGGGTGGAACGGTGCAGCGCTAAGGAGCCTGGAGGGGGGGTGTGGCCCTTCCGCCGGACTGAAGGGAGAGATTCTGGGCCCAGCCATGACCTGCAAGGGTGGTGAGTATATCTGATGAGCTCCACGGCATGGAACGGGCCCTGCCTGAGACATACGTGGCTTCGTTTGAGGCCTCCGCACTCTCCCAGAGCCCGGGGCACAGGCTATCCTTCTTTTACTTGGACTGTCAGCTGGTCGTGGCGAGGCAGGCCTGTGACATCGGCCTGTCTGCCGCAGCTGTGCCCGGAAGGCCAGGGCCACAACTTCTGGACCCACGGATCACTGCTGGTGACCACAGAGGATACCCCTCCCAGATCTGTACGTGGCACATAGCGCCCGCATTGCCAGACTGTGGCCCCCCGCCTCCGAGAGCACGGGTGTGGGGCCTGCTGCCTTCATCAAAGTTCTTACTCATATGCTGTAAGGTAGGCCCACAGTGCGGGGGCAAAAACGATGTGACCCAGTGTGCTGTGTGACCCACTCCCCCATGAGAAGCCGGGGGGACCTGGAGGCTGTATTGGGATTTGGCAGATAAGGCTGCATTGTCCGGGATCCCGATGGACCGAAGGTACAGGGGACCCGCGACCTTCTTCCCCCGAGCGTGCACTGAGGAACATTCTGCGTCCTACAGCAGCGGAAGTGTACTTGGGTGAGAGCTGGGGATCAAGCAAGTGTAGTGCAGTGGTGATCGGGCTAGGCCCGGTGTGGCTTGCAGCCTGGGGCAGGCTGATTCTGAGAGGCCCGGCTCACGGTGGTATACTATGGAGCTCCCAGGGTGGGACATGATCCGTTCTGTGACCCCTTAACTATGTGGCACGAGGTGGGGATACCAAGCCTTGTCCCTACCATGGTGAAAGATAAGCTCAGCAGCCCGGCTGGGAAGCAAACTACCATAGACCACTTCACCTCCACCCCGGGCGGCGCGGGGGTGTGGACAGTGGGAGCCCCATCCCCGACAACACTGCCCTACTGGCCGTGATCACCCAGGCTGGAGTCACACTGGATGCAAAGGGTGGTGGGCTAGGAGGTCTCATTCTTAAGACAGGACATTAGGAAGGACGTTGATCGCATCACTAAAGCAGAAACCAGAGTAACATCCACAGAAGACTCTGTTGCATCTCTACAACAAAAGGTTTACAAACTTACAGAGGTGGCGCAAGAGCTGGCATCCCGATTGGAGGTTGCGGAGGGTTGCTCACAACGAAACAACATCCACCTGATTGGCTTTCCAGAAGACTGGGAGGGTGCTCCCATGGAACACTTCGTTACACGATGGCTGAAGTCCATTATACCTGAAGTCTCCCTATCCCCCTGTTTTGTGGTGGAACGGGCTCACCGGGCACTGACTCGGAACCCCCCCGCCCCTTCAGAACACCCCCACCCAGTCATAGCCAAACTATTGAACTATACGGACCGGGACACCATCTTTCAATTTGGTAGTGGGCACGAAGAGAAGCATATCTGCAACTCTAACAACGTTATGCTTTACCCTGATTATACCCGGCTGGTTCAGCCGCAATGCAAGTCCTTTGCTGTAACCAAACGCAAACTTTACAAGCTTAACTTCCAGTGTATGCTACTGTACCCAGATCGCATGCAGGTTATTTACAAGTCCAAATTCCTTTTCTTTGATACACTGGAAGCCATTTTTGCTTGGACAGATGAGGTAGTTCAAGCTAGGGGTAGGGTTTTTAGTGAAACCAGGAAGATTGGCCCTTGGACTAGTTCGCGTAGTGTACACTATGATCAGATGGTGCTGCCAGGGAGAATTACCCAATAACCCCCGGAAGTGTATGAGTCAAAAGCCCAACACTGGAAATGTGAGCACAGTCCCAGGAAAACGTGGTGGGGGTATAACAATGGTATGCACCCCTGCGCCCGCATCCTTCATCCATACATGGCGCCACAATTGTGTCTACTACCCACTAGGGTGCCTTCAGTAATCCTACTTCATCATTCGCCATCCAGTCCACTCCGAACCCCTGGCTGGGTTGGAATTATCACCGGCTCTGTGAAACCTTCTTTCTCTTTCCTAACAAATACGACACAGCCCTGAAGAGTCACAGGACAATTCCTAGTGACTAAAAACACGTGTTGACTGGTTGTTTGTTTCCATTCAGTCATTGCTTCATTAAAATAACTCTTCAACATTACACTGATGTCGACCTGTAGTGTAGTTCCTATATTCCCAATAGGCTATGCGCATTGGAATAATATGATCAGCAGTGTAGACGTAGGACTGAGGTCATCTAGGTCTTTACTGACTATATTAGACTTAATTAGTTTTGCCAGCTAGCTCAGAGGTCACTAGAAACTTTCTCGAATGTTCAGGAAAGAGTGAACTCTCCTGATTTAGACAAGAAGGGATTAGTTTCTGACAACCGCATAAACATGACAACTTTGCTCCCTCAGAATAAAGTGTATATCTCTAGAGTCGTGTGAAAACAATAGATGGTTATTTCACCTAGGCAATCCTGCATACTTAGTTTCACCAGAGTGCAGAGAAATAGAGAGACGGGCGTTTTCAATAAAAGGTGTTATTTATTGAGCAGTCTTCTTTCCCATGCAAGAGAAGTGAGTTGCCACAATAGCAATACTTATCATGAAGTAAAGTGCGTACAGTAAAATGAGTATTATAAAATAATACTGTAAAAGCATTGATATGGTTTCTTAACCATATGATACTTTAAAATGGATAAAATATATACATACATAAAAAGATTGACTAACGTACTCAACTGGTGCTTCTAAGATATGCCTACCCCGGTGTACCTGACCTAAGCCTAATACTTGGGAAGGAGTAAGTAAGTTGCAGTTTAAGTTAAGTTGGTTTTTTGCCAAGTTATCTGAATCAAGAATTCTCTTTAAGGATTTAGTCAGCTCCGTACCGTGGTAATAGAATGTAGGAGGTCTTGTATCTCTCTCTCAGGACTCGATCTCCCAGCAACCCACAAGGGTGACTGGAAACACCGGAGCTGGATTTTCTCGGCTGGAGAAAAAGACAGCGTCTTTCTCAGTGCGTCAAAAGGGAGGGGCGGCTTCCTTCGGGTCTCGCATCAGCTGGGCTTCGGGTAAGTAGATAGCCGCTCTGCTCCAAACCACCGTGTGTTTGCTTAAGGCAACGTTGGTATATTTATACCTGAAAGGTGTCGGGTTTGACGTAAGGTTGGATATAAGACGTCACTAAGAACTAACAGTTCTTTCTGGACTCCAGGAGTTTTTGTTCAAATCAAAACAAAAGCAGGGGGATTTCCGGGGCTGCTGGAGGCTTGGTTTGTTTAAAGAACGCGTTGTACTTTCTAGGAGTCTATGGGAGTAGCCTTGCCGTAGTTGGACGGCATGGGCTATTACTAAATATGGATATAATTCTTATGCCTGTATAAGGGTATTATTTGTTATAACCATATAAGGGCATAAATCGGGAATATCAAATTAGGGTCCTAGATAGAATCACAACAACCACTCCACGTATTAATGTCCATCATTACTAAAAACGAAGCAATATTAAATATATAACGATGCTTGTGTGTTTTCCAACCCACCCCAAAATACATAAATCACATTTGAAATGGTGTATGGTAAATACACGAAAAATGAGTATTGGTACTGTAGGTATTTCAAGCAGTGGTATCATTCAGTTAAATGCATATATATATATATCAGCTGAATGAATTGTGAAAATTACACATGAAATGGCTCTGTATACAGAAAAGAAGGTCGAGACCATTTCATCACCTATTTATACAATAATGTACATGTGCTAGAGGCTGAGGTAAAATATTGTCTCTAGTTATCCTAAAAATAGAAGCTCTGTTCTTTAAGAATAGTACTACTTTAAGCAGAGTACCATGTGCCTGAAAAAATGTAAATATTTTGGAAATGGAAAAAATAATTACGCTTTCAGGGGAAAAAATAGTTCCAATTGTTTTCAGTAGCTGTGTTTATCAAAAACTGAAGGCCGAATTCAGAGTTCAGGGAACGCTGTGTGCTCGTTGTTTTTAAAAGTTATTCTCGTTGACTGGAGAGAACATCATATCAGACAGGCTTGCAAAAAATTGGTCTACAACATCAGGTGAAAGTTCGACCAAGTTCGAAAATGCTGAAACAGTGCATATGTGAGAATGATTGCTATGAATGCTCACAGAAGGTTGTACCTGTTTGGTGCTGCTTTCCTCTTGTACTTCACCGCCACCTACTCGTAGTGGTCAAGTCTCAACGAATGCCGTCATCAGAATAGGTAACCGCTGGGGACAACACGATGCATGAGTCTTTACCGGACCTAGCAAGGTATCTATATCCATTGGTACTGCTGATGGTAGTGTAAGACACGCATTCTTCTCCGCATAGCAGACATCGAAGCACAGGTAAGATGCAATTTTGCCAGATTGGTCTGAATGAAAGAAACCAGGTTGCACTCAGATCTCTTAGCCGGGCTAATCCGAGGACTTTAGTGACTTGGTCTCGGTAGCATGTTGCTAAGATTGTTTCTTCCATCGTAGCTGGAGTTTTGTCTGTGGCTTGGCTTGCCATATCGGAGCAGAAGGATCAAAAATAAAATTCCTGCTACGAACCTCAAAAGAAGAGGCAGGCCGCCGAAAAATGAATGAACAAAATTCGGGAAAATGCCCAGAACTGTTTCAAAGGGTGCTAACAGCCCCGAAAAAATCGTCATAAATACATGTGCGATGCCACTGGTATCTGACATGTTTAAGATTTGGCTTAACATTTCTATGAAATGCACGGGGCAATTTGTTGATAATAGGGAATGTATCTCTGCAGCTGTCCTTGCAACTTGCAGATCATACGTCTCTTTGGACGAGGTTAAAGGCACAGTTGTCTGTAAAAGAATTGACTTTATTCTGCTTAAAGTATCATCTCGAATAGAAGAGATATTCAAAGGACGACATATTGCCGCCTCCATGTCTGGATTGCTGTTTGGATACAATACTTGCATACAGCAAGTGACCATGGAAGTAACGCTCACGAGATAGGCTTTTCCAGGCACCATGCCACAACAGCTGTGGTCACTTATTAGAACATAACTGCCGTTGGAAAGTTGTCTGAAAAATGGCTCTATCTGTGTTGCAGGAGTGCCATGCAGGTGACATGAAAGGTTATTTGATGACCCTTCGCAGGCTCCATGCAAGTTAATACCTTGACACAGAAGTGTACCGCTTAGTGATTTTTTACAATTGTTACCACTAAGAAATACCTCCCTTTTCCCTTCACCATAACATTTGTGTGTATAAGGTAAATTCCATGTTGACGTGATGTATCCTTTAGCCAACCTTTCATACAGGCCTGCTGGTATATATTTTTGGCAATACTTAAACTGGAAAGTTGTTATCGGAATTGTAATTGTTCCGTGTATTATCAATTCATGACAGGTCTCTCTGACATTGTCAATGGTAATCTCTCAAGTTTTTCAATGCTCAGAATCGTATAGTCTGCTCCTTTCTGTGCCAAACTGATTTGTTTATCAGTAAGGTTAAAGATAGAGAATAATGACGTTATGTTGATTAGACGCCATGGCACGTATCCTGAACGCAGATTTTGCAACGTCCAGCCAAGTTGTACAATAGAACGCAATTGGGACTGACCATGTTGTAACATTAGCAAGTCCTGCTCGATTATATCAATAGCAGATGATACAATGCTGTCCAATGAATATATTCTGGAGGACAGAGTCGTTTACCCATTGCCCACTACAGAAAGTGATTTTTCCAAATTAATACGATCAATTTCTCGTATTTTTTCAGCTCTTTCAATTTGTGTTACTTTCCAAGCGTCGTCGTAAGCAGCATATATACCGGCGTATTTGAAACATTTTTGACGCTGTTTGCGTGGTCCCAATATGAAATCACGCAAGTCAGCACCATCTTTAAGTAAAGTCAAATGTTGCTTAATTTCAGCCAGTGTGGATTTCTGTAGCCACTCAAGGCATAGTTTCCCTACACTGTATGTTGTAACTATCCCTGGATGTTGTCTCTGGGAGTATCTTGGGTCTGGCCTGTTCTGCTTGAACCCCTGTATTTTGTTCAGGAATCTATCTTGACAGTTATTAGTGTCTGTGGGCCAGATCAACCATTTTTTCAATCAGGATTTGTTCTGTTTTGGTGTAAAATATGGGATACGTCTATCTCCACATCTGTAGTGCTATTACTATCAGGTATGGGCTTTGGAATAGACGGTTTATTTAAGTCTTTTATTTTGGCTAAACCAAGACAAGTAGTTTGCTGGATGGTGTAATTCAGGAATATTATCTGTTCTGGGATCATGCAGGCTCTAAATAATGCTTCTAGACCTTGTACCTGCCAGTCTTTTGAACCCCAGATGGTTTTTGTTTCAGTGTTGTTTTTCCAAAATTCAAAACCAAATGTAGACATTTTGTCATAACATTTTTCTGAATAAATCAATTTAGTATTTGTCAACATTGTTTTCATTCCTGTCTTATTTAACATTTTAAAACAAAACATTTCTGGATCACTTTTGTTAAACCCTGAGAAGTATTGGAATTTCTCATAAAATGTTTTCGAGCTGCCTTTTGGCGGTGTTGGACAATGTTCCCATTGGTTATAAGTAAAAACATTTCTAGGTTGAGCAGATTTATGCAAATAGTGATGACCAAAATGATTATAACAATATAACTCTTCATAATTTGATGAACCCTGTAAATAATCATGTTCTGTAAATTTAGCTGACATTACTAAATCTGACATCATATTATTAATGTTTTCAAAGTCCCAATGATCAGAGAAAGTACTTGGTGTCACAAAGTCACTTAAGGAAACCTTAAACTGGTGTGGATATTTCAAGAGCTCATTCGGGCCATATATTTCATAATCAGTTTTGTCCCATGCTACCCCACCGGGTATTGGATTGGCTGTGATGTTCACTGATGGCAGTTCTCTTTTCTTGATGTGAGAGGATCTGTGAGGCTTTAGGACCAAGTTGATGTTCTGACTTGCTGTGTCCATTGTATTATATTTTCCATCAATGAATCTACCCAAACATAAAACCATGATGAGCCAAAGCAGGAGGAAAAGTACACCTAACACAATCCAAAATTCAATCCATGGTGAAATCAGATATGTTTCTTTTAGTAGGTGAAAAAGTTTAGATACTTTGTCTTTGAAAGTTTTCATTGCTGGCGTTTCTTCATGCTCGCTTGGATCTTCAGAAAAGTCATCGAAACTGATGAAGTAAATGTAAATGTAAATGTACAGGAATTTATATAGCGCAAATCACCAAGCGGTTTCTAAGTGCTTGCTTAGGGAACCCGTCCTAGTATTCCCCTGTGAGATAACCCCGGCAGGGTATCCGCAAGGTGAAAGCCAGGCATCCCGCCGCGAGGGGCCGTTGTGGAGATTAAGCAAGCTATTGCCCAGAGTCGCAGAGTGTGAACCCGTGAATCGAGTTGGCACCGGAGAGAGAATTGTCGAGTCCATACACATTTTAGGACTCAAGACCCTGCCGAGCCGGGAATTGAACCCTGGTCCCAGGCTGCCCTCTGCTTCCAGGTCTGCCTCCTCTAACCAGTGAGCCACACTTCTCCAGTAGCCAGATGCAGTTCTGTCAATTGTTGGAATTGCTTCCGGATTTTCATTTGCTTCTGGATTTTTCTTTGTTTCATTAGCATAGTCTGAGGCTACATCGTTGTAGACCGGTGTTTCTTGACGAACTGTTGCAATTTGGGTTTCAAGAGGCACAAGTTCCATGGCTTTATTGCATAGTCCTTTTTTATTCACTGCAGGTTTATCAAAAGTGATTAGTCTCTCAGTTTGAACCTCTTGGATTGTATCAAGATTTGGTCTTCTGCTATTTCTTGGGAGTCCACAAGGCCTACTACTTATTATTGGCCACATGATTGTGGTTTTACCAGGTCGATGGATACAACTCTGTTCTCCTTTTTACCAGAAAGGGGCGGTAGTACAACTGATCTTGTTCCGCTGACAGCTAAGACAGGTACTGCTTTTCTGTAAGAAGGCCCAAATTCCTTCTTCACCGCAATCTTCTCTCTGACTAGATCCCCAATCTTTGGAATCCAGACAGGTCTTGCTGGGACAGGTGGTTTTTCTTCAGTGGCTGTTGGCTTTAACTTTATATTACTCAGACTTCTTCTTGTTTCATTTAAGTCCTGTAAAACAGCCAAACGGTCTTTGATATCAAAGGCTTTTTCTTCTACCACTGAAGTGTGACTATCTAAGTCCTGAATGTGCATTCTAGTACCGAACAATAGTTTGTAGGGAGTGAAACCTTTTAGAGAATTTCTTGGCAGATTGTTAAGACTATGTTGGACACTAGTTAAATGTTTGACCCACCCATCACCCGAACCTAATACCCTCGCCGTTATAGATTGCTTTATGTTTCGGTTTTTTCTTTCCACTACCACATTACCCTCAGGATGGAAGGGAGAAGAGTACCGCAATGCAATGCCCATGCTGGCCATGGTCTCCTTGTAAGCCCTAGAGCTAAACACAGGACCCTGGTCAGAATGTAGCATGCCAATTGCGTATGTGCCGATAAAGACTCGAAAAGTTTTGTATAACAGTTCTGGCGTCATCCGAGCGCTGGTGTCTACATTTTTAAGTGAGTTTTTGGTCTTAATAATTATGGGAACGCATTTCTCTGGCTGGATTTTTGCGTATAGAACGCGGTGTCCTGGCAATAGTCTGGTCCGGTTCACAACTGCGATCTCTGTTGCAGTCTGGACAATCCTTTGTAAATTTGTAATTTTGCAGGCTCATCCCCGGCCACCAGTATTCTGATTGTAATTCTTTTAGAGATTTCACGATCTCTTGGTGCCTTAGACCCTCTCCCATGTGTGCGTCTGCTATCAATAAGACTCTCCGGTTCGTGTTTGGAATTACTCTATCCCCCACTCCAGGGATTTGAGCAAAAGGAACGGAGTTTGCATCAATTATGTATGTATTATTGAGCGGATAGCCGAGAGGTAATGCTGCATAGTCGCCTTTTAACGAGGCTTTTACTACCAGCATGGTTTCTCCGTCTATGTGTTTTTAGAACGCTTTTTTGTGGCTACGGAAGCCGGTTGAACCGCTTCCAATGTGGCTCTGTCAGCCAATGAATTCCCTGCAACGTGAACGCCATCAAGGCGATGACTCAGTGTATGTATCACGTGAGTCTTTCGTAGTTCTTTCTGCAAAAGAACTACTTGTTCCCAAAACTTTTTATGCTTTATTGTGGCACCTGTGTCATCTTTGTAATCGTTTTTGATCCATGTCTGCATGTCATTATTGAAAGACGACGCAGAAATGCGAATCGCACGCTATTAGTGTCGGGAATTCACGATCGGCATTTTCAAGCGCCATCTTTAAAGATCTTATTTCAGCTCGCTGAGCTGAACAGTTTCTGAGTGATTCAGTTTTGGTGATTATTGGTCTGAATTTACCAAAGCGCCAGCAACCTTTAACAATCACGCACGCTGCGTTGTAGGATTTTTTCTCTACATCGCAGTGTTGTGAAAATCTGTCCATGTAGATTACACATGTGTACTGTTCGAGAGGCAGAATTTCGATTGGCAGAGGATATACTTCTTCATATTCTAGATCTTCTAGTTTTTTCATTTTCGGGTCAAAATAGTGCTTCACGCCTTCTGCAGCAAGAGAATTTTCCCATTGTATCCATTTTGGATATAGTGCCACAGCATTGAGATTGCGTGGGCTTGTTAATGCCTCAAGGGCTGATTCTGCTGTTAAAACAGATATCATTCTGCCTTGTGCTTGGGCTCTTTCTTTTGCTACAGCAGTTTGAACCGCTATTAGAATTTTTTCAGTAGAACTGAATTTCATTTCAGCTTGTGTGTACAAGTGTGATTTGTAAGCTATTGGTACCGTTTCTCCCTCATTAGAGGTCAGGTACGTGAATCCGCATCTTCCTGGGATGACTCGGATTACAAGGTTGTGTACGTTTTCGCGTGTTTGCAATTTTGTTTTAGCTAACATGTCTGTTTGCAAGGATCTTAAAATTTCTGTGTGGTTCTGAGTCCAATTTATTGGTTTGAAATCAGGTTTTATTAATTCATAGAGAGGTTTAACCCTCTCTGCATAATTTAGAATAAATGTTCTTCCGAAATTCAGGAAACCTAGTATTGATTGTAAATTCTTCAGCGTTTTAGGTGCTTGGAGTATAGCACACTTCTCTAAGAAGTTGTCTGCTAGGCTCTTGCCTTTACTTGATAGTTCATATCCTAAAAACAGGACAGTTAGATGAGCAATTCGTGACTTTTTAAAGTTGAATTTGTACCCTTCAGCTGCGAACCCAAGTATTATGGTGTTCAGTCTTTTCAAGTGTGTCTCCAGGTCGTCATCTGTGAGATAGATGTCATCAACATAAGATAATGCCTCATCATCATATATTTGTAGTAACTCTGTTACCTTTGCTGAGAATAATCCTGGGCTGTTCTTGAATCCCTGTGGGAGTCGGCAGTATTGTCTCTGCGACCCCATTATTGAGAAAGTGGTCAAATACCTACTTTCAGGTGCAATGTTTTGACATAGGAATCCATTAGAGATATCTAATGTCGTTTTATATTTTTTGCGCACTGTGTGAGTTTTGTACTGCAAATGTTTTGCAACAGGAGTTTAGGTGTCTGTAGTCCAAAACTAGACGATTTGAATCGTCTGGCTTGGAGACAGGAAACAAAGGATTGTTCATTTGTGAGGTGCATGTTTCAATCACCCCCTGATATTCAAGTTGATCTAAGATCTCCCTGACTTGTTTTTTAGCTTCTTGCTTAACTGGGTACTGCCTTTGTGCAGTGGGTTGATTTTTTAACTGGATTTTGTGAGGAGGAGAATCCTCATCCCATCCTACATGATTTTTATATAATGCAGGAGCTTGGGCCACTGCCCATTTTCTTGCAAATGTATATTTTTTATGGATTGGAATATGATTTGAGAAGGCAGGCATAATCATTTCTTCGCCATGAGGGCACTCCCTGACAAACTCTGGTGGCCACTCTTTTTCAGCTAACAGGATATCATAGCCTTTCGAAAGGTTATCCCAAAAGAAACCCCTTACTTTCCTAGTTTTGTCCCCCTCTATACACAATGTTATTTCATATAATTTATGGGGTTTGCTAACTCTGGTGTCTGCAGTTTCCATTTGAATGTATTAATTCGTGTCCACTGTCTCCAGAAGATTCATCGAGATCTTGCGGACTATGGTTACTTCTGCTGCGCTGTCTAGCATTGTCTGGGCCCACTCTCCGTTTTTCAGTCGTGTCCTCAGTATCCTCGGCATGTTTTATTCTAATACTTGCTACCTTCTTTTTTGGAAATTGTAATTTTTTACTTCGATGAGCAGGTTCCTTGTCTTTGGACTTGACGTGCTCTTCCTTGTGTTCTGACCGTCCTCTTCTTTCCGATTTCTGGGAGGAAGTCTGAAAAGATCGAGAGGGACGTGTATCAATATCTTGATATCTATCAGGTTTTCTCAATTTATCCCTATCTCTAAGGTTGTATCTTTTCTCAGAGGGCTCCCTTTGGGGAGACTTGCCTCCTCGTTCTGGAGATCTATCTCTTCGTTGAGGAGACCTTCCTCTGGACTGAAAACGTTTTTCTCTGGGAGTGGATTGTTTGTTACCATCCCAACTCTTTTTTGGAGTGTTTACATTATTTTTAATAAATGTTTTTTCAGGATTTTCAGTTAGTTGGGGTTTTATTGGTTTCACACCCAAATTATCTCTTCCTAGTTCTTCATAGGATTTTTCTATGATTCCGGCAAGTTCAAAAGGTTGTTCTGCTATATCTGTTTCTTTCAATTTCTGGCGGATCGCCACAGATGCTGCTTCTCCTTTTATATTGGCTAATAATATAGCCGAGACCTGCTTGAAGTCTTTCAGTAATTTCATACTCAGAGTTAAAGCAGGTTCTGGACCGTATTCATTTTGAATCTGTCGTAGCACATCTGGTATTATCGCCATAGACGGAACACCATGTGTTTTTGTGTATATCGAAGCAAAGACTGTACCCCAAGTGTCACAGTCCTCCACATGTGGTGCGGCCCCCATTGGAAGGCAGATAGTCAGAATTCTGTGTTTCTCATGAGGTGTAGTATCAGGAAATACTGCCTCTATCTGAGTGATTTTTTGTGCTAACCAGAATGGAATTTGTTCCTGTTTTGCAGGTATTTTGCCAATGGCTGGTTGTATATTCTGTGGTGTGATTTTATTTGTGTTCCCCTGGTGAGGGGTGGTCTGTGGAATTATTATTGCTGGTTGGACTGTTGAAGTCCGCATGACATATTGGACCAATTGTCTATGTATTTTAATTAGTAGTTTTAGCTGAACTAAAAGTTTCCGGCCTGACATTTTATCAATGTCGGGATGTGGTGTGTAGCTGGCTAGAACCGGCCACGTGGCTCCTGGTCTACCTAGTGGACCGAGCCTGGTGATGTGATTTTGATGTTTTAGGGCGCCTTTAAACCAGAGCATGTGCTCTTGGTAAGTTAGTGGGATTTCAACGTCCTCGAAAGGAGCGTATTCATCCGGAGGTTCCTCTATTTTGTAATAGTGGAATAAGTGTGTCACAGCATGTGCTGCTGGAAAATGTATCCATGAATAGAATACCTCTGTCTGCCGATATTCATGGGCCTCTACCACGAATATGACTGTACCACCTCGTGATGATACTACATTTTCTATACGTTTTTTAGTTATAGTTCTTCTTACATTTACCGGAATGATTATAGCATTCGGGTCATTCTGTTGGAGAGTTGTGTCATCTAACAACAGTGTAGATGCTAAAGCATCTCTTTCTTCATCACCTTCCGGCATTTTACTGACTAAAAGGTTTTTGTTGCAGATCAAGTTTCAAGGAAACAAAGATTAGGTGCACAATATTTTGGAACACTGTATCCTTCAACGTTGACTAAACCAAAAACTAATACATAGGAATCTCTTCCTACTAAGTTCCGGCGGATTTTAACCTTTTACCCACTCCAGACGTCTTTTTGGAGTTTTTACAGGAAAAGGGGTCTGTGTGAAAAAGCACGATTGAGTTACTCTAATGTATTGCGTTAGATTATCGCCTTACCAAACGTTGGGCGCCATGTAGTGTAGTTCCTATATTCCCAATAGGCTCTGCACATTGGAATAATATGATCAGCAGTGTAGACGTAGGACTGAGGTCATCTAGGTCTTTACTGACTATATTAGACTTAATTAGTTTTTCCAGCTAGCTCAGAGGTCACTAGAAACTTTCTCGAATGTTCAGGAAAGAGTTAACTCTCCTGATTTAGACAAGAAGGAATTCGTTTCTGACAACCGCATAAACATGACAACTTTGCTCCCTCAGAATAAAGAGTATATCTCTAGAGTCGTGTGAAAACAATAGACGGTTATTTCACTCAGTCAATCGTGCATACTTAGTTTCACCAGAGTGCAGAGAAATAGAGAGACGGGCGTTTTCAATAAAAGGTGGTATTTATTGAGCAGTCTTCTTTCTCATGCAAGAGAAGTATGTTGCCCCAATAGCAATACTTATCATGAAGTAAAGTGCGTACAGTAAAAGGAGTATTATAAAATAATACTGTAAAAGCATTGATATGGTTACTTAGCCATATGATACTTTAAAATGGATAAAATATATACATACATAAAAACATTGACTAACATACTCAACAGGTGCTTCTAAGATACGCCTACCCTGGTGTACCTGACCTAAGCCTAATACTTGGGAAGGAGTAAGTAAGTTGCAGTTTAAGTTAAGTTGGTTTTTTGCCAAGGAATCTGAATCAAGAATTCTCTTTAAGGATTTAGTCAGCTCCGTATCTTGGTAATAGAATGTAGGAGGTCTTGTATCTCTCTCTCTCAGGACTCGATCTCCCAGCAACCCGCAAGGGTGACTGGAAACACCTGAGCGGGATTTTCTCGGCTGGAGAAAAAGACAGCGTCTTTCTCAGTGCGTCAAAAGAGAGGGGCGGCTTCCTTCGGCTCTCGCATCAGCTGGGCTTCGGGTAAGTAGATAGCCGCTCTGCTCCAAACCACCGTGTGTTTGCTTAAGGCAACGTTGGTATATTTATACCTGAAAGGTGCCGGGTTTGACGTAAGGTTGGACATAAGACGTCACTAAGAACTAACAGTTCTTTCTGGACTCCAGGAGTTCTTGTTCAAGTCAAAACAAAAGCAGGGTGATTTCCAGGGGTGATGGAGGCTTGGTTTGTTTAAAGAACGCATTGTACTTTCTAGGAGTCTATGGGAGTAGCCTTGCCGTATTTGGACTGCATGGGCTATTACTAAATATGGATATGATTCTTATGCCTGTATAAGGGTATTATTTGTTATAACCATATAAGGGCATGAATCGGGAATATCGAATTAGGGTCCTAGATAGAATCACAACAGACCGTGGCAATTTTGTTCCAAACAAGACTCTCATATCATTGTTATACCCCCACCACGTGTGCCCGGAACTGTGCTCAGATGAGGTAGTTCATCTCAAGCCACACACCCTGCCTCTGTGGAATTTTACTCCTCTCAAGGCACCCAATGACAGCAGTCAAAAAAGCCCACCCCGAAGAGATGACACAGATCACAATCCGACTGGCAATCCCAAACACAAGGAGATGAGTCCTACCTGCCGAGAAGACGCAACTGACTCCCTGTCATGATCTACGGACATTTACCTATTTAGAGAATACAGGGTTCCTGCCTGACTAGGGGGATTGAAACCACCGCTTTCACCACACCCTGAACGGTTATTTTTGAGGACTACGGGGAGCTGGGGAACCATTGGCAAGGGCTCTCTGGGGTCCCTGTTTGTGGCCCGGGTGTCTTAATGCCTCTACAGATACTTTAGGTTTGGGAAAGTATTGGGGTGGGGGAGGAGGTGAAGACAACAGGTTTTCATGCAAAAAGTTTTACAAGTTCAAGCACAGGCATGCAGCTACAGTCGCTTCTCCACTCATGCCTCGCTTATGGCATCCCTCTGATACACAGATGGTCATGCACACTAACTAACTCTCATACGGGTGGACTTAATATCATGACTTGGAATGTTGGAGGGGTCCTGGACAAAATCAAAAGGGGCGCTGTCCTATGACAAGCCAAACGCTTAGAGGTGGACGTTCTCCTTCTTAAAGAGATACATGTTATGGGCACTAAAGCCACGTGTCTGGCTCACTATGGCTTTAATCAGATGTATCACTCTGGATTTTTCCGCGGGTCCTGCGGGACAGCTATTCTCATACATTGGCAAGTTACATACATCATGTCCAAAACATGGTCAGATTCTAGGGGACGCTACGCTATCGTGACAGGCACAGTGTATGAGACATCATTGACACTGGATAGCTTTACTGCCCTACTCCCCCTGGATAAAGCCTTCGTAGACAGGGAACTTAAAAGCCTTTGGGGAGAGCTCCCGGGAGACATATCTGTGATGCTGGGCGACTGGAATGCCACTATGGCTCCTATCAAACGATGGTAGGAGACAGAATCAAGCCCTCACACCGTAGACTCCAAACTACACCACATGGCCACTACCCTGGGATGGGCTGACGCATGGCTAGCGTACCACCTCTCTGACCTGGACTTTATCTTATCTCTCGGTGGTGCATGGTTCCTTGTCTAGACTGGACTATTTATTTCTCCCTCTCACATATGTTCACAGGGTCTCGGCTGTCTCCATTCTGCCTCGTGGCCTCTCAGATCACTCCCCCATTTCTATAAAGCTCCTGATAGGTCCCCGTAGACTCCCCCTTAGGTGGCACATGTCGCCCTGGCATCTGCAGGACCCAAAATATCATGCCATTATCTGGCAGGAGATCTCAAATTACTTAGACTCAAATGCCACCACCGCCCCCTCATATACCACATTGTGGGAAGCCCTCAAACCCACAATTCGAGTGGTAGATATTAGTTACAGCACAGGGGAAAAGCATCTCTGCTTCAGGCAGGTGGTCGACTAAGAGAATCGCCAGTGAGATCTGGAGACCTGGGTGGGAGAGGGCAGGGGCCAGAGGCAAAGCGTTGCCTTCTTCTCTCCCAACAACAATTGCATCAGTAGCGTACTGACAAAGCCAGAGATATATGGCTGCCGACCCAATCTAGAATTTACCAATGGGGAGACAAATCGAGTAAACTGCTGCACTGCCTCTGTCAGGCAACCTACGTACCTACCTTGGTGTCCATCCCGCAGAACGCGGCAGACACACTGTGCACCTGCCATAGCTCTGTCGCTCAAGCATTGCAGATTATTATTCGACCTTCTATGCCAAAAAGGAAACTATCCCAACTAACAAGATAGAAGAGTTTCTGGGAGATATCCCACCCAGGGCCTTACCAGACAATATCCGAGACCAGCTCGAGGTTCCGATTACTGTGGAGGAGCTCAGCGTGGCCCTAACGGGCATGCTCCGGGGTCATACACCGGGACCCAACAGGTTCCCAAGTGACTTCTTATGGGCTCATATGTCCCTCCTGGGCCTCCCCCTCCTAAATTTACTTTAGGAGGCCATAGAACATTGAATTCTCCCTCCAGACTGGCGCCATTTGGATATTGAAATCTTCCAAAAACCTGGGCACCCTCCTGGGGAATACACAAAAGTGGGCTGCCCCTTGAATCAATTCCTATGTGTATCTACAGAGTTCTGTAGAGATGCACTACCAGTGGGTGCATCTCATAAAAAGTTACGGACCGGCCTCACACACCGCCCGGTGTCATGCTTCATCATCGGCTGTCCTCGCCCTCTAAAAACTTGGTTCGATAGAGGGCGGGCATACACCTGGAGACAGGGATGCACTTCTAAATCTAAGTGATGGCCATTGGGGAGTGATAAGTGATTTAAAAACCATTACATTAGCCCATGTGCTATGTTTATTCAAATGGTAAATGTATGGTGGTTAAAAACTAAGTGGACGGTAGTATGGGATATTATTTTCCCTTCACTGTATTAATGCGGTCGACATGTTTCTGCTGCGGTGTGCCCGAAGGGTACGTAACATTCTTCAGGACCTAAAAAAAGGGGGGTGGAAAGGGGTGTATACCCTCTGTGTCCACTTCCTTTTAACTAGTGAAAATGGAAGGAAAATCCTGTCACTAGATCAGGGGAGGGGTTTGTGGTTAAACACACTATGTAAATGGATATTTCCCTCTTGGTGTAGTACCACTAAGAGTAACTCTGTAGAGAAAGGAAAACAAAAATAAAGCATACAAACCAAACCGTGTGAGTATGTAAACAAATAGTTTATAAACATCATCCATCCTGTGTCATACCTATAGTGCGCGTGGTGGTGTGAAGTGGTCTTTATGAGACACGTGGCAGGTGCAACGTGTACTCTTACCATTAACAAATGGTTGTAAGTCAACTCTTACCCTGTTTTCCTACCCTAAATGCTCCATGGGAGGGCTGAGGTGGAAGGATCTACTTAGAGTTTCTGTAGGGAAAAATACAAAAAATCACTACTGGTAGCTAAGGGTGAGTCACCACCAGTATGCAGAAAGAACCAGGACCAAGGTCTCTAGTTAGAGCAAACATAACAAGGTGAAATCCAGAGCTAATGGACCACCTATTCATTCAAGTTCACACCAGCATTCCTTTAGGCATATTCTTACTGTCTAGTTTCAGTGCTTCCAGCCATTCTTCCCGGAGGCATGCTCTCTGTCTTCCAGCTGATGGTGAATGGTGAGAATCAGAGGGTTTTAATACTAAAGAGCAGTTACTAATTAGTGAACTAATCAGTGTTAATTGGGCCCGTTAAGTGTGTCTCTCTCTACGGGGCTGCCTGACCGCCTGGTGGGAGGCGTGACTGTAAATCGCCCCACCTGATTGGTCAAAACCTGCCTCCAACACTAGCTTAGTGTTCATTGGGCCCGTTAAGTGAGTTTCCTGTGTCACTCTTCGGGGGTGCCTGACCGCCTGGTGGGAGGCGTAACTGTAAGCGCCCCAACTGATTGGTCAAAACATGCCTCCAACACTACCTTGGCCGTTTAGAAAGTTACAAATGGGCCCGAAGCTTTGTTTTCTGTGTCCCTCTTTGTGAGAGCCTGGCCGCCTGGTGGAGGGTGTGCATATTGGGATTATGGATAGATAAACAATAGAGAGAGTAAGGGTTTTTTAGGGGCCTGTCCTGTCCCCGATTGTGATATGGAAAAATCAGTGTGGACTAGGCCACTGTAAGCTTAGAATGTGTGCTGTTTATTCTAGGTCACTTGTAATTATGGCCTAGAGGCTGAACCCACTTGGTCTTGTTTATAAACCCCTCACACACCAACCTGGTTGGTGTCATGCTTCATCATCGGGGTCCAACCAGGCAGCCGAGTGCCGCCTGGTTGTGCTTCCACGCCTGACTACAGCGGAGCGGGTGTCGTGAAATTGTGTGATGTGGATGAAGGTGAGTGTTAAAATATACCTCTGGGATCCTTACCTATTGTTTTAATCTTGGCGACCCAGGGTATCAGTTAAAAATATGTGATGCAACTACAAATAGTAAAAATATTACTCTGAGTTGGCTTATGTGATGCGGTCTACATGTTTCAGTCCCTTAAACAATTAGGCGGGACTTTCGTCAGGACCAGGAAAAACGTGAAGTGAGTGGCAAAAGTGGTGCCACAGGTGATAGTCTCCAACACACGCGCTAAGGTGTGTGGAAAAGGATAAAAAGAGAGTTTCTATTTACTTACAGACACTTGCTGCTTGCGCGACAAATCTTCGCTATAGCATTCTGCTCCAGGGATTCAGGGCGCGGGGAGAGGAATTCCCAGTACCTATTTGGTTAGGAATGGTCCTCTGTGGATAACCTAGTTCGGGTCCCTCGGCGTCCTTGGCGTAGCCTAATGTATAGAAAGACGTCAAGTGGGGATGGCTGTATGCCTTCATATAAATGTTCCATGGAACGGAATGTTCCAGCATGATACAAGTCACCCCATGTCGTGACATGTATGCTGTGAAGCAGCTTGCGAAATCCTGCCTCCTGCAGTAGGGGCATGCTTGGGTGATAAACGAGGGGCAAGAGTGGCGCGTACATCATGCCAATCTCCAATTTATTATCCAGTCGGGTCCACGCAGTCACCGTGCTCAACACTGTCGAGGGCGTTTTATCTCTGCCTGGAACCAAGGTATAGAGCGCACCTTAAACTGGAATTGGATAAGCCAGCCAATGCTCCGCCGCCAGCTGGGGCATGTACCGAGGCTGCCGCACCCAGAAGAAGGCATAGTGAGCCTGAGCAGCTTGATAATATAGCTCAAAATCGGGCCCGCCAAACCCACCCTGGCTGTATGGTCTAATAAGGATGTCCCACTTTGAGCCGAGGCGATTTCCTGCCCCACACTAATCTGACGAGCTCCGTTCGGAGTTGCTAAAAAAATACCTGCCCGGGTAATAAGGGATATTTAAAAACAAATATAATTATGGCAGGATCACCATTTTGATCAAAGACGTTCTACCCGCCATGGAGAGAGGTAGGGTGATCCAGCGTGTTATATTGTCCGTAATGCGAGTCATTGTCGTGCCATAGTTGGCCCTCATCAGTTCATCCCGGTCTTTTTCTATGTGGATACCTAGATACTTAAAGTCTCCCTCACACCAAGCAATGGGGTAATCTAGCGTAAACTGTCCAGTGGAGGCCGTGAGTGGAAATATACAGGACTTGCCCCAGTTGATCTGGACTCCTGAGAGTCTACCAAAGCGAATAAATTCTCTAAGAATTGGATTTAAATTATCACTAGGATCACGTACATATAAAGTGATATCATCTGCGTACATAGATATAAGTATTCATCTTTGGAAACATCTCAGCGCTTTTTCCCTATGATGCTGCCTCAATTTTGCCGCGAGTGGTTCTGTAGCTATAGAAAACAGCAGCGGTGACAAGGGGCATCCCTGCCTGGTACCCCTAGTAACAGGAAACTCAGAGGAAAGTCTGCCATTTATAAGCACTTTGGCCACTGGAGCCTCGTATAATAGCCTGATCCATGAAAGAAATATGGCTGGGAAATCCATGCGCTCCATCACCTGGAACACATAATCCCATTCTAAGGTGTCGAACGCCTTGGTGGCATCAAGGAAAATGGCCGCCATCGGTTGGTCCTCGTGTACTGTGTTTAGAACCGAAAAAAAGGTGTGCAAATTATGCGACGTCGCTCTGCCAGGTACGAAGCCTGACTGGTCAGGCAAGATCAGATTCGGAAGCAGGAGACTGATACGAGTAGCAATCAGTTTAGCCAGGATTTTCACGTCGCAGTTAAGCAATGAGAGTGGCCGGTAGAAATCGCATTTATTCGCCGGCTTACCGTGCTTCAAGAGTGATGTGATCAGAGCTGTGCGCATAGAGGGGGGCAAGTGGCCCACCTCAAGGGCGTCTTCGTATACCTCCCTCAATTACCGGTATTATAAAGTCAATGTACGTTTTATAAAATTCTATTGGGATCCCATCAAGTGCCGTAGCCTTACCCGACTGCATGTGCATTAAAGCATCTTGCACCTCATCAAGTTCAAATGGGGCACTCAGGAATGCTCTGTGTGCGTCACTCAGCCATCCCAGGGACACATAGTCAAGGTAATCCTGCAATTGCAGATTCCCAGTTCTGGTGGTCGTGTATAATGCGCTGTAATGTGCCACAAATGTGTTAAGAATTTGCGTGGTATCCCTATACACCATACCCTCCGAGCTTTCAAGTTCTAATGTAATGTTAGAGGGACGCATCAATTTTATAGTTGCAGCTAGCGCCTTCTCCGGCCTATCACCAACCCAAATCGGCGAGGTATCCAATGTTTGCCTCTAAATTTGGATTCTCTAGCGGCCTCGTCCGCATATCCAGTCAGTGTTTCACGTATGCCTGAGAGGGTGGCCTCATCAGGACATTCAGTCAATGCTGCCTCGAGGTTCTTGAGCTTATCCTCTAAATGCGTCAGGCATGTCATTATACTCTTAAGAACTCCCGACCCTTTAGCAATGCAGATGCCCCTCAAGGTCACCTTGAATGCATCACAAATAGTCTCTACATCATTCACAGAGTCTTTATTGCGCTTGAAGAAGTCTAAGCACTCTTCACGCAGTTCCTCCTGAAATATAGTATCTAGTAGCATAGTGGGTTGTAATCGCCAGGCAGTTGCAGGGGGGCCAAGGTCCGCAGACCGCAGCGTGATTTTAACAGGCGAATGATCAGAGTATGTTCTAGGGAGGTGTTGCGCCTTTATAAGCGCAGCATAAAACTGTGGCGATATGAATATATAATCGATTCTTGCCCATGAACGTGCCTGCGCCGTGAAATGTGTACCCTCCATCGCGTCCAAGAGTAGACGTCTCCAGGTGTCAATCAGATTGTGATCTTTGAGTGACTCAAGTAATGTTGTCCTAGCTCTATTGTAATGATGAGGGGCAGGGTGGGACCTGTCTATAGCTGGATATAGTGAAGTATTGAAATCCCCCCCCAGAGAAGGTGCTGTGGACCCGTACCTACAATGGCTGCCCATAAGTCCTCAAAGAACTGAGGGTGACCTGTGTTAGGGCCGTAACAGCATACCAACGTGACTGCTATATGTCCTAGTCTACCCCACATCATACAATACCTCCCATGAGCATCCAGTTTGGTGCCTGCTAAAACAAAGGGCGTGCCCCTCTTTACCAATATCGCTGTACCTCTAGCATACGTCGAGTAAGAGGAAAAGGCAGTGTGCATCGCCCACCTGCCGGCAAAGGTGTAAACAGGCTGAGCTTTGAAATGGGTTTCTTAGAGAAAGGCTATGTGTACTGAATGGAGATCTAGGTAGGATAAAATTTGTCGCCTTATCCTCGGGTTTCCCAGGCCCCTCACGTTCCATGTTAGTACGTTCAAATTAGTATATCCCATGATTAGGTCTTTCTCGCGGGATTCTGCAGTGCGCTAGGAAGGACCCTAGCAGCCAGCCACCGCAATCAGGGATATGTGGGAAGTGCACCATTTCGCTAATACGACAATCCACCAGCCCAAGTCCCTTAGAACCGTACATGCCAGTGTAGTATCGTGAAGGAACGCGTTTGTGTACAATATGCACTGCGAGATCTATCTCTTGACTTCCACTATCTTGCAATCCTGTCGGATCAAACCATAACATCTCTGTGATATCTGTTTCGCCCAAATCTGTAACAACATTTCCAAACTCCCCCACCCCTTCCCCCCCCAACTGAAGCCCCCCCAACTTGTTAGTAGCAAAGAACATCAGCGCCTTGTCAGCTTTTAGTCCAATGAATATGTCACAAAACAGGTCAAGGCCTCGAGTCTTTGCCTGGTCCCATGAAGGCACCATTGACCTTTCTTCCTCCCCACCCACAACCCAAGTGAACAACATAATAAAAGCCCGATTACTTGGCCTCCTCTTCCCATTTGCTAGTAGGTTACGCATTTCAGTTTCTAACCATTTATAGCTATGCATGCTTGTCAGAGATGCATCAATATCACTTCTGATATCATAGAGCAACGAATTTTGCAAAGAGGTCACCACCCCACCCCTCTCCCACTGAAGCATCCCCAACTTGCCAGAAACCCCATCCCACCCTCCACCCCCAGCAACAACTAAACACCCTAACATCTGCAATGTAACCAACATTTCCAATGGGGTATATACCCCATGGGGGTCAGCCAAGGCATGCACAGATCCACCCCCTTCACCTTGCCCTTCGTCCTGTTCGGCCTCAGTCGGGCACATTCAAGGGAAGGGGGTGGTGCCTGGAATACATTACCACCAGCAGTCCAATACCTGTCCATGGTATTCTCGTACAGCAGCGGAGTCCTCTCCCAATTGATGACCTCTTGTGGGCCCCTAGGTTAATGTCTATGGGTCATCACTGCACTACAACAATCAGACCACCAATTCACATGTCTCCATTCAGTGATTGTTCATCTTCTCGCTCTTCGTCGCTGTTGTTTCTATGGCCAGATCGTGCCCGTCGCAGATTTTTTTTTAAATCGCCCACTTGCTGCGGATTCGTGAAGAAGTGTTGCTTTGCTTGGTGGGTCACTCTCAGTTTTGCTGGGTATAGCAGCGCATAGTCCATCTGTAGTGCACGCAGTATTTTCTTGACATCCAGGAATTTACGTCGCTGTTCCTGCACTATAGGTGTAAAGTCTGGATAAATGGAAAAGCTGACACCATCTCACGTGAGATTTTGGTTGGTGCGTTCTGCTCTCAACGCAGTGACCCGCTCACGGTAGTTTAGGAGCCGTGCAATGATGGGCCTTGGTGGGGCTCCAGGTTTAGGCCGCGGTCCAAGCGAGCGGTGCGCTCTTTCAACAATTAATTGTTTGGAAAACGCTTCAGTCCAAACTGCAGCAAGCAGTATCTTCTCCACGTATTCCTCCATGCGCCCCGTGTTGGTGGATTCTGGCACACTCATCACGCGAATGTTATTTCTTCGGCTGCGAGCTTCCAATTCCTCATTTTTCGCAGAAATAATCCTGAGGACGTTGTCCATTCTCGAGAGTTGCGTGGTATGCGAGGCCGGTGTATCATCATTATCAGATATTCGCCTTTCGGTTTCCGTGATGCGCTCCTCGTGTACATCCATTTTTTGTGCGATGGCGTCCATCCTTGACGACATCCGGTCGACTTTGTCTACTATTGTGGCAAACCCCGGCCTCATCTCCTGCATCCGCTGTTGTATGTCCGACGTTGAGGAGCTAGGACTCGCCCCAGTTGTCGATGGGCTTTGGGAGCCCCCTGTGTCCGGTGCATTACGCAACCCTTTCTTGGTACTGGTGGATTCAAATGTCAGCTTAGGTTGCCGGTTATCTTGCTTACCCATTGTGGGCCTCTTGTAGGGACCTGCGGCAGTAGTCAATGGTCGCTTTTCCCGTTCTTCCCGGAAAGGGCAGGAGCTTGTAGACATGAGCACGGTGCAGTGCGATCGGGCGTCCCTACTACCAGTGTGCAGAGAGGTCTAGGCTGGCAACGCAGTTGTGGTATGTAGGCGGGAGAAGGGGTTCACCACACCACATCTAGCAGAGCAGTTTCAGCTTCATACAGCCTCGCGGCACTCACAGCATTCTCAGTGAGAAGATGAGGTTATGTAGGCAGCAATCGATCCCTGCCGCCATGACGCAGCAAGCAAGGGAGACGCCCCTACTGTTCGCTTACGGTCCCAGGTAGCAAATAGTGCCTTCACACGTGGTACTACCAGTAGCGTCCCCCTACTCTGGACAAATGGGGGAGTAATCTGGGCCACCTGCCCGCGGGTCGAGAAAGTGCAGCTAGAGCTGTTAGGGCTTGCGTCCCAGTAGTACCTCCACTTTAGTCCTATATGCCGGCACCCAGATTGTTAGTACCAGCGACTTGAGGCACCGTGGATGTCGTGCTCCCACCACTCAATTACGGCATCCAATCGTATCTCAGCCAACGCCTAGCTCCCTCTGGGCCCGTCCTCACAGCCCCTGCACCGTGTCAGGCAGCGGGTACACTTTGAATCCTTTAGAATATCGCGGTCGCACTGTTTTTGGCGCTCCCCACCTGCGCAGCTTCTCAGTCCCTGGGTTCAGTGCGGCTTTCTATGTTACCAATGGTCTCACGCAGAGTGTAGCGTGAAGTTATCTCCTTTCACCACGCTAACTTACGTTATGGCAAAGTTTGTGAAGCGCTCTATCCCAGTATCATGTGTCTCCCCAGGGCCGTGTGTTTTCCTTCTTGTGTGTTGCAGGTCCCTACAGCCTTCCAATAGTCTTTAGCGCCGCTTGCCAAGATATGTTCACCTGCGGCCTGTAGCTCTCGTAGTTCACGTTTGCGCGCGTTGAGGCCTCTTAATTTATCTCCAGCTATGGTCTCTATCGTCTACGCCGGCTGGGCCTTTTTGGCAGCGCACCACACAAAAAAACGAATCTGGGCACCTTCCGAGGCCGCACTCGGGCAATCCCGAACCTTCTGGGCGTCTCAGCGGGGGAGCCGTGTTGCGCTCAGGTCGGTCCCCACACACGGCCATGACTTGCTATTAATTTATAGTAGCGCGGGGGAGTCAGTTCTTTTTTTACTATGCCCCGCTGTCCGCTGGCCTCCGCCGATGCTGTCGCGTTCCAGGTGCGGTACACAGCCGCTTGTAATTACACTCGCGTTCCGAGCTCCTCAGCGTAGTTCAAGGCCTCCTTCGCTAGCAGGCCACAGTTTCCTCGCCTGCTGTACAGGTGCCCCGCCGGGCGCTTCAGACGATATCAGCAGTTTCCAATGCCGGCTCGGTGCCGCTTGTTGGTTCGGCACGCCGAAAGATGGGCACTTTCACGGCGGTGTTTCCTCACGAGGCCTGTGTGCCTCGTGGAGCGCAGCGGTCTGGCGTAGCCTTCCGGTCCCCTCAGCTCGCTCCAGCTCAGGTCCCGGCAAAAACTCCGCTGCCTCTAACTTTGTCGTGGCACGTCGCAGGGCTTTCAAACTTTCGCCGAGGTTATAGAGCTGTGTTCTCTCCACTCGTGTGTAGTTTTTGTCGGGTAAGGAGTCAGTTCAGGCGGATAAGTGAAGGATTATTGTTCCAGGCTGCAGGAGCCTCACGCTAGTGCAGCCATTCTGCGTGTGCGCCCTCTAGCGCCCCTGCAAAATCCCATTTGTCCCTTTCATGGCTTTTATCTGGGTTTTTTAGCCCTATCGTCTGCCACTTTGTAAGCAAGCACCTTCCCAATGTGTTCCCCATATTCGTATTGTGAAAACCGTTGCAAATTGTAAAGTGCAGCGATTTTCTCCCTAAATGATTTTTCCATAGCTGTTCTTGCAGCTATCAAAGAAAGGAGCACCTGATCTTGATCGCTAGTGCCTCACTCAATCTCCTCTGCATGCTGGATTTCAGCATCAAGTAATGCCTGAATGGCAGCCCTACCTGTAACTTTCCACTATTTATTCTGCGGATTGCCCACGAACGGAGAGCAGCCGCCAGACCTCCCAGCCTCCTGCCCAAAACAGTCCCCGTGTGCGGTCAGCCCCGGACCTCCGCAACAAAGTACGGTAGGGGGGCATATTTGGCTGGAGGTACACTTAGCGTCGCGAAGGCTCATGCACTCATCGTAATCCCCCCAAGGAAATATATGTGGTAGCTGGGGGGCAGGTGTTGGCCATGACACATCCCATCACCCAGTCGCGTGCTGCCAGCCCCTAAATACGATCCCCGCTGCAGCGAGCGGGACAGGCCAGAACGACACGGTACCGCCCAAAGTAACCAGAGGGCGTCCCCACTGTGGGTAAGGGGGGGCATCTACACGGACGTGCCCTAGCCCCCCTCCTATGTGGAGTATGACAGCGGGGAATTAAACTCGACCCTGCAATATCCATGCCCTATCTGGCTTACTATTCGGGCTGTAAATGTTTTTACTGCCAGTGATGTGTTACCCGCCCACGGGCCACATGAGGCTACTCCCAGCCTCACCCTTGGTTGCCGCGCGACCAGAACTCTGGGGACAGGGCCCCTGGAGATGCGGTGACCAGAGGGCTGATCGATGCTGGAGCTGGTTGGTAGACATCAATGCTGCGTGCAGCCCATACGATCTACCTCCCCAACCCTGGTCCCGTCCTGAAACCTCGCCACAGTTCCCCTTTGCTAACAGCGTGCACCCTGCGGTGACCAGACCAGGGGAAGCCTTACTGAGGCTGGGATCCCACATGGGTGTAACCAGACGTTGTGGGATCTATGGGGGGGCCACCTGGGAGGAGATTAGGCCACACTCACCTCAATCAGACATGAGACCACCCGACCTCAGCGCATCCCGAACCTACAGCTCGACCAGCAAGATGGTCTGCTGGGCGACAAAGAGGACCCAAAATGGAGGGGTGTGGCCTAAATACCCTCCCCACCCCACGGCGTGCCGGACATGACGTGTCTGGCACGCCCTATAAAGGGACTCCTTCTGGAGTCCCGCAGTAGTGAAAGGGGGTGGGGAAGTGCCCAAATGGATCCCTCTGAGGTGGCCCCCTGGAGGGCCGTGGGCAGCCGCAATTCCCTCAAATACCTACTTATAGCTGGACTGAATCTCAGTTGCTTTAAAAAGCGGGAGGGGGCCTCCCTCTCTTCTGAGGTACTCCTCGGAGCACTGTTATCCTGTGGGTCTTTATTTTGGTTTGCCAGGGCCCCCAACACTTCAGGGAGTATTGTCATTCAGATAATGAATGTCATGAGAAACAGGAGAATCAGAGCCCTCATGATATTCTGCAGTGTGTGTGTGTTACAGGGGTTGGTGGGGGTGTCATCATTGCTTTACGCCACTGATTTGGTTGCAGTGTGACCCACCCTCCCTTTGGCTCTCATGCCATGCAGCTGTTGCACTATTGACAGCTCTCCCCTGCCACAGATGTTGAAGGATTTTGTTGATACATCTGACCGGCAGATGATGCCCACCACACCCTACCCCGTGCCATGAAGTAGCAGTTCCGACATGTTCGTCCTTATCGATTTAGAACATATGTTAGGGAAACCGTCTCGTGTAGGGAATTACATCGGCCTGGGAGTTTGGGAATGCAAAGATGTGTTCTGAATGAAAAGATAATACAGTGATGTCAGAGTGACTTCATCAGTGGGGTGTGTCTCAGGGCCTTTAATGACGTGTTGGGTGATGCTGGCATGCTGAAGGCGTTCGGTCTTAGGGCCGCTGTGATAGTCACCAGTGAGCTCCCAACAGATGCTTTTGGTTACACTGAGGTCTGAGCGGCTTCCTGTCTTTAGTACAGCTTGCCTTCCAGAAACACTTATACTTTCAGCGTGGTGTTATTTAAGTCCTGATGTCTATCTTCGATGCACACTGTGCTTTTCAATGTCAACCGAAAAGGCTTTGTTTTATGCTTGTTCATAGCACTATGCCCTTTAAATAGTGTTTGCAGCTTCGGAGTGCTGTAATAACGTTTATTTGGTCAAACAAGGAACAACTCTGCATCAACTCAGCACAGAAACTGCATCAGTGAGCACCACCTGAGCATCAGTATAGCATCACCTGAGCACAACCAAAGTATCACTCAGCACAACCGCAGCACCACCTGAGCATCAGCGCAGCACCACTTCAGCACCAGTCAGCATCGCACAGCACCCCTTCAGCACCACCTGAGCATCACTCAGCAGCACCTGAGTGCCGCCTCAAGTAGCGTAGCACCACCTCTTCACCGGTGCATCACCACAGCATCACTTAACACCAACTCCGCACTAGCGCAGAATATGATCTGCATCACTCAACACCACCGCAACACCCCCAAAGCCCCAAAAGAGCACGGGCGCAGCCCCACCACATAACCAGTGCTGCACCACCTCCACACCAATGCAGCATAACCTCGGCACCAGCACAGCACCAGCACAGCACCAACTCAGCATTACTCAGTGCCACCTGAACACCAGCACAGCACCACTTCTGCGTCACTCAGCACCACCACAGGCTCACTCAGCACCACCTTAGCATGGGCGCAGCACCACCTTAGCATGAACGCACCGCAGCATGGGCACAGCACCACCTCAGCATGGGCGCAGCACCACCTCCGCATGGGCGCAGCACCACCTCCGCATGGGCGCAGCACCACCTCTGCATGGCGCAGCACCACCTCCGCATCGTGCAGCACCACCTCAACATCGGCGCAGCACCACCTCAGCATCGGTGCAGCACCACCTCAGCATCGGCACAGCACCCCCTCAGCATCAGTGCTCCACCAGGAGTGCATCACTGACTCTGCATCAGCACAGCACCATGTCAGCATCACCACCGCACCACCTCCATCCATGCACCACCACCAGCACAGCCCCACTTCAGCACCAAAGTGGGACTTCCTCAGCAGCAACTCGGCACCAGCGCAGCACCACTTCAGCATCAGCGCAGCACCACCTAAGCATCAGCATCACCTCAGCATCAGCGCAACATCACCTCAGCACAGCACCAACTCACCATTACTCAGCATCACCTCCGCACCAACACACCACCACCTCAGTATCAATCAGCATCACCTCCGTACCAGCACTTCACCATCTCAGCACCACCTCGGAATGTGGCATCTCTTGATTCTACCTGAGTGTCCGTCCTCTACTCATGTTGAAATTCAGGTACTATTTCCTAACCTCCACCCTCCCATTGTTAATGTCCATCCCCCATAACAAAAAAAAGCTATAACAAACAAGCATTAAAACAGGAAGGAAGAAGATGCCAGCATTGCAAAGACTAAAAAACTAGAAGACTTTTTTTTATGTTCATAATTTTTTTAATAGGGTTGTTCATTTGTACATAATGTCATTTTGGTTACATATAAGGTAACAAAAATACTTATAACACTTTTTTATTATAACTTTTCTACATGCTGCGATGCTGCTCTACAACATAGCTTAAAAACATTGGCAAAGTAAATGTAAATGTAAATGTAAATGTAGTATACTTGTAAAGCGCACAGCTGCCTCAGCAACGGGGCGTCCCGGCGCTGTAAAGCTCTGGCTAAACGCTTATAACATCCCAAAAGCGAGACCTATTGGCTATACCATTGCTTGTTTTGTTAGGCACGGGGAGATTAAGTGATTTGCCCAGAATGACAGGATGTTCAGTGTCTTTACCAAGACTCGAACCCGGGGGCATATTAGCAAGAAGTTGCACTTTTATTTTTATCGCTGCCGATCGCTGGATATTTAGCAGAGAAAAAAGGCTATTAGCAACGTTTATCTGCACTGTGATAAAATCTCCAGCGATAGCGGCGAAATGCCTGAATATTGCTGGAAATCCAGTGAGATTCGTGCATTAACGCCATGGTGGACTTAGCCTGAGAATCCACCTCCCTTTGAGGATACAGGTAAGTCAGGTTTTCAGCAGGAGTAAAATACTAGCAATAATCGCGCTTAGCGCGACTTTTTTTCTCGCTTCGCCTGCGTTGGTAATAGGGGTAAGTAGTGTTAGCGACTGTTTTCAGTTGCTTTTAGTTGGGAATGCCTACCTTGCATGTCATTAGCGATAATCATCGCTGGCATGCAAGGCTATAGGAAAACCGGCCGCTATCGTCAGAAAGCTGTCGCTAACACCTGGTAGTGACAGCTTGCTGATAGGGTGATAAAAAATGTACCGCTTTAGCGGCAAACAGTGCAACTAAAGCAGTGATAAAGCCCTTGCTAATATGCCCCCCAGTTTTCCCAGATGCGAGGTCGACCACCCTAGCCATTAGGCCAACTCCTCTCCAGTTGCCAGTTACAAGGCACCCTGGACAGAAAAAGATCACAAAACTCATCTCTCAAGGCTTTTGGTGGCTTCTATCAGTGTTTTTTGACACTTAACACTGTTCCCCAGCAGATAAGGGACAGCATGTGCTTTCGCAGGGTTTCCAACTCCAAATCCTGACATAATCTGTCATTTGCAAGGTGTGGAGTGTGTCCTCACTCCCCTTGTTCAGTGCAAGTACTAAACGTATTGATTTCCTGGACAAAGTGATTTTTTCCTACCCCCTTCTGGGAATGCTGACGTACTTGCAGTTACTATCAGCAGTGTTGTGTCTTGTGCCTTGCTGCAGCACTGGCACTGTTGTTCTTCTAGCTACATGGTAGAGGGAGGTGGAAAATAGCTATATAGTCTGGAAACGAGAAGATAGGACCTTGAAATGGCCCCTAATGAGAATGTGTAGTGCATTGCAAGTTTTATTGATTATGTATGATCTTTTATGTTTTAATAAGGACAAAAATGCGCCGTAAGACCCTTCAAAAAGCAAAGAGGAACATTTGAAAACGAATGGACGCAGAATTGCTATGGTGTGGAGATAAAATACAGAGATCAGGGTACATTCTTGACCAACAACTTCTGATTGAAAATATACGTGAATCTCATAGAATTAAATTAATAAAAAGTGTCTGCTCTTCTAGATGGTAAAAACACATCTGCCCCTGCGTGCTGAACTCTGATTATGAGTTATGAGTCTTCCAGGCCTTCCTTGACACGTTAGATGTTGAGTGTAATATACCTATATGTGTGTTAAACAGGATAGCCGGGTATTCATAACAAAATATCACATTTCATGTTTGTAAGTTCTGCAGCCACAGATCTGGATATAAATATTACCCATTTCCTGTGGCCCGGAAACTGAGACAGCAACTTCTATTTTAAAGGTAAAGGCAGTTCATGGAATGTAAACTTGCAGCTCACTACGTTTGTAAACTTTTTGAAACTGACACAGTGCATATACAAAGAAAGAGGACTGGATCCGGTCTGAAAAAATGATGAATCTTTATCAAAAGCCACGCCCAGGTAGCACATCCAAAAAAACGGTACATGTAATGTGACCAAGTGTGAGCCTTCTTCTGCGTCGTTATTACCACTATTTCTTTTGGTTTTCACTGTTCAGGGTGTCTCGCATTTGCTTGGAAAAGTGACTGTCATGTAGTTGCCACGCGCAGGAAAAGTTGCTCCCGTAAATTGATCGATGTAAAACATGTATTATTAGCAGAAGGGAAAACCAGGATAAATACGTTTTCGCAGCCAAAAGTGGATAAGAAGGATGAACTACGGGGGTTTGGGCAGGGCTTCATCGATTTAAAAAACAAATTCTGTTGACTGTCTTTCTCAAGATTATGGTATATATATATATATATATATATATATATATATATATATATATATATATATATATATATATATATATATATATGAAAGCACTCCTTGTTCCGTTAATGACCAACGGAACCCAACAGGTCTGGACCTCCAAAAGCACCTCTCAATGCAGCGAATATCAAGCAAAGAAAAGTCACTCCTCAAGTGAGTTGCAGGATGACGATTTATTCAATTTAAGACGACGCGTTTCACTCCACTAGGGAGCTTGTTCACAATATATATATATATATTAAGCATTTGGCTTCATACGCAACTCTTTGCTGCTAGTTGTGCGGAATGTTGGACTGCTAATTCCAGGAAGCGAATCCGAAGTTGATGCGGTAAATATTATTGTAGACAACGGGAATCTGCTGACGGCAGAGAGACCAAGTGCCAGAATTCTATACATAACAATACAGAGTTCGAAATTATAAGACCACACAAAAAAGATTAGAAAGTAAACTGTTATACCTGCTGCTCAGCCGGTGTAAGAGTGGAGTGGAATGTTGGATGTCCGAGAGAGTCAGTTATAGTATGTGCTGAGTAGCAGGAAGGCTGCTCCTGGTGGGGCTCTTGATGTTAACTTCTTAATAAATCATTTTACATAATCTACACCTAGACTACTGGACACCATTCATAATAGAACATTTTGGCAATGATTTGGGCAAAGAAGAACCTATGTGGATAATCTGGACGAAAGAAGTAATTCAAGAAACAAGCTTAACCCGTTCCGTGCTCCCGTGACCGTTGGCCGATGCAGCCCCGCCCGTTTCTTCGAACGTTCCGCACTGGCGCGGAACGTTTGAAGCAGTAAAGGAGTTAAAGAAGACATTTTAAAAACAAGGTAACAGAAGAAGTGAAAAGCAAGAAAAACAGAAGAAATTAAAGGTTTTGAAAGACTTTAATGAGACTAAAGGTTCAGAAAATATGCATTCCCCAGCCTTGCAGCCCCACCAGGCACCTCAAGACCGGTCGCATCTTACCAGGGCGTGCTTAACCTTATGTCTCTGTTGAAGTGAAGGTTGTAGACAAGAGAAACTGGCAATCTAACTGGCAAGATACATTCCCAGAAGTGCTGCATGTTAGAAAGCCGAAAGCAATTGGACGGCTGGTGAAGTGGACTGTGTAGTCAGAGTATATTTTGTGTAATGAAACTGGCAGCACGTCGGGGTAGGGGAGTGTTATGATTTCATGAGGCCATGCACTTCCTATTATTGTGCGTTTTGATATCGGTCAAACTTTGAACTTCAGCGATATCTAATTCTTGTGAGTACTCTCTGACTGACATACATTGGGGGTTACAATCAGGCCTGCATGGAGTCGTGGAGTTTCACGTAAGCAAAGTGACAAAAAAGGTCTGGAGAGTTCCACAAGTGGCAGAGTGCAGTGCGAACTGTCGTTCGCGCTGATCTACCTGCCGCTCGGGCAGAAATTCTACCCTAGCGTCAGCTCGCGATCACCAACTTACCATTCATGAGTGGGAAGAAAACGCCACTGTACTATGCGTAACAGAGTTTTCTGCACTCCGTGAGCGCCTTGGAGCGTGGATTGCAGAAAACTCCTCTGAATCCATGAACGGAGCGAAGTTCACCATCCAGGCCTAGTTACAATTTCAATTTTAAAAAGCGCCATAATTGTTGTGCGAGGTCTACTTGCGTGGAGTACTGTATTGGCAATGTCCATTTCCATGAAATCTCATTGTGTTCTGGGCGCGAGTGGAGTGCAGCATCTCTGATCAGTTGCTGCTGATCAGTGCGCAACAACGTTTGGCGCAATTATGCACCTTCAGCCAGCACCGTTCACGTTAATGTGCCGCCATTTTGTTTTACCGTCATTGTTTACGGCGCTTCCGTGTTTTCTTGGGATCAGAACAACTGAAGGTCAATAGGAACATGTTCTTTATGACGACGCGATGGATTACATTTTTTCCTCCATTTGACACTCAACAACATGGTCTTCACCACAATGCCACGGATAGAGTTTTCTCCTTCATTTGGCCCTCAATTGGAGATTGTATGGCGTTTTGTTCAACTTCATGGCTGATTTTCCTAGATAATTTTCTACTTCACGGTGCTTGTAAGACTGGATCAACATGTAGCAGAATAGACAGCTCCATGAAGTATTGATGTTGGTGGTCGAATTTCTATTTATCTTAATCCATTTACATTAGTTGTTGTGAACATTTAAAAAAAATGTGATTGGGTTCGCAGAGGTGGAAATGGTCAGAAAGTAAAGATGCAATCTGAAGTTTGTTTTCTCAACTGTGTGGACTGGCTATGACTTTCTATACCGCAGAGACTGATGGATGCATTCGTTGACTGTCTGAGCTGTGGGGGGAGTAGTCCATGACATTTTGGAGCTCTGCCCGCAGCTATCAGTTGGTAAAAGCTTTTGCTTTGGAGGGCTAAATGTACAGTGAAAAGTGAGCAATCTGTTGTGCTGTCCAATGTGTGGGTTCTAGGAGGCAGTAATTTGCTCAGTGCTTACTGTGATCTTGGTTGGTGGTACAAATGTATGTTACTTTCATTGGTGTCATTTTGTGTGCATTTTATCCATGCCGTGTGTTGAGATTGACTGCTATAGTGTAAGTCACTTGTTCTTGCTGATGTGTGGGGTGCTTCTGAGTTGGTCACCCATTTCTAGGTTGTACAGTTGGGATGACTGTTGTGCTATGAGTTTGACTGCTCATGGTTAAGTCCCTCAGGTCTACCACTGTTTGTGGGATGATTGTAGGTAAATCACTCACTGTTGGTGTTGTGTTGGAGATGGTTTTTCGTGGTTAAGTCACTCAGGTCTACCACAATTGTGTGGTTGTGGGATGATTGTAGGTTAATCACTCACTGTTGGTGTTGTGTTTGAGATGGCTTTTCATGGTTATGTCACTCAGGTCTACCACCATTGTGTGGTTGGAGGTTGATTATAGGTCAATCACAGACATATATAGGCATTATGGTTTAGATGACTGCATGGGAATAAGTCACTCTTGTCTACCACAGTTGTGTGCTTGTGAGATGTTTGTAAGTGAATATCCCACTTATAAGTGTAATGTTGATGTTTTAGTGTGGTATGATTGTGAGGGTGTAACCCACCTCTGATGTTTTCTTGTCTTTGGCTATGGGCCGGTCTCCACTGCACTTTCAGTGGTTGGTTTCCTGCATACTGTCTTTCATGTCAGCCTGGCCAGCTGGCATGTTTGTGGCATTAGGGGTTTTGTAGAGGAGCTGTGGTGTGGTAGAGTGTATGATTTTGTTTTTTTATTGATGGAAAGGGAGAAGATGAGTGAGGTGTGTTTGATTTATTTGTTGTTTTCTGTATTCTGCTTAGCATGCATGGTCCTTTACTATTTTGACATTCAACAAGTTACTTGCATGTTTCTGACTACAGTTGGTATTGTGACGTGTACCATCTCTATATTTAAATTGCCATTATGTTTGCTTTTTTGAGTTCTGCAGCATGCGTGCGACTTTTCCACCTGATATTTCCATGTATGTTTCTTGTCTCTCATTATGCTATTTGTAGATAGGCATGGATTAGTCGCAAATGTTATTCTAGCTTTTGTAAAGAAGGGAGATATAGAATAATCAAGGGGGAGAGCAAGGGTTTTTAGGTGCACGTCCTGTCCCCAAATGTATTATGTAGAATCAATGTGGACCAGCCCACTATGTGTAGGAATATTCACTGATATTCTAGGTCACTTGTAAAGATGGCCTTCTGACTAGAGCCGATGGGTCTTGTTAATAAACCCCTCACACACCAACATGGTTGGTGTCGAGCTTCATCATCGGGGTCCAACCAGGCAGCCGAATGCCGCCTGGTTGTGCTTCCAACCAGGCGGCATTCGGCTGCCTGGTCGGACCCCGATGATGAAGCATGACACCAACCAGGTTGGTGTGTGAGGGGTTTATTAACAAGACCCATCGGGTCAAGTCAGAAGGCCATCTTTACAAGTGACCTCGTGTTAGAACTGGGGGTCTCTAGTTGGCAGAGGTAGGTACCACTGTCCAAATAGGGACCCTTGCTTCTGGTCAGGGCAAGGAGATAACCCTCTGAGATAACCCCTGCTCACCCTCTATGTAGCTTGGCACGAGCAGTCTAGGCTAACCAGAGGCAATGCGTAAAGTATTTGTACCAACACTCACAGTAACACAGTGAAAACACCACAAACTGACTCCACAACAGTTTAGAAAAATAAAGGTATTCAATCTAAACTACACAAGACCAAAACGACAAAAATCCAACATACACAGTTCAAGAATATGGTTTCAAAAGAGTTCTTAAGGTTTGCGTTAAAGTTCTTCAAGTTGCGGTAAAATAACCACAGATGCGTGAAAAGTTCACAGTTGTGTCACGTTTACTCACAGTACCTTTTAGTTGCGACACAGTTCCAAAAGCAGAAGCTGGTGCGGTGGAAAACAAGCGATGCGTTGCTCCTGAGACCATGGGGAGGCGTTTGCGACAGCCCCGCTGCAGCAGCGGGCGTGTTGCGACGAATCCGGTCTGTATGGGGAGGAAGGCCACTTGTATGAATTCCGGTGCGTAGGTTCCGTGGGAAGTTTGTTCTCACAAAGGCACGATGTGACGATCTCGTAGGGGCTGCGACGATCTCCGGGGCGACGATGCGCGGTACAGCGGTGATCCTCTCTCTCGCAGCTCCTCGATGCGATGATTCTGCGACGATGCTCGCAGCGACGTGATGCGGTCTGCAAGCAAGTGGTGCGGCGATCTCACCCAGCGACGACAGGCTCTGCGACGACACTCGCAGCGATGTTCGACTTTCCCGCACCGGTCTGGTGCGTCCCGCAAACGAAGGATGCGATGGCTCTGGCAGCGGCGTCAGGCGCTGCGACGATCTCGACCTTCCTAGCGGGGATGCGCTCCGCAAGCGAGCGATGCAGCACTTTTCAATTTCAAAAGTCTCTCAAGCTTAGTTTCAAGCTTCCCAGCACAGGTACAACTTCCAGAGGCCCCACAACTGGATCAAGCACTCTAGGTAGGACAGAACTCTCTCAGTAGAGTTCAGGGAAGCTGGGGGTGAAGTCCTTTTGTTCCTGGGACTTCAGAACAGGGAGACAGCTCTTCTCAGGCCCTTGGAGATTCCTTCCAGACAGGGGACACAGCACACAGCAAAGTCCTTCCCCTCTCTTTGGCAGCAAAGCAACAGCAGGCCAGTCCAGCAGAGCAACAGCAGGACAGTCTTCCTTCTTCAGAGTCAGCTTTCTCCTTGGCAGAGGTTCCTTCTTGACTCCAGTATGATCTAATTTTCTGTTGTCAGGGGTCCTGTACTTATACCCCTAAAGTCTTTGTTCTCCTTGTGCATGGGGGCCCTGAGCCCGGTCTGAACCAGTTCTGGGTGTTTCCTGAGTACTTTGTTTTGCTTGCTTCTTCTTTCCTTTCAGAGTGAGGGGCAGGGGGTCAGCCGCCCAGCAGGAGGTGGAGCCAGCATTGTGGAAGGCAGGCATAGCCCTATTCAGGCCCAGGTGCTAACTCCTCCCACCACTCCAGTTGCAAATGCAGTCATTCAGCCTAGGGCTGACTCAGCCAGCCTCCTGGGGGATCCCCAACCCCTGTCACTCTTAAACCAGACAGTCAATCCCCAAACAGGCCAAGGCACACAGAAGGGTCAGACAAGAGAACAGCAACTTTCTAAAAGTGCTGTTCTCAAACACAGGATTTAAAAACAACCTTTCCTAAAAGATGCGTTATTAAATTCTGAGTTCAGGGATACTAAATACTTATGTCCTATCTTGTTCCTATGGGAAGAAATACTGGAAGCCACTGTAGTCAGCATCCCCCGTGTTAATCTATGGAGCAAGATAGCCTTACAATAGTGAAAACGAAAATGGTTGCCATTCACTATCAGAGCATGTTACCTGCACTAGTACAAGCTCTATCTTTTACATACACTGCACCCTGCCCAGGGGGGTACCTTGGGCCTTCCATAGTGGTGACTGATGTGCACAAAAGGGAAGGGTTAGGCCTGGCCAGTGGGGACACTGACCTGGAGGAAATGGCTGTTTCTAAACTGCACACAGGCACTGCAGTGGCAGGCCTGAGACACCATTTTAGGGCTACTCATTTGGGTGGCACAATCAGTGCTGCAATCCCACTAGTAGCATTTGTCATCACCAGCCCTGGCACACCCAGTGCACTTTACTAGGGACTTCATGGTAATACAAATATGCCAAACATGTATATCCAATCAGAATAACAATTTATATAGGGAGCACTTACACTCTGGCACTGATCAGCAGTGGCAGAGTGTCCAAAGCATCAAAACCAGCAAAAACAAAATCCAGCACAGCATCAAAAATACAGGAGGTAGAGGCAAAAGATAGAGGGAAACCACGCCAAAGATGCCAGGTCTAACACGTGTCCCCTCCAGCTGAAAGTGGGGAGAACTACCCACCCTCTTGGGAGTTCTCTTCACTAAGGCGGAAAAATCTGGACAGACCATCAGCGTTGGCGTGCTCTGTACCAGGGCGGTGTTCCACCGTAAATTCCATTCCCTGTAGGGAGATGGACCACCTCAACAGTTTTGGGTTCTCACCCCTCATCTGCATTAACCATCTGAGGGGCCTGTGGTCGGTCTGAACACGGAGGTGAGTCCAAACAGGTAGGGCCTCAGCTTCTTCAGAGCCCAAACCACATCAAAAGCTTCCCTTTCAATCGCACTCCACTTCTGTTCCCTGGGGAGTAGCCTCCTACTAATAAAAGCTACGGGCTGGTCTCCATTCTCCTCAGTGACTTGTGAGAGTACTGCTCCCACACCATGCTCTGAAGCGTCTGTCTGTACTATGAACTCACTGGAAAAGTCAGGTGCCTTGAGCACCGGCACTGTGCACATGACAGTTTTCAGGGCATCTAAAGCAGTTTGGCAGGTTTCAGTCCAGTCTATTCTTTTGGGCAACTTCTTGGAAGTGAGTTCTGTCAAGGGAGCAACGATGGTGCCATACCCCTTGACAAACCGTCTGTAATACCCGGTGAGTCCTAAAAAGGCTCTCACCTCTGTCTGGGGCTTAGGGGGCTCCCAAGCCAGAATGGTATCAATCTTTGCCTGTAGGGGCGCTACCTGGCCGCTCCCCACCTGGTGTCCCAAATACACCACAGATCCCTGCCCTATCTGGCACTTGCTGGCCTTGATAGTGAGGCCTGCCCTTTGCAGAGCCTTCAACACTTCACAGAGGTGTTGCAACTGTTCCTCCCATGTGGAGCTGAACACAGCAATGTCATCCAGGTATGCGGCGCTGAATTCCGCCAGCCCGGACAGTACCTGGTTAACCAGTCTCTGGAACGTGGCAGGGGCATTCTTCAACCCAAAGGGCATGACTCGGAACTGGAAGTGCCCCTCTGGCGTTCAAAATGCTGACCTCTCTTTAGCCGCATCAGTTAAGGCAATCTGCCAGTACCCAGAAGTCCAATCAAATGTACTGAGATACTGGGCAGCTCCCAACCGATCCACGAGCTCATCAGCTCTGGGGATGGGGTGTGCGTCAGTCTTCGTGACCGCATTGAGCCCACGGTAGTCCACGCAAAACCAGAGTTCTGGAGGGCCACCGGGTGTAGCAGCTTTCTTGGGCACTAAGACCACTGGGCTAGCCCAGGGGCTGCTGGAGGGCTCAATCACCCCATGCGCCAACATCTTGGAAACTTCTTCCTTGATGCTGGCCCTGACCTTGTCAGCTACCCTGTAAAAATGTTGTTTCACAGGCAGACTGTCTCCAGTGCCCACATCATGGACGCACCAGTTGGTGACTCCTGGGGTCAGGGAGAACAGGGAGGAGAACTGACCCAACACTTGGCGACAGTCACTCTGCTGCTCTGGGGTCAGGGTGGGCGAGAGGACCACACCATCTACTGACCCATCTTGCTCCTTAACTGCCAGGAGGTCAGGGAGAGGAACACTATCCTCTTCCATTCCTGCATCTGTAGCCATGAGCATGGTCAGTTCAGACCTCTCAAAGTGTGGTTTGAGGCGGTTCACATGCAAGACTCTCAGGGGTTGCCTGGGAGTCCTCAGGTTAACCAGGTAGGTTACCTCACTTTTCCTTTCCACCACCTCATATGGCCCAGTCTACTTGTCTTGGAGCGCACAAGGCTCCACTGGCGCCATAACCCACACTTTCTGCCCAGGTTGAAATTCGACCAGAGTGATATTCTGGTCGTACCATCTTGTCATTTCTTCCTGGCTTGCTTCCAGGTTCGCCTGAGCGAGCTTCCTGAAGCGTTGTGTCTGGTTGCGGATGGCCAGCACAAGCTGAACACATCCTGGGGGGTTTTCCCACGGGACTTTTCCCAACCCTCCTTCACCAGTGAGAGAGGTCATCTAACAGGGTGGCCATACAGGAGTTCAAAGGGACTGAACCCTAAGGACTTCTGAGGCACCTCCCTGTAGGCAAACAACAGGCATGGTAACAAGACGTCCCACTTCCGTCTCATGGGCTCCGCTAGGCCCATAATCATACCTTTCAGGGTCCGGTTGAACCTTTCAACCAGCCCATTTCCTTGAGGGTGGTAAGGAGTGGTGAACTTATAAGTTACCCCACACTCCTCCCACAGACACTTCATGTACTTAGAGATGAAGTTGGTACCCCGGTCGGAGACCTCCTCACTGGGGAACCCCACATGGGAAAAGATCCCCTTCAATGCAGGGCCCACCACGGGTGCTGTGATTGTCCTGAGAGGGACTGCTTACGGGTACCAGGTGGCACAGTCCACCAAGACCAGGATATACCTGTTGCCTAAGGCTGTCTTGGTGTCCAGGGGCCCTACAATGTCTATGCCAACCCACTCGAAAGGGGTGCTCACCACTGGAAAGGGTTGGAGGGGTGCCTTCAACTTCATTCCAGTCTTGCCACTGGCTTGACAGGTTTGGCAAGATCTGCAAAAGGAACCAACGTGCTTTCTCATCTGGGGCCAGTGGAAGTGGGTGACAAGCCGGTTCAGGGTCTTGTCTTGCCCCAGATGTCCTGCAAGAGGCACGCCATGAGCCAGACCCATTAGAAAGTTTCTGAAGCGCTCGGGTACCACCAGCACGCGGGCTGCACCGGGCTCAGCAAACTTAGGCTCGCTATATAGTAGGTCATCTTCCCAGTAGATAAAGTGATCTCTGGCTGCTCCACCTGCTGCCTGATCTACAGCCTGTTGCCGCAGACCAATGAGGGAAGGGCATTCTTTTTGCGCCTGGCAGAATTACTCCCTGGAGGTACCACCTTCCTGCTGCCAATGGGTCAGCTCAGGTAGGTCTCCCAGTTCGCCCACCTGTTCCCCTGTAGGTTCCAGGGCATCCCCCTCAGATTCTGCTCCTTCCTGGACTGTGGGAACTGCTGGGGCGGGTTTCCCGCGCCCCCTGCCTCTTCCTCTCCTGGCAGGTCTCTGGGCCACTGTTTCAGGCTCCAGTTCTGCTGAATCACCCCTACTGGCTGTCATAGCACACGTGGTCATGCAGATCCACGCAGGCATACCCAACATCTCCAAGTGAGTTCTGTGTTCTACATCCTTCCATGGAGAACTCTCCAGGTCGTTACCTAACAGACAGTCTACAGGCAAGGCATCACGGACAACTACTTCCAAAAGACCAGAGACTCCCCCCATTCAAAGGGAACCTGCGCCAGCTTGCAGAGGCGCACTGAGCAGTCATCTGCCACTACAGGGCGGAGTACATCAGGGATGATTTGCTCTTCAGACACCCACTGACACCTCACGGATGTCACGCTGGCTCCTGTGTCTCTCAGAGCCTCAACCTCCCTCCCATTGATGGTCACCTTCTGCCGGATGTATGACATTACAACGCATGCTTTTACCACGCATGCCTTTACAACGCGGTTTTTACAACGCATGCCTTTACAACGCATAGTGCTTTGGGGCGCTGGATAGTGAATAGTTTAATTTACTATTCCAACTCCAGTCCCCGTGGATAGTAGGGAAGGTGTTGGATAGTAAATTAAACCTATTTCCTATCCTAGAGCGCCCCCCAGCGCAATGCGTTGTAATGGTTTGCGTTGTAAAAGTTGCGTCGTAAAGGCACTGCATGGTAAAAGTTGCGTTGTAAAGGATGTTTCCCCCTTCTACCCATACTTCTTAGTGTTAGAGGGCAGTAAGGTTTCCTGGGCCATCTCTCGGTCTCCTAGGGAGACAAGGGACATAACTGCTAAGCCCACCTCCCAACTAGAAATCAACTCCCCGCCCAAAGCTACACTTGCTAACCCTGGGGCTGGAGCACCAGAGGGTGCGGGCTTCTTCTTGGGACTTTTTGGAGCAATGTGGCCCACCTCATTGCAGTGATAGCAGGTAGGGGGACCTTGGTTATCCCTTCTGTCTCTATTGTCCCGCCTGCCTTAGAGGGCCATGGCTGTTTAAGTTTGGGGGGTTGGGATTCCTTTCCGTGGGAACTATTTTGGGGCCCTTGTGAGAACTCCTTTTGTTTACCCTTGTCCCCCCCACTCTTCTGCTGGGGACCCTGCCCACCTTTGACTGTGGTACCCACAATTCCTCTGTGGACCCTGGTACTGGTATAGCGGTCCGCCTCCTTAGCAAGCTCAATGGGATCTGTCAGCTTGCTGTCTAAAAGATGCTGGCGCAGCTCTGGAACACAAAGACTACTCAAGTGCTCCCAACTGATTAAATGCAACTACCCCTTAAAATCAGCTACTTTACTGCCCTTCATCCAACCTTCCAGTGCACGTGAGTACAAATTCACACACTCCATCCAAGTATCAGACTCTCTCTTTTTAGAGTTCCTAAACTGCAGTCTATACTGCTCTAGAGTAAGGCCATACCTGAGATATAAGGCCTCCTTCATATTGGGGTATGTCATGGCACCTGCCATCTCTAAGGGCTCTAGAGCACTCCTCCCAGAAGCCTCAAAATGTTTCCACAGGCCCGCCTCCCAATGCTGATCAGGCACACCATTCATCTTCAATGCAATTTCATAGGAAGTGAACCAGGCATAAATATCCTCACTCCTATGGTAATTCTGTACCAGGTCTTTGGCAATATATACTTTACCCCCATGCACTGGCTGCACGCTGCCACCATTTGAACTGTAGAAGCAAAGGAGTTAGGTCCTAAATGGGACTGAGGGAGGAGCAGGACCATATAAACTATTGAACGTCAAGAAAAGGTGCCTCAACCCTCATATCTTAATACAGAAGAATCTATCAAATAGAGACCAAGTATAACTTCATGAAACTTGGTACGGTACTTTTATTTATACCAATTATTCAGACATAAATCAATACAATATCACACTAACACAAGATTGAATGATTAAGTGAAAAACGACGTATTTTTGTTCTTACTCTTGATTTCACATCGCTTTGTTTTCTCAAGTTATTGATTGATTTCCAAAACAATTATGAAAGTGTATATTGTGTATATATTGTCTTGTGTTAGTGTGATATTGTATTGATTTATGTCTTGTCGTCAGAATTGTAAATATTGTGTAAATGTTCAATTGTGTTCCTTTTTTTGCTAAAAGATAAAATTTCTCCAAAAAATAAGATATAAAAAACAAGAATAATTGGTATAAATAAAAGTACCGTACCAAGTTTCATGAAGTTATACTTGGTCTCTATTTGATAGATTCTTCTGTATTAAGATATGAGGGTTGGGGCACCTTTTCTTGACGGCCACCATTTGAACTGGCACCCACCTCCTTGGCTTTAAGATCCAGTTCTCTCATGCTCAACTCATGAGCCAAAAGCAATTTCTTTTCCTCCAAGGAGCGGGCACTTTTGCTCTCCTCCGCCTGCTTCATTTTCATTTTCATAACTTCCAACTCATATTCTCTTACTCTCTGATTTTCTTGTAACTCTTCTGGACTGAGGCCCCTGCTGGAATGGTTGCTGCCAGCTCCTGAGCCTACTCTGCCTACTGGCAGATCTGTGACTTGAAAACTGTTTTCCCCATTCACATCATCATTTCCCTCTTGTGCCTCCCAATGGGCCTTCAAGATTCTCTGCAGCTCCTCCTTTCTGTAGGCGCTCTTTATGGGGCACTCAAACTCAAGGCAGAATTTCCTAAGTTGCTCAACTTTGTATGAATACAAATCTCCAATGACAAACTCCATCTCTACTTCTGCCCCCTCACTGAGTGCCTTTCTTTTCGCAGACATGATGCATTGAAGAGTTACTCAAAAATCGAATCAAAAAATCAAAAACCAGTAGTATGCGGTGGCGTAGTGGTCTGCACTCACTAGTGATGTACACCAATTACTGTGGGTCAAGTACAAATGCAAGTTCAAATCCCACCGCCTGACCACCAATGTTAGAACTGGGGGTCTCTAGTTGGCAGAGGTAGGTACCACTGTCCAAATAGGGACCCTTGCTTCTAGTCAGGGCAAGGAGATAACCCTCTGAGATAACCCCTGCTCACCCTCTAGGTAGCTTGGCACGAGGAGTCTAGGCTAACCAGAGGCAATGCATAAAGTATTTGTACCAACACTCACAGTAACACAGTGAAAACACCACAAACTGACTCCACAACAGTTTAGAAAAATAAAGGTATTTAATCTAAACTACACAAGACTAAAACGACAAAAATCCAACATACACAGTTCAAGAATATGGTTTCAAAAGAGTTCTTAAGGTTTGCGTTAAAGTTCTTCAAGTTGCGGTAAAATAACCACAGATGCGTGAAAAGTTCACAGTTGCGTTACGTTTACGCACAGTACCTTTTAGTTGCGACAAAGTTCCAAAAGCAGAAGCTGGTGCGGTGGAAAACAAGGATGCTTTGCTCCTGAGACCCTGGGGAGGCGTTTGCGACAGCTCCGCTGCAGCAGCGGGCGTGTTGCGACGAATCCGGTCTGTATGGGGAGGAAGGCCACTTGTATGAATTCCGGTGCGTAGGTTCCGTGGGAAGTTTGTTCTCGCAAAGGCACGATGCGACGATCTCGTAGGGGCTGCGACGATCTCCGGGGCGACGATACGCGGTCCACCGGTGATCCTCTCTCTCGCAGCTCCTTGATGTGATGATTCTGCGACGATGCTCGCAGCGACGTGATGCGGTCCGCAAGCAAGCGGTGCGGCGATCTCACCCAGCGACGACAGGCTCTGCGACGACACTCGCAGCGATGTTCGACTTTCCCGCACCGGTCTGGTGCGTCCCGCAAATGAAGGATGCGACGGCTCTGGCAGCGGCGTCAGGCGCTGCGACGATCTCGACCTTCGTAGCAGCGGGAATCTTCTTGCACTGTCGGGGATGCGCTCCGCAAGCGAGCGATGCAACACTTTTCAATTTCAAAAGTCTCTCAAGCTTAGTTTCAAGCTTCCCAGCACAGGTACAACTTCCAGAGGCCCCACAACTGGATCAAGCACTCTAGGAAGGACAGAACTCTCTCAGTAGAGTTCAGGGAAGCTGGAGGTGAAGTCTTTTTGTTCCTGGGACTTCACAACAGGGAGCCAGCTCTTCTAAGGCCCTTGGATATTCCGTCAAGACAGGGGACACAGCACACAGAAAAGTCCTTCCCCTCTCCTTGGCAGCAAAGCAACAGCAGGTCAGTCCAGCAGAGCAACAGCAGGACAGTCTTCCTTCTTCAGAGTCAGCTTTCTCCTTGGCAGAGGTTCCTTCTTGATTACAGGATGATCTAATTTTCTGTTGTCAGGGGTACTGTACTTATACCCCTAAAGTCTTTGTTCTCCTTGTGCATGGGGGCCCTTATCCCGGTCTGAACCAGTTCTGGGTGTTTCCTGAGTACTTTGTTTTGCTGGCTTCTTCTTTCCTTTCAGAGTGAGGGGCAGGGTCATCAGCCGCCCAGCAGAAGGTGGAGCCAGCATTGTGGAAGGCAGGCACAGCCCTATTCAGGCCCAGGTGCTAACTCCTCCCACCACTCCAGTTGCAAATGCAGTCATTCAGCCTAGGGCTGACTCAGCCAGCCTCCTGGGGGATCTCCAACCCCTGTCACTCTCAAACCAGACAGTCAATCCACAAACAGGCCAAGGCACACAGAAGGGTCAGACTAGAGAACAGCAACTTTCTAAAAGTGCTGTTCTCAAACACAGGATTTAAAAACAACCTTTCCTAAAAGATGTGTTATTAAATTCTGAGTTCAGGGATACTAGATAGTTATGTCCTATGTTCTATGGGAAGAAGTACTGGAAACCACTGTAGCCAGCATCCCCCATGTTAATTCATGGAGCAAGATAGCCTTACAATAGTGAAAACAAAAATGGCTGCCATTCACTATCAGAGCATGTTACCTGCACTAGTACATGCTCTACCTTTTACATACACTGCACCCTGCCCAGGGGGGTACCTTGGGCCTTCCATAGGGGTGACTGATGTGCACAAAAGGGAAGGGTTAGTCCTGGTCAGTGGGGACACTGACCAGGAGGACATGGCAGTTTCTAAACTGCACACGGGCACTGCAGTGGCAGGCCTGAGACACCATTTTAGGGCTACTCATGTGGGTGGCACAATCAGTGCTGCAGGCCCATTAGTAGCATTTGTCATCACCAGCCCTGGCACACCCAGTGTACTTTACTAGGGATACAAATATGCCAAACATGTATATCCAATCAGAATAACAATTTACATAGGGAGCACTTACACGCTGGCACTGATTAGCATTGGCAGAGTGTCCAAAGCATCTAAACGAGCAAAAACGAAATCCAGTACAGCATCAAAAATACAGGAGGTAGAGGCAAAAAAATAGGGGGAAACCACACCAAAGATGCCAGGTCTAACACCTAGAATATCAGTGAATATTCCTACACATAGTGGGCTGGTCCACATTGATTCTACACAAGAAGGGAGATATGCCATACCTGCGGCTCAGCCAGTGTGAGTGTGGAGTGAAATGTTGGTGCATAGTGATGCATGGAATGTTGGATGCCTGAGAGAGTCAGTTGGAGTATGGGCTGAGCAGCAGGAGGGTTGCTGCTGGTGAGGCTCTTGATCTTAACTTCTTAATAAACCATTTTTCATAATCTACACCTGGACTACTTGACATCATTTCAATTACAACATAAGCCTATATTATGTTAGCATGTTACACCATTCCCCTTAACAAAAACATATTATCTAAGAACGTAATCCAATATTTTCACAGGTAATTTGATGATCGTTTTGTTAAAATCAAGTTCCTGTGGAGAAATAAGATTGTCAACATCAGATTGTACATTGAAATCCTCAATAACAGCATTGGAGGGACAAAGAGAATTGGTAAGACCAGAGGCTACAATGTAATTTTCAACAACCACTCTGGGTGACAATTCATTATAGGAATTGTCAGCAGCACAATCATACAAATCCAAAGAGTGATTGTCAATAGAAGAAGAAGAAATACCATCGCCTAAAACATTAACATCGTAAACTAAATCTCCACTCATGAGTGTGTGAGTATGTCTTTGACCTTGTAAATCAGTGATGGGAACCAACCTGTTTTTATTCCACCAAATTTTTCCTCGTAGTAAAATTGAGTTCTTAGAAACCCTCTTCACAACAGCAGAAGTGGAAATCTTTGATTTCCTTTGGTAATTTTCCCATGTTTCTTAATAAGTACAGAACCTTCGAAAACAAAAACTCTATCTTTGGTGGAATGTTTGGTGTCAAAATTCTCTTTCTGTTTAGGCTGTTTATTTCTCATTCTTTTGACAAGAATGGGTAAAACAACATCCCCACGACCATAATCAGAGTTGTTCAACCAATCAGCTTAATCAACATTTCCTCTCTCTTAATAATTCAAAGGGAGTAACACCTATGGTAGAATGTGGAGAAGAATGGTAAGCATTGATTTTATTCATAAGAAATTGTTTGACATCTAAATTAGAAGCCAAGGCAGTTTGCTCTTTCCACAATGCCATTTTCCAATTTCATTAGAGACAAAATGAGTGCCATTGTCAGTAACAATCTCAATCGAAACACTTTCCTAACAAAAAACGTCCTCCAGAAATTGTAACACCACTTGTTTTGAAGTAGTTTCCACAAATGAAAAATATATCCATTTAGAAATATAGTCTATTAAGACTATTAAAAATCTGTTGCAGGAAGGTCGTAACTGAAAGGGATCGGAAAAATCCAGAGCAATTTTGTACCAGGGACCTTGAGGCAATGGAAAAGGATAAAGAGGTTTCTCAATTGTCTTCCAATGCTTGTCGGATACCACACATTGAGGACAATGATTAACAACATAAGAAACTGGATCAATTATGGAGGGCCACGAGAAATTCTCCCTCAGTTTACTACAAGTAGCAGTAATGCCCAGATATCCCTCATGAGATAAGAGATTTAAATGTTCTTTCAAAGTCATGGGTGGGACAAAATATCTATTTCTGAGGCCCTAATTATTTTCACAAGATAGTTCAGGTGCAATTTGAGCACATGTTCTCAACAAAGAAGGTAAATTATGAAGGGGTGGTCAACCTGTCCTCATGTACCTAAACATTTCCTGCAAAAAAGTATCCTGAGATGTGGCATCAAACCATTCAGACTCAGTAATGGATCCCTTTGAGAGAGAAACAACAACAACAGCAGCCACCACACATTCAAATTCACAATCCAACCCATCCGTGACATCAAGCGACAGCAGCCGAAACAAACAGTCTATCTTGAATTTTTTCCACCATGGACATTAGAGGCAAAATGAGTGTCATTGTCAGTAACAATCTCATTCAAAACACTTTCCAAACAAAAAAGTCACCCAGAAATTTTAACACCACTTGTGTTGAAGTAGTTTCCACAAATGAAATATATATCCATTTAGAAAAATAGTCTATTAAGACTATAAAAAATCTGTTGCAGGGAGATAGTAGCTGAAAAGGATTGGAAAAATCCAGAGCAATTTTGTGCCAGGCACCTTGAGGCAATGGAAAAGGATAAAGAGGTTTCTCAATTGTTTTCCAATGCTTGTCGGATACCACACATTGAGGACAAAGATGAACAAAATAACAAACTAGATCATTTATGGAGGCCCATGAGTAATTCTCCCTCAATTTATTACAAGGAGCAGTAATGCCCAGATATCCCTCATGAGCCAAGAGAATTAAACGTTCTTTCAAAGGCATGGGTGGGACAAAATATCTATTTCTGAGGCCCTTTTTTTCACAAGATAGATCAGATGCAATTTGAGCAAGTGATCTCAACAAAGAAGGTACATTATGAGGGGGTGGCCAACCTGTTCTCATGTACTTGATACTTTCCTGCAAAATAGTATCCTGAGATGTGGCATCAAGACATTCAGACTCAGTAATGGATCCCTTTGAGAGCGAAACAACATCAACAGCAGCCACCACACATTCAGATGCGCACTCCAACCCATCGGTGGCTTCTGGCAACCGCAGCCGAGACAAACAGTCTACCCTGAAATTTTTTCCACCATGGAAATATTCAAAGGAAAAATTGTATTCCAGAAGTTTAGATAGGAGATTTACCAAGTGAGCAGAAGCCTTTCCTGTACCATTGCCACTTAAACGATGGACTAGGGGTTTGTGGTCAGTGTATAAAACAAAGCAATACCCCATAGATAAGTTTTACATTTTTGTACATCCCAAACACAGTCCAAGGCTTCTCTCTCGATAGTACTCCAGTTAGATTCAGCCTCTTACAGTATCCTGGAGGCAAAAGCAATGGAAATATTTTTGCCCTAAACAACTTGGCCAAAAACAGCACCAATGCCTATCAAACTGGCATCTACAGTAGGAAAATATTTCTCACCAGCCGCTGATGGACTTAGAGCAGGGGGATTAATCACTACTTTTTTATGTTAGAAAATGCATTTTCATGGTTACCATTCCATTCAAACTTAATGCCTTTCTTGAGCGGGGCTCTTAAAGGTTGAACTATCAAGGCCTAACCAGGAACAAAGCGGGCATAATATTCACATAGTCCAAGAAAAAATCTAATACTTTCCTTGTCTTTGGGAGCAGGCGCCTTGCCATCAGCAGAAATAGAGTGCTCAAGGTAGTCAACTTGTTGAACCAAAAACTTGCACTTTTCAGGCTTAATTATCATGCCTCTGTCCTGGAGAATCCTAAGCACTTGTTCTAGAACCCTTAAGTGTTCTTCTCTACTGTTGGTGAAAACAAGAATGTCATCCTGAAAGTCTTTAAATGAAGTATCCATGGTCTTTTGAAAAATGCTAGCCACAGAGGCAAGACTGAAAGGAAGTCTGAGATATTTATGTGCCCCGAAAGGCGTTACAAAAGCAGTAAGATTGTGACTGGGAGAGGTTAAAGGTATCTGATTATACACAGAATGGAGATCAATTATGGAGAAAAACATTGCCTCCCCTATATTAGCTACCATCTCATGAATATGCGGTAACAGATGACAATCAATAAGTACGTTACAATAAAGTGAACGTAAATCCACACATAGCCGAAGATCTCCCATTTTTTCCTTGGCCAAAACTATGGGTGATACCCATTTGGATGAATCAATGGACGATATAATACCTTCTTTGGACAGTTTGTCAAGTATCATCTTAGGTTCCTCACAAACACTGATAGTCACTGGTCTGCATTTGAGGATAATAGGCACTGCATTTTAATTTTGTTTTATGGCATGTTCAAATCCCAGAACTGTGCCTACTTTATTTCTGAAAACCATGGAAAATTTAGAAGACCTGCTGGGAAGTATATCAGAATCCACATCAAAAGAGAAAATAGGCATTCCCCCTGCACATTAGGATTAACATATATTGGTCTCAAAATAGTTCCGAATTTGATTACATCCTTCCAGCCAATTATGTCTCTACCCTTGGCTGATACATACACTATGGTCCGTGTACTTCTTCTCATGCATTGTTAAAGAGAATTAAAATAATAAAGCAAAGTTATATCTTGGGCTCCAAAAGCTTCTGGATTGATATCAGGAGATTCAAGTTTGGTAGTGGCTGGCCGATATGAGAAACATGTTTTATCAGCTAAAACAGAGATGGTAGCACCAGAATCAGCCATGACATCAAGAGCTTTGCCACCAATGAGCATTTGGCAAATGAGAATGTCATGGTGATCATCTGCAATGGTAAGAAGTACATTCAAACATTTGGTAGTAATATCTTGTAAGACATGCTCAAAATTCTAGGATTTCCTATTGCTTCTTGAACTTTCACATTGTTAATGTAACAGCATATTTACCCTGTCTTGTGCTCTACAGACTCCTTGAAAGTGGCTAATATCTTACACTTCAAACACCTTTTTCCCAAAGCAGGGCAGATGTACTATTCACAGTATGATTCCTAGAACCACAATGAAAATAAATATGCTGCATTCTTTAGTCTCTAGGATGTCTAAGATTGACAGCCGAAATGGGACCCTCATCAGAAATAAATAAGACAGGTGATAGACCTTCTTGTGAAGCCAAAGCCTGTTCCAAAATAATCGATCTTTCAATGCTTTTTGCAATGTCAATGGCATCCTGGAAGCTAGGATTTCTAAAAGTCAATAACCTCTCCTGCATTTTTTGGGAGAAATAATTACAAATTAATTGATCTCTTCTATAAGAATCCACAACATTCTAGAATTTGCATTAAGAGGCTAAAACACGCATAGCCACAGTGAAATCTTCTATGGATTCATCGCTGTTTTATTTGCGTTTAAATAAACTATGCTGTTCATGGAGTACACTAGCCTTATCATCAAATTCTTTCTTCGGCCTTTCTTTTGCTTCAATATAAACATTCCAAACTCCATCACCTGCAGGTGCAGGTATTACAGGAAAATAATCTATCCAGCAACACCTACGTGGTTAAAAAGTTGCGCTAATTTTCTAGGTGAATCATAAGCCTGCTTACCAATAGCTACAAGATAGTTCTCAAAAATGTGCTCCAACGGTTTCCATTTAATTTCCAGTCTGCCACTCATTTGTAGAAAAGGTGGTGGACGCACTACATTCATGCTGGTAGCCATGGATGTGGAAATTTAGAAGAAACAAGTAAATGCAAAGTACAAAGAACAATATTAGCCCACAATTTCAGGAAAGGTGATATGAGGAACAAACACTGTGGGCAAGCTGTGCCGATAACAGAGTCAAACTTGCAGAATAATGTGAACAGGCAGACGCTGTAAGGAAGTGTAGGGGTGAACATGGAGTGCCTGCTTATAGGCAATTGGAAATCACCAAAACTAAGATGGCCTCCATGCACATGTCATCATGATGATGCATTCTCAGGATGCTTTGCGGCACGAAAAATGCAAAGCAGTAGAATCAGAGTAGAAACAGTGGTAACATGATGGAAAGTGAAAGTTGGTGAGAGGAAGGGACAAGCTAGTGACAGGCTACAGTGAGAGCCGCAGGGCTGCAGAGTCCCCGGACCATTGTGGACTGCATTACTGCATTACGGCGTAACCGCGTGTCGGCTATGAGCCTCGGAGGACAGGTGTACCAGGCACCCGGGGTCAGAGAGGTGGTCAGAGAGTTGTCAAAGAGGTGGTCAGAGAGGCGGTCAGAGAGATAGATGAGCAGGTGCGTGGAGGGGCAAGGCTATCATCACGGCACCTCTTGCTTGTGTGGAGGCAGCTGGTGTTAGGCCGGTGCAGCTTGCGCAGCATAGAGCCTCGCCCCTACCCCCTCTCCTGCGCTTGAGCACAGCTCTGCTGTATATATTATCTCACACCACCTGACTCTTCTCTCAAGGGTGAAACCTGTGCACCCACCCATAGCCAGTGTCAACAACAAAGGAACAAGGTTACCTGGCTTCACCTGCTTTCACCTGCCTTCTCGTCATACTTGTCCTACCTGCTACATTTGAGTCGTGCTGCCCAGGACCTGCTCTAGAAGCCACTAGAAGCCTACCCATGACTCTTCTCAACAGCAGCACAAAGAATGTGAATGCTGGCATGGCGCAAGGCTACATCAAAGTACCGGTTTCTGCTGACCATTCACAGTTGTAAGCAGTTGTAACCTACAAACCTGGTATTTTGTTGTGTCTTGGCCTGGATTGGCGAGGATGTTCCAGTAAGACAAGTTCCAGCGAGTTCCAGCGATACCAGTGACATCACTGATATCTAGCAGGTGGTGAGGTAAGGATTGGGCACCGAGCGCAGCGATTGTAGATACCACGTGCAGAGTGTGAGCCCGGACTCCCGCGAAGGCGGCCCAGCTAGGTCTGTGTGCAGCTTGTGGGTGGCCAGGTGTGCTCCCGCTCGGTCCACCACTGCACTATTCCTTTTTGTGTCCTCTGGCCACTGCCCTAGAAGTGTCCTAGAACTGTCCAAGAATAGCCTTGGAACTGCCACGGAATTAGTGCCTTGGTACTCACAGTTCACAGCTTCAGTTATAGCCACAGCAAAGAGTTCTCTGTTGTTGAAGTGACCACTATTTTAATTCGGAATAATTAGCCACATTGGGAAAATAAACAAAAGAAAAGCTTGAGTCGAGTGTTCTTCTCTCCTGGACTGGATTGTGAATGTGATTAAGAAAAGCCGGAGTTGATGGAAGATGCCATATAGATAATGCATTCCAGTCGGTTAATCGCACAGGGCCAGGTGCAGAGACTTCTTCTCGACCATTTGGAAGCTTATCCGATTGCCCTAGTTGTCTTAAATTACAAAAAACTATCAAGCGTAAGAAGCCACAAGATCATCTGTCCTTTTTTAAATCTCATCTTACAGTGTTAGCTATGTTCACTAAGGGTTTATGGAATAAGACATCACGGATTAACGAAGAGGGGCTGTTCCCTAGTGTGGCTAATGTGGATGAGTCGAGCACTGATATGGTCATCTCACAGTTATTATCTCTGCACCAGAGTAAGTTTATTGTGTAGAAATTGATGGAATCCCCCACTTTAGTTCAACCTGTCCAATTTATTGAACAACTTCTGTTGAATATACTGGTTGAAGATATGGAAATGGACATTTCAGATGCTAAAGTTAACTCTGAAATAAAAGAAGCTGGTAAAAAGCTGTTGCCTGAATTTGCTGTTTGGCTGAAGCCCATGAGCGTGGTGGCTATATCTGGTACTGCAAATGTGGCAGAGTTAAATTCAGGATTGTCTTCATCTTGGGGTTTGTCTCAGATGATCACCGCAGGGTTGAATGTAGTTTAGACCCTGGGGATTTAGAGGACATCACTTTGCCCGATATAGCTTTACCCATGGTGAAAAATCAAGAGATGTAGGCCAAATTAAAATCACTGACCGCTCAAGAGTTACCATTGAGAATGTCAACAGACTGTCCTGCTAGTTGCCCACGAATGCCAGCTTTGTATAGCAGCACTCCTTCAAGTGTTGGTCTCTTTTGTATATCGGAGACATTGAATTCTGAGGGGACCTTAAGCAAGGAGGCAAATGATATCTGGCAACTAATGAACGAGGGTGCCAGTTGGAATGATGATGAAAATGAGAATATGTGAGGTAGGGATAATTTAGAAATTTGAAATGCCTTGTGAGGGGATTTTGTCTTAAATTTTAACTTTGTTAGAAAATGTACTCTTAACTCTGACCATGTGTTGGATGTATGTATTGTCTCCAATTTTGGTAGTTGTGCAGCACCTCACTTCTACAGGTTGCCACCTAGAAAAAGTGAAAACGGGTAATGATCTGAATACTCTAGATTCCCAGACTAATATAGTGGTAAGGGAAATGGGAATCCAAGTGGGAGCTTGTGGTGAGACAGGAGTTTCCTCAGGTGGACAGAACGGAAAGACCATAGCACTAAGCAATATGTGTTGTACTGCCCCTCTAAACCAGTTGTTTGAGGATACACTCCCATGTGTTGTTGCAAGTGAAAACACAAAGGGTCAAGTTCTTAAAAACTCCTCTTCTATTTATTCAATCTTTAAAAAAGGAAACTCAAACACATTTGGTGACCCAGCTATTACATCTGATCCCTCTCTTATTAAACAGTCTAGGACTGAAACTGTACTTGATCCCCCGGGGAGGATGCCTCCCAACTTGAATATAATGGGGAAAATCCGAGAAGGGAAAGAAGAAAAAGTGACGCATATCACAAACCGTAAACCAAAAAAACAGAGGTTTTTTGAGGCTCCAGTAGAACCTGATAATGCTATTCTTCCCAATAAAACTGGAAAGAGTTTAAGGCAGTTGGCCTTCATGGTGGTCAGGAATTGGAATGTCCAGATAATAATCCTTCCCGTCCCTTCTTATGTATTATAGAAGTGTATGAATTGGAAGGGGTTGGACAAAAGGATGGAAATACGGATTAGAGAACAGCAGGTTATAATGAAGGATTGGGATTTGAACAGGAGAACCAAATGCCAGAGTCAGACTTGAAAGTTAAGGATAACATAGCAGTAAAAATAAAAACTAATAATACCACGTCAATGGTAGGTTGGATGGTGGCTAGTGCTCCCCCAAATTTTTCCCTTGCCATGGACGGATAGTGCCTAGTTTTGGAGGGGAGAATTAAGGTGGGTGTGGGGCTAGGTCTTTTATGTCCTCTTTTACGTCCTCTCTTTCACCAGTAGCAAAGATAGTGCACCAGGGGGCAGAATAAATGTATAGTGATAAGGCCTTAAGAAGGTTTATGCCAGGACAGGCATCTAAAACCCTGATTGATTCCCTGTTTGAAGGAGAACTGGGCCCATAAATAGAAGCTGAAATTGAGGATTTGAGAATGATTACAAGTGGAGATATTGATCTGGTTTTATTGAGATACTGAAATGGGCTCCCGAATTCCAAAGTAATTTTTAACTCTGGGATGATTGTAATGTTAGTCCTGGAGAAAGTTGATCAGTTTAGGAAAAATGGGATAAATGAATGCTTGCAAGAGGAGACAGTAACTCCACAGGTTGAATCCGTTGGAAGAGTTCACCAGTCCTTATGCAGAATGACATTGAATAGGCGGGGTCCCATAAACTTGAAAGACATCATCAAACTCTTGGTTAGAAGCAATACAGGTGAAAGGGTGATTAGTATTGCAGGGTCCTGGGAGCAAAGGGCCACTAAAGTTAGTGTGGAAGCTGAACTGGCACAATGGAGTTGGGTAGTGGGTACACTGAATGCTCTTAAAGGAAATAAAAAGCTACCTATGTTGCAAAGGGAGCCCCCAGGGGAAGATCCTGTTCTGGAATGTGGCAGGTGTAGGAAACTCAAGCTTTAAATAAAGTTCTCTAATGATTTATGATCCAAAGATAATCTGCCTTCAGGAAACATGGAGTTGCGCAGATTTTAGTTTTGGTCCATCCCTGAAATTGTATCGCCTGCTTACACCCGATCGGATAAGAGAGGATTGAGTCTACTGGACTGTCCGAGAACTAATAATTTAGTTCTAATAAATGGGAGATTTCCAGGGGACTCCCCTGCATCCCATACTTTCCACACTTCACAGGGGCAGTCATTAATAGATTATTGTTGGAAATGGGGGTCTCTAGTTGGCAGAGGTAGGTACCTTTGTCCAAATATGTACCCTTGCTTCTAGTCAATGGAGCAGGGGAAGGAATCGCCATCGTCCACAGGAACACTCTCAGAGTCTCGACCAACACCGATGACACCCTCAGCGCTGTCAAACCCCTGCACTTACAGATCCACACTGACCCCAACACCACCCTCAGAGGAACCCTCATCTACAGAACCCCTGGACCCTGACCACAGTTCAGCGACTCCATCGCCAACTTCGTCAGCACACACGCCCTCACCTCCACGGACTACAACCTCCTCCGGGACCTGAACTTCCACCTCGAGAACAACAACGACACCAACTCCACCACCCTGATCGACAATCTAGCCAACCTCAGACCCAGACAACTCGTCATAACACCCACCAACTCCGCCGGTGACATGCCTGACCCCATCTTCTCCGCAAGCCCCCACGTCTCCTTCAACTACACCACCGAACTCCACTGGACCGAACATCGCTGCATCCACTTCACATTCAAGAAACCCACCAAGCACCACCCAACCCAACAGATGCCTCGCTGCTGCTGGAGCACAATCACTGAAGACCAGCTAACCACCACCCTCGCCCAGAGCCCACCCGCTGACCCCACCGACCCCGATACCGCCGCCCGCAACCTCATACAGTGGATCAATGACTGCGCCAACACCCTCGCCCGATCAATAAACCCTCCAACAGTCACACCAACAAGAAAGCGAGCTGGTTCACTGAAGACCTCCGGGCCTCCAAGCAAACCTGCAGAAAGCTGGAGAAGATCTGGCTCCATGAATGAACACAGGACAGCCATGCAGCCCACAAGAACGCCACCCACAGACACCATCACCTCATCAGATCCGCCAAAAGGGCCTCCTTCAAAACCGCCTAGACGACAACATGCACAACAGCAAAGAGCTCTTCAACATCATGAAGGAACTTTCTAACGCCAGCTCCAACAAAAACGACTTCCCACCCTTGCAAGACCTGTGCGACTCGCTGGCCACCTTCTTCCACCGCAAGATCGTAGACATCCGCAACATCTTCAACGCCACGACCGCCCCGACAACCACTGAGACCTTCGCCCCCACGACCACCATCCGCACCCACCGCCTGCTCTCCTGGACCAACATCAACGACAACGACACCATCAAGATCATGAACACCATCCACTCTGGATCCCTGTCAGACCCATGCCCACACCACATCTTCAACAAAGCCAGCACATCCATTGCACCCCATCTCTGGAAAGTCATCAACACCTCCTTCGAGACAGCAACCTTACCGGAGAGCTGGAAGCACGCCGAGATCAACGCCTTACTCAAGAAACCCAAGGCGGACCACAAAAACCTCAAGAACTTCCGGCCCATCTCCCTGCTCCTGTTCCCAGCAAAGGTCATCGAGAAGACTCTCAACGAACAACTGACCCGCTACCTCGAGGAGAACAACATCCTGGACCCTTCCTAGTCCGGGTTCCGCAGCAACTACAGCACCGAGACTGCCCTCATCGCCGCCACCGATGACATCAAGTCCCTGCTGGACAACGGAGAAATGGCAGTCCTCATCCTCCTGGACCTGTCAGCCGCCTTCGACACGGTCTGCCACCACACACTATGAACACGCCTCCACAACGCCGGGATCCAAGAAAAGGCCCTGGACTGGACCACCTCCTTCCTCTCTGGCAGAACACAGAGCGCCCACCTTCCCCCCTTCCGCTCCGAAGCCACTGAGATCATCTGCGGCACACCCCCAGGCTCATCCCTCAGCCCAACTCTACATGGCACCGCTCGCCCATGTCGCCCATCAGCACGACCTCAACATCATCTCCTACGCCAATGACACCCAACTGGTCCTCTCTCTCACCAAAGACCCCCACACCGTCAAAAACAACCTTCACAAAGGAATGAAGGCCGTCGCTGAATGGATGAGGAACAGCCGACTGAAGCTGAACTCAGACAAGATGGAGATCCTCATCCTCGGATCCACCCCTTTGGCCTGGGACGACTCCTGATGGCCGACCGCACTGGGAACCGCTCCAACACCCACCGACCATGCACACAACCTAGGGGGTCACCTCGACTCCACCCTCTCCATGACTAAACAGGTCAACGCTGTCTCCTCCTCCTGCTTCAACACCCTCCACATGCTCTGCAGGATCTACAAGTGGATACCCACTGAAACGAGAAGAACGGTCACCCAGGCCCTTGTCAGCAGTAGGTTGGACTACAGAAACGCCCTCTACGCAGGAGCCTCGGCCAAACTTCTGAGACAGCTCCAATGCATCCTGAACGCCTCTGCACGCCTGATCCTCGACATCCCTCGCCGCAGCCACATCACACCCCACCTGAGAGACCTGCACTGGCTCCCAGTCAACAAGAGGATAACCTACAAACTCCTCACCCACGCACACAAGGCACTCCACAATACCGGACCAACGTACCTCCACAGACGACTCAGCTTCTACACCCCCACCCGCCAGCTCTGCTCCACCGACCTCACCCTCGCCACAGTCCCCTGCTTCCGAAGAGCAACCTCCGGCGGCATATCGTTCTCCTAACTCGCCGCCAAGACCTGGAACACCCTCCCAATCCACCTACGGCAGACCCAAGACCTGCTGACCTTCAGAAAACATCCTCAAGACCTGGCTTTTCGAGCAGTAGCAGCATTCCCCACCCCAGCGCCTTGAGACCCTCACAGGTGAGTAGTGCGCTTTACAAATCATGTGATTGATTTATTGATTGATTGATTGATTGAGTCAGGATAAGGAGGATACACTTCTAGAATAACCCTGGCTCACCCCCTTGGTAGCTTGGCATGAGCAGACAGTAATACAGTGAAAACACTACAAATGGACTCCACACCAGTTTAGAAAAATCAGTAATCTTTCTCAAAACAAGACCAAACAACAAAAATCCACAATACGGTAATAAAAATATAACTTTTCAGATGGTAGAAATAGTTCAGTTCAAAGCAAATTGCAGAAGTGACACTTTTCACACAAAGTACCTTGGCTGCATCATGCAAACAAACAAAACTGACCGCAGGGAAGTTGAAGCATCGATTCCTTACACTCAGAGAAGGTGATGCGTCGGTTCCTTGCTCCGGGGGAGGTGCAGCGCAGGGGAGGTGATGCATCGGTTCCCTACCGTAGAGCAGGTGATGCGTCTGTTTCTTACTGCGTGGGGAGGTGATGCGTCCGTTTTTTTCTGCGTCCCCCAACAATACAACAGACTTGGTGCCTCGATGCAGTGCGACGATCCAGGACTATGCATGGATTCCTGCAGCCGCACAGCAGGTCTTGCTTTGGAATCGGTGTGCTGATCTTGGACTTCGGAGATCGTTGCACTTGATGTGGCGTGCAGCGATTTCTCGAGCCGCGGCAGGCGCTTTGCCAATGTGTCGGAAACAGGTACGGATGCGTCACGCTTCTTGCTGTTGCATTGAATTTTCAAGGTCCCATCAGAAAACTCTAGAGGTCCAAAACAACAGCAGGCACCTCTTTGCAGGTCAGACCTCCAAGCAAGTAAGTTATGGGGAGCTGGTGGTGAAGTTGTTGTGTCCCTGAGACTTCAAAACAGGAGGCAAGCTCAGTTTCAAGTCCTTGGAGATTTTCTTCAAGCAGGGGACACAGCAAACAACAAAGTCCTTTCTCCTTTCCTTGGCAGCAAGTAGCCACTGCAGGCCAAACCCAGACAGCAAACAGCACAGGGGCAGTATTCCTCCGCAGCTTATCCGGCTCCTCTCGTTGACAAAGGTTCCTCCCTATTTCCCAGAAATGATCTAAAATTCCGGGTACTGGACCCCAATATTTATATTACAAAATCCTTTGTTCTCTGGTGGCAGAGAAGCTCTATGCTTAGTCAAAAACAGTTCTGTCCTCTCTGGTGAAGCTTCCTGACAGGAGGTGGAGACAGCATTGTTGAAGGCAGACCAGGCCCATTCAGGTGAAATGAAATCTCCCACCCTCTCTAAATGCAGCCCAGGTCTATTCAGACCAGTCCTGACTCATCAGACTGTCTGGAGCCACTGCTCCTTCCTACCCCCTGTCATCCAAAGCCAGACATACAATACACAAACCTAGCAGAGGCACACTGGATGGCTCTTTAATCTCTTGAACACAGACTCCCCAGACTACTTATTTCTCACTGAAACCTGGTTCTCCGCTGATTCCCTTCCGGACCTCCTGGCCATTCTCCCCGACACCTACTATGCCCTCCGAGCAGACCGCCCGGTCGTTAAGGCTGGGGGTGGTGTGGCGATGATTATCCGCTCCACTCTGAAATTTCAACTCCTTGCTCACCCCCCATACCCAACGTGGACGTCTTGGTGGCCCGATCCCCCAATCTTTCCATACCTTTAACTGTTGTTCTTATGTACCGTCCCCCCCAAGCCATGCCCTCATTTGTAGCGGTTCTACAGGATCTTTTGGCCACACTGGTGGTCAATAACTCCTCGGTTATCCTGCTTGGCGATTTCAATTTCTGGCCAGGTGACCCCAGGGAAGATCTGTCTTCTAAAGACTTTTCTGCTACTCTCCGGAGTTTGAACTTTTCATCTCACATCTTGGCCCCCACCCATACCCAGGGTCATATCCTGGACCAAATCAGGTCATCACGCTGCGACGTTTCATCCCCTTCTATACTCCCCTGCATTTGGTCCGACCATTCCATTATTTCATTTCTCATTTATTCGGCTTCGGCCGACAAGTTGCCTCCACCTAAAAATATTCTGGCTCGCAGCTGGAATCAAACTGACCTTAACTCTCTTTCGCTCTCCCTGGCCTCTTCTGTCCCGGATCTCACTGACCTCTCTTTGGACTCGCAGACAGATGCCATTAGTACCTGGCTCTCCTCTTCCTGCGATCAGGTCGCCCCGCTTAAGAAGGTCAAATCCGTCCGCCCTTATGATGCGCACAAATGGTTCACCAATGAGCTCAAAGATCTCAAACTTGGTCTTAGGCGGTCGGAGCGCCACTGGAGACGGAACTACTGCCCTAATCTCCGTGCTAAATATAGACTTATCCTGAACGACTACAAAAGTGCGATTCTTGCGGCCAAAACCAAATACTTTACCGAGAGAGTTGCCCTCTCTGCCAACAAATCCCGAGAAATCTTCTCCCTGGTTCATAACCTAGCTACTTCTGACCGTACTGGCTCCAGTCTTGTTCCATCTCAGACCCTCTGCTCTTCCTCAATGATTATTTCATTGATAAGATCGCTAACATAAAGGCCAATATTCCTACGGTGCTCCAAGCTGGCTTCTCTTGCTCCCTTCCTCTGCCTTCCTCTGCCCCCCTCCTCTTTGGATCATCTTCCACCCATTTCCATGGACCGTTTCCTTAACCTGTCACAAAAGTCAAGTCTGGCTCTCCGGCAGACTGTGCTCCTGCACGGATCCTCAAGACTCTTTTCACTCGCTGTCCTGCTCCCCCTCTTGCCCTTCTTAACGCTTCTTTAGCTTTGGGTTCTGTTCCTTCATCTTTCAAATCTGCTATAGTTTTTCCCATTCTTAAAAAAACTGGTCTGGATCCCTCTCTTCCTTCTAATTTTAGGCCTATCTCTCTTCTCCCTTATCTGGGCAAGATCCTTGAAAGCTATGTCACATCTTGCCTGTCCAACTACATCGAGGAGAACCAGCTTCTGGCCTCCCATCAGGCGGGTTTTCGCCCAGGTCATTCCACGGAGTCAGTGGTCATTGCGGTCCTGGACGAACTCAAAGGGAAAGCTGATATCAATCTCCCCCAGGCCCTGGTCCTCCTCGATCTGTCCGCTGCGTTTGACACGGTCGATCATTCCATCCTTCTCGACCGTGTCAGCGCAGCGGGCATCCGGGGCACTGCCTTTTCCTGGATTGCGTCCTTTCTTCAGGGCAGGTCCCAGGCGGTTCATCTCTCAGGTTTCTCCGCTCCTCCTCGCTTGGTCACCTGTGGGGTCCCCCAAGGCTCCTCTCTTTCCCCTCTCCTCTTCAATCTTTATATCTACCCCCTTATTATTTCTCTTCTCGAGCTGGGGGTCTCTGTGTATAACTACGCGGATGACCTCCAGCTTGTCTTTGATCTTTCTTCCCCTTCTGTCTCTCTTCCTAAGTTTTGTTCCACCTTAGTCTTTATATCCGAATGGATGAGCTTCAATCACTTGAAGCTCAATCCGGACAAGACGGAGCTTGTCCTCACGGGTGGTCCCTCTAACCCTTGGTCTGCGGTTCACTGGCCCCCTTCCTTTGGTTCCCCCCCTTCACCGGTCTCTTCTGTTCGGACTTTGGGCATCAAGGTCAGCCATGACCTGACCATGCATGCCCAAGTCAGCTCCGTAGTATCCTCTTGTTTTCTGTCCCTCCGCCTCATCCGGAAGATCTCTCGGTATTTCTCCGCGGATGCCCTCAAAACCATAGTCACGGCTCTTATCACCTCTCGCCTTGACTATGGGAATGGCTTGTATGTGGGCATACCCGCCTATGAAACCCGCCGCCTTCAGGCCATTCAAAACCAGGCCGCCCGCCTCATTCTTCGTCTTCCCAAATCTTCCCACATCACTCCTGCATTGGCTTCCTGTGCACTTTAGATCTTTTTTTAAATTGGCATGTCTGGCCTTTCGTGCCCACACCCACTCAGCCCCCCTCTTTATTGGATCTCTCATCATTCCTCACGTCCCCAGCCGCACTCTCCGCTCCTCCTCTCTTTCCCTCCTCCACGTCCCCCGTTTTCGTAAATCCAGTACAGGAGGCACCCGATTTTCGGTTCTGGCCCCCCGGTTCTGGAACAGTCTTCCCCTGTCCGTCCGCTCTATTCCCATCTACTCCCATTTCCGTAAAGCTCTCAAAACTTTCTTGTTTTCTCAGGAATTCCCCTGCTAGTCCCCCCGAGTCCCCTCTGTGAGTCTGGTTCAAACCCTCAGCGCCAGGAAGCCGCTTGGCCGCTGTGCGCTTAATTAAATTCCTTTTTTCATTTTCATTTCATTTCATGGCTGAACAAGAAAATACCTACTTTCTAAAAGTGGTATTTTCAAACACAGGATGTAAAAATCACCCTCAATAAAAGATGCATTTTAACATTCTGAGTTCAGACACAACTAAACTTTCCTACCTTGTACCCAGGGTTAGTTATGTTTATAAGATGTCATAAGCAAACTCCCCATTCTATCCTATGGGAATAGGTAGCCTTGCAAAAATGAAAAACGAAATTAGCAGTACTTCACTATCAGGACATACCACACACACCAGGGCATGTCCTACCTTTCCCACACACAGCGCCTTGCCAACAGGTGCACCTTGGGCCTACCTTAGGGATGACTAACGTAAGAAAAGGGAAGGGTAGGGCCTGGTAAGGTGGTGCACTTGCCAGGTCGTCATGGCAGTACCAGATTGCACAGAGGGTCTGCAACGGCAGGCCAGAGTTATATTTACCAGCTGCTTATGTGGATGGCACAATCAGCGCTGCAGCCTACAAACAACATTTGATTTACAGGCCCTGGGCACACACAGTGAACTGTGTTAGGGACTGACTAGTGAATCAAATCAGCTAATCATGGAAACACCAATCCATAACAACAATTTACAAAGGGAGCACTTGAACCTAGGCACTGAACAGCAGTGGCAAAGTGCCCAAAGCATCTAGACCAGCAAAACGCGAGTCCAACACACAGCAAAAGGACAGGAGGAAAGGCAAAAAATGTAGGGGAGACCAACGCCAATGGTGCCAGGTCTAACAATTATATGGTGGTATCATATCAACTCTTCGGAGCATGTACTCAGTTGAAAATACTGGGTACTGATCTGAGCGACCAGAGTATTTTATCAGTAGATGTTTATTTGGAGGTTAAGTTACTTGATCGTTGGAACTCGAGAAATTATACTATTAAGTGTAATAGAACAAATGGGCAAACCTTTTGGGCTAATAAAAATCGAACAAGCCTAGGGAGGTATGTTAAAAATGCGAGCTCTGGCCCTGGTCAGGAAAATCCAATCAGTTGCTTTGAGAAGCATCTGGCCCTATTTCAATTATGTGGAAGTAAAAAAATAGGCAATGATGTTGTTAACTTGGCAGTTCCTTCATGGATGGTAAAAAAGTTAAATCGGGAATTGAATGCTTTATTAAGGGACCAATTTAAGCAGGCCTCAATGTCTAGGCAACTTAATAGATTAAAAAGGGTAAGAACTAGACTTGAAGGAGGGAGTTGGAGGATTTCAAATGGGGAAAAACTGAGAGAGGTCACACGCTCTGGGGACTCATGTAAATACTGGACCCTAATTGCTGAATTCTGTGATACTAGAACTTAGGCAGACGCTATTTTAATATCTGACGCAGAATGGACCCAATATATTTCACAGCTATATGCTCTAAATACTGGGAGGAGTTTCAATGTGGAGTCAATTCCAGAGCCCTCTCTGTTGAATACTTATGGCCCTAATTCCTGTAGGGAAATAGAGAGTTTTATTAAAGGGGCACGGTACTCTGGTGCGATGGGCCCGGATGATCTCCCGATAGTCATTATTAAACAAGATAGCCAGTCAGGGGCTCATTTCCTTTTCCCAGTGTTTTCATACTGCTATTCTTACTGAATGATTCTGCCCTCCTGGAGAGGAAGAAGTGTGGCCCCACTATATAAAAAGTGCCCTAAGATTTCTGTTGCCAGCTTTAGGCAGATTTCCTTATTGGATGCAACTGGAAAACTGTTCACAAGAGCATATGTCTTCACCTTCAGGATTGGGCATTTGGTATTAATCATGTACCCGCAGAACAAGAGGGATTCCGTAAGCGGCACTTTGGATAATATCTCTGTTTTACAAACTCTGATTGAAAAATATTCATTAGGTAAAGGGATGACCTTATATGCAGCCTTTACAGATTTCTCAACGGCCTTCGACCGTTTTGATCGAGGGACACTGCGCAGGAAACTGGCTGAAATAGGGATTCCGGGCCACCTATTAAGACAGATCATCGCATTGCACTCATCTACATGGACGCAGGTGTTGATGGGAGGTAACAAGGGCCTGTTAAGTAAAGTGGTAACTTACAATGGGCTGAAGCAAGGGTGCCTATTGGCACCTCTCTTTTTTTCTTTGTACATCAATGACCTGCCGAGCCGGGTAGGGCAGTGTAAAGGAGATTTGCCTAAATTAGGCTCTTTTGAATGTTGTTGTCTTCTTTATGCAGATGACGCTAGCCTGTTGTATTTAACTCCAATAGGTTTGCAAAGGCGACTTAATGAGTTGGTTCATTTTTCTGATGATCACTTTCTAAAAATAAACATTGTAAAAAGTAAAATCATGGTTTTCAGGTCTCGTGGATGTAAGGTTAGAAAAATCTACGATGGTTGCTGGGGAAAAGTAAACTTGAGGTTGTGAAGCAGTACCCGTATTTGGGAATAATCTTCTTGAACAAGTGCTCCAGCAGTGACCACATTTACCAGTGCAGAAGTAAAGCAATTTCCCTGGCATCTGCACTTGGTATGCTATACAAATGTTGTGGGCAAAGGCACTTTGCATGTGTTTTATCGATTATAAATTTAAAATCCTGCCATCTTTCAGCTATGCATGTGAATCGGTGAATGCACAGTAGTGGGATTTATTTGAGAAGGTAGAAGTGCACCTTTGGCGCCAAATCTGTAATTTGATTTGTGCTCCAAGTATAGCAGCCGTTCGACTAGAATTTGGGCTTCTCTCAACTCATATGCTCGCCAAGGCAGCATCTTTAAATGAGGTATAGCTTTTTGGAAAATGACGCAAATTCAATCCAGGTTGCGCTGAGGCATGACATTTTTGTCAGCTGAACCGCTTTGCTGCGGTGCAAATTCCACCGCGGTGCAGCAGAATTTGACGAGTGCACAGATCGGACGGCCCCTGGCTGTCCGACGCACGGAAGGGTTTAAAGGGGGAAAGCGTTGTTTTCAGAAATTATGAGAAATCCTTAGATTTATGCAAATCTGGTCATTGTGGTAAATGCCCTCACTCAAAACCTGTATTGAAAACTTTAATTAATAAAAAAAATATATGAAGTCAGTCGCAAGAGAGATATATTGCTGTGTGCAGGGCAATCTGATATGATAGTGGGGAGTTGCATGTATAAAACACCCCAACAATATGTTTTATGGAATCTTCCCCATGGAGTATGTAGAACCATCTTGTTGTTAAGGATTAATTTTTCTCCCATAAGAATCATAACAGGGGCATGGGAGGGATCACCTAGGAATAATAGATTTTGTTATCTATGCGGAAGTTGGGTGCAAGATCTAAATCATGTTTTATTTGTTTGTCCCCCTACTACAATAATTACGTCGGCGCATATTAAGACATGTATTTCTGAAGCATAACATTACTACCACAGAGGAGGCCTGTAATTGTCTTTTAGACCCCCCCCCTCTGAATGAGTATGCTTTAAAACTTTTAGTTTTTTTTAAACAATTTCCATTTTTTTTTTTAAATAAATGTATAACGTAGTGTTCAGCTCCGTTAAACTAAATATACCTGTTCACTAATATGGGTAGCATATTTTGCACATATTATATTGGAGCATAGGCAAAGATATATTTTAAGCTAAATGTGTCCATCCCCTACTATATGTTTAGTTCTGATAGATCATATTTGTAGTGTAGTATACTCTTTGGGATTATACATGGATATAATGGATATAAAGGAAGATGTTAGAACATTATTTGGGATATTGTATACTGCAGTTTTCTACTATTTTATAAATGATTAAGTATTTGCACTTTGTACATTAGGTGATGTTATTGAATGGACCCATTTTTGCATTTTCTTAAATAATGTCTTTTAATCCTAATTGTATAATGAAATTCAAATTGCTGTGTTCTCGCATGTGCTTTATTCTGGTATTAACATCAGGATGATTTGATATAAAATGACATTTTTTTTATTTTTATATCTGAACTCATTGACTTAAATAAAAAATTGAATTGAAAAATATAAAAAAAGAGTAGAAATGATTCAACTTGGCATGCGCACAGCCGTCACATGTACAATGGCTCGCTTCATCAGTGGTCTCCAGCACCTAACAGACTGCACCAACTAGCAGCAACTAAGGCATAAATAAAGCCTGAACAGTAACCGACATGCCATACCTTGTCGGAATAATCAGACGCAAGCTCAAAAAATGAAGCAGTTTCAGGAAGGTGGGCAAACGTTGAGCGCCAACAGGCAGTGGGTCGAGCAGGAATGATATCCCAGATCGCAAAGGCCTCTACCAAACCTCAGGTACCAATATGTAGTATTCGGGCAAGGCAGAGATCAGTAAAAAGATGAGGAAGCCAACCCAAAGTTGATAATGTAGGTTTTATTGTAGATAATGACCCACCGCAGGGGAAGCTGCTGACAGAAGAGAGGGGAGAGGAGTTGGCCTAATGGCTAGGGCTGTCACCCTCGAATCTGGGGAACTGGGTTTAAGTCTCAGCAATGACAGCTGAACATCCTGTGATTCTGGGCAAATCTCTTAATCTCCCTGTGCCTAACAAAAAAAAGAATGTGTCCTTATGTAATGCAACTGGTGCTATGTAAAGTGCTCTGATACCCGATTCGGGTCAAGTTTGCGCTATATAAAACTGTGTAAAAAAAAAAGAGACCTAGCAACAACTGCTGTTATAATAAGCAACCCAGTGCCAGAATTCTAAACAACACAATAGAGAGTTCAAACATTCATGAGGACTAGAAAGCAAACCTACATTATGTTAGGGATGTTACAGGTGGTCTTCTTCCAAACCTTTTGCCTGCTTACCTCCCCTTTTTGCTGATTCTTTTTGTTGACCATAGGACTCTGAAGACTTTACCACTGCTGACCAGTGCTAAAGTGCATGTACTACTCCCCTAAGCATGGTTACATTTGGTATTTTCACAATTGGGATATTTAATGTAGCTGTAAGTCCATAGTAGAGTGCAATACCTGTGCCCATGGCCTATAAATTAAATGCTACTAGCCTGCAGCACTGATTGTGCTACCAATACAAGTAACCCTTTGAAAATGTCTCAGGCCTGCCACTGCAGAGCCTGTGTGTGCAGGTGTATTGCCATTTTGACATCGTATTCAAAACCATTTGCCAAGCCTTTGTCACAGGGATTCTGCTTAGACACAGAGCTATGCCTGGGACTAAGAACTGAGTCACCTTACCAAATAAATACCTATGGGCAAACATCCCGTCTAGCTCATAGTACCTTACTTGCCCTCCTAACCTTCCCAGAGGAACAAGTAAGTTGGCACCCCAGATCACAACACTCCAGACCCTCTCAGGGATTCTGGTAGCAGGTCATCACCTTTCTTTCTCTCACTCATACATGTCCACAATAAACAGAAAAGAAACCCAAAGAATGCTTACAATATTTATTGAAACTAAACTGCCCTATTATGTAACAACTGCACTGTAATTAATAAACTGTACACAATGAATAGCCTTGCTATATTGGATGGCAGATCTGCTAAGTCTACCCTCACTATAGAAGCACAGTGATATAGGGATTAGTGGTTGACCCCATACCTGGCACACATAGGTAGTTGTTCTACATCTCAGGTAGCGGAGCTCTCTGGACCTGTGCTCTGTGAGAATTTCTCCTGTCTGTATTCAAAACGTCAAGTCTCAGCTTGTATGATAAGAATTGCATGTTCAAAACAGCAGCTGCCTTTCTCTATTATGTCTAGGTGTTAGTGTCAAACCACAGAGAAAACAGAGCACATTGTTATTCGACGTAGTATGAAATGTTCCATCTGAATCCCAGTAGAACTAAATAACAAGGCATGTGAAGCCTATTTGTGAGATAACTGTACCACAAAAACAAGCATGATCTTTTGTAACGTGTGCAAAGCACAAGCAGGTTACTATGTGCAGTTATGCTAACATAGGGGAGAAAATACAGTGGGCCCTACAGGAAATTCACAAACCTTAAACTCCCATTTTATTACACATTTATCACCCATAAGGTAGGCCATAGGTAGCCCATAATGTAGACTGCTGTGTAGGTAAAAGGTAGAATACTTACTCATAAGTTTTACATGTTCTGGCGGTGAAAAACACCTGCATTTGTTTTTTTACCACTTTGAGGTCTACCCCTCCCATAGGTTAACATTGGGAATGCCTTATTGCACTTTTAAGCTGTAATTCCTGATTAGAAAGGAGTGGCTCTGTCATGTTTTATATCATTGGAATGATGAGGATAACTCCTATTTCCTGGTAAAGTTGGATTTTACATTACTATTTTAGAAATGCAGCTTTTAGAAAGTGGGCCTTCTCTGCTCTTAAATCTCTGTATGCCTGCAGTCTGTCTCCAATACACGTCTGGGGTAGGTGAAAGCTTGACTTTGCACATTACCTCCAGACAGTCACTCACAAAGTAAGGGTAGGCCTGTCTGAGTGCCCATCTGCATCCTGATGGCTCATCCTGGGCAGGATGGGAGTGAGGACCTAACACTGGCTACAGAATAGGCAGTGCCCTTTCCCCACACAAAGGGTTGACCACCCCCCTGTAGTAAGTCTGTAGCCAGGGCAGGATAGAAAGGACCTCTGTGCACTTCAAAGACCCTTCTTTGAAGCCACCCCCACTTCAAAGGCACAACTGGTTATAAGTACTGGGTCTCCTATCCCACCAAAGCAGACACTCCTGGACCTGTAAAGAACCTCTGTCAGAAGATCTGGTGTGCTGCTACAAGGACTGTCACTCTGCTGTACTGCTGCTCTGAAAGAACTGCTTTTCTGCTGTTCTGCCCTACTGCCTGCTGCTCTCTGACTGTGCTGAGAGAGAACTGGACTCTGCCTCGAACCCAGAGTGATCTCCAAGGGCTTATTGGCTTGCCTACTGTTGCTTGAAAATCAGGGATATCAAAGTCTCATCATCTGGTCCTGTGCCTGGTCCATTGGAAGTGAGCCCAAGTACTTCCACCAGTGAAATCTACGCATCTACAATATGCATGTAGCTGAACCAGCACATCAATCCTGTTGCGGGAGCAGAATCAGCACATCACTGTCAGAACCAGTGCATAGCCCTAATGAACATACGCATCGGCCCCAACGCATCGCCCCCTCCGTAGTGTGGGAAGATCGACACATCCCCTTTATTTGGTGGAGAAACCCAATGTATTGTCTATGGAACCAATACCTCTCGTCTTGGTGCATTAACTTCAGAACCAATGAATCGCTGCCACTACGAAAATTAAAACCGAAGCATCAACTCGACTGCAGGATGGACACTGACTCATTGCTTGGCTGCTCCACGCATCTCACTGTTGCAGCCAGGATCAAGGCAATCAACATCCAACTGGACCCCTACCAATCAAGCTTCAGAGCTAAGCACAGCACAGAGACAGAATGCTGTTAGATCTTGGAGAAACAGCAGCCCTCATCTTCCTTGACCTTACAGCAGCCTTCAACACCGTATCCCACCACACACTATTAAACAGACTCCACCAGATCAGAATCCAAAGAGCAGCCCTCTACTGAATAACATCCTACCTTACAGGAAGAACTCAGAAGGTCATCCTCCCTCTCTACTCCTCACTCACTAAGAACATCACCAGCGGTGTACCCCAAGGATCATCACTCAGCCCAACCCTCTTCAACATTTATATGACAACCCTGGCAAACATCATGAAGATCCATATACTCAACATCATCTCTCACACCGACGACACCCAACTCATCCTCTCCCTGACTAACGACCCAACAGCTACCAAAGATGCGTGAAAGACGTGGCAGTCTAGATAAATAACAGCTATCTTACTTCAACACCAACAAGACAGAAGTACTCTTCTTCGGCAAAGGAAAGGACACAATCTGGAACAACACATGCTGGCCACCTGATCTGGGTCCAACCCCCAAACCCAACGAACACACCTGCAACCTTATCATGATCCTAGATAGTCAGCTATCAATGAAAAAGCAGGTGAGCGCCGTCTCCGCCGCTTGCTTCCTCACCCTCCAATTGCTTAGTAAGGTCTTCAGATGGTTTCCTCCCAACGCCAGACGAACAGTCACGCAAGCTCTTATCTCCAGCAGACTAAAATACGGCAACTCCCTCTACTTAGGAATGACCGCCCAACTCAAGATGAAACTCCAGACTATCTAAAAATCAGCAGCGGGACTCATCCTTGACCTCCCCAGATGTACTCACATCACCCCACACCTCAGGGAACTTCACTGCCTACCAGTCGTGAAGAGATGCCAGTTCAAGCTGCCCACCCATGCGTACACTTTTAAATGCCAGATCGTTAGCAAAACATCAACTGGAATTTTATGATCTTGTCCAAACACTGAACACAGATATAGCATTCATAACGGAAACCTGGACGGATGATAGCTCCGGCCCTGATATTGTTGCTGCCACACCTCCTGGGTATGCTACTTTTAGGTTAACCACTTGGCTGCTAAGGTACATCCCCCTCTTCCCATTGACTTTCCATTGAAATCAATGGAAACTCCATGACGAGTTACCCTTGTCATTAGCACTGAAGGGGTTAAACAGGCACAAAAAAGGGGGAGGAGGACTGGCAATCTTTTATCGTGATAACTTTCAAATCAGATTCAAACCACTTGCAGCCGAGGGCTTCGAAGCAACATCATTTTCAATTCAGCCTCCTGGCTCAATTGCTTTAAAAGGCATTCTAGTTTACCATCCTCCTGGTGTCAGAAGTAATTTTATTGTCAAACTCACCACCACGATGGAATCTTTAATAATTAATGAAAACTTTACTGTCCTCGGAGACTTTAATTTTCATCTGGAAAACACAACCGACACAGATTCACAAAAATGTATTGATGCTATGGACGCTTTTGGACTCCCCCTAATCTCTAAGGGTCCTACACACAAAGCTGGTCATATGTTGGATGATATATTTTCCAACTGTGAGGACATTGTTTTGTTACCGGCTTTCCCAGTGATCTGGTCAGACCACTAGGTGGTTAACTGGCTAATAAAGATGGATATAGATCTGTGGCTCAGACCATCTTTGCAACAAACTAAAGGCAGAACCTGGCATAAAATCAGAGCAGTTGAACTCGTCGAGGCGGTTACTGCCACCCCTTGTCAATTGGGGGACAAAATGGAACAAAATGTTGAGAACCTCTCCCACTGGCTTAATACTGCTCTAAACAAACTAACGCCCATCTACAACAAAACAGTAAAAAGAAAAATGTTCCAGCCCTGGTACAACAAGAGCCTCAGACTATCCAGAAAAGAATATCAAAGGCATGAACAAAATGGAGGAAAAACTATGAGGAAGAAGAGAAAATAATATACAAAGCCAAACTTGCTAAACACAAGAAAGATATCATTAAAGCTAAAGCCGCATATTTCACAGAGCACATAAAAAAATGCATGTGATGCCAATAAAACCCTTTTTTCGGTTATTTATAAATTGTCAAAACCTAACACGGCTAGTCGTACTGAATTAAGCCAAGATTTTTGCGACATATTAGCAGGCTTTTTTCAAGAGAAAGTCATCAACATTCATGATAAATTTGCAGCTAAACACAAGAACTATTCCCCGGTTAAGCTTGCATCGGATAACAGGGCTTCAAATATCTGCCTCTCCGCCTTTTCGAACCCCATGGAGGACCAACTTAAAGATATAATCCTGTCAATTAAATCGAGCTTCCCAAATGACCCCTGCCCGCCCAACATAATGCATCTGATCCCCACCCAACTAGCGCCGATATTGGGGCAAATTATTAACATAGTGTTTAGCAGTGGAATTTTCCCTGCTCAGTGGAAACGCACCTCAATCCTTCCACTCCTGAAAAAAGACAATCTGGATAGGACCGAACCCAGCAACTACCGCCCTATTGCATGACTCCCCTTCACTGCAAAATGCATAGAGAAAATAATGAACAAACAAATTACAGAATATATTGAAACAAATTCATTATTGGACGAAACACAACATGGTTTTAGGAAACATTTTAGCACAGAATCTGTCTTAATTATAGCAACGGAAGATATCCATGAAATTCTCAATGGAGGGGGTTCGGCTGCCTTGGTGCTGCTTGACCTCCCGGCGGCCTTTGATACGGTCAGCCACGAGATCCTGGCTGACTGTCTCTCTAACGCAGGGATAAAAGACACAGCGTTTAAGCTTCTAAAATCTTTTCTAACCGACCGACAACAAAATGTGGCAATGGGGACGGCTGTGTCAAAACAGTTCTCCCTACCATGTGGAGTCCCTCAGGGCTCGGACCTGAGCCCCACGTTTTTTAACTTATATGTAGTGCCCCTAGCCTCTATCATAAAAGAGGCAGCTCCTCCCCAGCATCATATGTGGACGACACCCAAATTATGGTCTCCCTTACAAATAGAGAGAGGAACCCGGGAGAGGCTTTCAGTGCCTGTATGAAGAAGGTGATTGATTGGATGGAAGGCAACTGCTTAAAAGTGAATGCTTCAAAATCCGAGGTTGTTATTTTTGGTAATAAACCCTCTCTCTGGATGCCCGACTGGTGGCCACCAGAATTGGACACACTGCCCACACCTTCCGCTAAAACAAAAGATCTTGGTATCACCTTAGACAGAGAACTTAAATTCAAAGTACAAATCAGCAAAATTACCTTGGCTTCCTTTTGCTCCATGAAACTAATCAACAAAATTAAAAAAGACATACTAGCTGAACTTTTGAAAACAGTGACCATGGCATTGGTCCTCACACGAATCGACTATTGTAATAGTCTTTATCTTACCCTCAACTCAGGTTCGGTTAACAGACTCCAGACTCTGCAGAATGCGGCAGCTCACTTTATTTGTAAAATTCCCCAAAAAATATAAGCAAAATAGGCCATAAAAAACTTGCATTGGCTACCGGTGAGACAAAGATGTAAGCTTAAAGCCCTTTGTTTGGCTTTTAAATCTCTGCATGGGATGGGACCAGCACAATTCAGAAACAAACTAAAATGGTACGTTCCAACTAGAACACTACGGTCAAGCTCGGTCAAGAACCTAGTGGTCACCCCTTTCAAGAAGGCCTCTTGGGGAGGGAAGAGTTTCTTTCGGTCGACTGCACAGCTTTGGAATGAATCACCCACCTCTTTAAAAACTTGGCTCTTCACACAAAATGCATAATCTAATAAACTGTATTCAATCTCTCTGCTCTTGCCTGCACTAGCGTTCCTTCTGACACACTTGCCTACATTCTCATAGCTCCAGAATGCCACCGGGCAGAAGTTGCGCTTTACAAGTCCTATTTTCATATTTACATATTTACATACAAGGCACTACACAAAGAAGGACCGGTGTACCTCAACAATCTAATGAACTTCCACTAACCTACCAGGAATCTCTGCTCTGAAATCCCTCTCCCTAGCAACCACCTGACAAATCCATCTAAAGAACAGTGTAGGTCGCTCCTTCTCCCACCTGGCTGCTAAGACATGGAACAACCTTCCCCTGCACCTCAGAGCCTCACCATCGCTCCAGCAGGTCAGAGGGTATTTCGAGACCTGGATGTTCAACCAATAGGAGAAGAGGCAACATCCTATCCCAGCATCTCAAGACTCTCACTGGTGATGCAGCTGCGCTCTACAAATCCTGATTAATTCATGATTGTTTGAGGACTGCTTTCAGTGGGCCTGCATGGCTCCTGTGTCTGGCATACACTGCATCGCGGTCGGCCTGAACTCTTGACTTTTTCCTAGTCCTTTGCAACCAGATAACCCCCTATTGCTTCTAAGTGTAATTTTTACTTTTAATCTTTAAAAATTCATATCTCAACTTTTATTCATTGACTTTCTCTCATTGTGTTCTTGTTTCATATCTATTTTTCTAATCTGGTGTGGATACTTTTTTGTAGAGTTTTCATTGTATTACTTTGTGTTATGTTGCACAAGTACTTTAGACATTGCTTCCTAAGTTAAGCCTGCATGCTCAGTGCCAATGTACCAGAGGGTAAGCACAGGATAGTTTATGGTGTGTGACTGACTTAACCTGACTAGGATTGTGACCCCTACTTGGACAGGGTGCATACCTCTGCAACTAGAGACCCAGGGCATATTTACAAGCCCTGTGCTCCATCAGAGCATCCCTTTTTTTGATGCTCAAGTGCCCCTTCCTATCCAAAAACAATCATGCCAACAACACAGACACCTTTCCACCATGGTGCAAGAATGCCTGCATTGGCGCTCAGCTGCAGTTTGTGCACCCGTACAGGCAGAACGGACAGGAATGCACCCTATCTTGTAAACACGGTGCATTCCTGCCCTTTTGAATTGGCATAGGTTGGTGCAGCAAAATGACTTGAGGAGCTGCCCGACATCAATTCATTGATAATATGCCCCCTGATTTCTAACACAAGGTTACCTCTTGGAACTGATGATCCAAGAGTGTTACTTTTCCACCTCTTGCCGGTCCGCGCTGAAACGTAGGAGTGAGTCACTGTTATTCAGAATGTATTTACACTTTGGAACATCTGGTGGAGATCCGTGACAATCTGGGCCAAGATAGATTCATAGATAATTTTAGACTGGACCCTTCACCGAGAGCTTCCTTGAAGTTTGCAGACCTATCTGCTTTTCTCCACGTTTGGGGGGGCTAAACCATGATCTTTGGCTTGAATTTGTTTATCCTATTTATATGAAGGTCACACTGTATACCCATCATTTTAAGCAGCAACTGGGGTGCATTTGGTGTTCCTATGTAGATGATTCGCTTATTCTTACATATTGATAGTAGGAATTTCTTCTTGCACACCATCCAAGACTTCGTGCAGTATAGTTGTTAAAGCTTTCTCTGGAAATCAGGTTTCCATTTTCGTGGTTTGGGATAAATCTTCTGTAGCTACCACATATTTTCCAATGGAGCTAAATCAACCTTCTCCATCCTTTTCAAGCAGGCTTCAGAGCGTGTCACAGAATGCAGCAGGTGGTCACATGATTGTTGAGTGTCCTCAGATGCCCTGATTTTCTTCGACCTATCACAATTGTTCACAACATTATGCTTTCTAGATTTAAAGTACTTAGGGTCTGATTTAAAGTATCGCAGACAAGATATTCTGTCACAAATGCAAAGGTTGGTATGCCTGTCATACTAAAAGTGCATTATAGCCTATAGTGTTTGTAATACTACAGATTGCATATCTGCCATACTTCGACCCAGTGGCGTAGCGTGGGGGAAGCTAAAGGGGCACAAAGTTCTTAGGGATGCAAAACTGGAGTCGCAAATTGCGCTGTGAAATACTTGCCTTGCCCTAGGCGCTTGAAGCCCACTCTACGTCACTGGTTCGACCAACCATTCCATCTGCCAAACTCTAAATAAAGTGGCATATTTACAAGCCCTGTACGCCATCAGAGCGTCATTTTTTGTATGCTCCAGTGGGCCTCAATGCAGCCCCATATTTACACGGGCATGCAAAGTCACCCTGTATGGCTTTTCATGGCCTTGTAAGTATGGGATAAGGCAACATATCGCAAGTCACTGCGTTGCCTTACTCTGTTGTCGAGGCATGCCATGGGCGTTGCTGTGGGTGTTCCCACACAACACCCCGGGTGTTTGTCACTGCCCCAGATTTCCAACGTAGCGTAAATCTGGGGCAGCGCCAAAAATTTAGCCTCCCTAGAGCAGGAGTAACAAAGAGAAATGCTTACATTTATCCTCATTTCTTCCTCTCTCTGTGTGTGACACATTCAGAAGTACACATAAAACAAGGACAACACCTCTCCTGTTTTTGTGCAGGAAAGTGCTCCTTCCTGCACAAAAACAATCCTGCCAACAATACAGACATGCATGCACATATCTTATAAATACGGTGCATTCCTGCCCTTTTGAATTGGTGTAGGGCATTGCAGAAACATGACTTGTGATGCTGGCCTACGTCAATTCACTGTAAATATGCTCCAAAGCCCTTTGGCTGTGATCATCAGCCAGTCAGCTGGTGAGAGTATTTTTTCAACTCTCATTACCAAACTATGTTTTTTCCTCCTTGTATGCTATGTCAGCCTCTTGTTGGACACTTCCATAGTGTTTCCACTCATTTTCAACTTATACTTATAACCATTATAACCATTATCATATTTGCATTCAATGTATGCAGACAATACATTGATTTTTCATATTCAACAATTCACAAAACCAAAATCTGTTTTCAAAACAACCAATGTCTGACTGATATCTTCAGTGTAGTCTGTTAGAAATTAGGTTTTTACTTGAGGGAGGTGGATACCCTTCTCAAGTAACAACCATCATTTTTGCCAAGGTGCACTACAAAAGTCACTAAATCCTAAATTGTCTGGTAATGTGGCACAAAAAGAGTCAGGCTTAACTTAGAGGCAATTTGAAAAGGTTTTGTGCAACACGTAAACAGTAATAAAGTGCAAGCACAGCACAAGAAACATCCAACACCATTTTAGAAAAATAGAGTAAAAAGTCATAAACTATTTGAAACAAATATGACAAAAATCCAATCAGTAGATCCGGGGTTATGAATTTTTAAAGCTTGCAGTAAAAACTAGCACCTAAAAAACTGTGGACATCTAGTTGTGCGAGATAGGAGCAAAGTTGAAAGTTATGGTGACTACATTGGAGCATGGCTCTGATAAACAAGGGTCTTGGCTTACCTTCGGACTTCGAAGACACTTTGCAGAAAAATGTCTGAAAAGGTAAAGTTCAATGGGGCAAGGCAACCAGTGGGGTCCGAGGATGAGGAGGAATCATTGTGGAGGAGCTGCTGGGCAAAGTTTCACTGAAGATGCAGGCTGTAGCTTACGAGGGTTCCACGTGGACAGATGCCTCTTCCGCAAGGAGCCGCTGAACAGGATTTGCTGGTGTGGAAAATAATTTAGTGGAAGCTACTGCGAAGTCAGGCCGACCAGCAATACACCTTGGGCGGATCAGGAAGCTGGTAAGTCCCAGTCCCAGTCTCTTGTCGGTTCTCAGAGCACTTTTTGGATGAAATATATATATATTAGTTACAAGTTTTGGACTTTGGCTATCTGGGCACATTTAGCACCACTTCCAATGGTCTAGGACTAGGTGGACACCACTTAGAGGCCCTTCAGGACAGGTCACGGGAATGCTCTCTATGACGGAATCAACAGATTTCTACTCCTCAAACTTCAAACCATCCAGAAAGCAACAGCCAGACTCGTCCTGGGTATTCCATGACAAGACCACATCATCCAGCACCTATGAGACCTCCACTGGCTCCCAGTTGAAATTAAAGTGACCTTCAAGCTGCTCACTCACACCTACAAATCCCTCCACAACACTGGACCCCAATACCTTAATGGAAGAATATCCTTCTATACACCCAAGAGAAACTTCCGCTCCACCGACCATGCCCTGGCCGAAATCCGACGCATCCACAGAACAGGAGGGAGAGCCTTCTCCTACATCGCGGCCAAGACCTGGAATAAACTCCCCCTCAGCATTAGACGTGCCCCCACTCTGCAGGCTTTCATGAAGAGCTTCAAGACCTGTCTCTTCAAATGAGACGTAGCTCCAACCCCCTCTAGCACCGTGAAAACCTCGCGGGTGAGTAGTGTGCTTCATAAATTCCTGATTGATTGATTGAGTCACTCCAGTAGTCCTAGGTTCAAGCAGCAGGGTAGCTCTCAAGCAACAGGACAGCCCTCTGAAGTAAAAAACAAGCTTCAAATACCAGGGCAGTCCTCCGAAGTACACTGAAAGCCTTCTATGTGTCATCCGCAAGTCCAGGAGTGAACTGAAGGGGGTTCTATTTTTTTGTGAACCTGCACTTAGCTTGAAGTGGAAGAAACTTCCAGAGCTTTCTCCAGAAGTTGGTTCGAGAGTTTCCATCTTCCCTGTGACAGGAGAAGTGATCAGCTCTGCTTTAAACATCATTTCAGGATGACCCATCCTGCCAGCTAGTCCCTTTGCCTCACTGTCTGGGAGGTATACACAAAGACCAGCTGCCATACTAACCACAGTCACGTGACCCAGGCACAGACTGCAGGCACCAAATGATCAGGACAGGAACAGGACACTTTCTAAAAGTGGTATTTTCAGAATTGTGATGTTAAATCCAACTATACCATTAATGGGGATTTTAAATTATAATTCCTTAGAGACCAAGCATGACATTTCCACCTGTTTCCAAACAAAAGTTATCACTTATTAAATATAATAAAGTCACCCAATGTTATCATTAAGGAGAGGTAGGCCTAGCAGTAGCAAAAAAAATATTTGGGTGTTTTTCACAACCAGGAAATGTAAAACTTAAAAGTTCATATACAAAGAAATAAACACTGCACCGTGCCCTATGTGCTGTTTAGGGCCTACCTTAGATGTGATTTATATGTATAAAAAGGAGAGTTTTGGGCCTGGCAAAAGATTTATTTTGCATGGTTAATTTGGGAGTTTAAAACTGATCCTGGGCAGCAATGACAGGCCTAAGACCTGTTTAAAGGGCTAGTTAAGTGGGTGGCCCAATATGTGCTGCATGCTCACCAGTAGCATGTAATTTACAGGCCCAGGATACGCATTGTACCACCTTATCGGGGACTTACAAGTAAATTAAATGTGCCAATTAGGCGAAGACCAATTGGATTTTACCATGTATTAGGGAGAGAGCATTAGAACTGGGTAGCGGTGGTAAAATGCAAAGGGTCCTTAGACCAACACAAACAAATTTCACCAAACAGGAGGGGAGAAGGCAAAACAAGTTTGGGAGAAGACAACCCTAAGACTGATGTTTTCAGCCAATAGGTCTTCTCTCCCTTTGTTTATCTCTGTGGGTGCCGGGACACCCTTGGGGGTAGCTGTGCGCCGTTATATAAATTTAAATAAATAAATAAATAAATGTTTCTAAAATAAACCCCCAAAATGGAGTTGCTTATTACCATGAAAAATGTGTGTTTTCTTCCAGAAAACATGTGACCCAAGATCAAGGGACTGTGTTCCAACTCTGTCAAAGTAGCAAGCGACTTGAAAATCTATGTCATTCCAATCATACTTTAGAACAGAAGGTTACCAAAGTGGCTTCAACCTGTGTTTGGCAACTTAAATTCATAAGGAAAACGTTGCCAAACATTGACAACAACTACTACATACCCATAGTCTTGATTATAAAACAATCTCACCTGGACTAGGAAATGCCTGACAAAGTTGTGAGATGTCTGCATGTGGTCAAAAACACAGTGACCAGTGCAAGTCATGGAGCATTTTGAAGAGGCAACTTTTAAGCGGGCTTCCTGAGTGCCCCTTTCCACGGTGTCCAGGATATCAGTCGAGTCCTCTTACTCTACGGTGATCTGCAAGCTAGTTTGCCATTTGGTGAGGAGGCTGGGAGAAGAGGTGGCCCGAGAGTATGCCATACAGCCCTCACATCACTCCCTTGTGGCAGGCACACGTAGTCAGGTAATCCATTACTGGAGGTGATTGTAAGGACCAGGGGCGTGGGTCCAAGCAATGCTGCAGACAATGCTACAGTTGCAGGTGGTGCCAGGCTTGCCACGGGGAGGCCAAATTCCTCCCTCAAATGGCTGAAGGGTTTCAGGTCTCTGTCCTTCAGGATTTGGTCCAGGGTGCGTTTAACCGCCTCCATCCAAGTGATCCAGTGTAGTGCCCGTCCATCAATATGTATACCATCATTGTCCCCCCGCAAGTGTGGGTCAACCCCGAGTAGGTGATGGGTGCGTAGCCAAGCCTTTTGCATGGCCTATAGCCCAGAGTGCAAGTTGCTTGGCTGGGGGGTGTGGTCCCTATAGAAAAGGCTGAGTCCCTCACTGCCAGAGAGGAGCGTTCGTACCGTGAGGGTCCACTGTAGGGGATCCGGAGTACCAGGAAACAAGTATGCCATTTGTGAGAGGTGAAGAAGCAAGGCATGCTCTACCGATGGAAGGCCCAAGCCTCTACATGAGCGGCCTGCCTTGAGCTTGGATGCAGCTAACCGGGGCCACGTAGAGCCCCACATGAAGGACCAGACCTGTGTGTCAATGAGGCGGAGGGTGGTTAAAGGCACTAACAGAGGGAGTGTGTAGCGTATAATTGAAGAGTGGCAGAGTGACCATTCTCACCCCTTGCAACCTGCCCTACATGGAGTACCCCAAGAGGGATCCCTTCTAAAAGTCCATTTTCACCTGGCATATAAGGGGATCCAGGTTGTCCGACACCATCCCTTCCAACCCTCTATTAACCAGGATCCCCAAGTACTTGAGACGTGAGGATTTCAAGGGGAAAGGGTAACCGTGGATTGCTGCTATTGTGGTGTCAGATGAGAGAGGTAGGTCCTTGCTCTTGTTCCTGTTTACTTTGTAGCTGAATAACTTCCAAGAGGGCGGCAGAGAGCGGTGGAGATCTGTAAGTGTGAGCAGGGCATTGTCGCCATATAGGTAGATCTAGGACAGTCCGCCTGCAAGAAAAACGCCCGCTATGTGAGGCAAGTAACGGATAGCGGAGGGGAGGGGGTCCATGGCCAGGAGAAATAAGAGGGGGGTGGGCAGCCATGGCAGGTGCTCCTGTATATTGGGAAGGGGTCCAAAAGAAATCCCCTGCAATTGATCTGTGCAGTTCGGCAATCAAATAGAAGTTTCACTTTGCCGATGAATTGGTCTCCTAGTCAAAATCTTTTCATGGCGGCAAAAAGGGAGCCCCACTGAATGAGGTCAAACACTTTCTCGGCATCCAGAGAAAGTGCCACTGCATTGGCCAGGAGGATCTTGGCCACCCAGAGGGTGTGGACCAGGTTGCAAAGGTGGTTCCTGAAAGAATGGTCTGGCACAAAGCCAACCTGTGTGTGGTGGATCAGCGAGGGGATGATCTTGCCAAGGTGTGACCACAGGATGCTGGCAAGGATTTTGATGTCACAGTTCAGCAGTGAGATGGGTCTGTAGCTGCCACATTAAAAAGGGTCCCTCCTAGGTTTGGGCAGAACTGCGATCACTGTTTGTTGGAGAGGGGTCCCAAGGATGCCGCCTGCTCTGCCTCCTGGAAGGCGGCATGCAAGTAGTCGACTACATCCCTACCCGACCACCCATAGAACTCAATGAGAAAGCCATCCTCGCCAAGGGCTTTGAGATAGGGTAATTTTGTGATGGCCTGCGTGATCCCCTCTTTACTAATTTTTGACAGTTTTAAGGTTTTCTTTTTAGGTTCTTTGAATAATTCCAAAAGGACTGCTCTGAGTAAAACGGGGGGACGCTGGAATCTTTTCCTTACCTGCCGTGAGGGGAACGGCTGCTGCTTCTTCTTGCCCCAACAGCGCGAGGGAGATGCCGTGAGGGGAACGGCTGTCGCGGCTACACCGCCACTTCGCCTGCAGCCACCGGGGGGTCAAACACTACACCTCCCAGGTGCCCCGGCGGCTTAGTCGCGTCCCTGACGCCACCTCTGCGCCCGGAGGCGCCAGAAAAGAGAGGAGCGCCGAGCGCTCTGTGGGACGCTGGAATCTTTTCCTTACCTGCCGTGAGGGGAACGGCTGCTGCTTCTTCTTGCCCCACCTGCGCGAGGGAGACGCCGTGAGGGGAACGGCTGTCGCGCCTACACCGCCACTTCGCCTGCAGCCACCGGGGGGTCAAACACTACACCTCCCAGGTGCCCCGGCGGCTGAGTCGCGTCCCTGACGCCACCTCTGTGCCCGGAGGCGCCAGAAAAGAGAGGAACGCCTCTCGCCCCGTGAGTCGCGCGCGGGAGCGCCGGGGGCTAAGCCCGGGCAAAGGGCGGGCCCTCTGTGGCCCTCAGAGGACCGAGAAGGACGGGTCGGGCCACCCCCCTTGCCTCCATCAGAAAGAGGGTACAAACGTCTACCTCCTATTGAACTCACCAACAAGGTACTTTTTATCATCCGTTTGAGTATTCCTATTAACTGATTGATCATACTCCTGTTATCAAGATGACACGAAAGGGGGCAATTAATAAAGCTATCTCACATAGGGGCATGCCAAAAGGGACACAAGACTTACAAGGAAATAAGCCCACTCAGCAATCTCCCTTAAACCCAGGGGTAAACGATTCTATACAATCACCTGAGCGTATAACTACTAATCATCCTTGCGTATCTGTCTTTGTCTATGGGAATAGCTTAACAGGGCTAGACGAACTAAACAGACTGTGTGGAACTAAGTACACTAAAGTTGTAAGCAGTCCTGAATACATTAGCACCCCAACTGGTTCACAAAACTTGAATAACAGTCCGTACGAACAACCCCAAATTAATCCAGTATACGCCCAGAGTACAGCAACTGTACGGTCTCCACCTGGTAAAAGGAAGTGCGAAACAGACAAACAAAATGGGAATCAACCTAAACATCCCAAATTGTCTTCAAACTCCCTGCTGTCTGCGACTACTTCCCCTCCAACTCCAGAACCGGGTGAAACTGTGGGAGGAATAGATCTTTCACCATCTCCCTCACAGTCGTCCTTACTGACTCATATTGAATGGCTAATTAACTCCGCCATCTCACCATTGATGGCAAAAATAGACCTTCTGGGGGATAGACTTACAGAATTAGAGACGACGATCAACACAAACTTGGCCCCCTTAAAAAATCAGGTATATATCAGGCAATCCCCTTCATCTGCTGTTTCTGGAACCCCGAAACCAACTGCACTAAGCACCAATGCTCAGACTCAGGCCTCAGCGCCTAATATACTAGATCCAAAGGTTCCTTATCCTCTGCCAAATCGTGTATTTCCACAGCGCAACATCACCAGTTCAGGGTCAAACATAGCACCTCATATTCACTTACCACCAGAGGCTGCTCCCTTTGTTTATGTTCTATCAGGAGTACCACCAATCACACGGGGAAAAACTGAAACCCAACACGAACTACAAAACAAAGTTACCCACTGGTTATCTAGGAATAGACCCCTGCCTGCTGAACTTAATGGCAAAATACTAGCTGTTAGAAGGGTGGGCTGGTTAGGTCCTCTGCAAAAGGATATCGTGGGGGATCTGGTCTTAGTGAAATTTTGCAACAGAAACATTGTTTCATTCCTCCAATCTTGGTACCGGCAAGAAGAAGATGGACCGATACATACTGGGGACCTCTATGACTTTTACCCTCATTTCCCCGCACTTAGACCAGGGGCAGGCTACACCCATGCTATCGGTAAATCTGTTTGGAGAACGATCAATAGCAACCTCCCTGCACCTAACCGTCGCGATATACAACACTACAGTGGCTTTTATTAGTAGCCCATGGGGAGGGCGATATCTATGTAAAGGCAGGACTGCTAGAATATTTAAATGCCTAAATATTGTGTAAAGTTGTTTTTAATATGAATTAGGTATGCACAATTTAGGACCGGGATCCTTTCCTTTTGAACAATCTTTCAAATTTTCACTTTTTACTTTGTCAATAGTTTGTTGCCCTTGTCAAGGTTGTTTTAATTGTATGTTTTTAATATTGTACCCTTTTATGATTTGTATAAAAAAATCGAATAAAGCTAAATGACTGAGTAAAAAGCATAAATGCTATTTTTATGAGATTCATCTAATTAGTTGGTGTTGAACAAAATGTATCAGGTTTGAAGAACAATAGCCAATACATGTTTTGAGACAATAAAAATGGTGCTTCATAAGTGCCAAATAATTAAATAAAATGGGTCAAATAGAACCTGCATAATCCAAGGCATGGACATGTAGATTATCTCTTTTACAGCATTTCCTCCTAGAGTCAAACGTTAAATAAATGAGTACGCAAAGTGCCTTTTTCATATTGTTGTGGCTGGCTGCATGATAACCACTCAGTGGTTTATGCTCATTGGAGCCAGGGGTTGCAGGTGGGGCCAACTGGAATTCATTTTTGAGAACCAGCACTTATTTTGCTCCTGCCGGATTTGAGCCAGAGGAAAAAGGGGGGGGGGGCATCTGCCTGGGTGTCACTTTTTGGGGGGCAGCAGCAAGCTGCGAGCACAAGGTAAGTTTTGTTGTTTCTTTATTCTCCCTCATTGGCATTGCTAAATGCTCCACTCTTACCGGCACTGGACGGCAAACTAAGGGATCACCCCGGCCGAGCCGTAGTGCAAATTCTCTCGAGATATGGCCGTTGGCTACCACTTGGGCCATCGGTGCTGTGTATAGCAGCCTGATCCAGCTACAAAACTTAGGGCCGAAACCCATTTTCTGGAGCACTGCAAATAGAAAAGACCACTCTACCAGGTCAAACGCCATGGTGGCATCTAAAGAGAGGATGGCGGCATCCTCCCGCAGTAACGGGACCCGGTGAAGCACTCCAAAGAGACGCCGGGGGTAAAGGGAGGTGTTTCTTCCCGGCATAAAGCCGGACTGATCCGGGTGGACCAGCGTCAGTAGGTGGGGCTGCAGACGGCTAGCCAGGAGTTTTGCCAGTACTTTCGCGTCTGCGTTCATCAAGGATATCGGGCGGTAGGAGGACACTCTATCCGGGGGTTTACCCGGTTTATGAATGGCCACGATGGTGGCCAATCTTTGATCCAGGGACATCGTACCTTGCGCCAGACAATCACTAAACATGGGCAGCATGTGGGAGGTACGTTTTTGGGCTAGTTTTTTATAAAGTTCCACTGGTAGGCCGTTTGGGCCAAGCGCTTTCCCGGTATTAAGGGCAGCCAGTGCTTTTCCAATTTCGTCCGTCGTCAAGTCGTTTTCTAGATCTTGGGAGTCTTCTATTGAGAGTGCGTTCAATGGAATGTCATCGAGGTACCGCAAGCAGTCCTCCTCCGTGACCATACTCCTAGAGGTGTATATGTTTTCATAGTATAGTGCTAGGTCGTTCACTATGTGTGGGGGTTCTGTAATAATCGATCCGTCTTCTCGTGTGAGCTGTGCTATCCATTTGTCCGCTCTATCCTTCCTCTCTATCCATGCCAGCATTTTCCCAGTTTTATCCCCTAGTTCATAAACCCTATGCAATGTATCCGTGTGTCTAGTTCGTGCTATCTCCTCCACATACGCCCTATATTCCTGCGTTGCAAGTTTCAGAGTGTGCGCTGTGTCTTCCGCGGGACCGAGCTCGTGGGCTAACTCTGCCTCATGGACCGCTGACTCAAGCGCATCCTGTTGTTCCCTCTGTTCCTTCTTATGCTTAGTTATTGTGGATATTACCTGCCCTCTAATGACCGTTTTGTATGCCTCCCAAAGAACGGAGGGTGATGTTACTGAATCTATATTTTCAACAAAATAATAGTCTGTGGAAGTTTGTAATGCTTTCGCTATAGTATGATTTTGCAAATAACCCGGGTATATCGGGTACAGTCTTTTTCGTCGAGTGAGATGTGTCGTGTATGTAAGTTGGATTGGAGAGTGGTCTGAAATGCCTCTTGGGAGGTTGTCTATCGTTGTTCTTTTCTCTGGGGGCACCGATTGTGTCAATATATGGTCTATGCGGGAGAGGCAGTTATGCGCTCCTGAGTGGAAAGTATAATGGTGTTCCCCTGGATGTTTGAGCCTCCAAATATCTAATAGACCTATGGCATCTACAAACTCCTTAAAAGCCTGTGTAGTCCCGGTGGGTTCCCTGGGAGGATTTCGGTCTATAGTGGTATCCATGACTGCATTAAAATCCCCCCCTATTAGTAGTTCTCCCTCCGGGAGCTCAAGCAGTAGCGCCCCAAGGTCCTGGAAGGTACCCCGATGCAGTGCCGGGGGCACATACACAGAGATTATATTGAGGCTGTGACCCTCCCATTGACAGGCGATCGCGGCAAAACGCCCTTGATCATCCCCCCATGTGCGTTTAACTATCAAGGGTGAGCTTTTATGAATGAGGACCCCAACCCCGCGTGACCCTGAGGTGAATTCCGCGTGGACAGCCATTTTAAACCCCCAGCGGTTTAGAGCTTTACAGGACAATCCCGTTAGGTGTGTTTCCTGGAGCAGTACTACTGTAGGGCTTCGTCGCTTGAGGTATTGCAGGACCAACCCTCTTTTAATTTTGTGCCCCAACCCATTTACATTCCATGAGATGAGTGTAAGGGGGGGGAAGTCCATTCGAGGCGCCGGGGAATGACTACCGTGTATGTTTGTCATAGTGCCTAATGTAGGTGCGTAATACTCCTTCCACATCAGTTGACGGGGGACTGAGGAGCCATTGATCGACTAGATGGTATGGTGTGAAAGGGCCATGAGTCGAGAAAGATGTGTGTGTACTCAGAAATAGTGTCCAAGAAACCCAGCAGGAGCTAACATGAAAAAATGCTAAATTCAGCCACAGAAACCAGAACCGTGGAGTGTATTTGGCACGTAGAACTTGTGCCCCCCCGCCCCTTTCCCTCCCCCGGTGGATCCAGAACTTTCCACCCTCCCCTCAGAAACCAGAAAGTAAGAAAGAACATTACTGTCATAACCCCTACCCCCCTCCCTGCCTCCCTGCCTCCCTGCCCGGTAGATCAAGAACCGACCACCTCCCCAACTGAGCAGAGTGCTTAGTATCCCAACTTAAGTGTATTGTTCGTGGGGGTGAGACTTCCGTGTCCATTCTCGAGCCCCTCCCAGTAAGACTGTCAATGCAGCTTCAAACAGTTCAGCATGTCCTACCTTCAGGAGTTCTGTTGTCCCCCCCAGTGCAGTACCACACCCTGGGCATTCGCTCATTTTTATCGGCAGTGGCCTTCTCAGTGCCGAGATCGCCGAGCCCCACTCTGGTCCAGATTATACTGCCCTGTGTGGCCGTTTCACGGCTTCACGAACTTGGTCCGAGATGTTGCAGGTCAAACCTCATTTAATTTCCTCCTGCGCTAGCGGGCTTCCTTCTCCATTATGTCGGTGCGTGCCGTGGTGCCTGGGTCCTCTTGCAGGTCGCCACCCCTCCAGCCAATCTTGTGCATCCTTCGTTGTTTCAAAAAACAACGTTTTCCCATCCGATTCCACACGCAGTTTTGCCGGGTAAATCATTGAGTACTTGAGCTCCCGGGCCCGGAGTTCCTTTTTTACTTCCATGAAGCCTCGTCGTTGTTGCGCCACCGCAGCGGTATAGTCAGGATATAAGTTGATTTCCGCGTTGTCGATACGTAGCGGTGTGCGGACTCGTGCCGCCTGCAAATTGGCGTCGCGGTCCCTGAAGTTGAAGAAGCGTGCCAGAATAGCGCATGGGGGCGCTCCCAGCTTAGGTTTTCTCCCCGGCACACGATGGGCTCGTTCCACCGAGAAAAAGTTTGACAGTCCTTTCGGTTTGAGCTGATTGTGAATAAGGTCTTCTACATACAGATCGAGTGCCAGGCCCCCCACCGATTCCGGCACACCTATAAGGCGTACATTATTGCGCCGCAAACGTCCTTCTTGGTCGTCGAGCTTTGCTTTAAGCATGGCGTTATCATCTTCAAGCCTTTTTACTTTATGTTGGAGGTCCTTAGTATCTCCCATTAGCCCTGTTGTCGTTTTTTCGACTTCCAGGAGTCGGTCAGATAGTTTCCCGAAGTCTGCCCTTATTAACAATATGTCCACAGATATCGTGCCTATGGATGTTTGCATTGTTTGCAGCGCTGCCATAACATCCTGCAATGTGACTGTCTCTGTAGTGTTGGACGCATCGTTTGTCCGGGGTGGCGTCTGTCGTAATTCATCTCTTGTGTCATCTTGCACCCCTTTGCGATAAGCAAATTTGTCCAGCTTTGGGGCTTGTTGCCCTTTCAGGCCCCTACCACTCATGATAGGTATGAGGAAGTATATGTTGCCCTCTGTGAATTAGGTGCAATGTGGGGCGCCCAACCGTCACTCCAGCACACCCAGCACTGCCCAACCGACCTGAGCCACTGTGTTCGCGGTAAAGCAAGTGGGCCGCTCCCGCCTGGTATGTCCGTTCTCCTAATAGTCTCAGCCCCTGTGTTGAGGCCCTCCACGTAAACCCCTCGTTCCTGTGCCTGTCCGGAGTGATATAGCGGGGGAGGGGCGGGGGGTTAGACCGCGAGCCCACACCGGGCTCCTTGTCCGAATTCTCACCGGCCCTGGTACAGTATTGTGAGGCCCAGGGTGAATGTGTTACTGGCGGAAGACATCCAGCGTGGGCCGCTGCCGATGCTGCTGCTTGATTTTCCCCCTCAGATGAGACCCTGAGACCCGCTGTTTCTCACCGGCCGCTCCTCGGAGCCCGTCTGCGCCCTTCGGCTCCCAGCTGTAGGTGAGGGTTCACTGCTCCGTCCTCAGGTCTCGACTTCCAAGGGTGCGTCGCTCGAATGGGCGCTTCTCACCGGCAGTCTTCAAAGTCCGCGTCGCAGTCCCTCCGATGAAAGCGGGTCTCGCTGACCCTCGCCGCACTGCAGTCCCCGGCTTCCGTCTCACAGATAGGCCCCAGTGTACACGCCGGCGCCGCTTCGTGAATTTCGGAAGTTTCTGGACACCGATTAGTGCTACATGCACCGGAGGTTATACCGCTTCAGGTTCTGCTGTGTGAAGACTGCTATGAAGCGGATAAGTTGACGGATTTTTAGGAAAGGGGCTCTTTGGTCACGGAGCTACGCTAGATTGCGGCCATCTTGGCTGACTGCTAGCCACGCCCCCCTGGGGCATACTTTTAGTGATGTTCTGGTGGAGTTAACTCCTTCGCCTTGCAAATAATGCCCCTATTCATGCAGCATTTAGCGTGAAACGGGTGTGCGATGGGTGTTGCAGTGGGTGTTCCATGGCAACACCCATTGCTTTTTGATGCTGCCCATATTTACAAGGCATGGGCAGCACCAAACATGGGAAATATCTGGTCTTAAACAGGCAATAAGAGGAGAAATGTTTATTTCTCCTCATACATTGCTCTTTCCATGTTTGCTGCATTCTGCAGTGCACATGGATAGAGGAAATTTCCTTTTAAGATTGTTTATGTGCAGGAAGGGGTCCCTTCCTGAACATAAACAATCAACCTTGCAGCACAGGCACCCTAGCAAAATGATCCTAGAAGCCTGTGCTGGCGCTAGGCAGCTTTTTTAGTTTTAGCGCTAGGGGAAATGCTGGGGTGCACTGTATTTTTTTAAATACAGTGTATCCCTGCATTTTAAAACTGTCTGAGCATGGTGTTACCAATTTTGTAGTAACTTGCCCCTTTGTTTTCACGGTTATATTGGCCACATCTTGCCTATGGCAAAGAAGCAATAGCCATGCAACTACTGGCTCTAATGCTGACTGTTCAGCATGTGAATGAAACAACGACCAATGGGTGAGGAAGACTTCTTTATTGTCCTTCTTTGTTTATATTAACAGTACCATTTTGCACTTTATATGCCCCGTCTGGCGACAGCATCAAAGTGTGAAGCTACTGTTACAACCTTTTCTGTGTACAGGCGAGGCTTTTAGACGTTTGCACTTTCAGAAGTTCCAGTTTGCCTCTCCTGCTCTTGCCTCTCTGAAGCCTCTGTTTCCTGAAATCAAAGATACCAGGGAATGTGCATACTGACTGTTCTTCTCTTAACCTCACAGAGAAATTCTTAATCTTGTTCACTGTGCTTAGACTCAAGGAGTGATTACAATGTATATGATGGTAGGAGTGTCATTATAATAAACGCTAACACAATTGACAAATTCGTCATCTGCCAAAGTGTATCCTTCTCAAGTCTGTAGTTAACAGAGATAGCCACTAGATGACAGTAACGCTTCATGAAAGGAATACACGTCTGTAACTTCAGACACGAATTTTAAGTTGGTTCTTTCTATAGGCAGACTGCTACATGATAGTGTTTGCGCAGGGTTTATATTTTTGCCTTTTACTGGTATTCAAGTCCTAAGCTTTCCACTGTTTTCTAAAATATCACACTCGTTTTCTTAATTGGTGCAAGTACTTAACTTCTCATTTTCTAGGCTGCATATGAATTTGTTATTGACCCTATCAGCAATATCAAAAGACTATGTGCCTCACCACAAATCATTTTTGACAGGTGCTATTTCAGGTCCTTTGTATTAAATTAAGGCAGTGCTTGATCCAAACACCTTTTGCCACCATATTATTATTTAAAAAAATGCGTGACGAGCGTTTGTGCACATTTGTTTGGTGTTCTGTTGTTTTTGTGCTTGTTAGATCTGGCTTAGACCTGGCTTTTTGCTTTTTGGCCTCCTGTTTTAGACCCTATTTTTGTTGGTTTTATGACTCTGGGTACTTTATCACTGATGATCAGAGCTAAAGTGCATATGCTCTCCCTGTAAATTGTTGTCATGGATTGGTGTTTCCATAATTGGTTTATTTGGGTTACTATTAAGTCCCTAGTACAGTGCACTGTGTGTGCCCAGGGCCTGTAAATCAAATGCTGCTTGTCGGACTGCAGCACTGATTGTGCCATCCACAGGAGCAGCCTGTAAATGTAACTCAGGCCTGCCACTGCAGTGTCTGGGCGCAGTTTGGTACTGCCATGTCGACCTGGAAAGTGCACCCACTTGCCAGACTCTAACCTTACCTTTTCTTACATGTGAGCCACCCCTAAGGTAGGCCCAAGGTACTCGAGTGGGCAGGGTACAGTGTGTGTGAAAGGTAGTATATGTCCTGATGTGCATGGTATGTCCTGATAGTGAAATACTGCCAATTCTGTTTTTCACTATTGAAAGTGATAACGCAGATTCTTATCTTATATTTTTATCTTATCTTACCACTCCTAAGAATCCTCGGCCGACTGGACCTTTTCATCTGCTGAGAAGTGTAAAGGAGAGAACTCAATATCCTTATCACAAAACAACATACACCAATCAACTTAGACTCGGAAAGGACTACTGACTCCACTAACGGTTTAGAGATTTTATTACAAAGCCAGAAAACATTGAACATACAGCCACCTCATGAAGAGGATGACAAAATACATAGGCACTCATACAAAAAGCATTCTATGCACTAGTCTGATTCAGTTGAGGGATAAAAATTAGATTTTCCTTACATCAGGAGTATTGGACCTCTATTATGTTAGCATGATGTATCTACATGTACCTTTTCTTCTGATATATACATATATGCTCTGTAGGAAGGACAGTGTTTGTTTACTCCTAGCATATCCATTGATAAAGGAAGCAGGCCGAAAAACCATACAGACACCATTTTCGAACATTTGCTCGAACAAGGGCTGTAATCACGTGATACTCTTCGGCTGTTGTCAACCCCCAGTTCATTTGAGTTACTGAGAGCAGCTGCAAGTAGATTGTTTTCTCAACTGTCCTGGGAATGAAAGTTGCATCTGGCTATGTGTGCGATAAGCGCATTCTTCGAGGCGCCGTGCCTACACTCCCGGGCACCAAGATGAAAGGGAGTCACCCCTCCTGACCTTCCCAGTAATAAATAGTTAAGCTTTTAACTAATCATGTGTGGCATATATGGTCCTTATCTGGAGCTAAAGGGCCCACTGGTGTTTTTCCTTTTACAGTGATTATGTGTGTTGAACCAATAGGTATATAATCGCTTGTTTGAATACGAGCCAGCAGTCTTCTCCGCGCACCTGATGGGTGAGGGTTGGAGAGGCTCCTCTATAGAGTATTTTGCTTAATAAACAATTGAACCTTCTTCACTGCCAAATGACTGATTATTGGAAAATGGGATTGGGCTATTGGTAGGTACAGCCCTTTATGTTATTTTGTGGCACGTCACAGTGTAGCATAAAAAGAATAAGCAATTAGACAATATTAGACACGCAACAACTGCTCCAATGTCTAAATCAGTCTTCATCAGTTGAAGCAAAAGGGAAAATAATCATTTAACTCTGTCCCCACTCTAACAATAGGGTGACATCCCTACCTAACATTTCCCAACCGCGATCAAAAAGGTGTCAGCTCGTGAAGACTTCCTAAGAAGTACGCTCTTGTTGCATGGGTCAGTAGCTAAGTCTTCCTTCAAGACTCCGGGGCATTTTAGCAAGGAAATGCGATAAATATTGCATTTCCCGCTTTGCGCAATTTTGTTTAACGCCGCGTATCGCAGGATTTAATCGCCGAGAAAACACGTTGTTATCAACGCATATCTCCATGGCGATAATAAATCCTGCGATAGCAGCGAATTCCGCGTACATCGCTGGAAATCCAGCGTAAAAATGGCAGCGATAAGCTCATCCTTAGTGATAGGATGATGTTGCCTCCCCCCTACAATCCACCTGCCATTATAGGTATGGCTAAGTCTGTTTCAAACCAGGCGTTACAAACCTGCGATAACCGCAGTTAGCGCGGTTTATTTGATCGCAACGCGGGTTAGCTCGAGGCTTGCTAATATTGCAATGCCATGTCAGCACGGATTTCCATGGAGTAATGGAAGGGAATGCCTACTTTGCATGTCATTAGTGATATTCATCACTGACATGCAAAGTGGAGTAAAAAGGGCTTCTTACTCAAGGAAACACGTGTTAGCGTGTCCTTGATAATTGAGTGACAAAAAATCGCCGCTTTTCGGCCGAAAGTGGTTGCTAAAGCGGCAGAATTCGGCTTGATAATATGCCCCTCGATCTCTTACATATTACATCTTACGAATACATTTCGGGCCTACATAATTCAGCTAACATACATAAGAAATCACAAACAGGCCTTTCGATAACAACGTGAACATCCATTTAGGCCATACACAGCAAGGATTACATGTATTAAACATTACATTTATAAGAATTGCATTTCTTCACCTTAAAGCTTATTTTAGGCATCTCTACACGTACAGACTTTTATGGTGCCCGTTTAAGTCTAATACACTACATTATACGTGGACTAATTTGTTAGGCGTTGCAATAAGCAGTTACATTTAAATGTTGTTTTCTCCTTTTAACTAACACAAACTAATTTCCAGGCATTACACATACATTGTTCATTATTATGTCCACATTTTCTAATGATTAATACTTAGTTCAACACAGGATTATATGCGGGTGCGGACTACCAATGATTATACTGCACCCCTACAATTTTCAGAATATCATGACGCTCTTTCAGTTCCCCCCTTTGATGACTAGTGTCATCACCAAAATCACAATTCCCTTGAGAAAGAACCGACCTAAACAGAGCTCGTAGCCACTCTTTTCTGTGGGAACTTCTCTAGGGGGCATATTAGCAAGATCCTCGTTAAAAGTATCGCCGTTTTAGCTGCAGGAAACTGCCACGAAAACGGCGATAATGGGCTTGCTAATATGCGTTATAGAATTCCAATAGGAGCCCAGATTAGATGTCGTGCACATTTAACCTGGGCTTCTATTGGAATTCTATAACGCATATTAGCAAGCCCATTATCACCGTTTTAGCAGCAGTTTTGTGCCGCTAAATCGGCGATAATTTTAACGAGGTTCCTGCTAATATGCCCCTGCATTCCTAATATTCTGATAGTGACTATGCTGCAGTCTAGCCATCCTCATCTCTTGCTCTCTAAGGGATCTTTCAACTTGGTTCGCCCTGTACCACTGATAAACTCTAGCAAATCCCCACAGGCAAACCACACAAACCACAATGATAATGATAGGCTTCAGAATATGTCCAAGAATACCTTTCCCCAAATTCGCAAACCAATTTCCACCTTTGTAATTCCTTTACCCACCGTTTCCCAAACTCCCTCCTCAGTCAGTTCGTTGATCCCATGATGGATCACAGTGATGTTACTTATATATTTCTCCAGATCTTTGCTGTTATCTGGTATATAAGAACAGTACTCTTGAACCTTCAACATTTTTCTGACTCCGCCCTCTTTTGCCAATAAAACATCTAAAGCAACAAGGTTCTGCATCACCATCGTCCTTATCGATAACATCTCTCCATCAACAAGAATTAACAACTTAGCTGTGTTTGTCGACAATCGGTCCACAACAGTCACCAACTTTATTATCTTCACAACATTTAAAATCACTCCGAAGCCTGGTATTACTGTTCCAAAAACATTTCCAATCACTGCGGGGTAGATTTTGGGGAAAATCATACCTAAGTAGCATGTATCATACCAATGCGCAGGCAATCTCACATAAGCATTCCTTCCACACACATAATATACTGTTGACACAACTTGCACCAAGCCTTGCAGAAAGTCCTTGGCGGACGCTTCCATAGTGAAGACATAATCACACGAACTTTGTCCTACATAGATCTTATCATAATAGGTCTGCACTCATTTCAAACACAAGTTTCCCTTCTGCACTAGGTCCAATGCTATAGGGCCATAGCTTCCCTTCGCTCTGTGAGCTCTCTCTTCATCTCAATCTACTGGACTACCTCTGGTGTGACGTGTTTGTGTTAGCTGTCTATAGCTATCTTCTATTTGATCTACAAACCTCTTTTCTACATCGGTTAGTGAACAAATCAAATTATGTCTATGGGCATAAGAGGTGTCTAACATTGTAGCCGGTATGAAATACTTCCTAATTCTATCTTCCTGCTTATAATAATCGTACTTATTCAGGTGCTTGTTGGCTGGTACCTCCGAAAGCACTGTATCATAATTCGAAAAGAAGTACTCATAATGGCCTCTCCCATAAAATATACTAAGCAACAAACTACATGTCATACTATAAGTCAGTTGAAGATGCTGATACTAAATACCCCTTTCCACTGAGGCAGGCAACTACATACACATATAACAATCTTTCGCATCCATCGCCTCAACATACTCATATATCAGCTTGGCATACGCATAAAGCTTAAAATCACCTTTTGATAAATCTACATGCAACCTATGACTGTCTTGATCTAGCCAAGCCTTTTCAGCTCTTTCTTGGTTGAAGTGCTAGGTCTAGGCGTTCCCTTCACCTCTCTGACTTCTACCTCAAGCAGAATAGCAACACGACTATTGAAACTATCACTCCTACTATGAGTGTGCCTATCATACATTTGGACCTACGGTTTGGATTTCCAGCCTCCATTCTCGTTGTCGGGTTGGTTTTCGGCAAACACACACTTAAAGTCTCTTTTTCCACCACAAGTTGCTGTCCAACCAGTTCAGACACCACTCCAGATGCTGGAAACCCCCTTTACAGTCGTTTTGTTCCTTATTTACACAGTCTAAAAAGACTTCCTTAACCCTCTTTCTTCTCCTACTGAAAGTCCTAAGTTTGTTCTTCTTCCACTCGGGTCTAGGTTATCTTCTTCAAACACTTATTTTCAAAACACAGTTAATTCGCAATCTACAATGAGTTCAGATCCAATTGCAGCCAGAACATGTTGCAAGATTTCGAGACGAACAGTTACCAGTTCATGAGTTGATGGTTCAAATCCAAACGTCGGGAAAACCAGTCTGTGTAAGATCAGGATTTGCACCTTACTCAAGACTGGAGGTTTTGGAACCATGATCGTCAGCACCCCTTCGATTTCAAGACCGAGCACCAGCAGTACAACTTTGATCTTCAGTAGCGGATTCCTGCTGACCACACTCACGGATCTCAGTCTCCCAGAACTCACTACTCCCAGCATCAGTTACTGCGTAAGTCCAGCTCGGGATAGCGTATCTCTGACAAGGCACTCTCGCTCTCCTCCTTCTCCTCAAACCTAGTTTCTGTTCTTCTTCGCTTTCTTTTGATTCAGAGACCTCAGACACAGGTGCAAGATCTCTCTCGGGAGCCAGTCACAGATTCAGCCTTCTCTGTCTTTTGGGCCACACTTCTTTTGTGCTTCTAGCCCTTCTGCTTTCCTCTTGATCACTCTGAGCATCACTTCCTTGTTCTGAGTCTGACTCTAGACCACTCCCAAAATGACTTTCTTCCTCAGAGTCCATATCCAGGTTTTGGATATCGTAACCCTCCTCAGCTTGGCCCGGTGAGCAGCTAGCTTCGTCAGCAACCCTCACAGCTTGGCTTGTCCTCTCTCATGGCCCTGCTGCCACAGCTGGATTTTCATTCATGAGAGGAGCTATTTCTTCCAAGGGTGCTAAAACTTGACAAGTGTGAGAAGCATGGACCCAATTTGGCAATCCCCCATACTTCACTGCCATGTTCGCTATCAGTATCACCTGATATGTCCCTCGCCACCGAGCGTTCAAGCAACTCTTCCTCATGAGCTTGCGGACAAGCACCCAATCCCCTGGGCACAGGTCGCGGCAAAGGTCACTTGAAGCGGGGACAGCGGAAGCCTGCACCGGCTGAGACACAGAACAGATCACATCAGCTAGTCCTTTGCAGCAATCAAGGATTAAGTCATCAGTGATGTTTATCAACAATGTAGCTGGCACCGCTGGCAACCGTATCACCCTCCCCATTAAGATCTCATGCGAGGAAAGACCAGTCCTCCTATCGGGGACACTGCGAACACTCATCAACACCAAAGGCAATGGATCAGGTCACTTCAGGGATGTAGACGAACACTCTATTGTCATCCGTGCTTTCAAAGTTCCATTAATCTGTTCCACTATCCCAGAAGCCTTTGGTCGATGGCTACAATGGAGTCTCTGATCAACGCTTAAAGCAGTGCAAAGCAACTTCATGATCTCGTTGTTTAAGTGTGTTCCTCTATCCGACTCCAACGAGGTTGGAAAACTGAACCTAGGAATCAGCTCTCTCAATAACAACTTCGCTACAGTGAGGGTGTCACATCTTCGTGTTGGATAAGCTTCCACCCACCGTGAAAACACACACACCACCACCAAAATCTACTTCAACCCATTGCACATGGGCATTTCAATGAAATCCAACTGCATCCCATTGAAGGGTCCTCCCGACCTGCCAATATGACTCAAAGTAATAACTACAGTCTTCTTTCCAGCATTCATTTGTTGACAAGTAACACGTCTCTGACACACAGCTTCAGCAACCGCACGAAATCGTGGATTATATCACGTTTGTCTGAACACTCGCACCATCGCATCTCTTTCAAGATGCACCGCACCATGAATCTGTCTTGCCATCGGGCTCAAAAGGTCATCTGGTAACACAGCTCGACCATCATTCGAAACCCAGTTGTCAATATCCCCTTTCTCACATCCTGATCTGATCCATAATTCCTTCTCTTGCTCTGTAACCCCTTCCTGTTGGCACTTGAGTTCAACCCAAGTTTCGGCTATGGCTAACATCATGTTGAGTTTGGTTCTTTCTTTGCTCTTTCCTGTGTAAACTCCAGTTAATATACACCCTGTTATTTTTGCTAGCTATCCTGGCTGATGAGGGCTGAAAGTCCGAAACCGGTCCTAGGATGCTTGTTTCCAGTCCAGGGAGAACCTGGCTTGGCAGTTCGGGCTGGACTGTTCCCATGAGGCACAGGGTCAAGACTGATTTACATATGGCTGGGTTCAAACTGGAATGGCATGGTGAGCAAACAAACGATGGACTTAGGCCCAGAGCTCTATAGTGGGATGAATGTATGACATTGTTCTGCATTCTGTCCATCAACTGTAATTTTTGCATTTGTCACCCCGAGTGGGACGGGAATGCTCAGACGTGAGTCCCGTGTTCTCCATGCTACTGGAATCAAGCTATCCTGGCTGATGAGGGCTGGAAGCCCTAAACGGGTCCTAGGATGCTTTTTTCCAGTCCAGGGAGAACCTGGCTTGGCAGTTTGGGCTGGACTGTTCCCATGGGGCACAGGGTCAAGACTGATTTGCATATGGCTGGGTTCAAACTGGAATGGCATGGTGAGCAAAAAAACGATGGATTTAGGCCCAGATCTCTGTACTGGGATGAATGTATGACATTGATCTGCATTCTGTCCATCAACTGTTATTTTTACATTTGTCACCCCGAGTGAGACAGGTATGCTCAGATGTGAGTCCCGTGTTCTTCATGCCACTGTAATGAAGTTATCCTGGCTGATGAGGGCTCAAAGCCGGAAACCGGTCCTAGGATGGTTGTTTCCAGTCCAGGGAGAACCTGACTTGGCAGTTCCGGCTGGACAGTTCCCATGGGGCACAGGGTCAAGACTGATTTGCCTATAGCTGGGTTCAAACTGGAATGGCATGGTGAGCAAAAAAACGATGGATTTAGGCCCAGATCGCTGTGGAGGGATGAATGTATGACATTGTTCTGCATTCTGTCCATCAACTGTTATTTTTGCATTTGTCAACCCGAGTGGGACGGGTATGCTCAGACGTGAGTCCCGTGTTCTCCATGCCACTGGAATGAAGCTATCCTGGCTGATGAGGGCTGAAAGCCGGAAACCAGTCCTAGAATGCTTGTTTCTAGTCCAGGGAGAACCTGGCTTGGTAGTTCCGGCTGGACTGTTCCCATGGCGCACAGGGTCAAGACTGATTTGCCAATGGTTGGGTTCAAACTGGAATGGCATGGTGAGCAAAAAAATGATGGATTTAGGCCCAGATCTCTGGAGTGGGATGAGGGTATGACATAGTTCTGCATTCTGTCCATCAAGTGTTATTTTTGCATTTGTCATTCCGAGTAGGACGGGTATGCTCAGATGTGAGTCCCGTGTTCTCCATGCCACTGGAATCAAGCTATCCTAGCTGATGAGGGCTGAAAGTCCGAAACCGGTCCTAGGATGCTTGTTTCCAGTCCAGGGAGAACCCGGCTTGGCAGTTCCGGCTGGACTGTTCCCATGAGGCACAGGGTGAAGACTGATTTACATATGGCTGGGTTCAAACTGGAATGGCATGGTGAGCAAACAAACGATGGACTTAGGCCCAGAGCTCTGTAGTGGGATGAATGTATGACATTGTTCTGCATTCTGTCCATCAACTGTAATTTTTGCATTTGTCATCCCGAGTGGGACGGGTATGCTCAGACGTGAGTCCCGTGTTCTCCATGCTACTGGAATCAAGCTATCCTGGCTGATGAGGGCTGAAAGCCCTAAACGGGTCCTAGGATGCTTTTTTCCAGTCCAGGGAGTACCTGGCTTGGCAGTTCGGGCTGGACTGTTCCCATGGGGCACAGGGTCAAGACTGATTTGCATAAGGCTGGGTTCAAACTGGAATGGCATGGTGAGCAAAAAAACGATGGATTTAGGCCCAGATCTCTGTACTGGGATGAATGTATGACATTGATCTGCATTCTGTCCATCAACTGTTATTTTTACATTTGTCACCCCGAGTGAGACGGGTATGCTCAGACGTGAGTCCCGTGTTCTTCATGCCACTGTAATGAAGTTATCCTGGCTGATGAGGGCTCAAAGCCGGAAACCGGTCCTAGGATGGTTGATCCAGTCCAGGGAGAACCTGACTTGGCAGTTCGGGCTGGACAGTTCCCATGGGGCACAGGGTCAAGACTGATTTGCCTATAGCTGGGTTCAAACTGGAATGGCATGGTGAGCAAAAAATACGATGGATTTAGGCCCAGATCGCTGTAGAGGGATGAATGTATGACATTGTTCTGCATTCTGTCCATCAACTGTTATTTTTGCATTTGTCACCCCGAGTGGGACGTGTATGCTCAGACGTGAGTCCCGTGTTCTCCATGCCACTGGAAGAAGCTATCCTGGCTGATGAGGGCTGAAAGCCGGAAACCAGTCCTAGAATGCTTGTTTCTAGTCCAGGGAGAACCTGGCTTGGCAGTCCCGGCTGGACTGTTCCCATGGCGCACAGGGTCAAGACTGATTTGCCAATGGTTGGGTTCAAACTGGAATGGCATGGTGAGCAAAAAAATGATGGATTTAGGCCCAGATCTCTGTAGTGGGATGAGGGTATGACATAGTTCTGCATTCTGTCCATCAACTGTTATTTTTGCATTTGTCATCCCGAGTAGGACGGGTATGCTCAGATGTGGGTCCCGTGTTCTCCATGCCACTGGAATCAAGCTATCCTGGCTGATGAGGGCTGAAAGCCCAAACCCGGTCCTAGGATGCTTGTTTCCAGTCCAGGGAGAACCTGGCTATGCAGTTCAGGCTGGACTGTTTCCATGAGGCACAGGGTCAAGACTGATTTGCCTATGGCCTGGTTCAAACTGGAATGGCATGGTGAGCAAAAAAACGATGGATTTAGGCCCAGATCTCTGTAGTGGGATGAGGGTATGACATAGTTCTGCATTCTGTCCATCAACTGCTATTTTTGAATTTGTCATCCCGAGTAGGACGGGTATGCTCAGATGTGAGTCCCGTGTTCTCCATGCCACTGGAATCAAGCTATCCTGGCTGATGAGGGCTGAAAGCCCAAACCCGGTCCTAGGATGCTTGTTTCCAGTCCAGGGAGAACCTGGCTATGCAGTTCAGGCTGGACTGTTCCAATGAGGCACAGGGTCAAGACTGATTTGCCTATGGCTGGGTTCAAACTGGAATGGCATGGTGAGCAAAAAAACGATGGATTTAGGCCCAGATCGCTGTAGAGGGATGAATGTATGACATTGTTCTGCATTCTGTCCATCAACTGTAATTTTTGCATTAGTCACCCCGAGTGGGACGGGTATGCTCAGACGTGAGTCCCGTGTTCTCCATGCTACTGGAATCAAGCTATCCTGGCTGATGAGGGCTGAAAGCCCTAAACGGGTCATAGGATGCTTTTTTCCAGTCCAGGGAGAACCTGGCTTGGCAGTTCGGGCTAGACTGTTCCCATGGGGCACAGGGTCAAGACTGATTTGCATATGGCTGGGTCCAAACTGGAATGGCATGGTGAGCAAAAAAACGATGGATTTAGGCCCAGATCTCTGTACTGGGATGAATGTATGACATTGATCTGCATTCTGTCCATCAACTGTTATTTTTACATTTGTCACCCCGAGTGAGACGGGTATGCTCAGACGTGAGTCCCGTGTTCTTCATGCCACTGTAATGAAGTTATCCTGGCTGATGAGGGCTCAAAGCCGGAAACCGGTCCTAGGATGGTTGTTTCCAGTCCAGGGAGAACTTGACTTGGTAGTTCGGGCTGGACAGTTCCCATGGAGCACAGGGTCAAGACTGATTTGCCTATAGCTGGGTTCAAACTGGAATGTCATGGTGAGCAAAAAAACGATGGATTTAGGCCCAGATCGCTGTAGAGGGATGAATGTATGACATTGTTCTGCATTCTGTCCATCAACTGTTATTTTTGCATTTGTCACCCCGAGTGGGACGTGTATGCTCAGACGTGAGTCCCGTGTTCTCCATGCCACTGGAATGAAGCTGTCCTGGCTCATGAGGGCTGAAAGCCGGAAACCAGTCCTAGAATGCTTGTTTCTAGTCCAGGGAGAACCTGGCTTGACAGTTCCGGCTGGACTGTTCCCATGGCGCACAGGGTCAAGACTGATTTGCCAATGGTTGGGTTCAAACTGGAATGGCATGGTGAGCAAAAAAATGATGGATTTAGGCCCAGATCTCTGGAGTGGGATGAGGGTATGACATAGTTCTGCATTCTGTCCATCAACTGTTATTTTTGCATATGTCATCCCGAGTAGGACGGGTATGCTCAGATGTGAGTCCCGTGTTCTCCATGCCACTGGAATCAAGCTATCCTGGCTGATGAGGGCTGAAAGTCCGAAACCGGTCCTAGGATGCTTGTTTCCAGTCCAGGGTGAACCTGGCTTGGCAGTTCGGGCTGGACTGTTCCCATGAGGCACAGGGTCAAGACTGATTTACATATGGCTGGGTTCAAACTGGAATGGCATGGTGAGCAAACAAACGATGGACTTAGGCCCAGAGCTCTGTAGTGGGATGAATGTATGACATTGTTCTGCATTCTGTCCATCAACTGTTATTTTTGCATTTGTAACTCGGAGTGGGACGGGTATGCTCAGACGTGAGTCCCGTGTTCTCCATGCCACTGGAATCAAGCTATCCTGGCTGATGAGGGCTGAAATCCCGAAACCGGTCCTAGGATACTTGTTTCCAGTCCAGGGAGAACCTGGCTTGGCAGTTCGGGCTGGGCTGTTCCCATGGGGAACAGGGTCAAGACTGATTTGCATATGGCTGGGTTCAAGCTGGAATGGCATGGTGAGCTTTCAGGGGGCAAGATGGCGGACGCAGCAGTGTCCGAGTGAGCAGCGTGAAGGAAGCTCGGGTCCCTGCTGGCTCTACTTGATGAAAACACTGATACCGGCTTGGTATTTAGTGCAACGCGATACGGCGGTTCTAGGAGGAAACCTGATCTAATTGCTGGAAAGTACTGTTGCTGGAAATTACTGTTTACTCATGAACGCTGATCTGCGGGGCTAGGAAGGCGATCCGGACCCGTGGAGAGGCTATCCACAGTCCCTTCGTTCGGCGTGGCTGCCCCCGGCTCACTCCTCCCCCTCCTTCTTTTCCAGTGGCACACCTGTGCGGAGCAAATACCAGGGACTGTCGGAGCACGGAAAACAGCTCCCTCGCTGGGGTCAAACGAACAAAAGGAGTCTTTTTTGTAAAAAGGAGTTTTCTGAGCTAGAGATGGCGCCAAAGAATCCCGCAATCGGTGCACAAAGGCAACAAAAACCAAAAACAAGAGCAGCCACAGCGGCTACACAGGAAAATATTCAAGTGACTTGGGGAGTAACAGACTCATCATCTGCTGCCATAGTGAGTACAACTAACGCAGTTTGTAGTGAAACCCCATGCATGACTAGAAATGTGGCTGAAATGCTTACTTTATCTACCGCTGTATCTACCAAAGTAGTGTCCAATTTACAAGAGCCAAACATACTGAATGCTGGGAGTTGTAGGCAAGGTGCTATTCCAAAAATTCCAGGCATGTTTATAAAAAAAGTGGGTACTGCAGCTAACTCTTCAAAAAGCCCCGACAATGTAAATATAATGAAAGATAAAGCACCTGATTATGAGACATCTACTAATGACACAACTATCATGGAAAATGGGCAAACAGCTGAGACATTAGAACAGCCAGATTCAGCTTCACTTAATATAATTGAGGATGTAGATTCCATTGACTCCGCTGGAAATTTCTATTCAATGACTGATCTCTCACAGGCCCTAGACTCTGATGGTATGGAAGATTTGGAGGTACTAAGGGGGGATCAATCTCTACGGGACTTTGAAAAATCTTTTTCAGATCCGGGTCAAAATGATCCAGAAAATTCAGATGACTCAGATCCTGAGGAGTCTCCTAATAGGCCAAGGCAAGAAGATAATGGGTCTACTTTTCCTTCTATCTCTACCTCTACTGCGCCTATAACAACTAAAGAAGGGCCTGATGTACCAGAGATAACATTGGAGGTTCTTTATCAAGTTATGTTGCATCACAGAGAAGAGACAAAAGCAGAGAATCTTCGCACTCAAGGGGCAGTAAGGAAATTGCAAAATAATTTGAGGAAAGTTATGAAAGTATCCAATGATACAGAGTAACGGAAGCAGAAACCAGGATCTCTCAACTGGAAGATACAATGGCTCAACAAAACTCTCAAATAAAGGTAATGGAAGGAATAAAAGAAGACATCAACTGGAAGCTGGTCGATTTGGAAAATAGATCACGCCGGAACAACCTTCGAGTCCTTGGTGTTCCGGAAGGAAAAGAAGGGGCAGATCCACAACAGTATATTATAGAGCTTTTTTCAGAAGCCTTCCCTGATTTAAAACAATGGAGATGGGAAACTGAGATACAGAGGGCGCACAGATTTCCTTTTAAAAAAACCCGACAAGACTCAGCTTCTAAACCTCGTGCAGTTTTGATTTCTTTGAATAATTTTCTAGCTAGGGAGACCCTATATGACCTGGCTAGGCCTAATAGAAAACGCAAGGGTAAAGATGTTGAATTCTTTGTGCGTCCTGATTACTGTCATGTTACAGTTCAGCTTCGCTGGCAACTTCGCCAGCTTATTCCTCTATTTCAGGCCAAAGGAGCACAGGCATTTTTGTTAAATCCTGCAAAGCTCAAAATCATTTATAAAGAGCGCACTCATTTTCTAACTTCAGAGGGGGCGGCTAAAGAATCATTACTCTCATTATGTAGGAAAGGGAGCAGAGCCTACTGTATTCTATAAAACAAAAACAAAAAAAGGAGGGGTCTATATAATTTGTAGCCGGTTTCTAAGTTAATGTTCTAATATGTTCTAAAAAGATTCAATATAAGTATAAGTCTAAGCATAATACCACATCGGTTCATGTGTTGGGGAAAATATAAATTTTCGGTTTCTTTTCTTTAGGTATTGTGCTTATGTTCTCTTCTTTCTTTCTACCAGCATCAACTTTGTTTTCTGGTTTAGATTTTGACTAGTGTGGCATGATGGTTGTATATTTGTTGCTGGTAGTACACTGCTTAGATACTAAGTATACTAGCCATGGTGGGATGATGGGATCTGTTTTGGAACAATAAAAATGATGTGGAGCCACGGGACGCGAGATATGAAACGCCTATCACATCATCATGAGAGGGACTAATAAGTCCCTTTGCCCTGATGGTTTGGGGGAGGGAAAGTGGGTGGGTGGGCTCGGGGCGAGCTCTGGGAGGTCGGGGAGGGAAAAAAAAGGGGTTGCAAACGAAACCAGAAATTACCAAAAGAGGCTTATATGGAAATCTTGCTTTCAATTTGCTTTTCTTTGTTCTCTACTGGTTTATGATGTTTTGAGATATATACGGAGACACAATATGAATAATAAAATTTATGTAGCCATATTTATTATATATTGTTTATGCGTGGAGGGGGGATTGAAGGAGGGATTGAATAATATCGACTGAATGGAGAAATTACGAATAGGCTCCTGGAACATATGTGGTTTAAATAATAAGAAAAAGAGGGGGGTTGCTGCACAAATTATACAGACTATGAAATTAGATATTTTATGTATCCAAGAATCAAATATTATGTGGAATGATAGACAATTGTATGAAGACTTGGGGATGAAATTGTTAGTCTGCACGTCACAAGGTACAACAACAATAGGGGTGGCAATTCTAATTAAAAAAGGTTTGGGGACGTTGATTCATAATAAGGCAGATCAAAATGGGAGATGGGCGATAGTGGAATTAAAAATTGATAGTAAAATTTGGACCATCTGCTCGATCTATGCCCCAAATACAGATGATCCAAATATACTGCACTCCTTAAACTTAGAATTAGCCAATTGGGCTCCATCATTAATATTGTGTGGAGATTTCAATATTCATATAGATCTTAATAGAAATCTACGTAATATTATAGACTATCAAGGGGCAAAAAATAAAATAAATCATTCAAAGCTCTCCATTCTCTGATAATGGATCATGGCTTATTTGATGTTGCCCATGAAAAAAATGTGTCAATACCCGGGTTTACTTTTTTCTCTTTTCCCCATAAAAAGTTTGTACGCCTTGATTACTTTTTCATTAAGAAGACACTACTATGTGATACTAAATTTGATTTATATCCACGAATAATATCGGAACATAATCCTATCGTAATTGAAATAAAAACTAGCCTATTAATCCCCAATGTAAGGCCCTGGACTTTCGACCGAAAACTATTAGCTGACTCTGAATATGTAGACAGGATGGTAAAGTGGATAAAATAATTTTTGGAAATTAATAGAGGAACTGCTTCGGTTCAGAATATATGGGATGCTTTTAAAGCGGGGATTAGAGGCGAGTCACTATCGTATGTTATTATAAAACAAAAAATTATACGAGAAAAGGTAGATCAAGGTTACAAAAATATCTTACTCTGGGAAAAAAAATTAGCAACTGCAATTAGTCAAAATCAATCAATATCAGATATTGAAACAAACCTGGCAATTCATAAAGCTGCTCTATATGAATCATTTGCTTCTAATCTGGCGGAAAAAATAGCAACCTATAGATCTAATTGTATGAGATGGCCGAAAACGCAGGGAAACTTCTGGCTAAGAGAACCAGACAAAAAGAAGTATTTAATACAATAGATTCAATTCAAAATACAACAGGACAGATACATAATAACCCAGATTTAATACTGGAAGCTTTTCGCCAATTCTATCAAAAATTATATCAATATAAAGATGATACTTATTCATCACAACAATGTATGAACTTTGCTAGAGATAATGCTCTACCATCTCTCTCTAATGATCAAAGAATAGATCTAGAAAGGGAAATTACCTGGGAAGAAATTGAAAAGGCACTAACATCGCTAGCAATAGGAAAAGCAACGGGACCCGATGGTATACCATTGGAATTTTATAAGCTTTTTAGGAATCTCATAAAACAAGACATACTTATTACTTTTCATGAAGCACAGAGAGGCTCCCCACCGGATTCCTGGGCCCAATCATTAATAATGACCTTTCTTAAGAAGGATAAGGATCCATTAAACCCAGCGTCATACAGACCAATCTCATTAATAAACACTGACAGTAAAGTATACTCAAAAATATTAGCTACACGAGTATCAAAAATAATTGCAACAATCATATCTCGCTGGCAACATGGGTTTATCCCAAGCAGAGACACTGCAGATCATGTAAGGAGAGTTATTGCTATCATGGACTGGGCTGAGGGAACTAAAACCTCAATAGGGATCACCCTATTGGATGCCGAAAAGGCATTCGATAGGGTGGCATGGCCCTATCTTTGGGATCTATTAAGTGTAAAGGGCTTCGGTCCAAAGATTATAACCGCCTTTAGAGCCTTGTACAAAAACCCAACTTCAGCTGTAAAAATTGGGACTGCGAAATCAGCTTTATTCCCTATCCAGCGTGGAACACGACAAGGATGCCCATCCTCCCCTCTTCTTTTCGCTATTTATATCGATATCCTCCTTAATCAATTAAATCATGATGAGCACATAGTTCCGGTGGAAGTGGGTGGTATCAAATATAGAGCCCTTGCCTACGCAGATGATCTGGTAGTACTCTCTAGGGATATTGAAAGGGCTTTTCCTAGAATCGAAGAATTAACAGCAAATTTTGGTTTTTATTCAGGATACAAATTAAACCTATCTAAAACACAAATAATCTACGTGGGTCAAAATCCCCCGCTTCTTAATAATATAGTTTCCGAAGCAACTTATTTAGGGATTAAATTAACCACTCCCATTTCGAAGATTCCTAATCTTAATTTTGCTCCGATCCTGAGAAAAGCCAACTCAACTCTGGTAAGAATAGATCATCTGCGTTTATCCTTACACGGCAGGAACAATGTGCTAAAAATGCTGATTCTTCCAAAATGTATATACTTATTCAGAACAGTTCCTTTGGAATTCCCGCTTGAATATTTCAAGCAACTTGAAAGAATGACAGGAAGATTCTTATGGGGATATAAAGGCATCAGGAGAGCTTATAAAAAAATTATCTTACCAAGGGACAGAGGTGGATGGGCAGCTCCGTATTTTCTATTTTATTATTTGGCTACAGTGTATCCATTTATATCTCCTTTAATTGTGGGTAATAAAACCCCCATATCATATACACATTCCCCATCGATATATGAATTAGTTCTAGGTATGGAAGCTAATAACCAATTTTTTAAGAATAATAGAACCAAGCTACTATAAAAAAACGAAATTCAAGATTATATCGCCAGCCTATAAAGTATGGAGAATTATAAAAAAACTGGCGGGAATTCCAAAAATTACGAGATATACTCCCTTAAATTCTCCACAATGTTTTCCTCCCATATTTAGAGATGCGGTGATGAAAAGATGGAATTATAGTGGTATATACTACCTGAATTATCTATACTCACCTAACTCCATCAACGTATCTACCTTCTCTGACCTACAACAGAAATTTAGAATCACTATTCATTATTACTTTAAATATCTACAGATTTTTGGGTTTTTAAGATCTTTTTCCCTTAATGATCGTCAGGGGTTAGAAATGATCCCGATGATAGAGAATCTTTACGTTAAAAGAAAAATAGTTTTTTTTTATAACCTTTTTATAACATTTCTTTCAGACGATCTCTTAGTGATCCAACATAAATGGGAGGAAAAATTGGGTGCAAATGACCTGATGATGAAAGAATCAATTAAGACAGCCAATGCTATCCTAATCACAGGACGATCACAAAACTCAACATTATATGGTTATGTTTGATCTTTATCACACACCAGCTAGAATCATGAAATGGGGGGCTACTGTTGGTATAACTTGTAACCGATGTACACAGATTGGAGCAGATGCACTACATTTGTTTTTTTCTTGTTTCAAATTACGAAGTATTATCTCAGAGATTCAACTTTTTATTGAAAAAATTACAGAGAGAACAATAACTTTATCACCAGAACTGATCTTATTTGGACTATCAATAGAGACTGGAGAAAGAGAACACCAACACTTGATCTTTATTATGATGGCCGAATTTCGGGCATGTATTACTCAGGAATGGATTAATCCGGAACCACCATTGTTCTCTACGTGGAGAGCTCGTTTATTAGCAAAATTTAATTTTGAATCTGCTATATATGCAACAAAAGGAAGAAAGAAGAAACAACTAGGGATGAAAATCTGGGCTCCGATACAACAATGGATTCATGAGGAAATAACCTAAATATTCTCTTGCTTTATTTATTTATTTATTTATTTATTTATTTTTTATTATTATTATTATTTTATTTTTTTAACTTATTTTTATTTTTATTTTTTTCTGTTGTGCTCTTCTCTTTCTTTTTTAATTTAGATTCTGGTATAATGTATCTCATCCATGTAAAGTGTAAACAATTTAAGATGGTTTTGTTTGCAACATAAAATCAATAAAAAAAAAAAAAGGAATGGCATGGTGAGCAAAAAACGATGGATTTAGGCCCAGATGTCTGTACTGGGTTGAATGTATGACATTGTTCTGCATTCTGTCCATCAACTGTTATTTTTGCATTTGTCACCCAGAGTGGGACGGGTGTGCTCAGACGTGAGTCGTGTCTTCCCCTTGCCACTGGAATCAAGCTATCCTGGCTGGTGATGACTTAAAGCCCGAAACCGGTCCTAGGATGCATGTTTCCAGTCGAGGGAGAACCGGATTTGGCAGTTCGGCTGGACTGTTCCCATGAGGCACCGGGTCAAGACTGATTTGCATATGGCTGGGTTCAAGCTGGAATGGCATGGTGAGCAAAAAACGATGGATTTAGGCCCAGATCTCTGTACTGGGTTGAATGTATGACATTGTTCTGCATTCTGTCTATCAACTGTTATTTTTGCATTTGTCACCCCGAGTGGGAAGGGTATGCTCAGATGTGAGTCTAGTGTTCTCCATGCCACTGGAATCAAGCTATCCTGGCTGATGAGGGCTGAAAGCCCGAAACCAGTTCTAGGGTGCTTGTTTCCAGTCCAGGGAGAACCTGGCTTGGCAGTTCGTGCTGGACTGTTCCCATTGGGCACAGGGTCAAGACTGATTTGCATATGGTTCGGTTCAAACTGGAATGCATGGTGAGCAACAAAACGATGGATTTAGGCCCAGATCTCTGTACTGGGATGAATGTATGACATTGTTCTGCATTCTGTCTATCAACTGTTATTTTTGCATTTGTCACCACGAGTGGGACAGGTATGCTCAGACTTGAGTCTGGTGTTCCCCTTGCCACTGGAATCAAGCTATCCTGGCTGGTGATGGCTGAAATCCTGAAACCGGTCCTAGAATGCTTGTTTCCTGTCGAGGGAGAACCTGCTTTGGAAGTTTGGGCTGGACTGTTCCCATGCGGCACAGGGTCAAGACTGATTTGCATATGGCTGGGATCAAACTGGAATGGCATGGTGATGAAAAAAATGGTGATTTAGGCCCAGATCTCTGTACTTGGATGAATGTATGACATTGTTCTGCATTCTGTCCATCAACTGTTAGTTTTTGCATTTGTCAACCCAAGTGGGACGGGTGTGCTCAGACGTGTGTCCCGTTTTCTCCAGGCCACTGGAATCAAGCTATCCTGGCTGATGAGGGCTGAAAGCCCGAAACCGGTCTTAGGATGCTTGTTTCCAGTCCAGGGACAACCTGGCTTGGCAGTTCGGGCTGGACTGTTCCCATGGGGCACAGGATCAAGACTGATTTGCATATGGTTCGGTTCAAACTGGAATGGCATGGTGAGCAAAAAAACGATGGATTTAGGCGCAGATCTCTGTACTGGGATGAATGTATGACATTGTTCTGCATTCTGTCCATCAATTGTTATTTTTGCATTTGTCAGCCCGAGTGGGACGGGTATGCTCAGATGTGAGCCCTGTGTTCCCCTTGCCACTGAAATCAAGCTATCCTGGCTGGTGATGGCTGAAAGCCCGAAACCGGTCCTAGAATGCTTGTTTCCAGTTGAGGGAGAACCTGGTTTGGCAGTTCGGGTTGGACTGTTCCCATGGGGCACAGGGTCAAGACTGATTTGCATATGGTTCGGTTCAAACTGGAATGGCAAGGTGAGCAAAAAAACGATGGATTTAGGCCCGAGTCTCTGTACTGGGATGAATGTATTACATTGTTCTGCATTCTGTCCATCAACTGTTATTTTTAGCATTCGTCACCCCGAGTGGGACGGGTATGCTCAGACGTGAGTCCTGTGTTCTCCATGCCACTGGAATCAAGCTATCCTGGCTGATGAGGGCTGAAAGCCCGAAACCGTTCCTTGGATGCTTGTTTCCAGTCCAGGGAGAACCTGGCTTGGCAGTTCGGCCTGGACTGTTCCCATTGGGCACAGGGTCAAGACTGATTTGCGTTATTAGGTCGAGCTAGAGTGCGCATGCTTGCATGCGTATAGCACGACATCTATAGCCGCCCGTCTCCTGGGAATCTGAGACAGGGGTCGGGCACGAGCGTCGACTTCACCTCGTGGGCGCGCACGTCCAGGCCGGCGCCGTGCCCATCCCCTGCCTCAGATTCTCTGAAGCGCGCACATGCACTTACACATACACACACGCAGGCACACACGCAGGCACACACGCACACACACTGCATGCGCACGCGTACACACGCACACACCCACACACCCCCCAGACCCACTCTGCCCCTCTCCCCCTTACCTCACGGGGCTCTTGTCCACACTCGGGGCTTCCTTCGTTCGCGGGGCTTCCTTCGTTCATGGGAGCCTCGGTTCCTCTGCCAGCACAACTCTGCGGGTCTTCACCCGGGCCCCCTCCTGGGACCCGGGACTTCAGATGCTGCCCTTTGCGTTCGCGCCGCCGCCGGGGCTACTTAGAACGAAACTTAGGATTGGGTGCGCATGCGCACCCAGCCCGTATACTGAAGGCAGCTCAGTATCCGGGCTGGGTGCGCATGCGCGCTCACGCGGGTAAATCATGTATAAATGTAAGCCTGACCTATTCTAATCACCAGGTTCAGCTAGAGGGAAATGAAAGAGAGATGATTCATATTGAATGTACTGTTGCATTTTAAAGAGCTATTCTAAAATACGTTGCATTTAAACAATGCAGTTCACTTAGCGAGGTGTTCAACAGACTGACTGACATGCACGTCTTTAACTATAGTCAGAAGAAATATCCATCTGTAGCATATTTGTTCAGGGAATGGCTAAACACTACTAAAGCCGCCTGCCGCCTTTAGCAAGCAGCCCCCAGCCGTGTATAAGTGGCTCTATTCATTACCCTCCCAGAACTGAACTTTGTTCTTTTTTTTTCCTGTACTGCCCCAGGACGCATCTGGCTGCCTGGCGCAGCCCCCAGCCCCTTATGAGAGGCAGTAGGGGACATAAATTGTTTGTTGCAGCTGCCAGAGGCAAGTAGGCGCGGTATTTAGATGCCCTCTGCTACCCGGCACGGGCACGCATAGGGCATTGTAAAACTGCTGAAGAAGGGAACGGGACAAAAAGCTGGACGGACTCCAGATCAGTGATTCCACCACATGAGCAGCAGCGATTCCACCATTCCGGAACAGTAGTACAATTATATGTTCTGAACACTTATTCCTCCCAGCTTTGTTCTGCAGTGCAATTGCCCTTATGCCTCTGAAATTTCTTTAAACATATTGTTTTCCTTTGATTTAATTATTTGAGTGATGTGTGTGTGTCGATTACAAACATTTTGCAAAGAAATATGTTGTTTAACAAAACATCCATAACAATTGTTATTTTTGATGTAAATACTTCCTAACACATACTACGTACTGGAGAAATACCTCTGTGCTTAACCAATGAATGTATCAGAATTATGTGCATTTAATCCCACTTCTATATTTGTTTCCTTGGCAATTAAAACATTAGTATTTGCCCCATGTTCAGTTTCAATCTCGGGCTTTCTATTGGCTCACTGTGTGATCGCTGTGAGGTTATGCTATCCTCCTGTAACTCGGAACGAGTTAGTTTCAAGAGGAGTCGTCTGTAAATAATCCCTTAATAAAACCCTATGATATCATCCCTCAAAGCCACTGCACTAAGGGCAGTATAACCCCCCTACACTCACAATATTACCAGAGCTTTTGGGGCTTCCCTTGTTGTACCTTTCACCTGATCTCAACACACTAAAGCGCCTAGAGCATTCGTGTTCTCGCGTGGGCTGTATGCATATATTTCAAATGTCCTCTAACGTATTCGTGTTTTAGTGTGCGCTGCATGCATATATTTTATAGGTCCTCTAACATGTTTATGACTCCTCCCCTGTCTTTCTTCATGCAGTTGTGACTCTCTGCTGCTTGGGGACACTTTAACCTTTTTTTACAACTCTCATGCCAGGCTGCCCTTCTCATCTCAGCTCTGACCCCAAAGCTGGTAGTTTGCAACAAGGTGTCAGGCCCTGCCTGCCCTCTCTTTTATTAAACATGGTCCCCCGCAATTTTTTTTTTACAACTCTCATGTCTGGCTGCCCTTCTCATCTCAGCTCTGACCCCAAAGCTGGTCATCCGCAACAAGTACTCAGGCCCTGCCCGCCCTCTCTTCCCTATCCTGTGTCATCTCTCCGGATCACCAGGGGCTGCATTAGGCTACAACCCGCCCCCACTCACTCCAACTCCACCTTCCAACTCCATCTTCCAACTCCACCCTTCAACTCCACCCTCCAACTCCACTCTCCAACTTCAACTCCACCCTCCAACTCCACCGTCCAACTCCACCCTCCAACTCCACCCTCCAACTCCACCCTCCAACTCCACCCTCCAACTCCACCCTCCAACTCCACCCTCCAACTCCACCCTCCAACTCCAACTCCACCCTCCAACTCCACCCTCCAACTCCAACCTCCAACTCCAACTCCACCCTCCAACTCCACCCTCCAACTCCACCCTCCAACTCCACTCTCCACTCTCCAACTCCAACTCCACCCTCCAACTCCACCCTCCAACTCCACCCTCCAACTCCACCCTCCAACTCCAACTCCACCCTCCAACTCCACCCTTCAACCCCAACTCCAATTCCACCCTCCAACTCCACCCTCCAACTCCACCATCCAACTCCAACCTCCAACTCCACCCTCCAACTCCACCCTCCAACTCCACCCTCCAACTCCACCATCCAACTCCAACCTCCAACTCCACCCTCCAACTCCACCCTACAACTCCAACTTCACCCTCCAACTCCACCCTCCACTCTCCAACTCCAACTTCACCCTCCAACTCCACCCTCCACTCTCCAACTCCAACCTCACCCTCCAACTCCACCCTCCAACTCCACCCTCCAACTCCATCCTCCAACTCCAACTCTACCCTCCAACTCCACCCTCCAACTCAACCCTCCCACTCCACCTTCACCCTCCACCTCCACACTCCACCTCAACCTCCACCCTCCACCTCCACCCTCCAACTCCCCCCTCCAACTCCCCCCTCCACCCTCCAACTCCACCCTCCGACTCCAACTCCACCCTCCAACTCCATCCTCCACCTCCAACTCCACCCTCCACCTCCACCTCCAACTACACCCTCCACCTCCAACTCCACCCTCCAACTCCCCCTCCAACTCCACCCTCCAACTCCACCCTCCAACTCCACCTTCACCCTCCACCTCCACACTCCACCTCAACCTCCACCCTCCACCTCCACACTCCACCTCAACCTCCACCCTCCACCTCCATCCTCCAACTCCCCCCTCCAACTCCCCCCTCCACCCTCCAACTCCATCCTCCAACTCCACCTCCAACTCCACCCTCCACCTCCAACTACACCCTCCACCTCCAACTCCACCTTCCAACTCCACCCTCCAACTCCACACTCCAACTCCACCCTCCAACTCCACCTTCACCCTCCACCTCCACACTCCACCTCAACCGCCACGCTCCACCTCCACCCTCCAACTCCCCCCTCCACCCTCCAACTCCCCCCTCCAACTCCCCCCTCCACCCTCCAACTCCACCCTCCAACTCCACACTCCAACTCCACCCTCCATCTCCACCTTCACCCTCCACCTCCACACTCCACCACAACCTCCACCCTCCACCTCCATCCTCCAACTCCCCCCTCCAACTCCCCCTCCACCCTCCAACTCCCCCCTCCAACTCCACACTCCAACTCCACCCTCCATCTCCACCTTCACCCTCCACCTCCACACTCCACCACAACCTCCACCCTCCACCTCCATCCTCCAACTCCCCCCTCCAACTCCCCCTCCACCCTCCAACTCCACCCTCCATCACTCAGGGGCACCGCCTCATCACTCAGGGACACTACCACATCACTCAGGAACACCACCACGGATCACTGACAGTCAAAATATCGACAGTCAAAATATCGAGGTAAAAATATAGAATGCCAGAATATCGACCTCCTATCTACAAACAGGTAAGTACAAAAATATCGACTCCAAAATATCGATAGGAAAAAATGAAGACAGTCAAAATATCGATTTTTTAAAATATCTTAAAAGTAATTTTAAAGTACTATAATATTAAATATAACTATTTTAAACATACTTAAAATACTTAAATAAACTTAAAATTAATAAATAATTATTGTAACTTAAAAATGTTTTTTTAAAACATATATATATATATATATATATATATATATATATATATATATATATATATATATATATATATATATATATATATATATATATATATATATATATATATATATATTCACTGAAAAAACCATAGGTTAGAGACCATATATAGTTAGCTGGACATTTTATTGACATAAAACCAATGAAATTCCATATATAGTTAGTTGCACTAACTATATATCGCGCACCCGCAATCCACTGCTGATGATGTCACATATTACATCATTCATGACATGGTCAGTGACATCACTGATGACATCACTAATGACATCTCAAATGACATCACTGATGACATCACTGATGACATCTCAAATGACATCACTGATGACATCACTGATGACATCATCTAGTGTCTGTGTGTTTTTGTAAAGTTTAAATATGTTTTACATATTGAAGAATGAGTGGATGTATGGAAGACTGAGTGTGTGTGTGGCTGGCTGGGAGGTGTGTGACAGTGCATATCAATGTGTACTTGTATCAGTGATTGTATAAGAGAGTAAGTATGTGTTAGTATATGTGTGAAAAAGTATGGTGTTCTGTGTTTAACTGTATAGATGAGGAAATCGAAGTGTGATTGATTCTTCACAGGACTGACTAGGTGTATGAGTGCATATGATAGTGTTGTAATAATGAGTGACTGTATGTATGAGTGATTGTATGGGTGAATGAGTGAATGTGTGTGTAGACGTAGGAATGAGTGAGTGCGTATGTAGTAACTGGTATTGGTGTGTCATGATGTCATCAGTGATGTCATTTGAGATGTCATCAGTGATGTCATTTGAGATGTCATCAGTGATGTCATCAGTGATGTCACTGAAGTATGGTGTTCTGTGTTTAACTGTATAGATGAGGAAATGGAAGTGTGATTGATTCTTTACAGGACTGACTAGGTGTGTGAGTAACTCCATGGATGAGTGGCAGTGTGTGAGTGTCTGCATAGGTGTATGAGTGCATATGATAGTGTTGTAATAATGAGTGACTGTATGTATGAGTGATTGTATGGGTGAATGAGTGAATGTGTGTGTAGACGTAGGAATCAGTGAGTGCGTATGTAGTAACTGGTATTGGTGTGTCATGATGTCATCAGTGATGTCATTTGAGATGTCATCAGTGATGTCATCAGTGATGTCATTTGAGATGTCATCAGTGATGTCATCAGTGATGTCACTGACCATGTCATGAATGATGTAATATGTGACATCATCAGCAGTGGATTGCGGGTGCGCGATATATAGTTAGTGCAACTAACTATATATGGAATTTCATTGGTTTTATGTCAATAAAATGTCCAGCTAACTATATATGGTCTCTAACCTATGGTTTTTTCAGTGAATTTTCAAGGTTTTGTAAATGCAAATTCCTAACTATATATGGTCTATAACCTATGGTTTTTTCAGTGAATTTCATTGGTTTTTTAAAAGCTAATATCTATAGCTGTAAAATATATTCTTTATTACGTGACGTATCACGTAGCCACGTGAGACGCCTCATGACGCGTTGCATAACCATGACGTATCGGCTCTGCAGCGCAAACAAAACCCGTAACGTAAGGGTGCCGGAGCACGCTTACAGATATATATATTTTTTTTAACCTTAATTAGACAAAATCCACACGTGCACATATCTTGAGGCCTTGCAAAGGCACATCAAACAAACAGTCCCTACAATTTTGCCAAGTTTGCTGGAAATCTATTCCCGTAATTTTTTTTTTACTGTTTCTCTTGGTTTTCCCCTTGTTACGCTTACCGGGACGCTACCCGGTACGCGAACCGGACGCTCCAAAAACACAAGATGGCGGACTCCCGTTACGCTGCCGGTTAGCTGCCCGGTTCGCGTACCGGGAAGCGCCTCTACCGCGAAAAATTGCAACAATTTTTTAATTTTTTTTGCCCCGCGGGGGACTTTAATATCCCCCTCATCAATCCTAGGGGGTCAGGAGGGGTTTACCTTGCCCCCTTTCCTTCATTTCCCCCTTCTTTTTTCACCACATCTTGTCTCTCGAACCTACCGAGAGACAAGATGGCGGCCGCTCCGGACTGTTTACAATGTTGACAGCTACGCTGCCGGTTAGCTGCCCGGTTAGCTGTCCGGTGAGCTGCCCGGTTCGCGTACCGGGACGCGCCTCTATGGCGTAAAATCGCAAAAAAATATAAATTTATTTTTTTGCCCCGCGGGGCACTTTAATATCCCCCTCATCAATCCTAGGGGGTCAGGAGGGGTCTACCTTGCCCCCTTTCCTTCATTTCCCCCTTCGTTTTTCACCACATCTTGTCTCTCGATCCTACCGAGAGACAAGATGGCGGCCGCTCCGGACTGTTTAGAATGTTGACAGACACCGGAGAGCCAATCAGCTTCGCTTCGTGAAGTTCCGTTACGCGTCAGGTACGCGAACCGGGGCGCTAACCGGAGCGCTGTCACAGATATATATTTTTTTAAACGTTAATTTCTCAAAATCCACTGGAGCACATATATTGAGACATAGCAAAGGCACGTAGGGCAAACCATATCTACAATTTTGCCAAGTTTCATGTAAATCCATTCAGCCATTCGAGCTAAAAGTGAGTCCAACCGCCCTATGGAAAAATTAATGGGAAAAACGCGTTTTGGGACCCCCCTTTTTTCTTGGCCCCCCCTTGACGAAACCCCCCTAAATTTTCAGGGGCTGCTCATAAACAAAATGTGCCATTTTCCTGAAAATGTCAGCCAATTCCGTCCACAAACGCCAAAGTTATTAGACATAGAATTTTCAGAAATCCCATAGAGAAAAAATCCTAACTATATATACCCACTGGCTATCGCCAGTAGGTAATATACATATATAAACATATATAATCTGCATATCTATATAAATATAAATGCATGCATACATATACATATATGCATACATATGCATGTTATTTACATGAAAGTTTTAAAAACACTAATAAAAGCAAAGCTAAAAGCCACCTCATTACAAACAGAATGGCTTTAACTTAAACGAGGGCGAGATCTATTGCATTTTCAATGCTTGTTTACTTTGGTTCTATCAAGAAGGCATTCAGATGTGTCACACATTTGCCATAAATTCTGAATGTTAGCACTCTAGTTGCTCATTAGATCACTGTAGTACAGCTAGTGCTCACCAGGGAAGTCTGCTGCTAATCATGGTTTGCAGCCATTTTCCCGCATTTTTTATCCCGCGGACTTTCAGTCCGCATACCATTATCCCGCAAGGTCATTGACCTCGCATACCATTATCCCGCATTTTTTCAAAACGCATGTGCATTTATCACGCATGCCTTTACAAAGAATTACGTTTTAAAGGCATGTATGGTAAATGCATTTGCGTTGTGAAAACCACGATGACGAGAGAGGTAAGTGGGTTTGTGTTAATTTTTTCGTGGGTTAGTTATTGTGTAGTGTAGTGTTGTGTAGTGTAGTGTTGTGTTAGTGTAGTGTAGAGTTGTGGTGGTTGTTTAGTGTAGGGTCATGCTGGGGGTAGTGTTTTAGGGTTTAGGGTTGTGTTGTAGTGTTTGCGTAGTGTAGGGTCATGCTGGGGCTAGTGTTTTAGGGTTTTGGGTAGTGGTGTAGTGTTTGCGTAGTGTAGGGTCATGCTGGGGGTAGTGTTTTAGGGTTTAGGGTTGTGTTGTAGTGTTTGCGTAGTGTAGGGTCATGCTGGGGGTAGTGTTTTAGGGTTAAGGGTAGTGTTGTAGTGTTTGCGTAGTGTAGGGTCATGCTGGGGTGTAGTATTTTAGGGTTTAGGGTTGTGTTGTAGTGTTTGCGTAGTGTAGGGTCATGCTGGGGGTAGTGTTTTAGGGTTTAGGGTTGTGTTGTAGTGTTTGCGTAGTGTAGGGTCATGCTGGGGGTAGTGTTTTAGGGTTAAGGGTAGTGTTGTAGTGTTTGCGTAGTGTAGGGTCATGCTGGGGTGTAGTGTTTTAGGGTTTAGGGTTGTGTTGTAGTGTTTGCGTAGTGTAGGGTCATGCTGGGGGGTAGTGTTTTAGGGTTTTGGGTAGTGTTGTAGTGTTTGGGTAGTGTAGGGTCATGCTGGGGGGTAGTGTTTTAGGGTTTTGGGTAGTGTTGTAGTGTTTGCGTAGTGTAGGGTCATGCTGGGGGTAGTGTTTTAGGGTTTTGGGTAGTGTTGTAGTGTTTGCGTAGTGTAGGGTCATGCTGGGGGTAGTGTTTTAGGGTTTAGGGTAGTGTTGTAGTGTTTGCGTAGTGTAGGGTCATGCTGGTGGTAGTGTTTTAGGGTTTAGGGTAGTGTTGTAGTGGTTGCGCAGTGTAGGGTCATGCTGGGGTGTAGTGTTTTAGGGTTTTGGGTAGTGTTGTAGTGTTTGCGCAGTGTAGGGTCATGCTGGGGGTAGTGTTTTAGGGTTTAGGGTAGTGTTGTAGTGTTTGCGTAGTGTAGGGTCATGCTGGGGGTAGTGTTTTAGGGTTTAGGGTAGTGTTGTAGTGTTTGCGCAGTGTAGGGTCATGCTGGGGTGTAGTGTTTTAGGGTTTAGGGTAGTGTTGTAGTGTTTGCGCAGTGTAGGGTCATGCTGGGGGTAGTGTTTTAGGGTTTAGGGTTGTGTTGTAGTGTTTGCGTAGTGTAGGGTCATGCTGGGGGTAGTGTTTTAGGGTTTAGGGTAGTGTTGTAGTGTTTGCGTAGTGTAGGATCATGCTGGGGTGTAGTGTTTTAGGGTTTTGGGTAGTGTTGTAGTGTTTGCGTAGTGTAGGGTCATGCTGGGGTGTAGTGTTTTAGGGTTTAGGGTAGTGTTGTAGTGTTTGCGTAGTGTAGGGTCATGCTGGGGGTAGTGTTTTAGGGTTTAGGGTAGTGTTGTAGTGTTTGTGTAGTGTAGGGTCATGCTGGGGTGTAGTGTTTTAGGGTTTAGGGTAGTGTTGTAGTGTTTGCGTAGTGTAGGGTCATGCTGGGGGTAGTGTTTTAGGGTTTAGGGTAGTGTTGTAGTGTTTGCGTAGTGTAGGGTCATGCTGGGGGTAGTGTTTTAGGGTTTAGGGTTGTGTTGTAGTGTTTGCGTAGTGTAGGGTCATGCTGGGGGTAGTGTTTTAGGGTTTAGGGTAGTGTTGTAGTGTTTGCGTAGTGTAGGGTCATGCTGGGGTGTAGTGTTTTAGGGTTTTGGGTAGTGTTGTAGTGTTTGCGTAGTGTAGGGTCATGCTGAGGGTAGTGTTTTAGGGTTTAGGGTAGCGTTGTAGTGTTTGCGTAGTGTAGGGTCATGCTGGGGGTAGTGTTTTAGGGTTTAGGGTAGTGTTGTAGTGTTTGTGTAGTGTAGGGTCATGCTGGGGGTAGTGTTTTAGGGTTTAGGGTAGTTTAGTTGTTTAGTGTATGCTAAAGGCATATTCGTTCTAAAAGTTTTCGTTATTTTAATTTGCGGCCTAATAGTACATGCGGGATTTTTTTTGCGGACTGATGGTATGCGGACTGATGGTATGCGGGATTTCGTCATATATTCGCTAATCATACTTTCTATGGCAAAATGAACCCCCTCATTTTGCTCCTTTTTAAATTAAATGTTTTAAGAGTTACCACTTTATTCCAATCAGGATGGCCTCAGGTGTGCCATACCTTTGTAATAAGTAGGACTGTTAGCACTCTAGTTGTTCTTTAGAACACTCTGGGACATTCTGTCATTGGGCTATAGTTGGGCTACATCTGGCTGATATTTGGGCTACATTTGTTTTTTTTTGCCTCTGGTGGCCATCTTTGGGCTACATTGGGCTACATTGGGCTACATTGGGCTACATTTGGGCTCCAACATATATATAGCCCAATGTAGCCCAATATATATTTTTCAAAGTTAATTTTCGTAAAAACCACTGGAGCATATATCTTGAGACATAGCAAAGGCACATCGGGCTACCAGTCCCTACAATTTTGCCAAGTTTGGTGTAAATCCATTCAGCCGTTCGGGCTAAAAGTGAGGCCAACCACCCTATGGAAAATTGCATGGGAAAAGCACGTTTTGGGACCCCCCTTTTTTCTCGGCCCCCCCTTGACGAAACCCCCCCAAATTTTCAGGGGCTGCTCAGAAACAAAATGTTCCATTTTCCTGAAAATTTCAGCCAATTCTGTCCTCAAACGCCAAAGTTATTCGACATAGAATTTTCAAAAATCCCATAGGAAAAAAATCCTAACTATATACACCTACTGGCTATCGCCAGTAGGTAATATATATATATATATATATATATATATATGTATATATATACATATTATTAACAAAACATATACAATATTTTTCCCGTAACATAGCGAGAGGTTTAAATTTACTATTCCAACTCCAGTGAGTGCAACAGTAGGGAAAGCGTTGGTTAGCGTAGGGGTAAAAATTACTATTCCCACTCCAAAGAGTGCAACAGTAGGGAAAGCGTTGGATAGCGTAGGGGTGAAAATTACTATTCCAACTCCGGCGAGTGCAACAGTAGGGAAAGCGTTGGATAGCGCAGGGGTAAAAATTACTATTCCCACTCCAGCGAGTGCAACAGTAGGGAAAGCGTTGGATAGCGTAGGGGTAAAAATTACTATTCCCACTCCAAAGAGTGCAACAGTAGGGAAAGCGTTGGATAGCTTAGGGGTAAAAAATACTATTCCAACTCCAGCGAGTGCAACAGTAGAGAAAGCGTTGGATAGCGTAGGGGTAAAAATTACTATTCCCACTCCAGCGAGTGCAACAGTAGGGAAAGCGTTGGATAGCGCAGGGGTAAAAATTACTATTCCCACTCGAGAGAGTGCAACAGTAGGGAAAGCATTGGATGGCGTAGGGGTAAAAATAACTATTCCAACTCCAGCAAGTGCAACAGTAGGGAAAGCGTTGGATAGCGTAAGGGTAACAATTACTATTCCCACTCCAGAGAGTGTAACAGTAGGGAAAGCGTTGGATTGCGTAGGGGTAAAAATTACTATTCCCACTCCAGAGAGTGCAACAGTAGGGAAGACGTTGGATAGCGTAGGGGTAAAAATTACTATTCCAACTCCAGCGAGTGCAACAGTAGGGAAAGCGTTGGATAGCCTAGGGGTAAAAACAACTATTCCCACTCCAGCGTGTGCAACAGTAGGGAAAGCGTTGGATAGCATAGGGGTAAAAATTACTATTCCCACTCCAGAGAGTGCAACAGTAGAGAAAGCGTTGGATGGCGTAGGGGTAAAAATAACTTCCAACTCCAGCGAGTGCAACAGTAGGGAAAGCGTTGGATGGCGTAGGGGTAAAAATTACTATTTCCACTCCAGAGAGTGCAACAGTAGGGAAGACGTTGGATAGCGTAGGGATACAAATTACTATTCCCACTCCAGTAAGTGCAACAGTAGGGAAAGCGTGGGATAGCGTAGGGGTAAAAATTCTATTCCCACTCCAGAGAGTGCAAGAGTAGAGAAAGCGTTGGATAGCGTAGTGGTAAATATTACTATTCCCACTCCAGAGAGTGCAACAGTAGGGAAAGCGTTGGATAGCGTAGGGGTAAAAATTACTATTCCCACTCCAGAGAGTGCAACAGTAGGGAAAGCGTTGGATGGCGTAGGGGTAAAAATTACTATTCCAACTCCAAAGAGTTGAACAGTAGGGAAAGTGTTGGATAGCGTAGGGGTAACAATTACTATTCCCACTCCAGAGTGTGCAACAGTAGGGAAAGCGTTGGATAGCGTAGGGGTAAAAATTGCTATTCCCACTCCAGAGAGTGCAATAGTAGGGAAAGCGTTGGATAGCGTAGGGGTAAAAATTACTATTCCCACTCCAGAGAGTGCAACAGTAGGGAAGACGTTGGATAGCGTAGGGGTAGAAATTACTATTCCCACTCCAGAGAGTGCAACAGTAGGGAAAGCGTTGGATAGCGTAGGGGTATGAATTACTATTCCCACTCCAGCGAGTGCAACAGTAGGGAAAGCGTTGGATAGCGTAGGGGTAAAAATTACTATTCCCACTCCAGAGAGTGCAACAGTAGGGAAAGCGTTGGATGGCGTAGGGGTAAAACTTACTATTCCAACTCCAAAGAGTTGAACAGTAGGGAAAGCGTTGGATAGCGTAGGGGTAACAATTACTATTCCAACTCCAGCGAGTGCAACAGTAGGGAAAGCGTTGGATAGAGTAGGGGTAAAAATTATTATTCCCACTCCAGAGTGTGCAACAGTAGGGAAAGCGTTGGATAGCGTAGGGGTAAAAATTACTATTCCCACTCCAGAGAGTGCAATAGTAGGGAAAGCGTTGGATAGCGTAGGGGTAAAAATTACTATTCCCACTCCAGAGAGTGCAACAGTAGGGAAGACGTTGGATAGCGTAGGGGTAGAAATTACTATTCCCACTCCAGAGAGTGCAACAGTAGGGAAAGCGTTGGATAGCGTAGGGGTATGAATTACTATTCCCACTCCAGCGAGTGCAACAGTAGGGAAAGCGTTGGATAGCGTAGGGGTAAAAATTACTATTCCCACTCCAGAGAGTGTAACAGTAGGGAAAGCGTTGGATAGCGTAGGGATAAAAATTACTATTCCCACTCCAGCGTGTGCAACAGTAGGGAAAGCGTTGGATAGCGTAGGGGTAAAAATTACTATTCCCACTCCAGAGAGTGCAACAGTAGAGAAAGCGTTGGATGGCGTAGGGGTAAAAATAACTATTCCAACTCCAGCGAATGCAACAGTAGGGAAAGCATTGGATAGCGTAGGGGTAAAAATTACTATTCCCACTTCAGAGAGTGCAACAGTAGGGAAAGCGTTGGATAGCGTAGGGAATAGGATAACAATTACTATTCCCACTCCAGAGAGTGCAACAGTAGGGAAGACGTTGGATAGCGTAGGGATAAAAAGTACTATTCCCACTCCAGAGAGTGCAACAGTAAGGAAAGCGTTGGATAGCATAGGGGTCAATTTTAATATCCCCACTCTAGTGAAAATAAATTAATCTAAGTCACATAATTATAAATTTATCAATTAACACTTTTTAATTACCAATTAAGAATTAATTAATTACCAATTAAAAATTAATTAACAATTTACTTAAAATAAATACCAAATAATTATTTATCATGTTGAATTAATTATATTAAATAATTCCCACCCTATTCCCCTATAAACCCACAACCCACTACTACAAATAAAATAATATTATTCACATAATTATTAATTAATCAATTAATAAAAAATAATTATCAATTAACAATTAATTATTTACCAATTAAAAATTCATTGACAATTTATTCAAAATAAATACCAATCAATTAATTAATTAACATATTTAATTAATTAAAATTAAATTACTACCCACCCTATTCCCCTATAAACCCACAACCCACTACAGATAATAAAATAATATTATTCACATAATTATCAATTAAACAATTAATTAAAATTAATTATCAATTTAGAATTAATTATTTATCAATTAAAACTTAATTAACAATTAATTCAAAATAAATACCAATTAATTAAATAACTTATTTAATTAATTATAATTAAATTACTTCCCACCCTATTCCCCTATAAACCCACAACCCGATACAGAAAATAAATTACTAAAATGAAAATATTTATCAATTAATTTACAATTAATTAACAATTATACTTTAATTAATTACTAATTAATAATTAATTAACAATTAATTCTAAATAAATAACAAAAAATAAAATAACATATTTAATTAATTATAATTAAATTACTTCCCACCCTATTCCCCTATAAACCCACAACCTGCTACAGAATTATATTACACAAAAAGAAAAATTAATATTAACTTACCTAAAATTCGATATTTTTGTTGTCTATATTATGTCTAGTCGATCTTATGTCCATTCCATATTTTTGATTCGCTATTATGTCCATTTTATTCGATATTAAAATGTTTTAGTCGATATTTGGTAGTCTATATTACGTCTAGTCGATATTATGTCCATTCTATATTTTTTACTCAATATTAGGTCTAGTCGATATTAAAAACTCGATATTTTGACTCTATACCCACCACCACACTACTCAGGAACACCACCACATCACTCAGGGGCACCACCACATCACTCAGGGGCACCACCACATCACTCAGGGGCACCACTACATCACTCAACCCAACAACATCGTCACTCAGCACCACATCAGCAATGTCCTTGCTTGCTACCAACAAGCATTGCCATAGCCAATATGAGTGGACTCGCATTAGGAAAGTATAAACTATTGGCTTTGTGAATAACAATGCTATTAATTAATATATTTACAATACCAATAGCTCACACTTTCCTAATGTGAGACCTATTGCATTGCAAATGCTTGTTTTTGCATTTGTCACCCCGAGTGGGACGGGTATGTTCAGACGTGAGCCCTGTGTTCCCCTTGCCACTGAAATCAAGCTATCCTGGCTGGTGATGGCTGAAAGCCCAAAACCGGTCCTAGAATGCTTGTTTCCAGTCGAGGGAGAAACTTTTTGGGCAGTTCGGGCTGTACTGTTCCCATGGGGCACAGGGTAAAGACTGATTTGCATATGGTTCGGTTCAAACGGGAATGGCATGGTAAGCAAAAAAACGATGGATTTAGGCCCAGATCGCTGTACTGGGATGAATGTATTACATTGTTCTGCATTCTGTCCATCAACTGTTATTTTTGCATTCGTCACCCCAAGTGGGACGGGTGTGCTCAGACGTGTGTCCCGTGTTCTCCAGGCCACTGGAATCAAGCTATCCTGGCTGACAAGGGCTGAAAGCCCGAAAACGGTCCTAGGATGCTTGTTTCTAGTCCAGGGAGAACCTGGCTTGGCAGTTCGGGCCGGACTGTTCCCATGAGGCACAGGGTCAAGACTGATTTGCTTATGGCTGGGTTCATACTGGAATGGCATGGTGAGCAAAAAAACACAATGGATTTAGGCCCTGATCTCTGTACTGGGATGAATTCATGATGTTGTTCTGCATTCTGTCCAACAACTGTTATTTCTGCATTTGTCATCCCGAGTGGGATGGGTATGCTAAGACGTGAGACCCGTGTCCTCCATGTCACTGGAATCAAGCTATCCTGGCTGATGAAGGCTGAAAGCCCGACACCGGTCCTAGGCTGCTTGTTTCCAGTCCAGGGAGAACCTGGCTTGGCAGTTGCGGCTGGACTGTTCCCCTGGGGCACAGGGTCAAGACTGATTTGCAGATGGCTGGGTTCAAACTGGAATGCCATGGTGAGCAAAAAAAGATAGATTTAGGCCCAGATCTCTGTACTGGGATGAATGTATGACATTGTTCTGAAATTTGTCCATCAACTGTTATTTTTGCATTTGTCACCACGAGTGGGACCGGTATGCTCAGACGTGAGTCGTGTGTTCCCCTTGCCACTGGAATCAAGCTATCCTGGCTGATGAGGGCTGAAAGCCCGAAACCGGTCCTAGGTTGCTTGTTTCCAGTCCAGGGAGAACCTGGCTTGGCAGTTCGGGCTGGACTGTTCCCATGGGGCACAGGGTCAAGACTGATTTGCATATGGTTCGGTTCAAACTGGAATGGCATGGTGAGCAAAAAAACGATGGATTTAGGCCCAGATCTCTGTACTGGGATTAATGTATGACATTGTTCTGAAATTTGTCCATCAACTGTTATTTTTGCATTTGTCACCACGAGTGGGACCGGTATGCTCAGACGTCAGTCGTGTGTTCCCCTTGCCACTGGAATCAAGCTATCCTGGCTGCTGAGGGCTGAAAGCCCGAAACCGGTCCTAGGATGCATGTTTACTGTCGAGGGAGAACCTGGCTTGGCAGTTCGGCTGGACTGTTCCCATGCGGCACCGGGTCAAGACTGATTTGCATATGGCTGGGTTCAAGCTGGAATGGCATGGTGAGCAAAAAACGATGGATTTAGGCCCCGATCTCTGTACTGGGTTGAATGTATGACATTGTTCTGCATTCTGTCCATCAACTGTTATTTTTGCATTTGTCACCCCGAGTGGGAAGGGTATGCTCAGACGTGAGTCTAGTGTTCTTCATGCCACTGGTATCAAGCTATCCTGGCTGATGAGGGCTGAAAGCCTGAAACCGGTCCTAGGATGCTTGTTTCCAGTCCAGGGAGAACCTGGCTTGGCAGTTCGGGCTGGACTGTTCCCCTTGGGCACAGGGTCAAGACTGATTTGCAGATGGTTGGGTTCAAACTGGAATGCCATGGTGAGCAAAAAAAGATAGATTTAGGCCCAGATCTCTGTACTGGGATGAATGTATGACATTGTTCTGCATTCTGTCCATCAATTGTTATTTTTGCATTTGTCACCCCGAGTGGGACGGGTATGCTCAGACGTGAGCCCTGTGTGCCCCTTGCCACTGAAATCAAGCTATCCTGGCTGGTGATGGCTGAAAGCCCGAAACCGGTCCTAGAATGCTGGTTTCCAGTCGAGAGAAACCCTGGTTTGGCAGTTCGGGCTGGACTGTTCCCATGGGGCACAGGGTCAAGACTGATTTGAATATGGTTCGGTTCAAACTGGAATGGCATGGTGAGCAAAAAAACGATGTATTTAGGCCCAGATCTCTGTACTGGGATGAATGTATTACATTGTTCTGCATTCTGTCCATCAACTGTTATTTTTGCATTTGTCACCCCGAGTGGGACGGGTATGGTCAGACGTGAGTTCTGTGTTCTCCATGCCACTGGAATCAAGCTATCCTGGCTGATGAGGGCTGAAAGCCCGAAACCGGTCCTAGAATGCTTGTTTCCAGTCGAGAGAAACCCTGGTTTGGCAGTTCGGGCTGGACTGTTCCCATGGGGCACGGGGTCAAGACTGATTTGAATATGGTTCGGTTCAAACTGGAATGGCATGGTGAGCAAAAAAACGATGTATTTAGGCACAAATCTTTGTACTGGAATGAATGTATGACATTGTTCTGCATTCTGTCAATCAACTGTTATTTTTGCATTTGTCACCCCGAGTGGGACGGGTATGGTCAGACGTGAGTCCCATGTTCGCCATGCCACTGGAATCAAGCTATCCTTGCTGATGAGGGCTGAAAGTCCGAAACCGGTCCTTGGATGCTTGTTTCCAGGCCAGGGAGAACCCGGCTTGGCAGTTCGGGCTGGACTGTTCCCATGGGGCACAGGGGCAAGACTGATTTGTATATGGCTGGGTTCAAACTGGAATGGCATGGTGAGCAATAAAACGATAAATTTAGGCTCAGATCTCTTTACTGGGATGAATGTATGACATTGTTCTGCATTCTGTCCATCAACTGTTATTTTTGCATTCGTCACTCCGAGTGGGACGGGTATGCTCAGATGTGAGTCCCCTGATCTCCATGCCACTGGAATCAAGCTATCCTGGCTGATGAGGGCTGAAAGCCCGAACCTGGTCCTAGGATGCTTGTTTCCAGTCCACGGAGAAACTGGCTTGGCAGTTCGGGCTGGACTGTTCCCATGGGGCACAGGGTCAAGACTGATTTGCATATGGCTGGTTTCAAGAATGGCATGGTGAGCAAAAAAACGATGGATTTAGGCCCAGATCTCTGTACTGGGATGAATTCATGACGTTGTTCTGCATTCTGTCTAACAACTGTTATTTCTGCATTTGTCACCCCGAGTGGGACGGGTATGCTCCGACGTGAGTCCCGTGTTCTCCATGCCACTGGAATCAAGCTATCCTGGCTGATGAGGGGTGAAAGCCCAAAACCGGTCCTTGGATGCTTGTTTCCAGTCCAGGGAGAACCCGGCTTGGCAATTCCGGATGGACTGTTCCTATGGGGCACAGGGTCAAGACTGATTTGCAGATGGCTGGGTTCAAACTGGAATGGCATGGTGAGCAAAAAAACGATGGATTTAGACCAGATCTCTGTACTGGGATGAAAGTATGACATTGTTCTGCATTCTGTCTATCAACTATTATTTTTGCATTTGCCACCCCGGGTGGGATGGGTATGCTCCGATGTGAGTCCAGTGTTCTCCATGCCACTGGAATCAAGCTATCCTTGCTGATGAGGTCTGAAAGCCCGAAACCGGTCCATGGATGCTTGTTTCCAGTCCAGGGAGAACCCGGCTTGGCAGTTGGGCTGGACTGTTCCCATGGGTCACAGGGTCAAGACTAATTTTTATATGGCTGGGTTAAAACTGGAATGGCATGGTGAGCAAAAAAATTATGGATGTAAGCCAGATCTCTGTACTGGGATGAATGTATGACATTGTTCTGCATTCTGTCCATCAACTGTTATTTTTAGCATTTGTCACCCCGAGTGGGACGCGTATGCTCAGACGTGAGTCCTGTGTTCTCCATGCCACTGGAATCAAGCTATCCTGGCTGATGAGGGCTGAAAGCCCAAAACCGGTCCTGGGATGCTTGTTTCCAGTCCAGGGAGAACCTGGCTTGGCAGTTCCGGATGGACTGTTCCCATGGGGCACAGGGTCAAGACTGATTTGCAGATGGCTGGGTTCAAACTGGAATGGCATGGTGAGCAAAAAAACAATGGATTTAGGCCAGATCTCTGTACTGGGATGAAATTATGACATTGTTCTGCATTCTGTCTATCAACTATTATTTTTGCATTTGTCACCCCGGGTGGGATGGGTATGCTCCGATGTGAGTCCAGTGTTCTCCATGCCACTGGAATCAAGCTATCCTTTCTGATGAGGTCTGAAAGCCCGAAACCGGTCCATGGATGCTTGTTTCCAGTCCAGGGAGAACCCGGCTTGGCAGTTGGGCTGGACTGTTCCCATGGGTCACAGGGTCAAGACTGATTTTTATATGGCTGGGTTAAAACTGGAATGGCATGGTGAGCAAAAAAATTATGGATGTAGGCCAGATCTCTGTACTGGGATGAATGTATGATATTGTTCTGCATTCTGTCCATCAACTGTTATTTTTGCATTTGTCACCCCGAGTTGGACGCGTATGCTCAGACGTGAGTCCTGTGTTCTCCATGCCACTGGAATCAAGCTATCCTGGCTGATGAGGGCTGAAAGCCCAAAACCGGTCCTTGGATGCTTGTTTCCAGTCCAGGGAGAACCTGGCTTGGAAGTTCCGGATGGACTGTTCCCATGGGGCACAGGGTCAAGACTGATTTGCAGATGGCTGGGTTCAAACTGGAATGGCATGGTGAGCAAAAAAACGATGGATTTAGGCCAGATCTCTGTACTGGGATGAAAGTATTACATTGTTCTGCATTCTGTCATCAACTGGTATTTTTAGCATTTGTCACCCCGAGTGGGACGGGTATGCTCAGACATGAGTCCCGTGTTCTCCATGCCACTGGAATCAAGCTATCCTTGCTGATGAGGGCTGAAAGCCCGAAACCGGTCCTTGGATGCTTGTTTTCAGTCCAGGGAGAACCCGGCTTGGCAGTGCAGGCTGGACTGTTCCCATGGGGCACATGGTCAAGACTGATTTGAATGTGGCTGGGTTCAAACTGGAATGGCATGGTGAGCAAAAAAATGATAGATTTAGGCCCAGATCTCTGTACTGGGATGAATGTATGACATTGTTCTGCATTCTGTCCATCAACTATTATTTTTGCATTTGTCGCCCCGGGTGGGATGAGTATGCTCTGATGTGAGTCCAGCGTTCTCCATGCCACTGGAATCAAGCTATCCTTGCTGATGAGGTCTGAAAGCCCAAAACCGGTTCTTGGATGCTTGTTTCCAGTCCAGGGAGAACCCGGCTTGGCAGTTGGGATGGACTGTTCCCATGGGACACAGGGTCAAGACGGATTTGTATATGGCTGGGTTTAAACTGGAATGGCATGGTGAGAAAAAAAATGATGGATTTAGGCCAGGTCTCTGTACTGGGATGAATGTATTACATTGTTCTGCATTCCGTCCATCAACTGTTATTTCTAGCATTTGTCAGCCCGAGTGGGACGTGTATTATCAGACGTGAGTCCCGTGTTCTCCCATGTCACTGGAATCAAGCTATCCTGGCTGATGAGGACTGAAAGCCCGAAACCGGTCCTAGGATGCTTGTTTACAGTCCAGGGAGAACCTGGCTTGGCAGTTCAGGCTGGACTGTTCCCATGGGGCACATGGTCAAGACTGATTTGCATGTGGCTTGGTTCAAACTGGAATGGCATGGTGAGCAAAAAAAGGATGTATTTAGGCCCTGATATCTGTACTGGGTTGAATGTATGACATTGTTCTGCATTCTGTCCATCAACTGTTATTTTTGCATTTGTCAGCCCGAGTGGGACGGGTATGCTCATACGTGAGTCCTGTGTTCTCAATGCTACTGGAATCAAGCTATCCTGGATGATGAGGGCTGAAAGCCCGAAACCGGTCCCAGGATGCTTGTTTCCAGTCCAGGGAGAACCTGGCTTGGCAGTTCGGGCAGGACTGTTCCCATGGGGCACATGGTCAAGACTGATTTGCATGTGGCTGGGTTCAAACTGGAATGGCATGGTGAGCCAAAAAATAATAGATTTAGGCCCAGATCTCTGTACTGGGATGAATGTATGACATTGTTCTGCATTCTGTCCATCAACTGTTATTTTTGCATTTGTCACCCCGGGTGGGATGGGTATGCTCCGATGTGAGTCCAGTGTTCTCCATGCCACTGGAATCAAGCTATCCTTGCTGATGAGGTCTGAAAGCCCGAAACCAGTCCTTGGATGCTTGTTTCCAGTCCAGGGAGAACCTGGCTTGGCAGTTGGGCTGGACTGTTCCCATGGGTCACAGGGTCAAGACTGATTTGTATATGGCTGGGTTAAAACTGGAATGGCATGGTGAGAAAAAAATGATGGATTTAGGCCAGATCTCTGTACTGGGATAAATGTATTACATTGTTCTGCATTCTGTCCATCAACTGTTATTTTTAGCATTTGTCACCCCGAGTGGGACGGGTATGCTCAGACGTGAGTCCCGTGTTCTCCATGCCACTGGAATCAAGCTATCCTGGCTGATGAAGGCTGAAACCCCGAAACCGGTCCTTGGATGCTTGTTTACAGTCCAAGGAGAACCCGGTTGGCAGTTCGGGCTGGACTTTTCCCATGAGGCACACGGTCAAGACTGATTTCCATATTGCTGGGTTCAACCTGGAATGGCATGGTGAGCAAAAAAACTATGTATTTAGGCCCTGATCTCTGTACTGGGTAGAATGTATGACATTGTTCTGCATTCTGTCCATCAACTGTTCCTCAAAAACTACAGACCCATCTCTTTGCTCCCTTTCCCAGCGAAAGTCATCGAGAAAGCCATCAACAGCCAACTCGCCACATTCATTGAAGAACACAACATCCTCGACTCCTCCCAATCCGGCTTCAGAAAAAACCACAGTACGGAAACCGCCCTCCTCGCCGCAACAGACGACATCCGCACCCTACTGGACAAAGGAGAAACAGTAGCCCTCATCCTCCTAGACCTATCAGCGGCGTTCGACACAGTCTCCCACCGTACCCTAATACGCAGACTCTACGACGCAGGAATCGAGGGCAAGGCCCTCGACTGGATCTGCTCCTTCCTCTCCGGCAGGACGCAACGGGTCAGACTCCCCACTTTCCTCTCAGACCCCACACCTACCACCTGCGTAGTCCCCCAGGGCTCCTCCCTCGGCCCGACGCTCTTCAACATCTACATGGCTCCACTTGTCCCCATCGTCAGAACCTACAGACTACATCGTGTCATACGCAGACGACACCCAGCTCATCCTCTCCCTATCCAACGAGCCCAACACCTCCAGACGCAACTTTCGAGAAGGCATGGAAGCCGTCGCCAAATGGATGAAAAACAGCTGCCTACAACTAAACACCAACAAAACAGAAGTACTCATCATGGGCCCAAACCCTGATGCCTGGAGCGACACCTGGTGGCCCACCGCCTTCGGAAACCCGCCAACCCCCACTGATCACGCACGCAACCTGGGAATCATCCTGGACTCCGAGCTCAAAATGGACCGCCAGATCAACTCTGTCTCATCTTCCTGCTTCCACACCCTCCGCCTCCTTCGTAAGACCTTCAAATGGATCCCCCTCGAACACCGAAAGACAGTCACTCACGCCCTGGTCACCAGCAGACTCGACTACGGCAACGCACTCTACGCCGGAATAAACAAAAACCTCATCCGCAAGCTACAGAACATCCAGAACGCCGCCGCAAGACTGGTCCTCAACCTGCCAAAACACTGCCACATCTCCCAGCACCTGCGCACACTCCACTGGCTACCCGTCGAGGCGAGAATCACCTTTAAGATGCTCACCCACGCACACAAGGCCCTCCACGGCACCGGACCAGCATACCTGAACAGCCGGTCAAATTCCACGCACCCCAAAGGACCCTTAATCTCCGCCGCGCGGAACGACAGTGGAGACGGAACTATTGTCCTGTTTCCAAAACCCACTACACTGACCTTCTCGTACAATACAAGAAAGCCATCCTGGAAACCAAAAAAGCCTATTTTTCATCCAAAATCCAGTTTGCGGAGAACCGGCCAAAAGAAATATTCTCTATCGTCCAAGTGCTCGCTTACTCTGACAGAGCTTCACTCAAACCTTCCCCTTCACAATCGCTATGCGATTCTCTAAATTCCTTCTTTTTAGATAAAATTAGTAAAATTAAAGCCAAAATCCCCCCGCCTTCCCTGGCCTTCACCGACCCCTGTTGTTCACCAGCTACAGCACATCTTGACTCAATTCCGCTCCTCACGATTGACTCACTCTCCTCCATCCTTCCACTGGTTAAATCCGGATCCCCGCTGGATCCTTGCCCTGCTCACATTCTGAGGCAGATCTATTCTCAGTGTCCCTCACCACCCCTAACCCTCCTCAATAGTTCGCTGTCCCAGGGCGTTGTCACCCCAGCATTAAAGTCGGCAGTGATCGTCCCGATCCTAAAAAAACCAGGGGCTGATCCTTCGGATCCAGCCAACCTTCGCCCCATCTCTCTTCTGCCTTTCTTGGCAAAGGTATTGGAACGGCATGTAGTAAAAACTCTGAGTGAGTTTGTGGAAAGACACGGTGTCTTGGCCCCGAGACAGGCCGGCTTCCGCCGGGCTCATTCAACCGAGTCCGTAATAATATCCGTCTTGGACAATCTGCGACAAGGAATGGACACCAATCAACCTCAGGCCCAGATCCTTTTGGATCTTTCCGCCGCATTCGACACGGTGGATCATACCATCTTACTTTCACGTGTCGAGGCGGCGGGAATCGGAGGGTCAGCCCTGCTATGGCTATCCTCCTTTTTGAGAGGTCGGACGCAGGCAGTTCGTCTGGGAGAGTACTCAGCTGAATTTCGACCTATTCAGTGTGGGGTTCCCCAAGGATCTTCCTTATCCCCCCCGTTATTTAACCTTTACATTGCCCCCCTTATTTTTGCTTTACAGCAACTGGAGGTCTCTGTGTACAATTACGCAGACGATCTCCAGCTCATTTTTTCCCTTTCTTCCTCCCCCGATTCAATAATTAAGTTTCAGTTTATCATGACCTTCATCCAGGACTGGATGAATTTCAACCACCTGAAACTCAACCCCGATAAAACGGAGTTGGTGTTGACAGGTGGTTGCTCCAGTCCCTGGTCCCCTTCCTTTTGGCCCACTTCCCTAGGTTCCCCACCCACTCCTGTTTCTTCCGTTAAAACCCTTGGGTTTAAAATCAATAACCAACTTTCCCTACACTCTCAAGTCTCTGCCGTGGTATCTTCAACCTTCCTCTCCCTTAGGACAATACGCAGAGTTTCACGATTCTTTTCCTCTGAGGCGCTCAAGCTAATACTTTTGGCCATGGTAACATCCCGCTTAGATTACGGCAATGCCCTCTATCATGGCATGCCCGACTACCTCATGAAGCGTCTGCAATTGGTCCAAAACCAAGCCGCTAGGCTGGTTTTTAACTTATCAAAATCACATCATGTCACACCTCTCCTCCTCTCCCTGCACTGGCTCCCTGTCCGGCAACGGACCTTATTCAAGCTGGGCTGTACCATCTTTAAGGCACGGACAGGCGCTGCCCCCGCTTTCATTAATTCAGCCATTCAAAACTATATTCCCTCAAGAAATCTTCGATCCTCTTCCCACCACCTCCTTGTGGTCCCCCGTTTCAAACGGAAGAAGTGGGGGGACTCCAAATTCTCGACCACTGGCCCAACCTTATGGAATTCCCTCCCAGCCTCCTTGAGAACCTGCACCCAGTACCCTTTGTTCCGTGAAGGCCTTAAGACCTTTCTCTTCACCCAATCCTTCCCATCTTAAAATGCTCAGACCCCCTAACCTCTCTGCCCCTTGAGTAGCAGTAACCAGACAGCGCCAAGAAACCGCTGGGTGTATGAGCGCTTTAGAAAACCTTTCAAACTCAAACTCAAACTCAAACTACGATCAGCCCAGCTCCCCTACGCCGTGGTCCCCCACACCAGAAAGACCAGATCGGGAGGCCGCTCCTTCTCCTTCCTTGCGGCCAAAGCATGGAACGCCCTTCTGCTCCACCTCAGACAGACAATATCGCTCCCCATCTTCGCAAGAAACCTCAAAACCTGGCTCTTCGACAGACCCCATCCTTGATGGAATGGAACCTGCACCCCCCCCCACCCCTAGCGCCTTGAGACCCTTACGGGTGAGTAGTTGCGCTTTAACAAACTCCTGATTGAATGATTGACTGTTATTTTTGCATTTGTCATCTCGAGTGGGACAGGTATGCTCAGACGTGAGTCCTGTGTTCTCCATGCCACTGGAATCAAGCTATCCTGGCTGATGAGGGCTGAAAGCCCGAAACCGGTCCTAGGATGCTTGTTTCCAGTCCAGGGAGAACCTGGCTTGGCAGTTCGGGCTGGACTGTTCCTATGGGGCATATGGTCAAGACTGATTTGCATGTGGCTGGGTTCAAACAGAAATAGCATGGTGAGCAACAAAATGATAGATTTAGGCCCAGATCTCTATACTGGGATGAATTTATGATATTGTTCTGCATTCTGTCCATCAACTGTTATTTTTGCATTTGTCACCCCGGGTGGGATGGGTATGCTCCGATGTGAGTCCAGTGTTCTCCATGCCACTGGAATCAAGCTATCCTTGCTGATGAGGTCTGAAAGCCCGAAACCAGTCCTTGGATGCTTGTTTCCAGTCCAGGGAGAACCCGGCTTGGCAGTTGGGCTGGACAGACTGTTCCCATGGGACACAGGGTCAAGACTGATTTGTATATGGCTGGGTTAAAACTGGAATGGCATGGTGAGAAAAACAATGATGGATTTAGGCCAGATCTCTGTACTGGGATGAATGTATTACATTGTTCTGCATTCTGTACATCAACTGTTATTTTTGCATTTGTCACCCGAGTGAGACGGGTATGCTCAGACGTGAGTCCGGTGTTCTCCATGCCACTGGAATTAAGCTATCCTGGCTGATGAGGGCTGAAAGCCCAAAACTGGGCCTAGGATGTTTGTTTCCAGTCCAGGGAGAACCCGGCTTGGCAATTGGGCTGGACTGTTCCCATGGGACACAAGGTCAAGACTGATTTGTATATGGCTGGGTTAAAACTGGAATGGCATGGTGAGCAAGAAAATGATGGATTTAGGCCAGATCTCTGTACTGGGATGAATGTATGACATTATTTTGCATTCTGTCCATCAACTGTTATTTTTGCATTTGTCACCCGAGTGAGACGGGTATGCTCAGACGTGGGTCCGGTGTTCTCCATGCCACCGGAATGAAGCTATCCTGGCTGATGAGGGCTGAAAGCCAGAAACCGGTCCTAGGATGCTTGTTTCCAGTCCAGGGAGAACCTGGCTTGGCAGTTCGGGCTGAGCTGTTCCTATGGGGCACAGGGTCAATACTGATTTGCCTAAGGCTCGGTTCATACTGGAATGGCATGGTGAACATAAAATGATGGATTTAGGCCAGATCTCTGTACTGGGATGAATGTATTACATTGTTCTGCATTCTGTCCATCAACTGTTATTTTTAGCATTTGTCACCCTGTGTGGGACGGGTATGCTCAGACGTGAGTACCGTGTTCTCCATGCCACTGGAATCAAGCTATCCTGGCTGATGAGGGCTGAAAGCCCGAAATCGGTCCTTGGATGCTTGTTTCCAGTCCAAGGAGAACCCGGCTTGGCAGCTCGGGCTGGACTGTTCCCATGGGGCACAAGGGCAAGACTGATTTCCATATGGCTGGGTTCAACCGGGAAAGGCACGGTGAGCAAAAAAACTATGGATTTAGGCACAAATCTTTGTACTGGAATGAATGTATGATATTGTTCTGCATTCTGTCAATCAACTGTTATTTTTGCTTTTGTCACCCCAAGTAGGATGGGTATGCTCCGACGTGAGTCCAATGTTCTCCATGCCACTGGAATCAAGCTATCCTGGCTGATGAGGTCTGACAGCCCGATACCGGTCCTAGGATGCTTGCTTCCAGTCCAGGGAGAACCTGGCTTGGCAGGTCGGGCTGGACTGTTCCCATGGGGAACATGGTCAAGACTGATTTGTATATGGCTGGGTTCAAACTGGAATGGCATGGTGAGCAAATAAATGATAGATTTAGGCCAGATCTCTGTACTGGGATGAATGTATGACATTATTTTGCATTCTGTCCATCAACTGTTATTTTTAGCATTTGTCACCCTGTGTGGGACGGGTATGCTCAGACGTGAGTCCCGTGTTCTCCATGCCACTGGAATCAAGCTATCCTGGCTGATGAGGGCTGAAAGCCCGAAATCGGTCCTTGGATGCTTGTTTCCAGTCCAAGGAGAACCCGGCTTGGCAGCTCGGGCTGGACTGTTCCCATGGGGCACAAGGTCAAGACTGATTTCCATATGGCTGGGTTCAACCGGGAATGGCACGGTGAGCAAAAAAACTATGGATTTAGGCACAAATCTTTGTACTGGAATGAATGTATGACATTGTTCTGCATTCTGTCAATCAACTGTTATTTTTGCATTTGTCACCCCGAGTAGGATGGGTATGCTCCGACGTGAGTCCAATGTTCTCCATGCCACTGGAATCAAGCTATCCTGGCTGATGAGGTCTGACAGCCCGATACCGGTCCTAGGATGTTTGCTTCCAGTCCAGGGAGAACCTGGCTTGGCAGGTCGGGCTGGACTGTTCCCATGGGGAACATGGTCAAGACTGATTTGTATATGGCTGGGTTCAAACTGGAATGGCATGGTGAGCAAAAAAAATGATAGATTTAGGCCAGATCTCTATACTGGGATGAATGTATGACATTATTTTGCATTCTTTCCATCAACTGTTATTTTTGCATTTGTCACCCGAGTGAGACGGGTATGCTCAGACGTGAGTCCGGTGTTCTCCATGCCACTGGAATTAAGCTATCCTGGCTGATGAGGGCTGAAAGCCCAAAACTGGGCCTAGGATGTTTGTTTCCAGTCCAGGGAGAACCCGGCTTGGCAATTGGGCTGGACTGTTCCCATGGGACACAAGGTCAAGACTGATTTGTATATGGCTGGGTTAAAACTGGAATGGCATGGTGAGCAAAAAAATGATGGATTTAGGCCAGATCTCTGTACTGGGATGAATGTATGACATTATTTTGCATTCTGTCCATCAACTGTTATTTTTGCATTTGTCACCTGAGTGAGACGGGTATGCTCAGACGTGGGTACGGTGTTCTCCATGCCATCGGAATGAAGCTATCCTGGCTGATGAGGGCTGAAAGCCAGAAACCGGTCCTAGGATGCTTGTTTCCAGTCCAGGGAGAACCTGTCTTGGCAGTTTGGGCTGAGCTGTTCCTATGGGGCACAGGGTCAATACTGATTTGCCTAAGGCTCGGTTCATACTGGAATGGCATGGTGAACAAAAAATGATGGATTTAGGCCAGATCTCTGTACTGGGATGAATGTATTACATTATTCTGCATTCTGTCCATCAACTGTTATTTTTAGCATTTGTCACCCTGTGTGGGACGGGTATGCTCAGACGTGAGTCCCGTGTTCTCCATGCCACTGGAATCAAGCTATCCTGGCTGATAAGGGCTGAAAGCCCGAAATCGGTCCTTGGATGCTTGTTTCCAGTCCAAGGAGAACCCGGCTTGGCAGCTCGGGCTGGACTGTTCCCATGGGGCATAAGGTCAAGACTGATTTCCATATGGCTGGGTTCAACCGGGAATGGCACGGTGAGCAAAAAAACTATGGATTTAGGCACAAATCTTTGTACTGGAATGAATGTATGACATTGTTCTGCATTCTGTCAATCAACTGTTATTTTTGCATTTGTCACCCCGAGTAGGATGGGTATGCTCCGACGTGAGTCCAATGTTCTCCATGCCACTGGAATCAAGCTATCCTGGCTGATGAGGTCTGACAGCCCGATACCAGTCCTAGGATGTTTGCTTCCAGTCCAGGGAGAACCTGGCTTGGCAGTTCGGGCTGGACTGTTCCCATGGGGCACAGGGTCATGACTGTTTGCATATGGCTTGGTTCAAACTGAATAGCATGGTGAGCAAAAAAACGATGGATTTAGGACAGATCTCTGTACTGGGATGAATGTATGAAATTGTTCTGCATTCTGTTCATCAAATCTTATTTTTTTGCATGTGTCACCCCGAGTGGGACGGGTATGCTCAGACGTGAGTCACGTGTTCTCCCATGCCACTGAAATCAAGCTATCCTGGCTGATGAGGGCTGAAAGCCCGAAATCGGTCCTTGGATGCTTGTTTCCAGTCCAGGGAGAACCTGGCTTGGCAGGTCGGGCTGGACTGTTCCCATGGGGAACATGGTCAAGACTGATTTGCATGTGGCTGGGTTCAAACTGGAATGGCATGGTGAGCAAAAAAGTGATAGATTTAGGCCCAGATCTCTGTACTGGGATAAATGTATGACATTGTACTGCATTCTGTCCATCAACTGTTATTTTTGCATTTGTCCCCCCGGGTGGGATGGGTATGCTCCGATGTGAGGCCAGTGTTCTCCATGCCACTGGAATTAAGCTATCCTGGCTGATGAGGGCTGACAGCCCAAAACTGGGCCTAGGATGTTTGTTTCCAGTCCAGGGAGAACCCGGCTTGACAATTGGGCTGGACTGTTCCCATGGGACACAAGGTCAAGACTGAATTGTATATGGCTGGGTTAAAACTCGAATGGCATGGTGAGCAAAAAAATGATGGATTTAGGCCAGATCTCTGTACTGGGATGAATGTATTACATTGTTCTGCATTCTGTCCATCAACTGTTATTTTTAGCATTTGTCACCCTGTGTGGGACGGGTATGCTCAGACGTGAGTCCCGTGTTCTCCATGCCACTGGAATCAAGCTATCCTGGCTGATGAGGGCTGAAAGCCCGAAATCGGTCCTTGGGTGCTTGTTTCCAGTCCAAGGAGAACCCAGCTTGGCAGCTCGGGCTGGACTGTTCCCATGGGGCACAAGGTCAAGACTGATTTCCATATGGCTGGGTTCAACCGGATGGCACGGTGAGCAAAAAAACGATGTATTCAGGCCCAGATCTCTGTACTGGGTTGAATGTATGATATTGTTCTGCATTCTGTCCATCAACTGTTATTTTTGCATTTGTTACCCCGAGTGGGACGGGTATGCCCGGACTTGAGTCCTCTGTTCTCCATGCCACTGGAAATCAGCTCTCCTGGCTGATGAAGGCTAAAAGCCCAAAACCAGGCCTAGGATGCTTGTTTCCAGTCCAGGGAGAACCTGGCTTGGCAGTTCAGGCTCCACTGTTCCCATGAGGCACAGATTCAAGACTGATTTGCCTATGGTTCGGTTCAAACTGGAATGGCAAAGTGAGCAAAAAAACGATGGATTTAGACCCAGATCTCTGTACTGGGATGAATGTATGACATTGTTCTTCATTCTATCCATCAACTGTTATTTTTGCATTTGTCACCCCGAGTGGGATGGGTATCCTCAGACGTGAGTCCTGTGTTCCCCGTGCCACTAGAATCAAGCTATCCTGGCTGATGAGGGCTGAAAGCCCGAAACCAGTCCTAGGATGCTTGTTTCCAGTCCAGGGAGAACCTGGCTTGGCAGTTTGGGCTGGACTGTTCCCATGGGGCACTGGGTCAAGACTGATTTGCATATGGCTGGGTTCAAACTGGAATGGCATGGTGAGCAGAAAAATGATGGATTTAGGCCCAGATCTCTGTAATGGGATGCATTTAATACATTGTTCTGCATTATGTCCATCAACTGTTATTTTTGTATTTGACACCCCGAGTGGGACGGGTGTGCTCAGACGTGTGTCCCTTGTACTCCATGCCACTGGAATCAAGCTATTTTGGAAAAGGGGGTGGTGATGGACAGAGTTTCTGAATGATGCACAATACTCTTACCAAGTCAAGAGATCATGGTTTTAATCCATCACCGTTTTTTAGCTCAATGCACCATCCCAGCTCAGAACCTGGCTATATGCAAATTAGTCTGTTCCTGTCCCAGTGCATGATGGGAAGCTATCCTGGCTGATGAGGGCTTAAAGCCCGAAAGCGGGCCTAGGATGCTTGTTTCTAGTCCAGAGAGAACCTGGCTTGGCAGTTCGAGCCGGACTGTTCCCATGGGGCACAGGGTCAAGACTGATTTGCACATGGCTGGGTACAAACTGGAATGGCATGGTGAGCAAAAAAACGATGGATTTAGGCCCAGATCTCTGTACTGGGATGAATGTATGACATTGTTCTGCATTCTGTCCATCAACTGTTATTTTTGCATTTGTCACCCCGAGTGAGACGGGTACGCTCACATGTGAGTCCCGTGTTGGGAGTTGGGGATTTGTCAGAGTGCATGAAAAGAGTTTTTATATTTATTTACTAGAATGACCATTTTGTTATTAAACAAAATTCAAAACGATACCAGTTAGGTTTTCTTCTAAATTCGCTAATCTTGTTAAACCATTTGGCTTCACAACTGCATGGCTATTTTCTCGTTAACCCGGTCTTGCCATACGCTATTGTTGTTATTTAAAAGAAAAAACGCTACCACCTTATAGTGAAACACTACATTTGTGTTTTTCGCGTTTTTCAATAAAGAGTTCAGAGTAATCTGACATTAGTAGTCGTTGTTATCATGTGTTATTCATTAAGAAAAAGTATTTAATTATATTTAATCCAGAGCGTCTCCCCAAGCAAGTCCCTGCCGGCTGAATATGTTATTTGTTAAGGAATTGTGTTTAACCTCATTTAATCTTTAAGCGTTACCCCAAAACGCCTCTGCGATCTGAGTTTACTCGGGATTCTAGGTAGCGGTAGCGTGTTAAATTACTGGCGAGTCGCGCGTTCTCGTGTTTCCAAAGTTGAGTTTGCTCTCTTACCTTTCACTGTAGCTCTCTTTCTTGAACCTCCGTCCCCCTGCCGTATGTATGAAGCAGTGTGTACTTGCCCGGTTCAGTGCCATAAGTACCACGAGAGATTAGTGTCGCACCACGTGATCGAGTCACCATCCGGTTTGCCGGTTTACACGTGGACGGGGCTATTGATGGGTTTCTTTCGACAGTGTCGGCGGCCATCTTAGCCTCCCTACCTATCTATATATTTGCATTGGTCCTGAGCACTGTCGTGTACTGGTCCCGATTTTAAGGCTGTTAGTTATTAGGATAATCGTCGTTTAATCTATGTTAGAATTAGCATATATTTGAGTCGAAATCTCACTGTTACTAGAATGGTTATACCGCTAGTTTTATGAGCCACAAATTTATTTTTTATATATTGATTTTATTAAACGGTATTTAGTTAAAGATTCTTTGGCAGTCTATCACCTATAATAAGTATATGCTGTGATCCATATATGTATAGTGCAATCGCTGTGTGCTGATTTTGGTGACTTTCACCAATGCCATTAAGTTTCTATATGGTTGGTGAGGAAACATGTCTTTAGTGATTGTGAAATCTGGAACACTTTTATTGTTCATTCTGTTATACTTTAGCAAAGTAGTGCGATTGTGAATTGCATTCTTTTATTAGTGGGGTGATATGGTTCCATGTTGACCAATAATTCTGTGATAGTGTGGTTTCTCCATTCAAAATAGGTCAGAACAGGTTCATGTGCCATTAGGTGACCTTATCATCCTATGAAACAACATTACAGGCATTATACATTTAAGTAGTAATTAGTTTGCATTTCTTACAAAATATTATTGACCATGTCACATTAGTTGTTATATTGACCATACTAGACATCATCAAAATCTTGCATTTTGCAATTTATTGTTTCTAGTCTGTTTATGTGCCTAGGAAGTAGTGTAGCTCGTGGTCAATGGTAAGGCCTAGTTCTACACTTCTAAGTGTCTGTATCCAGGTTGCCTCCCTCCTCCTTAGTTCCAGTTCCCTATTTCCCCCCCTTGGATGGGTAGGTACGTGTTCCAATCCAAAAAATTGGAAAGTGTGATTAGATGTCTGTGCTGGGCAGATAGATATGTGTGCTGCTGCTGGGTAACGCATGTCACCTTGTTTTACTGCCCTAATGTGTTCATTTATCCTGTCCCTCAGTGGTCTCTTGGTGCTTCCTACATATCTTTTGCCGCATTTGCAGTCTAAAGCGTAGACTACAAATTTGGTAAGACAATTTATAACAGTGTGGATACGATATTTTTTGTTGTTCGGTCCATCAAATTCTTTTTTCTTTTTGTATGCCCATTTACAGGCTGTGCATTGTCCACAACTGAAGAATCCCAGTTCGGTGAGCCATGTGGTCTTCGTTACAGCTTGAGGGTAGCTTGGGCTTAGTATGTTCCTCAGTGTTATTCCTTTCCTAAATGTTAGTGTAGGTCTTTTGGTTATGTATTTGTTAAGTGTTGTGTCTGTCCTAAGTAGATGCCGGTGTCTGTTTAGACTTTTCCGTAAAATCGTGGCCCAGTTGTTGTAGCCCGTTACTAATCTGATCTTTTCTTCCTTGTCCTTATGCTTCATTTTATCCTTTAGTGTGTCTGCTCTAGTGACTCCATCTATTCTACTTTCTGCTTTTAGTAGTTGTTTCTTATTGTACCCTCTGTTTTCAAATCTTTTGACCACCCCCTTCTTTTGGATTTCAAATTCCTGATCATTGCTGCAATTGCGGCGTGTTCTGACTAGTTCTCCATAAGGGATTGCTCTTTTTTGGTGTTCTGGGTGTGCACTGGTTGCGTGCAATAATGAATTACACGCTGTGCTCTTCCTGTATAGTCTGCTTTGTATTGTTTTGTTTTCAATATAGAATTCTATGTCTAGGAACTCTTACTGAATACATAAAGACATTACAAGTGGAGTAACTGCCTTATTTAGTGTCCTAAGTGACTATGTGATATAAATTATGCCACTATACAAAAGGAAGCTGAGATTTTCCAATTCCTTCCCTTACTAATGGTCAAACTAAAAAAAGACAGTGGCCACAGAAAGTACCACATTAATGTCTTAAAACCTCGTGCCGATAGACCGAGGTACGGTGCAAAGTTAAATACGCATCACCGAATATCCACATTAATGTCTTCAAACCTTGTGCCGATTGACCGAGGTAAGGTGGAAAGTTAAACACACATCACCGACCATGATTAAAGTGCACGCGATGATCTTAATCGCGTTCCTCAAGTTTGAGCAACCGAGCCCGTATTACCCGATATTATGTACCACGGGCTCAAGTATCTATGTCGGTAATTGAATGTAAAAGTCCTACGTTAGTGTTCATAGTTAAAAAACACGGTGAACTCGATCGCGTTCGTTCGGTCCGTATAACCGCCCCCGTGTTGCGCGATGTTGTAAACCCTACACTTTCATAACTATGCAGGTATTAATCATTAAAAACATAAAGTTCTAAACAATAATTTGTAACCAAAAATAAAGCGAGCTATTCTCAACATTAACGAGCAAGTGAGGACCTAGTGCGACATAGGTTTAACCTACCTTAAGCAAGCCGGATGGCCTCCCTGTCACCGGATATGGGTACAGCTTCCTGGTGTATTGACGGGCCTATTAGGCCTGCTTTTTAAAGTCAAACTGGAAGGTCAAAGGTCTTGTAATCAGACACAGTCATGTGGTAAATACGTGGCGGCCATGATGGAATGGGGAAACGTAGTTAATGTTTATTAAGTTTCTAAGCTATGTCTTCTATCTTGAGTTGCATATTCATTCCTACATTCCCTATCAGGTTATATAGAAGACAGTGTAAATATAATTTGTATTTTACACACTTAGGGATATATTTATCCTTCACTATAATACCCCAATCTTTAAAGCCATGTCTTACTATGTCGACAAATATTAGTTTGGCCATTGTATTATATAGAGATTAACCTGCTATTAAAATAAACCTTCAGCAATCAATACTCTGTATTGTAAGTGAACCTAAGGCGTTCCTGGTTGTGTATCTTGATAATATGACATACAATGGTTCAAATGTCCTAGGCTGGGAGACTCTTGGAAACCCATGAATAGACGGAACAACCGAATTGGACAATGACACCATTAACTTGTTATACTATTCTTTCCCAATCTTCCTTACTGGTAATTCCTTTCCGAACTGTATTAAACTTGGACATATAGAATTGTTCTCTTTTTTTACGTTTGGAAGTCATGTCTCCTCTTCTGAGGTTCATTTTTACAGATTCCAGAACACACCACTTAAGATCTTCTATGGTGTGTTTCGCAATTGTCCAGTGTTCAACTAGGGGTGCTGTATTTTTCAGAGTTCTAATTGCACTTCTGTGCTCATTAAGTCTAGTTCTTATCTCCCTAGCTGTTTCGCCCACGTAACCAAAGTCACATGGGCATTTAATTAGGTATATTACATTTTTGGTTCTGCAATTATAAAAGTCCCGAAATTTGTGTACCCTGTTATTCACTGTAATTTCTGGTCCTTTAATGATATATTTACAGTTGCTACAACCACAACATGGAAAGGTACCCCATGGAAGGGGGGCCTTATCAATGGTGGATTGAGTCACCGCATTGCATGTTCTATATGTTTTAACAAGGCTATTTCTGATTGTCTTATTTCGTCTATACGAAAACATGGGTTTTGCTAAGAGGGTGTCATTTTGTTTCGCTATCAGGTGCCAATTACAATTTATTATATTTTTGATTTTATTGTTTAAGCTACTATGGTTTGTGACAAATGTCAGAGGTATAGTCTTGTTTTCTTTCTTGTAGTTTTTGTCAAAAAAGTTGTCCCTATTAAAATATGTTGCCCTTTTGTAGGACTGCCTAATTAGTCTTTTAGGGTATCCTCTTTCTAAAAATTTGGTTTTGAGGATTTCTGCATGTTTATCATAATCACTATTTTTCGTGCAATTTCTCCTTAATCGGAGGAATTGTCCGTATGGAATGTTTTTTTTTGACAGACCGGATGATAGCTATCAAAGTGCAGCATCGTATTACGGTCAGTTGGTTTTGTGAACAATTCCACCATCAACGTGCCTTCCGTATGTTTAATTACAATATCTAAGAATTCGCATCTGTTATTACTAATACAATGGGTACATTTTAAATTTGGGTCTCCAAGGTTTAACCAATTAATAAAACCTAGCAAATACTCCTCGGGTCCTGTCCTAGACTCCACAATGGGAATATATTAACAGATACCTTAACAGGTACTTAGTAGTCATACAAATTGCGTGATTGACTTTCTTAAAAGACTCCAGGCTATGAACAATTTTTTTAAATAGCATGTATTTCTGTCTACCTAGAGGGATCGAAATTGAATTGACATTGATGCTACTAAACGGTGGTCACCCAGGGTACAGTCTTCATTTTTAAGCAAGGAATACTTCAATTACAGGTAGGACTCAACTTGGGGTCCGTCATATGACCAACTACTTTGATGTTAATTTTGTATAGATAATACTTAATAAGAACTGTCCTGTATTCTATACTACAGGTGGCTGTTTAATAGACTCACACCATCCTCGTATCTCGAAATGCAATGACCAGGGTGTCATACACTCTCTACTGCTGTGTGTAACTTTCACACTAGTCTCTAAAGAATAGAGGTATGTTTATATCACCTGTTGTCCCATGTTTAAAACTGAAAATACGAATAAGATTTTACTCTTTTGATAAACGTATATGTTAGTTAGAATAGGGATTTTAATGTTATAAATCTCTTTTTCCTGTAAACTTTACATTTATACATTTAGTGTAACAAAAACGCGAGGGTCAGTTGGAATTCTGTGAGTGATGTAGTTTATAATTATTGTATTTCTTTTTAGAGATAAAAACCGTCCTGAAGAAGGTGTCTCATCATTTCAAAGCACCGAAACGCCGCATCGACTTTTTGGTTTTTTATGATTGTTTTTATGAACATGTTGATCTATGTATTGATACCAAGGTAATGCCTTGGACTGCGTAACGTTTTAATAAATCTCTCATGTTTTTAATTATTTGTTCTTTTTATTCTAAATACACTGCAACTCACAGTTTTTGTTCCACTGACGATTATATATATCCTCTGTATATTGGTTCTGTAGGACTGCATTAGCTTGTACCTGTCCTAGTTAATAGTAGATAACTGCCTCCCACAGTTATACTGTGGCAGACGGTAACTTGACTCATAAAAATTGTGGGTCTTTGTTTGGGACGTGCTCTTGTTGTAATTTACTGTTACTAAATCCACCATCCACACATTTATATTTATATATCCACTCATTCTTCAATGCAAAGCAGTGCATTTATAATACATATTTAAATATCAAAGCAAACTACATTCACTGGCTGATGTCATCAGTGATGTCACCATGATGTCATTTGAGATGTCATCAGTGATGTCACTGACTATGTCATGAATGATGTAATATGTGACATCATTAGCAGTGGATTGCGGGCCCGCGAGTTATAGTGAGTACAACTAACTATACCGGGGGAATTTCAATGGTTTTGTATGAGTAAAATGTCCAGCTAACTATAACTGGTGTGAAACCTATGGTTTTTTCAGTGATTTTCAAAGGTTTTTAAATGCTAATTGCTAACTATAACCAGTGTGAAACCTATGGGGCCTTATTTATGAGCCCCTTGCGCCTCCGGAACGTCACTTTTTGTGACGTTCCAGTGGCGCAGAAGACTGAGTGATATTTATCAGGCAAGATTAAGCCACTTTTTGTGGCGTAATCCTGCCTGATAAAAATCAGTCCCTTTAACGCAGTGTCCTGCGTTAAAGGTGCGTGCAATAGGTGTTGCTGGGGGCGTTCCCAGCAGCATCCATGGACTTGAGTAATTTGTAGCATCCTCAAAGTCAGCCTTTCAAAAATTCCAAAGTATAGGACATGATAATCCAAATCCAAATGTTTCTCACGAAAAGTCATAAACCGTGTCCGTGGGTCATATCTGCCCAAACGCCGATATTCCGAACGATTGAAAATGACTTTTCTTGAGAAACATTTGGATTTGGATTATCATGTCCTATACTTTGGAATTTTTGAAAGACTGATTTTGAGGATGCTATAAATTACTCAAGTCTGTCCCAATTGTGTGGGTAAAATTGATACCTAGTCACTTTGAATAAGAATGTACTTACGACTCGTCTAACATTTGGAAGAAATATCTAGTTATATTACAACAGGATACCGACCTAACTTGAAGGAAATAAGAATACCCTGAAGAAGTTCTGTTGTACGCGTCGGCTGGCTGTGGTACATAAACTTAAGGAAAATAAAAGCATTTGAATATACACCAAGATTCAGCGCTTCAATAAGGACTCTAAGTGATATGATTTGATTGGACTTGTTGTGCAAGTGGTGCTGTGCCAAACTTTGGAATATTCGCCACTACTCTTTACTACTCAATCTCTACTACTCCACTACTCTCTAATACTCACTCTCTACTACTCATTCTCTACTACTCTACCACTCTCTCTCTACTACTCACTCCCTACTACTCACTATCTACTACTCTCTACTACTCACTCTTTACTACTCTCTACTACTCTCTCTCTACTACTCACTCTTTACTACTCACTCTCTATTACTCTCTACTACTCACTCTCTACTTCTCACTCTCTACTACTCTCTACTATTCACTCTCTACTACTCTCTCTCTACTACTCTCTACTACTCACTCTCTACTACTCACTTTTCTACTCACTCTACTACTCACTCTCTACTACTCACTCTCTACTACTCTCTACTACTCACTCTCTACTACTCTCTCTCTACTACTCTCTACTACTCACTCTACTACTCACTCTCTACTACTCTCTCTAACTGCTACTCACTCTCTACTACTCACTCTCTACTACTCACTCTCTACTACTCTCTACTACTCACTCTTTACTACTCTCTACTACTCACTCTCTACTACTCACTCTCTACTACTCTACTACTCGCTCTACTATTCACTCTACTACTCTCTACTACTCACTCTCTCCTACTCTCTCTACTGCTCTCTACTACTCTCTACTACTCACTCTCTACTCTCTATTACTCACTCTCTACTCTCTACCTCTCCCTGCTTCTCTCTACTTCTCTCTCTACTAGTCTCTACCTCTCTACCTCTACCTCTCTACCTCTACCTCTCTAACTCTACACCTCTACCTCTACATCTCTACCTCTTTACCCCTCTCGAAACGCACACATATACACATATATATGCATATGCATTAATATATATGTATGTGTATGTATATATATATACATACACATACATATATAAACATATATAATCTGCATATCTATATAAATACAAATATAAATGCATGCATACATATACATATATGCATACATATGCACGTTATTTACATGAAAGTTTGAAAAACACTAATAAAAGCAAACAGAATGGCTTTAACTTAAACGAGGGCGAGTTCTATTGCATGTTCAATGCTTGTTTACTTTGGTTCCATCAAGAAGGCATTCAAATGTGTCACACATTTGCCATAAATTCTGCATGTTAGCACTATAGTTGCTCATTAGATCACTGTAGTAAAGCTACTGCTCACCAGGGAAGTCTGATGCTGGTATTCAAAGTGCATGTTTCGGTCTGCATGTCAGAATTTTTTAATGAAATAGAAGAGGATTTGAGAAGTCAAAATGTGCCCTCATTTTTCTTTCTTCAGCACTAATCATAATTTATATGGCAAAATATACCCCCTCATTTTGTTCCTTTGCAAATTAAATGTTTTAAGTGTTACCACTTTATTCCAATCAAGATGACTTCAGGTGTGCCATACTTTTGTCATAAGTAAACTGTTAGCGCTCTAGTTGTTCTTTAGAACACTCTGGGACATTCTGTCATTGGGCTATACTTGGGCTACATCTGGGGGATATTTGTGCTACATTTGGGCTCTTTTGTCTCTGGTGGCCATCTTGGGAGACTTATTTGTTATGAAGTTTCCTAATTTCCTCATTTACTACAGTCTCCTCAGTAGGAAATACTTTCAATTTTCTACTATGATTCCATCAAGAAGGCATTCAGATGTGACACACATTTGCCATAAATTCAGAATGTTAGCACGCTAGTTGCTTATTAGATCACTGTAGTAAAGCTACTGCTCATCAGGGAAGTCTGCTGCTGGTATTGAAAGTGCATGTTTCAGTCTGCATGTCAGAATTTTAATGAAATAGAAGAGGATTTGAGTAGTCACTCAAAATGTGCCCTAATTTTTCTTTCTGAAGCACTAACCATACTTTCTATGGCAAAATGAACCCCCTCATTTTGTTCCTTTTTAAATTAAATGTTTTCAGACTTACCACTTAATTCCATTCAAGATGGCTTCTGGTGTGTCATACTTCACTGATGACATCTCAAATGACATCACTGATGACATCACTGATGACATCATCCATGTGATAATACGATGCACCTGCTCACACTCTAATCTAACCTTTGATACACCAAGTGATAAATACAAACTACCATTCCTGAAATTATTGACACACCAATATCAGTAACTACATACGCACTCACTGATTCCAAGGTCTACACACATCCACTCATTCACACATACAATCCCTCATAAATACAGACACTCTTCAATACACTACTATCATATGCACTCATACACCTATACAGACACTCACACGCTGCCACTCATCCATGGAGTTACTCACACACCTAGTCAGTCATGCAAAGAATCAATCACACTCCCATTTCCTCATCTATACAGTTATACACACAAAACCTTACTTATTCAAACATAGACTAACACATACTTACTCTCTTTTACAATCACTGATACAAGTACACATTCATAGATACAGTCACTTATGCAATCACAGGCTCTCATGTATAGTCATTTATATATGCCAACTCTCACATGCACTGTATTTTACATATGTACTTACTTGGACATGTAGCACTGAGATATACATTCACTCACCAACACACCCATGCACACAGTCAACCGCCCATACAGTTGTTTTCACATGCACTCTTCAACCCCTACACCAAGTGAATCAACAGATCACACATGTATGCATAGAGGTACACACCTCTTAGCCACCCACACACACACTCAGACTCACATACAAATACTTTGGCACCCAATCAATAACTCATATAGCCACTCATATAGCTACTGATCAACACATGCGGCAGCTTACACAACAACAAACATAATGATGTACACATTCAGACAGTTTAGTCACTAACCCATGCATTCACTAAGACACATTTAATCGCTCACTCATACAGTCAGTCACGCACCTACTAAATCTTTCATCCAGACACTTATACATCCACTCATTCTCCAATATGTAAAACATATTTAAACTTTACAGAAACACACAGACACTGATTGATGTCATCAGTGATGTCATCAGTGATGTCATTTGAGATATCATCAGTGATGTCATTTGAGATGTCATCAGTGATGTCATCAGTGATGTCACTGACCATGTCATGAATGATGTAATATGTGACATCATCAGCAGTGGATTGCGGGCTCGCGAGTTATAGTGAGTCCAACTAACTATAGCGTGGGAATTTCAATGGTTTTGTATGAGTAAAATGTTCAGCTAACTATAACTGGTGTGAAACCTATGGTTTTTTCTGTGAATTTCAAAGGTTTTTTAAATGCTAATTCCTAAGTATAACGAGTGTGAAAACGATGTTTTTTTCTGTGAATTTCAAAGGTTTTTTAAATGCTAATTCCTAACTATAACGAGTGTGAAACCTATGGTTTTTTCAGTGAATTTCAAAGGTTTTTTAAATTCTAATTCCTAACTATAACGGTTGTGAAACCTATCGTTTTTTCAGTGAATTTCAAAGGTTTTTTAAAAGCTAATTCCTTTGTATATCGAGTTTGTAACCTACAATTTGTAAAGTTTTTTTTTTATTAGCTGTTTTTTATAAGTATTAATTATTATTATTATTTTTTTCCCAGAATTTTTTTTCAATGTATTTTTTATGTTTTTTTATCATTTTGTCCTGGAGCGCTCGGTGCGCGCACCGGTAAGCTCACCCGAGAGCGCAGCGAGAGCGCTATTTTCGCGTGCGTAAAAAAAATATGTATTTAAACTAAATAATAATGCAAGACATTCAGTATCATACTTATAAAAGTAGTGTTTTTGATTTTATGAATTAAAATGATTTTGCATTTCCTTAAAGCTAGCAAAACGTCATTTAGGCGCGCCGCGTAAGCGCCTACGGAAGCGCCTATGTTCGTGCTGCGTAACCGCCCCCGGAAGCGCTCCGGTGCGCGCAGCGTAAGCGCGTCAAGTCATGTGACCTTAAAATAACTCTTTTCATTGGTTGTTAACAGTTTTTTTACAAATAATGAAAACCCCACCCATTTCCTTCACTTATTCTTTCACTTTGGAGACAGCAAGACTTGTTCTTTTCTGTTCTACCTTTTTGTGAAAAGAATGGCTGCTAGACCCTCCAGTAGCAGTGAGGACTCGGATGAGGTCATTCAGGAAGAGGCTACTCAGCCCAAGGTAAAGGAGCACTTTATATGGAAGTTTTTTACCATACCAGCAGGTAAAAAAAGGTGAATGCTCCAAAGGTGGAGTGTAGAATTTGCCAAACTGTGCTTTCACGGGGTGACCCTACAAGGAAGTATAGTTTTGGCAACTCGACGATGATTCGTCATGTTCAGAGGAGGCACCCTCACAACTATGCGCGGGAGAGTGTCAGGGCCCTGGCACGAAATCCCCCAAGGGATGGTGCTTCAACATCTACTGGAGGACCAACTACATCATCCGTGAGAGGGAGACCTGAGCCGCTGATTCCTAACATTCAACCTGTTTTTGATGGCATCACAATAAAATGTAAGGACTGTGATGAACTCCTTTGTTACGGAGAACAAAGTATCATGAACATTGTACGTACAAGGGAAAACCACCGCTGCCGCCCCCAGCCCTAATTTTTACTCTTTTTTTTCCTCCTGTTGAGCAGTTTGACATTCCCTGTTTTTGTTTTTGTTCACAAAGAAAACCTAAAAAAGAAGAAAAAAAACAGTTCATTTTTAGAACTACCTCCAATTCTCCAAAAAGAGCTGTATTCTTAACAAATTCTAAAGGAGTGAGTGAAGTGGAGTGCAGTGAAAGAGGAAAGGAAAATGAGTAAGGGAGCAAAAAAAGGGACGAGAGGGGAAGGGAAGTGAAGTAGGGGGATTGAAAGAAGGTGAGTGTGGGAGCATGGCTGAGTTATAGGGTATGAGCGTGACAGAAGAGGAGTGAGACACTAAGGGGACGGAGAGAATGAGGCTAATAGAGAGAGAATGAGGGAAGGGGAGTGTAGAACTAAGAGGACAGAGGGACTATGAGAAGGAGTTAGTAAAGTGGAGTAAGGAGAGTAAGGGAATTGAAAAGAGTGAAGGAGTGAAAGAAGGGAAGAGAGAGGAAGAAAAGTAAAGGAAAAAGTTTGAAAGAAGGTGAGTGTGGGAGTATGGCTGAGTTATAGGCAGTGAGCGTGATAGAAGAGGAGTGAAAGACTAAGAGGACAGAGACAATGAGACTAACAGAGAGATAATGAGGGAAGGGGAGTGTACAACTAAGAAGATAGAGGGAGTAAGAGAAGGAGTTAGTAAAGTGGAGTAAGGAGAGTAAGGGAATTGAAAAGAGTGAAGGAGTGAAAGAAGGTAAGAGAGAGGAAGGAAAGTAAAGGAGAAGGTCTGAAAGAAGGTGACTGTGGGAGTATAGCTGAGTTATAGGGAGTGAGCGTAACAGAAGAGGAGTGAGAGTAAGGGGATGGAGAGAATGAGACTACCAGAGAGAGAATGAGGGAAAGGGAGTGTAGAACTAAGAATACAGAGGGAGTAAGAGAAAGAGTTAGTGTAGTGGAGTAAGGAAAGTAAGGGAGGGGAAAAGAGTGAAGGAGCAAAAGAAGGGAAGGGACAGGAAGGAAAGTAAAGGAGAAGGTCTGAAAGAAGGTGAGTGTGGGAGTATGGCTGAGGTATAGGGAGTGAGCGTGACAGAAGAGGAGTGAGAGACTAAGGGGATGAAGAGAATGAGACTAACAGAGAGAGAATGAGGGATGGGGAGTGTAGAATTAAGAGGACAGAGGGAGTAAGAGAAGGAGTTAGTGAAGTGGAGTAAGGAGAGTAAGGGAAGGGAAAAGAGTGAAGGAGCGAAGGAAGGGAAGAGAGAGGAAGGAAATTAAAGGAGAAAGTCTGAAAGAAGGTGAGTGTGGGAATATGGCTGAGTTATACGGAGTGAGTGTGACAGAAGAGGAGTGAGAGCCTAAGGGCACGGAGAGAATAAGGCTACCAGAGAGAGAATGAGGGAAGGGGAGTGTAGAACTAAGAGGACACAGGGAGTAAGAGAAGGAGTTAGTGAAGTGGAGTAAGAGAGTAAGGGAAGGGAAAAGTGTGAAGGAGTGAAAGAAGGGAAGAGAGAGGAAGAAAAGTAAAGGAGAAAGTTTGAAAGAAGGTGAGTGCGGGAGTATGGCTGAGTTATAGGTAGTGAGCGTGATAGAAGAGGAGTGAGAGACTAAGAGGACAAAGACAATGAGACTAACAGAGAGAGAATGAGGGAAGGGGAGTGTACAACTAAGAAGATAGAGGGAGTAAGAGAAGGAGTTAGTAAAGTGGAGTAAGGAGAGTAAGGGAATGAAAAAGAGTGAAGGAGTGAAAGAAGGGAAGAGAGAGGAAGTAAAGTAAAGGAGAAGGCCTGAAAGAAGGTGACTGTGGGTGTATGGCTGAGTTATAGGGAGTGAGCGTAACAGAAGAGGAGTGAGAGTAAGGGGATGGAGAGAATGAGACTAACAGAGAGAGAATGAGGGAAAGGGAGTGTAGAACTAAGAATACAGAGGGAGTAAGAGAAAGAGTTAGTGTAGTGGAGTAAGGAGAGTAAGGGAAGGGAAAAGAGTGAAGGAGCGAAGGAAGGGAAAAGAGAGAAAGGAAAGTAAAGGAGAAGGTCTGAAAGAAGTTGAGTGTGGGAGTATGGCTGAGTTATACGGAGTGAGTGTGACAAAAGAGCAGTGAGAGACTAAGGGGACGGAAAGAATGAGGCTAACAGAGAGAGAATGAAGAAAGGAGAGTGTAGAACTAAGAGGACAGAGGGAGTAAGAGAAGGAGTTAGTGAAGTGGAGTAAGGAAAGTAAGGGAAGTGAAAAGAGTGAAGGAGCGAAGGAAGGGAAAAGAGAAAAAGAAAAGTAAAGGAGAAGGTCTGAAAGAAGGTGAGTGTGGGAGTATGGCTGAGTTATAGGGAGTGAATGTGACAGAAGAGGAGTGAGAAACTAAGGGGATGGAGAGAATGAGGCTAACAGAGAGAGAATGGGGGAAGGTGAATGTAGAACTAAGAGGACAGAGGGACTATGAGAAGGAGTTAGTGAAGTGGAGTAAGGAGAGTGAGGGAAGGGAATAGAGTCAAGGAGTGAAGGAAGGGAAGAGAGAGGAAGGAAAGTAAAGGATAAGGTCTGAAAGAAGGTGAGTGTGAGAGAAGAGTGAAGAAAAGGGGAGTAAACATGGGGATTCAGAATAAGTGAGGCAAGCGCAATAAGGGAACAGCGGTGTGGCAGCATGACAGTAGAGTAGTGAGGTTAAGGAAAAGAGCATAGAGAAAGTTAATTTTGTACATCAGACTTACCTTATAAGTAATGTAAACTTAATTACATATTTCAGTAAATTTAATATCTGTGAAAGAGAAAAAAAAATTTGAATATTTATAATATTTATTTTACAATACAAAAGACAAAGTAGGAGATTAAAAGTCAGAAAAGGTTAGTAAGAGATAAAGTAGAAGTGAAGGACTCAGAAAGAAAAACAAAGGAATGGTGAAGGTCAGAGAGAGTTAAAAAGAAATAGAAAGAAAGCAAATTACTAAAAGAATTATGACATGGATACATTCAGTGACAGTGAACAAGAGCAGGAGAGAGAAATGAAGTGAAGGTGAGTTAGATACTAAAGAAATGTGCATTAGGAAAACTAAAGAAAGAAAGGGGAGTAAACAAAAAGGGGAGTGAGTGACAGAGAAGCAGGAGTAAATAACGGTTGATTAATGACAATGAGGCATGGAATGTGAGTGAGGGTGAATGTAGGGTTGTAAGACAGTGAGGAGACAAAGGGAGTGAAGGTAACAGAGAGGGAGTGAGGGAAGACACGTGAGAATATGAGAGAACAGGGGGAGTAAGAGAAAGAGTGAGTAAAGGGCAGTAAGGTGATTAAGGGAAGGAGAATAACTGAGACAGCAAAGGAAGGGAAGAAAGGGAAGAAAAGTGAAGGAAAGGGACTGGGAAAAAGTGAGTGTGTGAGAAGAGAAAGAGGAAGGGGAGTTAAGGAAGATGAACGAGAATAACTGAAGGAACTGGAGTAAGGGAACAAGGGTGAGGGAGGGTGAGTGAAGGGCAGTGAGATTGAGGAAAAAGGAAAGATAGAGAGAGGATAAAAGCAAGTGAGCATGAGACAAAGGAAGTGAAGGAGTGAGAACATAGAGGTAGTGAAGGAATGAGTGGCAGAAAGGAACTGAGTGAGAGAGCAAAGAAAGGTAAGTAAGGGAGAGTGGATGAGTTTTAGGGAGTAAGCATGATGGAACAGGAGTGAGAGAGTGAGAGGGTCGACAGAGTGAGGCTAAGAGAGACGAAGTGAGGAAAGGAGAGTGAGGATGTGAGAAGACAGAGGAAGTGAGAAAAGGAGTGAGTGAAGTGGAGTAAGGTGTGTGAGAAAAGGGGAATTATTAAGGGAACAAAGAAAAGAGAGAAGTGTAAGGTAAGTGAATTAGAGTGACTGACAGCTGGAAAGTGGTGGATGGGAGAGAGGGAAAGGGTTGTGAAGGAGTGCAGAATGAGGATAAGTGAGTAAAGTGGAATAAGAGAAGGGAGGTGAAGGAGAGCGAGAAAAGGCCAGTGATGGTGAGTTAAAAGGAGTGATAGAGGGTACAAATAGGTGAGTGAGCATAAGAGAAGGGGAAAATAATATATATTAGATAATACAAAATACAAAATAATTTGTACAACATGTTATATGGTTTATTTTTGCTGTTCTCAGAATATATTGAATTTCACTTTAAACAGTGACTTCAATAGTACTCATCATATAACAGCGGGCAAAAAAAAACACAATCAAAATGATTGTGTTTAAAAAAACCATAGTACGTTTGAATAAATAATATAACATTTTGACAAAACATATCTTAACTCACTTTTGATCCATGTACTTTTCCACGAGGCCAAATAGTATATGGAAAGTCCTTTTCTTTGGAAATTAGTCAAGAGTATTCTTAATCTCTCATTTACCCGAGTTTCTGAAAGAAAAGCTCCAACATCTTCTACATTATGAAACAATAGTTTTATTTCCACCTCTAGCTTACTTTTTACTAATATTTTCTATAATACTCACAGCACACACTATGTGAAATACATATACTACCTCTATCAGAAGTACATGTTTTTGATTATCTTCATCACTATCACTTGGAAAGTAATTTTGAACAGCAAACTAAATTTTAATAACTGCTGCAGTCTTCATAGGCCAATTCCCTTCCCTAAAATTACGGTTGTAAGAACACTAGGTAAGAATTTTGTAAGTCAGAAGGCAAACGTTGTTTGAAAGTCAATTGAGTATCATTACAGTGATTCCATCCTTTATGACACTTTAAATAAGCTGTGTAATGTCCTGATGTTGTTGAAGGACCATCATGGTAAATACTTGCTGCAGTTGTAAAGGTTCTTCCTGAAAGTGATAATTCAGAAGCCACAATTTTTTTTATTAAAGTTGTCAATTTAGTTCCATCAGGTCTACATCGTTGGAACATTAAAATTACTTACTGTCTATATCTTTGTATAAATAATGTTGATAGCATTCCAGATTTACATTGAGTACAGACCATGCTTTGATTTGCTTGTCTAACTAGATTATTAAATGACACTGATTTGCAGTCTGGTAAAGTCAAATATATAAATCTTTCAGTGTCTATTGTAGTACTACTTGAAAAGGAGCAATTGTCACAGTCATGCTGCCATTTATAAGAAAGGCCAAAAAGTTTTTATACATCTACACCTTCATCTTGTAAAACAACCAGCATATACATTAGAAATTCCTGACAATCTTGCTGAATATTCTGTGAAAATTGTTTTTGACCTGAACATATGTCTAAAACATTTCGAATTTCAGAAACACTTTGTATTTTTGTTCTCTCACTGCTACATTTGTCAAACACAGAATTTAATAAACAACAAAATGTTTGATCACGATTTTCAGCAATCTGTTCTTGTACAGTTTAGAGAAAAAACAACAACATTAACCACTACATTAACATAGCAGTTGACACCAGAACTGTTTTCAAACTGAAATCCAACAACATCTTTACCTGAATCCTTTTCCTTTCTGCTTACAATTACTGGTTCATCTACTTTTTTTCTTTTTGCTACAACTTCACTACAATTTTTCTCATTTCTTCTTTTTCGGCCTACCGCACGCTTTTCAAATAGAGGATATTGAGGTATATTTGGAGCATACTCTCTTCTTAACCTATTGTATTCTTTTACACAATTTAGATCTGCATTTATCTTTGTCTCATCAAAATCAATCAAGTACAATCCAGATAAAGTTCTGACTCGAGATAAAGCAACATATGCCATACCCTCCTTGAACACAGAACTTCCAATATTCACCAAAGCAGTATCCACACTTAAACCTTGAGATTTATGAATAGTCACTGCATATGCCAAAGAAACAGGAAACTGTTTTCGGCGGACATATAAATCTTTCACAAGCAAAAATCGGGCAGAACAACGACTGATTTGTTGTACTTCTTCAATACCATCAAATTTAATTTTTATAAATTCAATTTCATCTCTATTTCGGTAATTCACAAAATCAACAACATGACCCATTGCTCCATTTACTAAACCTCTTTCCACATGTAAATTACGTCGTAAAATTATACGTCAATTTAAAGATGCATACAGAGTCTTTTCCAAACCAGCAGTTTTAGATATTGTCTTCTCTAAAAAATCCAATTTTGATTTCAACATTTTAGACAAAACAATAGTTGCTCCTTCATGTTCTATTTTATCAATAGCTTCCAGTTTCACAATTTCTTGATTTTTCAACTTTAACATTTTGTTGTTGAAGATTGAACATTCTTTTAGAGTTGGCATCAAGCATTTAACAGATTTGTTTTCAGGAATTTTCATAAAAATATTCTCTGGGAGAATGTTTTCTTTTGGAAACAAATTTGAAATTAATCGTCCATGTAAAGCTTCTTTGCCATGCTCAGTTAGTTTTCCAATTCTTACATCTTGTAGAATATTTTTATAATCTTCATCCTTTGCCTGTCGCATATTTTGAATCAGTTCTGCATATTTGAAATTTAACCATATGTTAACATTTCCAATGCCTCCTAGGAACTTCCTGGTATCTTCATGTGTAAGCATTTTAAACACTGACTGTCCTTTCACTGGAGTTAGTCGCAGTACATCTCCAAAAACGATGATGTGTTTGCCTCCAAATAACACGTCATACTCTGTTTTAAGAATTTCTTGCATTCTTAAATGCACAAAAGCAAGCATTACATATGATACCATGCTTACTTCATCAATGATAAGAAGTTTCATTTTCTTTAGGACTCTTGAAACTTCCCAAGAAGCTTCTCCAAATAGCTTGTGGTATTGTAATTAATTATCATGCTCTATTGGCAGCATCAATAAGCGATGTAAAGTAATCCCTTTAATGTTGTGTGCTGCCAACCCAGTTGGAGCGGTAACAACACAAGACAGCGATGACTCCGTTCTTTTCTACAGATACGTTGCAATTGTTTTAATCAGAAAACTTTTTCCAGTTCCTGCTTCTCCACTCACGTACAATCGAACAGGTATAAATGATGTACATGAGCACTCTTTTTTTTCATGAGATAAACCATGCTCAATGTGTTCTGTGACTTCCTCATATATTTGCCCCTGGTCAACGTTTAGTTCTTTTTCCAAAACTTCTAAGTTAACTACATCCTCCTGAACTAGTTCCATGGCTCTTTCCACTTCATCCATGGCAGTGGCAGCTTCATTTTGTATAATTGGTCCTCCTAGTGGATCCTGACTCAATGAAGCAGAACTCTGACTGTCTTGAGAACTGTCTCTAGCAATCTCTGCTGCAATTGTAGCTTCTTGCTGTATTTCCTCGTTCAACATTTGCAGATCATTTGAAAAAACAGGACATTCTATGGTATCCTTAGTTGCATTGAACGACTCTTCATAAGTAAGAAAATCTCCCAGTAGTTCCTCTTCTCTACGCCAAGGCTTAAAGAGTTGCAAAAGACCGAAGTAATGAAAATCCCTTTTGTCTGGAGATTCACAACTCAATTTTCGATGATTAATCAAATGTCCTTTTCTTTGTTTCACTCGACAGCCTTCACATCCAATTACAGGATATACACCTATATTGATGTCTTCTGTGACATTCCTCTTAAAAGTATAGGTTTGCAGAACTTCATAGAGACTACTTCTATTTGGATAGTATGTATCCAACATGTTTGTCTTCAAAATATCTGTACTGTCTGCTTCTTTCTCCGCCAAATACTCAATTTCTTGTGCAGATTTCAAAACTCGGTTTCGTGTTGCAGCAAGACCTAGACTCACCCAAATGATGGTTCTAGATTTGGCATATAGACTTGCTGATGATAACTGATCAGAACATTCGTATGCTCCAATTTCTCGATGCGACAACATCTTCAGACTGTAACTGTATAATTTCATGCTTAGACTCTTTTCATGTGAAATTTCCTCCCACATTTCCTTCAGTTCCGTCTTTTCTGATTTTGTGATGTAAGACGTCACATATCGAGCTACAGCAATAGAGTTATCAGCAACATATTGAATATGCATGTTAGCATTCCACATGGACAAAATGACTGGGTTGTAGTCATTTATGTATTTGGACTCCTCATTTCTTCTTAGGTTGTATGTATTTTTGGGTGATTTTCTTGTCACAGTATGTCGTAGAGAAGACATACAATTATTCACTCTTCCTTTTGATGTTACTGGACGTGGAAATGCAAAACGACATTTTGTGTAGAACTTGTCCTTGGATTTGTATTTTCGACGACAGTATTTCCCACAACGATGGGTTTGAAAGCGTAAAACTTGATGTCTTAAATTGTTTTCTTCTGTACTTTTCGGAACAGCACATGTAGAATACTGCTCAATGAAATTCATCACTTTCTCATCTGAATCTGTTCCAAATTTTGGAGAATATTTAATCCATAGCAGCATATGAATGTGAGGAGCACCTCTTGCTTGATACTCCTTTCTCCAAAAGAAATCCAACACCTCTCCAAGCGGAGGATTTTTTTTGTTTGTAATAAAAGACATCATAGCTTCAAACCTATGATTGAAATATCTGCATACATTAACTGGATCCAAAGAGCACAGTTCTCCAGGTGTCTTGTATTTAATATTTTCAATGTTTTTATTTGTCTCTCGTAGAAATTCAAGTAAGTCTTCCCAAGCATACTCAGCACAGCTAAGAGTGAGGAACCATGTAGGAGTTCCTAAGTTTCTTAGCATACATTTCAATTCCCCATGACGACGGTACCAATACTCGTTAGTACCACGCTGACATGCCATGAGATTAATTAGCTGAGATTCCAAAACACTGTCTTGCATTTTCACTTTGTCCATAAAGTCCCTTGACGAAACATTTTGTAGATGTGCTCCACTTTTCAGTATATGGTTTACTGCATATGAAAGTCCAGACAAGTCACTTTCAAACAGTAGATGGAACAAATATGGAATACATTGACGAAACCTTGGATCTTCTGCATATAATCTTGAAGTCCGATATTCAGATGCAGGATTTTGAACAGGTCGGTCGTCATATCGTCCACCTTCACCTGTTGGGAATAACTGTGGAAAACAACGAGCTTCCAAACTTTCTTCCCATACACTAATGGGACTTCCTTTAGCTTCTTTCATTTGAAACAAATCAATAGCATTCCCCATTACTTCTTTGGAATGCAATGGATGAACGCTATAATGTTCATAAATGTCTTCACTTCTAGAGACATCAACTTTTTCAATTTGCCCAGCTGAGAAATCAGTGTCGTCTTCTACAGTTGTTTCCTCTTCTTCCACATACACATTTTTATAGTACTGATTATTTTTTATCAGATACAACGTTGCCTTCTTGACTTTACTAACATCCACTAATTCTTGCCAGATTTTCTTACTCTTTGTCGGAACACCATTAACTAGAATAACCAGAGGTTTCTCTTCTACTTTTTCGACACCAATTGTATCAATATTTTTCTTAAAATCTAGAGGCAAATAAACAACTCTTCCCTTTAATCCTCTCTGTAAATCTGAAGGAGGCAATTTTCCTGTCTTAGGCTCCATGTGAACAATAGGCTGAAAAGGATGCACACATTGAATCAGAATAGACTCATACGTATTTAAATCCATCAATTCAGAAGGAATGTCTACCAACTCCAGATTATTATGAACAGCTCTAGCAGGCATTCTGTTTTCATTTAATTTATTATAACAATATTTACAAATACGTTGATCAGAACCCAAATCAAAACAATTTTCTACCAACAAATAAGTTGCAAAATCCTTCCACTCATTATTATTTATTTTTTCGCTTTTTACATAAAAATCAACTAATCTAGTGTGATGTTTATAATGAGTTCGTCGACAACACACACAAGTAAAATTAGGCCTTTCACTTGAATTGACCTTAAACTTTGTAATTTCATGTTCAAATTTCTCTGTACTTGAAATCTCTACATTCTCTTCTACAGTACTTTCTATTACTGTATCAATTTCTGCACTGTCCTCTTTTTCACCAAAGTAACAAAACTCAATTTCTTCACAAATGTTTTTCACATCTAATTCAGTTCCATGCAAAAGAGCACTGTTTAACTGTTTTAGTTTAAGTGCTAGACTTTTTGCATAATACAACCTTCTCACTAATTTCCTCACTTTATTATGATGCACTGCTAACATCCTAAAATGGTGAAAAACACTCTGACATACTTTTCTTGAAAGACAAGCCAGTGAATGCCCTTGCAAACCTGTTTTTTCTCTCACTCTACAAGGATCTAACTCATGTAAAATTTAAATTTTTTGTTTTACACTTTTCTTAGTATATGTCCGTAAGAAACTGCGAAACAAATCAATTGAATCCTGTCACACACTACAAATACTACTACAATTCCAAATATACACTGGAGGCTTAGGACATCTCCCTAAAACTTCATCAGCTAACACCTCTTCTGTATTCCTAGGCACAATCTTTTCTTTTTCAACTGGACAACCGTCCTTCACCTCATATGCTTGACCACTGGTGTCAACTGCATGCACCAAATCATTATCCTGAAAGTAACTTTCTTCATTAAAACATGGCTCACAACTTGAACTATGCTTCCATTCTCCAGAAAAAACATCACAAAAATTAGTCCGATTAATTACTCTCTTCCACTTACATTTTGATTTGAACACATTGATTACTTTATCTAGTGTACAAGTTCTATTCATTACTAAACTAAACAATTTCACTTTAAATGCTTCATCCACAATCTTAGCTATGTTTTTTTTCTTGTAAAAAGCGGTCTTTTTTTTATACCTTTTCACATTTTTTAATAAATTGGTTATAATTCTGTTATAAAACATTCGTCTACGAATTTCAATAAATTGATTTCTCCATCTATTGTCATAGACAATATCATCTCCTTCTAGAGATTTAACATTTTTAGAGGGACACACTTTCTTTTTTGTAATTAAAGGTGTCTTACTTTTGTTTGAAGATAAATGTTTTATTTTTTGACATTTCAATAAGTTCCTGAGAACATTTTTAGTTTGCTTACCAGGAGCATTATTTTTTTTCACTGAAGATTTTGTTTTAGGTGAGTCTTTTATTTTTCTTTCCTTAGACCTTAAATCCTTTTTATATTGTTTTTCACGTCTTTGTTTAGACGGCATATTATTTTTCCTTTGTAGAGATGATTATAATCTGTGGTAAAGAAAAAATAACATATTATAGACCACTACAAACATATTACATAGCAATTACAATAAGTAAACGATATACACACTAGTATACAACAAAAGGCTGATTTACATTACATGTGCCTTGCTTTGTGTCAAAAATGATTTACTATGTAAAAAGTTTTCTGGTAAAATGTCTAACTTAAATTTGTTTTTGACAAAGATCACACTGATTTTATGTGTGAAATAAGGAATTACATTTTCACATTTTTCAATAATGTCACCTGTGCCTTTGAACAGTTTGTCTCTTTTAGCCTGAAAGGTACTCTATGTCTGTATCTCATGTCACTATGCATGTGCATAATCTCTCTTTTAATGTTTGTCATTTCTCTCTTTGTATGTCTGTCATTACATGTGTATCATGTGCCTAAGATCACACTGTGAGTGAAACTTGATTCGCCCATCAGTGTGATCTTAGGCAGAGACACACATACTGTTTGCAGAGACAGACACAGTAGATTATATGTAACATTCTGATCATGTGCCTAAGATCACACTGTGAGTGAAGCTTTATTCACCCATCAGTGTGATCTTAGGCAGAGACACACATACTGTTTGCAGAGACAGACATGGTAGATTATATGTAACATTCTGATCATGTGCCTAAGATCACACTGTGAGTGAAGCTTGATTCACCCATCAGTTTGATCTTAGGCAGAGACACACATACTGTTTGCAGAGAAAGACATGGTAGATTATATGTAACATCCTGATCATGTGCCTGAGATCACACTGTGAGTGAAGCTTGATTCACCCATCAGTGTGATCTTAGGCACAGACACACATACTGTTTGCAGAGACAGACTTGGTAGATTATATGTAACATTCTGATCATGTGCCTTAGATCACACTGTGAGTGAAGCTTGATTCACCCATCAGTGTGATCTTAGGCAGAGACACACATACTGTTTGCATAGACAGACTTGGTAGATTATATGTAACATTCTGATCATGTGCCTTAGATCACACTGTGAGTGAAGCTTGATTCACCCATCAGTGTGAACTTAGGCAGAGACACACATACTGTTTGCAGAGACAGACATGGTAGATTATATGTAACATTTTGATCATGTGCCTAAGATCACAATGTGAGCGAAGCTTGATTCACCCATCAGTGTGATCTTAGGCAGAGACACACATACTGTTTGCAGAGACAGACATGGTAGATTATATGTAACATTCTGATCATGTGCCTAAGATCACACTGTGAGTGAAGCTTGATTCACCCATCAGTGTGATCTTAGGCAGAGACACACATACTGTTTGCAGAGACAGACATGGTAGATTATATGTAACATTCTGATCATGTGCCTAAGATCACACTGTGAGTGAAGCTTGATTCACCCATCAGTGTAATCTTAGGCAGAGACACACATACTGTTTGCAGAGACAGACATGGTAGATTATATGTAACATTCTGATCAGGTGCCTAAGATCACACTATGAGGGAAGCTTGATTCACCCATCAGTGTGATCTTAGGCAGAGACAGATATACTGTTTGCAGAGACAGATATGGTAGATTATATGTAACATTCTGATCATGTGCCTAAGATCACTCTGTGAGTGAAGCTTGATTCACCCATCAGTGTGATCTTAGGCAGAGACACATATACTGTTTGCAGAGACAGACATGGTAGATTATATGTAACATTCTGATCATGTGCCTAAGATCACACTGTGAGTGAAGCTTGATTCACCCATCAGTGTGATCTTAGGCAGAGACACACATACTGTTTGCAGAGACAGACATGGTAGATTTTATGTAACATTCTGATCATGTGCCTAAGATCACACTGTGAGTGAAGCTTGATTCACCCATCAGTGTGATCTTAGGCAGAGACACATATACTGTTTGCAGAGACAGGCATGGTAGATTATATGTAACATTCTGATCATGTGCCCAAGATCACACTGTGAGTGAAGCTTGATTCACCCATCAGTGTGATCTTAGGCAGAGACACATATACTGTTTGCAGAGACAGACATGGTAGATTATATGTAACATTCTGATCATGTGCCTAAGATCACACTGTGAGTGAAGCTTGATTCACCCATCAGTGTGATCTTAGGCAGAGAAAAATATACTGTTTGCAGAGACAGACATGGTAGATTATATGTAACATTCTGATCATGTGCCTAAGATCACACTGTGAATGAAGCTTGATTCACCCATCAGTGTGATCTTAGGCACATGACCAGGATGTTACATGTAATATACCATGTCTTTAAAAAAACATGTACTTCTATATTTTTAAAGACATCAACTAAGCATACCTTTTTACCAGAAAACATTTTCTATAGTAAATTGTTTTTCACACAAAGCACAGCCCTTTTAAATGACCACTACAAAGCAAAGCAGAAATCTAACTCATTTCCAAAATATATTTCCAATATGCACTATACAATTTTTAAACAGCAGTACAAAAAAACATAACACAATGCAAGAATAAATAAGCACAATATGCTTCTTAATCTTTCCTATACTGCATACAGCAGTGTATCTTCATTACATGAATCATATATCAGATAACAAACAGGCACAGGGTCAAGTGAGACACAAGCAAAGAATACTCTTTAAGCTGATTGAGGCCAACTGTTACAAGGCACAGGTGACATTATTGAAAAATGTGAAAATGTTTTCGCTTATTTCAAACAGAAAGTCAGTGTGATGCTTCACCAAAATTTAAAAAGCAGACTTTTTTCCAGAAAATATTTTCCATTCTAAATCGTTTTTGACACAAAGCACAGCTCATTTAAATGACCACTACAGAAACAAAGCAGAAACCTAACTAATTTTCAAAATACATTTCCAATATGCACCATTCTATTTCTAAACAACATTACAAAAAAACATGACACAAAATTCAAGAATAAAGAAGCACAATATGCTTCTTAATCTTCCCCATAGTGCATACAGCACTCTATCTTTTTTAAAAGAATCATTACTCACCTTTAAAAAAATGCTTTGGAAGATGTAGACAGTGTCAATCACACTCAACAGATTTTCTTAAGCAGAATCTCTGAATAATGCTTCTTTCACTGGAGCCTCAGAATAATGGCACAGATTCTTTCTCATTTCTGACCCATATTCTTGTACATAACCAATCAAAATTCTTCCCACACAAATTCAAAACCAAACTGCATATTTTAATTGGTTGTACATTTGAACACTTTGAAACTCACATAACATTCACCCATCCCCCCAGTGCTCATTCATCCTGTTACCATGGTAACTCCCTCCTAACCCAGCACACAGTTCAGAAGTTCATCATACTATGTTGCAAAATAATCCATCAAGGGTGTTTGACCTCTCAATGTACTAGCTAATCAAATGCAATGTTTCTTTAAATGACTTTTTCTCAACCATTGAAATGACTTCTTTAAAAAAAAAAAGCATGCACCCTAATTTTCAGCGGAGATTTTTAAGAAAGCACCAATCATTTCTGGTTTTTCAAGTGCACTGAATCTCAACCACTTTTTATCATAATCAAACTGCCATTTCATTTCTACAACTCATCTGAATAGAAGCACATCTACCCTCAAGATTCCAAAAGTCTGGTTTGTGGGTCTTAGCTATGTCTTCAGGAGTGAAAAAATTGCAAGCAACAGAGGAATTTACAACCTTGATTTACCAAATGTGGACATTCTGTGAATTGGACAGAGAGGATTAAGAAGTCACCAATTGATGCCATTGATAAAATCTTTTATGCATCTCCCACACCCTGACCTTATCATTGTGCACTGTGGTGGAAATGACCTAGGCACTTTGACTGGGGTAGGTCTGGAAATGCTTTTAAAGGACATCTTTGGGCAATTGATGTCACTTTTTCCCAAAACTGCCTTGGTATTTTCTAATATATGCCAAAGGCAAACATGGAACTGGACCAACTAATTTTGTCCACAGATTGAGAAAGCAAGGAAACATGTAAATAAATCTGTTTCTGCTTTCCTCAGAGACTATGGTATGGGTTCCATATACCACAACAACTTGCGTTACAACATGCAAGGCATCTATAGGAGAGTTGGTGTACATTTTACAGATGAGGGGAATAGAGTCTTCCTCTTGAATTTGAGACTCTGCATTAGTACCTACTTGTAGGTACAAAAAACACCCACATAACACAACAGCTCTTTTCAGAGCTAACTTACCTCTAAACACTGTACATTATTTTTTTACTCTATTTTTTTACACTGTTTTTCCCCGTGGTGCGCTCAGGGTGCGCGTACCGGAGAGCGCACATGAAAACGCACCAGCGCTTACCACGCGAACATTTAAAAAAAAATAGTTTTTGGGCCCTTCAGGGTCCTTCTAAGCCTCCCTCAAAAAACCTAGGGGGTCAGGGGGTGTCTACCCTGCCCCCTTTTAATCATTTTCCCCCTTTTTTTCCCTTCAGGTGTCTTCATTTTCCCGAGATACAAGATGGCAGACTCTCCGGACTGTTAAGAATGTTGACAGACATCCGACAGCCAATCAGCTTTCAGCTCGTGCACTCCCGTAGCGCGCCGGGTGAGCTCCACAGTACGCGTACCCGTGAGCGCTCGGAGCGCGCCTATTGATATATATGTTTTTTTAAAGTTGCTTTTCATAAAAACCACTGGACCAATTTCAAAGAAATATAGAAAAGGCCCTACTACATACCAGTACCTATCATTTTGCCAACTTTGGTGTAATTCCATTCATCCATTCGGGCTGTAGCCGTGTCTAAATGTCCTATGGTAAATTGCATGGGGAAAACACATTTGAAAGTATTGAAATTTAGAACCAATCAAAATATTACTTTAGTTTTGAATTTGTGTGTGATGAAGTTTGATTGGTTATGTATATATCTTAATTGAGAGGAAAACACGGCCATTTTGTGATACTCCTGTCTGAGGTACTTTTGAGAGGAATTTTGGGTGCTCATTTTCTGGACTTTGAATTACACAGTACTTACTCTTCTACTTTCAAAAAGGTGAGTTGTTAATTTGTAATGGGAACTATGTTGTACACTTTAAGATAATTTGGAAAATGTTTTCTGTTAGATATTTACAGTCCTTCTGTTATAATTATGGATTAAGATAGGCTTCATCACATGCAGTGCTTTATATTTCTAGTTCCTGCCTTATACTACACACTGCCCAATTAATCTTAAAGAACTAAATACTTGATTGAGCTACTTTTATGTTATGTATTTCTAAAAACGATAATTGAAAGTGATTACTTTTTTCTGAAATTTGAAATTAAAATGAATCAAAATGAGGAGTCCAAGGAAATTTCATTTGGAATTTCAACGACATTTATTGAAATTCAAAATGACACGGATAATTTTTGGGATGAATCTCTTGAAGAAGAATTAATCGAATGTTTGGATACAATAGAATCATCATGGCACACTTATAATGAGGACATTCCTGATCATATGATTGAAGAGGAAATTCTAGATGAGGACATGCTACAAGATCTATTAAATTATGAGAATTCTGAACAATAAATTAATATTTACAAATTCAAAATTAGTTGACATATTATTCATTTTTATTTCTAATTTATGAAGTAGTAGCGAAGTGATTGTATTGAAGTGAATTTTAGACTCTGCATCGGTACCTACTTGTAGGTACTTAAATCACCCACATAACACAACAGCTCTTTTTAGAGCTACCCTACCTCTAAGCACTCCAAATTCTTATTTTACACTATTTTCTTTCAATGTTTTTCCCTGTGGTACGTTCTGGGTGCGCGTACCGGTGAGCGTACATGGGAACGCACACAGCGCTTACCCCGCTAAAATCGAAAAAAGTTTTTTTGCCCTTCAGGGTCCTTCTAGGCCCCCCTTAGAAAATCTAGGGGGTCAGGGAGTGTCTACCCTATCCCCTTTTAATCATTTCCCCTTTTTTTTCACCTTTTAAAAGATGATTATTCTTGATTTGCGTCCTTCTGCCAGTTCTGTATTGTCTCCATATTAATTCTTCTTTCTTGTTGAGCGAGCCTAATTATTAATAGTATGCATACGATGTTGTCATGTCTGATTTTAAATCTTGCCTTTTGATTTCACAGGAGCACCACAGGGACAGAGGCCCCACACTGCATTTTGCGCCAGGCCCAGCGTAAATCACGTTCCTGTTAGCACCTTAAGAGCACGCCCATCCCGGGCATCACCTTGAACTATTAGACACTGCAATGGTACTGGGTTTTCAGTTCCAGTGATATTTACTTTTGGGACACCCTGTCTTAGCATAGGGAAATGTTTTCTTTTTTACGCCAGTGGTTCATATTGATTATACCAGGGTATTTTACCTAGTAACTGGACCAATCTGACATGTGCTCTGGACTTATTTTCATTTATTGTATTTATTATTTTTCCAGAGGCCGAGACCCTCCTTTACAGTATGGTATTTTACCTGGTAACTGTCTTGGATTTGCGGGGTGGGAGCAGGCTCTCCGTCTCAGTCTGCCGCCAGACCCACATTACTTGCCCGGATCCATACGCAGCACTGGTGGACACTGACTCAGTCACCATCTCTCGTTAGCCGATTACCTGCGCCGCGTAGCAAGATGCGGCGATCCTGCTCTGGGTGTTACCATGACTACCGCTACCACCCCTCTGTCAGCGCTTATTTAATTTACAGCGCACCTGCATTCTTGCGCCCTGATGTTACATTTCCTACGACAAGGGCTTTACTTTTTCCACTTTTTCCAATTGTTCATTGTTTATGCATTCTGTTGTGTCCCTCTGTTCACTTTAAACTACATTTATTGTGTTACTAACCAGTCAATTGCACTTGCATTTTGACTGTTCCAAGATGGCTGCTATGATTTTCAACTGGAGACCACTCTCCATTGTTTATGTTTATGGCACTTTTTGAAATGTATTTATGTTTTGCATGCTTTGCCCGGCACTTACGTGATCAAGGCTTCGTGGAAGCCGAAACATGTAGTAGGTGTTAATAAACACCCTTGGACCCTGCTGACTTGTGTGGTGTTTTCGGGACTCTGAAAGCGTGGTAATATATATTTGAATCATTGGATTTATATATATATATATATATATATATATATTACCTACTGGCGGTCGCCAGTAGGTATATATAGTTAGGATTTTTTCCCTATGGGATTTTTGAAAATTCTATGTCTAATAACTTTGGCGTTTGTGGACGGAATTGGCTGAAATTTTCTGGAAAATGGAACATTTTGTTTCTGAGCAGCCCCTGGAAATTTGGGGGGGGTTCGTGAAGGGGGGGCCGAGAAAAAAGGGGGGTCCCAAAACGTGTTTTTAACATTGAGTTTTCCATAGGGCGGTCTGTCGCACTTTTAGCCCGAACGGCTGAATGGATTTCCACGAAACTTGGCAAAATTGTAGGGACTGGTAGCCCGATGTGCCTTTTGTAGGTCTCAATATATGTGCTCCAGTGGATTTTGAGAAATTAACGTTCAAAAAAAGATATATATCTAGAGCCGCGCCTGGAGCGCTCCCTGGTACGCGTACAGGGGAGCGCTCCAGGCGCGCCACGCGATCTGCGCACGGCAAGCTGATTGGTTCTCGGGTGTCTATAAACATTCGAAACAGTCCGCAGCGGCCGCCATCTTGTGTCTCGGTAGGATTGAGACACAAGAGGTGGCAAAAATCAAAGGGGGAAATGAGCAAGAGGGAGCAGGGTACACACCCCCTGACCCCCTAGGTTTCATGTGGGGGCCATAAAAGGCTCCCGCGGGTGAAAAAAAAAAATAAAAAATAAATCGATTTTCGCGGGGGTGAGCGCCCGGTACGCGCACCGGGGAGCGTACGGGGGAGCGGACCATGGAGATTAAAAATGACAGACTTTTAAAAAAATAAAGCTTCTTTTTAAAAATTGGAGGTAGTTCTGAAAAGAACTTTTTTTTTCATTTTGTTGTTTTATATATTTTTTTTTTTGTTTTTTTTGTTTTATATTTTTTTAGACTTTTTAAAACAATTTTATATTTTTTTTGGATTTTTTTCAAGGGAAAAACAAAAACAAGGATTCCAAAACTGCTCAACAGGAGCAAAAAAAATTGAAAATTTAGGGACTGGAAGAGCAGCGGTGTTGCTGTTTCTTTAGGGCAATCAGTTCAACACTCTGCTCCCCATAGCAGAGTAGTTCGTCACACTCTGCGCACAAAAATTTGATGCCCGCAAACACCGGCTGAATGTTAGGGATCATTCTTCCACGGGGTGGTCCCGAAGGTGTTGCTCCACCAGTGGAGGTGCTGCCGCCATCTGTTGGTACATTCCGTGCCAGCTCTCTGACACTCTCCCTGGCAAAGTTGTTAGGGTGTCTTCTTTTGACATGCCGGATCAAATTGGCATTGCCAAAACTATATTTTTTCAGAGGATTGCCTCTGGATAAACTACTCCCACATATTTTGCATGTTACTTTGGGAGCGTTGACTTTTTTCTGTCCTTCTGGGATGTCGTAAAATTTCCAGATGAAATGGGTTTTTTTCTTTTGCTGAGGAGGGTCCTCATCTAAAAATCCCTCTGAATCACTGCTGGATGACTCTCTTGCAGCCATTGCTGGAGATCAGAAAAGTAGGAGATAGAGTAGACACAACAGCTCTTGCTCTCTCCAAGTACAAAGCAATAGTGAGAGAAATGGGTGGGTTTCACACAATTTGAAAAAAAAAAAGTAATGAACCAATGAAAAGTGTTATTTTAAAGTCACATGGTTTGACGCGCTTACGCTACGCGCCCCGGGGCGCGCCCCGGGCGTGTATCGTAAGCGCATCGGGGCGCTTACGTTGCGCGATCGTATGCGCTTCCGGGTGCGCTTACGCGGTGCGTCATAAGACGCATCTCGCGGCTACGCGATACGTGTCTTATGACGCAAGGCGTGGCGGCTACGCGAAACGTCACGATGTTGTTTTCGTTCTCGGCAATAGCGCTTCCGGGACGCGTATTAGTACGCGCCCCGGGGCGCGCCGCCAGATTGCGCTTACCCGTGCGTTCACCTGTCCGCGCCCCGGGAGCGCACTAAAAATAATATTAAAAAAAAATAAAAAAATTATAAAATATAAAATTAGATTTAAAATGTATTATTTTTATAAAGATTTGCTATTAAAAAACCTATGAAATTCACTGAAAAAACCATAGGTTATAGACCATATATAGTTAGGAATTAGCATTTACAAAACCTTGAAAATTCACTGAAAAAACCATAGGTTATAGACCATATATAGTTAGGAATTAGCATTTAGAAAACCTTATTTTACTCACACAAAACCATTGAAATTCCATATATAGTTAGTTGCACTAACTATATATCGCGCAACCGCAATCCACTGCTGATGATGTCACATATTACATCATTCATGACATGGTCAGTGACATCACTGATGACATCACTGATGACATCTCAAATGACATCACTGATGACATCATCTAGTGTCTGTGTGTTTTTGTAAAGTTTAAATACGTTTTACATATTGAAGAATGACTGGATGTATGGAAGACTGAGTGTGTGTGTGGCTGGCTGGGAGGTGTGTGACTCTGTGCATATCAATGTGTACTTGTATCAGTGATTGTATAAGAGAGTAAGTATGTGTTAGTATATGTGTGAAAAGTATGGTGTTCTGTGTTTAACTATAGATGAGGAAATCGAAGTGTGATTGATTCTTCACAGGACTGACTAGGTGTATGAGTGCATATGATAGTGTTCTAATAATAAGTGACTGTATGTATGAGTAATTGTATGGGTGAATGAATGAATGTGTGTGTAGACGTACGAATCAGTGAGTGTGTATGTAGTAACTGGTATTGGTGTTTCATGATGTCATCAGTGATGTCATTTGAGATGTCATCAGTGATGTCACTGAAGTATGGTGTTCTGTGTTTAACTGTATAGATGAAGAAATGGAAGTGTGATTGATTCTTTACAGGACTGACTTGGTGTGTGAGTAACTCCATGGATGAGTAGCAGTGTGTGACTGTCTGCATAGGTGTATGAGTGCATATGATAGTGTTGTAATAATAAGTGACTGTATGTATGAGTGATTGTATGGGTGAATGAGTGAATGTGTGTGTAGACGTAGGAATCAGTGAGTGCGTATGTAGTAACTGGTATTGGTGTGTCATGATGTCATCAGTGATGTCATTTGAGATGTCATCAGTGATGTCATCAGTGATGTCATTTGAGATGTCATCAGTGATGTCATCAGTGATGTCACTGACCATGTCATGAATGATGTAATATGTGACATCATCAGCAGTGGATTGCGGTTGCGCGATATATAGTTAGTGCAACTAACTATATATGGAATTTCAATGGTTTTGTGTGAGTAAAATAAGGTTTTCTAAATGCTAATTCCTAACTATATATGGTCTATAACCTATGGTTTTTTCAGTGAATTTTCAAGGTTTTGTAAATGCTAATTCCTAACTATATATGGTCTATAACCTATGGTTTTTTCAGTGAATATATATATATATATATATATATATATATATATATATACATATATATATATATATATATATATATATATATATATATATATATATATATATATATATATATATATATATAATTACCTACTGGTATAGTTAGGATTGTTTTCTATAGGAAATCCGCAACATTCTATTGGGAATAACTTTGGCGCCGGTTGAGGAATCTGCCTGTAATTTTCCTTAAATTTGCCTCGCTCCTTTCCTGAAAGTTTGGGGGGGATTCGTCAAGCGGGGGCCGAAATAAAAGGAGGGTCCCAAAACGTGTTTTCCCCATGTTAATTTCCATAGGGCAGTTGGACTCACTTTTAGCCCGAACGGCTGAATGGATTTCCACAAAACTTGGCAAAATTGTAGGGACTGGTAGCCCGATGTGCCTTTGCTATGTCTCAAGATATGTGCTCCAGTGGATTTTGAGTAATTTAGGTTCAAAAAAATATATATATCTGGGCGGAGACTAACCACACATCTGATCTGATTGGCTGTCAGCACTTCATCCAAGAAGTGTTGGCAGCCATCTTGGGACCAATATACATGATAGCACCTCATTAAAAAGCATTGTAGTTAATAGAGGGTTTTAGGACTTTAGTTACATTATAAATCATTTGTTGATGGTACCATACTCATTTTTGGAATTGTGGTGTGTTCTAAGGTGATTTTATCATGTGAAAAAGCCTTCTGCTGTGATATCATGAATCATGTTTGAAAGAAAACTAATATCTCATGATTTTCCCACAGTGGTTTGGAAGGGGATCTATAAGCTAAACTGAAAGCATATTTTCTGTAAATTTACATTATCTTTCTCAGTCATGTGAGAATGAAGTCTGACATTCCCAGTAAAACATGTACATCCAACAAGGACAGAGACTGTCAGTTGATTCCTTTGTGTTCTACTGCAGCCTCCTAGAGTGTTCTAAAGAACAACTAGAGCGCTAACAGTCCTACTTATTAAAAAGGTATAGCACACCTGAAGCCATCGTGATGGGAATAAAGTGGTAACTCTTAAAACATTTAATTTAAAAAGGAACAAAATGAAGGGGTATATTATGCCATAGAAAGTATTATTAGTGCTGCAGAAAGAAAAATTAGGGCACATTTTGAGTGACTTCTCAAATCCTCTTCTATTTCATTAAAATATTCTGACATGCAGTCTCCCAAGATGGCCACCAGAGACAAAAGAGCCCAAATGTTGCCCAAATATCACCCAGATTTAGTCCAAGTATAGCCCAATGAAAGAATGTCCCAGAGTGTTCTAAAGAACAACTAGAGCGCTAACAGTCCTACTTATTACAAAGGTATGGCACACCTGAAGCCATCTTGATTGGAATAAAGTGGTAACTCTTAAAACATTTAATTTAAAAATAAACATAATGAGGGGGTTCATTTTGCCATAGAAAGTATGATTAGTGCTTCAGAAAGAAAAATTAGGGCACATTTTGAGTGACTTCTCAAATCCTCTTCTATTTCATTAAAAAAATTCTGACATGCAGACTGAAACATGCACTTTGAATACCAGCAGCAGACTTCCCTGGTGAGCAGTAGCTTTACTACAGTGATCTAATGAGCAACTAGAGTGTTAACATTCTGAATTTATGGCAAATGTGTGACACACCTGAATGCCTTCTTGATGGAACCAAAGTAAACAAGCATTGAAAATGCAATAGATCTCGCCCTCGTTTACGTTAAAGCCATTCTGTTTGTAATGAGGTGGCTTTTTAGCTTTGCTTTTATTAGTGTTTTTTAAACTTTCATGTAAATAACATGCATCTGTATGCATATATGTATATATATGCATGCATTTATATTTGTATTTATATAGATATACAGATTATATATATTTATATATGTATGTATATATATATATATATTACCTACTGGCGGTCGCCAGTAGGTAGTTATAGTTAGGATTGATTTCCATAGGGAAATCGCAATATTCTATTGGGAATAACTTTGGCGCCGGTTGAGGAATCTGCCTGAAATTTTCCTCAACTTTTTTTTTTCGATTTTCGCGGGGGGAGCGCCCGTTACGCGGACCGGGGAGCGTACCGGGGAGCGTACCCTGGAGAAAAAAGAATGACAGAGTTTTTAAAAAATGTAGCATTTTTTTATAAATTGGAGGTAGTTCTAAAAAGAACTGTTTTTTTCTTCTTTTTGTTGTTTTATATTTTCTTTAATGTTTTTTTGAAAATTTTGTACTTTTTTTGGCTTTTCAAAACAGTTTTATATATTTTTTGTCTTTTTTATGGGGAGAAACAAAAAAAAGGGAATTGAAAATGGCTTAACTGGAGCAAAAAACAAAAAACAGAAAAAATTACTTTTTTTTGGGGCAATTGTGAATGTCACCAGCAAGGACGACGAGCTTTACGCTCTTTTCACCATAGGCGATGAGCTTGCCACATTCAATACATGTGATTCTAAAATCAGCAAATCGTGGCTGAATACAAGGCATCATCTCTGTTGTTTCTGGTCCCGATGGAGTGGGTTGTGTTCTTTTGGAGGTGGTCCTTCAAGACTTGGGGAGGTTACTGGCCAGTTCCCTGAGCTCTGCACGAGAATAGTTGTTTGGATGCTTCCGGGTCATATGTCGAATCATGGTATTATTACCAAAGGAATATTTTTTGTTTGGGTTGCCCCTTGAGAGTTGTTCGCCACAGATTAGGCAAGTTACCTTGGCCGCATTCACTTTTTTCTTGCCCTCTGGGAGTGAAAAAAACTCCCATACAATGTGTGACTTGGGCTTGTATGGGGTATTTTGTTCAGGCAGCCATGTTCTCCCCTCCTCCTCTTCCTCTTCCTCCTCCTCGTCTTCCTGACCACCAATGTACTGTTGTGGTGGTCCTCTTGGTGGTGGTGGTGGAGGTGGTGGTGCAGATGCTCCAGCTGTTGCAGCTACAGTAGCCATTTGAAAGTACAAAATAGTTCTCTTTCTATTGCTGAAACAGGTCTTCCTCAGTCAAAGGACAAAGTCAGAATAAGGAAAAAAGGTGGGGTCTTTCATCATTTGGAAAAACAAAACTGTCCTGAACCAATGAGAAGTGTTATTTTCAGGTCATATGACCCGGGCTTTACTCATTTGGAAACCAAAACTGTTCTGCACCAATAGAAAGTGTTATTTTCAGGTCACATGACCCGACGAGCTTACGCTACGTGCCCCGAGGCGCGCCCATAGTCGCACTCCGGGGCGCGCCCCGGGGCGCGCGGCGTAAGCGCGTCGAGACGTTGCACGATCGTATGCGCACGCGTGCTTCCGGGTGCGCTTACGCTGTGCGTCATATGATGCATCACGCGTCTGCGCGATATGTCACGATGTTGTTTTCGTTCGCGAGAATAGCGCTAACGGGACGCTCCCCGGTATGCGCCCCAGGGCGCGCCGCGATCGTATGCGCACGCGTGCTTCCGGGTGCGCTTACGCTGTGCGTCATATGACGCATCACGCGTCTACGCGATACGTCACGATGTTGTTTTCGTTCGCGAGAATAGCGCTAACGGGACGCTCCCCGGTACGCTCCCCAGGGCGCGCCGTAATATTGCGCTTACCTGTGCGTTCACCGGTACTTCTTATCATGAGTGATGTCACTGACCATGTCATGAGTGATGTAATATGTGATGTCATCAGCAGTGCATTGCACGCGCAAGTTATAGTGAGTCCAACTAACTATAACGTGGGAACTTCAATGGTTTTACGCGACTAAAACTTTCAGCTAACTATAACTGGTGTAAAACCTATGGTTTTTTCAGTGAATATATATATACATACACATACATATATATAAATGCATATGCATATATATGCATATATATATGTGTATATGTGTGCGTGTAGAAAGAGGTAGAGAGTTAGAGGTGTAGAGGTAGAGAGGTAGAGGTAGAGAGGTAGCGGTAGAGAGGTAGAGACTAGTAGAGAGAGAAGTAGAGAGAGGTAGAGAGGTAGAGAGTAGAGAGTGAGTAATAGAGAGTAGAGAGTGAGTAGTAGAGAGTAGTAGAGAGCAGTAGAGAGAGTAGCAGAGAGTGAGTAGTAGAGAGTAGTAGAGTGAATAGTAGAGTGAGTAGTAGAGAGTAGTAGAGAGTGAGTAGTAGAGAGTAGTAGAGAGTAAGTAGTAGAGTGAGTAGTAGAGAGCAGTAGAGAGTGAGTAGTAGATGTAGTAAAGAGTGAGTAGTAGAGAGTGAGTAGTAGAGAGTGAGTAGCAGAGAGAGAGAATAGTAGAGAGTAGTAGAGAGTGAGTAGTAGAGTGAGTAGTAGAGACTAGAAGAGAGAGAGTAGTAGAGAGTGAGTAGTAGAGAGTAGTAGAGAGTGAGTAGTAGAGTGAGTAGTAGAGAGTGAGTAGTAGAGAGAGAGTAGTAGAGAGTGAGTAGTAGAGAGTAGTAGAGAGTGAGAAGTAGAGAGTGAGTAGTAGAGAGTAGCAGAGAGTGAGTAGTAAAGAGTGAGTAGTAGTGAGAGAGTAGTAGAGAGTGAGTAGTAGAGAGTGAGTAGTAGAGAGTAGTAGATAGTGAGTAGTAGGGAGTGAGTAGTAGAGAGAGTAGTAGAGAGTAGTAGAGTAGTAGAGAATGAGTAGTAGAGAGTGAGTATTTGAGAGTAGTGGAATTGGAGAGAGTAAGTAGTAGAGAGTAGTGGAGAATATTCCAAAGTTTGGCACAGCACCACTTGCACAATAAGTCCAATCAAATCATATCACTTAGAGTCCTTATTGAAGCGCTGAATCTTGGTGTATATTCAAATGCTTTTATTTTCCTTAAGTTTATGTACCACAGCCAGCCGAAACGTTTCGTTCTGTACAACAGAACTTCTTCAGGGCGTTCTTATTTCCTTCAAGGTATGTCGGTATCCTGTTGCCATATAACTAGATATTTCTTCCAAATGTTAGATGAGACGTAAGTACATTCTTATTCAAAGTGACTAGGTATCAATTTTACCCACACAATTCGGGCATACTTGAGTAATTTATAGCATCCTCAAAGTCAGTCTTTCAAAAATTCCAATGTATAGGAAATGATAATCCAAATCCAAATGTTTCTCAAGAAAAGTCATTTTCAATCGTTCGGAATATCGGTGTTTGGGCAGATATGACCCAGGGACCCCCAGTATGCAAGGGGAATTAGTCCCCCCTCTGCAAACGCGCCAGTGGCCTGCGTTGCAGAGAGGTGTAAAAAGGGGCATAGCCTCATTACACCTCTGTGCAATGCAGCCCCCTGGCGCATACTGGAGGTTCCAGGTGGGCTAGTTGGCCCCCAGGGAGCCCTAGTATGCAAGGGGAATTAGTTCCCCCTCTTCAAACATGCACGGGGGCTGCGTTGCAGAGAGGTGTAAAAAAGGGTGTGGCCTCATTACACCTCTCTGCAATGCAGCCCCCTGGCGCATACTGGAGGCTCCTGGTGGGCTAGTTGGCCCCCAGGGACCCCCAGTATTTAAGGGGAATTAGTTCCCCCTCTGCAAACGCGGCAGGGGGCTGCATTGCAGAGAGGTGTAACAAGGGGTATATCCTCATTACACCTCTGCAATGCAGCCCCCTGACGCATACTGGAGGTTCCAGGTGGGCTAGTTGGCCCCCAGGGGCCCCCAGTATGCAAGGGGAATTAGTTCCCCCTCTTCAAACATGCACGGGGGCTGCATTGCAGAGAGGTGTAAAAAGGGGCGTGGCTTCATTACACCTCTCTGCAATGCAGTCCCCTGGCGCATACTGGAGATTCCTGGTGGGCTTTCAGGTCTTATATAGTTAGGAATTAGCATTAAAAAAACCTTTGAAATTCACTGAAAAAAACATAGGTTTCAGGCCTTATATAGTTAGGAAATAGCATTTAAAAAAACCTATGAAATTCACTGAAAAACCATAGGTATCACACCAGTTATAGTTAGGAATTAGCATTTAAAAAACCTATTAAATTCGCTGAAAAAAACATAGGTTTGACACCAGTTATAGTTAGCTGGAAATTTTACTGACATAAAACCATTGAAATTCCCACATTATAGTTAGTTGGACTCACTATAACTTGCGCGCCTGAAATGCACTGCTGATGACGTCACATATTACATCACTCATGACATGGTCAGTGACATCACTCATGACATCACTGATGACACCATCCTTGTGACAGAGTGACACACCTCCTTTCAGTGTAATGTAACCATTGAAACACATATTCAAAAATAGAAACTAAAATTTTCAAAAAAATAGAGATACCCATACCAGTTACAACAACCAATTCAGTAATACCACCATCTATATACACATCCACTCATTCACCAACAGTTCTATATAGTCACTCATACATATATTCACTCATCATATGTAGTGAAACACCTATACATCCTGTTACACACCGACAGTCATCCAAAAGTTACTCACACATAATCACACATGCAAATAGACTATTGAACATCCATTTATTTGCATATACAGCTATACACACACTACCACCTTACTTCTAAGGAAACTTACACATACTTACTCTCTTAAACAATCACTTATAGAAACACATACTTATTTAAACAAGAACTCTTTCAATCTCTCACTCTCACATATACTCACATATATACATCAATACTCACATATACTAGATTAAAACATATGTAGTTACTGATAAAGACACTAGTGAGACAGTCATTCACTCACTAACACACACATATACACACTCATCCACCCATACAGTCCTGCACATATGCTGTCTTCAAAACACATACAAACAGTGAGTCAGTCATTGATGCATCTATGTGCTAAGTAACACCCCCACCAAACCATACAGACACTCATACTGATACTAAAAAAACATCTAATAACCCATATACACACACATGTAGCTACTCACCAACCCATGCAGCCACTTATACACAAAGTGAAACACTGATACAAACATTTAAATATTTAAACAATACTCACTAATATATGTATTCTCTAAGATACACTTAATAAGCCAGTTAACCAATCAATTTTTTTTTTTAAAACATCCATTAAGACACCTATTTAAACATTTATTCTTCCATCGACCTTTACATATACATATATAAAACATATTTATTTTTCAGAAAGACACACATTCACTGGATGGTGTCATGAGTGATGTCATGAGTGATGTCGCTGACCATGTCATGAGTGATGTAATATGTGACGTCATCAGCAGTGCATTGCAGGCAAGTTATAGTGAGTCCAACTAACTATAACGTGGGAATTTCAATGGTTTTATGTCAGTAAAATTTCCAGCTAACTATAACTGGTGTTAAACCTGTTTTTTTCAGTGAATTTAATAGGTTTTTTAAATGCTAATTCCTAACTATAACTGGTGTGAAACCTATGGTTTTTTCAGTGAATATATATATAGATATATATATATATTTATATATATATATATACATATTCAGTCTCACTCGGCAGTGTGTATATAATCAATACATCTATATTTTGATACATAATATTTAGGTTAATTCTAATGTTAATTTTAGAAGGCTTTGTTATTTGTTATTGTACCCATTGTTTTGTTTGTAGATATTTGCAAATGTTTTTATATTATTGTATGTCAATATTTTGGTAGTAGATATTTTGAACTCTATGTGCCTGGTATTGTAGTAGATATTTAGGGCATAAATGGCTCAGATACACCTACATAAAATTCAATACAAAATCGCAAAGATAAATTGTTTTCATTTTTTAGATAAAAACGATATAATGTGTTTGCCTAAATGGGACAAATGAACAGACCACTATATAAAAATAAGCTTTTGGGATGCTACAGGGATGGTACAGTTTCATTGACAACAGTTTCAAAAGAAGTCATTATGCACTTGTGCCAACGACTGCTGATGTTATGGTAGCATCTTTAGTCTTTGGCTGTATAACAATACATTGTTTGCATTCAGAAGCATTTTGCTCACCTGGGATGCCCAAAGCTGCATTTTAATTAGCCCTAGCCTAGTTGGTAATTAACTTGTTTTGTGAGTTTGTCTCAACTTTGCAGTCTAGAGGTTTGTTGGCATACATGGGTCTCATCCCTTAGAGAGCTACAAACTTGGCACCGTTGATAGGAAAATGCAGTTCTAATTGTGCCCACAGCAGCTCGTTTGAAATAAGACAATTTGTGTTCTCCAGAGAGAATGGTGTTGTTGCGCCCTGTGAGACATTATTAAAAAACGAAAGTTGATCAGTAGGATTCGGGCTCATTATCACTTTACGTGATACACAACAGGCCACAAGGGACAGAGGCCTTTGGAACATTCATGCCGGATATGGTGTGTCGTTAATCCGTGAATTAGGGACTCTGTAGAGTGAAACGTTGTAATGCACCGAACTTCTGGGCTTTCATTAGTACTTGTGCTCTCATTAGACTGGTGATCTTCAGCGGGTCCCATATGCTGTCCTTCATTTGGCCAAAGAGTATTGGGGTCTAGGTTTTCTTAGGCGTTCGCTAATGAATACCTATGAAATTTAATTTGATTTCACCACATGCTAATTTCTTCTACCAACCCCCGCTTCTCGCCTCTTTGTCTCACTTTTGCTGGCTCGTCTTCACCCCTTCTTTCTTCCTGTTTCCCAATCAGTATCCTCCTTCTTCCTGCTAACGCCTCTGCCTTTTGTATTCTCGTTCGAGGTTAAAATCTGCTGATGAAAAATGTCCTATTCCCTAAAAATTAGCGCCCAGCTCCAGCATCCATCTACACAGATAAGCCTACAATGTTTGTATCACATATTATGTGAAAGTTCCACACATAGTTCAACCTGATGCAAACGCAACTGTGTTAGAATGTGGTGCTAGTCACCTACTGATGCATTACTGTATAGAGCGTGTTTACTTTCTACAACTGTTCAGTAACCATTCTTTCGGGCAGAGTTTGTGACCACTGGTAGTCTAAAATCTTATCTGTGTTGAAAGTCGCTATATGTGCCAAAACTTTACCGATGCGTTGTCATCATGGCCGGACTCGGACAGAAAATAGGTCTCGAACCAAAATAAACGTGGGCCACATTAGAAAATCAGGTAGCTTAAAAAGTAGCCTTTATTTTCAAATAAGGCACATTTGAAGTTGTGAAGACACGGTGTAGAGATGTTTTGCAAGGAGACTACATGCATTGGTGCATGTTACATGCAAAGCAACAGTAAAAACTGACGCACCAAACTATAAAATAGATCCACAAATCTAAAAAACAAAAATATTGGCATAGGCAAATGGTCTCGCTATTGGGACCTTATAAGTGTTTAGCAATGCAGCACATTGTTCTAGATGCTGTTTTGCCAGGGATTGAAGAGCTATCCAAATCTCATCTTGCAAGGTAGAATAGAAATAACACACCACTGAACAACGTTTTATTTATTGATTCTGGAGATCGGATAAGAGACAGGAGAGGGGCATATTTACAAGCCCCTATCGACCCCACAACATCACTTTTAGTGACGTTGCGATCGCGATAAGAGATTTGCCCTATTTACAAGGCAGCGTTAAACCACTTAACATGGCTTCAAGCATCCTTGTAAATAAGGCCCCCGTTCACGCTGCACTTAGGGGCCTATTACGATGGAGGATTTTCCGCATCCTCCGGGCCGGCGGAAGCCACCGCCGGCCCAGAGGATGCGGAAAATCCTCTGCGGACCCACCAAACACCCACCGCCACATTAGGATGGCTGGTGGGTCCTGGTTTCCGTCCGCAGCTTTTCCGCCGCGGTTGGCTTACAACCGCGGCGGAAAAGCTCTAATATGGTGACGGTGTCTCTCAGACACCGTCAGCCATATTAGGATGGGCTGTGAAAAATGCTTTTCCACGGCGGTTTTTCCGCCATGGAAAAGCATGTGTAACTTCACTGCGGGGGCCCGTTGCGGGCCCCCTGGGTGAAGAGGGGTGGGGGGTGCACATGGGGGGTACCTATGGTACTCCCCTGCATTTGTATGCAGAAATCGGCAGGCACTGCACGGTGCCTGCCACTTTCTGCATACAAATGCAATGTATGCATTTTTACCATTGTGGCGGATGCAGCTTGAAGCCGCACCCGCCGCAATGGTAAAAATAGAGGATGTGACCGCCAGGGTGGCGGTCACATCCTAATTGCACAGGAGGGAACTCCGCAGGCCATGCGGAGGTTCCCTCCTACTCTATGGTGGCGGATGGACTCAGGTCCGTCCGCCATCATAATCGGCCCCTTAGCGTGAAAGGGGTGGGCAATGGATGTTGCGGTGGACGTTCCACTGCAACACCCATTGATTTTGATGCTGCCCCTCTATTTACAAGAGTAATGTAAATAGGAGGCAGCGCCAAAATTAAGACCAGGGAAAAACATGTCTTCAACAAGAAAAACGAGGAATAAATGCTTTATTTCTCCTCTTTTTTTGCTTTATTTCTCCTGGTTCTGCCGATAAACAATCTTTCCCTCAGCACAGGCACCCTTGCACTATTGTGCAAGGGTGCCTGCGTTGGCTCTAGGCAGCTAAATTTAGCACCAGTGCAGGGGGAAACGCAGGGATGCACCCTATTCTAGTAAATATGGTGCAGCCCTGCGTTTCTAAAGTGACGAGGCGTGTCGTTAGCTTTCTTGACTGAACAACACGCTTCACCACTTTCTTGTAAATATGCCCCACAGTGTAGTAATACCTGTAGCAATCATTTTGCTTGGCGGAGCCTTTCATTCAAGTGCTTGAAGTAAATTATGAATTGGAGACCAGATCTGAGTTCCCAACCTCTATATCTGAGATTTGCATCCACTGTAAACAGGTAAGATAAATCGGTCTGAGTGGTTACACTATTTGCCATTCATAAAGCACTTACTAATAAGTGTTTATTACAATTGAAGGGAACCCTTTTTAGCAACCTTAGAATAACAACATATTGAGGGAAAATAACAGAAAGATTCTACAGTTATGCTTTGCAGATTGCATGCAGCACCTTGATGCTCATTCATAATACAATGAGGTATAATACAAAGGTTATATCTTATGAGCCGCAGGTAACAGAAGGGTCTGTTTAAAAAATAAACCCACTGAGCAGCGTGCCTAAAGTAAAAACCCTGTGGCCTGCATATTACATGTTGTGCTTTACAGACACACAAACTTCTTATGCTATTTCATGATGCATCTAACCTGTGAACAGACGAAATACAGATGTTTCCAGCAAATGCATTAACCATTAGTATTACTGTGCTCATACCATGGAAATTACAAGGTACACAAAAATCTCTGCAGTGTGCGCTTTAATACATAACATATTTTAAAATGCATTCTGTTTGTGACAAATTAAAAAAGCCAGAAAAGAATTAAGATCACATTTGTCCGAATTGCCTATTTCTTGGTGCAGAGTGTCGAAAACTTAAGGCCATATTAGCAAGAACCTCGTTAAAGTTATCGCCATTTTAGCGGCAGGAAACTGCGATAATGGGCTTGCTAATATGCGTTATAGAATTCCAAAAGTGCCCAGGTTAAAGGTGCAGGACATCTTTTAACGAGGTTCTTGCTAATATGCTAAATGTGTAAGTTCTATTTGCTTTGCAGAAAGTTTACAATACTATGTATCACCTTGCTACATGTTGCCTGTGTTCAACAGAGACAGTACACAAACAGCAGTAAGAACATGACACCAACTTTATTTTTCATACTAGCAGCCCGCCCGACCTTGTCCGGGAGCTTTCAGGCTTCCCACTACCCCGCCTGCCCCGACATTGCTCTGCTCCTCACCGTTGCTTCGCCTGCCCCGTCCCCCGCCTGGCCCGGCACCCGCCTGCCCCTACAGCTCTCCTCCTCACCGTTGCCTCGCCTGCCCCGTCCCCCACCTGCCCCAACCCCCCGCCTGCCCCGACCCCCCGCCTGCCCCGACATTGCTCTGCTCCTCACCGTTGCCTCGCCTGCCCCGTCCCCCGCCTGGGCCGACACCCGCCTGCCCCTACATTGTCCCCGAGCCTTACCTCAGCCGTCGGTCCGGTCCTCGCCTCTCGGCTCCTCACCGCCTGTCCGCCGCCGCTCCATGTCCGCCTCTCTGCTGCTGGTACCGCCGCTGTCCGCTGTTCCTGACGTCACCGCTCCTCCCCTGCGCCATGTCCACCGCTCCTCGGACGCCGCTCTGATGCTGCTCCTGACGTGACCACGCACGTCGCGGCCGGCGCAACTTAGGACGGACTACTTTTTAAAAAATATAAATTTTTTAAATAAGGTTTATTTTTTTAATGTATATAGCCTATAACCATCTACACACCCTGCTGATTTCAATGGTGCATCGGGTGTGTAGATTGGCGCTGTGGTTCGGGAGTTTACCCATCTCAAAGCCTGAAAGTTACTACTTTATTATAGTAGTATAGATCAACAGCAAAAGGAAAATGCCATAAGTGCTCAGATATTTAAGTGGAGCCCATGGGTCACCTGTATGATTCTTAACAAGTCCAGAACAGCCTTTCATCCTTCAGAGATTGGTGAAAAAAGTAGATGATTCTTGTAGTGATAGCCTGTGCTGTGTACTGTATGTACCAGATGAGGGTCAAGAGTGCGCTGGGGTGTGGGGTAACTGTGACCTCCCCCACTCGAAAACTAAACCACTTTGCAATAAGTTACGGTTGTTAGCCATCAATTTAATTGCATTTATCTGAAAAAGTTTTACACCCTTACCCCCACGAGAACCTTATCCCATGATATGTACCTGCTGCAAAGATGCATGTAGAACCGGCGTGCACCTCGTAGGTTGAGCCGCAGGTAGGCCCGCTCCTGCCTTTACTCACACTGTTCTTCAGCACCTCATGCTTCAAAGCAGGTACACGTTCACTGCACTATCATGGGAATGTAAGTGATTTGCTACCCATGTCCGCTTTGCACCAAGCACTACATACATTCTACAGTAAAGGTTGACTCGGGCTGTCATGGTTGAAACACAGAGTACATGCAGCACTGCTGGGTAACCACACATGACATGTCTAGTACTACCCCCTCTGGAAGTACTGTCCTGAAACGACCCATAGAAAGGATATAGCACTTGATGCTCCATCCCAACATACAAAATGTCATTAATGTCATTGAACCCTCTGTGCAAAGAATTGCAACGTATCATATGACAATGATAAGGTGCTATAAAAGAAGATAATGCGTAATAAGGGGAGTTAGGCCCAAGGGACGAGGTTAGGCAGGGCCTTTATGAAATATAATGTCAATGAAAATAGCCTAAACCTCACTGTTATTTCTCAAAAAATACTTTCTACTGAAGATAAACACCTTGCTTCTGTTTATCTCGGTATTTTTATTTATACCTTTTTTATTTTATGTAATTTGTTTTAAATTTCATATATTAGTATGCAGAGAAAGTGAAAAACATCAATATTTCAAAACAAAATCCCAAAAACATCCAAAGCAGTTAATTATAAAATTCAAATCATATATAAACGTGCTCTCAAGGATAATATCCTAAACACGCCGGAGACACCCCACAGCTCCTAAGACCTTTAAAAAAAAATCAATGTAGAAGTGCACGGAGGAAGGTGAAGCAACAAAGATGGGGACTTGTAATCACCACACTAATTATATAATGAGCTCTTCAACTGGCAAGGCAAGCTCAGCTTAGGTGTAGTCCTTAACTCATGTATACTCGGCATCCTCTATGGGCGTCATTCTAGACAAAAACCTGAACAGGCAGAAGCACATCAGTTCCCTAACCAAAGGAGCGAACTTTCAACTCAGCTTACTTAGGAAACTCAGGGCCAGATGTAGGAAGCCCTTTACCAGTCGGTAACGGCCGAAAATCGGTATTTTCGGCCGTTACCGACTGGTATTGAGCTTTCGGGATGTAGGAGACCGAAAATCGTCCGATTCGGTAAATTTACCGAATCGGTAAAGTTACCGAATCGGTAAAATACCGAATCGGAAATAATACCGATTCGGTAAATTTACCGAATTGCAACGGTTTGCGATTCGGTAAATTTACCGATTCGGTAAATTTACCGATTCGGTAAAGTTACCGAATCGGTAAAATACCGAATCGGTAAATAAGTGGTAAACATGGATATTGAGATGTAGGGAAGCTCTGAAATACCGAATTTGCTTGAAATTCGGTATTTAAGAGTCCGTATTTACCATGGATTGGAATCAGGTGGTAACCAGGTGCAACCTATAAAAATGGACCCAAAATGCAATTCTGTTTGCACAATGGCGGCATTTTATGTCATTGCAAGATGGCTACGGCTAAGGGAGGAAGGAGAGAGGGAATGGCAGAGACAGGAGCAGGTCTACAGGCAGAGGGTCACCTTGTTCATGCTCACAGAGGCAGAGATACTGCAGAGGTACAGGTTGGCCCCAGACACCATCTTGGAGCTCATCAGGGACCTCCAACCACTGTTGCAGCACACTACCCCAAGGGCACATGCAATTCCACCACATGTGCAGGTGCTGTGCAGCCTCCACCTGCTTGCGTCTGGGAGCTACCAGAGCGTGGTTGCTGCGGTAGGTGGGGTGACACAGAGCAGCCTGTCAAGGTTTTTCCACAAATTCCTTGACGCCATGTTACACAGGATGGAGCATTACATATCTTTTCCTGCTACCCATGTAGAACTGGTGCAAACAAAATCTGAGTTTTACCAGATGGCTCGATTTCCAAATATAATTGGCTGCATAGATGGCACACACATTCCCATTTGTCCCCCTGCTGCCACAGAATATATCTACAGGAATAGGAAGTCAACACACACCATCAATGTGCAGGTGATTTGCAATGCAAAGTACGCCATCACTGACATTGTGGCAAAATTCCCTGGGAGTACCCACGACTCCTATATTTTTCAAAACAGCGGCATCTATGCACGGCTGACTGCAGGGGAATTTGGTGAAGGATACCTCCTAGGTAAGACACAGTGTCTGAGCCCCACAATACCTATTGCAGTAAGAAGTACATGTATGCATGTGAGTAATGTATTCCCTTTTCCTTTTAGGAGACAGTGCATATGCCCTCCGCTCATTTATACTCACCCACTACCTCAACCCCTCAACACCCAGCCAAAGGAGATATAACCGGGCCCACAAAAGCACACGGAATGTCGTAGAACGGACCTTTGGTATCTGGAAAAGCAGATTCATATGCTTGCACAAGAGTGGAGGTGCAAGGCAGTATACCCCCATCACCTGCTGTAAGATAATTGCTGCCTGTGCCATGCTGCACAACCTTGCTGTTAAGAAGGGTACTGAGGTGGAATTGTCTGACTACGAGGATCATGACGACGACATTGCTGTGCCTGAAACACAACCTGATGGAGTGTCAACACCAAGTGATGGCAGATACAGACGTGAGGAGATTACACACAACTATTTCTGAGTAAGTAATGAGACACAGACAGGTTGTGAATGAGAAGAACGTAATTTAATGTTCCCACAACGTTCATGCACTGAAGTGCAACAAAATAAACATAATAAACGTGGGGACTGTATGTCCCGGGTTACTTCACCCACACCGGCAATGTCACTTGCCCCCGCGCTTCCCTGAGCCACTGGGATGTTGGTTGCTGCTTTCCGCATGGCCTGCAGCCTCAGCTGGGCGCCTGCTACTCCTACGTGACTCAACTACAGCTCTTGCCAAGCTGCTGCGGCTACTGCTGTCGTCTGCCTCTGCCACATCCAGTGCAGGATTCAGTGCAGTGTGTGATATGATCATGGCCTCTAGGGCACTAGTGATCCTGGCCATGCCCCTGGTGACCTCTGCCGTGTTTTGTGTGAGGCTCTCCTGCATATTAATGCCTCTACGGCATAGCTGGGATGTGGCAGTGGCCAGACGATTCATGGCCCTGTTGTGGACACGGGCATCCCTGCGCCTTGTGTGTTCCAGGATGTCCAGTTTTGAGCAGAGGTGGGTGATGGAGTTGCTCATTTGCACCATTACTGCTGCACTGTCAGCATTTGTTTTTGCTACCTCCCTATTAGTTTCTACAATGTCTCTGATGCCCTTCCCCATGTCTCCTATCTGTTCATTTAGGACTCGAAATTGGCGGTGGCAGGCCTGTATGGATTTTCCCTGCATCCGTTGTATGTGCACCATGCTCCCCTCCAGCCCACGGAACACAGTGCCATCTCCACGTCCACCTGCACTGCTGGGTCTGCGTTGCCGTCTGCGCGAGGTGAAAGACTCATTGGTGGACTGCAGTGCAGCAGGACTCACATGTACAGTGGCTTGAGCCTCACCCTCTGCTGCCTCCATTACTGGCAGTGGTGCCACGACTCTCCTTCTGGCTGGTGAGGTTGCAGGTGCAGACAGGGACAGTGATGGGGAGGTGTCTGGTGAGAAAACCAATGGAGGGGATTGTGAAAGGTGTGGGGAGTGCGGAAACTCTGCGGTCTGTACTGTCTCATCTTCATGGGAGATGGCAGTCATGTCTTCTTCCTCCTGCGAGGCTTGTACATGGCTTGACCCTGCCTCCTCACTCTCCTCCCTCGCTGGTGCAGTCCCTTCTGTTGCTGTAGCTCGACTTCCTGATGTTGCCCCTAGGTATAAATAAGTGTATGTCAACTGAGTGCTACTGTGTCACAGTCACTGCAATAAATGCTTTACACATTTTACTTTCATTTTTCTGAATTACTTTCAGTGCCTTGCTTTTGTCTGTGCAGTTACACATTACTACATTTCCCATAATGCATTGCTCCTGTATAGTGCTAGCAGTACTGGACTGGGGTTGGCCTGTACACAAAGGCTAAAGGGAAGCAGGTTGGTATGGGGTGTCATGCTGCGCATGCGTCTTACCTTTTCTTGATGCTCTGGCTGAGCTGTCCACATCTCCAAGTCCCACAACACTGTCTGGCTCGATGGTTGAGGCCACCAACTCCTCCAGGTCAGTCAGGGGGGGCGCTGGGTTCCTGCCTCCACCGGTGACACCAGCCTGCTTATGGATTTCTGACATCTTCTTTTTTGTGAGGCTCCTGATGTCATAAAAGCGTTTCTTCAGGTCCTCAATGTTCCTGCTTGTGACTCCCACTGCATCGACCTTTTCTCCAATTGCAAGCCACATTTTCCGTTTTGCAGACTCAGGTACAGTGAGGGAGTGCCTGCCAAATAGTTGCTTGTGGGCTCTCACAACCTCCTCAACCAGTACCTGCAGCTCCATGCTGCTGAACTTTATTTTTCTTTTCCTCTCTGCCTTCTGGCTCACACTGCTGCTTGCCATTTTTCTTGTAGTAAACTCACAAAAAACTCTCCCTGCTGCTCTGTGTCTCTGCTCAGCTCTGACTGCCTCTCCAGAACCTTCTAATGAGTTGCAGCTGCCTGGGTAGCCACTTCCTGGTAGGGAGGGGGAGGGTGGTAGCACCTGATTGGCTGTTTTCATTAGTTTCACTTTTGCTTGCTTTCCGATTCGGAATTTACCGAATCGGTATTTACCGATTCGGTATTTACCGATTCGGTATTTGCAATGCATTCCTATGGGCCTTTTGGCCCATAGGGATGAATGGGAAATACCGATTCGGTAATTACCGACTCGGTAAATACCGATTAGGTAAATTCAGAAAGTCCGATACCGATTTTTACCGATTCGGTAAAAATACCGATTTTTTTCCCTACATCTCATTTACCGATTCTTGAAATACCGAATCGGTAAAATTCGGTTTTTAAGAATCGGTAAATGACATTTACCTACATCTGGCCCTCAAACCCTTTATCCCTGCTCATGACCTAAAGGTGGCAGTACAAGCATTAGTGATCTCAAAGCTGGATTATGGTAGCGCAACACTTTGCGGCCTGCCTAGGGTGAGGACGGCTCCTCTTAGGGCTACCCTCAACTCCGCTGCTAGGCTTGAAACTGGCGCAAAAAAATACCACCACATCTCCCCGGACTTGCGGAACCTGAATTGGCTCCCATATGAAGCTCTGATACAGTTAAAAATTGCATGCATGGCGCACAAAGCCATCCACGTCAAGACCCTGCTGTACCTTGCGTAGAAACTAGACCTCTCCTGTGGCTCTAGAGCCTCCAGAAGCTCCAGTTCCCCCTTTGATAAAACCACAAAAATTCTAGAAAAAAAAACATATAACCGAGCCTTCTCTGGTTTGGCTCCGAGGATCTGGAAAACCCTTCCTCCCGATGTCAGGGAGTACCCTTCCACCGTCTCCTTCAAAAAAGAAGTCAAGGGGCTCTTGATGAAGAAATGTCAGCTTTAGCCTGGCCCCCTCATCTGATTCTGGGACCTTAGCCGTGACTTTGTCCCAGACACCTGGTTCTCGAGTTTGTCAGAAAATTCTAAAATGTGTTTTTGTCACTGTGTTGATTCTGTTGTGTGTGTTTTTCCCTCACAAGAACATTGGACAGTTTTAGACGTTGACTTTGTCGCTTTGTATATTCTGGTCTGTTTGCTTGTACCCTTCGTGATGCATAATCTGTAAAGCGCTCTGATACCCTCGGCGGTCATGTTCATGCTATATAAGACTTTCAAAATAAATTAGGTGGTTATCGCACTACGGCTACCTGACATTGGAGCTTGGAGCAACTGAAAACATCCAGTGCTCATGTGCAGTGCTCTGAGACAAAGGAAAAAGTAGTCCCCTTTACAGTTGTAAAATGGGACAAGTGTAATGCTATAAGTAGTGGGGGCCTGCTCCTTGGGAGAGAACAAACAACAAACAAGCATTGGCATAGCCAATAGGTCTCGCCTTTGGGACCTCATAAGTGTTTACCCATGCAACAGTTGATGTTGGTGCACCAAGGATAATGTGCTGCACAGCTAAATACTTATAAGATCCCAAAGGTGAGACCTATTGGCTATACCAATGCTTGTTACTATGATGGCTCTGCAGGAGGCTTGGGTCTTGCGGCCTCCCACCAACTCTCGTATGAATGTGTTGAGTCAGTGGGTCCTGTTGTTGTCTCCGGGCCTACTATGCTACAACGGAATGTTGCAATCATCAACAGAAGTTGTTACTGTTTTCCCTCCCATTTCCCAGTTTCCCACATGTGGTCAGTGTTTGAGCTGCACTCAGGCGTTGTGTACATTTGGACCACGCCATACTCCACAGAGGTCAACTAACCCTGACCGCCCTGCCCTGTGTGTGCAGAAGATTATGAAACCATGAACACATGGCTTTGTCAGCACAACCCAACATCACACAGTCTTAGGGCAATGGCCGGGATGTCATGGACAGTGGCTGAGGAGACAGAACAGAGGGTTCGTTTGCAGTTAATGGTCGCGGCAGAGTGCATGCAAGGCCGCAGAGTCCGCAGGACAATTATTTGAAATGGCAGTTTAGCTTGAGCAAATATATGGAAGCCATGGATAATGAGTTAAGCCCCGCAAATCATTCCTCCTAAATCCACAGTTGGGCATTAGCTTTCACGTCGGAGATAGCGTGGCTTCCGCTAAGTGCAAAGGGCTTTTCTGACGTCGCGGATAAAAGCCGAAATCGACTTTCCTTTCGGTTCCGGCCGCCTCGGTTCCATCTCCCACAGTAATTATTTGGCAGAGAATCAAAGCCTGGCAGTGCCGAATGCACATGTCCGCGGACCTGAATCAGTTGAAAAATTGGTGCTGCACATTTCCAAAGCTAATTGCTGCACATTTTACAGCCCTCGCGATGCCTTTTGTAATATGCGATGACAGCGCCAGCCGAAGCACCTGCCTAGAAAGAGATTACTTTAATTATGGGCTTGGTGTCCTATTTTCTGCTAGTGGTCCCCCAGGGGGGGGTCTTATTGCAGGATGAGAGGTGTTCGGATGCGCATTAAAACCAGCAAGTCAAGAACAGAGTGGCGGCAATAGCATAACTAGCACGCGTGACTCGCGCAAGTAGGGGGTGGGGAGCAGTGCGGCCGAGAGCAGGCAGCGTTTCCCTTGCAGGAGCGAGCGCAATCATTGATAACACATGGCGCCGCTTGCTCCTGCAAGGGAATCGCCAAATGTGCACGCTTTGCCATTCAAAGCAATGCAACTCGTGCATGTTTGTGGCCATTGCTATAGGTCTTTTTCCTATGCAGTGCGAGACCTGAAAAGGAGGGACAAATAGGAAAAAAACACATAGATGCAAGTATTTTTAAAGGGCATCGAAATGAACAAATGAAAAGCAGTGGATGGGCTGTAAGCCCACAGAGAAAACAGAGCATGTCTCAAAGAGACAGCACATGTGCTGCCTAGGCTCGACCTAAAAACGATCCATGCATCGACCTGTCAGACCAGCCCTTGAGGCACTGCCTGATTGCTTTATAGGTCAGTTTAACTCTGATTGTCGCACATTTCCTAGACTGTCTGTTTTTTTTTCAGTCATCTTCTAAATGTGGACACTTGTGATCAGAATGTGTTCCTATTGCGTATGATGATTGCATTGTTGGTTAGTTGGTCTTCAGAACCAGTTTCCTAAGGATAAAAATTAAATGAAAATGTGTAACCTTGATGACTTGAAAAATTATGCAAACTATACATAATGTATGAAACGAAAATTACATGGGAATGCTATCATGTAATGCAAATTTCACTGGATCCTATCCATCAGCACACTTTATCTCTGTGGTGCATACATACTTGGTAACAAAGTATAGTAAGATGGCGGAGCTATATAGAAATGCAGGGCCTCATTTGTGAGGACCCTTGGGCCATCGGAACGTCACTTTTTGTGATTTTCCATGGCGCAGAAGCCTGCATGATATTTATCAGGCAGCACTAAACCACTTGTTTTGGCTCAATGCTGCCTGATAAATATCAGTCCCTTTAAGGAAGTGTTCTGCGTTAAAGGGGCGTGCAATGGGTGTTGCTGGGGGCGTTCCCAGCAACATCCATGCCCCTTTGACACTGCCCCATATTTACGAGAAATTGTAAATCTGAGGCAGTGCCAAAAGCTTACGCCTCCCCAGGGGAGGCGTAGGGGAGGCGCAACGGGGAGAAATATCTTTATTTCTCCTCGTTTTTCCTTTTTCTGTGTGTGCTGCATTCTGCAGTACACATAGAAAGAGGAAAAGCCTCTTGTGATTATTTTTGTACAGGAAGGTTTCCCTTCCTATACAAAAATAATCATCCCCACAGCGCAGGCACCCTTGCACCATTGTGCAAAGGTGCCTATGTTGGCGCAGGCAGCCCATTGTGCGCCGGCGCAGGTGAAAAGGACAGGAATGCGCCGTATCTTATAGATACGGCGCATTCCTGCCCTTTTCTTTTTCGGTAGGGAAGCGCAGCAGGAAGGCCTGCTGTGCTCCCTGCGGCAATAACTCATAAATGAGGCCTGCAGTGTCTACTGTTGCCGCAAGTACAGAAAAAGCACTTTAGTCCCCACAGAAAACCACATTTACTTTTTTAACCGCATGCGTGCGGCTGCTATTTTCGCGCTGTGCAGCTTTTTGCGAAAAGCCGCGTTACATGGCGAGCTGAGCTCGTCATGAGCATGCGAGCGGCGCAACTCATGACGAGCTCAGCTCGTCATGCGCATGGAAGGGGTTAAAAGACGTGAGCTCATGTTGTTGTAAAACAAGGTGCCATTTTGTACAGCACACATCCTATGCTCATGTATTTCATGGTGTTCTTATATGTGCTAAAGACTTCATTTGCTGTTTGAGAGAATGTTTTGTACAGCAAACATAACAGAGCGCCTCAAAATAAGTGAGCTCAGGATTTGCGCTGAGAAAATAATCTTTTTTTTTTGTACAGTACACATCCTGTGCTCACCTTTGAATGCTCTTTCGTGTGTTCTAATGAAGTAATTAGCACATATGAGAGCACCTTGAAAGACATAGTAAGGGGAGAATGTGTGCCTTGAAAGACATAGTGAGGTGAGAATGTGTGCTGTACAAACACAATAGTGCTTTCTGAAACTGGCTCCTGACTTAAATTGATATATTCTGTCACTGCTGGTGAGGGTCAGGACACCACACAGTCTGAGATGTTTAGTCTGGCTCAGCTTCTGTGCAGTGCAGGATGGTCAGAGAAGACCATCAATTTTGTGTAATGCACACATGTCATTATCCAAATCTTGCCACCTCATGCTACACACATTGTGGAGAAGCGTGGTTTAGTGGTTAGAGGCGGCAGACCCGGAAGCTGAGATAGACCGTGGACCAGGGTTCGATTCCCCGCATCGGCGGGTCTCGGGCTCAAACATTCCACGGACTCGACAATTCTCGCTCCGGTGCCTACTCAACTCACGGGGTCACACTCTGCGACTCTGGGCAATAGCTTGCTTAATCTCCACTACGGCCCCTCGCGGCGGGATGCCTGGCTTTCACCTTGTAGACACCCTGCCGGGGTTTCTCACAGGGGAATACCAGGACGGGTTCCCTAAGCAAGCGCTTAGATACCGTGTCGGTAATTTGCGCTATATAAATACATGTACATTTACATTTACATTACATTTACACTGGTCTACCTAGCGTACCTAACCTGACCGGCCTGACACTGATACAGTGGATTCACTGGACTTATCTAGCCTGGTTTGGCAGTCTGGTGGTCACTGGCTCTCTCACATTGTATGTCTGACAGTCAAGGTTGACTGTGAGAGAGAAGTGACTGTGAAAAGAACATCCATGATAGGGGCTTTAGGGACTAGTTACCACTAAAATCACAGGGGGTGCTGTTAAGTTGGAAACAAGGTTATTGCGGGAGTATCATGGGCACAGGGGGCTGAGCTTTCCCGGGATATTACTTGATAATCTCTGCATATGTGGCTGACACTTTATTGTATGTCTGTGACTCAGAAAGCAACATTAACCCAGTTCTCGCCACGCAAGCTTTCGATTCATTATGAGGCTTGTTAGTCCCTCCTTGGTACCGCCTTGTCTCCATTTGGCATAAGGGCTGGACACTTTCCCTGTGTCCTTGCTGTATTGCTCACTAATGGTTACGGGGGTGCACAGCTTCAGGTTAGTGAAAAAGGTAATGAGTTCATGTATACGTATGTGGGTCGGGTGCTCCTGCAGGTAACGTGTCCGTCCAAATCACGTCTAAACAATAACAATCATAAGGTGCAGCCAAAAATATCTGGAAGCATCCCTGCGTCGGGCACACCTTTGGTTCCTTAAATAAAAAGACTCCTCTTTAAACTGTAGTGGTTCAGTTCCAAAATTTATTAGATTTTTTTCAATCATTCAAATCAATGGATTCATATTTGAATTCTTCTCCATTCGATATTCTTTTCAGTAAATCAATTACATCTGAATAAATGCTCCAAAAAAATGCTCCAATGCATTTCGGGCTGGTTTGCCCTTCATCTGGGAGCTCTATAATGAAAGGATATAGCTATCAACATACTGTGTACATATATCAAATGAACCAAACAGTAATCACGGGTATCAAACGTGTGAGGTCGTGACGTGAATCGGTATCGCGAAAGAGCAGTGTGGTGGTGCATGCGGCGGATATGTGTGGCTGAAACTCGAGTGTGAACCCACACTGGATAAACAAAACAACTTACATGGCTGTAACATGGTGGAGGGCATTGGCTGTGAGGAGAAAATGAGACCAATCATGAGTAAGTCGGTCCAACAATAATACAAGCGTGAGCTAAACAGAAAGCGGCACTAAGCTGACTTACTTAGAACGGAGCGTTCAATCCGTTCGAAAGTGTCTACATCAATGGGGTAACGTCTGGAGAAAGACACGGTGTCAGTGGCGCGGTAGGCATGTAAGGAAGTACACAAACCGCTAGCGTTAAAACGCCGTGACGAGAGCAGTATGTCAGAGGGTAAACATAATAGAGGGACTATGGGGAGAGGATTCGCGGCCATGTTGGAAAGGTACCACACGGCGTGAAAAAAACATGAGCATGGGTCAAATAACGGGTGAAGTGTGTAAAACAAGCGGACAACATGTGCATTATAAAACAGTGTAAACAGGCACATAAAGGAGAACAAGCATCAGTGGAGATCAAAAAGAGGTCCTGTTATAGATAACAAGAAAATTCAGTTTGACCATTAAGCCCAAAGGGCTTCATAGATTGCAATCTGTAAATCCACACATTTTCCCTCTGCAAGAGGTATTTATTATTGTCTCTGCCCTCATGTTTCTCAACAGTCTCTAAAATCATGAATTTCAATTGCGAAATGTGGTGCTGCATTTCATGAAAATGTACAGAGGTAGCAGATTTTTCATTGTTTGTCTAGATGTTAGACTTGTGTTTGTTTATTCGGATTTTTATTTTTATTTCAGTTTTGCCAATGTATACTTTGCCGCAAGGGCATTTAACCATGTAGATTACGTTGGTGGTATCACATGTTGCATTGGTTTGCAACTTGATGTTGAAGCCCTCCATAGGATGAGTAACTATATTCCCTTTAATGACATTATTACAATTGCTGCAGTTCATGCAGGGTCTGGTTGCATTGTAGTGCATAATGTCGAACTTTTTTTTGCCAATATTTCTCTCATGTTGTGGCTTCATGTATAGGGAAAAATGGGTGGATCTTTAAACAGTTCATTGAAATCTGGCTCCATACTAAGTATTGGCCAATATTTTAAGATGATCTTTTTGTAGGCTGTACTTAATGTAGAAAACTTAGACACCAACACCATCCTGTTCGTTTCAGGCTTATTGGTACGTTTCAATAGTTACTCTCTGGGAATGAGAGCTACTCGGGATTCCGTTTGTTTAATCGAGGTTTCTGGATACCCCCTAACTTTCAATCTTTCACCCATCTCTTTGATACGGAACATAGCTTGGGTTTCATTTGACGTAATCCTTTTTGGCGCGTAACATTTGTGAAAATGGAAGGTGACGCTTAAGCGAAGGTTGGCGGAAACTTAAGAAATGCAAGGTGTTATTCCTGTCGGTACTTTTGCGGTATAGATCAGTTTTGATGCCGGTGGGAGTCAAAGTAATTTGTACATCAAGAAACGTGATGGATTTGTCATTAATCTCCCAGGTGAACTGAATTCTATCATCAATGTCATTCAGAGCGATTAAAGCTTCTAGTAATTTTTCTTTGGTGTTATTCCATAAAATGAATATATCATCTATATAGCGTACTAGGAGTTTAATGTTGTTATTCCAGTTCAGGTCAGAGTAGATGTTGGTGTCCTCATATTGTTTCATGTAGATATTCGCGTACATCGGCGCAGCGCAATTGCCCATCGAAGTTCCTGACAGTTGCAGATACTTTCATTTTGGTACTCAAAATAGCTCTGATATAGAGTAAAGATCATGAGCTCCATAAGGAATTTTTGCATTGCTGGTTCAATATCAGTGTTTAAAATAGCCATTTCCATGGCCTCGATACCGCCGGCATGGGGGATGGAGGTGTATAAAGACCTCACATCTGCCGTAGACATGATAAGGTGATCATTGTCACTGAGTTCGATAGCTGATAGCTTAAGCAAAAAATCAGTTGTATCCTTAATATAACTAGTCATCTTCTTGACAGTAGGCTGTAAGTATTTATCCAGAACTTTCCCACAGGTTCGTGAATGGATCCCCTGGTAGACACGATAGGTCTAAAGGGCGGGTCCTCCAGGTTTTTGTGGATCTTAGGCATCATGTAAATTGATGGGCTTCTAGGGTGTTCCTGTAAGAGGTATTTTTTTGTTCTGTCATTGATAGTTCCCTCGTCACAAGCTTTGTTCAATATGTTGGCAAGTATCTCTTTAAATTTGGATGTTGGATTCCCTTCAAGTTTCATGTAAGTTTCCTCATCAAGGATATGTTCCATGCGGGCGCGACGGGGAGGACTTCACGAAGCCGGAGAGTAAGGAGCTAAAGATTAAGAAGCTTCCGTACATGGGGATCACAAAACCGCTGGGGGCGCACTTGATGCTGGCTATGAAGGAACGGATTTGGAAGGGGGAGTATGCTGAAATCCTTAAGTTACTCCATCGGGAAGTGCGGGCAAAGGAAGGCACGAAGGAGGAGGAGTAGGAGCTCCAGAAGAGGCCGAAAGTGCCCCTCACGATAGAGAACTGGACGGCGGCTTTCCTAATTTTTGCGAGTGTTTATTGCGAAAAGTTTCCGGAGCGGTCGGTGTCCTTGTTTAAATACATGGACCTCATTAGGAAGGCCCAGATCACAGGGGGCGGCTTTGCCTCGACTCAGTATGATGAGGAGTTTAGGGCTCGGATGGCCTGGAATTCGGAGGCAAAATGGGGAGTGCTAGATACCGACCTTTGCCAACATACGATGGGGTTGGCACAGTTGGGGAAGACCATTTTTACAGCGAGTGGGTTTACCATCATATATCAGCCCTTTCAAGGCCGCCCCACCCGAGGAGGGGTGGGGGAAGGGGCCAAGAACCAGTCCGGTACTGTGGGTCCCTGTTGGGATTACAACAAGGGTTTGTGTACGCGAGAGCATTGCCATTTCCGGCATGAATGTTCCGGCTGCGGGAAATATGGACACCCCCTGGTCAGGTGCTGGGACGCGGCGGGCACATCCCAAGGAGGTCAGCGAGGGGCAACAGGTGGTCAGCGGGCCAACTCCAATCAGGCAGCTGGGGCTGGCAGAGGTGATAAGGGTCCTGGGCCCAAGGGCTCATACACTGGTTAAAGTGGACCGGCTAGTGGCGGTGCGTGATTACCCGGACGCGGGGGAGCTGAACGTCTGCGGGGGGGGTTTCTGGACGGGTTCAGACTCGGGTATGAAGGGCCCAGGTGGCGGAGGTGGGCCGACAATTTGAAGTCTGCCAAGGAGCACCCGGAGGTGGTGCGGAGCAAGCTGGAGAAGGAGGTGTTTATTTATTTATTTATTATTTATTTAGAAGTTTTCTATAGCGCTAGCAAGACCCGAAGGTAACAGAGCGCTTTACAGTTAGAGACTGACAAGTGAACAACATGACATATAAAAAGTAATAGCAGTCAACGAGTGACAATATAGAAGGAGTTGGTAACAGGATTCAGCGTCGCCACATAGTTCTGGGGATGCTTGCTCATCCGAATTAACCGCAGCCAAGGGAACGGATAAGGAACAAGGATTTGAGTTGGCTCTTGAATTCCACATAGGACGGTGTGGTTCTGATGTGCGGGGGGATGGAGTTCCATATTTTGGGGGCGTTTCCTGTGAAAGAGCAGACCGCAGTTTTCTTCTTTCTGGTTTTAGGTAGGATGAGCAGCAGGGAGTTAGAGCTACTCAGTTTTCTGACTTGACCTGCTTTTTTGAGCTTGTTTGCCAGGTATTCCGGTTTGCCGGTATGGAGGGCTTTGTGGGTTAGGCAAGCCGTTCTGGAGGTGCTACGCATTTCAACTGGGAGCCACTTGAGTTCTTTGAGTGCCGGGGAGATGTGGTCAGATTTTTTGAAGCCGGTGATCATTGTGCGAGGACCGCATGGCGGATCCTTTTTAGGATTGGCCGTTGGAGGAGTTGATTGTCTCCCCGGTTGGGGTCGTGCCAAAGAAAGAGAAGGGGCAGTTTCGGTTGATACAGCACCTGTCTTGGCCCGAAGGGGGCTCGGTGAACGATTTTATCGATGAGCGGGAGACTACGGTCTCATATTCCTAGGTTGATGCGGCCATGGCCTTGGTAGTGTCGGAGGGCGCAACGGCAAGGATGGCGAAGTGTGACATCAAGTCGGCTTTCCAGCTGCTCCCAGTCCATCCAGATGACTGAAGCCTACTGGGAATTCAGTTTGATGACCGGTGGTACGTGGACAAAGCATTGCCGATGGGCTGCTCGATGTCATGCGCACTTTTTGAGTGCTTCAGCACACGCCTGCAGTGGCTGTTTATGGAACGGACGTGTCACCAAAGTGTCACGTATTACCTGGATGACTACTTTTTTGTCGGCTTCCCCGGTTATGCGGACTGCCAGGAGGCACTGGACAGGTTCCAAGAGCTCATGGGGGAGTTGGGGGAGCCACGGGCGCCAGAAAAGACAGTGGGGCCAGGCACGGCGCTGTCCTTTTTTGGGTATTCAACTGGACTCGGAGGCTATGGAGGCCTGTTTACCAGTGGAGAAAAAGCAGCACATGCTGGAGCTGTTGGAAAGAATGTTGGCACGACCCAAGGTTACAGTTTTGGAGATTCAGGTGTTGCTGGGCCAACTTAATTTTGCATGCAGAGTGGTGCGCGTCGGGAGGACTTTTTGTAGAAGGTTGGCCAGGGCTCTGGCGGGGAGGCACCCGCCGCATCACCATGTCCGGATCCCCGCAGGTGTCATTGAGAATTTACGGATGTGGTGCTTTTTCTTACACATTTCAATGGAATCCCCAAGCAGCGGGGGGAGGCTCTGGTCTGGGACGTGCAGATTTTCTCGAACGTAGCGGGAATCGACAGGTTCGGTTTGTACTGGCAAGGCAAGTGATGCGCAGAAAAGTGGCCTCTGGAGTGGGTTGGGGGGCAGGAGTATCGCCTTCCTCGAGTTTTTCCCTTTGGTGATAGCGGTAGCCAGGTTCTGAGCTGGGATGGTGCAATGAGCTAAAAAACAGGTGATGGATTAAAACCATGATCTCTTGACTTGGTAAGAGTATTCTGCATCATTCAGAAACTCTGTCCATCACCACCCCCCTTTCCCAAAATCGATTTTATCCACACTATGTGTGGGAGGGTATACTCAGATGTGAGTCCCTTGCTCATTGCACCATCAGGATTCAAGCAAGCCGGGCCGACGAAGGCTGTGATGCCAGAAACCGGTCCCGAAAGCTTGTTTCCTTCCCAGTATAAGAATTGGCTTGGTAGTTTGGTTTGCCCTGTTCCCATCATGCACTGGGACAGGAACAGACTAATTTGCATATAGCCAGGTTCTGAGCTGGGATGGTGCAATGAGCTAAAAAACAGGTGATGGATTAAAACCATGATCTCTTGACTTGGTAAGAGTATTCTGCATCATTCAGAAACTCTGTCCATCACCACCCCCCTTTTCCAAAAACGGATCCCCGCAGGTGTCATTGAGAATTTACGGATGTGGTGTTTTTTCTTACACATTTCAATGGAATCCCCATGCAGCGGGGGGAGGCTCTGGTCTGGGACGTGCAGATTTTCTCGAACGTAGCGGGAATCGACAGGTTCGGTTTGTACTGGCAAGGCAAGTGATGCGCAGAAAAGTGGCCTCTGGAGTGGGTTGGGGGACAGGAGTATCGCCTTCCTCGAGTTTTTCCCTTTGGTGATGGTGGTAGCATTGTGGGGGTAGCTGCTGGCACACAGGGTAACTTTTCACATAGACAACATGGCGGTGGTGGAGGTGGTCAATCGGCAGTCGGCCAGAGATGTGCAGGTGTTGAAGCTGTTGTGTGTTGTTTGTGCTTGGCTGCTTGCGTTTTGACATTGCTTTTCGCGCGGTGCATGTGCCCGGGGTCGTCAATGAAATAGCGGATGCAGACCGAGATCCGACCAGCATCCCCCCTCAGTTGTGGTACGTAGGCAGCACAGGATGTTGCCGCTGGTTTTAAGGTCCTTGGCGGTTTCTACAAAGGTGATGTACTTGACTGCGTGGGAGGATTTCTTGGAGTCTGGGGCGAGGTGGCGGTCCTCGGGGAGGGAAAGGCAGGAGGATGTGGTTCAGTTCATTCTCGACTACGGAGGCAAGATGGCGGCCGCTAGGCTAGCGGTGTGAGTAGCCAGCTCCTCCACTACCGGTCTGAGGAAGGAAAAGGGAGAAAACACAGGACTTATCGTGCGCTTAGACCCTTCCTGTGGATGCCTCGTTGAGAGAGGAACGTCGGCGCACTCGGCAGAGGATTTTGTCGCTTGAAGCTGTTTGAAGTCGCTTGAAGAATTGGGCCGAATCTGACCGGGCGGTCTCGCTGGCTCAGGACTCTGGTGCCGGCGGCTCAGAGGACCCCGCTCTCGATGGTGTACTCGACGTTGCTACTTGCTCGAGCACTCCAACATCCGTTCCAGGCTTGGCATTTTTCTTCGCTGTGGCTCAGGCAGTAGTTTTGGATTGCTGTTTATAACGGAGCTACAATGCCACCTAAAAATGCAAACCCTCCTCTAAAACCACCCGCTACGAGGAGTGGTAAAACAAAACTTCTGTTATGATTGAAGGAACAGAGGACGCGGTAGTCGGGACGCTGAACATTTCAAAAACTGGTGAGTCCACCACTAATCAGCAACTGTCAGCTTCTAAGAGAGGGGGAGAGCGTGTAAATAAAAACAGCATTTCTTCACAAACTGTACCCGCCCTATTCGAAAAACAAGTAATTAAGAATGCACGAGCGCAGCGTGGGGAAATAACTCTGTCAGCTCCTTCTGTGGGACACCCGGTTCAGATAGACAGTGAGAGCAATGCGACTTCAATAATCCAAGAGTAACATTTTCGGGATACCGATTTATTTGAGATACCTGAAGCCTCTCAACTGCTTGAAGCTGTGTTAGAGCTAGAGCCAGAGCCAGAACTTGAACTTGAATCTGCGGTGAATGGTGTTATGGGAGTTGTAGTTCCTACGACTGACTCTTTCACACCAAATGCAGGAGTGAGTGAAATATCGAATACATCTAACACACCTGGAGTAAATCTTATACCAGAAGCTAGCGAAAACATTAGTCAAGACGCTATGCAAGAAATCAATGACAATTTTTTTTCGATGTCTGATCTCACGTCAGATGAGAGTCTCGATAAGGACTGTCGATGATAGCAGTCTAGAGGAAGAAGCGGGACTGAGTGAAATCTCGCCTGGGTCAGCTATTACTATTAAGAAGCACCGGGTCAGAAAATCACAGTCAGTAAGAAATAAATCCAACGGTTAGAATGACCCGGCTCAACAGCCCAGTCTTCTAAGAGAGCAAGTTCAACTAGAAGTACTTGATTCTGACCCTGGTTCGGAGGTGACATTAGCTATGCTACAGTTTACTTGCAAAACCCGGCCAAACTTAAGGTTATTGTTAAAGGTCAAACTAGATTTTTTCTCTCTGAAATCTCTGCTAAGGAATACCTAGCCTCATTATGAATATTAAGGAAATTGTTTAAGTTTGTGAAGCTAAAAATCTATATTGTTTCTTTCCTTTTTTGTGCTAATTAAGGCCCTTGTGCTTCACATATAAATTCGTTAGATGGCTAGGTTGAAAATTACTGTAGGTTTCCTTTTCTGGACCATGGAGGGAGGGGGGGGAAGGCACTCGGTGTTCCCAGGGACTGTCTGTCCCTGTGCCTCATAAGGTGGGTTGGGGAGGGTGGAGGGAAGGGAGTGTGGGCGGTGGGAGTTTGTGGCTACGGTTTTGGGGTCGGTGGTGGTGGTGGGGGGGTAAATCACCAACAGTCGGGATTGAGCAAGGCCTGGATATGGTCGATTCTAATCAATATGTGAATTAGAGTTTGAATTTCTTCACTAGAGGTAACGATTACTATAAGGAAAGGAGATTTACCTCGATACTTTATGTTAGACACAACTAGAAAGTATGTTTTGAAACAAAAATTGCCTGGATGCCTCTAATCGATTTTTCTCTTTTTTTCAATGGGTAGGAAAATAAAGGTGTGTACATTGAATGTTAATGGCCTTAATAACGTTAAAAAAAAAAGGGATTCTGGCCAAAATGTTAAATTTGCTGCAAATAATATAGAAGCCAAGATTCTAGCAAAGGTGTTGGCAAACCGCCTACTCCCCTATATGGTGGATTTGGTCCACCCGGACCAAGCAGGCTTTATGCCACATCGGGCGACGCGGCACAATATCCGGCGAGCGCAGGCGGCGGTGGACGCGATGGGGGTTCTGGGAGAGGAGGCGGCTTTGTTATTAGCAGACATCCATAAGGCGTTTGATTCCGTCAGCTGGACGTACCTTTTCGCGCTCCTGTCTCGTCTCAACCTGGGTCCGGTGCTCCTATCGTACATCTCGCTGCTGTATACAGATGTCACGGCGTCCGTTAGGGTCGCTGGGGCCACATCGGAGGTATTTTCCATCGGACGGGGGACCCGTCAGGGGTGCCCGTTGTCCCCGTACTTGTTTGCGCTGGCTATGGAGCCCCTAGCGTCTTGGGTTCGCATAGACGCACAGCTCCGGGGCTTTGTATGGTCTGAAACCCTTGTGGATAGGATTGCCTTGTATGCGGATGACGTCCTCTTCTTTATTACTGACTTGGACCGCTCTGGGCCCCGAGTGTTAGAAATAATGAGAATTTTTGGTGAGGTCTCGGGTCTTAGCTTGAGCTTAGGCAAGTCTACCCTCTGGGTGCTGGGAGGCGAGGTGGAGGTGGGCCTCTGGGCGTCGGGCTTACGGCGGGCGACCGACGGTCTGAAATATTTAGGGGTGTTCCTTTCAGAATCCGCCAGTGTTACGTGGGAGCGTAATATCGTGCCTGTGTGGGTTAAGGTTCAAGAGGATGTTAAAACTTGGTCTCGGATGCCCTTAACCATTTTTGGCAAATCGGCAATATTCAAGATGGTGGCTCTTCCCCGTCTATTGTACCAATTACAGAACTACCCCCACCCCATCCCTCCCCAGTGGTTTTGACAGGTTAATTCTGCCCTAGGTCGCTTCCTGTGGGCCGGGGGCGCAGCCAGAGTGGCCTTGAAGACGTGCTTCCTCTCCACGTATTGTGGAGGTTTGGCCACCCCAGATCTGTTGTCATATTATCAGGCCTCGCAGCTGCTAGTACTCAATGAGTGGTGGTATGGCGACAGAGGGGACCCGGCGTACGCCCTGGAGCGCTCCTTGATGGGCGACCATACATTGCACACGGTGCTATACTCGGCCCGGCTGCGGCGGGCACTGCCATGCGTCTCGAGGGTAGTCTTCGCTGTGTGGCGGCAGGCGTTACGCCGAATGGGTTGGTGGGGTAGGCTAACCGCTGAGACACCGCTGTGGCATAATGGACAACTCCCCAGTCTGATGACCCTTCCGGGATTCGATGGCTGGGACGCAGTTGGGATATCGACGTTGGGACAGGTCATGTCCGGGACTACTCTTAAGTCCTTCCAGGATCTTAGCGCTGAGTTCAGTATGCCCCAGACCCAGTTTTTTCGCTATTTGCAATTCCGGCACGCACTCACGCCCAGTGTCGCGAACCTCGACTCGCCCCCTGAGTTTAGCCCCATTGAAGCTAAGGTGTTCATGGGGGACCTTGGGGACAAGAAGATCTCTCGCATTTATCAGACGATGGTGACCCACTGCTCTTCTACCTTACTGCCTTTGAAGGCAGCTTGGGAGGCTGACATAGGCCCCCTGGATGAAGATGACTGGAGGGAGGCCCTGGAGTCCCCGCGCGGAACCGCGATAGCGATGCGGCTTCGCCTCATCCAATTCAAGTACCTTCATAGGGCTTATTATACACGAGAAAGGCTCTGGAAGGCTGGTCTGATTGGCTCGTCGGAATGTCTGCGGTGTGGCGCGGCTGTGGGTACATTGCTGCATACGGTGTGGTCATGCCCTAGATTGATTGGATTCTGGAGGGGCGTATGGAATTGCTTGTCTGAGGTCTTGGGGTGGGACCTCCCGCGCACCCACCGGTTGGGTTTACTCCATATACTCGAGGGCGTGGGTGGAAACATCTACAAGCGCCACTTGTTACTGCTGGGCTTAATAGTGGCCAAAAGAGATCTAGCCAGAGCGTGGAAGAGTGTCCGGGCCCCCCCCCTGTGTGCATGGAAGGCTGGTTTGGATTTTTATATGGGATTGGAACGACCTGTGTTTGAGGCGAGGGGCTGCCCCAATAAGCATTTTAAGATCTGGAAGAGATGGGCGGAATACAGGGGACTGCTCCTTGATCCCCCGGAGGTGCATGAGGAAGAGTTATAGGCGGTGGTACCTGAGTGCCTCCTTGCTATGTCATGCCTTACGACCGATGTTATTTTGTGTCTCCAGCACGTGCATAGGGTTAGGGTGGGATAAGGGGTGGGTAGTGGGGGAGTTGGGTAATGGGAGTTGGTGGGGGGGACAGGGGTAGGGGAGGGGGATCCATACTTTGTTTTCTTCTTCTTTTCCTTGGTTTTATTATGATGTATGTACACTATGCTGTAATGTGTGGTGGCGCTCTCCTGATTGTGGAGAACCACGACTTTTGCTCTGCTTTAACTCTTGTGAAAAATAAAAATTTGTTGTGAAAAAAATTTGCTGCAAATAGATATTCTCTGCCTACAAGAAACGCATGTTGCGTGGGAAAAAAGGGGACTTTTAAAAAATTTAGGACTAGACTTGCTAATCTGTTCTAAGCAGACGGGGATCAAGAGAGGGGTTGCCATTCTTATGCGACGAAATTTAGGCTCTTGTCTTAAAACATCAGCTGATAAATGGGGGAGGTGGGCTTCAGCAGAACTTCTATTATTTCAAAGGAAGGTCATGATTTATAGTCAAGTCAAGTCAAGTCAATTCAAACATTTGTATAGCGCGCTACTCACCCAGAGGGTCTCAAGGCGCTTAAGGGGGATGAGTTCGCTACTGATCGAACAGCCAGGTTTTGAGTTGCTTTCTGAAGGAGAGGTGGTTCTGTGTGAGACGGAGGTGGGTGGGGAGGGAGTTCCAGGTCTTGGCCGCCAGGTAAGTGAAGGATTTTCCTCCCATGGTGGCTCTTCGGATGCGTGGAATCGTGGCGAGGGCTTGGTTGGACGATCGAAGATGGCGGGTGGGGGTGTAGAAGGTCAGGCGAGTGTTGAAGTATCTGGGCCCTAGGTCGTGGAGTGCCTTGTGTGCGTGGGTGAGGAGACGGAACGTGATTCTTTTGTTGACGGGGAGCCAGTGCAGGTCTCTTAGGTGACCGGATATATGGTTGTGACGGGGTATGTCTAGGATGAGTCTAGCGGAGGCGTTCTGGATACGTTGAAGTCTTTTCTGCAATTTGACTGTGGTGTCGGCGTAAAGGGTGTTTCCGTAGTCCAGACGGCTGGTGACAAGTGCTTGGTTGACTGTCTTCCTTGTTTCGGTGGGGATCCATCGGAAGATCTTTCGGAGCATGCGTAGGATGTTAAAACATGATGAAGAGACGGCGTTGACTTGTCTGGTCATCGAGAGGGAGGAGTCTAGGATGAATCCCAAGTTGCGAGCATGGTCCGTTGGTTTGGGTGCGCTGCCTAGGGCTGGGGGCCACCATGAGTCTTCCCAGGCAGAGGGGGATGAGCCTAGGATGAGGACTTCCGTCTTGTCTGAGTTCAGTTTTAGGCGGCTTTTCTTCATCCATTCGGCTACGTCTTTCATCCCTTCGTGTAGGTTGGTTTTGGTGGTGGTTGGGTCTTTGGTGAGGGAGAGGATCAGCTGGGTGTCGTCTGCGTAGGAGATGACGTTGAGGTTGTGTTGGCGTGCGATGGATGCGAGGGGGCTCATGTAGACGTTGAAGAGGGTGGGGCTGAGCGATGATCCTTGTGGAACGCCGCATGTGACTTCGGTGGCCTCTGATCTGAAAGGGGGGAGGCGGACTCTCTGGGTTCTTCCGGCGAGGAACGAGATGATCCAAGCCAATGCCTTATCCTGTATCCCGACTTTCCTGAGGCGTTCTACAAGGGTGCGGTGGCAGACCGTGTCGAACGCTGCGGAGAGGTCCAGGAGGATGAGGGCCGCTGTTTCACCGTTGTCGAGTAGAGTCCGGATGTCGTCTGTGGCTGCGATGAGGGCGGTCTCGGTGCTGTGGTTGGCTCGGAAGCAGGACTGTGAAGGGTCGAGGGAATTGTTTGATTCAAGGAAGGTGGCGAGCTGACTGTTGACGGTCTTCTCTATGACTTTGGCGGGGAACGGGAGGAGCGAGATGGGGTGGTAGTTCTTAAGTTCGGTGGGGTCTGCTATAGGTTTCTTCAGGAGGGCGCTGAGTTCGGCATGTTTCCAGCTTTCCGGGAAGGTAGCGGTGTCGAAGGAGCAGTTGATAATGTCCCGGAGTTGGGGTGCGATGACGGAGTTGGCCTTGTTGAAGATGTGATGGGGGCATGGGTCGGTTGGAGATCCGGAGTGGATGGAGTTCATCAGGCGGATGGTGTCTTCAGTGCTGATCGGGGTCCAGGTGCGGAGGGTGTTGGTGGGGGGCTTCGGTTCAGTGGTGGGGGGAGTGGACTGGTCGCCGAAACTGTTGTGTATGTCTGCTATCTTGCTGTGGAAGAACGAGGCTAGAGAGTCGCAGAGGTCTTGGGAGGGAGTGATGTCGTTGTTGCCGGCGCTGGGATTGGTGAGCTCTTTGACAATGCTAAAGAGTTCCTTGCTGTTATGGGTGTTGTTGTCTAGTCGATCCTTGAATGCTGATTTCTTGGTGGTGCGGATCAGCTGGTGGTGTTTGCGGGTGGAGTTCTTGAGGGCGGTCATGTTGTCTGTGGTTGGGTTTCTTCGCCAGGCTTTCTCGAGGGTGCGGCATTTTTTTGGGGAGTTTTTGAGGTCGTCGTTGAACCAGGAGGCTTTTTTGCTTCCTGTCTTATTGGGATGGTTTTTCAAGGGTGCTAGTTCGTCAGCGCAGTGGGTGATCCACTTTGCGAGATTGATGGCTGCTTGGTTTGGGTCCGTTGATATGGCGGGGGGGTTTTCGTTCAGAGATGTGGTGAGCTGGTCAGTGGTAGTTTTGTTCCAGTTTCTGCGGGGCACTCGTTGCGGGTGGTGGTGGGTCGTGGTCTTTCTGAAGCTAAAGGGGACGCAGCTGTGGTCTGTCCAGTGGAGTCCCGTGACATAATTAAAGGAGATGTGCTTGCTGGAGGAGAAGATTGGGTCGAGCATGTGACCGGCGTAGTGGGTGGGGGTGTTCACCAGTTGTTTGAGTCCAAGATTGGCGAGGTTGTCCAGCAGGGTGGTGGTGTTGTTGTCATTGTTGTTTTCCAGGTGGAAGTTGAGGTCCCCAAGGAGAATGTAGTCCTCGGAGGGGAGGGCATGTGGGCTGACAAAGTCAGCTAAGTCTTCGCTGAATTGTGTGCGGGGTCCTGGGGGTCTGTATATGAGGGTGCCTCTGAGTGTGGTCTTGGGGTCGGTTTGTATTTGGAAGTGGAGGTGTTCGGTGGCTATGGGGGTGTCGTCGGAGTTGGTCGAGATGCGGATGGTGTTCTTGTGGACGATGGCGATGCCTCCTCCTGTTTGGTTTATGCGGTCTCTTCGGATGATCTTGTATCCGTCCGGGATGGCTATGGCGATGTCGGGTGCTGATGAGGCGTTCATCCAGGTTTCCGTGAGGAAGGTGACGTCCGGCGCTGTGGTGTCGAGTAGGTTCCATAGTTCAATGGCGTGTCTATGGACCGAGCGGGTGTTGAGCAGGATGCACTTCATGTGGTTGTTGTTAGAGTTCAGTTTGGCGTTAGTGATTGGAGCGTGGTTCCTGATGCAACAGAACTTGCAGGATTGGCAGGTGAAGGGTCCATGGGTACTTCCTGGGGAGGCTCGGTGACAGTCGATGAGGCGGCCGGTGTTGAATGCAGTGAGGGTTGCGGCGTCGTAGGTTCGGCGGGCGGGAAGGTCTTTGCGGGGACCAGGGGGTCTGGCACTGGTCGCAGGCCAGGCGCGGACGGGCGTAGACGGGCATACCTTTGGCGCGCCTTCGGCGCGCTCAGGGCGCTCCCGCTGCGTGTTTGCCATTCTGCCATAAGTGGAGAGTGGAGGGGGTGGAGCGAGGGAGGAGCAGCTGGGAGGCAGGAGCAGGGTGGCGAGTGGGGAGGGGATCGGTGATGCTGGAGGGAGCGGGGTGGGGCCGCGGGGGAGCAGCGGCGGGGATCGCGACGTAAACGAAACTAAAGTAGGCACAATAATAATAGGGGCAAAAGCAGGCACAACAATAGCAGCAGGGGCACGGAGGAAGATGATACAAAATGAATGCAGCCTCCAAATAATCCACAATACACAACAATGGCAGCAGGGGCACGGAGGACGATGATACAAAATGAATGGCTTCGTGTAGTCTCCCCATTATTTTTTGTGGAGATTTAAATATTCATATTGAAGCTAGCTTCGATGTAAGACAAGACGATAGATATATGGGATTTAAACCCCGGATTTTCAAAGCCCTGAGGAATCTAGTGTTGGACAATGGTCTTATAGACGCTTGGCATACTCTTCACATAAAGCGCATACATTCGAATATTCATCCGATCAACTCCGAGAAATCATGACCTCAGCGGACTTGCCACACTCCATTCCTCATCTGCTTTATACGAATCCCACCATAGGCCCTCACAAATGTGCAATGTGCACGACCCCTACCCCTCCCAAGATCCCCACTCACCAAGTCCTAGCAGCACTTATCAACGCGCGGTCGGTCCCCAAACATAAAATTGAAATTTCTGAATTTATAGAATCACATAACCTAGACCTACTATTCATCACAGAAACCTGGGGTGATGATTCCTCCGTCCCAGACTTCAAAGCAGCAACTCCTCCCAACTACTGCACTTGCAGACTTGATAGAAAAAAAAGAATGGGAGGAGGGTTAGCGATCATACACAAGGACCATCTCAAAGTTAAAATCACGGACTCTAAATACAAGGACTGCGAGGCTCTCTCTTTCACCATCAGCATCTCTGACAAACAATCATTTACAGGCATGCTACTCTACCGCCCCCCCGGGTCCAGATTGAAATTCCTTAACAATCTTAACAATCTAATCGAGGTATCAGCAGGAACCCCACATTATACCATTCTGGGAGACTTCATTTTCCATCTTGAAGTAACTCACGACCCTGATACCTCGGCGTTAATAAAAGATCTAGCAGCTGCCGGTCTCCTACAAATGGTTAAACAGTCTACACACATAGCGGGACACACTCTAGACGGTCTATTCACCAGCAACCCTCACATTGTGGTCACAACTGTTATCCCTCTCATTTGGACTGATCACTCAGCTGTCTGTTTCTCAATAAAACGTAACTCCCCTCCACTCTCTTCCACATCACTCTCGCCTATGTCCTTCAGAAATTGGAAAAATATCGACCCCTCCCAATTAGCGGTTACGCTGCTTGATACTTTGAATACTAGCGAACAGGATCCTTCTTTAGCATCCACAAACTATCTTAACAGTCTAAACGAAGCCTGTTACAACCTAGCTCCCCTTAAAATTTCACTTCGCAGCAGAAAACTCCCTTCAGCTCCATGGTTCACAGAAATCCTACGACTACAGAGACAACATAGTAGGAATCTGGAGAGACAATGGCGCCGCTACTACAATCCCTCAGAAAAAATTGCCTATAAAAGTGCACTTTCCAAGTATAAACTACTTATTACCTCAGAAAAAACACGATACTACACCGCCCAAATTAATCAGGCAAACAACTCTGCAAGAGAACTGTTTCAGGTAGTCACCCACCTTTCTAGCCCTCCCGTCTCCCGTTTTGACGGATCACAGGAGCTTTGCAATTCCCTTGCCAAGTTCTTCGAAGACAAAGTAACTGCTATCTTCTCAGCCTTCACTCACTCAATCCCCTGCCACCACCACCACGGTACTTCCTTCCAGGACCGCACCCAGTTTCTTAACCTTCGAAGCTGCCACGGAGGAACAAATCCAACGGCTTGTTTCCAGTACAAAATCAGGATCACCCCTAGACCCCTGTCCTCCCGCCATTCTTAACCTCATTCCAGAAGCAATTTCCCCAGCTCTCACCAACATATGCAATGCCATGTTCATAACAGGCACATACCCTTCAGTCTGGAACAAAGCCACCATTAAACCCATTCCTAAAAAAACTACTCTCGACCCCCTCCTTCCCGCCAGTTACCGACCCATTGCATGTCTTCCGTTCCCAGCAAAAATCTTTGAAAAGATAATGAACATACAGTTGTCTAAATTCATAGATAATAACAACTTGCTGGATGATACCCAATTTGGGTTTAGACAGGGTCATGGGACTGAGACCGCGCTACTCAAAGCAGCTGACGAAATAAGAACGACGATGGATAAGGGAGGAGCGGCAGTACTAATATTGTTAGATCTCTCTGCGGCCTTCGACACGGTCGATCATGCCACCTTGATCGACCGTGTCTCATCAATAGGAATTCAGAATAAGGCGAAAGAACTTCTTGCCTCATTCCTGATGGATCGTCCACAGACAGTAAAAATGGAGAAGTTCACTTCCCGCACCTTCATACTTCCTTGCGGTGTACCACAGGGCTCCTCGCTGAGCCCGACATTATTTAACATTTATGTTTCGGACTTAGCGAGGGTAATAAAATCTTACGGTATTGCCCTTGCAACATACGCTGACGACACCCAACTGGTGCTATCGGTACACAACGATGGTACTTCAGTTGCAGCAAATTTTCAAGAGGGAATGCGGGCAATCAGTTCCTGGATGTCATCAAACTGTCTTAAATTGAACTCTGATAAGACAGAGGTGATGACATTCGGGAAAATGGAACCAACCTGGTCCTCCCAATGGTGGCCACCCGAGATGGGAATCCCTCCTCAACCTGTCACCACGGTTCGCAACCTTGGAGTCATATTTGATAACAAAATGACCTTCCAGCAACATGTCAACTCTGTGGTGTCCTCATCCTTCTACATCCTGAAACAAATCAAGAAACTTATGCCATACCTTCCGTCGTCGGCCGGCAAAACCCTAATCAGTACTTTGGTCTTTTCAAAAACAGACTACTGCAATGCCCTTCTTCTCAATGCCCAAGAAAAAGTCCTTAACAGATTACAGCTAGTCCAGAATGCCTCGGCCAGAATTTTACTGGGCATTCCCAAGTTCACCTCCATTTCCCCTTACATTCGACAGCTGCACTGGCTCCCAATCAGAAGCCGGACAAAATTTAAGGCACTATGCATTGCATACAAAGCCATCAATAATACAGGCCCACAGTTCCTTAAAAATGCCCTCTCTCCGCTCCATCATTCAAGAATACTACGTTCATCCTCAGCTCACTTGCTGAAAGTCCCACGTACAAAAAAAGCTAACTGGGGTGACAGATGTTTCACTATTTCTACAGCTAAACTTTGGAACACATTACCCCTACACATCAAAACCGCCCCCACCCTCATTAACTTCAGAAAAAAACTAAAAACCTGGTTCTTTGCATTATAATCTTTCAGCCTCAGCGATGGTTCTGTACTCTAAGCGCCGAGACACCTATGGGTAGTTGCGCGCTATAAAAATCGCATAAACATAAACATAAACATAAACACTATAAAGACCCCGGCTATAGTTTCTTTTCTGCCCCGCAACGGAAATACGTTCGCCTTGATTATTTTTTTATCTCTCAGTTCTTTATTGACAAAACAAAGATGGAAAGTCTTCCCAAATTATTATCAGACCATAATCCACTGCTATTAAGCTTTAGTTTGTCATTAGTCAGGGAAGGCCCCAAAACGACTTGGTCATTTCAGAGGAATTTACTACTTGAAGAGGATTATATACAGTTTATGACCAAAATCATTCAGGAGTTTTTCCAGATTAATAATGATACTGATTCTATCCCGATCGTGTGGGACACATTTAAATCTGTAATAAGAGGGGAGACCTTAAAGTACTCGAATTTTCAGCTAAAGAATAAATGCAATAAGTTTAAAAATGATTGCAAAATGGTTTTAAAGGCAGAAAGAAAATTAGCCGAAAGTATTAAAGCTAAAAAGCATATAGAAGAATCCCAACTTGATTTGTCTATTAAACGCATTACAGTCTATTCCCATATCGCGGATCGAGTGGCCTCACAATATAGACAACACAGGACAGAAAGTTACGAATTAAATGAATAAACAGGCAAAGTATTAGCGCAGAGACTACGTCAAAAAGCAATATCTAACGAAATTCTTAAAATTCGAGATCTTAGTGGGGTTGTTAGGACCTCTAAAGGGGATATATTAGCAGCATTTAACGAGTTTTATCAGGCTCTATATCATCAACCCAACAATGTGGCAGATTTAGGAGTAAAGATGTCACAATATCTGGAAGGTGTTAATAAAACTGATCTGTTGGAAGAACAGAAAAAAATACTTAGTGCTTCAATTACTTGGGAAGAAATTGAAACAGCTATTATGGGGCTGGCTACCAGTAAGGCAATGGGACCGGATAGTGTCCCTCTAGAATTCTATCGAGTATTTAGGAGAGTTTTAAAATTAGAACTGACTAAGATCTTCCAGCTAGCTTTTGCAGGTAACCCTCCTGATTCATGGTCATTTGCCACTATTGTTATATTTAAAAAGAAAGGGAAGGCCAGTGATGAGCTAGGGTCATATAGACCCATTTCTCTTATTTCAGCCGACAGCAAAAAAAATTCAAAAATCCTTGCAAACAGATTAAATGAATTGATGCCGTCCCTTGTCTCCATAAGACAACATGGATTCATTTCAAAAAGAGATACTACGGACCACGTTAAAAAAGGTATAGCATTGCTGGATTGGGCACAGGCCTCGGAGTCCCCGGTTGCGGTGGCCCTGTTGGACGCTGAAAAAGCGTTCGACAGGGTCGCCTGGGAATTCCTATGGGCTGTAATGGCCTGGATGGGACTTCCTAAGGAATATATTAATGCAATTAAGGCACTTTATCTCCATCCGAAAGCTGCTCTTAGGATTACAGATACACTTTCCGAACGTTTTAGGATAACGAGGGGGACAAGGCAAGGTTGCCCTTGTTCTCCGTTGCTGTTCGCAATATATTTAGAACCTTATCTTCTTAAACTATCAATAGAAGAGGACATCGCTCCGGTTACAATCCGAGAAAATGAATTTAAAATATTTGCATACGCAGATGACGTTGCCATTACTACCTCAGATATTAGACGGGCATTACCAAAACTAACTTATCTCGCAGAAGAGTTTGGAGCTTTGTCGGGCTACAAGCTAAAACTTGCAAAAACCCAACTGATCCATTCTGAAAGTGACCGGCCTAATGGCTTGGTTTTTGTCTCCGAGGCTCAATACCTCGGGATTACAATATCTTCCAAGATTGACGAAATTGTGCGTCTCAATATTAGGCCAGTGTTAAAATCCTCTAATAATATTTTGGAAAGGTTAAATAACCTACATTTTTCTCTTTATGGCTGCGCTAATATATTAAAAATGCTGATTTTTCCAAATTTTTATATTTATTTTGTACAATGCCTCTTTTGTTTTCATCGTCTTATTTTATTAAAATGGATAGAATCGCATCCAGGTTTCTCTGGGGCTACCATCGAACCAGACGGGTGCTGAGATGGTGTTCCCTCCTGAGAATGAAGGGTGGTTGGGGGATTCCCAATTTATTTTTGGCTATATTATTGGCTTATCTCACTAAGATATATGGGGATACTAATTTTTCCAGATATTATTACGGTTGAATCGATCCACCCTTCAATTTATGAAATGCTGCTAGGTGAGGAAGTTTCTCAATGTTTAGTAAAAGTTGTAGAACCTAGTTACTACAAAAAGACTAAGTTCAAAATTATGTTAGTGGCCTCGCAATCTGGAGGCAGATAAAGAAGAAAATTATCCGGTGGGGCGATCTAAACTATTATTCTCCAGTGTTGAATAACCGTATGCTACCTGAGATTTTTAATGATCAAATCATGAAAAGATGGCACTCTGCTGGGATTCGTCTATTGGGAGATTTTTAATAAGACACTCAAATCGCCTCTTTTTCTAGTTTACAAACAGAATATAAACTGTTTAGAAATTATTTCTTCAAATACCTCCAGGTACGGAGCTTTTTGGAATCTAAGGGTCTTCTTGACCATATATGTATGAACAAAAATAATATCTTTAAACTAGCAGAAGGGTAAAAGGTTTAGTTTTTCAGATGGCTATCAAACAAATGGATGACGATCTGAGTGTGATTGAGAGTAAATGGCAAAGGAAAATTGAAATTAAAAATGTTGATAAAGCTAGATCTATTGAATTATCGATTAGGATGCTATTTAATGGCTCACTTCAAAGCCAGCACTTTATGTCAATGTATGACCTTTATTATTCCCCGGCCAAATTGGCTAAATGGAAAGTCAGAAATGGCGATGAATGTAAACGGTGTGATGAAACAGCTTCTGATTCTATTCATATGTTTTTTAAATGTTTGAAACTTTCTCAATTTATTGCAGATGTCAAATTCTTTTTAAATAATAGTTTGGGGATCACTTTAAGATTAACTGCCGAAATGGTTATTGTAGGTCTTCAAACGGATCAAATTGGATTAAGGTCAGCTGCTGAAGAAGCTTTTTTATGTATTTGTATGGCAGTTTTTCGTTTTTGCATCACTTCTCGCTGGTTAGACCCTGAGCCTCCAGTTTTTAATCATTGGCAATCCAAACTGCTATCTATATATCAACTAGAAATGGCAATCTATAGATCTAAGGGTTTAAAAAGGAAAAAGTTTGGACAAAAAGTTTGGGCCCCTATCTCAAAATGGATTTAATCTGATTTGATCATATCATGTGATGCCAAATGCTCTCTATAAATATATTGTTATTATTTATCCATCAATTGTATAAACAATTATGTTATGTACCATGCTCAATGTATGACTGATTGCTGAAATGAAATCAATAGAAAAATTCAAAAACAGTTCATTCTCGACTTAGTTGACAGGGGTCTCATGCCGGTCACGATTGCGGGCAAACTGGCGGGGGTCGCTTTCATGGGTAAGCTGTTGTGGGGGTATGCGCCTTTGGCGGGGGAGCTGGGTTCTCGCATGTTAGAGGGTTGGGGCCGAGAATGCGGGAGGGGGTGCAGGGTCCGCCAGCCATTGTCGACGGGTTTGTTGGAGCAGGTAATTGAAGCATTGCCGGGTGTGTGTTTTGATGTGGAGGAGGCCTGTGTGTTCTCCACACTGATGGTATGGATGTTTGCGGGGGCCTTTAGGGTGTCCGAGTTGCTGGGCGTACAGGTGGATGCGGGGCTGCAGTGGTCGGAGGTGTCATTCGGGGAAGGGAAAGTGAGTTTGTGGTTGCGGAGAGAGAAAACGGATCAGAGGGGGGTAGGTCATTGTGTGTCGTTGTCGGCGGTTGCGTCGAGGGGGTAGGTTCCCGGTGAAATGGGGATTGCGGCTGAAAGCAGCGGGCATCTAAAGGGGGCTGTGTTTCGACATGCGGACGGCCGGCGGGTGTCGGGGCGCAACTGCTGGCAGTCCTGCGCAAGGCATTAAGGGGGCTGGGGCTGGACGGGCAGCAATTTGGGACCCACTCTTTCAGGATCGGCGCGGCATCGGAGGCGCACCGGCAGGGTCAGGGGTGAAGGGACATTATGCGGCTGGGCAGGTGGTTGTCGGACTGTTATCGGCGATACATACGGGGCGCGCCCAGCGTTTGAAGCGCTCGGAGGATATGGTGGCTGGGATACTTACTGTTGTTTCTTTTCTAGGTTCGGTGGCGGGTTCCCTCGCCAGAGACATGGCAGTCAGGATTGTGGGACATTCGTTTGTTAGGAAGGCCAAGTGCAGGCGCTATCCAGTTACTTTGGAGAAAACTTGGGTTTCAACCCTACTGTGTTTAGCATACATTGGAAGGAAAAAGGGGGCATGTTGTGGAGGGAATTGATACCCACGCTAAACTCCATGGTGGTAGCGGGCAGGTGTCCTGACATCTTAGTGCTGCACTTGGGTGAAAATGATATGGTGAGGGAGACTGGTCTGGTGCTTATGATGGCCATGAGGAGGGATCTGGGGGAGATAAAGAGTAGGTGGTCAGGGTGTGTGGTGGTCTGGACGGAGTTTGAGCCGTGTCGGGTGTGGAGGGGCACGGTGCATCCTCAGGCAATTGACAAGGCAAGAAGGAAGGTGAATGTGGAGATGGTGAGGTTCTGTAGGCACCTGCGTTTCTCTAGGATTTGGCAAAAGGATGTCAGGTATGATGCCACAGAATTGTTTTGGGGTGATGGGGTCAATTTGTCCCATATGGGCATTTATCTTTACCTGTTGGAGCTTCGCGAGGTATTGTGCCGGTTGTTGGGGGTGCGTTAGAGGTCGGAAGGGCTTCTGCTGGTTGGAGGGTGCGGGGAAAGGGGTGAGGGAGGGGGGCAGGGAAAGTAGGGAGGCGGTCTAGCCACCTACCCTCCTGACTTTTCCTGGGTGGCGGTGTTGGTTTTGGAAGTTGGCCAAGTTTGTCTGGAGTTTTTGGTAGTTAGGTTAAGTTGGGGAGTTGGTGTCAGGAAAGGGGAAAGGTTAAACAGGTTGGAGGTTAGGTTTTGGGGTTCATGAAGGTCGAAGGTTATGGGATAAGATTGTGTATTATGGTGTATTTATGTAATGTATTTGCATTTCATGTATTGTGTTTTTGCAGTGTGGGGGATGTTTTTATCATGTGGGGATCGTAGGGGTGGGGGATAAAGACTAAGGCGTTAGGTAACTCGATGTTTAGAGAGGTTTTAGTTTTGTAAGGCGAATATAACAGGCACGACAGTCCTAGCTTCCAAGTACATGAAAGTCACCTGGAATCACATGGCATAAAGTCCTCTAATCGTGATGCTTTTAAACAGAGTCGCTCTATGTTTTCCGGCGCGTCTACTCGTGAAACGGCTGCAAGCAGTGGACTTTATGCCATGTGATTCCAGGTGACTTTCATGTACTTGGAAGCTAGGACTGTCGTGCCTGTTATATTCGTCTTGAGAAAGACCCGCCGCGACCTAAACCTTGGCGCCTTAAGGGTCGAAACGTCGACACTTTTCTACAGGCCTCATAACTCTAGAACTCCATCGAATTAAAAGAAATTAATAGGGTTCTGGAAAGTTACACTAGCGGATGGCCTTTGTTTAATAAGAATTTGTGTATATTTGTATACATTTTCTATTTTGGAATGTATTAACTTTGTGTATATATTGTCTTTGTCACGTGATCACTATTCACTATTGACACTGTTCCGCACTATATTTGAGATATTGACAGTCGTTGTAAAGAAACGATTTTTTGTAAGAGTGTGACCTATAGAAATATATAAAGATAATATAAAGTCACATACAGGCTTTCTTTTCATTTATTGTAAGAACCTGTTTTTACTTCTTCTCAGAGGGGGATGTTGTTGTTTTGTCGTTTCTTTCTGTTTGAAAATTGCACAAGAAGCAAAAAACTTTTTGAGAAATCACTGTTGGTCGCACCCGACAGAACCATTTCTATTTAACTAATAATTTTTTGTAAAGCATGGTTTTTCAACTTTGCATTAAATAGTATCAGCAAAAAACATAATTTTGTAGTTACATCTACAATTCACAATTTCTTGTGTCTAGCATTCAATCAATCAACCAAACAGCTTTTGTAAAGTGCACACTGTCTCCCCTAAGGGTATCTGGGCGTTGTTTTTGAAGAGTCAGGTCCTGAGTCTCTTTCTGAAGTCTGCCAGCAAGGGGGCTGTCCGGAGCGGGAGGGGAAGTTTGTTCCTGGTCTTGGCAGGGATGTAGGAGAAGGAGCAGCCAACTCTACAGCTGCGATGGATGCGGGGGGTGTAGGCGAGGGCGAGTGAGGAGGAGCGCAGGTGTCTAGTCGGGTGGAGGGTGATATAAGTTCAGTTGATGGTTTATGTAGCCAGGTACTAGGCCGTGGAGGGCTTTGTAGGCATGTGTGAGAATCATGAACAGGCATCTCGTCCGGATTGGTAACTAGTGGCGGTCTCTCAGGTAGGGGGAGATGTGGGTTTGTTTGAGGTGGTCCAGAATGAGTCTGGCTGTGGCGTTCTATATGGTCGGGAGTCTTCTGAGGAGCTGGGTGGAGATGCCAGTGTAGAGGACATTGCCGTAGTAAGGTTGCTGGTAACAAGGGCCTGAGTGACGGTCTTTCTGGTGTTGGGTAGAATCCATCTGAAGATTCTGGAGACCATGCAAAAGGTGTGGAAGCAGGAGGAGGCGACTGGGTTGGTTTGTCTTTTCATGGTCAGTTGGCTGTTGAGGATGATGCCTAGGTTGCATGCACTGTTTTTCGGTGTGGGTGTAGATCCTTGCTCTGCAGGCCACCCGCTGTGGTCCCATGTGGAGGTGTTCGTACCAAAGATCAGTACTTCAGTTTTGTCAGAGTTGAGTTGGAGGCAGTTGTCTTTCATCCATTTGGATACATTGGTCATAGCGTTGCTGAAGCTGGTGTTGGTGTTGGTCGGTCCTCAGTGAGCAAGACGATCAATTGCGTGTCGTCTGCACTGGAGGTTATGTTCAGTCTGTAGGATCTGGTGATGTCAGCGAGGGGGGTCATATAGATGTTGAAAAGTGTGGGGCTGAGGGATGATCTTTGTAGTACGCCACATATGATGTCTTTGTGTGCGGAGGTGAAGAGAGGCAGTCAGATGCTCTGTGTGCATCCTATGATGAAGGAAGCGATCTATTTGAGGGTAGCTTGCTGTATGCCTATGTTTTGGAGTCTGTTGATGAGGGTGCTGTGGGAGACAGTGTCAAACACTGTGGAGAGGTGAAGGATGATCGGGCCACAGGTTCTCCATGTTTGAGGCGTGTTCTGATGTCATCTATGGCAGCAATCAGCGCGGTGTCAGGGCTGTGGTTTACCTGAAATCCTGATTGTGAGGTGTCCTGTAGGTGGTTTTGTTCCAGGAATTTGGTGAGCTGCTGGTTGTGAGCTTTCTCAAGTACTTTGGCTGGATGGGGGAGCAGGGAGATTGGACGATAACTTTTTAGATCGCTGGGGTCGGCAGAGGCTTTCTTTAGGAGGGGTCTGATATGTGCAGTGGAGATGGAGATGTTGAGTATGCTGGTGAAGTGCGTGCTGATTGGGTTCACTGCAAGGTTCTAAAGATTTTTGGGGCGGGGTTCAGTGGGTGACCTAGAGTGGATGGAAGACATGATGACTGAGGTGGTCAGGGCAGTGAGCAGAGTCCAAGTGGTTTGGCTGATGTTCGCTGGATGATTGAGGTTGTTGGGGTTGAGGGTGGTGGGTTGGATGTTGAAGTTGTTTGAGATGTTGATGATCTTGCTGTGGCAGTAGTATGAGAGGGTGTCGCAGAGTTCTTAGGAGGGGTTTTCATGTTGGAGAATTCTTTGACAATTTTGAAGAGTTCCTTTGTGTGGATGGATGCTGAGTTGATGCAGGTAAAAAGGGCTGCTTTCCTGGCTTCCTTGATGTGCAAGCGGTATTAGCTGAGAGCTGCTTTGCGAGATGCTCTGTCAGTGGGGTTCTTAGTGATGCGCCATCGTTTCTCTAGGTGGTGGCAGTTTAGCTTGGTGGTCCTGAGTTCTTGGGTGTACCACCTGGCATGTCTGGAGGACATTTTGTTGGATTTTGTAGGTTTCAGTGGGACAACTCTGTCTGGTCAATCAGTGATCCAGGCTGTGAAGTTTTAGACAGCTTGGTTGTTGAGGCCTCAGGTTGGAAGGTGGTGAGGCCCCTTTGACCACTGAGTTTCGGTGACCTTACTCTACTTGCGGTGGGGGGAATCTGACACCTGGGGATGGTATGCTGGGCATTGGCGATGGTGAAGTGTACAATGGTGTGTTCAGTCCAGGTGAGTTCTGTCTTGTATCTGAATTTGATTCTGTCACTGGAGGTGAAAATGTGTATTTGACTTTGTGTGTGGGTTCGGTGACCAGTTGGGTGAGGCCGATGTTGGTCAGGTTCTCTAGGAGGGGGATGGAATCTGCGTTGTTGGGGTCGTTCATGTGGAAGTTGAGGTATCTGTGTAGGTTGTAGTGGTGAGAGTCAATTGCTAGGGTGCGATGAGGTGGAGATGGTGTTGAAGAATTTTGCTTAGGGCGAGGGTGCCTCTTATCCTGGTCAATTCTCAATTTCTTGTGTCTAATATTTGATAGTTTCTATCAGACCATATTATGATGCCTGTTAGACCTGTCAGCCCATTGCGGGTCCCTCCTACTTATTTATTTATTTTGATCCCCCTTTTTGCCCCTCAATTTCTTTCATTTTTATGTCCACTGGAATTTTTAGGTGTTGTCGAGGGGGTTAGGTACTCCTTGACCCTATAGTTCCTTATAGGCCTAGAAATCCCTCCTTTTCTAGGGCAAGTTTAGCTACACAAAATGGTGGCTAGTAACTGCCACAACTGTTTACCTCAGGGACTGGCCTATAGACTCAAATGTAGAATCTAGAACCTTCTGGCCTGTTCTGAACACTTGAGGCAAGGGGTATAAAAGGCCAACTGTAGGGCGGCCATTTTGTCATTCAGCGAGAGAGTCAGCTGGAGTATAGGCTGTGGCGCTAGGTGGGGGGTAGGACATTCAGAGGATTGACTTCCTTTTAAGGGATTGCCTCCTTACTGCTTTCACCACCCTTCCCCCTTACTGCAGACCTGACCCTGCCAAGTTGTGTTCCTGTTGACCCTGGACATAAGGTCCTCCCAGTACCAGAAAGTCGATCCCTAGCCTGAGGGGAATTGGAGTGACTTTAGGAGACTGATCTGTGAGGTAGTTTTGCTCCTGTTGTCCAGTGGGTGAACATTTACTAGTATCTGTGAGGGCACTGCCACGAAAGGAGAGAGAACAGAAAATGCGGATTTGATACCCCCTTCTCCTTTCGTTTATATCCACAATTACTCAGCTGTCCCCCTCTCACCTGGGGTCAGTAGCGCCAACGCGGGAGTGCTTCCTCGTAAGTGAGACTGGGTGGAAGATAGCGAGTGAGTAGCCCATAGAAACGAGCAGCCGCGGTACTGCGCAGGCCCCGTGAGGCGGACGGTAATCCCTGTGAGGGAGTGAGTGGCCGAGAGAGAGTCGGGCAGCCGCGGTACTGCGCAGGCCCCGTGAGGCGGTCGCTAATCCCTGTGAGGGGGCGGAGTGGCAACCAGAGACCTGCCGCGTTCGAGCAGGTTCGGAAGAAGAGCCACTGATCCCCTGCGCTTGCGTGCTGGAGCCGCCCACACAGAGGACGACGGAGACGGCGAATCGAGGGACGGCGAGAGAAATGCTACTGCCGCTTCCCATCTTCCCACGCGACATTCCCACAGTGACAACCGCGGGATCGGGCGGCTTGGCCTGTGGGGGATGCGCTGTTGGGAGCAGGTTGGGGCCAAACAAAACCTCGGGCCTCCCACAAGTGACCGAGACGTTGGAGACAGAGGTTAAATACTACAAGTAAGCTGGGAGTTGGGGCTCTGGCGGGACACAAACGTGGTGAAGTTAATAACAGATCGAATTTTGATCTACCTCTCTGATCCCTGGTGATGAGGGAACGGGAGCCAGGGGGGTCATAAATAATAAAAGGAGCCAAACTTTAGAAGCAAGAGACTGGCTAAGCTTTTAGCAATTGTTGACCTTGGATACCACGGGACAGAAGCCAGGGAATCGGGGTAAACTGCTCAAGTTCCAGAGTACTGGCTGTGAATAATACATGTTTTGTTTCACAGGGGGTAACTCAATCTGGTTTCAATTGTATTAATGCCTGTACCAAACCTTCTGAAAGGAACTTGTGAGAATATTGTATCGCTGGGAAGAGGCACCAACCTGTTCTACTAAAAAGGGGGAGGCTAAAGAGTATTGTAAAAATTACAAGGTGTCATCCTGGGAACTCTAGTACTAAGTGGGAATTGCTAGGGTCATTTATCCTGAAGGAGAAAGTGTAACATCAAATGCAATGTCTTATTAATTTTCTTTTTCTATTTATTGATGCAAAGAAACTGATGGAGGAATATTTGATGTGAATAGTGACAAAACTGACAGATGAAATAAGTGAGAGTATACAAAAATCTTTTATAAAAGTGAACCGTATTTTCCTAAACTGGTGTAGCGTTATTTTTGAATGGATGGACGCTGAGTTACTGTAGGGTGTGATGCAAGCTTTACACTTTTGCCTTTTGGTTTGACCTTCCTATCCTGTGCCAGGCTACCCTATGTGATCTGGAGACCACAGTTCCAACAATGCCTATAGCTTTAATTGGCAGTTTCTTGTGTATAACATTTGGTCCTTTCGTTCTGTCTGCCCATGTTCTGGTGCTGATGTGCGTTTAGGTGCTACACGACCAGATAACCCTTCATCTTCCTTAGGACACAGATTAGTATTGTAAGCTTCATTCAAAGCTTAATGTTGCCGGAAAGGGGTGGCAAACCTATAATCAAGTAAACAAAATTGATATTAAACAAATGGCTCAGAATGGTTTTCACACCTCACCACAAACTTGAATTCAATGTTTTTTAAATTTAAGTTAGACATGCTGCTTATGTGTAATATAATCCCAAAACCATGTGCCAAAAGTTCTACACCACCATGTACTGCCATCAAAATACCATGTGTAAACACCAACTGAAAAAGTTCATCATATAACTAATAGCCATGGTGATTTTTGTCACCCTTCTTCAGGGAACCACAAGCACTTAACATAACAAAACAATCCCCATTCACATCCCCCACTATCCAACCATCCCCAAACTTCAGTAAAACAGATGCCAGTGAATAGTGGAACTCCCTAGCCTCAACAGGTATGAAGGCTCCTAACATTCCTTGATTTTCTGCTACAAACAAATGTTGAAGTGTGTTATAAGGGAAAAGTAGGTCATACTGGGGAGGATATCTCTCTCCCTCTATATGGACACGGTCCCAATCATTGTACCTCCAACATACCAAATAAGTCATGAAAGAACAACTGTAAGGTTATTCTTCAACTAAATGGTGTCAAGCCAGGCAGCTAGTACATTCTCCTCAAATAGTAACTATTGAAACTATCTGCAAAATGTCTTTAGTCTTGCACCCATATCTACAAAAATAATCAAGGTGTAAGCTGAGGATACATTTGATCCCCGATCATTCATACTTAAAAGCAAAACTCATGGTCAAACGAACAAACAAGTCCCTCAAGAGCTGACTTTGCAGTGTTCCCGATGGCACCCATCCCTTTCAATTGCAAGTGCTTGGCTGCGCTCAGTAGCTCTGTAGCCCTGAGCTTCAGGAATGAACCCCGAAGCAGGCGCAGCTAGGTCCTATCTGTCTCAAGGATAACTAGAGTTGCCACAGCCCTCCTACCGTTATCAGCTCCGGTTTCCATTCTTATCCAGTAGAAGCCTGCGGGCCATTTCAGAGAAACAAAGTGGAGGAAGATGCTACTCCAGCACTCTGTACATATAATCAGCCAATCAATCAATCATTCAGTAGATTTGTAGAGCCCTTCTTGACTGTGAGGGTATTAACCCCTTGCATGCTTATGACAAGCTCAGTTCGTCATGAGGCACAGTGGAGCTGTGCTCATGACAAGCTGAGCTCGTCATAACTGCCGCGGCCCTCCCACGTGCATCTAATTCCCCGCCTGTGTGGGCAATCTTTTTGAGTGGGCGGAGTCATGACGAGTCCAGCTCGTCATGAGCACAGCTCCACTGTGCAGCATGACGAGCTCGACTCGTCATGAGTACCGCGGCACCGCACGTGCCCCCCCCCGCACCGCAGGGGAATTAGCCCCACATGCAAGGGGTTAAGCACTGAAGATTCTTCCTAATAGGATACACTTGAAAGGGAATGGGTATGGTCCTTCCAAAGTCCAACTTGTCCGCAGTATAGCGGACAAGTTGGAAGAACTTGGCCGCAATCGTGTGTAATAAAAAACTGCCATATGTCCATGTCTGGGAATGAAACATGTTATAAGTGCATACCAACTTTCTACAGATTCTGTTGCTATACAAACCGATCAATTTGCTCTGTGACATAACAGGAAATAATAAATATATATATATAAATATACCTCAAAGGGTATCCCCGCTCTTCACAATTTGTCTCTCTATTGGCTAAAAATATATGGACTATATTGATTTGAAAAAACATTTGGGGTTGACAGGTTTGTTTTGCGGTAAATGGCTTGGAGTTAATCCGAAAGGAGCAGTATGCTAAGACTATCACAAGGCCATGTCAGTGATTCCACACTCTTCAAGTCTCCTGATTAGCACCGGGTGGGACATGGTGCCAAAAGGTGCACTCAGATGCAAGAGGATGAGAGCCGCAGTGCCAACGTATTCAAAAGTGGCATTAAGTTCCTCAGTAACCTTGAGAAGTGTCGACTCTGTACTATCACAGGGGTGTAAACCTGATTGAGAGGAGAGGAGAATGCTATGGGATTTGATGTACTCTCAAAGCTAGGAGATATTCTCAAGAAGGTGTGATAATCAACACAAAATAAGCATAACGCAACATTGCACATAGCAGTCTAGCGCGGGAAAACAACGCTGTGTTAACGGCGTATTCACAACACAGCTGTACCATGCGATAGGCCCACGATAATGAGTCAAATGTCCGCGTTAAAACCAACGCACTGCCAAAAAAATGTGAAATACCAATGCGAAAATAGTAGCGATGAGGCCAATCGCGATACAATACAAACATCAGCGATAACCAGCGACAGGCCTGAGATTCCCACGCGTGATGTGGGAAAATGCTCCATAAAAGCATAAAAGAGTAAACAATACAGTGAGATGACAACGTATGAGCACAACCCCACAGCCGTGACGTACAACAAATGACCATTGCCCCACAACAGACAGGCATCTCCTAAAAAACAGTCACAATGTACATTGACATGCAATTTGTATGTAACCTGCGCCAATGCGGAAACATACATGGAACACACTGTGAAAGCACAACTCCTCTTCACATTGCAGAGGGACAATCAACACCCCCTGCACACAGACGTGCCATGTCCATGTTCAAGCATGGACCAATGTAGGGGCAGTGACTCCCCCTTACGTACATGTTGCCCATGTCGTGGGACTTGAGTCACAGAGTGTATCCCTGCATCATGGCGGCACATATAGGAGCCCAAAGGAAGCCCTTTTATCATATGTAGGCTACAAATGACAGTCAAAATAGAATGAATTGGTTGGGACACATGTGAAAAGCCGAAGAGTGGGATACCAACTGTGACACACAGAACTGGCAGTTCGAATACGTGACACCCTAAACAGCCTCACTGCACAGAGGTGACACACCCATCATCCATTAACAAATTTCACAATTGCTAGCACTACACGTCACACCCACACCTGTCTGAGTGATGTGCCTGTGCAGATGAGTGACATGTACACAGGGAATGTGTCTTGGAATGCATTTATTTGCAGATGCTCTGTCTGTCCCATGATTGCTAAGGCCCGTCACAATGTGACGTCAACATGAGAAGAAATTGTCAATGATGGTGTTGCGACGGGCAATTCCTGCTGCGGCTGCTGTGGGGTGTGATCCACCTGCCTCATCTTCATCATCATCGTACAGTGCATCTGGCACTCACATCCATAGTGCATTGCTGTGTACACATATGTTGTGCAACACACAACATACAACAATCATCTTGCACACGATGTCTGGGCTGTACAGGAGCCTTCCACCCGTGACATCCAGGCACCTGAAACGTGACTTAAGCACCCCAAATGTGCGCTCCTCAATGCCAATGGTGCATTTGTGTGCCAAATTGTACTGCCTCTGGGCCTGTGTGTTCGTGGCTCGTAGGGGTGTCATCATCCAAGCACAGAGTGCATATCCTTGATCACCTGTGACAGTGCTGAGAGACATGAGTCAAGACTACGCACTGCATGCTATGTTGGCAGGCTCACTGGTTCATTGGTGTGTGATGTGTGTGACTTAGTGTGTCCTGTATGACATTAACTGCCTGTTGCAAATGAGCGGCATCAATGTGTATTGCCTAGCCTCACTGCTGCACCTCCCTCCCCCCGAGCATAGTCACTAGTGTGCGCAGCTCGGTTGAATCACTTGCACCCCTACGGCACACCATTGTCATGCCTGTCTGCTCATGGGCACAAGCCAGATACGACACAGGGATGATGTGCGCTGAAGGTGGCCGGCCACGTGTGTTTAGGACCATTGCAAGGACAGGGCTGAGATGTAGAGCACCTGCCTGGCTGAACTCACCATGCTGTTGAGGGTTGACATTTGGTGTATGCTGTGCTAATAGCAACAAACACAACAGTTGGCATGTGTATTCCCTGACCCCGAGCGGGCCTGCCCTCACTCATGTAACCCTTCGGCCGAGCCCGCACTCCGGGGGCATGCTACATCGCAACATCATCTATTGCGAGACGGGTGGCGCCGACACTACAACAGAGACACACGCATTAGTCACTTCCTTGGCAAGGCCTAAACTTCTCCACACCCAGATTCACGTGTGAAAGAGACACACCCCTACGCTGTACTGTCGTATGCCTTTCCACTCCGCTGACGCTCACAGGAAGGTACGGCATGGCTACATGTCCCAGGTCTACCCCACTGCTTGCTCGGATATGGTTGTGTCCGCTGTACACTGCACAATGTAATGTGGTATGGCTCCGGGCCCTCATGCATACACAATGACCACACGGACACACTGAGTGAGTTTGTGGAACTGGCTATGGGCACGTGCACCTGGCCCCTTTAATTGCCAGCGTCACATGGCCAGTGACGCCTGTCCTGGATGGGTGTTGGGTAGTGTAAGCCAACCCTCAGGAGTTGGTTGGTGCTGCCAACAACCGCAACAGTGATCAGACAAACAGCAGTTGCAGGATCATACAACAAGGGTCCATGACTTAAGTTGCACAGTGTTAGTGCCCGAGGATGCAGTGCGGCCGGTACAGGCATGCCCTCATGGGACGCTGACTTGCGCTGCACTGAGGTTGGGCCATGCGAGCTGAGCGGGTCCTCGTTGATGTCCAAGGAGAATGTCGCAGAGGGGGACAGGGGACAGTGGAAGGTGTCCTTCCAGGGCTTGATGCAGAGGGCAGAAGCAAGCAGAAACAGGCAAATGGCGGAGTTGAGTACTACTTGCTCCTCTTTACCACCATGTCCATATCAGCTACATCAATCAATCAATCAATCAATCATTTGTAGAGCGCGCTACTCACCCGTGAGGGTCTCAAGGGGTAGAGGGGGGAGCTGCTACTGTTCGAACAACCAGGTCTTGAGAAATCTCCTGAAGGTCAACAGGTCCTGGGCCTGTCGCAGGTGGATGGGGAGGGTGTTCCATGTCTTGGCGGCGAGGTGAGAGAAGGATCTGCCGGCGGTGGTCGTTCGGTGGATGCGTGGAACGATGGCGTGGGCGAGGTCAGCGGAGCCAACCTGGCTGTTGGGAGTGTAGAAGGTGAGTCATTTGTTGCGGTATTTTGGTCCGGTGTCGTGGAGTGCTTTGTGAGTGTGTGTGAGCATCCTCTTGTTGACGGGGAGCCAGTGCAGGTCTCTCAGGTGGGCAGTGATGTGGCTGTGCCGGGGTATGTCGAGGACGAGGCATGCAGAGGCGTTCTGTATGTGTTGAAGTCTTTTCTGGAGTTTAGCCATGGTTCCCCCATAGAGGGCATTGCGGTAGTCCACCCCGCTGGGGACGAGGGCCTGGGTGAACGTCCTTCTGGTTCTGGTGGGGATCCACCTGTAGGTCTTGCGAAGCATATAGAGGTTGTTGAAGCAGGAGAAGGAGATGGGTTTACTTGCTGGGTCATTGACAGAGATGAGTCCAGGATGAACCCCAGATTGTGTGCGTGGTTGGTAGGTGATGGCGCGGCTCCCAGTGAGGTCGGCCACCAGGAGTCATCCTAGGTGAGGGGGTAGAGCTGAGGATGAGAACCTCCGTCTTGTCCGAGTTCAGTTTCGGGCGACTGCTCTTCATCCATTCGGTGATGGCCTTCATTCCATCGTGGAAGTTGGTTTTGACGGTGGCGGGGTCTTTGGTTAGGGAGAGGATCAGCTGGGTGTCATCGGCGTATGAGATGCTGTTGAGGTTGTGCGATCGTGCAATGATGGCGAGCGGTGTTATGTATACGTTGAAGAGGGTAGGGCTGAGGGATGATCCTTGGGGTACGCCGTAGGTGATCTTGGTGGGTTCAGAACGGCATGGCGGGAGGCGGACTCTCTGGTTTCTGCCGGTGAGGAAGGAAGTGATCCAGTCCAGGGCTTTGTCGCGGATCCCTGCGTTTCTGGAGGAGTGTGCGTAGGGTGTGGTGGCAGATGGCGGTCAAGAGGTCTAGGAGGATGAGGGCCACAGTTTTGCCATTGTCCAGCAGGGTCCTGATGTCTTCAGTGGCGGCTATGAGGGTGGTTTCGTGCTGTGCTTGCTGCAGATTCCAGATTGGGATGAGTCCAGGGTGTTGTTCTCTTTGACGAAGTGGGTCAGTTGTCTGTAGATGATCTTCTCGATGAATTTTGCTGGGAACGGGAGCAGGGAGATGGGCCATAAGTTCTTGAGGTCCTTTGGGTTTTCCTTGGGTTTCTTGAGTAGGGCGTTGATCTCCGTGTATTTCCTGCTTTCTGGGAAGGTGGCGGTCTCAAATGAGCTTTTGAAGAACATTTGGAGTTGGGGTGCGATGATGGAGCTTGCTTTGTTGAAGATGTGGTGGGGGCAGGGGGCAGACGGTGATCCAGAGAGGATGGTGTTCATGGTTTTGATAGTGCCTTCGTCATTGACGTGGTTCTAGGATATCAAGAGGCCGGTGTGGCTGTTGGGCGGTGAGTCTAGGGTGTTGGCGGCTGTCGGGGGATCTGGATGTTGAAGCTGTCGTGGATGTAAGAAGGTGGCTAGAGAGTCACAAAGGTCTTGTGACGGCAGGATGTCGTTGGAGCTGGAGCTGAGGTTGGCGAATTCTTTCATGATGTTGAAGAGCTCTTTGCTGTTGTGTGCATTGTTGTCGATGCGTTCCTTGAAGGAAGTCCTTTTGGCGGTTCAAATGAGTTGGTGGTGCTTGCTGCTGGCGTTCTTGAGGGTTGCATGGTTGTCCGGTGTTTGCTCATGGCTCCATTTCTTCTCTAGTCTTCGGCATGTCTGCGTGGAGGCCTGGAGGATGGTGGTGAACCAGATGGCCCTTCTGTCAGTGCGTCTGTTTGAGGGTTTCTTGATCGGGGCGAGAGTATTGGCGCAGTCATCGATCCATTACCTGAAGTTGTGGGCAGCTGTGTCGGTGTGGTCGGTTGGTGGGTCTCGGGCGAGGGTGGTGATTAGCTGGTCTTCGGTGACCTTGTTCCAGCTGCGATGGGGGATTATTTGCTGGTGGTTGTATGTGATGGTTTTCTCAAAGGAGAAGTGTATGCAGCTGTGGTCGGTCAAATGGTGTTTGGTGGAGTGGCTGAAGGTGACGTGGCTGCTGGCGGAGAAAATGGGTTCGAGCGTGTGTCCGGCATAATGGGTGGATGTCATGATGAGCTGTTTGAGACTGAGGTTGGTGAGGTTGGTGAGGTTGTCAAGTAGTGTGGTGGAGTTGCTGTCATCCTGTGGTGTTGGGTTCAAATCAGGCCTACATACTCTGCTAAATTCTCGAACGCCTTAGTATAGAAGTTGGCACGGACACTGGAAAAGGTAAAAGACAAGTTTATTAAGACCCCATGGGGTGGTGATACATTCCTACAGCACCCTTCGGCAATGTAAGAAGTAGCACACCGAACATTGGTGCGCGACCTCTTTTATACAGTTTAATAGTAATAAAAAGATAGGCGGTTACAAGTTACACATTTTAGGTACATATAAGGTCATTTTTGGAACACAGCCAACGTGTGGGAGGAGTTTCAACAGCACTGGTCAGTTAGTGTGAACATTCCTAAAGAGTGACCAATTGGTGCGTAATGCGCATGTGCGCTTGACCAGTACTAAAAATAGCCTGTTGCCGAGCAGACTAGTGACCATGGGTATCGAGAAAGGACGAAAGGGCATACTGACCACGAGGCAGCGTGTTCATAGGAAACGGAAGTCAGAGGGATTCAAAATGGCCCCCGTTCATTTTGGTCAAGTTAACAGAAAAGGTCGTGTAGCTGTGCTAAACGCTAACTCAGGAGCTGCCAAAACACGACAGACGGCCCTTTTAGCGTTTAGCAAAAGCTACCTCATAGTGGACATAGTCAGAATGTTCATCCTCAATGTTAATAGCCATTATTTTCAATACTTCATCATTGATCAGTTTCTCTTGCTTAACAATAGCTCGTTTGGACGGAATACAGGCTGTGATACATACAGAACATAATGTAGGGCCACATTGAATACATAGACAAAGAAAAAATAGTACTCCAATAAAAACACAGAGAATCGTTAATAATTTCCAACCCCAAGTACTAAGCAGGGTCCAGAACCAACCAGAAAAGGTCCATGTTCCATTTTCTGGGTGGATCTCAGCAGCTATCTTATGTAATTTTGTAATTGAATCATATACAGAAGGTGAGTTATCTGGTACGTACACGCAACAACTACTTCCGATGACACGGCATGCTCCACCTCTATCAGCTAGTATCACATCTAGAACCATTCGATTCTGGAGCGCTACAATTCTGGTAATTTGTAATTCTTCAGTAATATTCCCTAAAGCAGAGGCAGTTTCATTAGCAACGGCTTCCACCACACGTGTAAGCCGCCTTATCTTCCTGCTATTCAATGCAGCTCCTACGAATGAAAATAACCCCAAATTGAAATCTACATATTGTTGTAAAGTGGTATCAGTCTGGTCTATTTCATCAAGATCTATTGTTCGTTTCACTCTATTCAATATGAAATCATGGTACAAAACATAATCATTGTGATACATGGGAGGAGCAATAAACACAGGTGGTAATACAAACGCTATATAACACGTTCCCAACCATCCCAATGGTAGACGATGGTATCCCTTATTTCCACAAATGAAATATGTGTTATGTGAAGCTACAAATGCAATTCCAGTCGGTGTATCAAAGGTAAGCGTAATATTACATTCACTGCGGCCTACAGGGATTGTACCTTTATTTCTAATACACAAATCTGCTTTTGTATCGATAACGGTTATTATATGCATGCTCGTCACATTTATAAGTCTTTGATTCGTATATACACGAGGTGTAGAAACATTGTCCGGACGATATTCTTCCCATTCGAATTTAGTTCCTTCAGCGTGTGGATAGCCATCTTTATCGTTATAGCATATTTTATTCAATCGAAAAAGTAGTCCACCTTTCGTTGGCCATCGCAGAGTAAAAAGAAGAGTGTACCAAGCATGACAAGAACCATTATGAGAAAACGGGAGAGGAATGAGTGGTGTTCCTCCCTTCTTCTGGTGTCCGGGCAACATTCCACACACCCAACAATTGGACGTTTTGGTCATATTATGAGTATGATGCAGAATCTTAATAAAGCTGTTGTTCAAATAAGTCTGCCTATGTCTTTCTTCGTGAAAAGGCAGAGTGAAATGAAAATGTTCAGACGGGCTTGGAGTGGTGGGCAGTAAATGTTCTCGTACAGGAAACAACAGTTCTATAGTCCAAGCTAATACTGCGATCACCACTACAGTCAAAACAAACAAAACAGCACCAAGAATTCTCCTCTTTCGTGTCGAAGGAGAGGCCATAGTTCATAAAACAATACTTCTTCAAAAACAACACTACGCGGGAAAAAATAAAACGATGGTTCTGAACCGAGGCTGCCGTTGATTTGTTCTCCGGGATTCAAGACGGGTGTCGCTACACTGGGCAGAACTGATCCCCCCCCCTTGATATTCCCGGCTTCCGTTTCACAAACCTCAGAGCGGTCACCAACCAGTTTCAAAAAGAGCACAAGAGAAATCTTATTTCCTGGGGCGTAGATTATATTTCACTTTATCAGAAACAACGTGGTCCGGGAAGGCTCCCTCCAATTCATCAGGCGTGACAGCTGGGCTCTTTTCTGTATCCAAAATCTTTCTGTAGTCAGATAGCACCACAGGGCTCACCAGATCCGGAGAGACACGTCGGCAGTGCGTTGAATGTATCCACCGTTTCTTATTGGTGACTCTCACGGCAGTTCGCGTAGCCAGCAGCACTTGCTCAGGGCCATGCCACCTCGGTTCCAAACTGCTGGATCGCTCAAAGACTTTGACCATCACGTGGTCCCCAGGGCGGAGATCGTGAGCCTCACCAGCAGAATTATCAGGGAGCGCCTCTCGAACCTGTTGATGAATAGAAAGCAAATCATTTGTTAATCGTGCCAGATAATCGTTCATCATTATACAAGGCATATCATGTATCAAACGAGGTTTTGGAACTCCCCAGATATTCATAGGCCTTCCAAACACCACTTCATAGGGTGTGAGGCCAGACCGAGAATGGGGCACTGATCGAATGGACAGCAATGCCAGAGGCAAAGCGTCCGGCCATTTCAGAGATGTCGATGCCACTATCTTTGCTAGCTTCAGCTTCAGAGTTGCATTGTATCTCTCTACTAAACCTGCTGATTGCGGATGAAAGACAGCATGGAATCTTTGTTTTATTCCCAATCCTTTCAGGACGTACTCCACCACTTTCCCAATGAAATGAGGGCCGTTATCACTCCACATAAGTTTACAAACACCGTATCGCGGGAAGTACTCCTTGAGTAGCACCTTAGCTGTTGTCAATGCTGTATTGTCTTTCGTAGGGTAAGCCTCAATCCATTTGCTGAAGGCACACACCACCACTAGGACATACTTGAGATTATTACAGCGTTCCAGCTGGATGTAATCCATTTGCAATACTTCGAATGGTGCAGTAGGTGGAACAAACCCACCTTTAGGAGTATGAGTCCCTTGTCCAGGATTGTGCTGCAAACATATCAGACAGGTCTGCACTACTCTCTTAGCCGTGCTAGCAATGTCAGCATTTTCCCAAACTCGTGTAAGCAATTTAGTAATTGCGAGAGCTCCAATGTGTGCCAGTCCATGTGTCATTTGCACCATTGTTTGTAAATAGGCCATGGGTAGTTTCCATCTCTCCATATCTTTACTACGCCAGCAACCCTCATCATCCAGTACTCCCTCGATGGCCCATTTCACAAGTTCTGCCTCTGATGCTGACTTCTGTATATCGAGTATTTCTTCTCTAGCATCATGCCACCGCTCAGCTTGTGACTTCACCACATACATGGGGAAATTATTTTTCAGCATAGCGGTCTCTCTCGCAATGCGGTCTGCAAAAGCATTGCCCTGTCCTATTTTGTCCGTCACCTTTTTATGTGCGCTGCACTTGACTATTGCAACTTTCTTTGGGCATAACAGTGCATTCAGGAGATCGCGTACTAATTCTCCATGCATGATGTGTACTCCGTGTGAAGTCAGGAATCCTCGTTCCTTCCAAAGTAGGCCAAAATCATGCACTACTCCAAAAGCGTAACGACTATCCGTGTAAATGTTCACACATAGTCCAGCACTTAACTCACATGCCTTCGTTAAGGCTATCAACTCAGCCGCTTGAGCCGATTTTTGGGGTATCCGTGCTGCTTCTATCACAGTCTTAAGTGTCGTGATCGCATAAGCTGCGGAAGTCGTACCATCTGGTAACCTCACACATGACCCATCAACCCACAGTTCCCCATCTACATCTGGAAATGGCGTATCCTGTAAATCGATACGACCCTTTGTCTGTTCCTCAGTCAGAAAAACACAATCATGTTGTTCTTCCTTCTGGGTCTCAGCAACAGGATCCGGCAATAAAGTAGCAGGATTTAATGTTGCACATCGTTTTAGTGTGATGTGCGGCGCCAACAACGTTAGCTCATATCCTGTCAGACGGGCACTAGTTAGATGCTGTGTTTTCGTTTGATTCAGTAACGCATCTACTGCATGGGGAACTAGCACCAACAATTTGTGTGACAAAACTATTCCCTCACTTTGTCGTATCGCTACTGCTGTTGCTGCAAATGCTCGAAAACATCCAGGCAATCCTCGAGCCACAGGGTCGAGTACCGCCGAGAAGTATGCACAAGGCCTCTGTTTGTCTCCGTGTGTCTGCACTAACATTGACAATGCGCACCCATCCTTCTCGTGTACATATAATGTAAAGATCTTCGTGTAATCAGGTGTACCCAACACTGGTGCAGAACAAAGAGCTTGTCTCAATTGCTCAAAAGCATTCTGACATTCATCCGTCCATTCAATGGAAATCAGTGTATCTTTAGACAACAATGCCAACAATGGCTTAACGATATGCGAAAAACCCAGTATCCATTGCCTACAAAAAGACGTCAAACCTATAAAGGCGCGAACATCTTTCTGAGTGCGAGGGACTGGAGTATCTAGAATTGCTTGAATTCGATCTGGTGTCAATGCACGGCCCTCCTTAGACAAAAGATGACCGAGGTAGGTCACCTTTGGTCTACAGTATTGTAGCTTTTTCTTCGAAACTTTATGATTATGTTTAGCCAGGAAGGAAAGCAAGGAAAAGGTACTCTTCTCACATTGTTCTGGCGTGTCTGCAGCAAGTAAGATATCGTCTACATATTGAATGAGAACCACTCCCTCTTGTAAGTCAAAGGAATCAAGCTGTCTTTTTAATGCTTGACTATAAATGCTAGGACTTTCAGTATAGCCTTGAGGAACTCGACAGAATCTGTACGATTTATTATTTAATGTAAAGCCGAATAGATATCGACTGTCAGGATGTACAGGGATCGAAAAGAAGGCATTCTTCAAATCAATGACTGTAAAAGTAGTTGCCGTCGGTGGAACCAACGTAAGCAATGTGGTGATGTCAGACACCACCGGGTACTGAGGCACTACTATCTTGTTTATTTCCCTCAAATCAATAATGAAACGGTAAACCTTAGCATCTGTATCTCTCTTAAGGATCGGTAAAATTGGACTATTGCAAACATTGTAAGGAACTTCCTCGACTACTCCTGCCGAAATCAAATCATTTACAATGTGTATTAAAGCAAGTTCACCTTCTCTAGAAATCTTATATTGCGGGACACGTGGCAGAGATACTCCCTCCTTTACAGTAATACGCACTGGAGGAATTATCATTCGCCCTACATCCGTGTCAGAAGTGGCCCACAACGTTTTCGGTAAGGAGGCCAATACTTCAGATTCATGGAGAAAACACACTCGCTCAAAGTCTGGGTAATTCTCATTCAACACAACTCGCACTCCTTCTGGGGCACAGCGAATAGTAGCTCGAAAGTGTTTTAACATATCGAGTCCAATAATATTATCTGGTGTATTTGGAGACAACAAAAAGGGACAAGGGGCAGCAAATTTATCGACATGAAATGCAACTGGTTGAGACAATGGGCTAGAAGTAGGTGTTCCATCGAACCCTATTGCTGTAATTACCTCGCCAGACAGGGGAGCCCTTGGAACCAAGTATTTGGACAAAGCGCTACGAGTAGCTCCTGTATCGACCAGAAATTGATCAGTGGAACCCAGAACATGTGCTTCTATGTATGGACCCCTCTGATCAACTGGTACCTCAACCGATTCCACACCCCATCCTACGCAATCCTATGCGTAATGCTCATCCCGTAGTTCAGCAGGACCACCCTCATTTATCTGATATTGATTGCGATTATCAAACGTATTATAATCTGACTGACCACGACCCCTCGCCCCATATCCCCCACGATCATTCGTGCCATAACCTCCTCTTGACCCTCCATAATAACTTCTAGACCTTCCACTTCCTCGCCCCCTCAAATTACGCTGCTCTCGAAACACCGGACAGTCTGCAATCCAATGCCCAAACTGTTTGCAGTATGCACATTGATTCACAGAAATATCAGAACGAGGGGGAGGAGCATTACTGTACGATCCTCGTCCCCCTCTAGTGTTCCCTCTCGTAGCCTGAACCTGAGCTAACATTACCTTCGTTTTCAATTCCTTCGCCTTCTTTTCACTACTGTCTTTCGCCTCCAATTCCTGTCTTTCATAATATTGAGCCATAGTCAATAAAGAAACTGGGGTCGCTGTGGTCCATGAACTTTCACTCGTTTTCAATCGTTTCGCAATCTCCGGTAGGAGATTAGCCACATACTTATCAACAAATAAATGCCTGCCAGTATCTTCTGTCAATAATTGACCACTGTAATCATGGAACGCTTCCTCGAAGCGAGAGAAAAAATCGGAAACTGATTCATCCGCTTTCTGCTTACAAGAGGCTAATATAGTCCAATCAATCTTTTTAGCGGGAGCAAGAGTCTTTAGTTTTGTTAGTATGGCCCCTGGAAGGTCTAATATTAATTGACACGGCTTACATGCTGGTTCTCTATCTAAATCAGCCTGAACAAGATCTTTCCAAGTGGCCCCGAGAGTCGTGAGGTCATCAAACCTACGAATCACTCTCCACATGTCAGGGGGCAATATTAACCCAAAAAATAGATCAATATCAACTAACGTCATGATACACGAAGAAATTGCACTTTCAACATTTTCATAGAAAGCCGCAGGATTTTTACGGGGATCAGGTAACGCATTCTTCAGTGCCATAACATCTGCTCTATTCCAAGGCGTATAAACCCAGTTATATACAAAATACCCTTTCGCGTCTTTTGATCTCTTATCATCATCTGTGCCATCCCCTTTATGAGGGACATATAAAGGCGCAGCTTCTCGCATGGGTCTAACATTAATCGCAGCGATCTTATCTGTTTCAAAGATAGGGCATTCTTTGGATATTCCCGTCGCTCCAGACGTAGACGAATTCTTCGACTTTTCCAACTCCCGTAGTCGTGTTGCCTCATTACGCAGTTCAATCAAACGTTTGAAGAAGTCGTCCGCATCTGAAAGAACAAAAAGACCTTTACGAAAATTCTCACAACCCTTGGATATCTCCTTTGGTTCTAACTCGAGAGAATATTTTCTATACCGCTCAACAACTTCATTTCCAAAATGATCTAAAAAATACAGTCGTTCCTTATCAGGCCACTGTTCCATTTGTTCAGTAACGTCAGAAACAGTAACAGTATTAATGTTTAATTTTCGTGCAAATGAACGTAATTCCGCAGCTCGTTCCGCATGTAACCTGGTACGCTGTGTTCGATCACTATCCTCGTCCGAGTCCTCGTTCGGAGCCGTAGGTACGACATACGGAGGCGGACACCGATCTAGTAATGAAAAATCATCCGTTTCATTAGTAAGGACTGGATAAGGAGGACGCCTGATAGGGAATTGACCATTAACCTGTAAATTGCGTTCTCGTCTCTCCCTCTCTTTCTTTTCCTGTAATTCCTTCTCCTGTAGCTGTAAAGCTTTGTCATGTGCAGCCTTCCGCTGCACTTTCTCCGCCAAGGCTTCCTCACGCTTCGCTCGTTCACGCACCTCTTTCTCCCACATACGCACACAATCAAACATATCTTGTCTAGACCTTCGCTGAAACAAACACTGTTCTACATACTGTACCTTTCGAAGGTCAAACGACCCATATAGTGGCCACTGTAATTCACGATCAGTTTTAGTATACTTATGCCATAATGTACTATACATTATTGGTGGAATACCGAATTTTACATACATGTCACGATTTGGAGTCCCCTCTGGGGGAGCCGGCTGTTTTGCACTTAATCGATAATTTGTACCGTTTTCAGAACAGCACATCCTACGGAGTGTGCTAAAAACAGGCATGTTTCAAAAAGTACCACAAAACGTGATACTACAAAATGTCACCTAACACGGTGCACTGTTCAAATCAAATAAATCAGAGAAATATCCCTACATGCCTGCCTATGTGAGGTGCACTTCACATATTCAAATTCAAATTCAAAGATTCAAAACGTTAGCTAACAAATTCAAATTCAAAGTTTCAAAAAGCCACAGTAAGTGTCAGTAGACTACCTCACCACTTAAAAGCTTACCAAATATTTTCAAACGTCCAAAGTCCAACTGCCAAGTTCTGTGGTCAAATCAGCCAAAACGGCACATCACGACAATCCAAGATCAGAATCTCAGTCGAGGACCGGCGCCACCTGGAAGGTCAGATCGGAAGGAAGGGAAAACACACCGTGGGTGCCGAGACTCGGGTCACTCAATGGCAGCGATCGCGTCCATGGCGAGTTTCCTAACCTTCGTCACGACCTCTCCTTCGGGCATCCGAGTCGCCGATGAGTCCCTTCGTGGTCGCCAATTGTGGTGTTGGGTTCAAATCAGGCCTACATACTCTGCTAAATTCTCGAACGCCTTAGTATAGAAGTTGGCACGGACACTGGAAAAGGTAAAAGACAAGTTTATTAAGACCCCATGGGGTGGTGATACATTCCTACAGCACCCTTCGGCAATGTAAGAAGTAGCACACCGAACATTGGTGCGCGACCTCTTTTATACAGTTTAATAGTAATAAAAAGATAGGCGGTTACAAGTTACACATTTTAGGTACATATAAGGTCATTTTTGGAACACAGCCAACGTGTGGGAGGAGTTTCAACAGCACTGGTCAGTTAGTGTGAACATTCCTAAAGAGTGACCAATTGGTGCGTAATGCGCATGTGCGCTTGACCAGTACTAAAAATAGCCTGTTGCCGAGCAGACTAGTGACCATGGGTATCGAGAAAGGACGAAAGGGCATACTGACCACGAGGCAGCGTGTTCATAGGAAACGGAAGTCAGAGGGATTCAAAATGGCCCCCGTTCATTTTGGTCAAGTTAACAGAAAAGGTCGTGTAGCTGTGCTAAACGCTAACTCAGGAGCTGCCAAAACACGACAATCCGCATTCTCGAGGTGGACGTTCAGGAACTGTGGCTGTGGCATGGGGGGTCTGCACATGAGGGTTCCTCTGAGAGTGGTGTTGAGATCAATATGGATCTGGAAGTGCAGCTGTTTGGTGGTGCTGAGGGTGTCTTCAGTGTTAGTCGAGATCCTGAGGGTATTTCTGTGGACAATGGCGATTCCTCCTCCCGATCTGTTGGTGCGGTCCCTGCGGGTGATTTTGTAGCCATCCGGGAGGGCTATGGCAACGTCGGGTGCCGATGTGGCATTCATCCAGGTCTCTGTTAGGAAACCGATGTCCGGGGAGGGTGAGTCGAGCAGGTCCCAGAGTTTGACGGCATGACTGTGGATGGAGCGGGTGTTGAGCAGTATGCATCTGAGATGATTGTAGCCTGCCTTGGTGGGGGGGCAGGGCGTGCTTGTATACGCTCGCTGGTGAAGCTGCAGTTTCGGCAGGTGAAGGGTTCGTGGGTGCGCTTAGGGGTGGCCTGGAAGCAGGTGGTAGATCAGCCAGCATTGAGCGCATGGAGGAGGCTGGCGTTGTAGTGGCGGCTGGTGTCGTGGCGCTCGCAGGGGCCAGGGAGTCTGGCGCTGGGCACGGTCCAGGCACGGATGGGTGCAGACGGGCTTGACTTAGGTGCACCTTCGGTGCTCCAGCGGCGTGCTCACTGCATGCGTCCGCCATTAAGAAGGGCAGGTGGGAGGGAGGAGTGGCTGGGAGGCGGGCAGGATGGTGAATTGGCAAATGGGCGAGGTGGGGCGGGGCAGCAGCAGGAAAAAATGGAGTGCTGTGTAGGGGAAGGAACTGGGGGGATACAGGGAGCTAGAAATAAAAAATATAACCAACAGATAAGAGTACAGGAAATCAGCAGATGAGGCAAAATACAATGCCAAGGAAGGCAACGCGGTGTCCCAGAGGAGAGGGCTGAGATGCAGTGAGAAGAAGTATTGGAAGCGAGGACAGCCACAGGGTTCAAACTCACAGAAGCAGCAGGCGGGGGGCACAGGCACAGACAGGTGGGGCTAGCTGTGCGGCATGGGGAGCGACCTGCCTGAGTACAGGTGACTACATGATGATGAAGACAACCCCCAGCCCATGGACTCAAACACCATCAAAGTTCAACCAGAGAGTGCCCATGAATTTCGGGGCGCATACTTAGAGGAACCAAAGCTGAAAGCGGATGCAGTCTGCGATGAGACCTGCCTAATGACATGAACTCTGCCATGAAGGGAGCAGGACTCAGTTCCAATTGTGTGACCTACTCCACCGCAGTGTGTGCTGGAGGCAGTGGTCAGCAGTGGCCCACAGCCATGTGTCGAAGGCCTGCGATGCACAGAGTTAGTGGCTCCAGTGCAGTTGTTGGTAGTTTCCCATCACCTCCGTAACGGAGACCCTTTTCAACTGCGGACTGAAGAGCGTCTTCCTCTTACTCCTCTCCTTACATACTGTGACATGTACACTGCCATGACGAAATCAAGACTCAGTTCCAAATGAGTGACCTAGTTGACCGCAGTGTAGTCCAGAGGCAGCGGTCAGCGCGCGTCAACCGCTGTCCAGCCGTCTCCTCCTGGTTCTCTAACACACGACATTGGAATGGCATGTGGAGGAGATTTGTGGCTGACGGAGGTAGTGGCACTGGAGCTGAGCGGGTGTGCAGCCTGCAACAATGCTTTCTCCTGCCCAATATGGAATACATTGGATTGGTCTGAGGCCTGCAGGACCGCAGGCCAGAGGCCGAAGTCAGCAAGGGCCCACAGACATGTGTGGTTGGAATGCTATGCATGGCGTTGGTGGCACCACATCAAAGGGAGTATAGTAACCCTGGGCCTAGTTTGCGTAATAGCGATACAAGTAGCTACGCGAAGTGTACTTCGCACTACGCAAGCTACGCGTAGCTACGTGAACTGCGTAGCGCACTGTGCAAAATGCTGTTCGCACTGATTGCACAGTGCCGGATGCTTGTCCACACTGTGCAATCAGTGCAAACCGCATCTTGCATAGTGCAAACGGTAGTTTTCAGCCGCTCGAGTAGATTTGTACTCGAACTGCATCTTTCTCAACGCGAACTTGTAGTTTCTCATCGCGAGCGGTTGCGAGCATACGCGACCACTCGCAATGAGAAACCTGACTTCCCGGCGTTAAAAAGTCTCGCCGGGATGTTATTTTGCTCACTCACTGTCGCCAACTTGACATTGAGTACTGCAAGCAAGCAAAAAATGCCCGCTACACTTCGCTGCGCATTTTTGCACTGTGCTACGTGCAATTTGCTTATTGAGTAGATGCGCAAACTACGCATACTCAGCGAGCATAGCCTAGTCCTACGCCCAGGCCTAGAGTGTAGTGATAAAAACTCAGCCATAATTAAATGTCCTCGGCCATAGTATAATCAAGGCTCAGTTCCAAATGTGTGACCTACTGGCCGGCTGTGTCAGCCGGTGGAGTACGACAATGAGAAAGGAGTACTGCGGGCCTGTGTCGCGGAGGATGTGATTGTCTGAGGGGGCTGTCAAGGTCAGGGGCCTCGGGCATGGAGTTTTCAGTGGCACGTGGTGGGCCCTCCATGACACACAAAGGTGTCAGCAGGTGAGTAGCGATGCCTGGATGCGCAGGGGCGGGCAAGACAGCTTCGGGGACCAGCAGCACAGGGTGCAGCAGTCGCACAGGATCACAGGCACCACCGCTCATGGCGTCGGCCTCGAGGTGGGGTGCTAGGCGCCACCCTGGCAGGGACGTTGGCCATTCCGGAAAAGGACCACGCCTAAGGCTACGTGCTTTTTATTCATACCCCTACGCTGGCCTGTCCGGGCCAGCCCACTCCACACACGCTTACAGGGGGGACGTAACAAGCTACATTTCTGTGTTCTCCCCCACTGGCTGGGGTGACATGGTTGCGTCCATTGTCTACTACACTCCATACACCAGCTGTGTATGTAGACATGGATATGGCTGTGATCTGCATACTGCAGTCTGTCCAGCACCTCCACGCCACACATGGCATTGTGTATATTCTCATTCATCGGTCACTTGCCTCCTTCGCACAAGCCTGGTTCCCACCTCTCCCCACATTCTGCTAATGTGTAGCTGAGGTGGAGGAGTGTGGCTCACTGATTAGAGCGGCAGACCCTGATGCAGAGGTCTGGCCCGGGACCAGGGTTCAATTCCCGACGCGGCAGGGTCCTGAGCCCAAAATGTCCACGGACTCGATAATTCTCACCTCGGTGCCTATTCTAATCATGGGGTCCCACGCTGCAACTCTGGGCAATAGTTGCTTAATCTCCACTACGGCGGCCCACCCGCTGCGGGATGCCCGGCTTTCACCCTGGGGATACCCAGTAGGGGTTATCTCACAGGGAAAAGCCAGGACGGGTTCCCAAGGCAAGTGCCTTGATGCCTTCGGGTGATACGTGCGCTATATAAGTCGCAATACATTTACATGCCATTGATGGCTTGTGTATATGGCTGGCCCAAGATCCTACAGTAAGTTGTGCTGTCGTGTCTGGTGGGTGTGCATGTTGTTTGGCATGTTGTTAGTGACTTTGTGAAGTGTGCATTCCCAGAGTTGTGATTTTCATGATTTTGGATTTGAGGTGTGTGGTGTGTTCATTTGGCTCTTACCAACGAGCAGTGCATTTCCGTAGATGCCAGCCTGGAAGCGCTGGTTGATGATGTACTGTCAGAAGAAGTAGGAATCATGCACACTGCCTGGGTAGTTGGCGACGACTTTGGTGAAGAGGTGGTCCACTATTGTCTGCAAATTGATGGAATGCGTGTGCTTTCTGTGGCAGTAATTGTGTGCAGTGTCGGCAGGGGGCACAAGTAGGACATGTGTGCAGTCAATTGCCCCCAACACGTGTGGGAAGACAGCTATGGCGTAGAAGCCTTGCTTGGTTTCCAGCTGTTCTTGTGCAGTGTGGGGAAGTATAGGTACTGGGGTACCAAGCAGATGATGGCATCCAGGACGGTTTTGAGGAACTTTGATAGGGCTGGCTGTGAGACTCCTCCAACTCTGGCGGTTGTTGGTTGGAAGGTACCAGAGGCCAACAAGTGCAGCACAGCCAGCACCTTTGACTGAGGTGGGATGTCGGTTGTCTGCAGTTTTGGTACCGTCAGCCTGTAGGCAATGATGGTCAGGATGCGGAGGATGGTAGTACTTTTGAGCCTGTAGTGGGCAATGACGTACTCTGGTGTTAAGTCTGTGAGGCTGGTGTGTTTTCTGAAGGTCCACTGTCTGTGTCTGCGCTGCCTCTGTGGTGGTCCGGGGTGCTCGGTGGGGATCGAGGGGGTGGAGGGCCAGGGGGTGATGGCGGTGGGTGGTCTGGCCCTGTTGGGGCTCTCAGCTGCATGATCAGTAGCTCCATGGCTTCTGTTTGTCTTCAGGTGTGGCTCTGGGCTGGGCTCCCTTTTCTGGTGCAGGCTGTCATCCGGCTTTACAACAGGTCAGAGCAGGTGTTATTTTGCTGCTGCTAATGTGCCTTATCGCATGTTTTGTGATCTTATCGCCAATCTGGCTGGTCGTTGAGAATGTTGCGGAGTGGTGTTGTTGTGGTTTTTGGCGCGGGAACGCCTACTCTGCATCTCATTAGCAATAGTTGCCGGGGTCATCTATGGCGATGTTTTTTGCGGCTGCTATCGCAGGCAAACTGGTAATATGGCTGTTAGCACCAGCTTGTGAATGGGGCTATAGCTTTATCGTGACTTTGACTGCGATAAAGTGCTGATAACTCGGCGATAGCTCCTTGAGAATTTGTTTTTGGAGATTGTTCGCCAGACATGGTAGGAGAGAAATCGGGTATTAATCTCCAGATTATAGGCCTGTAACAAGACATTTTATTAGAATCCCTAGAAATGCATTTAGCCTGATATATATTTATCTGGGTCTTGAGTGGTTTACTGTCTAGCCTTGAGAAAACTGTAGAACTGTGGTGATAGATTTAAAAATCTCTTCAGTCTTAGCACCCACCAGGGGTTTCCACTACATATTGGAGTCAAACAGGACTCCTAGATATGAAAGTACCTTCACCTTAGCAATAGTTTGATAACAGATTCCTGAAGAAAGCGATTTGGCCAATCTTGAGCCCACAATGACATATGATTTAGAAAGATTCATTTCCAGGTCTAACTCCCCCATAAAATCAACAAAACAGTTTAAAAGAACCTGAAATCCCCTTGCAGTCTGGGTCATTAAGACCACATCATCTGCGTACAACAAGACAGGAAGTGGGCGATTGCCTAACCAGGGGCAGTCAGCTTTAGTCTCCAGCGAATCCTGTTCAAGGCTATTAATATAAAGGGTGAATAAAAAAGGGGCCAGAATTCACAGCTGCCGGACCTCTCTTTCTGTTTTGAAACAATCGGTATTATCTCCCTGACCAGATTGATGCTGTAGTGTGTACATGAAGGTCCCACAGATAATATACGATATTAGGGTCAACCCTCATCCCCAATAGAATACACCACAGTTTATCCCAATTAATCCTATCAAAGTCCAACGTGAGGTCCACAAACACAGGGTAGAAAGATTCAGAGCAGGCAACTATGTATTTGTTGACCACTAAGTATAGATTTAGGCACTGGTCTATAGCAGACTTCCCCTGCCTAAAACCATACTGCACTTCACAAATCATATTATTCTCGTCCACCCAGCTAGTCAGTCATGACAACAACCCACGGCAAAAAAAACTTTCAATCAATGAGGTCATATGGGATGCTAACATTGTAGGTTATCTTTATCCCCTGGAAGACCAGGAAGTGGTGGGTCTCTCTCTCACTGAGGCATTTAGGATCTGAGTTAAGGTTGGACCCCAAACCGCCACCTCACTAAGAAACAGGATAATTTACTCTAGATTAAAGGTCAACTTTGACCTACCAGTGGAGGCTGCACTGGGATAATTGCCTGCTCTGGAGGCACTGGATGGTGATAAATGCCTTTAGAATGAGCCACCCATTGACTGGCAGTGATGTGGTGGCATAACACAACTGCATTTCCCTGAGCAAAGTAGTATTGATTTAATAATGTGCGAGAACGTTGAGCTATCTTTCCATGTGCCTACTTGAGCTAGATCATCCCATGCTTGCACACTCACTTCATTTTTCTGTCTCTTCAACTCAAGCTGATAGTTTTTATGACAATTGGCAATGAGTGCACTATTTTTTGGGGTAGCTTTTAATACTGTTTTTAGGGTCATCAAGGCTCTCAAACAACCTGAGTCAAACCATGTAAGGTCTGAAGCGATGGAATTGGAGACCCAGCAAGATAATAGCATGGCTGTATTTTTAGAGATATGCCCCAAAGTCTCTAGTATAGAAGAATCAATAGCAATGGGGTCTAAAGAATGGTAAAGTCCTGTGCACAGTTATAAAACAAAATACGTTTGACTCTTTCTGGGTCAACCATTGCCCACCTGATATGCCTGCCTTGATCAGAAAGTGAGTAAACACCATCCATGACGTCCGGACGTGTTTAGGAGCAACACGCAGGAGAAGCTGCAACACGCTGTTCGCCCTCACCAGTGTGTGAGTCTCTGGGCCATCCAGGTTGGGGGCTTCCGTATATCCCTTCTAGGTTTTTCCAGAAGGTCGATGGGTTTTATTCCCACTCTCCCTTTTGCATCCCTATTTTCACTTTGAAATCTGTATCCAGGGATGGATCTTCTTAGTACACTGACTTGACCATTCTCTTTTTGCAGAGTAGATGAGGTTGTTTTCTCCCCGGTCCTGATGAAATGTCGTTCATCCGTTTGGAGAATTGAGTAATGAAACATGTCGACCCACTGACCTCCTGCACTTCACCTTCACTTTTAGCTACAGTAAGTGGCCTAGCCAGCAACAACTCACATAGTCGGTTTTTAACCATAGCATCAGTGTACACCAAATAAAATTAGTTTGGACTCTTTTAGCTATTTTGAGACACACTCTCACTCCCACTCCACTCATCTCGCACCCGCCCCCACTCCCCTTCATCCAGGGTCCTTCGGCAAACAACACTGAAGACCTCCGGCAAAGAGGCCCCCTGCGGGGCCCGTTGGGCGTTGCAGCGCTGGACCAATGAGGAGCTGCCCTAAGATGAAGCATGACACCTCTCGGGGTTTGTGAGGACCCTTGCTCCTTATACGAGCTCCCTCCCTTTCTTCCTTCCTCTACCTGGAGTATCTTGTCCTGCCCTTTTCTTGCTTCTCTGTGACCTCTTGGTCCTCTTCCACAGGAACTGCATACCCATCTCTGACCAAACACCCAGTGACCCATAAACAAAAGGTGAAATGGGCTGCCGCTGGTTTAGAGTATTAGATGCCGGGTTATGATCACTGAAGATGCCATGTTAAATATTGAAGTGAGTCATCAACAGAAAAGAGAGGCGGAGACAAAAATAAAGACTATAATAGAAAAACAGCCCCTACACATAAACGTGGGAAGAATTTGCGGGTTTAGAGCCTGAACCAAATTGTCCAAGGTAAAAACTAAGGCCCAGATGCATCAAGCAAAAAACAGGTCGTAAACGGGCAGATTCTCAGAATCTGCCCCTTTGCGACCGGTATTTTTGCATTTGGGATGCATCATCCCAAATGCAAAAATCGCAATTAAGTAATCTCTAAATTGAGATTCTTTAAATTGCGATTGCATTTAAGGAATCCCAAATTGAGATTCCTTAAATGCAATGCATCAAACTTAAAAAAAAAATGCGATTTCGCAAATAGGAGTAGCAAATTACCATGAAGTTAAACTTCATGGTAATTTGCAAAAACATTGAAAAATGCACTAAAGAGCATTTTTCAAAGTTCCATTTTACACACACACATGCCCTTAGGGCATGTGTGTGTGCAAGATGTACCAATATGTAGATTTCAGGGGTGCTTTGGACACCCCTGCACCCTTGAAATTGCATTCTCAATTTGCGATTCGCTAATTGCGAATCGCAAATTGAGACTGTCTTCCCATTCATTCCTATGGGCCTCTAGGCCCATAGGAATGATTGGGGAGGTATTCCTTAATTGCGATTCGCAATTTGCGAATCGCAATTAAGGAATTTTAAGAAATCGCTATTTTTAAAGCGAGTTCTTGATGCATGGCATTTTGCAATTCCTTATTAGCGAATCCTTATTTTTCGCTAATAAGGAATCGCAAAATGGATGCTTGATGCATCTGGGGGTAAGGGTATATATAAATTCACCAGCAGCTATCGCCAAATTAACAGCACTTTATTGCAGCCAAAGTCGTGAAAAATGTACCCCTTCATTCACAAGTTGGTGCTAACAGCCCAAAGCACTAGTGTTCCAGTGATAGCAGCCGCAAAAAACATCATCAGAGAGGACTCCCACAACTATCACTAATGAGATGCAGAGTAGGCTTTCCCGTGTAGAAACACATGGCAACACGACACCTCAACATTCACAACGACCAGCCAGATCGCTGATAAGAACACAAAACACGCAATAAGGCGCGTTAGCAACAGGATATTAACAACTGCTCTGACCTGGTGTAAAGTTGGACCACAGCCTGCACCATAAAAGGGAGCCCAGCCCACAGCCACACCTGAAGATAAACAGATGCTATGGAGCAACTGAACATGCAGCACGGACACCCAAGAGGGCCACAACACCCACCGACACCACACCCAGGACCACCCCTCCCTGGCACCCCCCGACCAAAGACATGCTACATCAGCTACACCTAAACATGTACGAAATAATCTGCCTGATGTCACAACTGGTGACATGCATGCGTCATCACAGAAATAAGCATCACACATTTACTTTCGAAACAACCAATAAAGCTTTATTGAAATTAACACTGAAATGAAATTAAGACACATGGTGGCTCCACTCGGGACAATCCGTAGGTCACAGCCTGCAAGACAAAAAAAAATGATGAAAAGGTGTGTCCTGTGCATATAAAAAGGACAGAGAGAGCGCGAAGGAGAGAGAGAGACGAGAGGGGGAGAGAGAGAGAAGAAGAGAGGGGGAGAGAGAGAGAGAAGAAGAGAGGGAGAAAGAGAGAGAAGAAGAGAGGGGGAGAGAGAGAGAAGAAGAGAGATAGGGGGAGAGAGAGAGAAGAAGATAGGGGGAGAGAGAGAGAGAGTGTCGCCCTTGAGCACCCATGCCACACTGATCACCTGCTGCCACCGGTGTGTCTCCAACCACTTGCCTGTATGTATAGCAGTACACCAGGTCAAACATCAGGACATGCCACGGCACCCAGCTACATCGCAGCCTGCACAGCCGCTCGGACCAATGGGTGCGACTAACTCTGTGATCCCGAAAGCGAGGCCACTTGGTGGTAGGCCAGTGAAGCCTGCTGGCTTGGCCTACACTGCGGTACAGCAAGGTACAAAAATCCTGAGAAGTCCGGGCTGATTGACGGGGCATCATCACGGGCTGCACACCCGCTCAGCAACTTAAGGTGCCAATGATTCAGTGCACCCAAAGTCACCACACCGTGGCAGGGTGCCTGTGCCGTCTGCAATGCAGCGTGTGCCACAAACCCTGTTCAACCCCAGTCACCATCCCGTGGCGGGGTGCCTGTGCCGTCCGCAATGCAGCATGTGCCACATACCCTGTTCAACCACAGTCAGTGCCACATGGTGGTAAACCAGTGCCGGCCTCAAGGCCTCGGGTCCGTCATCCAGTCAACAATGGCAGAGGAGTATCCGACGCCGTTGGCCCCTTATATTTGCGGGGGCACATGGCCTGTGACGCCTGTGCCGGATGGGTGTAGTGTGCATGCAAACCTGCTCTCAGGGAGTGGCTGTGACGTGCTGGCAACTAGACTAGTGACCTGCACACCACCAGCGAGTATGCCTGTGACGGGTAGCAATGAGGCCCCCCTCGGAGCGAAAGTGAAATGGTCTGGCCTGGCGTACGCCGTACCAGTGCAGGGCATGCAACAATGGCTCGGGGGCTCTGGGCCCGGTTCGGTCCATGTCCGGACAAGAAAGTGGCTGATGCGTGTGTACCTGTTCTGGTGTCCACAGGACCTGTAACACAAATTGCTATGTTGCACCCTCTGACTGGCATCCCACAGGATGAGCATCATTGACACAAGGGAAATCACTGCCCCTACATTCATCCACACATACATACAAGAATGATGAAAGACATGACAGAGCAGTGCGTCACTGGATGTGTATTGCACATCCAGTGCAGTTATGCAGCTAGAGCTGTACAGGGCAATGCCGAACACACTACACAATATGGGCCCATGGAGGGCCATCCAGAGTCCATCCGGGGATGACAAGTACTGCGGAAGAGGAGGGGTGCTGTCCGCAGTCTGCGCGCCGTGTCATTGGTGATCAAACAGAATGTGGCAGTCCATGTCGTAGTTCAAGGTGAGTGCATCTGTGTGAATTGGGGGTCAGTGGAAGGTGATGAGGCCATGTACGGGACAAAGCAGAAACAGGCAAGGTGGCGGAAATTATTTTACTGAGTCCTTCTGATCACAGGCACATCCACATTCTCGTCCCCGGATGTGTGCTCTGCCCCACCTGGGGGTGTTGCTGTACTGGCTGCGGCACTGTGTGCCACTGACACATCAGGGGCTGGAAGTGGATTGTCGGCCGCACTGTGTGCCACAGACACATCAGGTGCCAGATTGGTTAGGCCTGCCGCACTATGAGGCAGAGACACACAAGTGGGTGGAGATGTGGATGGTGTGGGGGCAGTAGCATTCATCATCACCACACTTTGTGGCAGCAATGCCATGATGAGGATCTGCAGGGCATGGTAGATCCCTGCTACATTCTGCTGATGTGCAGCAGTGGCTGCCATCGTTTCCGCCTCCATCCGCACCATGTCCTCCATGAGCCTGCGCATGTGTGCCAGCTCACGGCTGATATCATTGGAGCCACTCTGAGTGGACAGGTGTTCTTCTTTCCACGTCATGACTCCAGCAATGTCAGTCAGGGCTAATTAGAGACCATGGGCTGGGCCTACACGTGCAAGGATGGTGTCAAGTTTGGTTGCCATGATGCCGAAGCCCAACCGCACCTGCTCTGTGGTCTCCCTCTGGCACTACAGCACACGGCGTTGGAAGGCCATGTGTAGTTCCTGTGGGTCATAGGGGGTGCCGGGGCTGTGGGTGCCTCCTGCTGGGTGCTTTAGGTAGTGGGTGGGGTCTCCTCGATGTAGATTGGCTGCCCTGATCCTGGAGGTGAGTGGCTGATGAGGTCAATGATGTCTTGGATGGTTTGGGTGTCGATGCTGGAGTTGTCCTCCTCGTCATCAGTGAAGAGTGGCTGGGACGGCTCTGCAGGAGGTGTTGACAGTGCCCCTGCGATGTGAAGGGGAGATGGTATATTACAATGTGTCCACATGTATGTAGCCGCATGGTACATGTTGACATCCAGGCAGCATGGCATTGTACATTGTGACAGTCTGTAGATCTGGGCGAGGACCCAGAGTCATTGGGGTGTGCACTGTGCTCTGCTTGATTGTGCATGTGTGCCATTGTGCCCATCTCTTCCCGTCCCCCCAGTACCTGGTGGTCTCTCACGCTGTTGCTGTTGTGTTGTGTCCAGTCGAGCAGTGTCCAATCCCCCGACTCCGGCCACAGTCTCCACACTGATGGCTATTGACACCAGCACCTCCATGTCATCTAGCACGAGCTGTGGCACTGGACCCCCACCTCCAGTCTGCGTTGCTGCCTTCTGGTTGGTTTCTCCTTGGTCATCCGCTTGATGTCATTCCATCGCCTCTTGACCTTGTCCATTGTCCTCTTGTGCTCCCTTGTCAACGATGTCCCGCCAGATTCCATTTTTGGTGCCCAATGACACGTTGGAGGTGACGAACAGTTGCTGATGGTGTTTCATCACCTCTGTGACTATGATCCTATCCGCCTGCAGACTGAACTTCGTCTTCCTCTTCTTCTTGTCCTTGCCCTTCCCTGTGTCCGAGGTCCTGGGCTGGTTGTCCGGGGTGCTTGTGGGGTTGCGCTCGTCCTCTGCACCTGCTCCGGCTGCCTCCATGGTGCTTGGGTGTTGGTCAGTTTGTGTTTGGGTGTTTTTTCTACTTTTATGGTGATTTTTCCTGCCTGCCAGGTGTGTGTTGCAGGCCTGGTCCTGCTTATCGCTGATTTCCTCATCGCGCTTTGGCCCATCGAAGGTTTTTTGGTGTTGTGGTTTGTCTTTTTGTCTCCATCGAGGTGGTTGTATCGTGGACATTGTCCGTGGTTTCGGCAGACTATCGCATGCTACCGCCGTGTTGTGAATTCCACGTTGTCACGGAGTTGTTTTCCCGCGATAGGCTGCGATGTTGAAAATTGTGTTACGCCACTCTTGCGGTAGTTATCACACGTTCTTGTGAATATACCCTAAGTTGTTATTAGTTAAAATTGTATTTAGCTAAGAACCTTCTCTTGTGTGTACCATATGTAATCCTTCCTGGAGCCTACATACAGACTTAAACCTGTGGCTATAAATGGGACACTCACATGGGTGCATGTTAAATTCCCCAGTAATAAGTGAGCTGGGAGGACCACCACCATTCTCTGACAAAGATTCAATAAAAGAACCTAGGCGGGATATGTTCAGTGGACTATGGGAACCTGATGGATCTTTATAAAAAGCAGCAGAACCCATCATTCACAGGCTTAATGGCTGTAATTTGATGTGATGTCACTTCCACTACCCCAGGCATTTTGATGAATCGGCATCAGCATTAAAAAGCCAAAAAAGCGGAGATAAAACTATCACCCTATTTACAAGAGGGTGCTAACATGCGTAATCGCTTGTTAGCACCCTTTTTTCCAACGCCTCCCTTTTAGCATCTGTAATGAGATGCAAAGTGGGCGTCACTGGGCGTACCCCGGATGGACAACCTTGCAATATCGCTGATGTTCACATTGCGATATTTACAAGGCTGCCACAGCATTTTAGCACACGTTAGTTTTTGGAGAAAACTGCTGTTTTCTCCAAAAACTAACATCTGCTAAAATGCAGACTTACCTATCCCTAACATTGGGGTGGATTATGCTGATATGACCCTGTGGGTGGTATCAGCAAGGTTATCGCCGTTTTGCAGGGAACATCGCTGGAATACCAGCGATGTTCCCTGCAAAACGGCGATAACCTCGCTATCTCTGGAATTTTTATCGCCCTGGAGTAACGCGTTGTTAATAACGTGCTACCAGGGCGATAAATTACAGAGATAGACTGCTATACCAAAATTATCGCTAAGCATGGCCAAGGATAATTATCGCTGGCCATTGATAATATGCCCCCAGGTGTTTCTGGATTATTGAACTCCTGTTTCAATTAACCAGTGACAATGGAGGTGATAAGCAGGGCATGGTGATGGCACAAGTCCTTGTTAGCTCAGTAAACTATAACTGATGAATTTCAATGGTTTTTTTCCCATTTAAAACTTGACGGTATTACTGACATTTTAACCTGACTATAATATCATTTTAACCTGTGTTTTTTTCACTGAATTTCTATTTTTTAAAATTTTATTTCATATTGTTGTGTATGTATAAAATAGTAGGTGGTCAACGATTATTCATGTAAACACTTTCAAATACTCCCGACAATGTGCAGTAATGGCCACTAGATGGCGCAGACACTACATACTATCTTTCTCCTCTAACCAGCAGAGCTAATTCAGTGGACGGATCTATAATGGAATCATTCAGTGTCTCTTGGGCGTGTCTGGAATTCTTTCGGGGTTTGGCATCTTGGAAGCCGTTACCAGTCTCTCGATTCAAATCCTGGAAAGCCCGCGTTTTGGCAATCGTCGCGAGATTGAGTACGTCTCACAGGAACGACCTGAAGTCGCTTGCTGGCAATTGATGTGATGCCGCTGGCAAGCAAATACATGTTCAGTGAATTAAAACAGTGCTCAGATATTAGCGCTATGTATTTACCTTTACAAAAAGTATTTGTGCACCATTTTGCCCAAATGACTGTACACAGTAAAGAACGGCACTCGGTAATTTAATAATCCATAAAGAATCTTCGTGGCAGTGCAGTGTGGTTGTTGGCCTTCTTTTGTCGATAAATGAACCAGGCAGGGGTGTTTTCCTCCCTGGGGTATCGCTTGTCGCCACCGACGGTCCAGTAATGTAATTACTGAATAAGAGGCTCAATTTATTTTAAGGTACCAAAGTTCCCAGCCAGCAGATGTCACAGCTTTCTCTGTTAAGACTTTTCCATGTGCACATTTGACCAGGATTTTCAGGTTAACGCAGCACAAGTAAAATAATTTGGAAGGGCAGTAAATCTGCACTACTTCTAATCTAGAGTCTGGAGCAAATTTCCACTTCCACCCAATTACTGGAGTGCTCAGGAGGAGGATTTTATGTTATGTGTATTTGGAAAGCGCAATATCACCCACAAGGGTCCCCTGGCGCTGACCAAATGTGTGTGCCTAGCAGGCCCGGTTCCAGGAATTTTTATTTGGGTGGGCCAAGGGTGCATTTGGGTGGGCCACTGCGAGCTCGATTTTTCGCATATATGTCTGGGCAGGTCTGCTTCAGGGCCCTCCTTTATCTCTTCTTAGTCTTACAAGGCCCAGTAAAACGCACTCTTTCCCAAATCTCTTTCTAAATGTGATCACTCTCAAAAAGTGTTTTTTTCCATGTAATGTCCCTTTGATGGGAAGAGGAGGTTTCTGAGGTGGGAGTATCAGGCAAGTGACACTTCTCGGGCTCCCTCTGTGCGTCCTTCAGGGAGAATCCCTCTTCATTACTACCTCCACCTGACCACAGACTCTGCAACGCACTCCCCTACAGGCTTGATTATCCACTACTCCTCTCCAGTGCATCTTATCTCACAGATAACCTTGGGTCCCAGCCCCATATCAGGCACCATCGGGCTCCACTTTAATTTTTCCAGGTAAAAACATTAGGAAAATCACCTTCAAACTTAAAACATTGAATATAGCAGTAAATATAATTAGCACACACTTTAAAGTATTTTCCACAGTAGCCCTTATGACCCGTCTGCTAATTAAATAAACAAAAACAGAAAGACCAGCTTCAGCGCTGATGCGAAAGTCTTTTTTGGCGCTGCGCCAATAACCTCTTTCTCCGTAAATACCTTTACTCCCACCTTCCAACAGTGCCCCTCATCTCCCAATGCCCCCCTCTATTGACTTCCTCCTCGGATTCCCTCAAAGCCACATGCCACAAGTGCCCCTCATCTCCCCATAGCCCCTCCCCCTATTGACCTCCTCCTCGGATTCCCTCAATGCCATCCTCCACCAGTGCCCCTCATCTCTCCCTAACTCCCTCTTCCACCCCATGACTTCTTCCTCGGATTCCCTCAATGCCACCCTCCACCAGTGCCCCTCATCGCTCCATAGCCCCTCCCACTACCTCCTCCTCAGATTCCCTCACTGCCACCCTCCAACAGTGCCCCTTATCTTTACGTAGCCCCTCTCTCATATGCATTTCATTTGTCGCATAGCGCTACTCATATCAGTGTAGTGTGTGTCAGTACTTTACACAACGCACACATTATACAGATACAATGAATCATACATGTATGTAAATCAGTCTATAGGGAATGTCACATAAGCCAATGAGGATTACAAGGTGTATGAATCACATGTCATCCATACTGGTAGGCGGGATATTTTAAGAGGGTTTGGTCTGGGGAAACACAACCTTAGGATTTAAAGAGTATTCCATGGGGGTCAGCTTTACTGATAAAAATTTATATCTGCCCAAACATACTCATTTTAACAACATTAGAATAATGAAAGACTGGGGAAGTCCTAACTATATCACAAAACCAAAAACGGGAAGTTCTAACTATACCATTCATGTTTGTATGCAGCTCTTAGATGACAGTTCATTGGTTACTGTCCTATGTTAGGATTGTAACTTCTGAACTGCAAGTAACACAAGGATCTCTGTGACAAAGGCAGTAGCCCACTGAGCTATCTAGGGCTTTAAGTGGGCCGGGTCTCACTGTGTCTGAGCACTGGCAGTTTTTTTTAAAGGGGCCTCGAAGCGGGTCTCTATCGGGCTCTGTTTTGTGCGCTGGTCACAGGTAGTCAGTTTTTTCCGAACTGCAGTGACCGCAGTCTGCTGTCACTGCAGTCCGGAAAAAAGTGCCAGGGCACAAATCAGAGCCCGATAGAGACCCGTTTCGCGACAGCAGGCACATCGGTGTACCCTGCTCACAAGTGGAATGCTACGACATGACGTCATGCCAGGTGAGCGTTGTAGGGGGAAGGGAAATCCTTTAACCGCATGTGTGCGGCGGCTTTTCCCGCTGTGTGCGGCATTTTTTTAATTACCGCGATACATGACGAGCTCAGCTCATCATCCGCGTACGGCAGGTAACGCTGATGACGAGCTGAGCTCGTCATCAGCATGGAAGGGGTTAAAGAGAGTTATTTTCTCTCTGGATTTCCCTTCTCTTTTTGAAACTCAGGAGCAGCAACATTGTTTTGATGTCACAAGTGCTTTAAGTGGAATCTTTTGCAATTATATACAAGCCATAGTAGCTGTTATTTATCTTATGCAACTAACAACCATTGACAAAGCCAATAGTCCTGACTTGTAGGTATGTTGTTACTTGTTGTATCAAATACCTGGATGCAAAATACAAGTCGGGACGCACACTGTTGCACACAGATTTTTAACGTACTGTTTTTAAGACACGTCCTCAATTACAATGGCCACGCCCCTTTGAGAGACCCCCCCCCAGTTTTTTCATCCCTCTCAAAGCCCTGGAGCAATCCACATAAAATACAGTTCATCTGCATTTAAAAACTATTAACAGACAAATGATTGTTCTCCAGCAGGATTATTAATCACCAGCGTTATCTGGGCATGTTGTATTCTTATTGTTGTCCTGCATCCGCCATGATAATGATAAAAACTGTTTAAATGAAGCACACACATATGTGTCCTGCTGGGCCTGTGCAGATTTTAAAAAGAAAAATATATAGTAACACATTCTCTTACATACTCCATTAGTCAAACTTTGTGTCACAACCGTTTGTGATAAGCCACTGCAGGGGTCAGGAAATGTGAATAGGAATAAAGAAACTTCTTTTCTCCTGCGCTGCATATAAAAATAAATATAAACGCAGCAGAACAGTAAGCAAAGGTTACCAAAGGTTATCCTTGTCAAAGAAAGGATTTGTCGCCTTTCGTCATGCAGAGATGAACGGGTGAAAAAAATAAACAAAGCCTCGTTAACATCTAAATGGTCTTAAAGACCTGTGAAGTACTCGGGTGCGGCTGCGATAATTTCTAAAACTGTCTGTGAATCTGCGCCCCTCGGCCCGGGCTGACACATGCGACGGGGGAGGGTTGAAGCACTTTGATCCCAAAGACGCTAGCCTTCAAGCTCTCACTGCGAGGGCCAACGATCCTGTTTGGGTGGGCCAGGCTCATGTTTGGGTGGGCCTGGCCCACCCGGCCCACCCGCTAGAACTGGGCCTGGTGCCTAGCCATGCCTATGGAAGGTTGATTCATTGACAATCCGGGGGTATATTCACAAGAACTTGTGCTAAACATCACCAAAAACTGCTAAAGCACCTTTACACATCGCAGCCTATCGCTGGAAAATAACCCAGTGTTAATGTGGAATTCACAAGAAGGAGGTACCATGTATGGCTAAACCGCGGCCAATGTCCGCGATACTACCACCTCGACAAAGATAAAAACACAAATCTCAACGCGAAAAACATGAGATGGGCCAAAGCGCGATGAGGAAACCATTGATAAGCAGCGTCTGGCCTGCAATACACACATGGCAGGTGGGAAAAATCACTATAAAAGTTGAAAAAATACCCAAACACAAACTGACCAACACTCAAGCACCATAGAGGCAGCCGGAGCAGGCGCAGAGGACGAGTGCAACCTCACAAGCACCTCGGATGACCAGCCTGGAACCTCAGGGACAGGGAAGGGCAAGGACAAGAAGAAGAGGAAGACGAAATTCAGTCCACAGGAAAACAGGATCCTGATTACAGAGGTGATGGAACACCATCAACAACTGTTCGTCACCTCCAACATGTCATTGGGAACCAAAAATGGGATATGGCGGGACATCGTGAACAAGGTGAATACGGTCGGGTAGCACAAGAGGTCAATGGACGAGGCCAAGAGGTGATGGATTGAAATCAAGCGAAAGACCAAGGAGAAACTCACAGCCAGCCAGAAGGCAGCAATGCAGACTGGAGGTGGGAGCCCAGTGCCACAGCTCGTGCTGGATGACATGGAGGAGCTGGTGTTGACAGTCATCATTATGGGGACTGTGGCCGGAGTCAGTCGGTGAAGCAGACACTGCTCGGCAGGACACAACACAACCACAACAGGATGAGTGACCACCAGGTACTGGGTAGGAAGGGTGGAGAGGGTCGAAATGGCACACATGCACAATCAAGCAGAGCATAGTGCACACCCACAATGACTCTGGGTCATGGCCCTGACCTAGACACTGCCACAATGTCCAATGCCATACTGTTTGTATGTCAACATGTACCATGTGACTACATATATGTGGACACATTGTAATACACCCTCTCCCCTCCACATTGCAGAGGCACCATCAACACCTCCTGCACAGCAGTCCCATCCACTCTTCACTGATGACGAGGAGGATACCACAAGCATCGATACCCACGCCCTCCAACACATCATGGGCATCATCCGCAACTCACCTCCATGATCTGGGCAGCCCAGCTGCATCGAGGAGACCCCACACACTACCCAAACCACCCAGCAGGAGGCACCCACAGCCCCGGCAGTCACCCAAGACCCCCAGGAACAAACCATGGCCTTCCACCGCTGTGTGCTGGAGGGCCAGAGGGAGACGGCAGAGCAGATGCGGGTGGAGTTCGGCCTCATGGCTACCAAACTGGACGCCATCCATGGGTGTCTAGGTCCCATCAGGAACCAGCTCCAGTCCCTAACGAACACCCACGGCCCGCTCCATGGTATCCAACGAGCCATGACTGACATTGCTGGAGTCATAACGCAGAGAGAAGAACACCTGTCCGCTCAGACTGGCTCCAGAGATTCCAGCCGTGAGCTGGCACAAATGCGGAGGCTAATGGAGGACATGGTGCCGATGGAGGCAGAAAGGATGGCAGCCACCTCTGCATATCAGCAAAATGTAGCTGGGATCTGCCATCCACTGCAGATCCTCATCATGGCATTGCTGCCACAAGGCGTGGCGCTGATGAATGCTGCTGCCCTCACACAGTCCACATCTCCACCCCCTGGTGTGTCAGTGCCTCACAGTGCAGCAGGCGTATTCACTCTGGCACCTGATGTGTCACTGGCACACAGTGCGGCCGACAATCCTCCTCCAGCCCCTGATGTGTCAGTGGCACACAGTGCCGCAGCCGGTACTGCAATACCCACAGGTGGCTCAGAGCACACATCCGAGGACGTGATTGTTGTCAGAAGGAGGCACTAGCATTCATTTCCACTACCTGGCCTGTTTCTGCTTGGTGCCGCACATCGCCTCATGACCTTCCACTGACCCCGATACACTCTGCTGCACTCACCTTGGACCGCAACATGGACTGCCATATCCAGTTTGATGACAATGACACGGCGACCAGACTAAGGACTGTACACTTCCTCTTCCGCAGTACCTGTCATCCCCGGATGGACTCTGGCTGGCCCTCCACGGGCCCATATTGTGTGGTGTGCTTGGCATGGCCCTGTACCGCTCCAGCTGCAAACACCACTGTATGTGCAATAAAAATCCAGTAACGCACTGCTGTGTCATGCCTTTCATCATTCATGTATGAATGTGTGGATGAATGTAGGGGACAGTGATTTCCCTTATGTCAATGATGCCCATCTATGGGATGCCAGTCACCGTATGTTACATTGCCTATTGTGTTCCGGGTGCCGTGGACATTACAACAGTGCACACGCATTAGTCACTTCCTTGTCCGGACATGAACTGAACCACACCCAGAGCCTCCAAGTCATTGTTGCAAGCCCTGCGCTAGTCCAGCATATGCCAGGCCAGCCCACTCCGCTTACGCTCCGAGGGGGGCCCACATAGCTACCTGTCGCAGACGTACTCGCTGATGGTGTGCAAGTCACTGGTCTAGTTGACAACATGTCACGCCCACTCCGATCCGGCACAGGCATCAAAAGCCATGTGACCCCGCAAATATAAGAGGCTGACAAAGTCACATCCCCCTCTGCCGGTGGTGACTGGATGACGGATCCTCCACGGTGCTCAATCATAAAGGGCCCATGAGTTGTTGTGAACAGGGTTAGTGGCACCCGAAGCCTTGCGGCCGTCACAGGCCTACCACCACGTGGTGCTGACTGGCATTGCACAAGGTTAGTGGCACCAGAGGCCTTGCAGACGTCACAGGCCTACCACCACGTGGTGCTGACTGGTGTTGCACTGGGTCAATGGCACTCGTAATTGCTGAGAGGGTGTACAGCCTGCAATGATGTGTGCACTGATGTGGTCTCCGCCGTTGATGACTCAGTACTCAGCGTCATGTGTGTGACCTGCTGGGCCGCAGGGCGAGCCCGCATGATGTGGACCATGGATTGGTGGCGTGACCGGGGCCTGGAGCTTGCATGACTACTGATGGACACACCGGTGGCAGCAGGTGAACAGTGGGGCCTGTGTGCTCAGGGGCGGCGGTGTCTCTCTATCTCTCCCTTCCTTTCCTTCTGTCTCTTACTCTCTTGCCCTTCCCGCTCTCTCTCTCTCACTCACTCTCTCTCCCTTCCCTCTCTCTCTCACTCTCTCTACCTTCCTTTCCTTCTCTCTCTCTCACTCTCTCTCCCTTTCCTCTCTCTCTCAATCTCTCTCCCTTCCTTCTCTCTCTCTCTCTCTCACTATCTCTCCCTTCCCTCTCTCTCTCTCTCACTCACCCTCTCCCTTCCTTCTCTCTCTCTCTCTCCCTTCCTTTCCTTCTCTCTCACTCTCTATCCCTTCCCTCTCTCTCTCTCTCTCCCTTCCTTTCCTTCTCTCTCTTACTCTCTCTCCGTTCCCTCTCGCTCTCTCACTCTCTCTCCCTGCCCTCTCTCTCCCTTCCTTTCCTTCTCTCTCCTCACTCTCTCTCCCTTCCCTCTCTCTCGCTCACTCTCCTTCCCTTCCCTCTCTCTCTCTCTCTCTCCCTTCCTTTCCATCTTTCTCTCTCACTCTCTCTCCCTTCCCCTCTCTCTCTCTCTCTCTCTCCCTTCCTTTCCTTTCCTTTCTGTCCCTCTCTTTCTCTATCTGGCTCACTTTCCTTCTCTGTTTCTCTGTGTCTCGCTCCTTTGATGCGCGCATGACACACGTCCTGATTTTGTGCTTTATTTTACAGGCTGTGACGTCAAGATTGTCCCTGACGGACCCGACAGGAGTCTTTTGCATTGGTGTTTTGTGTTTCAATAAAGCTTTTGGTTGTTACTTCAGTGCTGTGTGACTGTTTCTTGTTCTTCTGGCCACACATGTGTGTATTTAGTTTGGCAATGTGCGTCATCATGCGTTTGTTGTGGCTCTTGTGTTGTGCACAGTATGTGCATGTCAGGGGGGGCTGGGGGCGGTGGAGGGGGATGTTGTGGCCCTCATGGGTATCGGGGCTGCATGATCTTTGTCTTCATGGCATCTGTGGGTCTTCAGGTTTGGCTCTTGGCTGGGCTCCCTTTCATGATGTGGGTAGTCGTCCTGCTTAGCACCAGCAAAAGGCAGATGTTAAATCCCTGGAGATATTGTCATGTATTCCTATAGGTTCTGAATTGATCCCCCTATTCCTGACCCTATTCTGGTTAAACTAACTATCAAGTTAACTAACAGTCAGCCCATGAGGCAAGAACAGCCCCCATGATGCAGATACCGTTATCTGACGCAGTCACACTACGGCACAGGAACGTGTTATCTGATTAGGTCATAACGCTTGAGATCTAATTAGACAAGCGACATTCCTCCAGCCCCTGATAAGGCATACGACGTTCTCATAACAAATCAAACCTATGACAACCTGGAAAATCCGTGCGGCCATTGTTTTGATTTCACAGAGAACTTTAGTAAAGAATGTGCTAACGAGCAAGTCGTATGACATCTTTATTGACGTATCTATGTCCATCCTTACGTCAATCTCGGCACCTTTAAGGTATAAATATTGCCGATCTTGCCCTATGCAAACACACGCGTGGTGACGAGACGGAGCAGCCATACTTGCCGAAGCCGAGAGCAGAAGCAGACCCCGCTGGCAGCAGCCCCGCCTTCCTGACGCGCTCAGAGACGCGCTGCTATCTCAAGCCGAGAGACCCAGCACCGGCGCTTTCGGGCAGCCCTCGCAGGCAGCCTGGAATATCGAGAGCAGAGAAAGAGATACCATTCCTCATTCATCCTAAATTCCAGGTACAGAACTGAATAACCGCTCACAGAGAATTCTTTAGTTATTCACTTGGCAAAAACAAACTTAACTTAAACTGTAACTTTCTATTCCCGCCCACGCATTAGACTTAGGTCAGTTACACGGGGTAGGCGTATTTAGAAACACCAGTTGAGTACGTTTAGTCAAATGTATATGTGTATGTAAATATATTTTAATCATTTTAAACATCATATGGCTCAGAAACCATATCAATGTTTTTACAGTATTATTTTATACTATTGCTTTTAATGTATGCACTTTACTTAACTATAAGTATTGCAATAATATCGATCCATTTCTCTTGTACGAGAAAAGAGACTGATCAATAAATAACACCTTTTTATTGAACACGCCCGTCTCTTCCTTTTCTCTACAATCTGATGAACCTAAGAATGCACGTACTGACTGAGTAAAATAATTGCCTTGTGCTCACACGACTCTTGAGATTGACTCTTGATTAGGGGAGAGCAAAGTTGTCATGTTCTATGGTTGTCAGAAACTAAATCCCTTCTTGTCTAATCAGGGGAGTTAATTCTTTCCTGAACATTCGAGAAAGTTTCTAGCGAACTCTGAGCTACGCTGGCAAACCCAAAACTTAAGTCTAGTATCGACAGTAGTAGACCTAGTTAACGTCTGGCCTAGGCCTTTACTGCTGTAGGTACTATTCCAATGCGCAGAGCCTATTGGGAAAATAGGAACTACACTACATGGCGCCCAACGCGTTTGGAAAGGGCGATAAAACTAACGTAAGACATTTAGAGTAACTCAGTCGTGCTTTCTCACTCAGACCCCTTTTCCCAAATTCTCCAAAGACGTCTGGAGTGGGTGAAAGGTAATATCCTCCAAAACCGCACAGGAGGGAACTCCTGTGTATGGTTCTTGGTACAGTCAACGTTGAAGGATACACTGTTCCAAAATATTGTGCATCTAATCTCTGTTCCATAAGAAACCTGATCTGCAAACAAACAAAAAAACCATCCTGACAGTAAAATGTCAGAAAGTGATGAAGAAAGAGAGGCAGTTAGATTAGCAGCTGAAATAGCAGCAGCAGATACTGCACTAAAGGATGCAGACGCGGATATAATACTCATTCCGGTCAGCAAAAGGAGATCTATAACCTTAAAACTTATAGAAAATGGACTGACACCTAGAGGTGGCACAGTCATATTCGTAATTGAGGCACACGAATATCGGCAGACAGAGGTATACTATTCATGGATACATTTTCCAGCAGCAAATGCTGTAACAAAGTACTTCCACTATTACAAAATAGAGGTTCCACCCGACATTTACACTCCTTTCGAGGAGGTGGAAGTACCACTCAAATTCCAAGAGCATTTGCTCTTATTTGATGGCGCCCTAATACATAATAATCACATCACCAGGCTCGGTCCTTTAGGTAGACCAGGAGCAACGTGGCCGGTCTTAGCCGGATACACACCACACCCAGACATCGAAGGGATGTCTACTGGAGAGCTGTTAATACAGCTAAAACAATTACTAAAAATTCATAGACAATTAGTTCAGTATGTAATGCGGACTTCAACAATTCAGCCAGCGATTAAACTTCCACAGCTGACCCCTCACCAGGGGAACACAAATAAAATCACACCACAGAACATCCAATCCTGCCTAGGTAAAGTTCCGGCTAAACAGGAACAAATACCATTCTGGTTGGCACAGAAAATCACCCAAATAGAGGCGGTGTTTCCTGACACCACCCCGATAGAAAAACACAGGATTCTGACTATATGTCTCCCAATGGGAATCGCACCACACATAGAGGACTGTGACACTTGGGGTACAGTCTTTGCTTCAATCTACACAAAAACGCACGGTGTTCCATCCATTTCGGTAATACCAGATGTGCTAAAACAAATTCAAGATGAATACGGTCCAGAACCAGCTTTAACTCTTGGTATGAAATTACTGAAAGACTTCAAGCAGGTCTCGGCTATATTACTAGCCAATATAAAAGGTGAAGCAGCAAACGTGGCGATCCGCCAGAGGTTAAAAGAGACAGATATAGCAGACCAACCAGCTGAAATTGCCAGAATCATAGAAAAATCCTATGAAGAACTAGGTAGAGACAGTTTAGGTGGAATACCAGTAAAACCGCAACTGACTGAAAGTCCAGAATTTTTTTTTTTTAATAATAATTCACCAAAAAAGAACTGGGATGGAAACAAACAATCCAATCCAAAAGAAAAGAAATTCCAGTCCCGAGGAAGGTCTCCTAGGCGAAGGGAGAAATCTCCGAACCAGAGACACAGGTCACCCCAGAGTGACCCCTCTGGGAAAAGATATAACCTTAGAAATAGGGATAATATTAAAAAACCTGATAGATATCAAGACATTGATACACGTCCCTCTCAATCTTTTCAGAATTCCTCGCAGAAATCGGAAAGAAGAGGACGATCAGAACAAAGAGAAGAGCACGCCAAGTCCAAAGACAAGGAACCTGCTCAGCTAAAAAAGAAATTACAATTTCCAAAAAAGAAGGTAGCCAGTATCAAGGTAGTTAACAATGCCGAGAATACTGAGGACACAACTGAAAAACGGAGAGTGGGCTCAGACAATGCTAGACAGCGCAGCAGAAGTGAGCATAGCTCGCAAAGTCCTTATGAATCATCTGGAGACAGTGGACACGAATGAATACCTTCAAGTGGAAACTGCAGACACCAGAGTTAGCAAGCCCCACAAGATATACGAGATAACATTACGTATAGAGGGAGATAAGACTAGGAAAATAAGGGGACTATTTTGGGATAACCTCTCCAAGGGTTATGACATCCTTCTAGCTGAAAAAGACTGGCCACCAGAGTTTGTCAGGGAGTGCCCTCATGGCGAAGAAGTAATTATGCCTGCCTTCTCGAATCAAATCCCGATTCATAAAAAATATACACTTGCTAGAAAGTGGGCAGTGGCCTTAGCACCTGCTTTATATAAAAATCATGTAGGATGGGATGAGGACTCCCCTCCTCACAAAATCCAGTTAAAATCACAACCTACTGCACAAAGGCAGTACCCAATTAAGCAAGAAGCTAAAAAACAGGTAAATGAAATACTAGATCAGCTAGAATACCAGGGGGTGATTGAAACTTGCACCTCACAAATGAACAATCCTTTGTTTCCGGTCTCCAAACCAGACAATTCATATCGTCTAGTTTTGGATTACCGACACCTTAACACATGTTGCAAAACCTTTGCAGTACAAAACTCACACAGTGCTGCACTAATGAATAACATAGTGCGCAAAAAATACAAAACAACCTTGGACATCTCCAATGGATTCTTTTGTCAAAACATAGCACCAGAGAGCAGATATTTAACTGCATTCTCAGTAAATGGCACTCAAAAGCAATTCTGTCGGTTAGCCCAGGGGTACAAGAATAGCCCGGGAGTATTCTCAGCGAGAGTAACAGAATTACTACAACTATATGATGATGAAGCATTATCTTATGTCGATGACATTTACTTAACAGATGATGACTTGGATACTCACTTGAAAAGAGTGAACACCATAATACTTGGGTTCGCTGCAGAGGGTTACAAATTCAACTTTAAAAAATCCAGAATTGCCCATCTGACAGTCCTGTTCTTAGGATATGAGTTATCAAGTGAAGGTAAAAGCCTGGCAGACAATTTCCTAGAGAAATGTGCCGTAATCCAAGCTCCTAAAACACTAAAAAACCTACAGTCAATTCTAGGCTTCCTAAATTTCGGAAGAACATACATTACAAATTACGCAGAAAGGGTCAAACCCCTTTATGATCTAATTAAACCAGACTTTAAAAAATCCAATTGGACTCAAACACACACAGAAATGTTGAGATCCTTACAAACAGACATGCTAATTAAAACAAAATTAGAAACACGTGATAACACACGCAATCTTGTGATTCGAGTCATCCCAGGGAGATGCGGATTCACATACCTGACCTCTAATGAGGGAGAAAAGGTACCAATTGCATTCAAATCACACTTGTATACAGAAGCTGAACAGAAATTCAGTAATACAGAAAAAATCATTCGTGCAGTTCAAACCGCAATAGCTAGAGAAAAAGACATAGCTGACGGTAGACATATCACAGTCAGAACAGCAGAATCAGCCTTTGAGGCACTAACAACACCTTGTAATTTACCAACAACACCATTGAATCCAGAATGGATACAATGGGTGAATTCAATCACAACGGACAAAGTATACTACTACTTTGATCCAGAACTAGAAGAATTAAAAAATCTAAAATATGAAAAGACGTATCCTCTGCCAATCGACATTCTGCCTCTACGACATTACGCCTGTGTAATCTATACAGACGGACATGCTCAACCCTCCGTTTGGGGAGAACAAGCATACAACCCCACATGTGAGATTACAAAAGAAGTGTGGAGGGGAGGTAAACTAAGACCCCTATTAACAAAATCACACTCAGTAGAAACTAATTCAGAACTACAAACTGAAATAATAGCTTTGAAAATGGCGCTAGATAATGCGGATCGCGAATTCCCGACACTTATAGTGTCAGATTCATATTACTGCGTCAAAGCATATAACAAGGATTTGCAGACATGGATTCAGAACGGTTACAAAGATGACACAGATGCACCAATAAAGCAGAAACTGCTCTGGGAACAAGTAGCTCTTTTGAAAAAAGAACTACCAAAGACTCACGTGACACACTCACTGAGTCATCAGCGTGATGGCGTTCACGTTGTAGGGAATTCATTGGCTGAAGCAGCCGCAGCGGCAGCCACTAAACCGGCTCCCGTAGATCGAAAAAAGCGTACATTAAAATACATTGACGGTGAAACAATGCTGGCGGTGAAAACGTCATCAAAAGGCGACTGCTCAGCGTTACCGATCAACTATCCACTCAATTATACATACATAATCGATGCGAACTCCGTCCCTTTTGCTCGAATCCCTGGAGTGGGGGATAGAGTGATTCCAAACATGGACAGGAGAAGCGTGTTAATCGCAGACGCACACATGGGCGAGGGTCTCAGACACCTCAAACTGAAAGATTCTCTGGAAGAATTACAATCACGGTACTGGTGGCCAGGCATGAGCCTGCATTACACCATGTTTGTAAAAAACTGCCCAAACTGCAACAGAGATCGCAGTGGGGAGAGAAACAGTTAATACCTTGTCGTATCAAGGCAGATAATATCACCAGTAAAAAGCAGGGCTTGCGATTAACATATACAGGCTAGTTTCCACTTATAATGTAGATCACCAGCACTTGGCTGACGTCCGGACTGTTATACAAAGATTTGCGAGTCTAAATGGCATATACGCTAAGAGCATGCTACGTTCGGCCATTGTTTTCACTCAAGCCCTCCGGCCGGGGGGGAAACATGGCCTAATGAGCACAGCCCAGCGGGAATCTTCTCACTTCCTTCCTGAGGGTACTGGATGGTGTAAAGAAAAAACCAAGGCAGAAAGCAATCTATAATGGAAAGGATATTAGGTTCGGGAGCTGGGTGGGTCAAACATCTAATAAGTGTCCAACGTAGTCTAAATAACTTGCCAAGAAATTCTCTGAAGGGATTCAGTCCGTACGAATTATTATTTGGAACTAGAATGATAATCTCTGACCTTGATAGTCAGACTTCAGTGGTTAAAGAAAAAAGCTTTGATGTCAAAGACCGTTTGGCTATTTTGCAGGACTTAAACAAAACAAGAAAAGACCTGAACAACATACAGTTGAAACAACAGCCAACAACCACTGAAGAATCACCACCTGTCCCAGCAAGACCTGTCTGGATTCCAAAAGTCGGGGATCTAGTCAGGGAGAAGATCGCGGTAAAGAAGGAATTTGGGCCTTCTTACAGAAAAGCAGTTCCTGTCTTGTCTGTCAACGGGACAAGATCAGTTGTACTACCGCCACTTGCTGGTAAAAAGGAGAACCGAGTTGTATCCATCGACCTGGTAAAACCACAACATGTGGCCGATAACAAACAGTAGGCCAAGTGGACTCCCAATAAGTAGCAGAACACCAAGGTTTGCTACCAGTACAGAGGTCCTAACAAAGAGGCTCATCACATTCGAAACGCCTACAGAAGAACAACAAGGACTATGCAACAAAGCAATAGAACTCAGACCTCTGACAACCCAAATAAAAACATTTAGCAGAGACACACCAATCTACAATGAAGTACCAAGTGACAATGCAAGAAACAAAAATCCTGAAGCAATTGGAACAATTGACAGAACTGCATCCGGGTACTTCATCAACTTCGATGATTCCTCTGAAGGCTTCAGTGAATCAAAGACACAGCCATCATCAAAATCCTTTAAAGACAAAGCTAAGGAACTTTTGAAACAACTGAAAGAAACATATCTGATTTCTCCATGGATTGAATTTTGGGTGGGTTTTGGTGCATTTATCCTCATACTTTGGCTCATCATGGTATTTACTTTGGGACGCTTCATTGAGGGAAAATATGCTAAAATGGACACAGCAAGTCAGAACATCAACTTGGTCCTCAAACCACACACATCTTCACACATCGAGAAAAGGGAAATTTCTTCAGCCAACTTCACAGCCAATCCGATACCTGGTGGGGTAGCCTGGGACAACACTGACTATGAAATTTATGGTCCGGTCGAGATCCTGAAATACCCACACCAAATCAAGATCTCCTTGAGTGACTTTGCAAAACCAAACTCATTTGCTGATGATTGGGACTTCGAAAGCATTAACAACATGATGTCTGATCTAGTAATGTCTGCTAAATTTACAAAACATGATTATTTGCAAGGTTCTACAAATTATGATAGTATGTATTGCTATAACCACTATGGTAATCATTTTTTGCATAAATCTGCACAACCTAGAAATGTTTTAAATTATAATCAATGGGAACATTGTGCAACACCTCCAAAAGGGAGCTCAAGAACCGTTTATGACAAATATTCATATTTTTCAGGTTTTAACACAAGTAATGCTGAAACATTTTATTTTAAAATGTCAAACAAGACAGGGATGAAAACCATGATAACCAACACAAAATTGATATATTCAGATTCATTCTTCGAAAAAATGAATACCTTTGGATTTGATTATTGGGACAAAAATGTTGATTTGAAAAGTGTTTGGGGTACAAAAGATTGGCAAGTACAAGGTTTAGAAGCTTTGTTTAGAGCCTGCATGATCCCAGAACAAATGATATTTTTAAATGACACTGTTCAACAAACCACCTGTCTTGGATTAGCCAAAATCAAAGATTTAAATAAACCGTCTATTCCAAAGCCAATAATGTTTAGCAATAACTCTGATACAGATGAAGAGATAGACGTAAACCATATATTAAACCAAAACAGAACACATCCTGATTGGAAACAATGGTTGATCTGGCCCACAGATACAAATAACTGTCAAGATAGATTCCTGAATAAAACACAGGGTTTCAAAATGACCAGGCCAGACCCTAGATATCACCAAAGACATCACCCAGGGATAATAACAACCTACAGTGTGGGCAAATTATGCCTTCAATGGCTACAAACTTCCACACTGCCTGAAATTAAGCAACACCTAACTTTACTTACTGATGGTGCTGACTTGCGTGATTTCATAATGGGACCACGCAAACAGCGTCAAAAGCGTTTCATAGCAGCCTCTGTATATGCAGCATACAATGAGGCCTGGAAGGTTACTCAAATTGAAACAGCAGAGAGAATACGGGAAATTGACCGTATTAATTTGGAAAAATCACTTTCTGTAGTGGACAATGGGTTAATGACTCTGTCCTCCAGAATTTTTTCTTTGGACAGCATTGTGTCGTCAGCAATCGATATATTATCGCAAGACTTACTGTTATTACAACATGGTCAGTCACAATTGCGTTCTATTGTACAGCTTGGCTGGACGTTACAAAATCTGCGTTCAGGCTATGTGCCTTGGCGTTTAATCAACACAACGTCACTATTCCAAATCTTTAACCTTACTGATAGACAAATCGGTATGGCGCAAAAGGGTGCTGATTATACAATCTTGAGCATTGAAAAACTAGAAAGATTACCAATGACAATGTCAGAACGACCTGTCAGTGAATGGATAATCCACGGAATCATAAATATTCCAATCTCAACCTTCAGGTTGTGGTAAATAAATAATTAATTACCGGTTCTATTTTTGACTATAATCAATATAAACAGATAGCTCAATAAATAAGAGTCAAGATTCGAGGTAGCTGGAGTGTACAGGCTTTAATCAGGCATAAAGGACAGGAACAGGACAGCCTGCATGGGAATAGGATGGCAGCTGCCGGGGGCAGGATCTGGGAATATAAGGGTAACTTTTAATAACAGTGCACAATATTTATAGTTAAACAAATACATTACATTCAATACAGGGGGCGTAGCAGTAGGCGGAGTTTGTAGCAGTCGCGAAAGATAAGGCATAAAGTGGGTGTAACAAGAGGTGTGTACAGGGCGTATACATAGACATGTGATGCAAACGTAACAGAATATGTCATAAACGGGGCGGAAACATGGAGGGGGCTACCTGAGCAGCTGGGACCTCTAACCTAGTGGTGCGCGCAAACTGGCAATGACGTGTTACTAGGGAGAACTGGGGGCTATGACTTCTGCACTAGAAGAGGAGACGAAAGTCTGGAGGGTCAGAGCGACATGTACCTAGGCATATCTAGTATCTGGTGTTTATAGTACATGTTGATAGAATCCAAAAGTTATCAGGGCAAAGGCTAACAGACACTAAGACTGGTGCATGCATTATTCTAAATGTATTGCATGTGCGAGGAATATTCTATGAATATTAATACAGTATTTCTCTTACATGGAGACATAAAGGCTAGACCATGACGGAAACTATTGATGTGATTCAGTAGCTTAGGAATGCAGAGAAGGAGGGCTGGACTGATAACTAGAAACATAACATACTCTTGGCAGACTGGGAGGCAGAGCCAGGCCTAGCCGGGCACTGCGAGGCATGAAAGTAAGTGAAGGGTCAGGGATACAGGTGGGGGCTGTATCGCTCCTCGGAGGGTTCAGGAAACAGGAGCTGAATCTGAGTCCGGGCCCTTTTGAGGCCTAGAAACGGGGATAATTCAATGAATTAACGTGCACACTGTAAAACGTGGCAACGTAGGTTTACATAGGCCTGATATTCGTTATATTCACGAAAACTGGAAACTGGCATACTAGAGATGGACACAACTGTAATTGCGTCTTTAATTGATCAGAGGGGAATACATGCATATCGATCATGCACATATAACATAAGATGGGGAACACGTAGGCACATATAACATGGCAAAATTTACTTTTCCACATTCCCTCCTTGTGCCCTACGTTTCCATCAGGAAACATCTATATTCATGATACCATCTATCATTTCATATAGCATCATTTGCTCATCTCGAATTGTCTTGGAACGGGACTTAGGACTAGGAATACAAGAGGTAGCACAAATGCCGCAAATCGCAGGGCCACATTGTATACAGAGGCAGCAACTGAATAGGTTCATTACTGCAATACCTAGAAATGACAATATTTTCCATCCCCAGGCAGATATGATACTCCAGAGCCAACCGGACCATGTCCAGGTGCCTGGATTCTGGTGTAACTGATGGGCAATTTTATGAAGTCTGATTATAGCTGAATAAACAGACGGCGCGTTATTAGGAATGAAAATGCAGCAACTAGATCCGATGACTCTACATGCTCCTCCTCTATCGGCCAGTATGACGTCAAGAACGAGACGATTTTGGAGCACGACAAATCTCATAGCAGATTGCTCTTCGGTTAAGTTACCTAAAGCAGAAGTAGTCTCATTCACTACTGCTTCGAGGGTTCTGGTTAACCTACGTATTAACTTACTATTCTGGACAGGGCCTATAAAGAAGAAGAAACCTTTATTGAAATCTTGATATTGGTCTAGAGCAGTTTCAGTTTGATCGACAATTGGGGACTCGATCTCCCTTCTATGTCTGACGTGTACTAGATGTGTGTTTCTATGATAATCAGATGGGGCTAGAAAAACTGGTGGCAGTAGGAAGGCAATGTTACATGTTCCGTCCCAATCGAGGGGCAGACGAATATATGCGGTCTGACCACAAACAAAATAAGAATGACGTGAGGCTTTGAAAATAGATTTCCCACTGTCTCTATACTCGACAGTAATAGTACAATCACTATGTCCTACATGTGCGGAACCATTATTTCTGACACATAATTCGCCTTTGACTGGTAGTACTGAAATAGCAGGTAAGTCTGGAGTAGTATCAGACTGAACATTCAGGACCATAAAATTCGAAGAATAATTACCTAAATTGTAAACTTCATTTTCTAGATCTAACCCTGTTCTATGGGGGAGACCTTGCTTGTCTGGAAAACATGTTCTATTCAGAAGGGACATATCATTGGAGGATGACGTTAACGTGGACCGTGCTCCACACGAACCATTATGTGAAAACGGATAAGGAAAGAGTGGCAGAACTCCCTTCGGTGTCTGGAAAGGGGGGAGTCGACCACACACCCAACAATTAGTGGCATTGCTGGTCTGGTGTGAATAGTGTAACATTCTGATAAATGTATTATTACGCATAGCAAGACGATAGGATAGCTCGTGAGGAGGCAGATCACTAAATGTGTGCTCTACTGTAGCATTAGAAAACATATTTACATGTGAACTTGGAAAACATAAATGCAATGCATAACTTGTGCAGGTAACCATTAAACTTAGAAACAATATAAAACTTAGAAAAACGATACATCGGATAGAGTTTTGACTAACTCTCTCACTATGGGGGTCTATCTCATACATGTCAGAAACCTGTCTAACCGTTTCACCCGAGAGGGACTTAGACAATTAAACTGGCTGACTTATTTTACTAGACCTCAACTTTGCTTTATACTCCTGTTGCGGAGTTTTCTCTAACAGAGGGACTTTTAATTCAGATTTAAGTTCTGGTTTCAGGCAGTCTTTAGAAATGGAACAGTCCTTTTCGAATGTCTTTTTACGAAGTCCATGGAATTTCTTGATGTGGGACAGATGGACCCATCCCTTCCTGCCCTCCAACTTCACGGCAGTCCTTGTTGTAAGTAATACCATCCGAGGCTCCTTCCAACGGGGCTCCAGCGGACTTGAACGATCAAAGTTCCTTACGAGAACAAGGTCCCCTGGAATGACCTCGTGCGGTTTCACTTCAGTATTGTCTGGAAATGCAGCGGCAACCTGTGAACGACAAGAGTGTAGGGCAGACATCAAGGAAGCTAGGTAATCTGTCAACATATTACTGGAAACATCTGTAATACTGCGGGGTCTAGGTGTACCCCACATATTTGGGGGGCGGCCGAATACGACCTCATAAGGGGACAGACCTGATCTGGAATGTGCGACCATTCGCATAAAGAATAAAGCGACTGGCAGGGCAACTAGCCAGTCTACACCTTTCTCTTTGCATACTTTGGCAATACGGATTTTCAGGGTCTGATTATGTCTCTCTACGAGACCGGCTGCTTCAGGATGGCGCACACAATGGAACTTCCACTGGTACCCTAACAGAAGGGAAACATGTCTCATTAACTCGGATGAGAATGGCTGGCCGTTATCAGAATACACGACCCTAGGGAGTCCATAACGGGGAAAGAATTCACGAACCAACTGCCTGGCAGTGGTCGCAGCGGTGTAATCTGGAACTGGATATGCTTCTGTCCACCTGGACAAAGCGCATACAACTACAAGGACATACTTGAAACCTCGACATCGCTCCATCTGAATATAATCCATCTGGAGGACTTCAAAAGGGTGGTCAGGAGGTTGGAATCCACCTTGTTCCACCGGGACACTTTTACCTGGATTGAACTGGCAGCATATCATACAAGTACGGACTTTCTGCTTGGCTGCAGCTCGTAAGTGCTTGTTGAACCAGAGGTTCTGTATACTGTCTAACATAGCTTTCTCTCCTAGATGTGCTGGACTATGTGCGGTATTAATAATGACTTGAACCATAGAGTCGGGGAGAAACCATGTGGCTTTTCCCTTCGTCACCCATCCTTGATCTGTCTGGACCCCTCCTTGTTCGGACCATTTCTTGATTTCTTCGGGAGTAGCATGTAACTGTATGTCTATGACATCTTGTGTAGGGTCCTTAACTGTCATACAAGTAGTCTGTTCTGGAGTGGATGTCTGTGTCTTGTTAACTGGAATGTCTGGTGTCTGAGCTGTAAGCTTGGCTGTTCGATCGGCTAGATCGTTACCTTGGGAAATAATGTCAGTAATTTTCGTGTGTGCCTTGCACTTCATGATAGCGATAGCTGTCGGTAAATGTATTGCATCTAACAGAGCTTGAATGAGGAGACCATGCTGAATCTTGGTTCCATGAGAAGTCATGAAACCTCTCTCCTGCCAGAGCACTCCGAAGTCGTGTACAACTCCGAATGCGTAACGTGAATCTGTATATATGTTTACTTTCAGGTCCTTGGCACGTATGCAGGCTTGGGTCAGAGCAACTAGCTCTGCTGCTTGAGCAGACAGGGTGTCAATACGGCGTGTTTCTATAACTTCGGTGACAGTAGTCACTGCATACGCGGCTACTAGTTCTCCTGTACTAGTTCTCATACATGAACCATCCACATAAAGTGTGAGGTCGGGATTAGGTAATGGAATGTCTGTCAGGTCTTGTCTTGGCTTGGTCATAGTATTAATGACTTCCACACAGTTATGTGTGGCAGGATTTGAAGTAACTGACGGTAACAGTGTAGCAGGATTTAGAATGTTGCAGCGTCTGATTTCTATGTGTGGCTGGAACAGTGTCAGTTCATAACCTGTTAAACGTGCAATTGTCAAGTGCTGAGTCTGTGTTCGGTTTAAAAGAACTTCCACGGAATGTGGAACTTGTACTGTCAAGGAGTGTCCTAATACTATGGAATCACTTTGTCTGATAGCTAGAGCTGTGGCTGCAACTGACTTGAGGCACGCAGGCAAAGCCTGGGCTACTGGATCTAATGTGCTCGAAAAATAAGCACAAGGCTTGTACTGTCCTGCTTGATCTTGTGTGAGAACAGATAATGCAGTACCATCACGTTCTGTGACAAAAAGTGTAAAAGGCTTACTGTAGTTCGGTGTAGCTAGAACAGGTGCTTGGCATAAGACTTTCTTTAATTCATTAAAAACAAGTGTATGTTCAGATGTCCAAGGGAGGACAGTCGATACGGCTGCCTCCTGTGTCGTTAACTGTATCAGTGGCTTAGCTAGAAATGCATACTGAGGAATCCATTGTCTGCAGTAAGAAGTGAGGCCAATAAAAGCTCGTACCTCCTTCTGTGTCTTGGGCTCTTTCTGAGGATTCCCTACTTAATTCTAACTTTCTGATTTCTTTTTTGGTTCTTTTATGAGATTCTTTGCGCCATAACTCGATGGCATCTTTCTGGGACTGTCTGGATTTCTTTTTCCATAATGCTTCTTCTACTCGCATGATGCACTCGGCATCCCATGTACCTGATACAGGCCATCTATATTTCTCTTCTAGATCTTTAGTATACTCGACCCATAAGTCTAGATATAATATGGCACTTATGCCATGCTTATGATACATAAAATGACCTGGACTGTCCCTAGGCGGGACAGGAACTGCTTCTTCGAGCAGACCTTTTCTGGTTTTTAACTGACGTAATTTCTAGAACAGAGGCTTGACTTAGACTGGAATCTGGACACAATACAATACACGATAATCACAATAATAACTTGAAAAACAAATCACTCATACCACGACACTGAAAACACATGAATTAACATTTAACAGTTCGGACAGAATATCACCTGGAATACTGAGAACAGAACACATGAATTTCTCGAGAACAGAACAGAACTTACTGAAATGACTAGATGCACTGCTAAAACAGTACGAAACTTACCGGTCTCATAAAGAGACACGTCAGGACCCGCATCCACCTAGGTGGACACTTCGTGTTGGATCTGTGTACCCAAACCCACGGACCAGAGACAAATTAATTGACCCTGTCTAGATACTACCCCAGCAATGGTACTCACCGGGCAGCAAGAACGGAAGGCCTCGGACTGGACTGGACTGCTACGACGACGGACGGACGAACTTCGGACTTCAGTTACAGGTGGGCCTCCGGATACCTCGGACCTTGGACTCTCGGCTTGGGCTCTGGTCGGGACTCGCCGCGTTCCTCCACCGCCTCGTCTGGACGCTGGACCGCAACCTCCGTCTCCTCCGTGGGCCTGAGGGATACTTGAAGCAGAAATATCTGCACGTGGCCGGTATGGTTCCGTCACGGCTGCAGAGGATCAGGGGGCCTGCGTGGCTTCTCCGGCGCGTGGGGAAAGGGCAAGTTCCTATTCGGGCGCCATTATGTGGTAAATAAATAATTAATTACCGGTTCTATTTTTGACTATAATCAATCTCGAGTCAAGATTCGAGGTAGCTGGAGTGTACAGGCTTTAATCAGGCATAAAGGACAGGAACAGGACAGCCTGCATGGGAATAGGATGGCAGCTGCCGGGGGCAGGATCTGGGAATATAAGGGTAACTTTTAATAACAGTGCACAATATTTATAGTTAAACAAATACATTACATTCAATACAGGGGGCGTAGCAGTAGGCGGAGTTTGTAGCAGTCGCGAAAGATAAGGCATAAAGTGGGTGTAACAAGAGGTGTGTACAGGGCGTATACATAGACATGTGATGCAAACGTAACAGAATATGTCATAAACGGGGCGGAAACATGGAGGGGGCTACCTGAGCAGCTGGGACCTCTAACCTAGTGGTGCGCGCAAACTGGCAATGACGTGTTACTAGGGAGAACTGGGGGCTATGACTTCTGCACTAGAAGAGGAGACGAAAGTCTGGAGGGTCAGAGCGACATGTACCTAGGCATATCTAGTATCTGGTGTTTATAGTACATGTTGATAGAATCCAAAAGTTATCAGGGCAAAGGCTAACAGACACTAAGACTGGTGCATGCATTATTCTAAATGTATTGCATGTGCGAGGAATATTCTATGAATATTAATACAGTATTTCTCTTACATGGAGACATAAAGGCTAGACCATGACGGAAACTATTGATGTGATTCAGTAGCTTAGGAATGCAGAGAAGGAGGGCTGGACTGATAACTAGAAACATAACATACTCTTGGCAGACTGGGAGGCAGAGCCAGGCCTAGCCGGGCACTGCGAGGCATGAAAGTAAGTGAAGGGTCAGGGATACAGGTGGGGGCTGTATCGCTCCTCGGAGGGTTCAGGAAACAGGAGCTGAATCTGAGTCCGGGCCCTTTTGAGGCCTAGAAACGGGGATAATTCAATGAATTAACGTGCACACTGTAAAACGTGGCAACGTAGGTTTACATAGGCCTGATATTCGTTATATTCACGAAAACTGGAAACTGGCATACTAGAGATGGACACAACTGTAATTGCGTCTTTAATTGATCAGAGGGGAATACATGCATATCGATCATGCACATATAACATAAGATGGGGAACACGTAGGCACATATAACATGGCAAAATTTACTTTTCCACAAGGTTTCAATACTGCCAAAAATATATACAGGCTGGCATGTACGAGAAATTGGGAAAGGGGTACCTTAAAACAACTTGGAACCTGCCCTATTCACATGCATGTGTCAGTAATAAAGGACAGAAAGTGTTTCTTAGTGGCAACAATTGTGCTATGTCACTAAGCGGCACGCTTCTGTGTAACGGAATTAGTTTGCATGGAGCCTGTGAAGGGAATTCATACAACCTTTCATGTCACCAGCAAGGCGCACCTGCAACTGAAATAGAACCATTCTTTCAAAGACTCTATAATGGGAGTTACATTCTTATTGTAGACCGCAGATGTTGTAGTGTTATGCCCGGGACTCCTTATCTAGTCACTACGACGGCGAAGGTCAAGTGCTGTGGACGTTCTTTATTCCCCAGCTCCTTTCCAGACAGGGAGGCAAGGGCATGGCCCAATTTGAAAATTACTTCTATTCGAATAGATACTTTAAGCAGAATGAAAACAGTGCTTCTTCAGACGCCTACAAGGCTCACGTCATCAAAAGAAACGTATGATCTACAAGTCGCAAGGACGACTGCAGAGATACATACATTATTATCAACTAATTCCCCCGTACATTTCGCGGAAATCCTGAGCGAAATCTTAAATATTTCTGATACCACTGGGGTCTCAAAGGTATTTAAGACAGTATTTTCGCTGGCATTAACACCATTCAAAGCCATACTGGGTATTTTTCCAGATTTCGTCCATTCGATTTTTGGCGGACTTCCCCTGATCCTGGGACTAATTGCAGGAATCCTATTCTTAGTCCTTATTTTTCGTTATGGCAACCCATGTCACAGATCAAACTCTCGCGACAATGGAAGATACGATCCTAGCCATTGGATACCGGGACCGGATATCAAAAATCCTGGGACTATCCCGGCTTAGAGACCTGAACATGACTTGGTTTCTATCATTTCGACCAATGTGGCAAAGATGTGTTTTACCTGTATTGAGATGTCTGCTATGCGGAGAAGAATGCGTGTTAGACACCTGTCTGACGCTACAATCGGATGCGCCAGTGGATGCAGATACATTGTTGGTTCCTACCAAGGTTCACGCTTTGTGCTGCCCTCAAAGGCTACCAATCCTGATGACGGCATTCCTGGAATCTTCACCACTACGATTGAAGAGTAGTGAAGTTCAAGATGAGAGCAGCATTGAACAGGTACGACCTTCTGTCAGCAATGCGAATCAGAATGTCAATGCAGACAATCATGCGCACAAATGCATGGTTACCCCTATTTCCGACTTAGTGGAACTTTCCCATGAAGCTGTTGACAGTTTTTTCGAAAGCCTTAATGATATGATGTTCTCTCCGGAACAGAAATAGAGACTTTTGAGCAAGCTCGCACACGGCGTTCCCTGAATTCGGCCTTCAACTTTAAAAATAAAGTCACATGAACAATTCTTCCCACCAGTTCACGGACAACAATTTTTTAGCAGCCCCAAATTATTTTTCACAAATTTTTCGGGACACTTATCTTCTGCTTAAAGTAAGAAACTATTCCTAGAGAACTAAGATTTCTATTTTTAGATACTTTATAAACTTTAGTTGCCCGCTGGGATGTTCACATATATTTTATTATGTGATGAAATGGTCTCGAACTTTCTTTCTGTATAGCCATATTAAGAGCCATTTCATGTGTATTTCTCATATACCAAATAAGCAATAATGTCTACAAATGCGTGTTTACTTTAGCGTTTAATTCATAGCTTAAGTGCATACAATATATATGACTGTAATTTTTCAGTATATTTGAAAATTTCAAAATGCATTTATGTATTTTGGGGTGGTAAGGTATACACTATACTCTATAGTATGTTGTACTATGTTATACTATGCATAGATTAGTAAATATGACCATAGCTAGCGTGGAGTGGGTGTCATGTATTCCTATAGGTTCTGAATCGATCCCCCTATTCCTGACCCTATTCTGGTTAAACTAACTATCAAGTTAACTAACAGTCAGCCCATGAGGCAAGAACAGCCCCCATGATGCAGATACCGTTATCTGACGCAGTCACACTACGGCACAGGAATGTGTTATCTGATTAGGTCATAACGCTTGAGATCTAATTAGACAAGCGACATTCCTCCAGCCCCTGATAAGGCATACGACGTTCTCATAACAAATCAAACCTATGACAACCTGGAAAATCCGTGCGGCCATTGTTTTGATTTCACAGAGAACTTTAGTAAAGAATGTGCTAACGAGCAAGTCGTATGACATCTTTATTGACGTATCTATGTCCATCCTTACGTCAATCTCAGCACCTTTAAGGTATAAATATTGCCGATCTTGCCCTATGCAAACACACGCGTGGTGACGAGACAGAGCAGCCATACTTGCCGAAGCCGAGAGCAGAAGCAGACCCCGCTGGCAGCAGCCCCGCCTTCCTGACGCGCTGAGAGACGCGCTGCTATCTCAAGCCGAGAGACCCAGCACCGGCGCTTTCGGGCAGCCCTCGCAGGCAGCCTGGAATATCGAGAGCAGAGAAAGAGATACCATTCCTCATTCATCCTAAATTCCAGGTACAGAACTGAATAACCCCTCACAGAGAATTCTTTAGTTATTCACTTGGCAAAAACAAACTTAACTTAAACTGTAACTTTCTATTCCCGCCCACGCATTAGACTTAGGTCAGGTACACGGGGTAGGCGTATTTAGAAACACCAGTTGAGTACGTTTAGTCAAATGTATATGTGTATGTAAATATATTTTAATCATTTTAAACATCATATGGCTCAGAAACCATATCAATGTTTTTACAGTATTATTTTATACTATTGCTTTTAATGTATGCACTTTACTTAACTATAAGTATTGCAATAATATCGATCCATTTCTCTTGTACGAGAAAAGAGACTGATCAATAAATAACACCTTTTTATTGAACACGCCCGTCTCTTCCTTTTCTCTACAATCTGATGAGACTAAGAATGCACGTACTGACTGAGTAAAATAATTGCCTTGTGCTCACACGACTCTTGAGATTGACTCTTGATTAGGGGAGAGCAAAGTTGTCATGTTCTATGGTTGTCAGAAACTAAATCCCTTCTTGTCTAATCAGGGGAGTTAATTCTTTCCTGAACATTCGAGAAAGTTTCTAGCGAACTCTGAGCTACGCTGGCAAACCCAAAACTTAAGTCTAGTATCGACAGTAGTAGACCTAGTTAACGTCTGGCCTAGGCCTTTACTGCTGTAGGTACTATTCCAATGCGCAGAGCCTATTGGGAAAATAGGAACTACACTACAATATCACAGCTTATCGCATGTTTTTGTGGCACTTCGCAGATCTGGCAGTTCGTTGTGAAAGTGGTGTTGTGGTTTTTTTGTGTGTTTTTGCACGGGAATGCCTACATCTGCATCTCATTAGAGTTAGTTGTTGGTGTCCACTGTGGAGATAAATTTTGGGGCAGTTATCGTGGGAATACAGGTGATGTCTGCAGTTTGCACCAGCTTGTGAATGCGGTGTTAAATCTATCTCCACTTTTGATGCGTTATAGTGGGGATGAATCAGAGGTAAGTCCTTGTGAATATCCCCCTAGGTCTTCAGTTTCTGCTGAATTCAAGAAGAAACTTGGAGGCTCTGATATGGAGTGGGAGACTGACCCACGCTTTAGGAGCAACGTAAGAGAATGCGTGTCCTCCTGATCTGGTCCTTTGTATAAAAGTTTTCTTGATAAAGAAAGTGTGTTTGCAAATGACAAAACAGTTTTTGTGTTACAATGGTTCCAGACTACAGATTTGTTCATTTTCAACGCTTCTTAATTACAAAACATGCAGGTTTGTGGCATGGTTTTAGACTTCCTAAGAATGGAAACAATGTTTTCTTTGGCATCCAAATCATAGTCAATCGTTTTATTTACTCAGTGAGATTGGACGTGTCATGGAAACTTTACAGGGGGCAGTGGCAACTAAAACAGCAAATTCATCAGTTTAAAAAAATGGCATCACTGCAAAAAATGAGAGCTCAGAACGTTAAGCAAGCATTTGCAATGTGATCAGTCTCGCTTTTGAGTCCTTATAAGGATTTAACAATGCAGCAAGTTGTGCAGCCCCAAAGCTTTTAGGGTGCCCAGTCGCTGATGAGCAAAATTCACACAGGTCAGAGCATGGTGAGGCAGAGGCCGCTATTAAACTAAGAGCATTGTTCACAACCAACATCATGGCAGCCTTAAATGCCTGGAGATGGTGCCTATTAAAGTTTTGTTGAGGCTGAATGGAGATGGTTCACCCATTTAGACATCGGGAGAAAGAGGATGGGGTGGGGGGCTCGCAGTGATTCCTTTCCTTCACATCTGGGGCGGGGGAGTGGAGGTGTGTTGGGAGTGGCAGCGCTGAAGACCGGAGCAGAAGTAGCTGGGAGCTGCACCGACAGGACGACCAGGAGAAACCATGAACGTGGAGGGGGAGTGGCGAGGAGTGATGACAGCGGAAGCACCAAAAACAAAAGAAACACGAGCGTCAAAGAGCGAAACCGGGCCCCTGCGTGGCCCCTGCCCAGAACCATTCATGAAGTTGCCATGGAAGGGAACGAGCCCCATATTTAAAGCTACGGCACAGAGTGCTTTGAATGCTACAAAACTCAATAAATATAAATGAAAGGTGTGCAGCCACCATCTTTAAAGCAAAAGCCGATATACAACCTGCAAAAACCGGCAATGATTGCAGCTTCTATATCAGCTTAAGCTTTAAACTGGGCGACTGCCTTTCTTTATTTTCTATTTAATTACTTTTGTAGTATTCAAGGCATGCCATGCTTTAACTTCACATATTTAAAGCTAAAACAAGGAGTGCCAAGAATGCTACAAAAGAAAATTAACAGAAATGTGGGATACTTGTAAAGCGCACTGTTACTCTACCCGAGTGTCCTGGCGCTGTAGACCGCTGGGGAACCCGTCCTGGGTTTCCCTGTGAGATGGTCCCTTTCTGGGTATCTCCAGGGTGAAACCAGGCATCCCCGGCGTCTGTGGGGGGCCGTTGTAGAGATGAGGCAAGCTTAATGCCCAGAGTTACCGAGTGTGTTCCCTGGTTAGAGTAGGCACTGAGGCGAGAATTATCGAGCCCGTTGACCCTGGTCCAAGACCCTGCCACGTCGGGAATTGAACCCTGGTCCCGGGCCGTTCTCTGCTTACAGGTCTGCCGCCTCTAACCAGTGAGCCACACCTCTCCACAAATGAATTGCGGGCAGCCTTTCTGGAGATACCAGTATTTCATGACCTCCTGGCTGGCTTCTAAATCCTAAGAGCTTTTTTTCAGAAGTGCTTCATCTGGGTACGGAGTGCCAACATGTAGCTGAAAACATCCTGGGGGCCTTCCTAGAAGCTTACTCCTATCCCTCTTTCACCAGATTGAGCGGTCCTCTCACAGGGTGCCTGAGCCGAAGTTCAAAGGGGCTAAAACCCTCCACCTTATGTGATAACTCCTTGTAAGCAAACAAAAGACAAGGCAAGAGAACATCCATATACCACCTCAAGGATTCTGGCAGGCCTTTGATCATGCCTTTCAGGGTCTTGATGACATTTTCAACAAGCCAATTAGTTAGGGGGCGGTAAGAAGTGGATAATTCATAGGTTACCCCACATTCCTTCCACATGTCCTTCATGTACTCTGACATAAAGTTTGTAACATGGTGAAACATCACCTCCTTGGTGGACCCCACATAAGTAAAGCTCCCCATCAGTGCCCTGGCCATTGTGGATGCAGTGACTGATCTCAGAGGTATAGTCAGTGGGTACCGTAAGCTTATTCCCTCCTTTATTCATGCAATCAGATGGGTTTATCATATTGTGGCATTGGAGTAGCGTATCAATGACCTTAATTGCAGCATATTTAACCACTTCATCAAGGGCGCGAATTTTGCCGTGCTGCAGGGGAGGCTAGGGGGTTGGCGCGGCGCTGCGGTGATCATGACGACTCCCGGCTGTCATAAATCATGGTGGGCGTGTGCTCATGACGGCCGGGAGCCTTCGAACTCCGCCCACTGATTAATTCTCCCTTACAGGCGGGGAATTAACACTGTGTGGGAGGAGCGGCAACGTTCGGACGGCTCCCGACCGTCATGAGCACATGCCTACTGTGACTCATGACGGCCGGGAGCCGTCATGCGCACCGAAGAGGTTAATGGGTGTTATATTGGCACTGGCGGCACATGCCATGGCATGCTGTATAAGATGCTTTTTGGGGAACTCAATAATAAGCTGTTCCCTTTTTCATTTAAGGTGCCAGATGGATTTTTACAATAATGTGGGGCTTAATGTTGCCATATTTAGTGTCCAGCTGCATTATAGGCGACTATAAGGAAGTTATGTAGTCTTACGTTTGATTTCACCATATCCATTTTAGAACAACACTTGATTAATAACTTACTCCATTGGAGGCCCAGATGTAACAGTTGACATCACAAAATGACATTGGAAGATTGGAATAATTTTATTCTGATAGTCATTTTGTAAGTATGCATTGACAGATTTTTTTTAAACAATTAAATCTTTTTCTTCATATTTTGAAACAATGAAAAAAGGAAGCACATGGATTAGTGATTCTAAAGAAATAAACTAAGTTTTTCTTGCACACTTTTGAATGTAAATTAGGGTATATGTAAGATATTGTTATGAGGATGTTAGGGGTTAGTTGGTTTTTGTGTTTGCCAAACTGTAATTTGATTACTGTACAGGAAATTATTTAATGTACTTTTTGGCACTTTTGTACATATATTCAAGACCAAATACCATAAAGTATGAGCATTGTCCATGTTTCTTGATAATCTTTTGATGTTGTGACAAGCATATGAATAACAGTTATGTCTTGTCAAAGTGGATTTTGGGAGATGTGTTACTTACTTTACATAGTCGTTTTAAGATTATATGTTTGCTTTGTACATTATTTATATATATCTTTGTTGCCCTAAAGAAGTCCTGGGGGGACGCAATACGTTGGCTATGGCTACAATCAAAAAGCACTCTTTTATGAGAAGATGGGTAATAAGGAAGTGAATAACAACTACATACAGGACTCTTCTATTGTGTTTTTTAAAAGCATGGATAATGTATCTATATTATTTGTTGAGTTGTACTGCATTTCTGACTTGTTGGGAGTACCGAGTAAAATATTTTGCATTGTCAGCTTTTAGCAGGGCAATTGCCCAGCAGGGGGTCTATGGTGGCTGGTCCCTCTGACTTGTGCACCCATTTATTTCTTAATTCGGTTCATAACTAAGGGGCACATTAGGATGGCAGGACTTTGTCTGCCCGCCATCCCTGTGGAAAACGGGACCGCCCGCGACCTGAGCGGTGGTCCCGCCATGCAAAATATGATGCGCCCGCCACACTGGCGGGTGCATCATGCATTTATAACATTGTGGCGGGCGGTGTTTACACCAGCACCCGCCGCAATGTGACAAATGCATGTTGTGCATTTGCATACACAAAGCGGCAGGCACCGCATGGTGCCTGCCGCATTGTGTATGCAAATGCAGGGGGGTACCACAGGTACCGCCCATGTGCACCCCCACCTCACCTTCGGCATGGGGGCCTGCAACGGGCCCCCAAAGTAAAGACCGCATGCTTCTCCACGGTGGCAACGCCGCCATGTAGAAGCATCTGACCACACTCATCCTAATATGGTTGGCGGTGTCTCGCAGACACCACCACCATAGACAAGCACTTTTTCCGGCGGTCGACTTAGCGACCGGTGGAAATGCGGCGGACGGACTCTCCATCAGCCGCGGACCCCCCAGCCATCTTAATGTGGCGGGGGTTCATTGCAGCAAGGATGGCGGGCGGATCGCCCCCGCCAGGCTGGCGGTGGCTACAGCCAGCCTGGCGGGGGTGATCCGCCCGATATCCTAATGGGACACTAAGGGTAGGAAGCTTGCTCACTTTATAGTGTACTAAAACGAAGTACACTGTGCATTGAGTCCAGTGGGTCCCCTATTTGTTTTCAGAGCAAAAGTAGATAATACTAATGCCCTCTTTTGTGGTAGCGTGGGTGAGCAGTTAGGCTTATTGGAGGGTAGTACTAAGCATTTGTTGTACTCATAGAGGCATTAAATGAGACACACACTCAAAGATTAAGGGGCTGATTATGATCTCATTAGGAAACTCTTCCAGCTAAATCGTTTTTTGAATAATTTCTGAATAAATCGAGTTCTGTGAGTCCAACTGACCAATTAATATGCTTCCCAACATCGTTTGGTCAGATTCCTATTGACTTCAATGGGAGCCTATGTTCCGAACGAGAACACAGGCTCTCAATGAAAAAAGGGCTGATGCATGCCACATTGTGCTTTGTTGTGAAGAGAGGTCCTTGGGTACCCCCAAAAGCCCCATTCAGATGCCTCCAGGTGAAGGGGGGCCCGCAACCTGCCCCCAAAGACAGATTCCAATAGCCGTTTTGTGTCGGCAGACCAAATCGGAATGGCTGTCCGAATCAGTCATCGTACATGCTTGTCCATAAACTGTGTCCATTGAGCTGTACGAATCAGCTCCAAAAGACTCATGCTGTTTGAATGCCGTTTGGGCCTGCCCGAATGGTTTCTGGGCATCCTAATCAGTCATTGGGAAATGTGTACGATTCATTCAGAAACAAGGGTTCCGAATCGGATTCTGCAATGCCGAATCCCATTCGGAGCCTATCCTAACAAAATCATAATCGGCCCCTAAATCTGAGACCAAATTGGAAAAAGAGAACTTCTATTTAGATACATTTTTAACCTAAGAACGCCGTTCATCCGTAAGTACCGTTGACAATAGCAATATTCACATGTAAGTAAGACGTTCAAACCAGTGCGCTTTTAAGCACAATGCAATCCATTGTGAGAAAAAGGCAAAGATGCATAAAGGTAGGTCCAGTTAGTTTCAGGGGTTCACCTTCATGGTTCAGACTGGTGGTTGGCGAAGGTCCAAAGTACTACTACCAGTTCTTTGGGAACAGTCCTGGTTCTACCAAGAGCATGATGCTGATGAGACTGGCAGCTAGCCTGTTACGCTGAAGGGGGGCAAATAAAAACAGACAGCAGAGGGAGACAGACACATCCAAGCGCTCCCAAATGGGGGCTTCGGTCGCAAAGGGTCTTGGACCAAGGGGGCACAGTCAGTGCATTGGGACACAGGTTGGGTGATTCGGGTGCACAGTGGTTAGGTCAGTGGTCTGGGTGCGCTAAGATGCACCTTGCGGTCAGGGACAAACAACTGGCAGGGGCAAAATCAATGCAGCTAGGTCACTCTTGAAGTGAATCTCAGTGATGCTGACGTCCCTCGACAGCTGCTTGATCCTGGTGCAGTAAGAAACCGGATTGGACTCTCTTTGTTGGTGTTTGGTGCAGGGTGTCTGGTATCCCATGGGTTGGTGCTGCATGGCTCTGGTTGGTCCTGGTGTCTTCACACTTGGTAGGGAGACGGACCTGACCTTCCAAAGCATGACCACTTTTTCCTGGTCATCTGCGGCGTCGGTTGGGCCGGGGACCAACTGGGCTGTGGACCGGACTCTGCTTGTTGGTGCCTGGGGACTGCAGGCGAGTAGCTCCTCTACTCCGAGGAAAACTGTCTGTGATTTCTGAAATGCTGGCAAACTAACCAAGGCTTTGGTAGTTCTCCATCCTATAGGACAAGTCACTCTGTTGTGACTGTTGAGAGAGGGCTGAGGAGGGCAGGATTTCAGGCCATAGTCCAAAGTTCTGCTGCAGTTCTCGCCAGGCAGTGACTCTTCTTGATCTTTCTTCTGTTGCTCTATCCAAACTGAGTTCTTGGGTTCAGGGGTACCACCTAAATACTCAATTTAGGGGTGCTTGCGGGGAGTGACAGGTAGTAGCCAATGGGCTACCTATCGTTAGGGTGTCTACATCCTCTATATGACAACTTCCCGTGGGAAGTGGGCATAACCCTGACCATAGAGTGCTAATTTCACTCAAACCAACATGGAGCAATTGGAAAGGTAGGGTTCACATCAGCTGGCCTGCCTTAGGGGTCATGTGGGCTGAATGTGGGCAGACCTCCTAGTCTTACTAATTTTCCCACCTTCCTGCCGACCAAATAGTGGGTTCAGGACAAGGGGGTAGCCATATCCACTATCTGGAAAGGCCTGGTGTCGTATATCAAAGGTGGCAGGGCCTTTGTAGTTTCCTGCCCTGGAATGCCCATCCTGCTTGGAGCAGGTGTGAACTCCTCTGCCCAGAGCAGGCTTTATTCCTGACCTCCGAGAGCAAATACTCTCACCTCAGGAGGTTAGAAACCTGCCTATAGTGGCTGGCTGGTCGAGACCAGTCAGTCAACACATTAGTAGATGGAACATTTTCAGGGGGAACCTCTAAGGTGCCCTCTGGGGGCATTGAATAATTAATCCAGCACTGGTATCAGTGTGGGTTTATTAAAGTGAGGTGTTTGGTACCAAACACCTTGGGGTACACTGAAGCCATCATATAGCTGAGAAACTCGTAATGATGAAGATCCAGCCTATGTACTCATTATGACTTCCCTGTGTACTTGTCATACCTAAGGGCGAACTTAGATATCACTGAGACACATCCACTCAGGCAGATATTCCCACACATGGGTATAGTGCACCCTGCCTTCAGGCTTTAAGACATGCAGTAGGGGTGACTTATCTATATCACATGTAGTGTTTTGCTGGCATGACACACAGGGATGTGTGCCATGTCGACTTTTTATTTCTTTTCTGCACCAAGACATGTAGGTTGCAATAGCAGTTTACATGCGCTTGGTGAGGGGTCTCTTAGGGTGGCACAATAAATGCTGCAGCCCTTAGTGACCCTCTTTAGTTCCAAGGCCCTAGGTACCAGGGGTCCCACATACTAGGCACTTACAAGGATCCTAAAGGGGTACCAATTTTGGAACAATTGTACAGTTTAGGGAAAACACACTTGTACTGGGGACCTGGTTAGCAGGGTCCCAGCACACTCTCAGTCAAAGTTGCACAGATACCAGGCAAACATTGGGGGGCGGTTACTGGAGCAAAAGTCCAGTTTCCTACACAGGCCCCCCTCACCCCCCGCCAACAGGCCAGGAAGCTCATCCACAAGCCGGGAGAGCTTCCCTAGTCTGTCACGTGAGGAGGAGTAAGGACACATGGTGGATTTTTATAGTAGTGCCTACTCTCCATTACTTCCTACTGTCTTGCTCATTCCCTCTGGGAAGCTGACCTCCCTCAACAGTGACAGGACCCAATTTCAATATGTACTGTGTTTGTTTCTTTGCCCAATTTCTTTACTTTGGGATCTCTGCTAACCCTATCTTAGCCAGGGCAAACACCTGCTTATCCAAGGAGGCCACTCACAACTTGAGTAACCCCACCATGAACAACAGGGTCAGGGGCCTATCTTGCTCTTTGAAATGGGGCTAGACCACCATACCCAGGACAGTGCAGCCATAAAGGCTAACACCCCTCAGAAGCCACTGACAGCTGCCAGTGCCCAGAACTATGTCCTTAGTTCTTCACTGACAGGTGAAGGTGCTAACATACATTCTCCTTTGGGTTCAGGTTGCTTGTCTGCTGGTTTAGAGTGGGGAGTTGCTTTGTCTTGTTGCAAATACCCTCCTTCCACTCTCTTTGCTATTAGCTGAGGAGCCACCGTCTCACACTTCAGAGTTGCCTGACTAGTCAGGACTTCTTGTGGGTTAGGTAGGGCTTCACCAGGGCCACTTAAGAAGCCCTCCCCAGCAGGGGCAGGATCTCCTTGGCTTACTGGAACTTTGGCTAAAATATTGCCCACCTTTCCTACACTGTCTCTTTTTCCTATTCTTCTGGGGCTTACTTGAACTAACTGCAGAGTCAGCACCTCCAGAATCCTTGGGTGAGGACTGGCACTGGACCAGTACCTCATTGTGGCTCAGACCAACATCTGGGTGGTCATTTCCAAGGAGCAAGTCAAGGGGTGGTCTTTACTGACTACCACTCTTCTCCAACTAAGGGACCCAGCTATTTCTAAGAGTACAACAGCTACAGGCCTATTAGTAACCTCCCATGGATAGGCCTTACTCTCCTAGTCTCACCTTGGATATACTGATTTTAGAGAATCAGCCTGACATTCACAATAGTGTGACTGGCACAGGTATCTCTCAGGACCGTTGTTGGAATTCTATTGAGCAGTAGGAGGTAGAAGTGCCTACTCCTTTCTGGAATTTCCAACTCACCTTTTGGGCCCACATTTCAGTTAAGACCTAAGAGGACTTCCTCATCTGAGGAATCACTCTCCAAGGCTCAAAGACTAACACCTGCGGGTACACTAGTGGGCTTGTTTTATGACAGGATGAGTCCTTGGTGTGGTACCCTGCCTATTTACAGTTAAGGCATCAAGCTTTCTTGGGGTCTATGGGGCTGATTACGATGGCGGGAGGACAAAGTCCGCCCGCCATCGCAGCTGCAAAAGGGACTGCCCGCCATAGTCATTAATGTCCATTGCAAAAATATAGGGCCCCATTAGAATGGTGGGGCAACCCGCCTGCCATCCCCGCAGAAAAGACCCCCCCGCCATATCACAATGGCTGGGTAGTTCGGGGTGGACGGAAAGACCGTCTGCCGCTTTTCCACCCGGTCAACATGTCGACCAGGCGGAAAAGGGTTCAATATGGTGGCGGTGCCTGACAGACACCTCCAGCCATATTACAATGTGGCCTTGAACATGCCTTTCCGTGGTGGCATTGCCGCCACAGAATGGCATGCGGAGTCTGCTTGGGGGGCCCGTTGCGGGCCACCAGGGACTCTGGTGGGTTGGGGGGGGGGCACATGGGGGGTACCATACCTTTCAATGAACAGCGAGGCAGGCACCGCGCGGTGCCTGTCACGTTATGCATTGAAACGCACAACCTGCCTCTGTGGCATTGCAGCTGCACAATGCGCCCGACAGTGTGGCTGGCGCATGCAAATCAGGAGTGTTCGACCCCCACACCCTAAGCGGGCGGTCCCGGTTCCCGAGGGTAGCCCGCCATACTAACGGGGCCCTAAGTTGTTAAAAATATCGTTTTTTGTTAGTGTTATGTATTTTAGTATGTACTTTAAATGTATGTGCTCTATTGTTTTGTCTAAGTATTGTATTAGTTTTTTTAATATATGTGTTGAACTTTTAGAAGGTATTAATTTTATTTTAATTAAATTTGGCGTTTTAGTTCCATAGCGGGTTGTGGGTTTACAGGGGAATAGGGTGAGAACTTGAAGTAATTTAATTGTAATAAATTGAACAGACGTTTTTATTTATTAGTATGTCTTTATTTTTGATTTTATAGTGATAATTGTGGGAATCAATTTATAATGAATTAATTATTAATTGGCTGAAAGTTTTCATTGATTGAATAATTGGTAGATATGTTAATTGTGTCAATTTGTAGGAGCAGGTTGCGGGTTTATAGGAGACTAGGGTAGGAAGTAATTAAATTATAATTACGTTATGAATATTTTTTATTAATTAATATTTTTTTTATTTAACATTTTATATTGTTAATTGTGGGAATTAATTTATAATTAATTAAGTAATAATTTTTGTTAATTATTATTAATTAATTGGTAAATATGTTAATTATGTCATTTGTGGGTTGTGGGTTGATAGGGGAGTAGGGTGGGAAGTAATTTAATTTTAACAAGTGTATTAATATTTTTAATATAATATTTATTTGTATTTATTGTGTTAAGTGTGTTAATTAAATAATTAATTATGATTTATATTTTGATTGTTAATTGTTTTTAATTAATTATTGTTAATTAATTAATTATATTAATTGTGTCATGTTTTACGAATTTGGTGGTGGCATTTATAGGGGAATATGGTGGGAGGTAAATTATTTATAATTTATTAATTATTTGTTAATTAATGCTAATTAATTAATTAAAGTTTAAATATGCCAATTGTGTAATAGGTTTGATGTGTGAGTTGTGGGGTTTATAGTGGTAAATATTTTTAAATTAATTATTGATTTGTTATTAATTGATATTAATTTATTAATGTAAAATTAGTTATTTAAATTGTGTAAATATTTTTATGTGTGTGTTTTGGTGTTTATTGGGTTAGAGGGTGGAAAGTAATTTAGTTTAAATTAATGAATCATTACTTGATCATTAATATTAATTTATTAATTGAGAAATATTTGTGGTAATTGTTTATTTTTTTATTTTGTTTGGGGATTTGGGGATTTATGTTCTATAGCTGTAATGTTTAGTTAGTACATTCATTTTTACAATTTTAAATGTGTTTTTTAATATTAATATTTTTTAATTGATAATTAATTGCGTTAATTATGGAGGTACACTTTTTTTATTTAATTTAGATATGTGTTGTAAATGTGTGGTGCTATACGGCGGAAAAAAAATGTTTTTTAGATTAAAATTAATATGTATTGCAAAATATTTATTTGTTTGTAAATTGTTTGTTAAATTAAAATAATTAATCTTTTTATGTGAATTTTATATTTTTTATTCCTTAAAATATGTTTATATGTTTTGTACATTTTTATATTTTTAAATATGTTTTGTTTTTGTTTTTTTCTATTATATTGTGTATTGTAGTTGATTTTTGTTCGTTTTTAAATTAAAAATTTCTTCAGTGGGAATAGTAATTAATACCCCAACACCAACACTTTCCCTACTGGTGCACTCACTGGAGTGGGAATAGTATTTTTACTCTTTCCGCTATCCAACAGTTTCCCTACTGCTGCACTCGCTGGAGTGGGGATACAAATTTTTACCCCTACGCTATCCAACACTTTCCCTACTGCTGCACTCACAGGAATAGGAATAGTAATTTTATCCCCTCACCTATCCGACACTTTCCCTACTGTTGCACTCATTGAAGTGGGAATAGTAAATTAATACCCTCCACTATCCAACGCTTTCCCTACTGTTGCAGTCATTGGGGTGGGGATCGTAATGTTCACCCCTCCGCTATCCAACACTTTCGCTACTGTTGCACTTCCCGGAGTGGTAATAGTAGTCTTATTCCCTCCACTATCCAACACTTTCCCTACTGTTGCACTCACTGGAGTGGGAATAGTAAATTATTCCCCTCCGCTATCCAACACTTTCCCTACTGTTTCACTCGCTGGAGTGGGAATAGTAATTTTTACCCCTGTGCTATTCAAAACAATCCCTACTGTTGCACTCGCTGGAGTGGGAATAGTAATTTTTATCCCTCCGCTATCCAACACTTTCCCTACGGTTGCTCTTGCTGGAGTGGGAATAGTAAATTATTTCCCTCCGCTATCCAACACTTTCCCTACTGTTGCACTTACTGGAGTGGGAATAGTAATTGTTACCCCTACGCTATCCATTAATTTCCCTACTGTTGCACTCGCAGGAGTGGGAATAGTAATTTTTATCCTTCCGCTATGCAACACTTTCCCTACTGTTGCACTCATTAGAGTTAGAAAATGAAATTATTTCCCTCTGCTATCCAACACTTTTCCTATGGATGCGCTCGCTGGAGTGGGAATAGTAATTTTTTCCCCGCCTCTATCCACCACTTCCCCTACTGTTGCACTAAATGTAGTGTAAAATGTAGGTTTAAACAATAATAAATATTTTAATGTCTAATGTATTTTATGTTACAGGTGTATATATATATATATCCACACAGAAAACCTCCAGTATGGAGCCCCCGACCCTTCAGGGCGGCCTCTTGCAACGGGCACGGAGAAACCCGTCAAAACATCCACAAAAGCAGCAAACAAAAGAGGCCCAATACTGGGGGAAGAGGCTTTATACGAGGTCATGCGGCATCAGAAAGCTTCCCATAATCCAACATGTTTCGGCGGGTGGGCCTTGGTCACGGAAGAAAGCCAACCACCAAGTGCGTCAATGCGCGCAATTTAAGTGTTTTAATCACGTGACTCTATAAGCCTCTATCTACCACAATGCATCTGAAACGTAAAGTGTCAAGCTAATTTCAAAAATAGTTTTCATTTTTCATTCTCATGGCTCAGCCAGTGCCGAGCTCGCTGCTTGTTACCAGTGCACTCAATTTCAAAATATTATGCAGTCACGTGAGTGTCTATCAAGATATATATTTATTTATAATTACATTTTATATATGCATGTTTATTTATAAATTAAATGTAATACTTATAATTGTTAAAATTTACAAATAAATCAAAGAAAATTTTACACATTAAATGCAGTAGTTAATTTCTTTTACACTATTTTTTTATACATTTAAAAAAAACGATATTTTGTACTTAACGATATTTAATTTTCGATATTTTTGTACTTACCATTATAAAGATAGGAGGTCAATATTTTTGTCAATGATATTTATGTCCCGATATTTCTGTAGGTCGATATTAGTGTTGTCGATATTCTATCAGTGATGCCTTACCTATACCACATGCAGTGTTTTGCTGGCATAGCACACACAATTTTTATTCTGCACCAAGACACGCAGTGTTCATGAGCTTGGCGAGGGGGTCCTTCAGGGTGGCACAATTTCTGCTGCAGCCATTAGGGACCCTCCTTAGTTCCAAGGCCCTAGGTATCAGGGATACCACTTACTAGGGACTTACAAGGATTCTACAGGGATGCCGATTGTGGAACAATTGTACAGTTTAGGGAAAGAACACTGGTACTGGGGACTTAAGCACACTTTCAGTCAAAATTGCTCTAGATACCAGGCAAAAAGTAAGGGCGTTCAGCAACAAAAACTCAGTTTCCGACATTAGGCAAATATACTTTTGTGATAAGTGCGATTTTTGTTGCCCTAGCCATCTTTTGTAAATCATTTGTTGGCTTGATAATATCCAGTGTAGCTCTTTCCAGCATATATTTAATCTACTTGATGTAACATCTCAAGCCCAACTTATATTAGAGTTCAGTCTAACTAAATACCAACTGATGATACAAGCCAGGTGCCGCTCGCAGCAGTTGCCGTTGTGCCTGGATTCCTGCCCTGGTTTGCTCGGACACTGAGGGAGAGTGGGAGCGAAGTGGGACTCAAACTACCAGGAGCCCCGCAATCACCATCACCTGTGCTCCTCCCCTGCCGCTTGAAAACTGCTCGCGGCCCCCGCTTCGCGGGAGCTGCTCGCAGCAGTTGCCGTTTTGCCTGGTTACCTGCCCTGGTTTTCTGGGATACTGAGGGAGAGTGGGAGCGAAGCGGGACTCCAACTACCAGGAGCCCCGCAATCACCATCACCTGTGCTCTTCCCCTGCCGCCCATAACCTTTATCTCTGGTCACGCCCCCGCTATGCGGGACGCGCACGCGGGCGTGTTCCGGGCGAAGCCCGGGCCAAGGGCGGGCCCGTTTGAGCCCATTCGAGCACGGACGAGGACGGGACGGGGCCCCCCCTTTATGTTTGCAACTAATAATAATAATAATAATAATAACACCTTTTGTATAGCGCCTGGTTACACTAGAAACAGTGTGTCCCCGCGCTTTAAAACTGTTCACCAGCACTGAACCCCATAAACAAAAAGCCACTAAGGGAGAGGTCAGGAGAGTATTAGGATTTGGGAAAGAGGTGAGTTTTCAGACTACGCCTAAAGTTAGCTTCTGATGGCTCCATCCGGAGCTCAATGGGAAGGTCATTCCATTGTTTGCTAGCCAAATATCTGAAAGACCGACCCCCCATCCGTGCCCGTTGAATTCTGGGTACCTGAAAGAGCATACGGCCCTGAGATCGTAAAGGACGATTGGGGTGGTATTTGGTGAGTAGCTTTTTCAGGAAAGCAGGGCCTCTCTCATAGGCAATGTGGTGGGTCATACACATGCTCTTGAAGATAATACGTTCCCGTATAGGGAGCCAGTGGAGTTGGGCTAGAGCTTGTTTCCCTGACGATCTTCTTGAGAGGTTGAGAGCTAGTCTCGCTGCCGCATTTTTGACACACTGTAGCCTATGCAAACCCTTCCTACTCAAGCCTAAATACAAGGCGTTACTATAGTCAAGGTGAGGTGTCCCCAACGTGTGGATTAGCGTTTTCCTGCTGTTTGCCGGAAGCGAGTCCACGGTCTTGCGTAGGACCTTGAGGATCCCGTAGCATTTCCCTGCTATCCCTCTAGTGTGATGTTCGAAGGATAGAGTCTCGTCCAATCTGACCCCTAAATTTTTAACCTGATCTAATGGTTTGGGGATGGTGCCGAGTTCTTTAGGCCACCATGCCGATGACCAGATGGATGGGGATTTCCCCAACACCAAAAGCTCAGTTTTATTCGCATTGAGGCGTAAGCAATTGGTGTTCATCCATCCGGCTACTCCGCTCAGACATGCCGAGAAATTGGCTGAGGCCTCTTCCGGGGGCTGAGACAGTGTCACTACTAGCTGGGTGTCATCAGCATATGACACTATCTCAACCCCGTATGCCACAACCAACTTGGCCAGGGGTGCCATATAAAGATTAAACGAAGTCGGGCTCAAAATTGAGCCCTGCGGCACCCCTTGTCTGAGCGAGCGCACCTCGGATTTGAACGGAGGGCAATAGACTTGAAATTGTCTATTCCCCAAAAATGAGCATATCCACTCATGAGCCAGGCCCTCGACACCAGCCTCCTCCAGACGAGAGAGCAGCATGGGATGGGAGACGGTGTCAAATGCCGCGCTCAGGTCTAATAAAAGGAGCGCGGCTGTCTTCCCCTCATCTACTCTACTCCTCAGTAGCTCAGTTGAGAAGAGGAGCGCTGATTCCGTTGAGTGGCGTGCTCTAAATCCTGACTGAGAGGGATGCAAATGCAATCCGTTATCCAAATGTTCAGAGAGCTGTTTATTAACTATCTTTTCCACCACCTTGGCACAAAAAGGCAACAACGATATAGGTCGATAGTTGTCCAACTGCGCAGCACTCACATGGCGTTTCTTTTTTAAGGGAATGACTTGCGCTATTTTCCAGTCTTGCGGTATTTGACTTGTTAGAAATGACTGTTTCGCCATGTGGCCTATATAAGTCGCCAGAAGTTCGACTTGATTCTTAAAGACCTTGGGGCGAGCCTCATCCTCCGGTGAGCCAGATTTAATACTATGCATGATACTCACCAATTCCATATTATTAGGCACCACAAACTGATTGAGGCCTCTGTTGTTAATCATCTGCCTATTGGTAGAGGTGTCCTTAGGGGGTTCTGCCGATGTGTCTGGAAAGGTGTTGTATATGTTATCCACTTTCTGCACAAAGAAGTCGGCAGTGGCTTCACACATATCCCTAGAATGTAGTTCAGGAGCTATAGTTCTCTTCAATGAGGTAAGTTCTTTGTAAATAACAAAGAGTTCTTTGGTAGAGTTATCAGCCAGTTCAATTCTATTTTTTAAGAAATTGCGCTTTGTGGATCTAATCAGTTTGTGATAGCTCTTTATACTGTTTTTATAGTTAAGTCTAGCTACCTCATCATAGTTATTACGCCAAATGCGCTCCAATTTTTTACATTCCGTTTTGCATGCTTTTAGATCCTTATTAAACCACTGAGCTGTTTTAGAGAGCCTCGCAGGGGTCTTAGAAGTCCACAGGGCCGTTTCATCCAAGGCTCCTGACAGCCATTTTTTATAATCTGTCCAAGCTTCATCTACAATATCTTTTAGTGGTGGGCAGCCTCTTTTTAGAGCCAACTCTAAACTAACATATCAAGGTTAGTATCTGTATACCTGTTGGGCCCTGCTAATTGAACCCCTGTTGTAAAACCTATCGCAACTGATCCCAATCCCTTGCTGCAATGACTACCTCTAAGGGGGAAGGGTAGGAAGTCCATTCCTGGCGTGTCGATAGTGGGCACTCTGGACCAATTCCTTACTGGGGCCTCTTCTATGTTGGCACATGAAATAGAAATAACTGAAAGGAGGTTATCCCTTGATCCCGCCTTTGACAAACGGTCGTCCATGGGCAGGTTGGCTCAGGCGCCGTCGCCAAACCAACAACAAAACACAGAGACTGTTTCTCTATTCGACATTGGCAAGGGCAGCCAACTATTACAAGTCGAAGGAGGCCCATCTATCTCTTCAGCTAGTATGGATGCTGCACCTGTTGTTCAAAGTGCTTCTGCCCAAAACAATGAGCTCCCCGGTCCGTCAACCTTGAAATTGAAAACTCGATCGGCCTGCATTGCTAAAATGGGGGCTAACTATCCTGCATTAGATTCAATCCCCAAAAGGAAGCACGGAGGAGCCCCTCTGACAACAGGAAAGCGAAAATACTGAAATGTAGTAATGTGGGGGAAGGCAAATTGACAAGACTTCCTAACAGCCCTGTTTCATGCCAGCCTATTGTACAAGTGATTACGCCTTTATCAACCTCTGGTGATGTGGGCCCTAAGGATTTTGGAGAAGATTTTTGGTTCAAGATGGAAAGTATTTTTACTAAGACATGTCTTCCTTTCTACGACAGACTTAATATTATAGAAAGTAGACTCTCGCGCCTTGAACTATTGCTCGCTCCTGCCCAGTTAGAGGAGGGGGGTACACAAGTTAATGGTGATAATGCTAATATTGAGAGGCTGTCTAGGCTAACGCTTGTAGTTTGCCAACATTCTGCCCCTTCCGAAGTGAACAATGTAGTTGATTTATCCCCTCCAATTGTACTGCCTAATGATCACATACTCCAACCTAGCGATAGTGCTGCGAATAACAACTCAGTAATGAGTAGAAGTAAGGAGAATGGGTGGGTAGAGGGACTGAGAACCAACAACCTCCACCAAATAGTATTACGATCTGTGATGTTTCAATAAAAGAACAAATATGTATAGATCTCCCTCCTGAGTCCTTACCGCATGTGGTGGTGTTTGTAGGGGTTCCAGTTTTGAGACAGGAAAAAAGGGAGGACTACAGTGACCTTAAAAATCAATGCATCCACTGGCTGAATTACAATAGGCCACTTCCCACACATGCATCCAGCTAAATTCTTTTTGCACGACAAGTGGGTGGGGTCACAGAAAAAAAAACATTATGGGGGACTGTATTGTAATAAATTTTAGGAACAGATGGGCGGTTAAACAAATTTGCAACTGGGTCCCAGTACGTTTAGTAACGCAAATTCAATACCTTCCCCTTTCGTACTTCTATCCCGCTACCCCTCATGATTCTGGTTTTAATATGGGAGGCCAATTCTGGGTGTACCGGGATACTCTGGGTCCTAGTGTACAGGCTGGACATGCTAATTGGAAGGAAGCAAACATCCACACTCTTACACCGGTTATGTTTCCCCAGAGTAATAGATTCAGTGTTCTGGATAAAATAGATTGACGGCAGAAGAGCAGCCTGTCCACTTCTCCCCACACTGACGATCAGGGTCCATCCATAGCTAGGGAAGGCTCAGAGGCAAAGGTATGTACTAGTATGTTACCTAGCCCCCAGAGGGGGGGGTGTGAGCCCAGGAGGCTACTAGGAGAATCGATAGCTCATCAGTAATTCAGGAGGATGCAAGTTGTGCTGCATCGCCGATGGTAGCGGGAAGGAACCATGACAGTGACGTAAGGGAAAGGGGGACAAACCCTAGCAGGATGGGGAAGTCTAAAGACAGCTCACTCACTGGGGACGATAGTTGCAATACGGTACAAAAGGAAATCCTGGAGGGGGAGACTAATGAAAATATTAAAATCCTCTCCTGGAATTTGGCTGGGATTAAAAACAAACTATCATGCCAAGATGGGGGATCGTTGGTAGAGAAGTGTGATGTTTGTCTAACGCAGGAGACGTGGGCGCTGGAAGACAAACAGAGGAGAGGGTTTGCTACCTTTAGTATATCAGCTACATCGAAGGTTAGGGGCAGACAATCGGGGGGATTAAGCATCTGGGTGGGTATCCACCTGGGAGCTAATGCAGTGCAGATACCTACTAACTCTCCCGATGTGCCCTTTTAACCCTCCCATATAATATACAAATTGCCCTCCTTAACATCTATTCAAGGCCTATCCAGACTGGGCATGAGTCTGGAGTAATTGATCAACTGAGGCAGTTCATTTTGACTCTTGACCCAGCAGTTATTCTAATAGAGGGGGGCGACTTTAACTGCCAGTTCGAGCCCCTCACTGATAAAAGCTTAGACGGCTTAGGCGATGATGACCAGCATTGGCATATCCCGGATCCGCAGATTCCAGTAGTTAGAGCATGGACGCCGCTGGTCCTCCAAATAAATTCGCTTACTCTTTCATCTTCTCTGAGGGCATGTAATGGGAGGACAAAATCAGACAGACCTGGCCGACCGACCTTCAACACGGAAGGGCAAAACTCCATTCTAGATTATATCCTGGTCGAATCCAGAACATGGGATAGTGTTCTGGATTTCAGATCCATCCAAGGAAATATAGTGACCACAATCCCCTTGTTATGACACTTAAATCAAGGAGTTGGGGCATGTCTAATCCTGCTCCAGAGCCCAACTCAGTAGAACATCCTCTTGCGCTAACTAACAACAGGTGGAGAGTTAAATGGCCACACATACAAGGTTCCCCAAATAAGCTTGAAAATATCTACCAACAGGCAGAGCCACACCTAAGAGATATGGGAGAGGTGGGGGTAATGGTCATGCACTCAGGACTAGAGGTTAAGCCTCTGAAAATACACAAACAGTTGACTTCCAAACTGTTTGATGTGTTCTACCCGGGAGGAAGAAAAAAGGTAAAACCTATCTCAGCCCACCCCTGGTACAATGCTACCTGCCGGAAAGCTAAAAAAGATGTGTTAATTGCTGTAAATTATAAGGATAAGATAAGGATTAAGCAATGTCGGCTCAAGCACAAGCGGGTCATCCAAAAGGAAAAGAAAGAGTGGGACGCCGACAAATGGGATGGTCTTAGAACTGCACTTAAGTGCAAAGACTTTAAATCTTTTTGGGTAATTGTTAGTTCTGAGGGTAGGGTGGGCAGATTGGCAACTGAACCGGATATAGCTGCAGCAGCTTGGGAAGCTCACTGTGGAGCCCTGTATGCATATCCGGGCGATAGTGGTTCTTCAACCTCATTCTTAGGCCTCCTCCATGAGTATCGATTGGAGGGGGTCTGGGAGATTACCTCCTGTGAGGTGGAGGCCGCCATCGGTAAACTACTACCTAATAAGGCGCTCGGCTTAGATAAGCTCCCTGGGGACTTATTTCAGCCAGAACCAAAAATATGGGCTCCAAATTTAAGTGTTCTCTTTAATGGCATACTAAAGGGCATGGACCCGCCGGACACCTGGCGTGGTGCAGAGATAGTCCCTGTTTACAAAAAAGACTGTCCTCTTAAACCGTCCAATTACAGGCCTATCAGCCTGATAGATGTTATCCAAAAACTGATGGGACAGATTATTTTAGACAGAGTACAGAGCTGGATTAAGGAAAATGAGATCTTGAGCCCTTTTCCGGCTGGTTTTAGGATGAGTACTTCAACTGTGGTCCAGATATTCAGACTTCAGGTCCTGTATTGGAAAACGGTGAGTGTGGAGGGTGGCAGCCTCTACCTCATCTTCGTTGACCTGAGGTCTGCATTTGATCTGTTCCCCAGGGATAAAGTGTGGAGTGTACTGCTTGATCCTGGTTTACCACCTTATCTCCTGGATGTACTAATGAGGCTCCATACTGATACTCATGCGCAAATTAGGTGCGGGAAGTACGGAGAACTGTCAGCCCGCTTCCTGGTGAAGCAGGGGGTGTGCCAGGGGTGTGTCCTGGCCCCCACCTTATTCTGTCTATATAATAATGGGCTTATAGACCACCTACTTGGAGTAAAGGACACCGAGGCTAGTCTCAGGTCGGGTGCCCGCATTGATGTTCGCGGAAGACACTCTGTTCTTGTCCAAGACATCAATGGGCATCCAACGAACCCTGGATGGTTTTGCTGATTTCTGTGCAGTGAGGGGCCTGGAGATAAATTTAGATAAAACTAAATTTATGATTTTCAATCCTCCTAGGCAGAGACGCCCAAATCCCGTTCTGGGCGGAACTCCACTGGAGCGAGTAAAGACCTTTGAGTACTTGGGCATCACTCTGGTAGAACATATGGAATGGGATACTCAGTTAGCAAAGGCTGCTCTCAAGTTAACCAAAGTGGTGGGGGGGATCCAGAAAATGCACAGAGTGTCAGAGTTCAAGCCTGCTGCCCCTGTTATCGAAATTTACAAATTACAGGCCAGAGCAGCCTCTTTGTACGGGGCAGAACTCTGGGGACATCAAAGACCTACTAACCTCATGAAGGTAGAACACACATTTATGAGGAATTTATTGGGTCTTCGAGTGAGTACTCCATTAGTACCCCTCCGTATGGACCTAGGGCTACTCCCTATTGAGGAGGAAGTAGCACTACGGCCACTAACATACTGGAGAAGATTATGGTCAGTGCCTGAACTTGTATGTTACAAAAACGAATTTTGGGAGATCTGGGCTGTATTAAGAAGTAAAGAAAATCCCGTGGTTAACCCACATTAAGGCAACTACCATTAGGATTGGCCTACCTGAGCTCTGGGAAACACCTGATGTAACATGCCCAGCGCTAACCAGGGCTGATCTGGTTCGGCATTTCAGGCACCACAATCTATCCTCTCTCCATGTGAGTTCCACAGTGGGAAGATTGACTTTTGAATTTCTTCAAGTTAAAGAAGACTACAAAAAGGAAGAATTTTTAGATTTGATCTACCCATCTCTCAGGCGAGGAGACTTTACATGCAATTCAGGATGGGTAGTCTTCCGCTCAAGGTGTTTACTTGCAAATGGGATAGTAACAAGAATACTGAGTGTCCAGCTTGTAAACATAACCTTGAAAATTAAATTCATGCCCTTTTTTTCTGCCCAGCTTACCAGGCTGTACAGAAACGTTGGGTGATAACAATTTGCAGAAACCTAGGCTTCAGTCAGTGTGCTCAAGTCTTTGGAGTCCTAAAGTATGACACGCACTCCCCCATTATTTTTGCTGTCTCGCGTTTTCTAAACGGTATGTGGCACAAACACAGAAAATTCATTAATGATGTAACTGGATAGCAGGAATTATTTTTTTATAATGTAATGAACTCCTTCGATAACCAATTCAATGTTTAATTTCCTTTTATGAATGATGGTTTAATGCCATAGTTTTAATCTTGTAAATAGGTGTATTTATATGATTGAGCCTCAATTTGTATTGTTCTATGTTATTTAATCTTTTTATCTTCTGTCTTATATGTATTTTATCATGTACTTTTATGGTCCGTTGTGACCAAAATAAAGTTATCGAATGAATGAATGATACCTCTCTTACTGTTATAGACCTCAAGGGGCACAAATGAACACTCTAAAAGTATTTTATGGCCTGTAACAAAAGGATCTTACCAATGGAAAGAGTAGTAAGGAAAGTTTATTATGGACACTGGATGTAGATGACATTTGGAATTTAGAAAGATAGGGTACATTTTGAGGAAATAAAATGACACTAAAAAGTCTAATCAGTAGAACCAGAGATATGATTATGTACAGTGTTGAAGAAAATAGAGTTAAAAAGTATGTGTTATATTATATTAGGTTAAATACACAAGTTATGTTGTATTATGTTGTGATGTGTGAAAGTTTGATGAATCTCGGCACCAATGCCTCCTTTGGAGCGTGATCCATTACTAGACAATTCCCTTTGAAGTACTTGAAGTTTACTGCTTCCTCAGCCCCGACTCCAAGATGACTGCAAGAACAACTGCGATTCTCCTATTAACATGACTAGAGAATCTGGATTTCATTAAAGACACGAAGGCTACCATTATGCTTATATCTTTTAATTGAAGACCCAAGCAGCCGCATATGTCATATTAGAACATTATGAACCAAACAATAGCAGTAAGCACTAGGCAATCAGCCTCTTTTAAATGTGGTGCAAAGGAGAAAGGAAATGTTCCAAAAAAACTTAAATGAAGGGTCAAGGAAACTTCGCAACTTCAAGAAAGATGAAGGAAGAACAAAACCTCCAAGATCCGTAGGACAGGAGTAAAGAACATGAACTCACGAGAGGTTATCTAAATAGAAAAAAGAGTGTAAATGAATTCAGGAATATAAACAAAGATCAATCCTGCAAAGGAACATAAGAACATAAGTGCAAGTTAAGTATTCAAATAAACATATCGTAGGAGTTAAACAGTAAACCAAAATCAACAATCAACCACCCAAGGGAAGGGTGGGAGGGATAATGTTAGCCTGCGTGTCTTTAATGAAATCCAGATTCTCTGGTCATGTTGATTGGAGAATCGCAATTTCATTACAAGACCGGAGGCTACCATTATGCATGTTGGTAGCCATGTAAAACAACATCAGACATATGAGTGATTGGTTTGCAATAGTGATGAGCAAAAGTCATAGAATTAGACCAATCAGCAGCTTTAAGTATATCATCCAACTTACCACCTAACCAGAATGACTTACTGGCCAGAGCACCCTCTGATGGAATGAGGTTTGAAGAGACTCAGATTGACACCTGCAAGGCCCATAACAATTTTAACCCATCTTGCAATGGAAGCAGAAGAAATACCTTTGTGAGGTTTAACAAAGGAGATAAGCAATTGACTCACACCAGAAGGGCGAAAAGAGTTCATTCTCAGATCGTATTCTTTCATACAGTGGACAACACAAAGTTTATTGCATATGTCAAAACGTGGGTAAAAAATAGAATCAGGCATAGTCTTGGTTCTTCTATGCAGTTAAAATTTGACTCCAAACATATCATAAGATCTATAGGAAATATCTAGAGCTTTAACCCCTTCGCTGCTAGGTCTTTTCCCCTCCTGTGCTAAGCCTTTTTTTGGCGATTTGGGGTAGTGCACGCTTAGGCACCTGTAACTTTTTGACCACATAAGGTATCCACGCCAAATTTGCGTCCTTTTCTTCCAACATCATTTGGATTCTAAAGGTGCCCAGGGTTTGTGGATTCCCTTGCAGGGGTCTCAGAAATTAAGCAAAATACAGTAACATGTTTTTTTTTCAGAAAAGTGGGAAAAACGGGCTGCAAATGAAAGCCTCTGGGTTTTGCCCTGCAAATGTTAAAAAAGGGTTGGTGGGGCTGAAATTTCCATTTTCTCAGCTTTTAGGGAATGACAGTCTTTTGTCAGAGAACCAACATTTTTCACACAGTTTTGGCATTTTTCTGGGACATAGCCTATTTTTGCTATTTTTAGAGCTTTCAACCTCCTTCCAGTTAATGGTAGAAATGAGTTTGAAAGCAATAATGGATCCTGGACAGCTATACATTTTCGAAAAGTAAACAAAATTCTGAATTCAGAAAGGGGTCATTTGTCGAATAGAAACTAACAGTTAGATATTGGAATAATTGAAAATTAGTTGAAAAAAACAGCCTTTTGTCTCAACGTTTTCACCTGTAACTTCTTGTAATTTTGACAGCTGTTTGAAATCAATATACCGTTACATCCATTTGACCTTCCTAGTTGTGGGGATATATAGGACTTGTAGTTTCACCAAGAACCCGACGAACCCAGAGCCAAAAACTGAGCAGCAACTTGCAATGGTATTTTATTATTTACTGGGTATAGAGCATTTATTCTTGGAAAATGTATACATGGAAAAATCGGTATGAAAGAAACCTATGTATTTTTGAATTGGGTACAAATTATAGAGTTTAGAAACAGTACATATTTGCACATTTTCAAAATTGGAAATACTCATACTAGCATGAGAATTATTGGTCATTTTTCAAAAAGATTTTTTTTTTACACAATGTCTTTCATTGGGAAGGATGAAATGCATGAAAACTCAATAGGTAATAACAGTTGATTTACAAATCTGAATTACCCTAAGTCTCCCGATAAAAAAGGTACCTCACTTGTGTGATTCGGCCTTGTGCCTGCGACAGGAAACGGCGCAAAATGCAACGTGGTCACACCTCAATTTTGCAGTTAAAAATTTACCCTTTTATGCAAAGTGCCTAGCTGTAGTTTTTGCCGGCACCTAGGGAAACCTAGCAAACCTATACATTTTTGAAAACTAGACACCCAGGGAAATTCAAGATGGGGTGACTCGACTGCCTCCCACCAGGTTCTGATACCCAGAACCCCTTGCAAACCTAAAAGATTGGAGAAAAATACACATTTTCCTCACATTTCTGTGGTGGAAAGTTCTGGAATCGGCGTGGATCCACAAATTTCCACCCACCCAGCATTCCCCCAGGTCTCCCGAGAAAAATGGTACCTCACTTGCCTGGGTCTGACTAGTGCCTGCGACAGGGAACAGCGCAAAACACAACGTGGTCGCACTGAAATTTCGCAGTGAAAACGGCCCTTTTTTGGCAAAGTGCCTACCTTTCGTTTTTTATCCCTAGCTCTGCCGGCACCTAGGGAAACCTAGCAAACCTATACATTTTTGAAAACTAGACACCAAGGGAAATTCAGGATGGGGTGACTCAACTGCCTCCCACCAGGTTCTGTTACCCAGAATCCCTTGCAAAGCTAAAAAAAAACGCATTTTCCTCACATTTCTGTGGTGGAAAGTTCTGAAATCTGTGTGGATCAACACATTTCCACCCACCCCTTGTTCCTCCAGGTCTCCCGAAAAAAATGGCACAGAGGGAAATTCAGGATGGGGTGACTCGACTGCCTCCCACCAGGTTGGGGAAAAAACACATTTTCCTCACATTTCTGTGGTGAAAAGTTCTGGAAACTGCGTGGATACACAGATTTACAGCCACCCCGCGTCCCCCAAAGTCTTCTGAGAAAAATGGTACCTCACTTGCGTCGGTGGCTCAAGGACCCGCAACAGGCAAGGGCCCAAAACCTAATGAGGCGACATCAAAATTACCTATCACACACCAACCTGGTTTTGCAAGGGGGTTCCCATAAGTTTTTGGCCCGGGGCTCGGCGAACAAGGGGAACGCTGGGTGGTAGGACATTTGCGCCAGGACGGAGATCCCACGCAAAAATGTATGGAAAAGTGTTTTTTTTACCTAATTTTAAGGTTTGCAGGGAATTCTGGGTAGGAAAACGTTGGGGGAACCACGCATACCTCGCTGGACTCCCCCGGGTGTCTAGTTTTCAGAACTGTGTTAGTTTCCCAAGATGGCCGTCGAGCCCGGGGCAAAAAACTCAGGTGCCCCCCCCCAAAAAATAAGGTAGTTTTGCTATAGGTAATTATTAAGTCTCCACCGTACGATTTGGGACTTTTCCAGTTGCAGCCACTATGCATACCCACGCAAGTGAGGTACCATTTTTATCGGGAGACCTGGGGGAACGCTCGGTGGGAGGAAATTTGAGGATCCACGCATATTCCACAACTTAATCACACAGAAATGCGAGAAAAAAGCGAATTGTTTTGCAAAATTCGAGGTTTGCAGTGGATTCTGGGTAGGAGAATGATGAGGGACCCACGCAAGCCATACCTCGCTGGACTCCCCCGGGTTTCTAGTTTCCAGAAATGTATGAGTTAGGTAGGTTTCCCTACATGGCCGCCGAGCCCCGGGCCAAAAACTCATGAGAACCCCCTTGCAAAACCAGGTTGGTTTGTGATAGGTAATTTTGATATCGCCTCATTAGGTTTTGGGCCCTTGCCTGTTGCGAGTCCTTGACCCACCCACACGAGTGAGGTATCATTTTTATCGGGAAACCTGGGGGAACGCTGGGTGGGATGAAATTTGTGGATCCATGTAGATTCCAGAACTTTTCCACACATAAATTTGAGAAAAAAGTGAATTTTTCAGCTAAATTTGAGTTTGCATGGGATTCTGGGTAGGAAAACGTTAGGGGACCCATGCAAGTCATACTTCACTGGACTCCCCCAGATGTCTAGTTTTCAGAAATGTGTGGGTTTGGTAGGTTTCCCTGGAAGGCCGCCAAGCCGGGGGCCAAAAACTCATGGGACCCCCCTTGCAAAACCAGGTTATTTTGTGTTAGGTAATTTTGATGTCGCCTCAATAGGTTTTTGGCCCTTGCCTGTCGCGGGCACTAGGCCTACCCACACAAGTGAGGTACCATTTTTCTCGGAAGGCTTTGGGAACCATGGAGTGGGTGGAATTGTGTGGATTCACGCAGATTCCAGAACTTTCCAACACAAAAATGTGAGGAACATTTGTTTTTTTGGACACATTTTTAGATTTGCAAGGGATTCTGGGTAACAGAACCTGTTGAGAGCCAGTCAAGTCACCCCATTCTGGATTTTCCTGTGTGTCTAGTTTTCAAAAATGTATAGGTTTGCTAGGTTTCCCTATGTGGCGGCTGCGCTAGGGCCCAAAATCCAAAGGTAGGCATATTGCTAAAAACAAATCCGTGCCTAGTCGGCTTTCTGCTGCCCTGAGGGGAAGATTTCGGGGCTGGGGTTGCCCCGCTATGCCCCCAAGGGGGGCAGAAACATTGTGGCTATATTTTATGGGGGTGGGGGCATTGGTATGCCCATTCTGGGCAGCCCCCACCCCCACACATAAAAAGCCAGCGTAATCGTTGGCGTCAAATGAGCTTTTTGCCCCCCCCGGGGGGGCAGATTCGGGGCTACTGCCCCCATCCTCCCTCCAGGGGGGCAGAAAGGCTGTCATTGTTGCGGGTGAGGGGTGGGGGCATTGGCATGCCCGTTTTGGGCAGCCCCCAACCTAAGAAAAATTTTCCCAAAAATCCTGTGTGTCTGGTGGTTTTTTTTTTTTTTTTTTTGCCCCCCCCCCAGGGGGGGCAGATTTGGGCTACTGCCCATCTGTCCCCGGGAGGGGCAGGAAGACTGTAATTTTAGCGGGGGAGGGGTTGGGGCATGGGCATGCCAGTTTTGGGCAGCCCCACCCTATTTCAAATTTGTCCCCACAAAAAATCCCAGGCGTCTAGTGGGCTTTTTGCCCCCCCCCCCCGGCAGGGCAGATTGGGGGTAATGCCCCCATCTGCCCCCAGGGGCGTCAGAAAGTCCACTAGACGCTAGGGAGTTTTTTTTGGCAAATTTTGTTTAGGGTGAGGTCTCCCCAAGACGGGCATGCCAATGCCCCCACCCTAAAAAAAAATGGCCTAAAAAAATTCCTGGTTTCTAGTGGGCTTTTTGCCCCTCCAGGGGGGGCAGATTGGAGGCTACTGCTCCATCAGCCCCCAGGGGGGGCAGGAAGGCTGTTATTTTTGTGGGGGAGGGGGTGGGGCATAGGCATGCCCGTTTTGGGCAGCCCATCCAAATTCAAATTTGCCCGCAAAAAAATCCCTGGCGTCTAGTGAGCTTTTTGCCCCCCCCCCGGTGGGGCAGATTGGGGGGTAATGCCCCCATCTGCCCCCAGGGGGGTCAGAAAGTCCACTAGACGCCAGGGAGTTTTTTGGGCAAATTTTAATTAGGGTGGAGTCTGCCAAAAACGGGCATGCCAATGCCCCCAACTTAATAAAAATTTGCCCCAAAAAATCCCTGGTGTCTAGTGGGCTTTTTGCCCCCCTGGGGGGCAGATTGGGGGCTACTGCCCCATCTGCCCCCCAGGGGGGGCAGGAAGGCTGTAATTGTTGGGGGGGCGGAGTGGGGGCATGGGCATGCTCGTTTTGGGCAGCCACACACTATTTCATATTTGCCCCCTCAAAAAATCCCTGGCATCGGGAGGCGCTAGGGGGCGCACGGCGGAATGGCTGGGTAAATACACAGCTCCGCCGGACGGCTCACGGACGAACGTGTAGAGTGTCCGAGTTGGCCACCCCTAATGAAAGCAGGCACAAATTCGGTGGTATGAAGGTCCCGGGCACGGAATAGGGTGGTAACCGGCTGCGAAGCGGTGCCTCCTTGCTTATAAAACGGCGAGGATCGAGGGAGCCTTGGACGGGAGCCCGCAAGATGGCGGCGGGCGCCAAGTGCGCTGAACGAGCGATGCACCGTTAGGACCCCACAGCCCCGGCGACGGCGTTTACCGACGGCGCCAGGTGAGCAGTATCTATGCAGAGGCGATCCGGATGTCATATGAGGACAACGGGGCGGAATACCTGTGTTACGCCGCCTAACAATTCAACACGGCCCCTTTAATTAAGACGGACCTGTTGCGCTCAAGATGGCGGCGCCCATGCACCGGACGGAGTGCGCAATGCTGTATTCTGTGACGGAGAGCGATCGAGCATAGCTGCCAGGGAGGAGAGCTACCGCGCGCACATGAGGGCTGCCTACAACTGCGGTGTTCAGTGGGAGGAGAGCGTGAACCACCTGGAGGACCGGGACGAGCACGGCAGACGCGGGTAACTGACATCGGCAACCTCGCCCCCCCCCCCTGCTGTCGGGTCGAGGCATCCGACGGTCCTGAGCTAGACGCATAGTGGGGTGTCTCGGCGGCCGCGGCGAGAGGTAGATTGGAAAGGACAGCAGGCACGGGGAGATCAATAGCAAATACCCGAGATCCAGAGCAATCAGCGGGAGGTCGTTGCCCGGTTCACCATGGGGGATGTCAACGCGGCCCTCTCAGGCTCACGTGGTGAATCGAGTCAGTGTGCCGAGTAGAGGCGTTCCCTAACATGGCCCAAGTTCTCTAGCAAGTGTGAGGCCGTCTAACGCTTGGCGATAATTACCCCCCAGCACTGCACGGAGGAGAGGCCCTTCTGCCCGCATCAGTGACCACGAGAGTACAGTAGCCCTGCCTGGGTGTATGGTGGAAGTACTCCCATTTTCCACAGGGGTATGAGAGGCAGCCCTCAGGCGGGAATTCACACATCTAAGAAAGAGAGTGGCGACGCCGGGAAGCTGGAAAACCGAGGAACAACGCGGTCTTCCACAAGACTAAATACGAGGAATACAGTCACAGCAGCGTGTATCAAGCCCGCAGCGCGAAAAACAACGCCGCAGGGTAAGAATCCCCCGACACCGCCAGTAATGGGGAAACCAGATAGGCAACAGCCAAAACTCTCCTTTGACAACAGGAAAGCGTCAAAAGGCACGGAACTAGCGCCAGAAGGAGAAGGAGCAATGATGGCGGAACCAACGTCCAACATGGAAAGAATATTACTGTCCATACAAGCTAATGTGCAGGACATTAACGGTAAATTAGACAATCTTACTTGTAGAATGGACGGGATGTCGAGCAAACTGGAAAAACATGATGAACGACTAGATGAGGCCGAATCGAGAATATCAGCGGTGGAGGACGAATCACGCGCCACGACTAGCAAGTGCACAGGTATGGAGCGCATTCTGGAGGTGATTAAGGCACGTGAGGAGGATTTGGAAGCCCGCTCCAGACGTAACAATGTACGCATAGCTGGCCTGCCGGAGACGACCAACACGGGCAAAATGGAGACTTACATTGAGCAGCTATGCAGAGACATTTTCGGGGCAGAAGCCCTATCCCATATCTTCATAGTGGAAAGAGCCCACAGATCGTTGGCACCCAAACCTAAAGTTGGAGCGACACCAAGACCAATTGTGGCGAGAATACTCAACTACCGCGACAGAGACACGATACTGCGGCTTGCGCGCGAAAAGGGTAAAATCACGCACCAAGGCAACACTCTAGAGTTCTACCCGGATCACACCATGGCGGTCCAGCAGGCGAGGAAAGAATTTGCATCTGTCAAAACTAAACTCAGGGACCTGAACGTGAAGTACTCCATGCTGTACCCAGCGAGGCTCCGAGTGACATGGGAGGACAAGATAGTGATTCTACAGACACCGAAGACAGCGCAAGACTTCGTAAAAAAAATCATACAACACAACAAACAACGTGCACGCGAGGAGCATCGAGAGGACTTGGACATGGTGGAGTGAATCGACACAGTCATTGAATATGTTGTTGGCAACCTTGTACTCTGTTGATGCAGGGACAGATTTGCGGGACAAGCATTGAGGAGACCGGGATAAACATAACATGCGTCTGACGGCTCTCCTCCTCTCAGGCCTGTCTACCGATATTTCCTGCTATGAGACTGCAGGACACCTGTAACGTTGGAGGGGAGACGTTTAACCTCCTTAAGTTGAGTCGTACTGTGGAGATGACACGACGGCACAAGCCCGAGCACAACAGAACTAGCTGAGCGGACATTGCCGACCCGGACAAGTGAACGAGGGCTGGCTTCGAAGGAGGGTAACAAGTATGAAATCGTATACTGCCGAGTGTTGTATGTTATTGTCCAGGGACAGCGGGGGGTGGATGAAAAAGACACGAATATTACACGTGGTATTATAGACACATTGTGAGTCGTCTGCATCCACAACAGTGGGTGTAGAGTTGTGCCCCTGGTGGTCCTCCAAAAGGGTATACCCCACCTAAGTTGTTCACAGGGTACGGTTAGTTGTTATAGTTTATGAATGGGTCGATGGCTTCGGCAGAATTGGGTTGCTGGAGTGGGTGGGGGAGGGGGGAAGGGGGGGGTTGTTGAAGTTTTGAGACTGAGACGGATAACACGAGTGTGTTTGTGGGGTGGTGGTGGGCTGGGAACCGGGGGGGTACCCCTTGTTTGCGGCTGGGAGTTGTGGTGCCTTGTGGTGCAAGATGTTCTACCAATGTCAGGATTGACAATTCACACTCACTCATGGCACAGGTAACAGGCGGCCACAACAAGAATAGCATTAACCTCTTGACATGGAATGTACGGGGGTTGACTCACCCAAGAAAGATTCGGCAAGTCTTCGCTTACCTGAAGAGATGGGAAATAGATATAGCGATCATACAAGAGACACATATTGCGCCACACGCACGCGCTCAGATTGGAGGTAGATGGGCGGAATCCTCCTACATGGCTAACTACTCCACCTATGCGAGGGGGGTGATCACACTGATAAGGAAAGGAGTGAACTTCATGGTTGATAAGGTAATATGCGACACATGTGGTAGATATGTCATTCTGACAGGCACACTCAGGAGCCACAAGATAACACTTCTAAATGTATATGGCCCCAACACTGACACCCCGGGCTTTTATCAGGAACTATGGTCACACATTCAAACATTGCCAGACGCTCACATAATCTGTGGGGGGGACTGGAACGTAACATTGGTGGACGGGGTAGACCGCTCCCCTAGCTCCCTAGAACCACACAAACATGCCAGGGCTAAGCTGCTTCACATGATTTCAGATCTTTCACTGACAGACATATGGAGGCTCAAATACACAGCGGAACCGGGCGCAACACACGTTTCAGCGGCTCATAACAGCTGGTCCCGTTTAGACTACTGGCTGGGATCGGGTACCATTGCATTGTGGACAACGGAGATAAGAGTCCTGCCAAGGACTCTGTCGGATCACAATCCTGTGAGACTGTCACTAAAACTACCGAACTATATCGCTCCTCCCTTTCACTGGAGATTCAACTCGCGCGCGCTCACAGACACGGTCTATACAGACACTATTCACGAAGCGATCAAAGAGTATTTCCTAATCAACAAGCCTACAGTGGATGACCCGGGTCTTTTGTGGGAAGCATTCAAGGCCACATTGCGTGGGGTATGCATGAGCACGACGATTGGCATCCTCAAAGATATCAGACGACAAATTGCACGATGTGAGACACGCATGAGGGAGCTAGAACGGGCTTATGAAGACACATGCAATGTCGCACACCTGGGCGAATTGAGAACTCTACATTCCGAACATCAATCGTTTGTAGAGGACGAAATCAAATACCTTGATAGGAAGATTTCAGCCAGATCGTATGGGGAAGGAGGCAGACCAGGTAATAGGTTGGCGGCCAAAATCTGTGAGGGTAGGGGCCATAAACCTGTTCTACGTGTTAAAGCGAAGGATGGGTCGACACACACACAGGCTACTGACATCGTGGAGTGCTTCGCTAGAGAGTACGAGACACTATACGAATCAAGGCCGATCGCATCCAGAGAAGACACGTTTACCTATCTAAATGATGTGGCGATAGGATGGCTCTCGGACGGGCAGAGGGAAATGTTAGCATCACCAATAACGGTTGAGGAGGTGACGGACATAATCACCTCTCTGCCTAATGGTAAAGCGCCGGGCCCTGACGGGTTTACTAATGAGTTCTACAAACAGTATGCTGACCTCCTTACTCCGCACATGGTGCGCATGTATGGTGCAGCGTTCGAGACTTCGGAGCTCCCACCAACATTGCGTGAGGCAGCCATCATAGCGCTACTTAAACCCGGTAAGGACTCGGAAATATGTGAGTCTTACAGGCCACTCTCACTTATAAATACTGACTCTAAAATACTGGCGAAGTTATTAGCGACACGTCTGAAGCCAATTATGCCAAACTTGGTCTTGCCAGATCAGGCGGGTTTTATACCTACGCGGTCCACTACTCACAACACTAGGTCGTTATTTGCATTGTCTCACTATCTCCAACCATCAACTAAAGCTGTGGCGGTCATGTTGGATGCCGCCAAGGCTTTCGATTCCATCGAATGGGATTACTTACTCACCATCCTGCTCAGGATGGGGTTCCCCAGGCGCTTTGTACTATGGGTCACACTACTATACACTAATCCATGTGCAAGGGCACGTGTTAACGGGTACGTCTCGGAAGTCTTTCAGATTCGGCGGGGCACTAGACAAGGGTGCCCGCTCTCACCACTACTTTTTGCACTGGCACTAGAGCCTCTAGCTTGCATAATACGACAAAACTATAAGGCCTCGGCCTTGCAATTCCCATCCAGACCTTTGCATATCTCCTTGTATGCGGATGACATGCTACTGTACATACGCGACCCTAACACCCACTTAAATCCAATTATGCGCGAATATATAAAATTCGGAGGACACTCTGGTTTGATGATAAACTGGGCCAAATCCTCTATTATTCCTTTAACAGACACGACGACCTCGCACGATACGGACTACCCATTGGAGTGGCAGTCAGAGCCGGTGAGGTATCTGGGCGTAATGTACCACAGGGATCCCGAGGAGGTGATAAGATCAAATTACGGCACGGCTGTGTCCAAATTGGACGATAAGGTGTCGCGCTGGATACAACTACCTCTGTCATTGGCGGATCGAATAGCAATCGTAAAAATGAATATCCTGCCGAAGCTACTGTACCTCTTCAATAACATCCCGATTGTACCGCCTACGGCAGTTTTCAACAACATAAAATCCCTGGTTTTAAAACTGATTTGGGCGGGGAAACAAGCACGCGTGCCATTACAAACACTCACACTGCCATATAACAGGGGAGGGTTCGGAGTACCTGATTTTCTGTTGTATTATTTATGTGCTCAAGCACAATACGCGGCATACTGGTTCCACGAAGTGCCATATTTAACACACACGGCCATTGAACAAGGAGATGCAGCGCCCATCCCGCTGTCATCGATGCTCTCACACACGCGCCCACCTCTGCACAATCGCGATATTAACACAATTGACACCACTGTTAAAGCTTGGAAAAAACTGGCGAGATTAGCGCATAAAGAGCCATTATACGCGTCAAAGATGCCACTGTCGCATCACCAGGGACTATCAGTCACGGGGGAGAAGGTGGGAATGTCGTTATTGCAACAGGTCGGATTAGAGACGATGGGAGATATGTTCCATGAGGGGCACTTTGTAGAAACAAACGACATGGAATATATTCGAAATAAAACGCCACTGTTCATATTCACTCATTACCGGTTGAAACGGGCCGTGCAGGATTACTTCCCCACTTTTCCAGAGGAACCGGAGAGCCTGGACTCCCTCCAATTGATCATCACTTCCCAGGACACATCACACCTGGTGTCTAGATTATACGCAACAGCGCAGGCTGAAATCCCAGGGACGGGGGACAGGGCAAGAGAAAGGTGGGACATGGTTCTGGAGACATCATTAGCGGATGAGGAATGGCTACAAACATGCGCGCTGACACAAATCCTAACACCAAACGGCAATTTACGAATTATTCATTATAAATTTATTCACCAAGCATACTACACGCCGGCGCGTATGTTTAGATTTGGCCTTCAGGATAATGACAGATGTAAGCGGTGTAATGTAGGGGAGGCAGGGTTCACACACTTGGCGTGGGACTGTGCAGCGATACAAACATACTGGGGAGAAGTCATTACTTTGCTGAATGCCATGTTGGGAGTGGAGATAGAATGCACTGTGCGGGTTTGTTTACTGGGAATTATCCCACATTTGCAGGCCACGAAACGTAAATTCTGTGCAATAGCGCTGTTGTTGGCCAAGAGACAGATCGCACAATGCTGGCATAGCAAACACAAACCCACAAAGAGCAGGTGGATACTGGATATGACCAGCTGTAGAGACAAGCTACAGACCTATGAGGAAGATTTACCGGCAAGATCAAGGCCCAAAGACTTCTGGTGCTATCTTACAGCATATTTGTTATCACAGACCACAGACGAAGAGGGTTGATTGCGAGGTGATTTAGAGGATGGGAATAAATCAGGCAGTGGGACACCCGGGACATGGTCCGGCATAGCTCCACAACACAACGGTCCTAAATTGTCAAACATGTAGACGTCTCAATGTTCTTCTGTTCCTATTGTGGATAGTTGTAGGTCCACAACTGTCGGGTTCATATTGTAACTGAAAAATTATGACCTTCAGACCTGCGATCTAACTGATAAGTCTCTATGCACATGTATGAGTTGGATTAGCCGCCGGCCCCAGGGTTGTAGGCACATGGCTGTGTATACCTGACTGAGTGTAATAAAGGTCTTTAAAAAAAAAAAAAAAAAAAAAAAAAATCCCTGGCATCTAGTGGGCTTTTTGCCCTCCCCGGCGGGGCAGATTGGGGGCTAATGCCCCCAACTCCCCCCAGGGGTGGCAGAAAGTCCACTAGACGCCAGGGAGTTTTTTGGGCAAATTTTAATTAGCGGGGGAGGGGTTGGGGCATGGGCATGCCAGTTTTGGGCAGCCCCACCCTATTTTAAATTTGCCCCCCAAAATATCCCTGGCATCTAGTGGGCTTTTTGCCCCTCCGAGGGTGCAGATTGGGGGCTACTTGGGGGCAGAAAGGCTGTAATGGTGGCGGCATCCCCCACCCTAAAAAATTGCATGAAAAAAAAATCCCTGGTGTCAAGTGGGCTTTCTGCCCCCCGGGTGGCAGATTGGGGGCTACTGCCTCCATCTACCCCCAGGGGGGGGCAGAAAGTCTGTAATGGTGGCGGGGGGTGGGGGCATTGGTGTGCCCCCACCCTAAAGAAAAGTGCACACAAAAAAACTCCCTGGGGCATAGTGGGCTTTCTGCCCCCCGGGGGGGGCAAATTGGGGGCTACTGCCCCCATCTGTCCCCCAGGGGGCAGAAAGTCTGTAATGGTGGCTGGGGGTGGGGGAATTGGCGTGCCCGTTTCAGGCACCCCCACCCATAAAAAAAAGTGCACACAAAAAAATCCCTGGTGCATAGTGGGCTTTCTGCCCCCCGGGGGTGCAGATTGGGGGCTACTGCCCCCATCTGTCCCCCTGGGGGGCAGAAAGTCTGTAATGGTGGGGGGGGGGGGTGGGGGCATTGGCGCGCCCATTTCGGGCAGCCCCCACCCTAATAAAAGTCCCCCCAAAAAATTCCCTGGTGTATAGTGGGCTTTCTGCCCCCCCAGGCGGGCAAATTGGGGGCTACTGCCCCCATCTGTCCCCCAGGGGGGCAGAAAGTCTGTAATGGTGGCAGGGGGTGGGGGAATTGGCGTGCCCGTTTCAGGCACCCCCACCCATAAAAAAAAGTGCACACAAAAAAATCCCTGGTGCATAGTGGGCTTTCTGCCCCCCGGGGGTGCAGATTGGGGGCTACTGCCCCCATCTGCCCCCCAGGGGGGCAGAAAGTCTGTAATGGTGAGGGGGGGGGCATTGGCGCGCCCATTTCGGGCAGCCCCCACCCTAATAAAAGTCCCCCCAAAAAATTCCCTGGTGTATAGTGGGCTTTCTGCCCCCCCAGGCGGGCAGATTGGGGGGCTACTGCCCCATCTGCCCCCCAGTGGGGGCAGAAAGACTGAATCCTATAAATTTAGTTATGGGGGAGTGAAGGCCCTTGCCCAAGGGGCCACTCCTCCCTCCCTGGTGTCTAGTGGGTGGATCCCTGCTTGGGGATTGCCCTCCTGGGGGCCTAAAGGCTCATTTTAGTTTCGGTTTGTGTTCAATGACGACAGCGCGACGTGCGCGCTGATCGTCATTAAACAGAAACCAGGGAGGGGGCCTCGGGAGCTGGGGAAGCTCTTCCCCAGCTCCCAAGGTCACAGGGGTGAAAAGGAAATCCCTCTGCTGTCCGCAGCAGAGGGATTTCGTGCCCCTGGCCTCATGACGGAATGGTTCCGTCATCAGCACAGGAGCACCGATGCTCATGACGGAACCATTCTGTCATGAGAATGGAAGGGGTTAACATCAGAGACTCTTCGACATGAAATCAAGCAAAGAAGAGTAGCTAATTTGAAAGAAATGTTCTTTCTGTTCAAAAGAGAGTTATCTGGCCAAGTACAGAAAAGGTCAAGAATTAACTTAACATCCCATAGAGATTGATATCTAGGTTTTGGAGGTCTTCTAATTCTGATACTCTTAAGTATTCTAAAAAAATTAGGATTTTTACCGATCATTTTATTGTTGACAAGGGAATGACCAGCGGAAATAGCCGATCTATAACAATTGATAGACCTGTAACTCAGACCTCTATCGAATTGTTCTCCAAGAAAATTAACTATATCAATGATAGGTGCCTCCACGGGATCCAGGTCCTTCTCCAAGCACCAACGTAACCATACCTTTCAAATGTTGTTATACCGGTAATGTGTGCCAGGGGCCCATGATTCTCCGAGGAGAGTTGAAGATGTCGACGAAAGTCTTGAGAGATAGTTGGATCTCCTGACACCCTCCAGGCAAGAAGGTTCAAATTGCCTTTCTGAACAAGAGGGTGAATTTGACTGTCTACGTATGTAAGGAGGTCTATCAGGGAAGGAATTAGGAAGGGAAGATCGTAAGTTAGTTCCAGGGCAGTAGGGAACCATGCCTGGGATGGCCAAAATGAGGTTATAAGGACAATTGAAGAGTGTTGGTGCCTCACCTTCTGAAGGACTCTCAGGATCATGGCAAATGGAGGAAAGGCATAAGCGTTGATCCCTTCCCACAATTGGAGGAAAGCGTTTACCGCTAGAGCACCCGGGTCGGGCATCAAGCTGTAATAACTTTCCAATTGGAATGTTAGTCTGCTCGCAAATAGATCTATTTGGAAAGGTCCCCAGAAATGTTTGAGGGAATTGAACACAGATGTGTTGAGCTTCCAGTCGCTGTAGTCTAAGAGGAACCTCGAGTTCCAATCTGCACAGAGGTTGGATTTTCCCGGGAGATATTTTGCTCTGAGAGAGATTTTGTGTTCCAGGTAGAAGATCCAAAGTTTCTTGGCCAGGTTGGATAGGTCCTCTGATTTGGTACCACCCACACGGTTTACATAGGCGACAGCAGACATGTTTTCCATTTTCAGAGCAACCGATCTGCCTTGAAGGGAGTGCTTGAAACTCATCAGAGCATAAAGCCCTGCGGTTAACTCTAGGTAATTGGTGTGCTGAAAAGATTCTTCCTGAGACCAGACCCCTCCAGTGTTCTGATCTTAGAGACAAGCACTCCAGCCATGAAGGCTCGCATCTGATTCCAAAATAAAATCTGGTGCTGAACCGAAGATCGCTCTGCCATTCCATGCGTCTAGATTGTCCAACCACCAAGTCAGTTCTGAGATGGCCTCCTTGTTCAAGGAAACACGATCTCCATACCATAGGCCTGATTTCAGAGCCCTCGCTTTTATTCTTTGAAGGGCTCGATAATTTATTGGGCCCGGAAAGATAGCTTGAATAGAAGAAGAGAGAAGTCCCAAGAGTCTGGCTAGTTCTCTCAAAGAGAGATTTTGCTGCTTCAGGACATGTCTTATCTCTTTCCTGATTTTGGAAATCTTCTTTGGAGGAAGAAGGAGAAGGCAGTTTGTCGTTTCTACAGTAAAACCCAGGAATTCCATAGTCTTCGAGGGGGACAGAATGGATTTTTCTCTGTTAATGATAAAACCTAGGTTTTCTAAAAGGCTTACGACATTTTCCAGATCTTGGATGATCGGATTGTAATCCTGAGATAGGATAAGGATGTCATCTAGATAGATGATGAGACAAATACCCTTTTCTCTTAGAGATGAGGTGACTGCCCTCATTGCCTTGGTGAAACACCAAGGGGCTGAGGAGAGGCCGAAGGGAAGGGCTTGGAATTGAAAAAGGCGTTTTTCCAAATAAACTGATGGAAGGGTTGATGTTCCTGCGCCATAGGAATGGTAAAATAGGCATCTTTCAGATCCAATTTGACTAACCAGTCCCCTTCTAATAAGAGGTCTCTGAGAAGATGGATGCCCTCCATCTTGAAATGTCTGTAAACAAGGTATTTGTTGAGTTCCCTCAGATTTACTACGGGTCTCCAACCTTTGTCCTTCTTTTCTACAAGGAAGAGAGTCCTTATAAATCTCAGAAATTCCATAGGGACCTCTATAATTGCACCTTTCTGGAGCATTGAGGACATTTCTTCCTCTATTATTTTTTCCTGATCTAAAGTAAGGGGAATTACTTTGGGAAGTGACTTCTGAACTGGAGTTTGGATGAAATCTATAGAAAAACCGACCACAGTATTTAAAACCCAAGGGTCTTGAGTGATAAGTTTCCAGTTGTGGTAAAAGAATTTCAGTCTCCCTCCTACTTTTGGATTTAAAGAAAGGGGAGGGGGAGGAGTACTCACTTTGAGGGTTGGTGTCGACAGAAGCTCCTCTCGCTCTGAATCCACTCGAACGGAAGTCTCTTCCTCTCGGGGGGTAGAACGGAGATTGGTTGGGGGGTTGGTATCCTCTACCACCATAACCTCTAGACCTTGAATAGGGCCGTCGGGTGAAGCGGCCGAAAGATTGGCCCCTTCTTCCTGCCCTTCCAAAAAGGTTGTTGGAATTGAAGACTTTCTCCATGTTCTGATGGGCTTTATCCAAAGCAGTAAACGTAGAGACATATTTCCCCAGGCTTTTAATTAAATCCTCCCTGAAAAGTAAGCCTTTAGGGTTAAGAGAGGTTTCTTTGTCAGCCAAGTTGCTTAGTTTAGGGCTAATATTGGTCAAGACCATTCTCCTCCTCTCAGAGTTAAGTCCTGCATTAGCATTGCCTAATAAAACAAGAGCCCTTTAACTCCAACCCCAAATTGAACGGGTGTCAAGAGGGGAATCATTAAGGTAGCTTTCTTCTGCAGCATCAATCATTTTAGTTAAAAGACCCAGGATGTCTAGAACTTTGTTTTGGCAGATTTTAAGGGATCTTTCTAACCCTTTGCAAGGGTCTCTGCCGAGTTTAAAAAGATAGGTAATAAGTTCGGGGTCGAGGTTTGGGGTCTGGCAAACTCTACCCTCGATAGAAGGCCTGGAGCATTCGGCTCTTAAGAGGTTGCGAGTCTCCCTCTCCAAAGGATTTCTAAGCCATTTAGCAATAAATTTACACACATGTTCATGGGGGGTCCATTCAGAACTCCTTGGATGTTTAATATTAAAAGGAGAAAACATCTCCTCACCCAAGGGGTCCATAATACTATCTTTAGAAGAAGATGGAATATTATCACTAAAGAGAAGGGAGTCAATATCTTGGTCATCCTCATCATGATCAAGGATGTATTCATCCGCAAATTCTGAGGCATCATCATTGTCGTTGCGAATAACACTGAGATCATTAGTATCATCTTGAGCACTTTGATAGCTTGTGCCTCAAGGAACACCCATACATTTTGTGCCGCCAAGGACACCTTTCGATTTTGTGCCGTTAGGGACACCTGAGGCAAACGAGGTGTGAGTACCTCCCATAAATCTCGAGGTGCTAGGACCTTCTGTGCTCTCTGCGGCAAAATCAATATTATTTGTTTTCTTATGCCTCTTACCCCTTATTTCAGCAAGACCGTTCTCGTCCCCAAACTCAGCCTCATGAAAGTCATCCCCTTCGGGAGGGAATGATCTCTTAGAAGACATGACCTGGGAGAGTGTAAAGAACATACATGACCTCATCTCTTTATGAATAAGGTTCCTGATAGATTCATTATTAAAATCAGATTCGGCTGCGATAGCCTGATCTGAGTCTGAATCAAACATGAGTAAAATATAAAATATTGTCTGATGCCTCTGAGCTTTAAAAATATATAATTTATTTCAAATCCCTTTTAAAAAAAATATTTTTTATAATTAATTACCATTTTTATTTTTTTATTTTTTTTGGTAAATATTAATAATGGACCAGATAATACTCCCTTTTTTCTTTTTTAATCAGATGAGAGTGGAGGGGGCGGGTGGGACCAATGGAGAGGATCCAGTAGGACAAAGAGGCTGAATAAATGATACAGTCAAAAGGGGGAACCTATCATCCCTAAATAGGTTAGTTGTGCCAAAAATAAATGATTTTGGAGGCTAAAATTGTTCCTACGTAACTGCCAGGAGGAGGGAACAGCTGATCGTCCGCAAACCGCTCGCTATCTTGAGCGCGATCAGCTGCTCTTCAAGGAACGGGCATTGAGAGCTCTTGGACGGAGGAAAGTCCCCCAGGAACAACACGAAACTGCATGTATGTTGCTAAGGGTTCCGTCCTCTAATCAGAGCTAAAAGGGTTACCAAATCCGAAAACGGTCGAACATGACCGGTTAAACGGAGAAGGGAGGAAAAAGCTTCGCAAGCGACCTCACGGAAACGAGAGGGCGCAGTAGCGCACATAAAAGCGGCGAACGGGGGGTGAGATGAACTGCGCGAAGCCCAATAAAGCAAAGCGGAAAACATGCGGGAGAAGAGTGCGGAAGCCGACCTCCATAAATTGGAGGTCGGAAGCCCGAACATGAGGGAGGGTTGACAGTGGGTATAAACCTGTAGATTTAGAATGGGTAAACACCAAGGATCAAAAGAGAAAAAGTATGAAATCGCTGTACGGAGAACAAAATGGTCAGAACATAGGCAATTCACATTGATAAAACAGAGGCATAATAACATTAGCCAAACAGCAAAACATAAGAAAGAGGTTTAAAAAGTTGTAGGAGGCAATTGGAAGTTGACTTATCTGCTTGGAGCCGCATTTAAAAGAGGCTGACTGCCTAGTGCTTACTGGTATTGTTTGGTTCATAATGTTCTAATATGGAACTATTGCTTTGTGACATATGCGGCTGCTTGGGTCTGCAATTAAAAGATATAACCATAATGGTAGCCTCCGGTCTTGTAATGAAATTCAGTGGTGACAGGTCCTTTGTGTGAAGGCAGGGAGCAGCCTTTGCAATCACAAGTGGGGCTGTGCCCAGCTCCCCCCTCTTAATCCTGTCAGTTGATGGCCCACCCAAGCACACTTAATCCCTCTATTGTGTGGCTGTCTGGGAGGAATAAACAAAGTTCAGCTGCCAACTACACCCAGTCATGTGACCCAGGAACAGGCTGCAGGCTCTAAATAGTTAGGACAGGAAATGGCAACTTTCTAAAAGTAACATTTTCTAAATTGTAACTTAAAATCAGACTTTATAATTAAAGAGGATTTTTAATTACAATTTCTCTGACAGCTCATTGTTATCCTATGGGAGAGGTAGGTCTCACTGTGTTAAAAAACGAATTTAGGAGTTTTTCACTACCAGGCAATGTAAAGCTTAAACGAACATGTCTAACATTTTACTTACAATGCACCCAGCACTATGGGCTACCTAGGGCCTATCTTAGGGGTGACGTATATGCAGTACAAAGGGGAATTAAAGGCTTGGCAAGGGGGTTATATTGCTAAGTCAAATTGGCAGTTTAAAACTGCATTCAGGCTGCAATGGCAGGCACAATGTATGTTCAAAGGCTTCTTAAGTGGGTGGCACAATCAGAGCTGCAGGCCCACTGGTAGCATTTCATTTACAGGCCCTGGATATGTCGTACTACTTGACTCACTTAAATATGCCAATTAGGTGTGCGCCAATGTTACCATGTGCAAAGCAGAGAGCACAAGCAATTTAGCACTACTTAACAGAGGTAAAGTGTGAAGAGTCCTAAAGCCAGCAAAAAAGAAGTCAGCAAAAACAGGAGGCTGCAAGGAAAATGTTGGGGGAAAACCAAGCCAAGGACTTAAGGTTCAACAAAGGGTCCATAGCCTCAAGCTCCATCCAAGAGTAAAACGTCTCAAAGTCTTATGCTGCATGAGCAGCTATTATAAATGTAACTGATCCTTCGCATCGGGGATTTCTCTAACCTTGAGATGTTGGGTAACCGCTTCCATGTATTTTACTCCTATCACAACAGAAGCCACGATTGTAAATGAACAGATTCAATTAAACATACAACTTTAAATCCAGAAAACTACAGTACTGGAACAACCTTTTAAGAGTCAAGTTTGACTAACCTACAGTATATAGGTACTCCCTTATTTTGTCTGTATTAGGTGAACATGATTACAACGGACGTCACTGATGGTTCTTTTGAGAGTTCTCATTAAAAGACTACTCAAGGGTCCAAAAAATGGGAATGCTAATGTCGGGCACCATGTTATGTTTCCTGGGACCTGGGCCCAGGTCTACAAAATTTATATTCCTATCACATGGGTGGAGAGACCAAGGGATGTATGTACATAGACTAGGGATAGCGGTTTCCAAATAGCGAATCAATTCAAATCAATATTTGAAAATCGCTATTCCTTATGTATGATCGTTTTATTTCATACTTGCGATTCCTAGTGAGTTGCCAATCGACCTACCTCAGGAATATTAATGAGGTAGGTCACAGTTTGTGACCCATTAGGAATCACAGCCTTCACAAGGATTGTCGCCTGCAGAGTTCAGCAGAACACCATGTATGTGATTGCGTTTTAATAAAGGTTTCTTTTTTGTTGAAATGCAACCTATTTTCCTTAAAGGAAAAACGGGATGCGTTTCAAAAATGAAAAATCTAACATTTTGTTTCATTTATTAAGGTCGGGCATTCGTCCACAGAACCATAGCCTGTTCTTAAAAGATGTTTTTCCAACATTCACAAAGGGGAAGGGGTCCCATGGGGACCCCTTCCAATTTGCCAGCGCATTACCACCAACTTTGAATTTGTGGTAAAGTTTTGCAACCACATTTTGGTCAAACAACATTTGTACGTGCTAATGCAATTCGTTATTTGGAAAGGATGCCCTAAACATGCCCCTTCCAAATTGCAAAATCAAAATTGTGATTCGGTTACCAGTTCCCAAATTGCAATTTGGGCTTTGTACATTCCCAAAATCATTTCTCGAGTTGAAAATGGGCCGATTCTGTGAATCAGCCAGTTTGAGACCTGAAAATTGCTTCATACATATGGCCATCACCGAGTAAGGAAGTCCAGATTAGCCCCACACTGCCTTATTGAGCATGACTGTAGGCTAGGTATCAGTACTTTCTGGGTTATTAACAGTCGCATAAGAGGTTCAGGCACACAGTGGTAATTCAAACCCAGTTTTATTCTTAGAATAGCACACTCAAGCAATTCACTAAGAAAAGACACTATGGACCCAAATCAGTTCTTTAAGGAGGCAGTTGGTAACAGCCAATGGATATTAGTTCTTTATAGGATACAGTGCTGCTTTTTAAGATTCTCTGTTTGAGAGGGTACAAGGAAGAAATGAGTCAATAATAGAAACAGAGTTACCAGTAAACATCATTGTACATAATAGCCTACCTATATCCCCTCGTCTGTTTGTAGACATCCAACTTGGGATCTAGGATGTACTTCATACTGTGCATCCTGTCTCTGAATAACTTCAGCAATAAAACGTTATCATCTTTTTCATTTTTGTTGAGGCTGTGGTACATTATCAAACATGAACATCACATCACAATGTGGAAATGCTCTTTCCCGGACTGCAAAGCAATTGTGTTGGTAAAAGTAGCTGGCACAAAAGGTGTTGTCACCGTGTGATTGGCACATTTCATTAAGGCAGTTCTAGACAGCAATAAAAAAGCCTGCAGATGGTCACATATAAGTTTTGCATGCTGTATTTTCTGCAGATCAGGTCTTATCTTAGCATGACTTTGTTTTGAGAGTCAATACATAAACATGAAATGCGGCAGAATGCAATGAATTATTTTCAACAATGTAGAAGGGGGTACATCCTTTTATATACTTTTATAAATCCAGAGAGGATATCACAATAAAACGATAGTTTGTCACTATTCATTGATCAAGTGAACCTGTAAAAACACTTGGGGGCATATTAGCAAGAACCGCGTTAAAATTATCCCCATTTTAGCGGCAGGAAACTGGCGCTAAAACGGCGGTAATGGGCTTGCTAATATGCGTCATAGAATTCCAATAGAAACCCAGGTTAGATGTCCTGCACATCTAACCTCTGCTTCTATTGGAATTCTATAACACATATTAGCAAGCCCATTATCGCCGTTTTAGCTGCAGTTTCCTGCCGCTAAAACTACGATTGTTTTAACGAGGTTCTTGCTAATATGCCCCAAGATGAGGTTGAGGTGGCAATGGGACATATGTGGCAAAGGCATTGGGAGAACAAGGGACAGACACCAAGCCTGGCTGGGCAAGGCCCTGTCCTCTGTTTATTGTATACAATACCGGACAGGACGGACATTGGCAAGACACCGGGCAGATTTATCATTCATTCATGTAGCTCAACTCAGCAAGCCACCTTTTTGTGTTGTACTGGGTAAAAGGGAAAGAGTAAGAGTGAGATGTATTTACCATGATAAGGTGCATTCCTGTTCTTTCATAGTGCTGGCGCACTTGTGGCTACCTGCCACCAATGCAGGCACCCTTGCGTCATGTTGCAAGGGTGCCTGTGTTGTAGGCAGGATTGTTTTTGTGCAGGAGGGAACACCTTACTGCACAAAAACAATCTGAAGTGCATTTTCCTCTTTCTAGTGGAAAGAGGAAAAAACAAGGAGAAAAAAAGATATTTCCCATAGTTACGCTTCATAGATACATTATGCAAGTCTTAAAGCTTTTCATTGTCTTCAAAATGAAAATATTGCTCTTTCCATGATGAAGCTGTACAAGGATACACTTCAGGAATGCTCTCCCAGTTATTTCACAAAATTCTCTGAAACCTTTATCAGACTCATAACATGTTCCTGAATTACTTTTAAGATGTGTTTTTTTCATTATTTCTTATCAGTACTTAGACAGTGCTCTTCAGCAGGGACATCACATGGGGTCAGGCCATGGTTGTTTCATCATATGTTCTAAGCCAGGGACTGTGGGTCTTATCATAATAATAATAATAATAATGATAATAATAATATTAATAGTAATAATAATAATATTAATAATAATAATAATGCATTTTTACAGTGCAACAGCTACCTCAAACAGAGGTGTCCCGGCACTAAAGCAGAAAGTAGGAGAGAAAGTTTGCCAAGGGGCTAGCTCTGGCTGAATAGCCAAGTCTTCAAAGCATTCCTGAAATCCAATTCAGATTGCATTAGGCAAAGTTTAACTGAGAGAGAGTTCCATAATCTGGTTATAACCACAGTAAAAGATCTACCTCCAATGCATGCCTTTGCATAACGAGGTACACATAGCAAATTCTGGGAGTTCGATCTTAATGAACATTTTTGTTGCTAGGGGCATATTTATTTCCTAATATAGCTGGGACAATTGCCACTCAGGGCCCTGAATGCTACTGTCAGGGCCTTGAATCCTATCCGTTTTGCTACAGGTAGCCAGTGAAGCAGTTTAATATGCCGAGAGATGTGATGTCTAAAAGGTACTCTCCTGATCAATCCCGCAGCTGAATTTAGCAACATATGCAATCACCTGATCAGATATGCAGGCAGCCCCAGGTAGAGGCTGTTTGCATAATCCAGCCTCTATGTCACTCAGGCATGAACAATGATTCTGCGACACCTCTCAGGAAGTAAGTGTAAATATTTTCTCAGGCTTCTCAGTATACCAAAGCACGAGGATGCAATACGCCATACTTGGGTTGTGAACGTTAAGTCGGTTTCCCATTTCACATCTAGGTTTTTTGCAGTGGTTGAAGGGCAGGGTGGGGGGAGTCCCATTTCATTCGGCCACCACAGCCTGGCCGTTGGGGGAGGCTGTCTTGCCAAAAAACAGAACCTCAGTTTTCTCTGCGTTGAGCTTTAATTTATTTTTGTTCATCCAGCAGGAGATGTCCTTTAGACATCCCCTAAATCTTGTGAAGGAGTTAGCTGAGTGGTCCTTGAAGGAGAATTGAAAAAACAAAGAGAGAGAAAGGGTATTCTGCAAGGGAATACTCCTGGTCCCCTTAAATAATATTGCCAAACAATAGGAGGAGTACACCCCGGAGGCACCTCAATGCCTCCGTGGTCTCGGAAGAGGTGCACAAAAAGGACAGATTAGTCCTTTGTTGGAAGACCCCACACTCACCAACCTAGTTGGTGACATGCTTCATCATCGGGGTCCCACCCAGATAGCCGAATGCCATCCAGGTGTGCTGCGACACCTGATTACAGTGGAGCGTTTTTTTGTAACTTTTGTAGGTGCAAGTGAATGAAAACAGTGGTTTAAAAATTGGCCAGTTTTAACTCTCCACGAAAAAAACTTTTTATTATGGAGCAACTGAGAAATGTTAAAAATTCATGAGATACCATGCGAGTGTAGATTGCCCTAAGGTATCAAAATAGTGAAGTTAAAATAAAAATGGCCCACATGTTTCAACCTGATGGAGGGCTTTCCAGGTTTTCGTCAGGACCATTGAAGGTAACCAGGGCGGTCTACACGCGCTACGGTGTACTGTACACTTGGTCACTGTGAAAACCCCACCATGTACTCACAGTGAGAGTGTCCTTTCTTCAATTCTAGATAGGAAAAGCCTGTGAAGACAAAAGAACAACATACGCAAAGCACAATCAAGTGTGTGCATGGCGGTAATAAAGTGCTCCTCTCGTTCAACATCCAGTGCTCGAAATTGGGGACAAAAAGCTGTTGTATAACATGACTGTCAGACCGGTCATACTTTATGTACCACATTAAGTTTGTGGCACCAATGGACTGAACAAAAATACAACATATAATCAGACAGGGCTGGAATCCGCCCGTGATCAAACATTACAACCCACCAATCTCAACCGAGGTGTGTACGTGCGCACTCTCACTATATTAAGTGGGGTGCACATCTCCAGAAACGAGTGATCACAAAACTACCAATGGCAAATGTTAAACTCGTCACTTTCAAATACAATACAAATACAATACAAATACAAAATACAAAATACAAATACACACTGACTGTTTAATTGCATTAGCGTGGGTGTCTACGCTCTCACTCGACTAAGTGAGGGCGTGTAATGAGCACATAAGAGAGCATGCTTCGTGGATACTGTGTAATACAAATGGGAGACACAAGCGGGTTGTGGAAATCTAAGGGGAAGTCAGGGCGTGAGGCTTGCGGCGCTATGTTAGTGTGCTTCATGGGCGCCGGGATCAGGGAGCTCGTTCCTAACACGATCTGGGAAAAGGACAAGAGAAATGAGGGAAAGGGAGGGGGAGAGGGGGAGTGGACCAGACTTAGTGGTACCCACCCGCATTGAGTCTGAGGACTTACTGTGTCATTGAAGGAGAATTAAAAAAAACAATGAGAGAGAAAGGGTATTCTGCAAGGGAACACTCCTGGTCCCCTTAAATAATATCGCCAAACAATAGTAGGAGTACACCCTGGAGGCACCTCAATGCCTCCGTGGTCTCGGAAGAGGTGCACAAAAAGGACAGATTAGTCCTTTGTTGGAAGACCCCACAATCACCAACCTAGTTGGTGATATGCTTCATCATCGGGGTCCCACCCTGATAGCCGAATATCATCCGGTTGTGCTGCAACACCTCATTACAGTGGAGCGCTTTTTTTTACTTTTGTAGGTGCAAGTGAATGAAAAAAGTGGTTTAAAAATTGGCCAGTTTTAACTCTCTACGAAAAAACTTTTTATTATGGAGCAACTGGGCAATGTTAAAAATTCATGAGATACCATGCGAGTGTAGATTGCCCTAAGGTATCAAAATAGTGAAGTGAAAATAAAAATGGTCCACATGTTTCAACCTGATGGAGGACTTTCCAGGTTTTCGTCAGGACCATTGAAGGTAACCAGGGCGGTCTACACGCGCTAAGGTGTACCCTACACTTGGTCACTGTGAAAACCCTACCATGTACTCACAGCGAGGGTGTCCTTTCTTCAATTCTAGAAAGGAAAAGCCTGTGAAGACAAAAGAACAACATACACAAAGCATAATCAACTGTGTGCATGGCGGTATTAAAGTGCTCCTCTCGTTCAATATCCAGTGCTCGAAATTGTGGACAAACAGTGGATGTATTGGATGACTGCTAGACTGGTCATACTTTATGTACCACATTAAGTTTGTGGCACCAATGGACTGAAGAAAAATCCAACATATAATCAGACAGGGCTGGAATCGGCCTGTGATCAAACATTACAACCCACCAATCTCAACCGAGGTGTGCCCATGCGCACTCTCACTATATTAAGTGTGGTGCACATCTCCAGAAACGAGTGATCACAAAACTACCAATGGCAAATGTTAAACTCGTCACTTTCAAATACACACTGACTGTTTAAATGGATTAGCTTGGGGCGTGTGATGAACACATAAGAGAGCATGCTTCGTGGATACTGTGTAATACAAACGGGAGACACAAGCGGGTTGTGGAAAACTAAGGGGAAGTCAGGGCATGAGGCTTACTTGCGGCGCTATGTTAGCGTGCCTCATGAGCGCCGGGGTCAGGGAGCTCGTTCCTAACACGATCTGGGAAAAGGACAAGAGAAATGAGGGAAAGGGAGGGGGGGAGAGGACCAGACTTAGTGGTGCCCACCCGCATTGAGTCTGAGGACTTACTGTGTGGGGAAGAGAAGAAGGCTGCTGTGCCTAATGCAAAACCCGCATCGGTGCCCCGAGGACCACCGAAGGAATATTGGCGTTTGTATATATATCGCGTGCTTTCGGGTGGCGACGTGCGGGGGTGTGTTGAAAGAGATGGCGTGGATTGCAAAGAGACGCTCGCGCTGCAGGTTGCTAGGCGGGGCACACTTAGTTGTCAAGGACGCTAGGGCCTGCTGCACCCCGGGTCGTAGTGGCCAGAAAAAGAGGTGCGCGTGTGGACGCTGAAGTTAATAGATTCTAAGCGTTGAGTACTCCGTTATTCGGGACGTTAAGGCCTTACACTAAGTGAAAAGTGACGCTGTGGCCAGGTGTTGAAGAGCGGAAACCGACCTCAACAAAGTGTGGTGCTATCCTACAGTGGGGTAGCCGATGTATAAAAATAAACAGATGAGGGAAACATACAAAAAGGAGGGAACAGGCGGATAGTGGAGGACAATTGTCCTGGGAACCCGAACACAACTAAAAAGTGGCACTTGCCTCAAATAAGGTGTCCAAAATATAAAATAAATGGCATAAGGGAGATGATATTCAGTGAAGTGCAAAGGGAAGCAAGAAAATGGCACATCCATCAGGGACACACGGTAGGGGTGCCATAAACCCACAGCATGCAAAGCGAAGTTATCACAATGTATAACCAGACAAAAACAATGTTGGTATCCTATCAGATTAAGGAACAGGAAACTGGATGGTAGGGAAGAGGTCTATCTTCGAAGAACTGAGTTCCACGGAATGTCATTGTTCAGTCCATTTTTATACGTGGATAGCCTGTATATCCAGCATTGTTCTTTTTCGAATAGGCGTTGTTGTAACCTATCTCCTGTTTTTTTTTGCTCTATGATGGCCCGCCTCATATCATTTATTTGTGTGGTTCTTCAGGAGAAAGTGTTCAGTGAGTTTTGTCATTGTGTTTTTTTACACCTGATAGTACTGCGGTGTTAACAGATTCTCTGTTTTACTTTCCTACTGGTCATTCCCACGTATTGGAGGTTACAAGGGCAAACGATTCTTAGGATAACATAAGTACTGTTGTGTGCTCGTAGAGTCCACACTTTTCCGGGTTCTAGTGCCAATGTGTCTTTGTGTTGTTGGTAAGATGACAAACGCTGCAATTTCGACATTTGAAGTGCACGGTGATGTCCTTTAGGCCACAAGCATTCAGGACAGTTGCTGCTTTTTCTTGGGTGGTTTCTTTTGGGCATGTGTTAACCACAGAGTACTTTATACTTCTTGCTTTTCTGAAGGAGAAGAAGGGTTTGTCCCAATTCAGATTTCCTGTATTTAGAATAATGCAGTGTTTGTTAATAGACTTAGTGACCAGATTAGAAGCCGTGCTGTATGTGGTTACACAGGTCAATGGTATTTTATCTTCTGATTTTATCTTGTCCTCCAAAAGCGCTGCTCTGGGTTGATTGTGCGCTCTTGTTTAGCATTTTATGAGGATTCTTTCAGGGTAGCCTCTGTCAGTCAATTTACTTGTGAGGTCCATTGCCTGGTTGCTGTAGTCAGTGATCTTGCTCCAGTTGCGGCGTAGCCTTAGATATTGGCCATAGGGCAGAATTTCTCTCAATGGTCTGGGGTGGAAGCTTTAATATCTAAGTAAGTTGTTCTTGACTGTTGTTCTGTAATAGGTTATTGTTTCAAGAAGACCATTTTCTTTGGTGATCACGACATCCCATAAAATCATGGTATCGTGATCATTGGTATGGGTGAACCTCAAGTTCTGATCACATGTGTTAATCCACCGGAAAAACTCTAAGAGAGTGTCTTCCGGGCCTTGCCAAATGGCAAGGATATCGTCAATGTACCTTTTCCACGAAGACGTTGTGGGTTAAAAATGGGTTCTGTTTGTTAAGTATGTATTTTTTCTCAAAATCAAAAACATATAGTCCGGCCACACTAGGGGCAAATGTGCTCCCCATTGACGTGCCCCCGGTTTGGAGGTAAAGGGCTCCCTCAAATTCAAAAAAGTTTCTCTTCAAGGCCAGTCTGGCGCACTCCAGAATGAAGTTCTTAGGTGTCTGGTGTGTCCAATTTGTCTCATCCAAAGCTCTCTTTAGTACTTCCAGGGTACAATCCTGGGGAATACAGGTGTAGAGGCTTTAAATATCAAAGCTCACCAATATTGTGGTTTCATTGACTTCGATGTCGTCCAAGAGTTGTAATAGACTGTTGGTAACTTGTAAGTAGGTCGTAGTGTTTTGTACAAGGGTTTTAAAGAAAACATCACAAAAGCGTGACAGAGGGTTTAACAGAGACCCCATACCAGACACTATGGGTCTGCCTTGGGGGGGAGGCTTGTTTTTATGCATTTTTGGCAAAGTGTAAAAATAGGGGATTTTGACTTCACTGTTGCACAAAAAATCTGCCTGCTGTTAAGAGATGTATCCTATTGCTTCAGCGTGATCAACCAGGGACCTTATATCCTGCTTAAGATCCAAAGTGGAATTGGTTGTCAGTCCACGATAATTTGTCTCATCTGACAATAGCCTTTGGCATTCTCTACGATATGCTTCTTTATATTGGACAACCACTCCACCCTCTTTGTCCGCTTGTTTTATGACAATGTTATCACATCTTTTCAAACTCTCTAGAGCAGTGTTCTCTTCTTTGCTCATGTTATGAAAAGGCCGTTTGGGTTCTAGGTGTTCTATGTCATTAAAGACAGCTTGTTCGAAGGAGGCCACTTCCACTGGGATGGTATGCGGTGGTGGTGTGAAGGTGGATTTAGGCCAAAGTCTAGTCTCATTAGGATCTTCGTTGGATGATTTCTCACCTTGTTTTCCGAAGAAAGCTTTGAGTCTTAATTTTTGGAAGAAACCTGATAGTTCACAATGGAGTTGGAACTTATCTAACCTTGAGGTGGGAAGAAAGCTTAGACCTTTGTTGAGGACTTTCTCTTCGATAGCTGTCAGTGGTCTTGTTGCGAGATTAGTGACTAGACCCTGCTGTTGCTCGTCCCTGCCTGGGGTTCCTGTGTCTTGCTCCATGTATTGCTGCCCTCTGGGTCTTCCTCTTCCCAGTGTACCTGATTTGCGCCTTTCCTTCTGTCTCTTCCCTTTCTGCCCCTACCTAAAAAAGGCAGTCTGTTGGTATTCGGCGGAATCAGTGGTTGGGGGATAGGTGGTTGCCATCCGTACATGGGAGAGTGTTGCGGCTGGTTGTAAGGGCCCTGGAAACCTGGCATCATCTGTGTGTTGTAAGTGGGCCAGTTCTTCTGGGTCATATTACTTCCTCTTTGGTTTTGTCTGTTACTTCCTGTGCTCGAGTTACTGCTGGCCGTAGAGTCATTGCTAGAGGCATCTGAATCATGGTCTGCTCTACTGGCTGGTGTTAAACTCAGGGTCCGAGTAGGGATAGGTTTTCACATAAGAAAAATGTTACAAGTCTTTTTGAAACTTTTGTACTTTTTATTCGGTGAGATTGTCTTTATACTCATTGAGCTCTTTAGTGAGTTTGTCGAGTCTTTTCTTGTAGCCTGTGATGGTAGTTTTTATGTGGCTCTCTGTTAACTGGATCATAATGAGCATTGTCTCTGAGAGCCGTAAGGCAGGCTTGATAATTAGCCCAATCTAATCACGCGTGCAGTGCCACTGCACTGGAAAAATACTTAACACACAATTTGAGATAAATAATGCCTTTTAAACTTATTACTCGAACCTATACAGAGCACACCAGGGGGAACATAAACTTGGACCTCAATCCTTTATGGATGGCGTTACACTGCCACAGGTCCCACCAGCCATGCTGACCGAGCTAGAATCTCCCATCATGGCCTCAAAGATAGAAGACGCCATACACCAGATGGCAAAAGTTAAACTCTAGGAGCAGGCGGCTGGCCAATAGAGTTCTATGCAACCTTCTGCACTAAACTAGTACACCACCTACACAAAATGTTTATGGACGCATATAATATAGGCACACTCCCCTTCTCACTCTAAGAGATAATTTTGATAGTACTACCTAAACCGGGCAAAGATCCGCTAATGCTTGGATCATATCGTCCATTGTCTCTATTAAATACCGATTATAAAAACCTGGGGAAAATATTAGTGAATAGATTAATGGATGCGGCCCACGTACTGGTACATACAGACCAACATGGCTTTATACTGAACAGGAGCACCTTTTAAAATGTATGCAGGCTGTAATCTGTGCCCAATCCTTTCTGAAGGTTGGGTCATCCAGGGAGATTCATGGTGCATTAGTAACTAGGAGACCTTTCGGTGCCATGTTGTTCCTTAGCTATTCCTTAAGGATAGTTCCGTGTAGTATAGTCCTTATTCGGTTCCTTTTCATTTCCATTAGTTTTTCCCAATCCGTTGTCTGTGAAATGGTCTGTGCTATGCTTGCATCACCAAATAGGGATGGGTCTCCCAGAATCACATCTACTTCCTCGCTGGAATAGGAAAGCCCTTGGTTCTCGCCCATGATTAAACAGTATCCTGGTATGCTCAGTGTAAGGAAATACTCTCGCAGCTGTGCGCTGCCTAGACTAGAAAAAAACAATGAGACAGAAAGGGTATTCTGCATGGGAATACTCCTGGTCCCCATGTGTTGGTGGTCCCCCCGTCCTACAGGGCCTTCTGACAGGATCTGGTTCATGACATATCCCTGGCAGAGTATCTGAGGCAGGCCAAAACATTTGCAAGGTTGGTTACCAACTTTTATTGCACTCAGATGAGAGCGATCTCAAATGCCTTCTGTAGGCTCTATCCCACCTACCAGGCCAGTGGGAAGTCAGGGGCAAAGCAGAAGGCCCTTCTTTGTTAACTCCCTGTAATTGGAACACCTTTTGTGAGGGTGGCTATTGATATGGTTTGGCCTCTGGACTCCAAGACTGCCATAGGCAACATGTCCATCCTAGTCTCTTTGGACATGCAACACGGTACCCAGAGGTAATTCCTCAGAGAATGTTGACTGTGCCTGCAGTGGTCAGGGCACTGATGCAGATGTTTACCAGAGTGAGCTTCCCCAAGGAGGTTTTGTCAGCCCGAGTGGCCAACTTCATGTCTGCCTACGTGAAGTACATGTGGGATGAGTGTGGGGTAATCTACAAGTTCTCCACACCATACCACTCTCAGACACATTGGCTTGTTGAAAGGTTATAATTGTTCGCACCAAAAGAAGTACCATAATCCAAAGCTGGTTTTCTTTCTTAATTTTAATTAAGCTACTGTGTCTTTATTGACTCCAGTAAATAGGTACAAATTGGTTCTACTTGTATAAAAATGTATCTCTGGTCTTTGATGGGCTTTGTACCCCATCTAGCAGCAGATTCAGAATAAACCCCATATTTGCCAGGAAGATTGTTGTGCCCTTTTAGAGGGTTGAGGGCACAGCCCAATGCCAGTGTAAGCTGCCACACTCAATAAAAAAAAATATTCTTCAGATTAACTGAAATTGGGGGGAATTGGAGATAAACTCATCAATCGCCCCCTTTGCATGGCTTCTCCTAAATACTTGTTTTGTGTTCCACCACTACTAGCAATTGTGGTTGATTTTATCGACTGCCCAGGAGCAAGGATCATTTGTTTCTCATTCCTAATGTCACTTCTTGGTTTCCTTTCAGATAATGTAACTTTGGTTGCTCTGTCTCCTTAACAGTTTCATTTCTGTGTTCCCATAGCCTACGCTCAGAGCTCAGGATGATCCTCCTACTTCAAATGGCATAGACCCCATCCTGATAGTGACCCCATATAAATGGGGGTTCAAAAGTCAAAGCTGACCCCTTTGGACTTGTAATAAACAAAACTTTGGTGGGATCATTGTACATTTACAACCGATGATTTCTTGTACCATTGTTATGGGTTCCCAAAAGCCATTGCCTAACTGAAGTGCTCCTTTCTGAATGACCTTTATGCACTATTTCACTCACCTGAATAAAGGGTCTTAGCTGTACCTAACCCTCTCAAGAAATCACTCTTTCTAGTTGGTGACAATGATACCCTAGAAATCGTGGCAGTAATTCTAGAAATAATAGGTTAGATCTTTTATTTGCTTGAAAATGCTTGTCTCAAAATCTTATTAAAACTGATATTGGTCAAGTTCTGAGGTTAAGCATCCTACTTTGTGTAAACATTACATACTAATATCATTAGTTAATGTTGATTATTAAAGATGTGCCAAAACACTTCCATTATGATTGGAAGTTTTTCTTCCAAAATTGATTAGACCTGAACAATCAGATTTCATAAGAGGAAGACTTGCATCATAGAACATCAGATTGATTTTCAATGCACTAAGAAGAGCCTCCCATCTTAAATATTCATTTGCTGCAATGAACAATGATGCAACAGAATCCATTTGAATTTTATGCTAAAATCTTTAAAATGGCACTGTTTTGATTATGAAATAATGCCATTAATACCCTCACTGTTTATATCCCTTAAGGCTTTTGTAGTAGTAAATAGTTGTGCCCCAAATTAATTTGTTCTTCAAAGAGATGTTTTTCAGGGGTGTCCTCTTTTCTCAATTCATCTGAGCGATGGAGCCATATCTTTTACCAATATCAGATATAACTACATATTTCAGATTTTTAAATTGGCACTAATCAATTAAAGTTAGTGGCTTATGCTGATAATACTCTTCTTTTTATGTCAAATCCCCAGACATCTCTTCCAGCCTTATCTAGCAAGATATTTGCTTTCTAGGTAGAATCAGAATATAAAATGAAGTCAGGTAAAACTGAAATATTGCCCTTAAAAATTACTATAAACAACAATTTGAATCCTCTGGATTCATTTGGAATTCTACCAAAATTAAATATTTAAAAATGTACAATTCCTAGCAACCCTCCTGATCGAGCATGAAGGTGTCACCCACTTCTGGACAAGCCCAGAAAACGTCTGGGCCTGCCTTGAGCAGAGAGGAGTGGCTCCTAAATGAGGAATCAAATTGAATGCAGCATGCCTGAGACAGTCGCATCGTAGGCCTAAAGCTCGTCTGAACAACAGATCAAATGGCCCTACCAAGGAACAAGCAATGTCAGACAGAATCAAGGCAGTGAAAAAATGTAGAGCAACTTGTTTGCCTCACTTCTCCTTCGGGCTCTGACTCAGAGGCACAGCAAGATGTTCCTATGTCAATGTCAGCCACACAACTCGCAGCTGCGCTTGAGGACGGCCCTGTAGTTACACCACAGATGGCAAAGGAACTGATGTGACTAGCCACACATAGGTTTGGAGTGGGGGCATAAATGTATATGAATATAGTGATGTCCGATATAGCATGTAAGCATATTTCTTTCTCTCTTTAACAAACTTGTGTGGGGAAGGAAAATTAATGGTGAGGGAGTAGGGGGACCACTCATTATGGTCAGCTATCATCTGCATAGACGTTCTATAAGTGACTTACTATAAATTATATATTGTTCTAGCATCTTAGTGAAAACTGCTCGTTGGTGCTCCGGCTAGGAAGTGGGAGTTTGGAGCTATTACCTTCAATGTTTTGTTCGATTGGACACTATCGGCAGACTCGGGAAAAAGAGATTTTAGGGGAATTTACCCAGAGGGCATTGAAGAGGGGGCGGGAGATGCGAAAAACAGATTTGCTAAACCTACACCAGCAAATATTAATATGCAACCACAGACAAATACGCTGCACACCGGAATAGTGTTGTTGACCTGGAATGTACGAGGACTGGTTGGGTATACCAAACTCTAATGAATATACCAATACCTCAGTAGACATAAGATTAAAATAGCTCTCCTACAGGAGACTCATCTCACAGCACATTCATTGGCAAACATGTGTAGGTGCTGGAAGGGGACTCTAATAGGTACAACATACCCCAGCTATGCTAGAGGGGACTTGATAGGGGTGGAATCTGGGACCCTATTGGAGATACAATACACATGAATCGACCCAGAGGGCCACTATGTGGTATTGGGTAGACGACTAGATGGACACCCAATCTCGCTGGTATCATTAGATGCCGCCAACTCCAACCAAACCGCATTTCTACACACCCTAACACCTACATTACTCCATGGTACTTTAGTACTGGTGTACTGGGGAGGAGACTTCAATTGTACATATGACCTTTACAAAAATTGCTCACCCCCCCAATCCCCGGTGCACAATCAATAGCACAGACACAGGGCTTATGGCAGTGGGCTCACAATCTACAGATACAGGATGATTGGTGGAGACTACATCCCGAGATCAGAGAATACTTGTACTGTTTGGGACTATATGATTTACACATCCAAATTGAAATGATGTTCGGCACTCAAGAGGCCCTTGCCACCGTAATCTGGCCAGAATACCTGGCCTGCACGTTCATGGAACACTGCCCCCATGCAGCTGTCTTTGACATGGGGTAAGACCAAGCCATGTATACCAATGTGGTGACTCCCTGTGGACGCAGTGAAAGACGCACCATTATGTACCTCAGTATCTGAGAGTAGGATCTCTTATTTTCAGGATAATGCAGGAACTGTGTCATTTTTAGGAATTGAATGGGACGCATTGAAAGTAGTGTTGAGGGGGCATATGATCAAGGCAGTATACAGCACGAAAATGTCACTTCACAAGGAAATAGCACCACTAGATTTAGAGATCCAACGCCTAGAATAGGGAAGCCCCTGTCACCCACAATTAGCATCAACCCTACTGAAAATTAAATTGAGTTGTAAAGAAGCCATACACCGGTTAGGGACTATAGCCTACAGAGAGTACATTGCCAGGCAACAAGCAGAGGGGATAAGTCTGGCAGAGTGCTGATGTGGGTATTACGCACAGACTCACCTAGAAACCCACTATTGGACATCAAAGACTGCACTGGACAAATACTTAACACACAATTTGAGATAAATAATGCCTTTTAAACTTATTACTCTAACCTATACAGAGCACACCAGGGGGAACATAAACTTGGACCTCAATCCTTTATGGATGGCGTTACACTGCCACAGGTCCCACCAGCTATGCTGACCAAGCTAGAATCTCCCATCATGGCCTCAAAGATAGAAGACGCCATACACCAAATGGCAAAAGTTAAACTCTAGGAGCAGGCGGCTGGCCAATAGAGTTCTATGCGTTTTGGGATGAAGAATTATCTATTACACTAACAGATAAACAAAGGCGAACAATGCATAGAATCCCCAAAAGTAATCTCTATGATCGCAAGACTTAAATACACCCAATGTAACTATATACATCATACTTATTTAACCCCCGAAAGAATAGCCACCTTTGTTCATATGGTATGGTCGTGTCCGTACATAGTCGAGATCTGGACTGAGGTATCGGAAATCATGGACACACCAGTAATGTTAGGAGGGCTTTATTTTATATTCCGGGTCACTAAGCACACAGCTAAACTTAAACTAGTGAATACATTTCTAGACTTAGCTAGGGTGACGGCCAAGCGTAGATTGGTGATGTATTGGAAGCCACGTCTACCCCCATGACAGACTGGCTACAAGACCTGCGCAGGGCCCTTACGGTAGAAATACAAATTGCCCAGTATTGATACTCAAGCCAAGCAAGCAAGATACATTCTCCTGATTGGAGGACATATATCACTGCCATAGAGAGCAAACTGAATGTCTCCCCATATACCGCACTCAACTCCCCAAATAGGCCAAATATAGTCACGACTGGGTAACACTTACAACACCACACAAAATAGACGAGAGACCGTTATCTCCATTCCACCCAAAGTGCCTGGCCCCCTTGACTTCCTGAACACTCCAACGGCACCTCTGTCGTACATAAGAAAAATGCACAACACGGTAGTCAGCATGTGACATACCGTGGCAGCCAGCACCAATCCAATGGGCAGTTGGGAAGTAGTAAGGACAGGGGTGTAACATGAGTTATAATAGCATTGAGACCACAGAGATATTGCTCTTCCTCCCAATTTATACCATTGGTAAAATGTAGAATTGTGTTATTGTTGTTATAATGGATATATCTTGCAAAACTGTAAAACTTGTGTAGCCCACACCCTATGTTGTAAACACCAATGTATATCCGTATGTGTAATTATACAATAAATGATAACAGTACTAAACTCTTCCGTAGGGATTCATGTGCAGCGACAAGTAGAAACACTATACCATGCTTCTACATATGGAACAATTGTACTATTTGTGGATGCATATCTCAGAAAAACCAATAAAGACATATCCCCCCCAAAAAAATATATATACTGTCTGTATCCGAATTGTAGTGTTGTGTGTGGTGTATTTTGCTATGAAAGATTTAATAGGGAGAGGCGTATCTGGCATCTAAAAAATTTGTAATTTTTTTTCAAGCTGCACCGACCACCAGTTGGGGTTGAGCCAGTGTCAGTGGCGGGCAGTGGCAAGTCATATTGCTTGCTTATTGACAATTAATTATACACTCACTGCAAGGGTGCACTGTTGACTTGTGAACAATTGAACACACCCCTCTTTACTTTGCATATACAGCCGTATTTGAGTTGAGTAACTAATGGTCTCTTCTATCTTCAACTCAGCAGAGAATGTTTCATGAAGACCTTTAAGTATGATGGATTGATGGAAAAGGGAAAGAAGGATGGAAGGCGAAAAAATGGGTGAAATGTAATATGGCTGGAAGAGAAGGATGCTTGGGTGAAAGAATGCATATTCTATAGGTGGCTGATAGGATGCATGGGTGGGTGAAGGATAGATGAAAGGATATACATGTGAACGGATGACTGCCTGGGTAGGTGAAAGTGTATGGGTGAAAAGATGCCTGCCTGGGTGGGAAAAATACATTCTCAGGTGGGTTTGATGGGTGAAAGGATGCATGCGTGGGTAAATGACCAATGTATGTTGGTGAAAGGTTTGTTGAGACTGACAGCCATGTTTGGATGGATGGATATATAAATAGATGGATGATTTTCAATGGTGAAGACTGGATTGAGAGAGCGTAAAACTTAAACAGTGAGTAGCAAACCCAAGGGTGAAGAATACAAAATACAGATCCGTAGGATCAGGAAGATCAGTCGGATGCTGACTCAGTCGGCCCTGATCCAGGTGGTGATAGCTCTAGCACTGTCACACTTGGATTATGCTAATTCCATCTACTTAGGCCTTCCTCTTTTTTCTCAGTAAACATCTCCAATTGGTCCAAAATGAAGCCGCTAGATTGATACATCAACAGCCACGTTGGCAATCTGCCAGACCCTTGTTAAAAAAACTTCATTGGCTCCCTATCTCCCAACGAGTAGCATTCAAAATGGCCTGCATCATTTTCAAGTCCCTTCACGCCCGCAGTCCCCAATTCATTAACAATCTCCTGCCTAGGTACATCCCTTCTCGCAATCTCCGGTCTGCCAATCTCCATCTACTGGCCAATCCTTCTTTTAAGCCCCAAAGCCAGGGCGGACGCAGGTTCGCGACTCTAGCCTCCAGATTCTGGAATTCCCTTCCCTTGGAAATCCGTTCATGCACTAATCTCCTAATTTTCAGGAGACAGCTTAAACCCTGGCTATTCACTCAGGCCCAAGTATAATCTACCAACCGCTCGGGCATCTGCTAGTTAGCGCCATGAAACCTCTGGGTGTACGTGGGCTCTATAAAAGTTTGTTAACATATCATAACATAACTAGAAGAACAATGCCATGATGAATTAATTTTATTTATTTATTTATTTTGAAAGTTTTATATAGCGCGAACAATATCCTTGCAGATATCAGAGCGCTTTACACATACATGGGATAATAAAAACGAGCGAGTGATTAACAAAGATTTTGTGCATGGAGGAGCTGTAGGTTATCAATGGAGAGAAAAATAAGATAGGGAAACAAGGAACATAGTAGATTGGACAAGACATGTAGTAAAAGGGTAAATGAAGAGTCGCAAGAAATTCAAAGCAAATGTTCAGGTGAATTTCAATCAATCAATCAATCAATCATAACATTTGTATAGCGCACTACTCACCCGGAAGGGTCTCAAGGCACTTGGGGGAAGGGGTCCGCTATTGCTCGAACAGCCAGGTCTTGAGTTGTCTCCTGAAGGCGAGATGGTCCTGGGTCAGCCGAAGGTGGATGGGGAGGGAGTTCCATGTCTTGGCCGCCAGGTAGGAGAAGGATCTTCCTCCGGCGGTGGCTCTTCGGATGCGTGGTACGGCGGCGAGGGCGAGGCTTGTAGAACGTAGCTGGCGGGTGGGCGTGTAGAAAGTCAGGCGGTAGTTGAGGTATTTGGGGCCCAGGTCGTGGAGAGACTTGTGTGCGTGGGTGAGGAGTCTGAACGTGATCCTCTTGCTGACGGGGAGCCAGTGCAGGTCCCTCAGGTGGCCGGAGATGTGGCTGCGTCGGGGGATGTTCAGGATGAGTCGGGCGGAGGCGTTCTGCATGCGTTGGAGTCTTTTCTGTAGCTTGGCTGTGGTTCCGGCGTAGAGGGTGTTTCCGTAGTCCAGTCGGCTTGTCACGAGTGCCTGGGTGACCGTCTTCCTGGTTTCGGTCGGGATCCATCGGAAGATCTTGTGGAGCATGCGTAGGGTGTTGAAGCATGATGAGGAGATGGCGTTGACTTGTCTGGTCATCGAGAGGGAGGAGTCCAGGATGAAGCCCAGGCTGCGTGCGTGGTCTGTTGGCTTGGGAGTGGTGCCCAGGGCGGGGGGCCACCAGGAGTCATCCCAGGCGGAGGGCGATGGTCCCAGGATGAGGACTTCCGTCTTGTCTGAGTTCAGTTTCAGGCGGCTGTTCTTCATCCACTCGGCGACGTCTTTCATCCCTTCGTGTAGGCTAGTTCTGGCGGTGTCGGGGTCTCTGGTGAGGGAGAGGATCAGTTGGGTGTCGTCGGCGTAGGAGATGATGTTGAGGTTGTGTTGGCGTGCGATGGCTGCAAGAGGTCTCATGTAGACGTTGAAGAGGGTGGGGCTGAGTGATGATCCTTGCGGTACGCCGCAGATGACTTTGGTGGCCTCGGATCGAAACGGGGGGAGGCGGACTCTCTGTGTTCTTCCGGCAAGGAACAAGATGATCCACTCCAGTGCCTTCTCTTGGATACCTATGTTGCTGAGGCGTTGAACTAGGGTGTGTGGCAGACAGTGTCGAACGCTGCAGAGAGGTCCAGGAGAATAAGGGCCGCTGTTTCCCCATTGTCTAGCAGGGTTCTGATGTCGTCGGTGGCTGCGATGATAGCGGTCTCGGTGCTGTGGTTGGCTCGGAAACCGGACTGCGAGGGGTCGAGGGATCCGTTCGTCTCGAGGAAGGCGGCATGAGGATTGCTTTTACTTCTTTTTTTTAAAAATGCAGTGGAGGAGATAAGTCTGGTTTCTGGAGGGAGGACATTCCAGATCCTTGGTGACATTCCTGAGAAGGAGCGTTTATACGTTTTTTCCTTCTGGAATCTTTGACGTTTCAGAGGAGATTTTTTGTGCTTCTAGTGGCTCTTGAGCCACCTGAAATTGTCAGTTTCTGGGTGAGGTAGCTGGGCGAGTTGTGGTGTACAGCCATGTGTGTCATGCAGGCGATTTTCAGATGGATTCTAGCTTCGTAAGGCAGGCAGTCCAGGGATTTTAAGTCAGGGGAAATGTGCGAGCGTTTTCTTGATCCAGTGATAAGTCTCGCTGCAGCATTCATAGAGGCTCTTAGTGGTGCGGTTGCTGATAGGGGGAGTCCACAGAGGGCGACACTTCCATAGTCTATCCGAGGAATGACTAGGGCTTGTACTGCGGTTTGGAAGTCCTTGGCTGGGAGGAAGGGTTTAAGCTTTCTCAAAGTATTGATTTGGAAATTAGCTCCCTTAGTTGCCTTGCTCATATGATGTTGCATATTGAGATTGGCGTCAATGGTTACGCCTAAAGATTTCGCTGAGTCCACGATGGTAGGTTCGACGTTGAGTGCAGTTAGGTGTTTAAGCCAAGTCTGAGTGATGGGGATTTTAGCGGGAGGTGAAATAAGAAGGAATTCCATTTTTAGAGCTTTAAGTTTGAGGTGATTCTCAGCCAGCCATGTCTGTGTGTTCTTAAGCGTTGAGTTGAGTAGTTTGATGTCTTCAGGGGATTGTATTTTGAGGTAGAGTTGGGTGTCGTCTGCGTACATGTGAAATTTTACATTAGATGCTTGCAGCAATGTGGTGAGTGGCTCCATGACTAGATTGAACAATGTTGGGAATAAGGAGGATCCTTGTGGGACACCTAGTGTTACAGGAACGGGTGAGGACATCATGTTGTTGATCTTGAATTTCTGAGACCTGTAATGCAGAAAGGAGGTAAACCACTTGACTACAGTCCCTGATAGACCCATTCTGATATTCAACAGCTCGAGTAAGTTCTTGTGTTTGACGGTGTCAAAGGCTGATGAGAGATCGAGTAGGATGAGGAGGCAGGTATTGTTCTGATTTAAGATTTGGAGGGCATCATCAATAATGTGTGCCATGGCTGTTTCCGTGCTGTGTCCTGCTCGGAAGTCTGATTGATGAGAGTTGAGGTGGTCAAAGTGATCAATGTGTTTTGTCAATTGGAGGTGTACGCATTTTTCCAACAGTTTGGCCAGGGTAGGAATATTGGTAATAGGACGGTAATTGTTTAGGTCATTAGGGTCTGCTGTGGGTTTCTTGAGTATAGGAAAAACTTGTCCCACTTTGAGGGAGTCGGGGATGAGTCTTTCTTGAAGTGAGCTGTTAATAATTTTGGTCCAAAGCGGGAGAAGCAGTGGGATGAAGTCCTTTACACGGTTTGCAGGAAGGGGGTCCGTGAGGTGATTAGAAGGTTTCAAGGTACTGAGCATTTTGCCAATTGTTTCTTCTGTGTAGGTGTCAAAGGACGACCATGTAGCATTGTTTTTTGGTTCAATGGGTGTTATGCTGTGGGGGCTGGAGTAAAGGCTTAGATCATTGAGGAGATCGTTCCTGATGTTATCTGCCTTTAGATTAAAGAAAGCAGAGAATTCTTCACATGACGGTAGAGTGCTCGTCGTGTTATTTGATTGTTGAGGTTGTACCTTGGATTGGGTTTTGATTAGCTCAAACGTTTGATTTTTCGAAAGTAGGCGTTTCTCTTTTTCTTAAGAGTTTTAAGGTGCAAAGCCGAGGGGGCTGATCTCCAGTTGCGCTTGGCCAGTCTCATGGCTCGTCTATCTTCGTTAAGCATACCATCGTACCATGGTTTTGAGTTCTTAGCGGAGACTCTCTTAAGTTTCAGGGGGGCGACCTCATTGCTTATTGAGGTCATAGAGTTAAGGTAATGGTCGGTGAGAGCCTGAACGTCTGAGGCACCGGTAGGGGGAAGGAGAAGATTGCAGCTGGGGGAGGTAATGAGTTGGGGTTGAGTTTCTTCAGGTCTCGTTTCCAGACCTTAAGTTTGGTGGATTGAACCGGGTTGAGTTTAACATTTTCGTTGATGACGAATGTGATAATGTGGTGGTCAGGCCAGTCACATGGTTGGATTGACCCAAGTTGGGTAGATTCCTCTTAGGAGATGATTAGGTCGAGGATAGAGCCTTTGTCATGAGTGGGGCTGTTGCAGATTTGGGTGAGGTCTAAAGCATTGAGGAAGTTTTTGAGACTATTTACCACCACGTCATTGAGATCATTCCAGTGGAGGTTGAAATCACCAAGGAATATTTGAGTGTTTTGACGACCGGAGTTGGTTGTGATCGTATCCATGAGTTGTTGGGTTGGAAATAAGAATAAACAAGGGATTAGGGTGCTCCTCTGTATTGCCATTCTTATCACCCTTACTTGCTTGGAATGGTTTTTATCAAGGTGTTTGATTCAAAGGGTTGAGGTGGTATTTTAGACTACTCCCTTGACTAACTGTAGTTTTCAAGCGTGACACTTATTATGTTTCCTTCCTACCCACCCATCATCAATCACCTCCCTCCCTCCCTACCCATGGCATTTTGCCAGTGACACCTACGGGTGGCTTATCGGCTGTATGGTTATATCGGCAGCACTGCATCTGCACCAGTTAATGTGTAGGCCCATTTACAATTTTTATGGCAATACGAAAATTTGGTTTGTTTCCCTATACTCCCAGTGCCCACTCAGTCACTTTCTAGTACATAACTCATTTCCTAAGTTCCTAAGTTCCTTCTGTCCTAGCCTTCTGTAAAATTTAAAAAAAACATTCTTGGCATGCGCCACTTTTCCCTGGCCAAGTGATATATTTTATTATTGCTTCAATAAAGGATTTCGTCAATTACATTTTTTCCCTTTCAACAATTGCCGAACAAAGTGACTCAAAAGCTTAGGCACTTGTTGATGAGATGATCAGTGAAACGTCTACCTATCTGGGCTAATCCCTTTCATTTACATGCAGTAGACTAAGTTAATAATTATTTTCCTTACTGCCAAGCAAATCTATTTTGTTGGAAAAAAGTCATGCCAAATTACGTGGTGATGGAGGGTGAGGCCAGGGAGTAAAATGGGACTAAAAGTAAGTGCCCTTTGGATTTTGCAGATGGGATAGTCTGTGATGAACGTGACAAATACAATATCCTGTTCCTTAATCCTTTCCCTGTAATGTAGTGCATTGCTTTTTCCATGGGCAGTTGGAGTGTGTCTGTCTATATATTTGTTTTTCTATGGTACCTCACATGATGTAGATCATTCATTGTAACTATTCACCTGCCTTGTAGTCAGGGTGAAATTAAAGTTATTTAATAGAGCATGGCCATGATAGAAATAAGATAATTGTCTAGTACAGCTGCACCACCTGCAGACAGTAGCAAAGTAATGCGGCCAGAGTATGTCTAGGGCGCCAGCTGAACTAGCATGCCTACATTAATTTAGCTCAACAAGAGAAAAACAATCTTTTCTATAGCCTCGGTAAAAAAGATTCAGTGTGCAGTGATGCACATTGTAATCACTGGTTTGGCTACTGGTCCACATGTCTGTTGTCAGGTGGATGCTGTCAACAGCATACTGCTACAAAGCAAGTCCAAGCAATTCCAGCACATCGCAATGTAGAGCTGGAACAGAAACTCTGCTGAAAATGATCCGGCTGGGAACCTTCCATTTCGGGAAGATGGCTGCCACAAATTCAAGAAAACCCAACCCTTCCACAAAAGATAAAGGGAGGAAGTTGAGCGCTAACATTTTATCCTGCTTTGCGTTGTACAAACACGGTTGCGTTCATACTGCCCCTCCAGCCTAAACATGCCAGAAGTAGTAGCCTGGATTCTTTTATTTTCTGGTGCCACTGATGCAGGTGACTTCTTGGAGGCAGGCAATGGTAGGCTCAATGTGCGTTTAAGCGGAGCAGTTGCTGTGCTCTCTTGTCTTGGTGTCTCGGCCTGAGTCTTGTACCTCTGCGATGTTGCTAATGTGGGTCTATACTACTGCTCTGCTGGGGAGAGGGATGCTTTGCGAAACAAAAATGTCATTTGAGATGTCATCAGTGATGTCATGAGTGATGTCACTGACCATGTAATAAGTGATGTAATATGTGACGTCATCAGCAGTGCATTACGGGCGCGCGAGTTATAGTTAGCTGAACTAACTATAACGGGGGAATTTCAATGGTTTTGTATGAGTGAAATGTCCAGCTAACTATAACATGTGTTAAACCTGTGGTTTAACACATGTTAATATTTATTTATTACAGGAAACAGAAAAAATATTAACAATTCAATTCCAACACATTAAATAAATTACCAAAGAAATAAAATAAAAAGACATATACAAAAAATATTATAAACAATTTATATTAACAAATACAATTTAATTAAAATTATAAACAAACATTATTAAAAATATATTTAAACATTATTAGGAAATGTATAGCAGACTGGGAATAACAGCTATACTATTCCCACTCTCGTTTATGCAACAGTGGAGAAAGCGTTGCACTTCGTTGGGGTTTAATTTACTATTCCCACTCCAGTCTAAGCAACTGTAGGAAAAATGTTTGGACTTCTGGGGAGTAGGATTTACTATTCCCATTCCAGTCTGTGCAACAGTAGGGAAAGTGTTGGATTTCCACTAGACTAATTTAGTATTCCCAGTCAAGTCTATGCAACAGGAAGGAGAGCGTTAGATTTTCAGAGGGGTTACATTCACTGTTCACACAAGCCACATATAGAGTATAACTAAAAATGTATAACACAATTTACATAATTGATGATCAATTACATCATTAATTAAAAAGGTACAATAAAAAGTTAATTAATGATTAGTTAATTAACTTTCCACCATGCAACCATACAAACCCAGCGGCAGCGCACACCTAAAATATAACTAAAAGACATGATTATTACACAATTTGCATAATTATTAATCAATTAAATATTTAAATATGCATTAATAATCATATTGTTTTTTACATTACTTAATTAACTTCTGAACTTATACCCCTACAAACCTTACAATCCGCAACTGAAATATAACTAAAACAAATCAGTATTACATAATGTACATAATTAATTAGCAATTTATTAATAAATAAGACAATAATAATACATTTTAAATTACCTATTACTTCATTTAATTTTCACTCTGTTCCCCTACAGAACCAGCATCCCGCACCGCACCTAAAATGTAACTATAATATGTGATTATTAGACAATTTACATAATTAATAATCAATTAAATACATATTAAAAAGTTATAAATTAATTAATATTTAATTATGTAATGTAATGTAATGTAATGTAATGTAATGTGTATACTTGTAAAGCGCACTGTTGCCAGTCGGCGTCCTGGTGCTGTATACCGCTGGGGAACCTGTCCTGGCTTTCCCTGTGGGATGGTCCCTGCTGGGAATCCCCAAGGTGGAGCCAGGCATCCCCGGCATTGATGGGGCCATTGTGGAGATAAGGCAAGCTAATGCCCAGAGTTGCCGAGTGGGACCCCTGGTTAGAGTAGGCACCGAGGCGAGAATTATCGAGTCCGCTGACCCTGGTCCACGACCTAATTAACTTCCCATCCTATGCAGCAACTCACACATAAAAAATAAGTAAAATAAATCAGTGTTACATAATATACATAATTAAGATCAATCACATAAACTACTAATGAATTAATTAATAATGAATTATTACTTAATTTATGTCCCGCCCTATCCCCCTTATCCCACCAACCTGCTATGACACTATAAATTACTATTAGTAATAAAAAATCACTTAAAATTACAAACCATATATATATATTTTTGAAATGAATAACAATTATACAAACAATAGTAACACATAAAATATAATATTAACTAAAACATGAAATGATTAAAAAACAATATTCTTTACAACTATATTATTGAAAACGAAATTAACAATAACAATATTCTTAACAACGATATTACCTCAAAAACTATATTCTTAGCGATATTTCTTCATCACAATATTTTTGTATCACAATAGTTTTTTTTCCCCAATATTTCTGTCTCCTGACATTTACAGCTCGATATGTTGTCCAAATACCAAGAAGCCTTCTCTGTCAAAAGAAAATGTCAGCTGACACCTGGAGAGGACCAACCTTTGTCCCCCTAGTCAGGCAGGCACAACACCCACACTTACCCGAACCCATAACGGTTTTGAGTGACCCCAGAAAAAGGCACTACTCATTACATGGCCATGTTGATATTGTTAAAAAAATATGCTAATGCTTATGATGGTCAACTTGCATATACAAATGACATTGCATCACTGTTCAAATCCGCACATCCTGAATTCTACATCAACCCCTTCTCAAAAATACGTGATTCAGCAGGCTCTGCAACCCAGGCCTGCGGTAACTGTTTGACAGGCCACAGGTGGGGTGGCACGTAGCCGGCAAACAAACATGCGATCAGGAAACTCATGTCTATCCCGCGGATAAGAGCAGCGACACCACAATGGTCCAGGAAAAATTGGCCCCAATAAAGCACACAATGCCAGAGGGGTACACGCATTCCTACACTATAGTTAGATGACACATGGAGTGGAACACACAGCCAATCAAGACACAGCACACAGAGTACATGCATTGATCACGTGCCTCTCAAGATGGAAATCTGGACACACTACCCACTGGCCCACATTGTGTACACGTAAGGTCGAGCCACCTGCACTTGTTATGAAAGACCCTTTATTTATGACTACACAGACACGGCCTACATTATTTCACCATACAATGTTCACCGGATGTTTTTTTAATGTACCCAAAACTGTATATAAGCCAGCGTGAAATGATTGTACTTTGAGACAGTCCTCAGACTGTTGTCTGTGGGTTGTACTCCCACCCGAAGTGTTTAATTAAACCAACTGTTCCTGTTTTGCCAACCACCTCCTGTCTTTGTGTTTTTCAAGGTAAATTCATATTCGAGCAACATTTTGACTAGCTAGATATGAGAGATTGGTGCCTTGACTGCAGCTGAAGGAGGAGGACTCTGCCAGGACGGCACCACATCTGTGCAGTAAGGTAAAACTTTATTTGCATAGTTACTCAAAACCATTGCAGTACATACAAAAAATAAAACCATATTTAAAATGTTTGTGCTTCCTCATGAGCGTCGCAGCGTGAACAGCTAAAAACATTTCTGTGCCATTACAGTTATAATGTCCCAAATGATTGTGCCTTTGCGACCTATAAGAAAGATGCGATCCGCTGTGACAGTTAGCCGACCATTTAATAAGATTACCCCCGTAATCAAATACCCTGCAGATTAAGAATCAGTTTGGCTTTTTTGCCCAAGCTGTTTCAAAGAATCTAAGGGATCAAAGCATGCCAGAACTGCTTGTCTCCTTGTCCTGATCCCTGTTTGATTGAGGGGAAATTTTAGCAGCTGCCTCCTTTCTTGACACATCTCCATGCAAGTGCAGATGATGTATGCAATGTTGCCCTGATCCTTTTTGCACAGGCTGCATAGAGTAAAAGCCTGCACCCTTTTCCAGGGAGGGAGCTGCTGCATGGTTGGTAACACTCCTAGCCGAAAATAATTTTAATTTCAGTATATTTGAATTTCCCAAATTAAAGTAGTATTGCGGGGCTAGGGACTTATATGTGGCCAAAGTTATCCAGGGGTGCGCTCTAACAGAGAAGGTCGCCTTGTCCTCTAGCAAAGAGTGTATCTTCAGCATCTTCCACACCGTTTTTTTAAACGCTGAATGGAGGCAGTGTGTGTCCCATAAGGGGGAAAGGCCTGTGATTGTCAAAGCCTCCTGAAGATTCTGACCTGCGGGTGAGTTCTGCCTCTGTTGCATCTCTTGCCAGAGGAGGTGGTTTAATGTGTTAGGGTTTGCTGACCTAATCTTGTGCCAGCAATTGATAAAATCTCCGTAGCTGGCCCAGGTTTGCTTTATGAGACCAAACTCCAAACGGTGAGGTGTAGGTCGGGAGGCTGAACATTGTTCTATATGCTTTGACAAGTGTTTTATCCAGGAGGTTACTAACTCTCCCGCACAGTGCCTCAGTACCGTAAGTAATAGAAGGTAGTATTTTAGCCCGGGCTACCATCAAGAGTGGGTTCAGAGTGGGGCCGAGCAGTTTAGCTGATAATCCTTTCAAAGATATTGCAAGGATCATCCCTTTCCTTTTAATCTCCTCTTGCTGGCGACTGAATAAACCTTCTTTGTCTATGTAGATTCCCAGATACTTGTAAGCCTCTGCTGTCTCAATGTGTTTGTTACCCAGGTACCATTGGTAGCTCTTTTTTCGTTTCTTGTTGATTGTCATGGTCCTTGTTTTGCTTAAGTTTATTGAGAGACTGTTTTCTTCTGCATAGACCTCTAGCCAATTCAGGAGATGTGCAGGCCTACTGCCGTATAGCTGAGTAGGACAACGTTGTCTGCGTAAAGTAAATTAGATATTGCGGATCCCCCTAATCTGGGTGCGTGCGTATTACAGTTATTGAGTGCCAGGGTTAGGTCTGCAATGAATAGATTGAATAACATGGGGGCCAGCACGCAGCCCTGTTTGAGACCTTTTGATGTTTCGATTTTTCTTGAGAGATGCGTTCCTGAGCCCAGTTTGACTTGAACCCAGGTGTCGGAATGTAGGAGCATGATCATTGATAGAAGGTTGTTGGGGATGCCCGATCTGGCTAACTTAGACCATAACTTGGGCCTCTCCACATTGTCAAACGCGGCACTATAGTCAATAAAGCAGACATGGAGCTGAGTTTTCCTGATTTTTGCCATGTCCATTACCAGTGACATTGCCATGATATTAGTTATTGTGCCAGAGCTTTTTCGGAATCCTGTCTGGTTTAGCAGGATTGTTTTGTTGTTTTCTGCCCAGATTGACAGCTCCTCCAGCAATGTGCCCGCAAAGTATTTGGCTTCATTATTGATCAGGGCTACTAACCGATAATTGGCTGGTAAATTTCTGCTGCCCATTTTGTGGATTGGGACGATTATCGACCCTTTCCATGAATTTGGATTTATGCCCAGATGTCGTACTTCCAAAAATAGTGAGTGGAGTATTTTTGCCCAGTCCTCCGGCTTTTCCTTAAACACTGCTGGTGGGATTCCGTTCGGCCCTGGCGCTCCCTCCTTTTTTCCCTTCTTGATCTGTTTTTTACTTAAGAGCTGTTCAGTGGCGGATGAACATTTGTCGCTGTGTAGCTTTCCTCCAGCAGGTTGAGATGTACTAATTGCCTTTAAACATAAACCTGCTTCGGGGTTTACGGGAGGGGAGCTACCGCTTTCCCTGCTCCAATTGATGGTATCAAGTGCATCCGTGGCTGTTTTGTTCTTCCCCGGCGTTAAATCAATGAAACTTTGGCTATTGAAGTGGGACTTTAGATAGCTTGCCCATGTTTCCTCTAGTATGAAGGAGGTGAGGCACCCTTGATTCGGGTGTATTATCTTATTTACAGTTTTCCAGAATCAGTCATTGGCATTATGCTTGATGTTATGCAAGAATTTAGCCCAGAGGTCCTGTTCATTGTTGTTGTTAATGTTCAATTTCAACCTCTTCAATTTGGTTCTCTGTTCCCGCACGTTAGAAATAAGCGATATATTGCCCGGGTCATAGCGTGAAGATCTTAGCAAGCCATTTATTGATTTTTTAAGTCCTTTTAATTGTAATATTTGACTTGTAGATAGTTTATTCTGTTGTGACTGTCCGAGAGAGGACCTTGGTTTTGTAACTGTTGTCTTTAGAGTGCTGAGGTTGATTGTAAAACGTTCCCAGGAATTTATCTGGTTCTCGCAAGGTGATTGAACAGATATAAGGTTGATTGCTGTATCTGTCAAGGTCTTTATGGATTCTGTCGAGAACTTAATCCTCTTATAGTTGGTTGTGTAACTTGAGCCTAATTGTAAAACGGGAAATATGCTGTGCGTAGCCGTGCCCGCTAAAGTAGCCTCTTGTGGGCGGTGATCACTATCCCCTATATCGCCCATTTTGAAGCATGTCACATATTGCAACAGTGAAAGGCTGACAAACGTATAGTTTATAAGTGAGCTTATTAGCTCAGTGTGGTAGCTTGCCGCTGGGGGAGTGTCATTGACTGTTCTTCCGTTAAGGGCCCTCAGGTTTAGGTGTTCAAGATCTTCCAGGAAGTGTCGTTTTACCTTGTTCGGCCTCCCATGCATAAAGGAACCTTGCTGAGGTAAATTGTAATGTAATGATTGGAGACAGACTTCCTTTGACTCGGATGTTCCCATTAGAAATAGATTCATGTCCCCTGATAGAATAAAGTTTGAGACTTCCGAGCAGTCTGCATAAGAAGTTACTAGTTCTATTATTTTTACTGTGTCAGTTGTTGTTCGTTTCGGATGAATGTAAACATTGAACAGGATTACTTCTGACTTTGCCTCTGCCCATGGGAGAGTAAGTTTAACTGCTAGTTCTACATCTGTTTCCGGCCCCGTTACTTCTGCTGTTGGTATGGATGTTATTGAAATGTAGGTCGCCAGCCCCCCTGAAGCATGGCCCAGTTTGCTGCCCTTGGTGGCGGGGCAAGCGAAACAGCGAAATCCGTGGATGTGCTGTGGTTCCGTGAGCCAGGTTTCCTATAGCATGATGATGTCAAAGTTGTTAAGATATTGAAGGAAGTCTGAATCCTGGGTTTTTGCTGCCAAACCATTTACGTTCCACGAACAAAGGTGTATCATTGCTTCTTTTGGCGCGACTTTATCCTGGGCTACATAGTTGTTATGTCATTGGGTCACTGTTGGAAGGGTTATTTTTCTAACACATTGGTCGGGAAACCCAGAGTTCCGACTGCTTGACAATTCCGCCATTAGAGGCGCAAATTGTTTAGCTTGGTTAAAAGCCCTTCTAGGCTCTGAGCAACTGAGAGCCCCTTTTAGTACAGAGGTGGAGGGCCGAGGGCATTTTTGTGATGCTTGTCTTGGACTCATGGTTAATAGCGGTGCCGGATAAGCTGGAAATGATAGGGGCTGATTTGAATGCCCCAGTCTTTAAAGGTGGTGTAGTGGTTTAATACTGTTTGCGCTGTAGCCACTGATTTCCATAGTGCCCTTGTTGTTTCCGGATTTGCTGGATTGTCTGCGGGGAGGAACTCAATTGCAAGCAGATCTGAAGTATTCAGGTCATTCAAGATGGGAATAGCCCGAAGTAGTTTTAAAATATTCCCACGAATCAGCAGATCATGGCGACCTTTCGTGGTATACTCTGGTTTGAGCAATATATAGCTCTGGTGCGGCATCTGATCATTTGATGGATAAACTATGCTTTCCCGAGTCCCTGGTTGGTTGGCAGCCGTATTTTGCTGAGATGGCTGGTAAGACACTTTCTGATCTTGTTGCACAGCTACACATAGATCATTGGGGCCATTTCCTGTGAATGTTGTCGAGGTTGGAATTCCTGGAGGTATCTGAGCTTGCCCAAGGAGTGCAGACTGTAATAGTTGGTCGGGGACTATCCTCGCTTGGATTCCCTCCGGAAGGAGTGCCATTGCCTGGGTTGTGCGGGTCTTTCTCTTTGCCGATTCATTGTTTCTGCTGGAGCGGATGTTGTTCCCGGTTGGATCTGATCGTGCCTGAGGAAAGGGTGCTGAATCAGCTGGTCGGGGGTTGTCCTTGCTTGGTTCCCCTCTGATACGGATGCCGCTCTCTGGGATATACCAGTCTTCTTCTCTCCCATTGCAGTAAGGGAGGTGAACAGACACTGCAATTGATTGGAAGTAATACTGAATCCATGGGGCGGAGGTCCAGGTCCATCCTGAAGCTGCCATCAGAAGAGTAAGAGACCACATCTGATCCTTAGTCCTCAGCATTTGGCACATAGCAAACTAGAAATAAGTGCAACAATATAACCTGAGTGCCCTACCACTGACAGAAATCTGGCAGATTACATACACTTTAGGTGCCCGAACTGAGTTGTAGCACTGCTGCCTCGGAGGCGATCCTGCAAAGGTCACCTTTCTTAGATAGTGAACAGGCTAGAAAGGGTGAAATTGGTAGTCTCTTGGACCTCTGGGAGTGATACAGATGGTACGCTCGTCCCTGGGTGTGATAGACGGATACCGCTTGGACCACTGAGTATGATTAAGGTGGTATACTTGTCCCTGGGTGTGATACAAGGTTACCACTTAGACCTCTGGGCGTGATATGTATGGTACGCATGGGGTCTGGGTGTGATATAGGACCAGCACCTCAATCTTATTGTTTATTCTAAAGGGGTTTTCTCAGCACTACTGGTCTCTTAAACATTGATGGTGTCTAATAGAAGTGAGAGGCATGACACAGATGGTATGCTAAGTCCCTGGGTGTGAAACAGCATGAAATTCGGACATTAGGGAAGGATTTGGATCTCGGAGATCAGGTGTAGCTTGTGTTTGGCAAAGAGGGGCTTGTGGTTCTTCCAGTTTTCCTTTTCTTTTTGAAACTTAGTCATTTTTCTTTGTCCAAAAGCAGATATTGACAGACTATCTGGCTCACTTAGTCCTGTGTACCGTGCAGGACTTTCGCTGGTTGCAGAATAGCATGTGCTAGGAGCAGGCTAAGGTATTTTTGACAAAGATCATAGGTTTTCTGTCAGATTTTTTTATTATTCTTGTAGTATTGAAATTGATGCAAGGTATCTGTTGTTATGGTATCATTTATGTTTTGTTGCTAGTAACTTAATGCAACTTTATTTCATATGAGTATTGCCTTTTGTCTATGTCTTGATGTGCCATATGAAGGTGTTACCATTTTTTCACAATTGCTCTTTTATACTGCAGTTAAGTCTGCTATTTATTGCCTTATTTCATGATGTGTTTGCTGTATTCTCTTATCTAACTTTATTTTTATTCATTGATTACTGTTAGTTTAATTCTCTATTCAATAGAACCTTTCCTTGTATTACTTCTCCCCCTCTAACCCCTCTTCCCTGTCCCTTCTTGGTACTGCCCTACTGATGGCCTTGAGTCGGCTTTAGAATGTTGGAACTCTGAGAGTTGAGAGAAGAACGCAGAATTTATCCGACATAAAGCTGTCTGTTGTTGGAACTGTGGAGGTCATGAATAAAGACTTTTTCTTACCTGCATCTGGGGTGTCCTACTTCATAACACTGGCATCAACTGGTCTGTGAAAGGGAGCAGTACGGACCTCCTTCCCTTTTGTCTGCTTCCACTGCCTCAGCTTCGTACCCTTTTTGTTCTGTCACCTTGTGCCCCACAAGGATAAGGTACTTTCTGTCTGTTTACTCTACTCTGGGACCACCACGTACTTGGCCCACCTGAGTCCTTCTACATGTGGCTGAATTATCTGTATTTAAGATTGTCCGCAGCAATGACACTTCTTGAAAGACCCTCAAGCTGCTCCTTGCATTTTTGGTTACTGCCTAAAGAGATCTCTCCATCTTTCATTGGGTCGAAGAAGCTCCCTGGGATTGGTATGAAATTCGAATTGGACACACCAGCGCTTGCCTCTCCTAAGCCTTTGCACTCCTCCTCCCTAGGGTGCCGCTTACTGGGCATTCCGCTGTTCCCAAGGATTTTCCTCGGCTCATCGCCATCTGGCTTGACAATTCGCCAAGCCTTTCCTGTCTGCTTGCAGATTACTTCCGAGGTGAATCGATCGTACCTGTCATCTGCTGGAATGAGCGAGGCGGTCCTCTCAGCCGCCCGCCACTCCCTCCAGTCTTTTCAGAGCCCTCATCTGTCTTTTCAGAGCCCTCCTCTTTGGAAAAGCCTTCATTCTCGACATCGAGCCTGAATGACGAATAAGAGGTCTTCTCAGCCTGCCGCCACGCATCCTGCCTGCCCAGAGCACTCCCCATCGGGCCTGAATGGGCAAAGGCGTTCCTTTCAGCCTTACACTCTACGTGTGTGGAAATACCAATGTGACAGGCGCTATCTCTTTACGCCTTAACCTGTGAGTAATTTTGTCATTTCACTCAGTAACACGCACACCTGTAAGTATGTCACAATTTACTCAGTTCAGTTCAGTTCAAAAAACTTTATTTCGATTAAAAATCACAAAAGTTGATACATGACACAGGAGCGGTGTTTGAAAAACTCTAAAAGTTCAATACAAAAATATTATTCATCAATTCCTGCAATTTAGACAATTGATCAAAATGAATATAAATATACAGATAACACCTTAAAACCATATAAAAACTAAGGAGAACCCCAGTATATAAATTGTTTAAAATTTTTGGTTTGATCATGCAGCAATCCAGAAGTACTACCAATACTACATTTGAAGAGCACAGTGCAAATAATATAAAGTGCATATGCAAGGAACAAGTACAAGAAAAAGTCTTGTCATCTAACATGGGCTTATGGATTTCGAACGAATAACCCACAACCATCCCAAGAACTTAGCGACAGCAACCACTACCGGCTCTTCCAATGATGTAGATAAAATCCTAACAGCCTCATTGCTCGACCTAGTTCCCATGTTCTGACAAACAGGTTTCAGCCATCTATGCCTTGGTTTGTGGTAGGCTGGACAAGCAATTAAAACATGGATCACTGTCTCTATCACATCTAGACAATGGGGACAGGCACTAGTATTCATGCTGTTCCATTTCAGTGTGAATAACTTTGTGGGGCGGGAACCCACCCTGAACTGATGGTATAATTTTCTTTCTTTAGGGGTGGTAATTATGTCCCAATAGCCTTCATACTTGGCTTTGTGTTTTAAGTCAAGAAATACTCTAGCCAGAGAAGGCGCAATAAGGGCCGCATAGCGCCTGGTTACAACCATGTTCCAGTATGCTGCCTTAAACTCTGCCTCGGACGGAAATACAATGTCCCCTGGGTTGGTCCATAACCTACTCATACCCATCTCACTAAGTGTATTCCTCACACACCTCAACCATGAAATTTTGTTAGAGAAATCTGAGTTCTTGACATCATTTAATGCCTGTGCATAGTGTTTTAACTCTGGAGTCACCCAAATCCTCCTCCAATAAGCGACTGGCCTAAACTGTGCCACGTCCCTAATGGAATGGCAGCCCAAATCCAAAAACAGTGGTAACAGCGGGGTGGACTGTGGGAGCCCAATTAAAGATTGCATAAACTTATTTTGCGCTAAAACCAAAAAATCCAGGTTAGCATAGCCCCACAGTTCAGTCCCGTAGAGGATTGAGGCACCAATTTTGGTATGGTATATTTGGAGGACAGGGGCTATCGGTTTTGTGTAAGAGGATCTATGCTCTTTGATCAATACACCTGACAATTGAGCGTGCTTAAATGTGAGGAGTTCTACCTGGGGTTTCCAACTCAAATTGCAATCAATATGGACCCCCAGATAGGAAAAGATATCAGTTTGTTCCAATGCACCGTCCTTCATTTCGACTCTGCCAACACTCAACTTGCGTTTGTGCAGCACCATGTACTTAGTTTTGTCCACATTGACAATTAGTTCATGGTCCTCACAAAACTCCTCAAATCTAGAGAGGGCTCTTTGAAGGCCCTTTCTAGTTTTTGAAAGAATGAAGGTGTCGTCGGCAAACATGAATACTACTACACACTAGGGAAGGTGCGTCGGTAGGGAAGTCATAACTCACCACCCCATTTATATATAGCGAGAAGAGCGTTGGGCTAATACACACCCCTGCCTAACCCCCTTCTCTATTGGGAACCTATGGGTGAGACTTCCCTGTACACCGCATCTCACCCCATTTTCCTAGGCCCCTCTCCTGCTAGCGGTATTTGGGGTATGTTGCCTGGCTTCTTGCATACTGGAGCCCCATCCCCCCCTCTCAGAGTAGATGGTGACTGGAGAGTCATATTACACTCTACAGCAGATTGCAGTCAATCAATATCCTCCAAGGTGGAGAGGAGTTTAAATCGGTTTAATGTCGGGACTACATAATCATAGGGACCTCGAACCTGAGAAATATTTCTTGCACTATCCCTAACTGTAATGGGTGGTAAAGAAGCTCCATAGAAAAAACCCAAGGACAAGATATGAATAATATCTTCACTCAGAACCCTTGTGCCTGCCCTTTCCAAGATTGTTTGTACAAGAGATGGGGACCCAAAACTAAGCGCCACACAATCCTCTTGTGGAAAAGTAAATTTTGCCATGTTCTGTGTCCCTACGCCCCATCCATCATATGTTATGTATGCATGACCAATATGCATATGTTATTCCCCATTTCTGATTAATGACGCAATTACAGTTGTGTCCACCTCTAATATGTTAGTTTCCAGTCCTCGTGAATACTACGAATATCAGGCCTATGTAAAATAATGTTGCCACGTTTCTCAGTGTGCACGTTATTCCATTATAAAGTCCCCGTTTCTAGGCCTCAAAAGGGCCCGGACCCTGGATTCAGCTCCTGTCTCCTGAAAGCCTCGCTGAGGAGCGATACAGCCCCCACCTGTATCCTCGACCTTTCACTTACTTCCTGCCTCGCACTGCCCGGTGCAGCCCGGCCCTGCCTCTAAGTCTGCCAAAAGTATGTTATAGTTCCAGCTATCAGTTCAGTCCTCCTCCTTTGCATTCCTAAGCTACTGAACTGCATCAATAGTTTCCGTCGTTGTCTAGCCTTCTCGTCTCCCTGTTAGAGAAATACTGTATTTAATGGTCATTTAGTATTCTTCATCACGCATTTCATGTAGAATAATGCATGGTCCAGTCTTAGAATCAAGTTAGCCTCTCCCCTCATGACTTCTAGTTTATATCAACATGTTCCCTAAACATTAGATACCAGATAGGGTTTAGGTACATGTCGCTCCGACCCTCCAGACTCTAGTCTCTGCTCCTAGCACAGAGTTCGTAGCCCCCAGCTTCTCCTAGTAACACGTCATTGCCAGTTTTCGCGCACCATTAGGTTAGAGGTCCCGGCTCCTTAGGTAGCCCCCTCCTATGTGTCCGCCCATTCATGACATATTCTGTTACGTTTTACTTCACATGTCTAAGTAAACTCCCAGTTACACCTCTTTTTACTGTTATCTCTCGCGACTGCTACACGTCATGCCTTCTGCTCCACCCACTGCTACGCCTACTGCAATGTAATGCTATGTGTTTGCGTTATGTATATAAATGAATGTCTTGTTATTGAATGTTAGCGAGCTCATCCCAGACCAAGCCCCGGCAGCTGCCGGGCCTCTTTTCCCCTGTCATCCTGTTCCTATGCAGGTTGTCCTGATCCTGTCCTTATGCTGTAATAAACCTACAGAAACTCCTACTACCTCGAATCTTGACTCTTATTTATTGAGCTATCTGTTATTCATTCATTCATCCAAAAATAGGGTATTATTTATTTATTTACCACATAATGGCGCCCGAACAGGGACTTGCCCTTTCCCCACGCGTCGGTGAAGCCACGCCGACCCCCTGACCCTCTGCAGTCGTGACGGAACCATACCGTGCACCTGGCAGATATTTCTGCTTCAAGTATCCCTCAGGCCCACGGAGGAGACGGAGGAGGCGGTCCAGCATCCGAACGAGACGGTGGAGGAACGCGGCGAGTCCCGACCAGAGCCCAAGCCGAGAGTCCAAGGTCCGAGGTATCCGGAGGTCCACCCGTAACTGAAGTCCGAAGTCCGAAGTTCGTCGTCGTAGTCCAGTCCCGTCCGAGGCCTTCCGTTCCGTGCTGCCCGGTGAGTACCATTGCTGGGGTAGTGTCTAGACAGGGTCAGTCTAAATTGACTCTGGTCCGTGGGTTGGTGGTACCCAAGCTCACAAACGAAGTGTTCACCTAGGTGGATACGGGTCTTGATGTGTTCCTTTATGGGACCGGTATGTTCCGTACTGTTATAGCAGTGCATCCAGTAACTCTAGTCTGTTCCGTTCTCGAGAATTCTGTTCTGTTTTCAGTATTTTCAGGTAGTATTCTGTTCGAACTGTTATTTATAATGTTGTTTAATGTATTTCCAATGTCGTGGTATGCCTGAATTGTTTCCCCAATTGTTATTGTTTTTCGTGTATTGTATTGTGTTCCGATTCAAGTTTAGAATGCCGCTCTTTTCCAAGTTACGTCAGTTAAAAACTAGAAAGGGTCTGCTGGAAGCAGCAGTTCCTGTTCCGCCTAGGGACAGTCCAGGTCACTTTATGTATCAGAAACATGGCATAAGCGCCATATTGTATCTAGATTTATGGGTAGAGTATACCAAACAGTTAGAAGAAAAGTATAGATGGCCCGTATCGGGTACATGGGATGCCGAATGTATCATGCGAGTAGAAGAAGCATTATGGAAAAAGAAAGCCAGACAGTCACAGAAAGATGCCATCGAGTTATGGCGTAAGGAAGCTCATAAAAGAACGGAAAAGGAAGTCAGAAAGTCAGAGTTAAGTAGAGAATCCCAAGAACGAACCCAAGAAAGAGAATTAATCGAGATAGGTGAACAAGTTAAAGCCGAACAGTCAGACAGACAGAGGCATGCCCTTATTAAGGGTATGTATCCTCTCCTTGCCGAAGGCTCGCCAAAAGCGACCCCAGAGGCACCCAGTAATTTCCCGCCACCATTAGTTCCGACCAAGCTACGTCACAAACCGACCGCTGCTGATATTTTTATTTCGTCCTATTTGGACGACACAGTCCCAGAATATGCAAATCCTGTTCGCGCTCCGCTAGTCCCTGTAAATCAGGCACTTCCCGTTCCTCCAGACACCGGAGTACCTGTTACGGTACCCCCGGGTCAGCCTGCCATACAAGTTCAGCCCACGTTACAATTACCGACCCTGCAAGCACGAAGAATGTCAGTCGACGATTCTAGTCTAGGGGCCGCAGGAGGAGGTCCTCCTCAAACCCCGCCGCCACACAAACGTTTATCAGCACTCGAATTACATGCTCAAGCATCACAGCGTACTCCTAAAAGTAATAAGTCTGTTACAGAAATCAGACAAGCCCTTGCCGAATGTGTTTATGATCCAGTTCCAGGCGAATATAATATGGTTTTATATTCCGTACGCGTAAGAAGGGTGACCGAGTATCTAGTCACCTTACCAAATATGAAAGAAGATCTAGACAGAATATATCGTTTCATCCGTACAGGGGATGATCCAGAAAGTATTGGCGAGATCATGTCTCAAAGGAAAGCCGAGATTCAGCTCATGATATTAAAGTTCCTGATCAATTGTCTAATAAGAGAACAAGATTACCCGTCTAAAGATCCCGCCGAAATGAGAATCCTGACAAGGTGGAGTGATAATATAGCCGAGGGTAAGCACAAGACCATTAGTGCCATGGAAAGTATGTACAAGAAAATTCGTAAAGAAATAGTAAGGTTACACGAACAGCGTAAAGCAGCACAAGTAAGTGAAAAAGAAAGTATCTCTGATCCTGAAGAGGAAGACGAGAATCCCGCCAGAATAGCGTATGTAGGGAAATCCAGATTTCCAGATCGCCATTTACGTCTAGAACCCAAGTCTATTTTTCATCATCCAGCACCAGAACGAGAGCCTTGTTCTCTAGAACAAGTATTTCAAGCTACCGATCACATTCTGAAATCACGAGTCGGTTATAGCGAGTTAAGCACCATGCATGAACAAGAATTAGCCCGATCAGCAGTCCGATGGATTACTGATTCTACCACTTTTCCAGACGAAATAGTGGCACAAATGTTTCTGAAACTGCCCCCAGCCGAGCAACGACTGGTGGGTATGTATATGATCCAGCACCTCATTACTCAGTATGAGGGTCAACACTCTGATCCAGGCCCGTTACACGATATCCTGAACGAGTTACTCCAGTACAGATGGAGAGGTCTAGGTACCGATTTAATTAGTGTTATTCTAGAACAGCGTCACAAGTATAGAACGTTCCTGAACCCGCATTTTGTTCACGTCTCACCCCCAGAAAGTAAACCATTCTACATAGACAGACAGAATCCGTTACGAGAAGTCCACCCAGTCCAAGGGACGGGTGGCGAAATGCAACGAGTGTTTGTATACACTCCGATTTCAAAGATGGAACTCCTCGAAATGAAAAAGCTAATTCCCTGTCATGACAAAGATCCAGCAGGGTTCCATAGAGAATTAAAAGACATGCTCCGTATGGGAGAATACACGTACCCAGATGTCATTAAAATGTTAAAGGTTCTGCTACCCGCAGGGGTGTATGAAAAGTTAAAGGAAAAAGAATGGGAGGTGGGAGAGAAAAAGATCGATTGGACAGCTCTAGAAGCTGAAGACAAGGCACGAGTACCAGGTACCGGTCTTGGAGATAAATGTAAAGAATTACCAGAATTATTGATTCAAGTTTTACCCAGATTATTGACAACTAGAAAAGAAGACTGGGATGCCATCTCAGCCTGTAAACAGAAACAAGATGAAGACATTAGTGATTTTTATTCTAGATTTGAGAAATGTTTCAGTATTAATAGTGGTCTCAAGACAAGTAGTGAGTCATACCCTCATCTTTTCGTTACCAAATTAGTCGAGAATTCAAGTCCACAAATTAAAAACCGAGTTTTGAAAGTCGAAAGCACCTGGCAAGCAAATACTCCGTCCCAGATGCTCCAGATGCTCCAGTATCACCAGAATAGAATTAGAGAAGAGCAAGAACACGAAAGAAAACGTATGAAAGACACGAAAATGAAAGTGCTAGTTGCACAATCTATTCCTCAAGACAGTCAGAAGAGGGGTCCGATTCAAGCCAGTCATCCTGCGGCTCCCGTTAAAGGGAACTGCAATTATTGTAAACAGCCAGGTCATTTTATAAACGAGTGTGCAGTTCTGAAACATAACATAGCTACTGGTAAGACTAAAGAAAGACCACGTCCGCCTAGACAAGAACAAGTTTCACAGATTCCTCAGTCACAGAATGCACCACAGACAGTTACAGTACCGCAGCCTATTGCTGCAACACAGCACGTTACATCGCAGATGTACCAGTATGCACAGTCCGAGTATCCAGAATACCAGTCATATTCATGAAACAGCCTAGAGAGGGAGGTAGGCTTGCCTCTCATCGAGATACCTGTAGACCAAGAAGGTCCCTATGTACACAGTCAAGTATTAGGGAAAGACAGAAAGTTTCTGATCGATACAGGGGCAAGTAGGACCACAATTAGTCACGCCGAAGTTCCAGGGGCTCCGCTCTCAGGCTCAAGAAATGTTTCCCTTGGATTTTCAGGAAAACCCATAGTTAATGAAATATCTCAGCCAGTTACTCTAGAAGTAGGTCCATTGTCCCGTACTACTGATCTGTTACTTACTAAGGCATGTCCAGAAAATCTGTTAGGTATTAAGACACTGAAAGAGTTAGGTGCAGTTATTTGCTGTTCCCCAGAGGGAATACGTCTGTTCCTACGTGACTTTAAGGGTCACTATGTATTACGAGATTTTGATTCCAGATTGTCTAATGTTCCGCAGCATTTATGGGCGCAAGGTCCAACTGATGTAGGTTACATGCAAATCACACCCTATCGTGTGACTCTCAAACCAGGTGTAGTGTTGCCCCGAATCCGACAGTACAGATTGCCACCTGAGGCTGTAGCAGCCTTATCCAAAATTATTGACGAGCTCATGGCTCAAGGAGTAGTTGTAGAAACTGACTCCAATGTATGCAATTCTCCGATCATTCCAGTCATGAAACGTACTGATCCAAATGCACCCCCAGTATATCGATTAGTGATTGATTTACGAGAGCTTAATAAATGTATTATTCCTCAGTATCCAGTTGTTCCAGACATTTCTTCCCTGTTAACTGCCATTGATTCCGAAGCCATGTTTTTCACTGTTATTGACCTCAAGAATGCATTTTTTAGTGTTCCAATTCATCCAGACAGCCAGTTTCTTTTCGGATTTTGTTTAAATGGAAGGAGCTATATGTTTACACGCGCTCCTCAAGGTTTCACAGAAAGCCCTAGTATTTACAGTCAAGCACTCAAGAGACAACTAGACAATATTCACATGCCAACTGGCACTGCCCTGCTCCAGTATGTCGATGATCTACTGATCACAGCCCGTTCTGAACGTGCTTGCGAGCGAGCATCACTTACAGTTCTGTATTTTCTAGCCGAGATGGGGCACAAGGTGTCACCTTCAAAGCTTCAATTCTGTGTCCAGCAAGTGGTATACTTAGGACACTTGCTGTCCAAGAGGGGTAGGCAGTTGACACCCGACCGTATCCAGTTAATAGCGAATCTTCTCCAGCCCAGAACCCAGAAGGAGGTACGTGCTTTTATCGGCCTTACTTCTTATTGTAGACAATGGATTCCCCAGTATGCATTTCTAGCCAAGCCACTGATACAGTTAACGACACAGGAGGCAGCCGTATCGACTGTCCTCCCTTGGACATCTGAACATACACTTAGTTTCAACGAGTTAAAGAAAGCCCTATGCCAAGCTCCAGTTCTAGCTACACCGAACTACAGTAAGCCTTTTACACTTTTCGTTACAGAACGCGAAGGTACAGCATTATCTGTTCTCACACAAGATCAAGCAGGTCAATACAAGCCCTGTGCTTATTTTTCAAGCACATTAGATCCAGTCGCCCAGGCGTTGCCTGCGTGCCTCAAGTCAGTTGCAGCCACAGCACTAGCTATCAGACAAAGTGATTCCATAGTTTTAGGACATTCCCTGACGGTACAAGTTCCACATTCAGTAGAAGTTCTTTTAAACCGAACACAAACTCAGCACTTGACAATTGCACGTTTAACAGGTTATGAATTGACACTGTTCCAGCCACACATAGAAATTAGACGCTGCAATGTCCTGAATCCTGCTACACTGTTACCATCAGTTAATTCAAATCCAGACACACATGACTGTGTGGAAGTAGTTAACGTTACGACAAAGCCAAGACAAGACCTGACAGACATTCCGTTACCAGATCCTGACCTGACACTTTATGTGGATGGTTCATGTATGAGAACTAGTACAGGAGAACTAGTCGCCGCATATGCAGTGACTACTGACACTGAAGTTATTGAAACACACCGTATTGATACCCTGTCCGCTCAAGCAGCAGAGCTAGTTGCTCTGACACAAGCCTGTATACACGCCAAGAACCTGAAGGTTAATGTTTACACAGATTCACGTTACGCATTCGGAGTTGTACACGACTTCGGAGTGCTCTGGCAGGAGAGAGGTTTTATGACTTCTCATGGAACCAAGATTCAGCATGGTCTCCTTATTCAAGCTCTGTTAGACGCCATACATTTACCGACATCTATTGCTATCATGAAGTGCAAAGCACATACGAAAGTTACTGACATTATTTCCCAAGGTAATGATCTAGCAGACCGCACAGCCAAGCTTACAGCACAGACACCAGACATTCCAGTAAACATGACACATACTCCAGATCTGATTACATGCATGACAGTTAAGGACCCTACACAAGATGTCATAGATATTCAGTTACATGCTACTCCCGATGAAATCAAGAAATGGTCTGTACAAGGAGGGGTCCAGACAGATCAAGGATGGTTAACAAAGGGTAGAGCCACATGGTTTCTCCCCGATTCTATGGTTCAAGTTATTATCAATACCGCACATAGTCCAGCACATTTAGGAGAAAAAGCTATGTTAGACAGTATCCAGAACATTTGGTTCAACAAGCATTTACGAGCTGCAGCCAAGCAGAAAGTCCGTACCTGTATGATATGTTGCCAGTTTAATCCAGGTAAAAGTGTCCCGGTGGAACAAGGTGGTTTCCAGCCCCCTGACCACCCTTTTGAGGTCCTCCAGATGGATTATATTCAGATGGAGCGATGTCGAGGTTTCAAGTATGTCCTTGTAGTTGTATGCGCTTTGTCCAGGTGGACAGAAGCATATCCAGTCCCAGATTACACAGCCGCGACCACTGCCAAGCAGCTGGTTCGTGAATTCTTCCCTAGATACGGACTCCCTAGAGTCGTATATTCTGACAACGGCCAGCCATTCTCATCCGAACTCATGAAACACGTTTCCCTGTTGTTAGGGTACCAGTGGAAGTTCCATTGTGTACGCCATCCAGAAGCAGCTGGACTAGTCGAAAGACATAATCAGACTCTGAAAATCCGTATAGCAAAAATCTGTAAAGACAAGGGTGTGGACTGGTTAGTAGCTTTGCCAGTCGCTCTATTTTACATACGTATGGTCGCACATTCCAGATCAGGCCTGTCCCCGTATGAGGTCGTATTCGGCCGCCCCCCTAACATGTGGGGTACTCCTAGACCCCGAAGTATTACCGATGTTTCATGTAATATGCTGACAGATTACCTAGCTTCCTTGATGTCTGCCCTCAACTCATGTCGTTCACAGGTTGCCGCCGCATTTCCAGACAATACAGAGGTGGCACCGCACGAGATCGTTCCAGGATCCTTGGTGATGGTCCGCAATTTTGACAGATCAAGTCCGCTGGAACCACGTTGGAAGGAGCCACGTCAGGTCCTCTTGACCACCCGAACTGCCGTCAAGTTAGAAGGCAGGAAGGGGTGGGTCCACCTCTCTCATGTAAAACTTTTCAAAGGACCAAAGCCAGACTTCAAAGACATTGCCAAGAACATTTCCCCGGATTCGAAGGATTGCCAGAACATTGTTTTAAAGGACTGTCCCGCACCAGACTTTATTACAACCCCTCCCTTGGTAGAGAAAACTCCGCAACAGGAGTATAAGTTAAAGCTCAGGTCTAATAAGTCAGCCAGTTTGATTGTATAAGTCCTCCCCTAGGTGAAACGGTTAGACTGTTTCTGACATGTATAAAATAGACCCCCATAGTGAGAGAGTCAGTCGAAGTTCATTTCAATGCATCGTTTTTCTGAGTTTCATACTATTCATCAGCATAATGATTTCCTGCACCAGTTATGCTTTCTATCTGTGTTTTCCAGTTCCTCATGTAAATATGTCTGCTCATGCTACAGTAGAGCACACGTTTAGTGATCTGCCTCCTCACGAATATTCATACCGCCTCGCCATGCGTAATAACACATTCATCCGTATGTTACATTATTCACACCAGACCAGCAATGCCACTAATTGTTGGGTGTGTGGTCGACTCCCCCCTTTCCAGACATCGAAGGGAGTTCTGCCACTGTTTCCTTATCCATTTTCACACAATGGTTCGTGTGGAGCATGGTCCACGCTAACGTCATCCTCAACAGATATGTCTTTTCTTAACAGTACATGTTTCCCAGACAAGCAAGGTTTCCCCCATAGAACAGGTTTAGATCTAGAAAATGAAGTATATAATTTAGGAAATTATTCGTCGAATTTCATGGTTCTGAATGTTCAGTCTGATACTACTCCAGATTCACCCGCTATTTCAGTACTACCAGTCAAAGGCGAATTATGTGTCCGTAGTTATGGTTCTGTACATATAGGTCATAGTGAATGTACTACTGTTATCCAGTATAGTGACAGTAGGAAATCTATTTTTAAAGCTTCACGTCATTCTTATTTTGTTTGTGGTCAAACTGCATATGTCCGTCTGCCCCTCGATTGGGAGGGAACCTGTTACATTGCTTTCCTACTGCCACCTGTTTTTCTAGCCCCACCTGATTATCATAGGAATTCTTTCTTAGTACACACTAGACACAAGAGAAATCTCCCGATTGTCGATTATACTGAAACCGCCGCAGAGCAATTCATTGATATAGATAAAGGTGTTTTCCCTTATTTAGGTACAGTTGTAAATAGTAAGTTAATTCGTAGGTTAACAAGAACCCTTGAAGCTGTAGTAGATGAGACTGCCTCTGCTCTAGGTAACTTAACTGAAGAACAATCCTTTATGAGAATTGTCGTTTTACAGAATCGTCTCGTCCTTGACGTCATACTGGCCGATAGGGGCGGGGCCTGTAGAATTCTCGGATCCAGTTGTTGCATTTTCATTCCAAATAACGCGCCGTCTGTTTATTCAGCTATAACCAGACTCCATAAAATTGCCCATCTGTTACATCAAGATCCAGGCACCTGGACATGGTCCGGTTGGTTCTGGAATGTAATTTCCGCATGGGGATGGAAAGTCCTGTCCTTTCTAGGTATTGCAGTAGCGATCATATTTAGCTGCTGCCTCTGTATACAATGTGGCCCTGCGATTTGCAGCATGTGTGCTACCTCTTGTATTCCTAGTCCCAAGCCCCGTTCTAAATCCCGTTCCAAGACAATTCGAGACGAGCAAATGGTACTGTATGAAATGATAGACGGTATCATGAATATTGATGTTTCCTGATGGAAACGTAGTGACAAGGAGGGAATGTGGAAAAGTAAATTTTGCCATGTTCTGTGTCCCTACGCCCCATCCATCATATGTTATGTATGCATGACCAATATGCATATGTTATTCCCCATTTCTGATTAATGACGCAATTACAGTTGTGTCCACCTCTAATATGTTAGTTTCCAGTCCTCGTGAATACTACGAATATCAGGCCTATGTAAAATAATGTTGCCACGTTTCTCAGTGTGCACGTTATTCCATTATAAAGTCCCCGTTTCTAGGCCTCAAAAGGGCCCGGACCCTGGATTCAGCTCCTGTCTCCTGAAAGCCTCGCTGAGGAGCGATACAGCCCCCACCTGTATCCTCGACCTTTCACTTACTTCCTGCCTCGCACTGCCCGGTGCAGCCCGGCCCTGCCTCTAAGTCTGCCAAAAGTATGTTATAGTTCCAGCTATCAGTTCAGTCCTCCTCCTTTGCATTCCTAAGCTACTGAACTGCATCAATAGTTTCCGTCGTTGTCTAGCCTTCTCGTCTCCCTGTTAGAGAAATACTGTATTTAATGGTCATTTAGTATTCTTCATCACGCATTTCATGTAGAATAATGCATGGTCCAGTCTTAGAATCAAGTTAGCCTCTCCCCTCATGACTTCTAGTTTATATCAACATGTTCCCTAAACATTAGATACCAGATAGGGTTTAGGTACATGTCGCTCCGACCCTCCAGACTCTAGTCTCTGCTCCTAGCACAGAGTTCGTAGCCCCCAGCTTCTCCTAGTAACACGTCATTGCCAGTTTTCGCGCACCATTAGGTTAGAGGTCCCGGCTCCTTAGGTAGCCCCCTCCTATGTGTCCGCCCATTCATGACATATTCTGTTACGTTTTACTTCACATGTCTAAGTAAACTCCCAGTTACACCTCTTTTTACTGTTATCTCTCGCGACTGCTACACGTCATGCCTTCTGCTCCACCCACTGCTACGCCTACTGCAATGTAATGCTATGTGTTTGCGTTATGTATATAAATGAATGTCTTGTTATTGAATGTTAGCGAGCTCATCCCAGACCAAGCCCCGGCAGCTGCCGGGCCTCTTTTCCCCTGTCATCCTGTTCCTATGCAGGTTGTCCTGATCCTGTCCTTATGCTGTAATAAACCTACAGAAACTCCTACTACCTCGAATCTTGACTCTTATTTATTGAGCTATCTGTTATTCATTCATTCATCCAAAAATAGGGTATTATTTATTTATTTACCACACTCTCTAGAATGTTTCTGATTATGACCTACCCATGGAACTCTGTAAACCATTTTAAATTCTTGAAACAGGGAACCGCCCAACCCGGTTCTGGTATTTAGCATATGTAGAGCTTTATTCTTTAGCGACTCCCAGTGTTCAACATTATTTGCAGAGAGTACTGGTATGTTAGGGAGGACAATGGTAGAAGGTGTAGCTTCCGGAGGAAGATTGAGAGAACTGCTAGGAGTAGTATTCCTACCCCATGTGGTACCCAGATCCTGACTCCATTGTTGTTCCCTAGTGCATACCGGACCATTGGTTATGGTATGTAGACTACTTGCGAGGGCATTGGGAACTGGTCCTATCCTACCATCATTGCAGTCACTACGGTCTATCTCATTAGATTGACTTTTGCTGTGCACTGTAACTATACTGGATATAGTTGGCTGGCCATTTGTGACCTTACCCAGAGTCGACGTTGGTAATAATAGATGTTGCTCTAGCTTAGACAACCTCATACCTATTTCTGATAGTTTGGTTAATAGGGGATCTAACAAAGCCACCATTGTATCACCCATTTTACAAAGGAGAACCTCCTCAAAATCCATGAACACCTGTTTAATGTGAGCTATATCGTCTTCCTTGTCCCAGTTAAGCGATTCTTAGCTATTAAGGAAGCAACTACCTGACCCCCCTCATTATGTGTGCATTTACTCCTTGTTTTAGCCATCTTGCTAGCACCGGTCGAAAGTTGCGGCTGCCCACGTGCCTTCCATTTTTTATTATGAACCTCCCCCACCTTTATCTGCTCCGATCTCTGTTGTCGTGTGAGTATCTTAGGAGAGGGGGAAGGATCAAGAGATACAATACTACCATTAGATGGATGGTTACTTACTTCTGTAGTATGTATCTGGGCAGTCACCAAGTGAATAGGGTCTACAGTTGGAATTTCGGTAGGGGGAGACTAGATGTATATGCTCCTATTGAGACTCGATGGGGTTGGGGATCTAGGGAGAGTTTTTTTCAGTAAGTTTGATCTCATGCATGAGAACCGACTCAGCCTGTGAAAGAAAAGCATCTAGTGTGCCCACAACCCCCGGACCACCACTCCCCTACGGTTGGCTTTAGACATGCTAAGACTTAAAATTTAAAAAACACCAAATTAAACCAATTCTATAAGTCACATAAGACAGTGACACCAAGTAAATATTTTGTGCTAACCAGAGAAGCCTTGATCACGAAAAGTTAATGCGAAGAGGGGTGGCCCAGCCCAGCCTCCTCCTGGCTCTGACGGGAGCGGACGGGTCCGCCCTTGACCCGGGCACGCCCGCGCACGTCCCGCGCTGCGGAAGGCCAAAGTCTGTTTTAAGCACCTCCTGGCGCTTCAAAATTACGCGTGTGGACTGCGCCTCTAGGGCTTCTGGGAGTGGTGGTCTTGTGAGCCCGTGCCTGCAGGCTAGCGGTACGGTGCAGTACAGCCGTCCAAACTGGAAAGCCCCAGGAGAAAGTGTCAGGTAGGTCCGTGCAGCGTGGTGTAAGGCAAGGCTAGAAAAACGCGTCTGTTTTACTACATGGATCCTCTCATTAATATTTAACACAATGACATGCAGACCTGTGTCACAATTTCCTCAGTGATATGCACACTAGCACAATTTATTCAATTCTACTGCATGGATCCTCTCATTAATATTTAACACAGTGACACGCACACTTGTGCGCGTGTCACAACCGCCTCTATGATCTCCAGTGTTAAGCACTCTTCATCCCTGCCCTCACAAACCTGTGCCTGCCAGTTGTAATCTTTAAAGTGATATTGTTGCAGTGATTCTGCACATATACAGAACTATGCGCAGGAAACCAGGACTTCGGTGCATAGTGGTGTACCAACCTATCACCTCAGAGCCCCAAATCCCAAAAAACGACTAGCTATAGTGTCTAATTTGTTCTCCGACTAATAGCGAAGCTACCAATGATTAGACAACCAAGAACACAACACTCCACACTCTCTCAGAAATCGCATTAGCAAGACAACTCTCTCGCTCACTCACTCATACTTGTCCACAATGAGAGTAATCAGAGTCGTGGTATAGTTTAAAATATTTATTTTAACTAACATGCTCTATGGTACAGTACACATGCCATAACTAGCAGCAAAATGCATAAACGCAATACCGTCAGCATTGTTACAATTCCATCGAATGCAAAAGAGGATGTAATTCTATAAAGACAGTGGAAAAAGGTTAGGGGCCCTGATCACCCTCTCTGTGCTAAGAAATAGGTTATTATAAAAAAGAAGACCTCTGGGCCTGCGAGAAATGCGCATGATTGCAACTCCGTGGACCTCCGTGTAGCCCGGCTACGCACCTACGCCCCTGGGTTAATGTTGATGAAGTTGAGGTCGATGTATACGAAATATCCCTACTTAAACTAAAATACACTTTGGAGACAAGGTTAATATTGTACTAGAATGCCACAAAATTTTCAGCAGAGTCCAAAGTAAACAAGAAAGTATTACTAATAACGTAGCAGTTTTAACGGGGTTAAGTGAACTTTGTGAATTAAGGAAGCTCACTGACTCCCTCATTAGATATCAACTCGTAAGGTGCACCAACAGCCCAAAGATACAAGAGAAATCATTGCAGAAGCAACATAATCTACACGTCGCTATTGAGTTGGCTAAATCCATTGAACATATTGCTATATGCATTAAAGAAATAAAAATCCCCTGCCAATAATGAACAGGTGTCTGAAATTGCCAACCTCTCCATGGAAGATACTGTTTGCAAGGTAACATTTTGAAAGTGTCCCAACCACGTACGTGATTCCGAAGTCAGTAAACTCAAATGTTACTGCTGTGGCAGTAGTAACCTTTCGACCAACGATCTCAAATCCCAAACTAGGACCTCTACTTGCAGAAACTGTAATAAAAAGGGGCAATTGGCTTGGGTATGTCGGGACTACTCTAGAAAATAAAATGATGTTAAGGATGCTACTGATGCTAGACCCAAATCTGTAAAGGAAATAATTTTCCAAGTACGTGAGTTTAATGGCGTAAACCAAGTTAAGTATCCCCAATGTGACATTGGTTTGGATGGCGAAATTATTAAAATTTTCGCTGACTCATGCTCACCATTCACATTCATTAATATGTCTGATTTCAAGAACATGAACATTTGCAAAGAAAAAAGGATTACTGTGTGCTGACATCTCCCCTAGTAGTTATACCAGGGATTCCATGCCCTTGAGAGGCATGGTCAAATCACGCATCATTTTCAAGGACCGCTCCACCCTGGGTAAGGTCTACATAGTTGAAGATGGATCAAATCCCCTTGGCTGGCAGCATCAGAAGGAGTTAGGTATCACTCTTGATCCAAATAAACCAGAACCAGAACTCGCCATAGACCGCTCTGTGGCAGGCTAATAGTTTTGCAGCTAGTTCCCTGAAGTGTTCACATCTAAGCTAGTCGTCTCAAACACTTCCAGCACCAGATAAAATTAAAACCCAATTCCAAACCAGTGGTGAATAAAACAAGGCCCTTACCCCACCTTTTGTGGGAACTGCTTAAACAAGAATTAGCCAGATTACAAAACCTAGGCATCATCCAACACATTGACTGCTCCAAATGGGTTGCCCCAATTGTCATTGCCAAGAAAGACCAAGGAGAAGACATTAGACTTTGCATTGACCTTAGGGATCTAAATAATAATATCCTCATTGAGAGACTTCCATTACCTCGTATCCACGAAATTCTGAGCACCATGGGGGAGGCATCATGCTTCAGTGTCCTGGACTGTCCGATGGCATATCACCAGGTGAAATTATACCCTCACTCCAGGGCGATTACAGCCTTCACCACTCCCCTGGGATAATTCATGTTCTGCAGGATGCCATTGTGGTTAGCCTGCAGTATTTAAAAAAATCATGCAACGCAGTTTGGATGGCATACCCAGGAACTTATGCTTCCAGGATGATGTTTTAATATATGTTGCCACCTCTGACAAGCACGATGATTCCCTAAAACAGGTTCTCTCCAAATTCAAAGAAGTAGGTTTAACACATATAGTGGAAAAATGCCTAATTGGGGTGGGGGGAGTGGATTACCTTGGGCACACTATTTCAAAAGATGGGTTCAAACCCAAGATGTGCCTTATTGATGTGGTAGAGAAAGCTCCTATGCCTACCTCAAAACAAGAACTCCTTTCATTCTTAGGCCTTGCAGAGTACATGACGAAGTATGCCAACTTAGCTAACAACCTCAGAGAACGAACTAAAAACCACACACCATAAACTGGCAAGAGGAGCAACAATTGTCTTTTAAAAAAGATGTGTGCCATTCTATCTACGCCTTACAGATGCAACTTTGATCCTTGCAGAAAAACCATACTCACCACTGACGCAAGTAACAAGGGCCTTTCTTGGTGCCACACTGTCCCAAGTCATCAGAGGTAAAGAATGTATTGTAGCCTTTGCCTCACGCACCCTTAGCAACTCTGAAAAAAATTACTCTGTGGTGAAGAAAGAGGCACTTTCGTTCTTCTGGGAGATCATGCACTTTAATTTCTATCTATGGGGAATCAAATTCACTGTGCGCACCGACTACAAACCCCTCATTTTTATGTGGAATCCTAAGGGTACACTCAATAGCACGCCCAGGGTGACCAGATGGGTAGTGGGATTAGAAGATTTCTGCTTCAAACTAGAATACCTCACGGGTGAACTCAACTCAGCTGTGGACTTCCTTTCCAGAGCACCCTTAGATGTGGAGGAACATTACAAAACCACAGAATACCCCAACTTAGAAATCCACTCTTCATCCATTAGCTCTACGGAGTGGACTGAAAGCCAGGGTCAGGAAACCATCCTAACCCATTTAAAAAATGACACATTACATGGTTGGCCAAAAGCACGAAAAAGCCGAGCATTGACGCCGAGGGCTGGGATCTCGATCTTGGCGGCCATATTGGGTGTGGGCCAGGCGGATCACGCGCTCTAGCAGCGCTATAAAAAGGAAAGAGGGAATTCCCCCAGTGATAACTAGCAGAAGCAACTTTCCCTCCTGAGGCGGAAGCCGGGAGGTCTCTCTCTTTACTTTGGCACTTTGAATTATTCTCTGTAAATTTTATTCGTGTGTGTAATTGCGCTTGACTAAGAAGCGTTTTAATTATTTCCCCTGCAATTTTAATTGTGTGTTTGACTGCGCTTGATTAAGAAGCGCTAGAGATTAGAGACTCCCTTAGCGCTCACAGCGTTTCGTGCTCCTTCCCCCCTCCCCTACCTCTGGACCGCCCTCGGCCGAGCATTGACGCCGAGGGCTGGGATCTCGATCTTGGCGGCCATATTGGGTGTGGGCCAGGCGGATCACGCGCTCTAGCAGCGCTATAAAAAGGAAAGAGGGAATTCCCCCAGTGATAACTAGCAGAAGCAACTTTCCCTCCTGAGGCGGATGCCGGGAGGTCTCTCTCTTTACTTTGGCACTTTGAATTATTCTCTGTAAATTTTATTCGTGTGTGTAATTGCGCTTGACTAAGAAGCGTTTTAATTATTTCCCCTGCAATTTTAATTGTGTGTTTGACTGCGCTTGATTAAGAAGCGCTAGAGATTAGGGACTCCCTTAGCGCTCACAGCGCTTCGTGCTCCTTCCCCCCTCCCCTACCTCTGGACCGCCCTCGGCCGAGCATTGACGCCGAGGGCTGGGATCTCGATCTTGGCGGCCATATTGGGTGTGGGCCAGGTGGATCACGCGCTCTAGCAGCGCTATAAAAAGAACGGTCATGACTCCGCGCAGCGGACGCGTACTACGGACGCGCCGGAGTCGTGCCAGAGTCCTGCCCGTCTGCGCCCGTCCGCGCTCGATCGGGCTCAGGAACTAGGCACTCTGGTAGGCGTTTGTCTTATTCTGCAAATGACCTTCTTTTACTGGACTCAGATGGGCACACTGTAAACTCTACAACACTGTCCATCTTAAAGGAATGTAACATCCTACGTTCTTCTAGTAGAAGAAACAATTGCCAACTATCTCCTTTAAAGCTTGCCACCTTAAATACTAGGTCACTCCAGAAACATCACTTGGAAATATTTACTCTCTTACAGGATGAGACCATCGATATATTGACCCTTACCGAAACATGGTTGGGTGAAAATTCTTCCCCCGACATCATAGCTGCTCTCCCAAGTGGATATGATATGATCTGGCACAATCGTCCAGACGACGCTCGAGGCAGAGGTGTAGCAATTATTTTTTAAAAACAACTAACAGTGGCTAAGGTCCTAGCTGAAACAATAAACTCTGTAGATCTACTTGGTGTAAAAATCACTTTGAATAATTTCTGTTTTATTGTTTTCACTGTTTATTGCCCACCACGAAGTACTTTGGCATTTAATGACCTTTTCTTCCCCATTGTATCAGACATATGCACTCGATACAAGAAAATCTTGGTGACAGGCGATTTTAACGTTCATTGGGACAGGGCAGACAAAGATCTGCCAACACGTCAGTTACAGACCTCCATGACCACATTAGGCTTTGAACAATTAGTGGAAGCCCCAACTCATATAAAGGGCCACACCTTGATCTAATCTGGACTTCTATTCCGGAGGTGGCCCTTACGAGTATTGTACCATGTATTTGGTCCGACCACCATCTACTCTTGTGTGATGTTCCACTGGACAGTCCTCAGGTCAAACTCCCGTTAAAAACTAAAAAAGTGCGTCAGTGGAAAAAAGTTGACTCGGTAACCCTTACCGATGCCCTTTCCAAATATATACAACAGTCAACGAGTCCACATGATATTCTAGATTTAGATCAAAACTATAACACCATAATGGTGAGTCTTAGACAATCCATCGACCAGATAGCCCCGGAAAAGACACAGAAAATAAAGGGCGCGGAAAAAGGAGCCCCTTGGTTTACCCAGAGTCTGAGGGATCAAAAAAGAAAGCTTCGCCACCTTGAGAGATGCTGGAGGAAATCTAAAAATGACACAGACTGCGAACTTTATAAATCATCCCTGAAGATGTACAAAAAATTGATTGTATCAACTAAAAAGGACTATTATGAAACCCGTATAAAAAATGCAGTAAATGTCCAAAAAGAAACCTTCAAAATCTTAAAAGAATTAAGTAAGAAGGAGGAAAAGGCAGATACAGTGATAGATTGTAACACCTTCCAAGCCTACTTTCTTGACAAAGTAGCAACCATTCTGGCAGATATTAGGAAGGATATCCCTAACATGCCTACTATTTTATCGGCCCCCCAAATTCCCCCGACTTCTATTATCTCTAGATTCCCCAGTATAGACTCTACAACTCTTAGACAGCTCGCCATCTCAACTAAATCAGGCTCCCCTGCAGATCCCTGCCCCCCTGGAATCTTTCGGATGGCGCTTCCTGCTCTGGAGGACCAGATTCTAGACCTTTTAAACAACTCCCTAGATACAGGCACATTACCAGCTAGTTTTAAAGAGGCACGCGTCAGACCCCTGATAAAAAAAACAGGGTCTGATCCGACCTGCTTGAAAAACTATAGGCCAATATCCCAGCTACCCTTTCTGTCCAAGATCCTTGAACGGCATGTATTAAAATCATTGTCACCTTTCCTGGAGTCATATCATCTACTCCAGGAGCGGCAAGCGGGGTTTCGTGCCCATCATAGCACCGAGTTAGTAATGCTCTCGGTGCTGGATGAACTTAGATGCATGGCTGACAGTAAAAAACCAAGCGCCCTGATACTCTTAGATCTGCCAGCGGCGTTTGATACTGTCAGCCACACCTTGCTGCTGGACAGACTGGTTGTAGCTGGGATAAAAGATCAGGCCCTCCAATGGCTAAAATCTTTCTTGCTAGAGAGGACCCAGAGGATCCAACTAGCAGACTGTGTCTCTAAGGTGGGTGTTCTGGAGTGCGGAGTCCCGCAAGGATCCGCACTCTCGCCACTCTTGTTTAATCTTTATTTGCAGCCACTGATAGATTCCCTGGTGAACATGGGCTGTAAGGTTTTTAATTATGCCGATGATACTCAGCTGTTGCTGAGTATCGACAATACAACATCGGCTCAGTCCACGGCCCAGAATATACTTCGGTTCACGGTGAGCTGGATGACGAGGAATCTACTAAAAATTAATCCTGATAAAACAGAGGTCCTGGTGGTTTCAACGGCCACCTCACCTTGGAAAGACCTGTTCTGGCCTCAAGAACTCGGACCGACCCCAAAACCATGTCCTAGTGTAAAGAGCCTTGGTATCAAGATCGACCAGGAGCTCTCAATGACTAGCCAAGTATCCGCCGCCGTTGGAACTTGTAATAACTTGATTAGGCAGCTGCGAAAGTTAGTCCCCTTACTCTCTATAAATATGCTCCGAACCATTGTTTCGGCAACAATAGTTTCCAGGATTGACTATGGGAATGCGTTATAACTAGGTCTGCCAAAATATTTAACCAACCGCCTGCAGGTCACCTTGAATGATGCAGCACGACTAATTTTTAGATCATCTAGACAGACCCATGCTTCCCCATTATTGCACAGGCTACATTGGCTCCCCATAAAGCAAAGGGTGGAATTCAAAAGCCTGTGCATCGCCCATAAAGCAATTTATGGGCAGGCACCTGCCTATATAAAAGAGAGGCTTGAAGTTTACAATCCCAAGCGAGCCTTAAGCTCCTCCAACTCCCAACTGCGAGCATGTCCGCGCTTTAAATTGGCAACTAAAGGCGGGAGATCCTTTTCAATCCAAGCACCTCAAATGTGGAATAAGCTACCTGAGGCCCTTCGCAAAGAAACTAATCTCCTCCATTTTAGAAAATCTTTGAAGACACTCCTTTTCAGAGATGGCCGACAATCTTTCCCTGTTGATTTCCTTTCTGTTGTTGTATCTGTTAGAAGCGCCTTGAGACCTGACTGTGATTTGGCGCGATATAAAACCCAGTTAACAATGAAGTTGATCAAGAACTAAGTACATTTTGGGAAGTCAGACACGAAATCAACGCATTTGGAGGAATGACAAAATAATACCTCCCGCAGAATTGAGAGACAAAATCACTGATCTTGTCCATGAGGGATACCTAGGAAGAAGTTTAACCAAATCCGTGACTCAGAGAACATTATTGGTTCCCGAGCATGGTGTCATTGGTGGAAGCCAAGGTGAAGAACTGCTACGTGTGTGCCAATAGCGACAAATCTAATCTAACCTAAAAATCTCTGGCATCACGTTTCTGTGCCTGACAAACCATGGGATGAATATGCCTTAGACATTATAGGCCCTATCAACAAAAAAGACATCACAAACCGATTTGCCTTTGTACTAATCGATTATCTCTCTCACTAGGTAGTCATCAGGATGGTGAATCAAACCATACTGAGACACGGTTCACTTTCCCATGGGACACATTTGCCTCAGAAGGCATTCCTTCAAGCATTGTTACTGACAACAGGGTGCAGTTCACTTCAGCAACAATGACAACTTTCTTATCTAACTTAGGCATCACACATCTCAAAACTGCCCTTTACTGTCATCAAGCCAAACGGTCTGGTCGAAAGAGTCAACAGAATGATCAAAGATAACATCCAAATCGCTTGTGTCAACCCATTACCAGTGGAAAGGGTTCTACAAGACATGTTATGGGCATACCATACCACTCCCAACCAAGTCACGGGCATCTCCCAATTCTCGTCCCTCAAAGGGAGAAAACCTGGCACCAAATTCTTTCCCAACTGGATTGGTGAGGGGGGATCAGTAGAGCAGGAAACCAGAGCAACAAGAACCAAAGTCTCTGCTCATCAAGCCAAGTACAAATGTTACTATGATTTCAAACAACAGAAGTGGGCCGTAGAAGACTGGGTATCCATAAAAAAGACCCACATACAGTGGGGAAAGTGAATCCAAGTTCTATGATCCCAAAACGATTGTGGAAATCAAACAGAACACCGTGATCCTTGAGAATGGTCAAAACTGGAGCATGTGAGAGCTCCTGCTCTGGACAACACATCGGCTGGAAACTCCTCCTCTACGAGTTTTACACCAGATTACCCACGCTGCCGACAAGGGTCAACAAAGAGACTCAGTGTAACACCTAACTGGCATGAAGACTTTGTTATGAAACGATCTTAGTAAATTTACTTTCTCAATGTTATGGGAGGAAGATGTGTTGTATTCTCTTATCTAACTTTATTTTTATTCATTGATTACTGTTAGTTTAATTCTCTATTCAATAGGACCTTCCCTTGCATTCCTTCGCCCCCTCTTACCCCTCCTCCCTGTCCCTTCTTGGTACTGCCCTACTGTTGGCTGTGAGGCTGCCTTAGAATGTTGGTACGATTCAGAAAAGGGGGTGGTGATGAACAGAGTGTCTGAAATAAGCAGACCACTCTTACCCAGTCCAAAGATCAGGGCTTGATCCATCACCGTTATTTAGCTCACTGCCCCATCCCAGCTCAGAACCTGGCTATATGCAAATTAGTCTGTCCCTGGCCCAGTGCATCATGGGAACAGGGCAGACCAAACTACCAAGCCAATTCTTCACCAGAAAGGAGACAAGCTTCCGGGGACCGGTTTCTGGCATTTCAGCCGTCGTCGGCCCGGCTTGCTTGAATCCTGATGGAGCAGTGAGCAAGGGACTCATGTCTGAGTATACCCTGCCACACCTATAGTGGCCAAAAACGATTCAGAAAAGGGGGTGGTGATGAACAGAGTGTCTGAATTAAGCAGACCACTCTTACCCAGTCCAAAGATCAGGGCTTGATCCATCACCGTTATTTAGCTCACTGCCCCATCCCAGCTCAGAACCTGACTATATGCAAATTAGTCTGTCCCTGGCCCAGTGCATCATGGGAACAGGGCAGACCAAACTACCAAGCCAATTCTTCACCAGAAAGGAGACAAGCTTCCGGGGACCGGTTTCTGGCATTTCAGCCGTCGTCGGCCCGGCTTGCTTGAATCCTGATGGAGCAGTGAGCAAGGGACTCATGTCTGAGTATACCTTGCCACACCTATAGTGGCCCAAAACGATTCAGAAAAGGGGGTGGTGATGAACAGAGTGTCTGAATTAAGCAGACCACTCTTACCCAGTCCAAAGATCAGGGCTTGATCCATCACCGTTATTTAGCTCACTGCCCCATCCCAGCTCAGAACCTGGCTATATGCAAATTAGTCTGTCCCTGGCCCAGTGCATCATGGGAACAGGGCAGACCAAACTACCAAGCCAATTCTTCACCAGAAAGGAGACAAGCTTCCGGGGACCGGTTTCTGGCATTTTAGCCGTCGTCGGCCCGGCTTGCTTGAATCCTGATGGAGCAGTGAGCAAGGGACTCATGTCTGAGTATACCCTGCCACACCTATAGTGGCCAAAAACGATTCAGAAAAGGGGGTGGTGATGAACAGAGTGTCTGAATTAAGCAGACCACTCTTACCCAGTCCAAAGATCAGGGCTTGATCCATCACTGGTCCCCGGAAGCTTGTTTCCTTCCCAGTGTAAGAATTGGCTTGGTAGTTTGGTTTGCCCTGTTCCCATCATGCACTGGGACAGGAACAGACTAATTTGCATATAGCCAGGTTCTGAACTGGGATGGTGCAGTGAGCTGAAAAACGGTGTTGGATCTAGCCCTGATCTCTTGACTGGGTGAGAGTATTCTGCTTAATTCAGAAACTCTGTCCATCACCACCCCTTGTTGTTAAATATTTTGTCCACCCTAAGCGTGGAAGGGTATACTCAGATGTGAGTCCCTTGCTCATTGCACCATCAGGATTCAAGCAAGCCGGGCCGACGACGGCTGAAATGCCAGAAACCGGTCCCCGGAAGCTTGTTTCCTTCCCAGTGTAAGAATTGGCTTGGTAGTTTGGTTTGCCCTGTTCCCATCATGCACTGGGACAGGAACAGACTAATTTGCATATAGCCAGGTTCTGAACTGGGATGGTGCAGTGAGCTAAAAAACGGTGTTGGATCTAGCCCTGATCTCTTGACTGGGTGAGAGTATTCTGCTTAATTCAGAAACTCTGTCCATCACCACCCCTTGTTGGTAAATATTTTGTCCACCCTAAGCGTGGAAGGGTATACTCAGATGTGAGTCCCTTGCTCATTGCACCATCAGGATTCAAGCAAGACGGGCCGACGACGGCTGAAATGCCAGAAACCGGTCCCCGGAAGCTTGTTTCCTTCCCAGTGTAAGAATTGGGTTGGTAGTTTGGTATGCCCTGTTCCCATCGTGCACTGGGACAGGAACAGACTAATTTGCATATAGCCAGGTTCTGAACTGGGATGGTGCAGTGAGTTAAAAAACGGTGTTGGATCTAGCCCTGATCTCTTGACTGGGTGAGGGTATTCTGCTTAATTCAGAAACTCTGTCCATCACCACCCCTTGTTGTTAAATATTTTGTCCACCCTAAGCGTGGAAGGGTATACTCAGATGTGAGTCCCTTGCTCATTGCACCATCAGGATTCAAGCAAGCCGGGCCGACGACGGCTGAAATGCCAGAAACCGGTCCCCGGAAGCTTGTCTCCTTTCTGGTGAAGAATTGGCTTGGTAGTTTGGTCTGCCCTGTTCCCATGATGCACTGGGCCAGGGACAGACTAACTTGCATATAGCCAGGTTCTGAACTGGGATGGTGCAGTGAGCTAAAAAACGGTGTTGGATCAAGCCCTGATCTCTTGACTGGGTGAGAGTATTCTGCTTAATTCAGAAACTCTGTCCATCACCACCCCTTGTTGTTAAATATTTTGTCCATCCTAAGCGTGGAAGGGTATACTCAGATGTGAGTCCCTTGCTCATTGCACCATCAGGATTCAAGCAAGCCGGGCCGACGACGGCTGAAATGCCAGAAACCGGTCCCCGGAAGCTTGTTTCCTTCCCAGTGTAAGAATTGGCTTGGTAGTTTGGTTTGCCCTGTTCCCATCATGCACTGGGACAGGAACAGACTAATTTGCATATAGCCAGGTTCTGAACTGGGATGGTGCAGTGAGCTAAAAAACGGTGTTGGATCTAGCCCTGATCTCTTGACTGGGTGAGAGTATTCTGCTTAATTCAGAAACTCTGTCCATCACCACCCCTTGTTGTTAAATATTTTGTCCACCCTAAGCGTGGAAGGGTATACTCAGATGTGAGTCCCTTGCTCATTGCACCATCAGGATTCAAGCAAGCCGGGCCGACGACGGCTGAAATGCCAGAAACCGGTCCCCGGAAGCTTGTTTCCTTCCCAGTGTAAGAATTGGCTTGGTAGTTTGGTTTGCCCTGTTCCCATCATGCACTGGGACAGGAACAGACTAATTTGCATATAGACAGGTTCTGAACTGGGATGGTGCAGTGAGCTAAAAAACGGTGTTGGATCTAGCCCTGATCTCTTGACTGGGTGAGAGTATTCTGCTTAATTCAGAAACTCTGTCCATCACCACCCCTTGTTGTTAAATATTTTGTCCACCCTAAGCGTGGAAGGGTATACTCAGATGTGAGTCCCTTGCTCATTGCACCATCAGGATTCAAGCAAGCCGGGCCGACAACGGCTGAAATGCCAGAAACCGGTCCCCGGAAGCTTGTTTCCTTCCCAGTGTAAGAATTGGCTTGGTAGTTTGGTTTGCCCTGTTCCCATCATGCACTGGGACAGGAACAGACTAATTTGCATATAGCCAGGTTCTGAACTGGGATGGTACAGTGAGCTAAAAAACGGTGTTGGATCTAGCCCTGATCTCTTGACTGGGTGAGAGTATTCTGCTTAATTCAGAAACTCTGTCCATCACCACCCCTTGTTGTTAAATATTTTGTCCACCCTAAGCGTGGAAGGGTATACTCAGATGTGAGTCCCTTGCTCATTGCACCATCAGGATTCAAGCAAGCCGGGCCGACGACGGCTGAAATGACAGAAACCGGTCCCCGGAAGCTTGTTTCCTTCCCAGTGTAAGAATTGGCTTGGTAGTTTGGTTTGCCCTGTTCCCATCATGCACTGGGACAGGAACAGACTAATTTGCATATAGACAGGTTCTGAACTGGGATGGTGCAGTGAGCTAAAAAACGCTGTTGGATCTAGCCCTGATCTCTTGACTGGGTGAAAGTATTCTGCTTAATTCAGAAACTCTGTCCATCACCACCCCTTGTTGTTAAATATTTTTTCCACCCTAAGCGTGGAAGGGTATACTCAGATGTGAGTCCCTTGCTCATTGCACCATCAGGATTCAAGCAAGCCGGGCCGACGACGGCTGAAATGCCAGAAACCGGTCCCCGGAAGCTTGTTTCCTTCCCAGTGTAAGAATTGGCTTGGTAGTTTGGTTTGCCCTGTTCCCATCATGCACTGGGACAGGAACAGACTAATTTGCATATAGACAGGTTCTGAACTGGGATGGTGCAGTGAGCTAAAAAACGGTGTTGGATCTAGCCCTGATCTCTTGACTGGGTGAGAGTATTCTGCTTAATTCAGAAACTCTGTCCATCACCACCCCTTGTTGTTAAATATTTTGTCCACCCTAAGCGTGGAAGGGTATACTCAGATGTGAGTCCCTTGCTCATTGCACCATCAGGATTCAAGCAAGCCGGGCCGACGACGGCTGAAATGCCAGAAACCGGTCCCCGGAAGCTTGTCTCCTTTCTGGTGAAGAATTGGCTTGGTAGTTTGGTCTGCCCTGTTCCCATGATGCACTGGGCCAGGGACAGACTAATTTGCATATAGCCAGGTTCTGAACTGGGATGGTGCAGTGAGCTAAAAAACGGTGTTGGATCAAGCCCTGATCTCTTGACTGGGTGAGAGTATTCTGCTTAATTCAGAAACTCTGTCCATCACCACCCCTTGTTGTTAAATATTTTGTCCATCCTAAGCGTGGAAGGGTATACTCAGATGTGAGTCCCTTGCTCATTGCACCATCAGGATTCAAGCAAGCCGGGCCGACGACGGCTGAAATGCCAGAAACCGGTCCCCGGAAGCTTGTTTCCTTCCCAGTGTAAGAATTGGCTTGGTAGTTTGGTTTGCCCTGTTCCCATCATGCACTGGGACAGGAACAGACTAATTTGCATATAGCCAGGTTCTGAACTGGGATGGTGCAGTGAGCTAAAAAACGGTGTTGGATCTAGCCCTGATCTCTTGACTGGGTGAGAGTATTCTGCTTAATTCAGAAACTCTGTCCATCACCACCCCTTGTTGTTAAATATTTTGTCCACCCTAAGCGTGGAAGGGTATACTCAGATGTGAGTCCCTTGCTCATTGCACCATCAGGATTCAAGCAAGCCGGGCCGACGACGGCTGAAATGGCAGAAACCGGTCCCCGGAAGCTTGTTTCCTTCCCAGTGTAAGAATTGGCTTGGTAGTTTGGTTTGCCCTGTTCCCATCATGCACTGGGACAGGAACAGACTAATTTGCATATAGACAGGTTCTGAACTGGGATGGTGCAGTGAGCTAAAAAACGGTGTTGGATCTAGCCCTGATCTCTTGACTGGGTGAGAGTATTCTGCTTAATTCAGAAACTCTGTCCATCACCACCCCTTGTTGTTAAATATTTTGTCCACCCTAAGCGTGGAAGGGTATACTCAGATGTGAGTCCCTTGCTCATTGCACCATCAGGATTCAAGCAAGCCGGGCCGACAACGGCTGAAATGCCAGAAACCGGTCCCCGGAAGCTTGTTTCCTTCCCAGTGTAAGAATTGGCTTGGTAGTTTGGTTTGCCCTGTTCCCATCATGCACTGGGACAGGAACAGACTAATTTGCATATAGCCAGGTTCTGAACTGGGATGGTACAGTGAGCTAAAAAACGGTGTTGGATCTAGCCCTGATCTCTTGACTGGGTGAGAGTATTCTGCTTAATTCAGAAACTCTGTCCATCACCACCCCTTGTTGTTAAATATTTTGTCCACCCTAAGCGTGGAAGGGTATACTCAGATGTGAGTCCCTTGCTCATTGCACCATCAGGATTCAAGCAAGCCGGGCCGACGACGGCTGAAATGCCAGAAACCGGTCCCCGGAAGCTTGTTTCCTTCCCAGTGTAAGAATTGGCTTGGTAGTTTGGTTTGCCCTGTTCCCATCATGCACTGGGACAGGAACAGACTAATTTGCATATAGACAGGTTCTGAACTGGGATGGTGCAATGAGCTAAAAAACGCTGTTGGATCTAGCCCTGATCTCTTGACTGGGTGAAAGTATTCTGCTTAATTCAGAAACTCTGTCCATCACCACCCCTTGTTGTTAAATATTTTTTCCACCCTAAGCGTGGAAGGGTATACTCAGATGTGAGTCCCTTGCTCATTGCACCATCAGGATTCAAGCAAGCCGGGCCGACGACGGCTGAAATGCCAGAAACCGGTCCCCGGAAGCTTGTTTCCTTCCCAGTGTAAGAATTGGCTTGGTAGTTTGGTTTGCCCTGTTCCCATCATGCACTGGGACAGGAACAGACTAATTTGCATATAGCCAGGTTCTGAACTGGGATGGTGCAGTGAGCTAAAAAACGGTGTTGGATCTAGCCCTGATCTCTTGACTGGGTGAGAGTATTCTGCTTAATTCAGAAACTCTGTCCATCACCACCCCTTGTTGTTAAATATTTTGTCCACCCTAAGCGTGGAAGGGTATAATCAGATGTGAGTCCCTTGCTCATTGCACCATCAGGATTCAAGCAAGCCGGGCCGACGACGGCTGAAATGCCAGAAACCGGTCCCCGGAAGCTTGTCTCCTTTCTGGTGAAGAATTGGCTTGGTAGTTTGGTCTGCCCTGTTCCCATGATGCACTGGGCCAGGGACAGACTAATTTGCATATAGCCAGGTTCTGAACTGGGATGGTGCAGTGAGCTAAAAAACGGTGTTGGATCAAGCCCTGATCTCTTGACTGGGTGAGAGTATTCTGCTTAATTCAGAAACTCTGTCCATCACCACCCCTTGTTGTTAAATATTTTGTCCATCCTAAGCGTGGAAGGGTATACTCAGATGTGAGTCCCTTGCTCATTGCACCATCAGGATTCAAGCAAGCCGGGCCGACGACGGCTGAAATGCAAGAAACCGGTCCCCGGAAGCTTGTTTCCTTCCCAGTGTAAGAATTGGCTTGGTAGTTTGGTTTGCCCTGTTCCCATCATGCACTGGGACAGGAACAGACTAATTTGCATATAGCCAGGTTCTGAACTGGGATGGTGCAGTGAGCTAAAAAACGGTGTTGGATCTAGCCCTGATCTCTTGACTGGGTGAGAGTATTCTGCTTAATTCAGAAACTCTGTCCATCACCACCCCTTGTTGTTAAATATTTTGTCCACCCTAAGCGTGGAAGGGTATACTCAGATGTGAGTCCCTTGCTCATTGCACCATCAGGATTCAAGCAAGCCGGGCCGACGACGGCTGAAATGGCAGAAACCGGTCCCCGGAAGCTTGTTTCCTTCCCAGTGTAAGAATTGGCTTGGTAGTTTGGTTTGCCCTGTTCCCATCATGCACTGGGACAGGAACAGACTAATTTGCATATAGACAGGTTCTGAACTGGGATGGTGCAGTGAGCTAAAAAACGGTGTTGGATCTAGCCCTGATCTCGTGACTGGGTGAGAGTATTCTGCTTAATTCAGAAACTCTGTCCATCACCACCCCTTGTTGTTAAATATTTTGTCCACCCTAAGCGTGGAAGGGTATACTCAGATGTGAGTCCCTTGCTCATTGCACCATCAGGATTCAAGCAAGCCGGGCCGACAACGGCTGAAATGCCAGAAACCGGTCCCCGGAAGCTTGTTTCCTTCCCAGTGTAAGAATTGGCTTGGTAGTTTGGTTTGCCCTGTTCCCATCATGCACTGGGACAGGAACAGACTAATTTGCATATAACCAGGTTCTGAACTGGGATGGTACAGTGAGCTAAAAAACGGTGTTGGATCTAGCCCTGATCTCTTGACTGTGTGAGAGTATTCTGCTTAATTCAGAAACTCTGTCCATCACCACCCCTTGTTGTTAAATATTTTGTCCACCCTAAGCGTGGAAGGGTATACTCAGATGTGAGTCCCTTGCTCATTGCACCATCAGGATTCAAGCAAGCCGGGCCGACGACGGCTGAAATGCCAGAAACCGGTCCCCGGAAGCTTGTTTCCTTCCCAGTGTAAGAATTGGCTTGGTAGTTTGGTTTGCCCTGTTCCCATCATGCACTGGGACAGGAACAGACTAATTTGCATATAGACAGGTTCTGAACTGGGATGGTGCAGTGAGCTAAAAAACGCTGTTGGATCTAGCCCTGATCTCTTGACTGGGTGAAAGTATTCTGCTTAATTCAGAAACTCTGTCCATCACCACCCCTTGTTGTTAAATATTTTTTCCACCCTAAGCGTGGAAGGGTATACTCAGATGTGAGTCCCTTGCTCATTGCACCATCAGGATTCAAGCAAGCCGGGCCGACGACGGCTGAAATGCCAGAAACCGGTCCCCGGAAGCTTGTTTCCTTCCCAGTGTAAGAATTGGCTTGGTAGTTTGGTTTGCCCTGTTCCCATCATGCACTGGGACAGGAACAGACTAATTTGCATATAGCCAGGTTCTGAACTGGGATGGTGCAGTGAGCTAAAAAACGGTGTTGGATCTAGCCCTGATCTCTTGACTGGGTGAGAGTATTCTGCTTAGTTCAGAAACTCTGTCCATCACCACCCCTTGTTGTTAAATATTTTGTCCACCCTAAGCGTGGAAGGGTATACTCAGATGTGAGTCCCTTGCTCATTGCACCATCAGGATTCAAGCAAGCCGGGCCGACGACGGCTGAAATGCCAGAAACCGGTCCCCGGAAGCTTGTTTCCTTCCCAGTGTAAGAATTGGCTTGGTAGTTTGGTTTGCCCTGTTCCCATCATGCACTGGGACAGGAACAGACTAATTTGCATATAGCCAGGTTCTGAACTGGGATGGTGCAGTGAGCTAAAAAACGGTGTTGTATCTAGCCCTGATCTCTTGACTGGGTGAGAGTATTCTGCTTAATTCAGAAACTCTGTCCATCACCACCCCTTGTTGTTAAATATTTTGTCCACCCTAAGCGTGGAAGGGTATACTCAGATGTGAGTCCCTTGCTCATTGCACCATCAGGATTCAAGCAAGCCGGGCCAACGACGGCTGAAATGCCAGAAACCGGTCCCCGGAAGCTTGTTTCCTTCCCAGTGTAAGAATTGGCTTGGTAGTTTGGTTTGCCCTGTTCCCATCATGCACTGGGACAGGAGCAGACTAATTTGTATATAGCCAGGTTCTGAACTGGGATGGTGCAGTGAGCTAAAAAACGGTGTTGGATCTAGCCCTGATCTCTTAACTGGGTGAGAGTATTCTGCTTAATTCAGAAACTCTGTCCATCACCACCCCTTGTTGTTAAATAATTAGAATGTTGGTAGGTACACTGAGAGTTGAGAGAAGAACACAGAAGTTATCTGGCCTGAAGTTATCTGTTGGTGGAACTGTGGTCATAAAGAATTTCTCTCACCTGCATCGGGAGTGTACTACTTCATAACACTTCTAGGTTATAACCCTTCATATGCATTTGTGTCTGTTTTGTGGACTATACATATTGATGCATCCTTAGTTAGTATTTTGAGCTCATAGTAGGTGCTAGTTAGGACTAAAAATCCCAGTGTATAATAGTTCCACACAACCAGTATAGCTTAAAATTTCCACAAAATCAGATACATTAGGGTGTATTTGTCCCTTTAAAAGTACCCACCTAATCATGGAGTCACCACTAAAACATATGTGAACCAGATTCCCCACACAGGCAAAAGCACTTTACAAGTATTGCCACAAATGGCACGTACACATTAAAGCACAAGCATCTTGACCAGAAAGGGGAACCTTTGACATTAACATAATAGAACACATATTCAGACTAAAGAAGCAGGACAGAAAAAGGACAGGAAAGAAGCAGTATTAAAGCTCTGGGCCATCTTCGAGGAGGCCCAGACTGATAATCTCATCCAACAATTGAAAAGCAAAGCGTCAACACCTTCTCCCCCATATGTAGGTATAGAGGTGGTCTCTCTTATTCCACCTATCCTCGCACTAGCATACATCAAGCCATCATTTAAGGGAACTAGAGGGTACCCTGCTGAGCAGCAAGCTGTTAGGTCTAGATGCAAGAATCAAGCATGTCAGCAGGCCCAGGCACTACCCCAATCCAGTGCTAGGGCTCCCTGAAGCTCAACCCCTTCCATCGCGTTCAGTCCATCAAGCCACAGCAGCACAAAGACCACGCACACTCCCACCTAGTCAGATGAGCACACTCGGGTAGCAGGGAGATTTATGGCTGTCCTGGATAATGATACAACTAATGAAGGGAAGGGAACCAGTTCTCTGGGATCTGATGGTGAGAATGAAGCCGCAAGGTTAGCCTAGCTAACCTTAGCCTATGACCAATCATAGGAAATTGCAATGGTTACAGCACTTGTGAATAACGTGCCTTACAGGTCCCTAGTAGACAGGGGGGTGACGAGGTCCTGCCTGAGGGAAGGGATAATCCCCTTATAAAGAAGTGCTGCAGTTGTGCAAGGATTCTCAGGCATGGCGACAGGAATACCCTACACAGAACCTCTTGAGTTAGAGGTATGGGGAATAGGATGAGGGAGCAGTCACTATATTTTACCTCATCCCTTACTAAAATACTATGGCTAGACCTGATGTCCAAGCTGGGAATGCCCATCCATTTACCAACGATGGGGCCATAGCTTGTGCCTCCACTGGATCTCCTTCCCTAGAACCCAGGCTACCAAGACCCTCCTGCATCGCATGTACCTCAGTAGGAACAGGCCCCAGTAAAAAGAGCAATGCGGATTTGCTCAGCAGTGGGCATGTGGCACGCAGGACTCATAGTTGAGACAGCCAGAAAGACGAGGCCCTTTTTAGCTAATAGGGTATGCACTGAGGACAAGAATCAAGGCTGCAGCACCTGCCGGGTCCACCAAGGCTAGGCGGGAGCAGAACCATAGGGGCAGTAGCATTAGCAGCCAGAGCCTACGCACCTCATGGACCAGCAAACTCAGCCTCTGCCTCCACCATGACACCTCTGCATGTGAGTAAATGGGGCAAATGAGGCTGCCTAGCACTATATGGAATGTTCCCACCCTGAGACCCCATTTTTGCAGCCAGATAGGGCACCTAGAGGTATTGCCACCATAGGAAATAAAAAACAACCAAGATGCCAGTACTGATAAAAATTTCAAACAATTGAATGAAAGGTGCAAGGATAACCAAGATCCGGGCCGGCGTATGGAGGGTAGGTGCACATTGGCACTGGCTGATCAACAGAAACACCATGAATCAACGGTTAATAACCTACACCGTCATCCCATGGAGTAATTCTCCGTTACACAAAAGGTTCTTCTGTAGGACAGATAAATTATCTGCTCACTGCGGTACACCAACAGGAACATAGCACCGCGTGAACCTCCTACAGAGGGGGGTAGCTTCTCTCCCCCCTACACATTCACACACGTTGACAAACTACTAGACCTTTGTCTTGTTAGGTTTTCACACTGGTCCTGACGAAGCGCACAGGATCTGCTTGACGAAGCAAGCGCGAAACATATAATGGTCAACAAACAATTTTCTTTATTTACACTACCAAACAATTGGATTTAGCATTTTCTGTGATTAGGGTCTGGTGCACACTGAAGATAACTCGTAGATCTTTGGTAATTTGAAAATTGTTTGTTGACCATTATATGTGATGGTGCTTTGCAATTAGCTTAAACAGAACTTACTATTGCTGTGTTTGGTGGTTGTAAGTGCCTCTATTTATTTAAGTTGAACAAGTCATATTGACCCATAAAGGACTTTGTGGTATGTGATGAATGTGGTGAGTGTTTGATTGTAGACAGAATGAATGTGACAGTGTGTTTGTACTAGAGTCGGGAGTGACTGAAAATGTTAGTGTGTGAAGGTATTTATTTCATGGTTTTTGTATTATATGTACGAATATGTTCCCTGTATGTGTTTCTCTATTGAAGACATTTTTGAAATATTGAAAATAAAGGCTACTAATGAGGTTAGGTTGCCTGGTTTGGTTATCCTTGCACCTTTCATTTAATTGTTTGAAATTTTTATCAGTACTGGCATCTTGGTTGTTTTTTGGTTCAGTTGACTCAGTCTTGCTGATTAGAGTCAGGCCCATTTTTTATATATCATAGGAAATAAGACACAAAAATTAAATAGTAAAACATTCCAAAGAAGGCTCCTTACTGACCATAAGGGGAGGGCACCCTAGCAGGAAATGGGTAGGCAGCCACACATAGCCCCTGCTCAGCAGCCCACTAGGCATATTTCCAACCTAAAACAAGCTCATGGTTACACCACTAGACTGATACAACGTGAATGGAGAAAGAACGCCCGCAGGGGCCCGTGTTGGCAGCAAGTGTACAAATGGCACAAGACTTGCAGTGGTCTCTACCACAAAACCCCAGAGGGTTTCAACCCAATTGCAATAGGCGGAGTCAGGGAGGTTGGCCTTCGCCAGACCTTGGAGAATGTCGTAATTGCCACAGATGGGGCCACATGGCTGACCTATGCCGGTTATAAGCATATCACAAGCAGAGGTCGATGGACATGGGCCAGTACCTAAAAAACCCATCTCCAAAACTAAATGAAGGGAGACCCAAATCAACCATAGATAGACCTTCAGGGTGACCATTCTGGGGCCTCCAGCCCAGGACCAAAATTCTTTTATGCTGTGTAACTCCAACCACAGCACTCCAAAAAGTCAGAAACCTCCAGGAAATGGAGGCCCCCTTTCAGTTCCAAAATGATGTCTGTCTTCCGGTGTCAGGAGCCAAGGTTCCTATTTGTTCAGGATAATAAAGAACACATCACCTCCAATGCTTAAGATCCGACAGGTTGCGAGGCGCCGTTCAGCGGCAGTTGGTAAGAGAAGCCCCCCCAAACAGCCAACTACCCTAGTCCATCATCTTCCATACATGTCGATGAGTTCTTGGCTTTAGATTCTGGGTTCTCCGACCAGCAATGTTTTCTCCTTTCTCCTCCGCAATTTTAAGGGTCGAAGGGAGTGTGGGATGCCAGGAAAAAGGGAGTCCACAAAAGTCCATCCCAGCTCTGTACAAGATTAGATCTCTGGAATGAGCTCACCACCTCACCAGGCCTAGCAGTCAACCAATACGCCAGGGCTTGCGCAAACCATCTGAAAGAAATAGTAAGCCCGGTCTAAGTCGCTACCATTTCAGAAACCCACGGAGGCTACAGGACAGCTTTCAGACCAACTCTATTTTTGACTGATAAAGTGAGATAACCAATCACAAGAGATCTAGGGAAGAACCCAAAATACCGATAAAAAGAAGCCCAAAGCTAGCCCAAAAGAAAGTTTTGAAATGAGGGGAACAAGACACCAGGCGCCACTGGGAGGGTCACTTTGCACGCCTCATTATGGATGACCTGAGGTCAGGGTATGTTGCTATAACCAGCAGCACTCGATTGGGAACGCCCCCTCCGTTATACATCACCCTGCACACATGTAGGTCAAAACACCAATTTAGGAAAGTAGGATCTGCTTCTTATGGTTACACCCCATTTTGTTTCATGTTCTACTGTTTTGACTAGTCTGACTGGGATCCTGCTAATCAGGACCCTAGTCCATCTGCCTTCTCCTTAAACTGTTACATCATGTATTAGGTACACCCCAGATTGGATACTAGGGTACCCTTGTTAGTCCCTAGTTATAGCACCAAGTACCCAGGGCATATGTACCCCAGAGGCCTCCTATGTGCTGAAGCATGTATTATGCCACCCATGAGAGGCCATGCAAAATGGATCTACAGGCCTGCCATTGCAACATGTGTATGTTGGTGCACTTACTAAAGATATAGGGTCACTACACTTTAAATGTATAAGGCACCCCTGTAGCAGGCTTTGACAATCCTGAAGGCAGGGTGCTTGGTTCTAAGTGAGAGGGTACCACTGCATGAGCAGAACACCCATGCAGCCTTCGGAGTCCATTCTCCTGGGTTGTTAGTGCTACAGCCATTTACAACATATAGAGTGGCATTATGCAACCGAGTGATGACCAACTCTAAAACGGCGGAAAGTAACCCTATCGTGCTTGGTGTCACACATTGTGGAATCGTACCCCCACACCCGTAACTGGCGTGGGAGGCATGATTCCACCCCTCAGTAACAAGCTTTGTGAGATCCTTGGTGTTTCTGGCACCAGCTTTCTAGTCCCTGGCAGCCCAAAATGGTTGCTGCTGATCAGAGACACAGTTCTGCCCTCCTGCTGCTGAGCCAAGCTCGAGCAGGTGAAGGCAGAACAATAGGCATGCTGTCACAGGGAGGTGTGACCAACTCGTAGACAGGATTTAGTGTATTAGGCCTAGGTGGGTGCATGTGTCAGCGACCGAAAGTCTGCACGAGGAGAACATTTGGTGTCCCTGTGCATAGTCAAGTTCAAACCAGTCCTGGGAGCCGTTGGCTCCTGCTCTGGCACGAAACTGGACAAAGGACATGGTAATAACCTCCCTACTGTCCAGATCCTCCTCGGGGAGGGTCCGATGAATCTGTACAACCCTCTCCAATCGGTACAAAAGGCCATACCTAGCTGTAGGACACTAGATTCGATGTGGACAAGATTCTGAACCAAAATCCACTGAACTTCGACCATCTGGGCACTCTGGACTTCGCTGGACTTCATTTGGGCCTGAATTTGTCCCCCTCTCAGTCTAAAGCATTGTCTGAGCCCGTGCACCGTACAGGTTTCATGTAGAATCCGTGGAGCATCTAGGACAACTGAAGATATCTCCCTTGGAGAGAAGGAGTCACTCCGCTGCAACGGCAGGCACCACATCTCAACTGACCAGTCTGCTGCTCCTGAGCTCCTACAGTCTCCAAAAGTCTCCAGCAAAACAGGAGGTAGGTTTCCAAGTCCCTCAAGGTCCGAGCTGCCCTCTTACTAAGTTTGAGGTCAGAATCCCTGATGAGGGCTGCAATATCTGTACCCCTGTGCTCCGCATACTTTTGCAAGTGCATATGCTTGTTGGTGTTTCCAAAACAAGTGCACTGGGTTTTGAGTAGCCCCAACCACTGTTACTATTTTCTACAAAGAACTCCACCCTCCTCACACCGAGTGCTCCGTGGGCTGCTGCTTTGTGAAGCTGCTTGAGGTCCACTTGTGACTCCTGTGCCTCCATCCTGTGGGTCCTCCTGAGGGTCAGCACTGTTTTTCTTGGGCTCACTGGTTTATCCTGGCCTGCCCTGACTCCCCTGTGTTTGGTGAGTCTCCTGGACCTTCCTGGTCCGAACCGTACTCGTTCTTGACCTTCTGCATGGGTTGCCACTGCCAAGGTTAATTGGTGTTCTAGCCAGACACCAACCATTCAGTACTCGACATCCTTTGTGGGACAGCTCAAATCCATCTCCTAGTTGTTCTCGATGTCTCCTGGTCCCTGTGGCTGCAGAGTTAAGAACCCCCTCAATGCACCTGAAGCACCCAACATCGGTGGGGATTCGTGTACCGAGCCCCTGGTCAATCCAGAGTGACCTAGATGCTGTCCCCTCTGCTTTCATGGAACTCTTCATCAAGAATCTACCTTTGGATTCCAACAGACCCATTTCTTCTTCCCAGCAGTGGCTCTTCTTCGAAGTCCTACATAGAGATCAACTGCAGTTTCCGACGCCACTTCAGACCTATGCACCCGGCTTCCCTGGGATAGGTTACTCTGGCACTATGGTATCCACGGGTGGGTTGGCTCTCCAACCTGCTGAATTCCACTGGGTTTCTTCTAAGTCCACTTGGAAGTGGCCTTAAACTTTAAAACTGCAACGTCGTGTTCTCACACTGCACCTGTCCTCCGTGGGGTCCCTACTTACTCATCTTGGGTGGTTCCTTGGGGTCCTAGCGATTCTACATCCTCTAGACACTGTCTTGACTTGAGTCATGGTTCTTATACCACTATTTTAGTATATGGTCTGGTCTCCCCCTGGAGCCCACTGGGTATTCCTGCTTTTTACTATTGTTTCTGTGCTACAGTATTGTGTGCTTTGTTATTATCTGCATGTAGCAGATTCTTTATTGTACTAGAGAGTGTCATAATACTAAATACATATTTATATAACTACTGTGTGGTTCTCCTTTCATCTAAACAATACTATAAGGTTGCATTCTGGTAAAACAAGCTGCTTAACATTTCTTCAAGACTAAGCCTGAAGGCTGTTCTCCACAGCAACCACTTGGATAGTTTTCTAAGGTTATCTTTCACCTCTTAAATCACCATAAGGGTTGTTTGGACTGGTGCAAGGTGCCCACTTTAATTAGTCGACAGCATATACCAGGCCTACTTCTCACATTGGTGGCAGCGGTGGGATTCAATTGTTGTTTGTCGATTTAGATACTGTACATAGGTTTCCGGATGGATGCCCTTATACAGCCACAATTCGCATTGCTCATATTTAGGCATAGAAATCCTACCCTTATTTAGGCATTATCCATGCGAACCAAATACAGGCATGACCACCTACACCGTCCATTAACTTCACAATGAGTTCTTGGAAAACCAGACTCTTAAGCCTTTAGGACTTCCCCTTGCTCGGATTATTGATTTCACCTAGAACTCATTTATTATGCATGAACATCTATTCCTTAGGGGTCCATTCATAACGTTCTTCTGCCTGACTTTTACGTCAATACTGGCATTCCTAAACACCTTCAAGGTATAAATATACCTTCACGTGCCAGGGCAAACCACGGTTCGGCTGCCTACTTGCACAACGTGGCTTGGCGCGGCAAGTTCGGAAGGAAGTCAAGTCCCCGCCTGACGCACGGACCAGACGCTGTCATCCTCCTTGCAGAAAATCCAGCTCCAGTGTTTCTGACTCCCCTTGCGGGGTGTTAGAGATCAAGACCCGGAAAGAGATTCCGACCTCTCTCTTTCTAAGGTATGGGGTAGACTAGAACCTAGAGGGACTCTTGGCAACTCTAGCAAAACTAAACTATAGCTAGCTATACTTTAGAAACTGCACCTACTTCTTACCTCATACTACACTTAGGTTAGGTACACTGGGGGTATAACTAGCTAGAAGCATCAGATGAGTATTCACATTTTAGCCTGTCTTAATTATGTATGTATTTTTTATTTGTCATAGCTACAAACCATGCTATTGCAGTATTATCTAATATTACTGCTAACGCTGTACGTATTATACTTCGCATTTTGTCTTACGATTGTAGCAGTTCATATCTCTTGCATGAGAAATAAGATTGTTCAATAAACCCTTTTTATTGAAATGCCCGTCTATCTATTTCTTTGTAAACTCTGTAGAAACGAAGCATGCACGATTGACTGAGTGAAACTGTTATCTATTGTTTCCATGATTCTGAGACTGTTCCGATTCTAAGGGAAACAAAGTTGTCATGTTTATGCGATTGTCAGAAACGAATCCCTTCTTGTTTATTCGAGAAGTTTCTTGTGACCTCTGAGTTAGCTGGTACACACAAGTAATTAAGTTTAATGTACTCGATAGAGACATACTGAACTCCGTCCTATGTCAAATTTATAGTGTATATTATTACAATGCGCAGAGACTATCAGGGATATAGGAACTACACTACATGGTGCCCAATAGTTTGGTACAGCACTAATTTAACCCTAGATACTGTAGTAACTCAGTCGTGCTTTTCTCAGAGACCCCTACTCATAAAACTCCATAAGACGTCTGTAGTGGGTAGGGATACTATCCGCCACAGCTGAGTAGGACAAAAATACTATATATTAGCTGTTTGGTTTGTTCAACATTGAAGGATAATGTGTTCCAAAATATTGTGCACCTTATCTTTCTTCCCTTGACACTTACTCTGCACTTTTCATTAAACAATGTCCCTAAACGGCAATAATAATACCGTGACCGGAAGAGCTGCGGCTGGCCCAGTTGTAACAGCCTTTAATCAAACAGATTTTAATGATACTGATGCGGATGCAATTGCTATCCATCCAAATTTAAGGAAAGCCATCACTCTAAAACGTATAAAACATGGTATAACACCTAGCGGTGGCAGAGCAGTTTTTGTGATAGAGGCACATGAATCTCACCAGAAAGAGGTATTCTACTCATTGACAGTATTCCCTGAATCACATCCAGTAACTAAAATGTTTCACTTCTACAAAGATGATCCACCTGAGGAATATATTTCTTTGAGGATGTTGAAATTCCACTCACATACCAGGAGAACCAGCTATGGTTTAAAGGCACCCCAAAACATTTCAATCACATTACCAGGCTTGGTCCACTAGGTAGACCAGGAGTAACATGGCCAGTTTTAGCCGGCTACACACCTCATCCTGACATTGAGGTAATTTCAGACGAAGAATTACTCACTCAACTCAAAGAGTTAATAAAAATTTAGTTCAATATGTCATGCGTACTTTTACAGTCCAACCACCATTAACCATTCCAAATCAAACCCCTTACCAGGGGAATACACTTAAAATTACTCCACAGACGTTACACGCAGTCATAGGTAAAATGCCCACAAAATGTGAACAAATTCCATTCTGCATAGCTCAAATATTTACTCAAATCAAAGCAGTATTTTCTAATACCAGCCCGAATGAGAAACACAGAATTCTAACAATCTGTTTACCAATGGAGAAAACACCACATCTGGAAGACTGCACCACTTGGGGCACAGTCTTTGCTGCCATCTATACTAAAACACATGGTGTTCCGTCCATTGTGGTAATACCTGATGTCCTGAAACAAATTTAAAATGAATACGGGCAGAGCCTACCTTGAATTTAGGTAAGAAATTACTGAAAAATTTCGACCAGGTCTCAACAATATTATTATCTAATATTAAAGGAGAAGCAGCACCAGTGGCAATCTGCCAGAAATGAAGGGAATTTGATGTAGTAGATCATCTACGCGAACTACCCAGAATAATTGAAAAATCCTATGAAGAATTAGGCAGAGACAGTTTGGGTGGGAAACCAGTTAAACCACAACTGTCTGGAGGTCCTGAGAAGGACTCTATTAAACAAAATCCTGCATCTTCTAAAAAGAAGTGGCAAAATAACAAACAACATTCAAAAGAGAAACGTTCTCAATCCCGAGGTAGGTCTCCCCAAAAGGAGCCCTCTGAAAGGAGGTATAACCTCAGGAATAGGGATAATTTGAGAAAACCTGATAGGTATCAGGATACTGATACACTTTCCTCTCGTACCTTTGAGATATCATCACAGACATCTGAAAGAAGAGGATGGTCAGATAAAAAAGAATGTGTGAAGTCCAAAGACGATCAACAAGTTCAGAAAAACAAACCAAAACCTCAATTCTCCAAAAAGAAGGTAGCAGGTCTGAAGATATGTACAGCACCATTGCATTTTATGTATTGTGACAGTTTTCAATTCATTTTTTTAGAAATGTGTTTTAGACATGTTTTTAGCAAATCATTTGCAGCTATATTTTAGATGTGTTTAGCATGTTTAGAATTTAGTAATGTGGTTCATATGAAAGTGGAATGGGAGTTGTGTGTCGATGAAGATACCGTATATAGGTTTCCGATTCATACCCTTATACGGCCAGAATTCGCATTGCCCATATTTAGGCATAGAAATCCTCCCCTTTTTTAGGCATTATCCATGCGAACCAAATACAGGCATGACCACCTACATCCGTCCATTAACTTCACAATGAGTTCTTGGAAAACCAGACTCTTAAGCCTTTAGGACTTCCCCTTGCTTGGATTATTGATTTCACCTAGAACTCATTTATTATGCATGAACATCTATTCCTTAGGGGTCCATTCATAACGTTCTTCTGCCCGACTTTTACGTCAATACTGGCATTCCTAAACACCTTCAAGGTATAAATATACCTTCACGTGCCAGGGCAAACCACGGTTCGGCTGCCTACTTGCACAACGTGGCTTGGCGCGGCAAGTTCGGAAGGAAGTCAAGTCCCCGCCTGACGCACGGACCAGACGCTGTCATCCTCCTTGCAGAAAATCCAGCTCCAGTGTTTCTGACTCCCCTTGCGGGGTGTTAGAGATCAAGACCCGGAAAGAGATTCCAACCTCTCTCTTTCTAAGGTATGGGGTAGACTAGAACCTAGAGGGACTCTTGGCAACTCTAGCAAAACTAAACTATAGCTAGCTATACTTTAGAAACTGCACCTACTTCTTACCTCATACTACACTTAGGTTAGGTACACTGGGGGTATAACTAGCTAGAAGCATCAGATGAGTATTCACATTTTAGCCTGTCTTAATTATGTATGTATTTTTTATTTGTCATAGCTACAAACCATGCTATTGCAGTATTATCTAATATTACTGCTAACGCTGTACGTATTATACTTCGCATTTTGTCTTACGATTGTAGCAGTTCATATCTCTTGCATGAGAAATAAGATTGTTCAATAAACCCTTTTTATTGAAATGCCCGTCTATCTATTTCTTTGTAAACTCTGTAGAAACGAAGCATGCACGATTGACTGAGTGAAACTGTTATCTATTGTTTCCATGATTCTGAGACTGTTCCGATTCTAAGGGAAACAAAGTTGTCATGTTTATGCGATTGTCAGAAACAAATCCCTTCTTGTTTATTCGAGAAGTTTCTTGTGACCTCTGAGTTAGCTGGTACACACAAGTAATTAAGTTTAATGTACTCGATAGAGACATACTGAACTCAGTCCTATGTCAAATTTATAGTGTATATTATTACAATGCGCAGAGACTATCAGGGATATAGGAACTACACTACATGGCGCCCAATAGTTTGGTACAGCACTAATTTAACCCTAGATACTGTAGTAACTCAGTCGTGCTTTTCTCAGAGACCCCTACTCATAAAACTCCATAAGACGTCTGTAGTGGGTAGGGATAATATCCGCCACAGCTGAGTAGGACAAAAATACTATATATTAGCTGTTTGGTTTGTTCAACATTGAAGGATACAGTGTTCCAAAATATTGTGCACCTTATCTTTCTTCCCTTGAAACTTGCTCTGCACTTTTCATTAAACAATGTCCCTAAACGGGAATAATAATACCGTGACCGGAAGAGCTGCGGCTGGCCCAGTTGTAACAGCCTTTAATCAAACAGATTTTAATGATACTGATGCGGATGCAATTGCTATCCATCCAAATTTAAGGAAAGCCATCACTCTAAAATGTATAAAACATGGTATAACACCTAGCGGTGGTAGAGCAGTTTTTGTGATAGAGGCACATGAATCTCACCAGAAAGAGGTATTCTACTCATTGACAGTATTCCCTGAATCACATCCAGTAACTAAAATGTTTCACTTCTACAAAGATGATCCACCTGAGGAATATATTTCTTTGAGGATGTTGAAATTCCACTCACATACCAGGAGAACCAGCTATGGTTTAAAGGCACCCCAAAACATTTCAATCACATTACCAGGCTTGGTCCACTAGGTAGACCAGGAGTAACATGGCCAGTTTTAGCCGGCTACACACCTCATCCTGACATTGAGGTAATTTCAGACGAAGAATTACTCACTCAACTCAAAGAGTTAATAAAAATTTAGTTCAATATGTCATGCGTACTTTTACAGTCCAACCACCATTAACCATTCCAAATCAAACCCCTTACCAGGGGAATACACTTAAAATTACTCCACAGACGTTACACGCAGTCATAGGTAAAATGCCCACAAAATGTGAACAAATTCCATTCTGCATAGCTCAAATATTTACTCAAATCAAAGCGGTATTTTCTAATACCAGCCCGTATGAGAAACACAGAATTCTAACAATCTGTTTACCAATGGAGAAAACACCACATCTGGAAGACTGCACCACTTGGGGCACAGTCTTTGCTGCCATCCATACTAAAACGCATGGTGTTCCGTCCATTGTGGTAATACCTGATGTCCTGAAACAAATTTAAAATGAATACGGGCAGAGCCTACCTTGAATTTAGGTAAGAAATTACTGAAAAATTTCGACCAGGTCTCAACAATATTATTATCTAATATTAAAGGAGAAGCAGCACCAGTGGCAATCTGCCAGAAATGAAGGGAATTTGATGTAGTAGATCATCTACGCGAACTACCCAGAATAATTGAAAAATCCTATGAAGAATTAGGCAGAGACAGTTTGGGTGGGAAACCAGTTAAACCACAACTGTCTGGAGGTCCTGAGAAGGACTCTATTAAACAAAATCCTGCATCTTCTAAAAAGAAGTGGCAAAATAACAAACAACATTCAAAAGAGAAACGTTCTCAATCCCGAGGTAGGTCTCCCCAAAAGGAGCCCTCTGAAAGGAGGTATAACCTCAGGAATAGGGATAATTTGAGAAAACCTGATAGGTATCAGGATACTGATACACTTTCCTCTCGTACCTTTGAGATATCATCACAGACATCTGAAAGAAGAGGATGGTCAGATAAAAAAGAATGTGTGAAGTCCAAAGACGATCAACAAGTTCAGAAAAACAAACCAAAACCTCAATTCTCCAAAAAGAAGGTAGCAGTTCTGAAGATCAGACATGCCAAGGATCCTGAGAACACAACTCAAGAATGGAGAATGGACTCAGACAATGTTGGACAGTGCAGCAGAAATAACAATAGCTCGCCAGAACCTGAAGGAAGTTCTGGAAACAGTGGACTTGAATGAGTACATACAAGTTGAGACTGCAGACACTAGGGTTAGTTCTCCACAAAGGTTATGTGAAATAACACTCCGGATGGAGGGAGACATACCAAGAAAAGTGAAAGCACTGTTTTGGGAGAGACTTTCAAAGGGTTATGATATACTTCTAGCAGAACAGGACTGGCCACCAGAATTTGTCAGGGAGTGTCCACATGGAGAATATATCATTATGCCAGCCTTCTCCAACCATGTTCCAGTACACTTAAAATATACTTATGCCAGGAAATGGGCAGTTGCCCAAACCCCAGCATTATACAAAAAGCATGTGGGATGGGATGAGGATTCACCTCATCATACGATCCAGTTAAAAATCAACCTACTGCACAAAGGCAGTTTCCAATTAAGCAAGAAGCTAAAAAACAGGTCAGGGAGATCTTAGATCACTTGAATACCAAGGGGTGATTGAAACATGCACCTCATAAATGAACAATCTTTTATTTCCTGTTTCCAAACCAGACAATACATTTCATCTAGTTTTGGATTACAGACACTTAAACTCTTGTTGTAAAACATTTGCAGTGCAAAATGCACACAGTACAGCTTTAATGAATAACATTGTGCGTAAAAAATATAAAACCACATTAGATATTTCAAATGGTTTCTTTTGTCAAAACATAGCACCCTAAAGTGGGTATTTGACTGCTTTCTCAATAATGGGGACACAGGTCACTTCTGTCGACTCCCACAAGGGTTCAAGAACAGCCCAGGGTTATTCTCAGCAAGGGTAACAGAGTTACTACAAATTTATGATGACGAGGCATTGTCATATGTCCATGATATCTATCTGAGAGATGATGACCTGGATAGGCACTTGAACAGGGTGAACCCCATTATACTGGGTTTCGCCTCTGAGGATTATACATTCAATTTAAAAAAATCAAGAATTGCCCATCTAAAAGTCCTTTTCATAGGATATGAACTATCAAGTGTAGGCAAAAGCCTGGCAGCTAACTTTTTAGAAAAGTATGCGCTGTTCCAACCTCCAAAAACGCTGAAAAACTTACAGTCGATTCTAGGTTTCCTGAATTTTGGAAGAACTTACATTCTAAACTACGCAGAAAGGGTTAAACCTCTCTACGAATTAATCAAACCTGATTTTAAAATTACACATTGGACACAGGAACACACAGATATCCTGTGTTCACTTCAAGCTGACATGTTAGCAACAAAACACTTACAAACACACGTAAACTTACGCAACTTAGTGATCCGAATCAATCCGGGTCAATGCGGATTCACCCACTTAACTTTTAACAAAGGTGAAAAAGTACCAATTGCATACAAATGACATTTGTATACACAAGCAGAAATTAAATTTACATTGACAGAAAAAATTCTGATGCAGTTCAAACCACTGTAGCAAAAGAAAGAGCCCTAACGCAGGGGAAAGGCACTATGGCCATAACTCCTGTACCAGCCGTAGGTAGAGACAGTTACAAAGGCTAGCATTCCGAATGCAAAAGCTTTACATCCAAAATGGATACAATGGGTTAATTCACTTGCTGCAACTGATGTTGAATATGTTTTTGATCCTTATTTGAAAACACAAGCATTCCTGCAATACGAACACGAATGTTGTCTGCCTACTGAAATTCTCCCTCTTGACCAGTACGAATTTATAATTTATACTGACGGATCTGCACAACCCGCTATCAGGTTAAGCAAGCTTACAGTGCAGTGCAAGCGATCGTCACTGGTCGCATGCGCGATGGTAAATTTCGACCGTTGGTCACAAAAACACAATCTCTAGGCGATTGTACAGCTCAGCGAGCTCAACTACAAACATTCAAAATGACACTTGAAAATACGGATTGCGAATTCCCCACACATATAGTGCGCGATTCTTTTTACTGTATTCAATCATATAATGAATATTTACAGAATTGGCTTCAAAATGGTTTCAAAGATGCAAAAGGTGGCACAATTAAGCATAAAACGCTTTGGGAACAAGTAGTTCAGTTGCGAAACGGACTACAAAACACTCATGTGATACACACGCTGAGTCATCAATGTGATGGCTTCACGTTGAAGGGAATTCATTGGCTGATGAATCTGCGAAGGAGGCTGTGCAAACAGCTTCCATAGCTGCAATCACTCATTCAAAAATAAAAAATAGACAGTGAAATAATATTGGCTGTCAATGCTTCAAGCAAAGGCAGAGGTGCAGCGTTACCTAAAAGGTTTCCATTCTAATACTCATATATAATTGATGCAAACAATGTTCTGTCGAATATCTGGAGTGGGGGATAGGGTAATACCAAACATGGAACATAGATTAGGACTAATCCTAGCAGCACATGAAGGGATCGCCTCTGCTCATGCAGGTGTTTCAGCCACAGTATCATTATTAAAACAGAGATACTGGTGGCCAGGTATTAGGAAACAGACCAAAAATTATGTTTTGGACTGTGAAGTATACCAGAAGATGAAAATCTCTACTGTGAAACGTCCTGCGCAGATGCTCCTGTTAATCTCAGATAAACCATTAGAGTGTGTTTACTTGGACCACTGCGGTCCCTTACAAAGGGATGGTAACTATAAATATATCATGGTTGCAGTGGATTCGAGCTCAAGGTTCCTTTGGATGTGGCCTCAGTGCTTGGCTGACGCTCAAACTGTTATCAAAGATTCCGGAATCTTTATCAGCACATACGCAACTGGCACACTACATTCTGACCAGGGCCCTGCGTTTAGCTCTCAAGCTTACAAAGAAGCCATGGCCAGTTTGAGCGTAGCATTGCGGTATTCTTCTCCATTCCATCCTGAGGGAAGTTCTGTTGTGGAAAGAAAAAACCAGGACATAAAGCAGTCTATATAGGGTATTAGGTTGGGGAGATGGGTGGGTCAAACATCTTTATGGGGTCCAACGCTCATTAAACAATTTGCCAAGAAGTTCTCTAGAGGGTGTCACTTCATATGAGATTCTATTTGGGACTAGAATGTTGGTACCAGACCTTGACATGAAAGGCACACTGGTGGAAAATAAAAAGTTTGTTTGGCTGGTTTACAGGACTTAAACAAACTAAGATCAAAACATGGCAACGTTTTCCTGAAGCCAACCACCACTGGGGGAAAACCAATCATCCCAGCAAGGCCTGTCTGGATCCCAAAGCTTGGTGATCTAGTCAGAGAAAAGATTGCGGACAAGAAGGAATTTGGGCCTTCTTACAGACAACCAGTATCTGTCCTAGCAATCCACGGATCAAGAACAGTACTTTTGCCTCCCCTTGCTGGTAAAAAGGAGAAAAGATTTGGGTCCATCGACCTGATCAAACAACACTATGTGGCCGATACTAAGCAGTAGGTCAAGTGGACTCCAACAATGTAGCAGACACACTCCTCCAGCTACAATCCAAGAGGTTCAAAATGAGAGACTCATCACCTTTGAAGATTCTACAGTGAGAAAAGAAGAACTATGCAATAAAGCTATGGAACTCATTCCTCCTAAAACCCAAATAACAGTTCATCCTGTTACACCTGTCTACAACAAAGTAACAAGTGATCAACTGGTTCCAGCAATTTCAACGAATCCAGATGCAATTCCAACCATTGACAGAACTGCCTCTGGCTATTTCATTAACTTTGATACATTTTCTGAGGATCCCAGCGAACCTGAAATGACGCCAGCACAAAGAACTTTCAAAGAACAAGCTACAGACTGTTTTCATCACCTGAAAAAGACTTATCTGGTTTCACCATGGATTGAACTATGGATTGTTTTGGTAATATTCTTCTTTCTACTTTGGTTAGCTCTGGTATAACTCTGGGTATGCTGATAAATGGAAGATATATTCAAATGGACACAGCAAGTAAAAGAGTGAACTTACTTCTCCAGCCACACAAATCATCCCATCGTGAAGCAAGAGACTTGTCAGTAGTGAACATCACAGCCGTTCCTATACCAGAAGGTATAGATGGGGACAAAACAGAATATGAATTTTTTGGCCCATCTGAACTTTTAAAGATTCCACACTTGTTTAAAATGTCATTAAGTGACTTTATTACCTCTAGTACCTTTTCTGATGATCAGGACTTTGAGAATGTTAATAACAGGATGTCTGATCTAGAAATGTCTGCAGTATTCACAAATCATGAATATTTAGAGGGTTCATCAGACTATGAACAATTGTATTGTTATAACCACTATGGTCATCATTTCTTGCACAGAACTGCATCACCTAGAAATGTATTTATGAATAACCAATGGGAACATTGTCCTACTCCTCCAAAGGGTAGCTCAAAAACTTTTGCAAAGAAATTTCCATATGTTTCAGGGTTTAACTTGTCAAATCCAGAAACGTTTTTCTCTAAAAATGTGAACAAGACAGGAACGAAAAATATGTTAACTAATACAAAACAGATTTATTCTGCATCCTTTATTGTCCAACTGTCTAGATAGGGTTTCAACTTTTGGAAAGACAACACTGAGACAAAATCTGTCTGGGGTACAAAAGATTGGCAAGTGCAGAGGGTAGAAGCTTTGTTTAGAGCCTGTATCATCCCTGAGCAAATTATGTTTTTAAATGACACTGTTCAACAAATGTCTTGCCTTGGGTTAGCCAATATCAAAGACATGAACACTACGTTCATACCTGCACCTGCAAGTAATAGCACTACACATGGGGAGGTCGACTTTCATACTATTTTGCATCACAACAGATCAGATCCAGATTGGAAAAAATTGTTGCTCTGTCCCACAGACACTAACAACTGTCAAGATTGATTCCTGAACAAAACACAGGGTTTCACTATCAATAGGCCAGATCCACGATATGTTCAAAAACAGCATCCTGGGGTAATAACAACATACAGTGTAGGGAAACTTTGCCTTGATTGGCTACAAAAATCAACCTAGAGGATGTTAAACAACTCTTATCTTTAATTACAGAAGGTGCAGATTTTTGCTAGGTCCAAGGAACTGCGTCAAAAACGTTTCATAAATGCCGGTATCTACGCTGCATATAATGAAATATGGAAGGTTACCCAAGCAGAGACTGTAGAAAGAATATGAGAAATTGATCATATTAATTTAGAGAAATCTCTCGCTGTAGTACACAATGGGTTAACGACTCTGTCATCCAGGATATTTTCATTGGACAGCATAGTATCCTCTGCCATAGACATCATGGAACAAGACTTGGTCATGCTGCAACATGGTCAGTCTCAACTATGTTCTATCATGCTATTAGGCTGGATGCTACAAAACTTGCGTGCAGGCTATGTGCCTTGACGTTTAATCAACACTACGTCACTGTTTTCACAATTCAATCTCACTGATAAACAGATCAAACTGGCACAAAGGGGAGCAGACTATACAGTGCTGAGCATTGAAAAACTGGAAATATTACCATTCACAGTGGGAAAAAAATCAGCTACTGAGTTGATCATACATGGCAAAATTACTCAGCCTGTTACAACTTTCCATTTTCAATATTGCCTAAAACATATACCAGCAGGCAAATATGAAAGGTTGGGTAAAGAATACATCAAGACAACCTGGGATTAATCTTAAACACACAGATGTTGGAGTGGGGGGCGTGAAGTGTTTCCTAGCGGTACAAACTGTGAAAACGCATTAAGCGGTCTCTCCTATGTCACAGTATTATTTACACTGGGACTGCGAAGGTTCCACTTCAAACTTATCCTGCCACCTGCAAGGTTCTCTGCCTGCAGTGATTAATCCAATTTTTGGACAACTTTCAAACGGAAGTTACCTCATGTTGAATGATCACAGCTGCAGTGGCATGTTGCCAGGTATCCCATTACTAGTAAGGGTTACATCCAGGGTCACTTGCTGTATGCAAGTCTTGTTCCCTCAGATCAAGACAGCCAGGGAGTCGCCTTTATGGCCTTCACTGAACATCCCTTCTATATGAATTGATACTCTAAGCAGAACGAAAGGCATTCTTTTGCAACAAACAGTGCCTCTGACCTCAGCCAAAGAAACCTATGATCAACAAGTCACAAGGACTTCAGTCGAGATACAAGCCCTTTTGCATATAAACTGCCCTATACATTTCTCAGAAATGTTGGAACGTATCTTAAACATGTCTGATACGAGCGGTATTGTACATGTATTTAAGAAAGTGTGTTCAGGACTGTTAGCACCTTTTCAAGTAGTCCTCAGAATATTTCTACACTTCATGCACTCTGTGTATGGCGGACTGCCACTACTTTTAGCACTCATTCCAGGGGTCCTATTTTTGCTTCTACTGCTGCGATATGGCAAGCCAAATCACCAGCTTCATTCCAAGCACCATAGAAAGAGCTCTACTGGAGATGAAGTATCGTCAGCGCATCGTCCATATTTTAGGTTTACCTCATCTATGAGAATTAAATACCACACGGTTTCTGTCATTCAGACCAATCTGGCAAGACTGCATCTTACCTGTTCTACGTTGCCTGCTTTGCGGTGAAGAATGCGTGCTAGACATCTGTCTAACACTCCCATCAGTCATGCCTACAGATATCAATACTCTGCTGGACCCTGTAACGGCCCATGCTGTGTGTTGTCCCCAGTGGCTACCAATCTTGATGACGGCATTCATTGAGATCTCACAGACGCAAATTTCTACTGCTGAGGTACGAGAGGAAACAACAGGCACACAGATAACATCCAATACGAACATTGCTGATGTGACCAATGCTGAAGGCGATGCTTCTCACCTAGGTGCCGCTAGTCTTCTAAACGAGGTAATCCAACTTTCACCTACAATGGTAAACGACTTTTGTCTACAGGATTAGAAGATTTCATGTTTTCTCCAAGCCCTAACACTGACTTTTGATTCAGGCACACAGTGTTCCGGAGGGACTCTGAATTTGGCCTTCAATTTTTCCAAACAAAGACTAAATTTGGAACTTTTTCCTATGATTATTTTTTTTTTTCCAAATTTGTATTTTTCATTTTCGGCAAAGTAATCTGCTTATAGTAGAACTATTAGTTGAGAACAGAATTCTTTGAAACACTTTTAGAGACAATATGTCACCTTGTCAAAACAAAAATTTGTATTATGTTACCTGACATAAAATGGTTTCGGCCCTTTTTCTTCTGTATTTATGAGCCATTCTTTGCTGCCATCTATACTAAAACACATGGTGTTCCGTCCATTGTGGTAATACCTGATGTCCTGAAACAAATTTAAAATGAATACGGGCAGAGCCTACTTTGAATTTAGGTAAGAAATTACTGAAAAATTTCGACCAGGTCTCAACAATATTATTATCTAATATTAAAGGAGAAGCAGCACCAGTGGCAATCTGCCAGAAATGAAGGGAATTTGATGTAGTAGATCATCTACGCGAACTACCCAGAATAATTGAAAAATCCTATGAAGAATTAGGCAGAGACAGTTTGGGTGGGAAACCAGTTAAACCACAACTGTCTGGAGGTCCTGAGAAGGACTCTATTAAACAAAATCCTGCATCTTCTAAAAAGAAGTGGCAAAATAACAAACAACATTCAAAAGAGAAACGTTCTCAATCCTGAGGTAGGTCTCCCCAAAAGGAGCCCTCTGAAAGGAGGTATAACCTCAGGAATAGGGATAATTTGAGAAAACCTGATAGGTATCAGGATACTGATACACTTTCCTCTCGTACCTTTGAGATATCATCACAGACATCTGAAAGAAGAGGATGGTCAGATAAAAAAGAATGTGTGAAGTCCAAAGACGATCAACAAGTTCAGAAAAACAAACCAAAACCTCAATTCTCCAAAAAGAAGGTAGCAGGTCTGAAGATCAGACATGCCAAGGATCCTGAGAACACAACTCAAGAATGGAGAATGGACTCAGACAATGTTGGACAGTGCAGCAGAAATAACAATAGCTCGCCAGAACCTGAAGGAAGTTCTGGAAACAGTGGACTTGAATGAGTACATACAAGTTGAGACTGCAGACACTAGGGTTAGTTCTCCACAAAGGTTATGTGAAATAACACTCCGGATGGAGGGAGACATACCAAGAAAAGTGAAAGCACTGTTTTGGGAGAGACTTTCAAAGGGTTATGATATACTTCTAGCAGAACAGGACTGGCCACCAGAATTTGTCAGGGAGTGTCCACATGGAGAATATATCATTATGCCAGCCTTCTCCAACCATGTTCCAGTACACTTAAAATATACTTATGCCAGGAAATGGGCAGTTGCCCAAACCCCAGCATTATACAAAAAGCATGTGGGATGGGATGAGGATTCACCTCATCATACGATCCAGTTAAAAATCAACCTACTGCACAAAGGCAGTTTCCAATTAAGCAAGAAGCTAAAAAACAGGTCAGGGAGATCTTAGATCACTTGAATACCAAGGGGTGATTGAAACATGCACCTCATAAATGAACAATCTTTTATTTCCTGTTTCCAAACCAGACAATACATTTCATCTAGTTTTGGATTACAGACACTTAAACTCTTGTTGTAAAACATTTGCAGTGCAAAATGCACACAGTACAGCTTTAATGAATAACATTGTGCGTAAAAAATATAAAACCACATTAGATATTTCAAATGGTTTCTTTTGTCAAAACATAGCACCCTAAAGTAGGTATTTGACTGCTTTCTCAATAATGGGGACACAGGTCACTTCTGTCGACTCCCACAAGGGTTCAAGAACAGCCCAGGGTTATTCTCAGCAAGGGTAACAGAGTTACTACAAATTTATGATGACGAGGCATTGTCATATGTCCATGATATCTATCTGACAGATGATGACCTGGATAGGCACTTGAACAGGGTGAACCCCATTATACTGGGTTTCGCCTCTGAGGATTATACATTCAATTTAAAAAAATCAAGAATTGCCCATCTAAAAGTCCTTTTCATAGGATATGAACTATCAAGTGAAGGCAAAAGCCTGGCAGCTAACTTTTTAGAAAAGTATGCGCTGTTCCAACCTCCAAAAACGCTGAAAAACTTACAGTTGATTCTAGGTTTCCTGAATTTTGGAAGAACTTACATTCTAAACTACGCAGAAAGGGTTAAACCTCTCTACGAATTAATCAAACCTGATTTTAAAATTACACATTGGACACAGGAACACACAGATATCCTGTGTTCACTTCAAGCTGACATGTTAGCAACAAAACACTTACAAACACACGTAAACTTACGCAACTTAGTGATCCGAATCAATCCGGGTCAATGCGGATTCACCTACTTAACTTTTAACAAAGGTGAAAAAGTACCAATTGCATACAAATCACATTTGTATACACAAGCAGAAATTAAATTTACATCGACAGAAAAAATTCTGATGGCAGTTCAAACCGCTGTAGCAAAAGAAAGAGCCCTAATGCATGGGGAACGAACTATGGCCATAACTCCTGTACCAGCCGTAGGTAGAGGCAGTTACAAAGGCTAGCATTTCGAATGCAAAAGCTTTACATCCAAAATGGATACAATGGGTTAATTCACTTGCTGCAACTGATGTTGAATATGTTTTTGATCCTTATTTGAAAACACAAGCATTCCTGCAATACGAACACGAATGTCCTCTGCCTACTGAAATTTTCCCTCTTGACCAGTACGAATTTATAATTTATACTGACGGATCTGCACAGCCCGCTATCAGGGTAAGCAGCTTTCATCTAGTTTTGGATTACAGACACTTAAACTCTTGTTGTAAAACATTTGCAGTGCAAAATGCACACAGTACAGCTTTAATGAATAACATTGTGCGTAAAAAATATAAAACCACATTAGATATTTCAAATGGTTTCTTTTGTCAAAACATAGCACCCTAAAGTGGGTATTTGACTGCTTTCTCAATAATGGGGACACAGGTCACTTCTGTCGACTCCCACAAGGGTTCAAGAACAGCCCAGGGTTATTCTCAGCAAGGGTAACAGAGTTACTACAAATTTATGATGACGAGGCATTGTCATATGTCCATGATATCTATCTGACAGATGATGACCTGGATAGGCACTTGAACAGGGTGAACCCCATTATACTGGGTTTCGCCTCTGAGGATTATACATTCAATTTAAAAAAATCAAGAATTGCCCATCTAAAAGTCCTTTTCATAGGATATGAACTATCAAGTGAAGGCAAAAGCCTGGCAGCTAACTTTTTAGAAAAGTATGCGCTGTTCCAACCTCCAAAAACGCTGAAAAACTTACAGTCGATTCTAGGTTTCCTGAATTTTGGAAGAACTTACATTCTAAACTACGCAGAAAGGGTTAAACCTCTCTACGAATTAATCAAACCTGATTTTAAAATTACACATTGGACACAGGAACACACAGATATCCTGTGTTCACTTCAAGCTGACATGTTAGCAACAAAACACTTACAAACACACGTAAACTTACGCAACTTAGTGATCCGAATCAATCCGGGTCAATGCGGATTCACCTACTTAACTTTTAACAAAGGTGAAAAAGTACCAATTGCATACAAATCACATTTGTATACACAAGCAGAAATTAAATTTACATCGACAGAAAAAATTCTGATGGCAGTTCAAACCGCTGTAGCAAAAGAAAGAGCCCTAACGCATGGGAAACGAACTATGGCCATAACTCCTGTACCAGCCGTAGGTAGAGGCAGTTACAAAGGCTAGCATTTCGAATGCAAAAGCTTTACATCCAAAATGGATACAATGGGTTAATTCACTTGCTGCAACTGATGTTGAATATGTTTTTGATCCTTATTTGAAAACACAAGCATTCCTGCAATACGAACACGAATGTCCTCTGCCTACTGAAATTCTCCCTCTTGACCAGTACGAATTTATAATTTATACTGACGGATCTGCACAACCCGCTATCAGGGTAAGCAGCTTTCATCTAGTTTTGGATTACAGACACTTAAACTCTTGTTGTAAAACATTTGCAGTGCAAAATGCACACAGTACAGCTTTAATGAATAACATTGTGCGTAAAAAATATAAAACCACATTAGATATTTCAAATGGTTTCTTTTGTCAAAACATAGCACCCTAAAGTAGGTATTTGACTGCTTTCTCAATAATGGGGACACAGGTCACTTCTGTCGACTCCCACAAGGGTTCAAGAACAGCCCAGGGTTATTCTCAGCAAGGGTAACAGAGTTACTACAAATTTATGATGATCCACGATATGTTCAAAAACAGCATCCTGGGGTAATAACAACATACAGTGTAGGGAAACTTTGCCTTGATTGGCTACAAAAATCTACCAAGAGGATGTTAAACAACTCTTATCTTTAATTACAGAAGGTGCAGATTTTTGCTAGGTCCAAGGAACTGCGTCAAAAACGTTTCATAAATGCCGGTATCTACGCTGCATATAATGAAATTTGGAAGGTTACCCAAGCAGAGACTGTAGAAAGAATATGAGAAATTGATCATATTAATTTAGAGAAATCTCTCGCTTTAGTACACAATGGGTTAACGACTTTGTCATCCAGGATATTTTCATTGGACAGCATAGTATCCTCTGCCATAGACATCATGGAACAAGACTTGGTCATGCTGCAACATGGTCAGTCTCAACTATGTTCTATCATGCTATTAGGCTGGATGCTACAAAACTTGCGTGCAGGCTATGTGCCTTGACGTTTAATCAACACTACGTCACTGTTTTCACAATTCAATCTCACTGATAAACAGATCAAACTGGCACAAAGGGGAGCAGACTATACGGTGCTGAGCATTGAAAAACTGGAAATATTACCTTTCACAGTGGGAAAAAATCAGCTACTGAGTTGATCATACATGGCAAAATTATTCAGCCTGTTACAACTTTCCATTTTCAATATTGCCTAAAACATATACCAGCAGGCAAATATGAAAGGTTGGGTAAAGAATACATCAAGACAACCTGGGATTAATCTTAAACACACAGATGTTGGAGAGGGGGGCGTGAAGTGTTTCTTAGCGGTACAAACTGTGAAAACGCATTAAGCGGTTCTCTCCTATGTCACGGTATTATTTACACTGGGACTGCGAAGGTTCCACTTCAAACTTATCCTGCCACCTGCAAGGTTCTCTGGCTGCAGTGATTAATCCAATTTTTGGACAACTTTCAAATGGAAGTTACCTCATGTTGAATGATCACAGCTGCAGTGGCATGTTGCCAGGTATCCCATTACTAGTAAGGGTTACATCCAGGGTCACTTGCTGTATGCAAGTCTTGTTCCCCCAGATCAAGACAGCCAGGGGGTCGCCTTTATGACCTTCACTGAACATCTCTTCTATATGAATTGATACTCTAAGCAGAACGGAAGCCATTCTTTTGCAACAAACAGTGCCTCTCACCTCAGCCAAAGAAACCTATGATCAACAATTCACAAGGACTTCAGTCGAGATACAAGCCCTTTTGCATATAAACTGCCCTATACATTTCTCAGAAATGTTGGAAAGTATCTTAAACATGTCTGATACGAGCGGTATTGTACATGTATTTAAGAAAGTGTGTTCAGGACTGTTAGCACCTTTTCAAGTAGTCCTCGGAATATTTCCACACTTCATGCACTCTGTGTATGGCGGACTGCCACTACTTTTAGCACTCATTGCAGGGGTCCTATTTTTGCTCCTACTGCTGCGATATGGGAAGCCAAATCACCAGCTTCACTCCAAGCACCATAGAAAGAGCTCTATTGGAGATGAAGTATCGTCTGCGCATCGTCCATATTTTAGGTTTACCTCATCTATGAGAATTAAATACCACACGGTTTCTGTCATTCAGACCAATCTGGCAAGACTACATCTTACCTGTTCTACGTTGCCTGCTTTGCGGTGAAGAATGCGTGCTAGACATCTGGCTAACACTCCCATCAGTCATGCCTACAGATATCGATACTCTGCTGGACCCTGTAACGGCCCATGCTGTGTGTTGTCCCCAGTGGCTACCAATCTTGATGACGGCATTCATTGAGATCTCACAGACGCAAATTTCTACTGCTGAGCTACGTGAGGAAACAACAGACACACAGATAACATCCAATACGAACATTGCTGATGTGACCAATGCTGAAGGCGATGCTTCTCACCTAGGTGCCGCTAGTCTTCTAAACGAGGTAATCCAACTTTCACCTACAATGGTAAACGACTTTTGTCTACAGGATTACAAGATTTCATGTTTTCTCCAAGCCCTAACACTGACTTTTGATTCAGGCACACAGTGTTCCGGAGGGACTCTGAATTTGGCCTTGAATTTTTCCAAACAAAGACTAAACTTGGAACTTTTTCCTATGATTATTATTTTTTTTTTCCAAATTTGTATTTTTCATTTTCGGCAAAGTAATCTGCTTATAGTAGAACTATTAGTTGAGAACAGAATTCTTTGAAACACTTTTAGAGACAATATGTCACCTTGTCAAAACAACAATTTGTATTATGTTACCTGACATAAAATGGTTTCGGCCCTTTTTCTTCTGTATTTATGAGCCATATCATAAATAATGTATATATGTTTATGATTATTCATTTTGCATTCAAATGCCAAACTTATGCTTAGAATGAAACATTGCTTTAATATGTACAGCACCATTGCATTTTATGTATTGTGACAGTTTTCAATTCATTTTTTTAGAAATATGTTTTAGACATGTTTTTAGCAAATCATTTGCAGCTATATTTTAGATGTGTTTAGCATGTTTAGAATTTAGTAATGTGGTTCATATGAAAGTGGAATGGGAGTTGTGTGTCGATGAAGATACCGTATATAGGTTTCCGATTCATACCCTTATACGGCCACAATTCGCATTGCCCATATTTAGGCATAGAAATCCTCCCCTTTTTTAGGCATTATCCATGCTAACCAAATACAGGCATGGCCACCTACATTCGTCAATTAACATCACAACGAGTTCCTGGAAAATCAGACTCTTAAGCCTTTAGGACTTCCTCTTGCTTGGATTATTGATTTCTCCAAGAACTCATTTTTTATGCATGAACATCCATTCTTTAGGGGTTCATTCAAAACGTTCTTCTGCCCGACTTTTACGTCAATACTGGCATTCCTAAACACCTTCAAGGTATAAATATACCTTCACTTGCCATGGCAAACCACGGTTTGGCTGCCTACTTGCACGACGCGGCTCGCCACGGCAAGTTCGGAAGTCAAGTCCCCGCCTGGCACACTGACCAGACGCTGTCATCCTCCTCACAGAGAATCCAGCTCCAGTGCTTCTGACTCCCCTTGCAGGGTGTTAGAGATCGAGACCCGGAAAGAGATTCCAACCTCTCTGATTCTAAGGTACGGAGCAGACTAGAACCTAGAGGGACTCTTGGCAACTCTGGCAAAACTAAACTATAGCTAGCTATACTTTAGAAACTGCACCTACTTCTTACCTCATACTACACTTAGGTTAGGTACACTGGGGGTAGAACTAGCTAGAAGCATTAGATAAGTATTCATATTTTAGCCTGTGTTATTTATGTATGTATTTTTATATGGCATAGCTACAAACCATGCTATTGCAGTATTATCGAATATTACTGCTAACGCTGTACGTATTATACTTCGCATTCTGTCTTACAATTGTAGCAGTTCATATCTATTGCATGAGAAATAAGACTGTTCAATAAACCCTTTTTATTGAAACGCCCGTCTATCTATTTCTGTGTAAGCTCTGTAGAAAAGAAGCACGCACGATTGACTGAGTGAAACTGTTATCTATTGTTTCCAAGATTCTGAGACTGTTCTGATTCTAAGGGAAACAAAGTTGTCATGTTTATACGGTAGTCAGAAACTAATCCCTTCTTGTTTATTCGAGAGGTTTCTAGTGACCTCTGAGTTAGCTGGCACACACAAGTAATTAAGTTTAATGTACTTGATAGAGACATACTGACCTCAGTCCTATGTCAAATCTATAGTGTATATTATTACAATGCGCAGAGCCTATCAGGAATATAGGAACTACACTACAGCACTGCTTCAGCAGATAAATCTTTGTATTGATGGCCTGAAAACCATTAACTACTAGGAACATATAATACTAGCTTAGAATAAGTAAGTTCTACGAAATTTAGGGTTGGGCAAGTCAAGGGTGTAGCACACACTTTTCCAACCTCAGAGAGTTTAGTACCCACTAGGTCAGTGGCGGCTGCTGGATTTTATAAGTGGTGGGCGGTAATCTTTGACCAGAGTGTAATTTGCGAGAGAGCAAAGCACACATGCCCGAAATTAGTAAGGGGATTGTGTGTGGTGTCGGAGAGGTTCTTCCTATTTTATGGATTTAAGTGGGTGGGTTTTACAGCATACATATGATTCAAAAGAACATGTGGCAAGAACGATTAGGAGCTTGCCAAAAAATACCCCAAGCATCAATCAATCAATCAATCAATCATGACACTTGTATAGCGCACTACTCACCCGGAAGGGTCTCAAGGCGCTTGGGGAAGGGGTCCGCTGCTGCTCAAACAGCCAGGTCTTGAGTTGTCTCCTGAAGGCGAGGTGGTCCTGGGTCAGCCGAAGGTGGATGGGGAGGGAGTTCCATGTCTTGGCCGCCAGGTAGGAGAAGGATCTGCCTCCGGCGGTTGCTCTTCGGATTGGTGGTACGGCTGGGAGGGCGAGGCTGGCAGACCGTTGCTGGCGGGTGGTCGTGTGGAAGGTCAGGCGGTCGTTGAGGTCCTTGGGGCCCAGGTCGTGGAGAGACTTGTGTGCGTGGGTGAGGAGCCTGAACGTGATCCTCTTGTTGACGGGGAGCCAGTGCAGGTCCCTCAGGTGGCCGGAGATGTGGCTGCGTCGGGGGATGTCCAGGATGAGTTGGGCGGAGGCGTTCTGGATGCGTTGGAGTCTTCTCTGTAGCTTGGCTGTGGTTCCGGCATAGAGGGTGTTTCCGTAGTCCAGTCGGCTGGTGACGAGGGCCTGGGTGACCGTCTTCCTGGTTTCGGTCGGGATCCATCGGAAGATCTTGCGGAGCATGCGGACGGTGTGAAAGCATGAAGAGGAGACGGCGTTAACTTGTCTGGTCATCGAGAGGGAGGAGTCCAGGATGAAGCCCAGGTTGCGTGCGTGGTCTGTTGGCTTGGGGGCGGTGCCCAGGGCTGGGGGCCACCAGGAGTCGTCCCAGGCGGAGGGTGATGGTCCCAGGATGAGGACTTCCGTCTTGTCTGAGTTCAGTTTCAGGCGGCTGTTCTTCATCCACTCGGCGACGTCTTTCATCCCTTTGTGGAGGCTGGTTCTGGCGGTGTCGGGGTCTCTGGTGAGGGAGAGGATCAGCTGGGTGTCGTCAGCGTAGGAGATGATGTTGAGGCTGTGTTGGCGTGCGATGGTGGCGAGAGGTCTCATGTAGACGTTGAAGAGGGTGGGGCTGAGTGATGATCCTTGCGGGACGCCGCAGATGACTTCGGTGGCCTCGGAACGAAACGGGGGGAGGCGGACTCTCTGTGTTCTTCCGGCGAGGAACGAGATGATCCACTTCAGTGCCTTCTCTTGGATGCCGGTGTTGTTGAGACGTTGGACTAGGGTGCGGTGGCAGACAGTGTCGAATGCTGCGGAGAGGTCCAGGAGGATGAGTGCCGCTGTTTCCCCGTTGTCGAGATGTCATCGGTGGCTGCGATGAGGGCGGTCTCGGTGCTGTGGTTGTCTCTGAAACCAGACTGCGAGGGGCCGAGGGATCCATTCGTCTCGAGGAAGGCGGCAAGTTGTCTGTTGGCGATCTTCTCGATGACTTTGGCAGGAAAAGGGAGGAGCGAGATGGGGCGGAAGTTTTTGAAGTCGGTGGGGTCCGCTGTTGGTTTCTTCAGTAGGGCGCTGAGCTCGGCGTGCTTCCAGCTCTCCGGGAAGGTGGCGGTGTCGAAGGAGGTGTTGATGACGTCTCAGAGTTGGGGTGCGATGGTGGAGTCGGCCTTGTTGAAGACGTGGTGGGGGCAGGGGTCAGTCGGAGATCCAGAGTGGATGGTGTTCATCGCGCGGGTTGTGTCTTCGGTGGTCACCATGGTCCAGGTGGGGAGGGTGGCGGTGGGGTGCGTTGGTTCGATGGTTGGGTGCGTGGGTGGTGCGCCAAAGCTGTTGTGGATGTCGGCAATCTTGCGGTGGAAGAACGAGGCGAGGGAGTCGCAGAGATCTTGTGAAGGGGTGATGTCGTTGTTGCCGGTGCTGGGGTTGGAGAACTCCTTGACGATGCTGAAGAGTTCCTTGCTGTCGTGGGCGTTGTTGTCCAGTCGATCCTTCAGAGATTTCTTCTTGGTGGTGCGGATGAGCTGGTGGTGCTTGCGGGTCGCGTGTTTGAGGGCGGTCATGTTGTCAGTGGTCCGGTCGAGGAGCCAGGCTTTCTCGAGGGGCGGGCAGGTCTTCTTGGAGTCCTTGAGTTTGTCGGTGAACCAGGGGACCTTCTTGCTTCTGGGTTTGCTGGGAGGGTTCTTCAGTGGTGCAAGGTCGTCGACGCAGGCTGTCAGCCACTGCGTGAAGTTGCGGGCTGCTTCGTTGGGGTCCGGTGTGCTGGCAGGAGGGTTCTGGCTGAGGGAGGTGGTGAGCTGGTTGGCGGTGATCTTGCTCCAGCTTCTGTGAGGGACCTGTTGCGGGTGGTGGTGGGTGGTGGTTTTTCTGAAGCTGAAGTGGACGCAGCTGTGGTCGGTCCAGTGAAGTCCGGTGGAGTGGCTGAAGACGATGTGCTTGCTGGATGAGAAGACAGGATCAAGCGTGTGGCCGGCGTAGTGGGTAGGGGTGTTGACCAGTTGCTTGAGTCCGAGGTTGGCGAGGTTGTCCAGCAGGGTGACGGTGTTGCGGTCCTTGTTGTTTTCCAGGTGGAAGTTGAGGTCCCCTAGGAGGAGTTAGTTGGCGGAGGGGAGGGCGTGTGGGCTGATGAAGTCCGTGATGTCTTCGCTGAATTGTGTGCGTGGTCCTGGGGGTCTGTAGATGAGGGTGCCTCTGAGGGTCGTCTTTGGGTCAGTGTGAATCTGGAAGTGGAGGTGTTCGGCGGCGGCGTAGGTGTCGTCGGCGTCGGTCGTGATGCGGATGGTGTTCTTGTCGACGATGGCGATGCCTCCTCCAGTCTGGTTGACGCGGTCCCTCCTGATGATCTTGTATCCATCCGGGATGGCGATGGCGATGTCGGGGGCTGAGGAGGCGGTCATCCATGTTTCAGTGAGGAAGGCGATGTCTGGTGAGGTTGTGTCGAGGAGGTTCCAGAGTTCGACGGCGTGTCTGTGGACGGAGCGGGTGTTGAGCAGGATGCACTTGAGGTCGCTGCTGGAGTTTGGCTTGGCGGGCGCGGTGCATGTTCGGAGGCAGGTGAACTTGCAGGTTGTGCAGGTGAAGGGTCCGTGGAAGCGTTTCGGGGCGGCCTGGCAGCAGGTGGGCTTCCGGCCGGTATTGAGTGCGTTGAGGGCCGCGGCGTTGTAGGTTTGTCGGGTCGTCTTGCGTCGGTGGGGGCCAGGGGTCCTGGCACTGGGCGCGGTCCAGGTGTGGACGGGCGCAGACGGGCTTGCCTTTGGCGCGCCCTCGGCGCACAATCGGCGCGCCCGCTGCGCGTCCATGCGGTCGCCATTTATGGCTAAGTGGGAGGGAGGAGCAGCTGGGAGGCGGGAGCGGGGAGGACACAAAACTAAAAGGGGGCGTGGCCGCGTGGACGGCAGCGGGGAGCGGGGCGGGCAGGGCACAGGGGGACTGTAGTAAAGAAAATACAATAGGCTAATTCAACAACGTGCACAGGGGACAACAGCAGTGATAACACTAATAGGCAATGAGAAGAAATAAGAAAAGAAATAAACACACGCAAACACGGCGGAGGGGCAGGGATCAGCGAGGCTAGTAAAGAAAATACAATAGGCTAATTCAACAACGTGCACAGGGGACAACAGCAGTGATAACACAAAAAGTCAATGAGAAGAAATAAGAAAAGAAATAAACACACGCAAACATGGCGGAGGGGCAGGGATCAGCGAGGCAGGCAGCTAGGGCGGAGAGGCAGGCACAACGAGGCTGCAAGCAGCAGCGAGGGGCACACACACAGCTGGTGGCCGTGCGGCGCGGGGGTGTCCTGAGAACAGGTCACACTCACCTGCGCCGCGCGGTCGCCATTTATGGACAAGTGGGAGGGAGGAGCAGCTGGGAGTCGGGAGCGGGGAGGACACAAAACGAAAAGGGGGCGTGGCCGCGTGGATGGCAGCGGGAAGCGGGGAGCGGGGCGGGCAGGGCACAGGGGGACTGTAGTAAAGAAAATACAATAGGCTAATTCAACAACGTGCACAGGGGACAACAGCAGTGATAACACTAAAAGGCAATGAGAAGAAATAAGAAATGAAATAAACACACGCAAACATGGCGGAGGGGCAGGGATCAGCGAGGCTAGTAAAGAAAATACAATAGGCTAATTCAACAACGTGCACAGGGGACAACAGCAGTGATAACACAAAAAGTCAATGAGAAGAAATGAGAAAAGAAATAAACACACGCAAACACGGCGGAGGGGCAGGGATCACCAAGGCAGGCAGCTAGGGCGGAGAGGCAGGCACAACGAGGCTGCAAGCAGCAGCGAGGGGCACACACACAGCTGGTGGCCGTGCGGCGCGGGGGTGTCCTGAGAACAGGTCACACTCACCTGCGCCGCGTGGTCGCCATTTATGGACAAGTGGGAGGGAGGAGCAGCTGGGAGGCGGGAGCGGGGAGGACACAAAAAGAAAAGGGGGCGTGGACACGTGGACGGCGGCGGGAAGCGGGGAGCGGGGCAGGCAGGGCACAGGGGGACTGTAGTAAAGAAAATACAATAGGCTAATTCAACAACGTGCACAGGGGACAACAGCAGTGATAACACTAAAAGGCAATGAGAAGAAATAAGAAAAGAAATAAACACACGCAAACACGGCGGAGGGGCATAAAATTAATCTGTCAGCAAAATACTGTACAACCCCCAAGACAAGCACAACCACCCACCACCAAAAATAGGCACCCCAAGCATTTTTTATCAGTAAAGATAATAATCCCCTTGGCGTTCATTTAAACTAGAAAATACAGCAATAATCATGGTATAGTGGACCTTCGGGTCTCTGAGCCCTGGTGCCACTGCACCTGCTTCACCAATGGGCTTCTTGACATCATAGAAGATGCCATTGTATTGATAGCAGCAGAAGGCCCCAGTCGTCACCTCCTGCAGGTTTATGTTGCTGCAGTTTATATGCTGCCTGCTGGAACACATTTTTGTATGTTTGGACTTTTAATTGCAGAACTGCAATTACAAGTATAGAACTGTGCAACAAAACACCAAAACTTGGCGAGCTGCTCAAGCATGAGTTTTGAGAGATTGAGAGTTATCTGCTGTGCAGGGCACAGTGCCAGGGCAAGTTTCTTACATGGCTGCACCAGTGCAGTCGGTATATATGTATATATATATTCACTGAAAAAACCATAGGTTATAGACCATATATAGTTAGGAATTAGCATTTAAAAAACCTTATTTTACTCACACAAAACCATTGAAATTCCATATATAGTTAGTTGCACTAACTATATATCGCGCACCCGCAATCCACTGCTGATCATGTCACATATTACATCATTCATGACATGGTCAGTGACATCACTGATGACATCACTGATGACATCTCAAATGACATCACTGATGACAACATCCAGTGACTGTATGTTTCTGTAAAGTTAAAATATGTCTTACATATTGAAGAATGAGTGGATGTATAAGTGTCTGGAGGAAGGATTTAGTAGGTGCGTGACTGACTGTATGAGTGAGTGATTAAATGTGTCTCACTGAATGCATGGGTTAGTGACTAAACTGTCTTAATTTGTGCATCATTATGTCTGTTGTGATGTAAACTGCTGCATGTGTTGATCATTAGCTATACGAGAGGCTATATGTGTTATTAATTGGTTGCCCAAGTATTTCTATGGGAGACTGAGTTTGTGTGGGGGTGGCTGGAAGGTGTGTGACTCTATGCATAGATGTGTGAGCAGTTTATTCACTAGGTGTATGAGTTCAAGACTGCATGTGGAAACAGCTACATGGGCAGTTGACTGTGTGCATGAGTGTATTGATGAGTGAATGGATATCTCAATGCTACATGTCATAGTAAGTACATATGTTAAACACAGTACATGTGAGAGTTGGCATATATAAATAACTGTGCATGAGAGCCACTGAATGAGTGAGTGGTTGTATCGATCATTGTGAACTTGTATCAGGGATTGTATAAGAGAGTAAATATGTGTTAGTATATGTTTCAATAAGTAAGGTGTGTTTAACTGTATAGTTGAAGAAATGGAGGTGAGATTGTTTCTTTGCATGACTGACTGGGTGTGTGAGTAACTCCATGGATGAGTGGCAGTGTGTGAGTGTCTGTATACACTGAGTGTATCTAAGGTTATATTAGAGTCTGAAGAGGTTTATCGTATTAGCACAAGAATGATGTCAAACGAGATGTCATCAGTGATGTCATCAGTGATGTCATTTGAGATGTCATCAGTGATGTCATCAGTGATGTCACTGACCATGTCATGAATGATGTAATATGTGACATGATCAGCAGTGGATTGCGGGTGCGCGATATATAGTTAGTGCAACTAACTATATATGGAATTTCAATGGTTTTGTGTGAGTAAAATAAGGTTTTTTAAATGCTAATTCCTAACTATATATGGTCTATAACCTATGGTTTTTTCAGTGAATTTCAATGGTTTTTTAATAGCAAATATCATAAGCTGTCGAATGTCAAGTACGTGGTAAGTAAAAACATTTTCGTGTTTATGCACACTGATCTGCTTTGAATGCTGCCCCCCACCCCTCATTTCTATTAGGAGTACTCTCTCTTTGCAGATAGTGAAGGGTAGTTAACGCAGGCCTTTGCCCCCGTTGCCCCCGTTGTAATCCGTCGTGCCTGCTTCTCTCTCCATTTGATTGATTGTTCTCTTTGGTTCATTCTCTATTTACAAACAAGCACAGAGTCGCAATACTCTGTTTAGTCTTTGCAGATAGCGAAAAATCGTGTAAAAAAACAAAAGGAATCGAGCAAAATCAGTAGGCCACTAATGGGATCTCTTTTTGACCTCCCTAAAATAGAAACATTAGGAACAACCTGTTGATAATACCAATGTGTATGTACATAAGCGGCGTTCATTTGTGTTCACAGTACCCCTTGTTGATTGTTTGAATCGAGCATTGAATTGTTCGAAGTTGATTCTCTTAAGAATCTTCTCTGCCTGCAAACGAGGAAGAATAGGAATATTCTCTCTCCCTTTGCAGATAGTGAAGGGTAGGTAACGCAAACCTTTAACACGTCGTGCCTAATTCGTTCCTCATTGATTGATTGTTTCCCCAAACATTGACTGTTTGGGAATTGGTTCTTTTTGGAGGTATTCCCTGTTTGCAAATATACGTAGGAAAATCTTTGCAAATAGTGAAAGGGTACGTAATGCGGACCTTTCTCCCCCGTTGTAATCTGTCATGCCTATCTACTCCCCACTGATTGATGCACCTGTTTCACCCGGACCATTTACTAGAGATACGTCATCTGGCCCGACCAGAGAGCACCCCTAGTGAAAAGGACATATGCAATAATAACGAAGTGATCACTGTATCCTGTTAACAGAAACTTTAGCATGAAACAACCTGGAAAGAAAAGAATAGGAAAACGAAAATCAGTAGGCCACTGATGAACATGAACTTTTATTAAACAACGAACAAAGAAACGATAACATAACGTAATGATAAAACCTATTAATGTCCTAGAAACAAGAAAACGTTAAAATATGCCAGTGGTGAGAGACCAGAAAAGCAGTAAGAGAAACCAAATCACCCCTCGCTGTCCCACCGCCTGCCACGCCCAAAAAATCGATAGACTAGGGAAAATGCAAGTCAGTAGAACATCCGCCCCCACTCTGGAAACTTCCAAGGTGGGGCAGGGTTGCGGCTACGCCCAGCCGGGAGCAGCCCATATAAGGCGGGTCCTGCTGCCACGCCGTAGGGTGTAGCCGGAGGAGAGGCCGAGGCCAGCGGGACCCGGCCAGGGGATTGCCTTTACAACGCTGAACAGTTGCAGGGGGGGGGGAATGTCTCCTCGACCCTCCCCTCTCTCTCCCAGTCCGGCCGCGGTGGCCCTTGACAGTTTCAGGTAGTCCCGCCACATGCTCTTCCGGTCCGGCCACCAACGGTCGGGGGCCGAGGCCGACGGGATCCAGCTGCAGCCGATAAACCAAGAAACCCGTTCATGGGGCCAGAGCCAGGGGCGTCCGGCCGACATCTACCGGAAGCCCGGCCCGAAGACGGACGGGACACTTCTTCTTTCTTGAATAATGGCTGCGACAACACTGGGGGGGGATGTCTTGCACATGCCTCCGACCCCCCCCCCCTCGTCCTCATCGCCTGGTCTGGCCATAACAAATCTCAAGCGAGACGCCGTGGGGTGCACTGGGAGGGAGAGACGGTGCGAACAGGCCTCTCCCGCCTCCCCAGGTGGAGGCTTCCCAGCTGCACCCTCAGCGCTCCAGGCGCCCGGAAAAGGGTTCTTCCACTGTGGCCATGCTGCAACGTCTCGCCCGGCAGGGTGGAGCCCGTCCGCTCATTTGACCCCGCGATCGCCAGTAGCTACCGAACTCTCATAATGGCGGTCGACCTGGCAAGAGCGGGCCCAGCATAAAGAAATGGCCCGGTCACTGGTTGACTCCACCACCGTAGTCCTCCACGACCTTGAAGATTCTAGAGGAGCCGCGGGAGTCTCCGACCCCCGATGGGGAATGACTGCCATGATCGCCCATGGAGTGACGAAACTGTATCCGCGGGACGTCGGCGCTCCCATGCTGGCGCCAGCCTCACTTTGAATTACTAGAATCCTGCAGACCTCAGTTCCGGTGAAAGCACAGTGTGACCCGGTAGGAAAAATTGTTGCACCCCCTCCCCTTTTTGACTGATAGTTCAAACCACCGATCCTTTCCTTTGCCCTTTTAACGGAACTTTGGACTGCCTCCCCCTCTTTTACATTTTCTAGAGAAAACAAAACATTAACCACTACATTAGCATAGCAGTTGACACCAGAACTGTATTCAAATTGAAAACCAACAACATCTTCAACAGAATCCTTTTTGTTTCTGCTGTGACCCTGCTACAGCACAGGCATTGTCCCCAGCAGTAATTCTGCAATGCCGGTAAGAATAGCTGTGGTGCCTACTGGACTCACTCACCCCCGCGGCGCCCCACGCCGTTATTTGCTGGGCGGCAACTTACTAGACATCACTTTCGTGCCATCTAGATTTCAGCGCGTTCTGCTGCCTTGGAACTATTCGCACAACAGACTGCTACTGACGACCCACCCCCAGGCAACATCTTCTGAATTTTCATAATTTGAAAGAACTAGTAACATGTCCTCATCAGGAATTCAAAAGAAATTGCCACGGTCTCTTCGTTGTTTAAATGTTTTTACTGTTTTTGTTTTGTTGTATATATTTATATGTTATTAAAGTTTTATATTCCTACTACTTTGTTGGAGTGCTATATATTTTTAATGTGACACATAATTGTAAAAACTTTGATGTACAAAGAGTCATTCCTGGAATCTTCCGCTTCAGGCTCGGTCCCCTCCCCAATCACAATACAGGATGGTTTTCAGATAGTAGGAACACGTGTGGTGTGACGGATCTCATCGGGTGTGGGCCTTGATCTACTATAACTCCTTTGAAGAGGGGTGATTCTTTACAGCTGGGGCCATAAACTACATCTGCAGGGCTAGGTGATAGCCTGGACAATCGGACACAGAGGAAGAGGAGTGTCAGAGGGTGCGGTAGTGAATAGGGCGAAAGGGAGGTGTCGGGCGGGCACAGAGTGTGATTTTCAGGGAAGAGCAGCGCAGATGGGGGGAGGTTTATTGCCGATGCATAAGACAGAGAGCGGGGGTGACCAGTGCCTGGGGAAGATGCTTGCGAGGGTGGGGAGCCATGCTACGAATCGACAGCGTGCAGAGAGTGGGTCTGGTCAAGGCATCTAAAATGGCTGCCGTGCACGACAAAAGTGTGGCATTTCAAAAAAGGCAAGATGGCGCAGACAATGTTTTTCAACACTTCCTCATTTCCTTCGAATCGAACGTTAACAGACGTTGGTGCATATTACCAAAGTTAAGCGATATTTATCGCTAACGATGCTTACCAACGAATTTTTTACCGTTAAGCATCGTCAGAAATTATCGAAGATAAACCTTGCTATTATCAAGGTTTATCGCAAATGCGATAATAAACGGCCGCAATGCATGAATATCGCTAAAAAGTCAGCGATATTCATGCATTACCGAGCTAATGCTCTTAGCCATGTTATCCACCTCCCATTGGATAACATGGCTAAGAACTGCTCAGGGCAGGTGTTACTTTTTGGAGATATTCGCGCTTAGCGCGAATATCTCAAAGTTGGTAATAGGAGATAGATATCTTGCATGTTGTAATGCAAATTATTGTGGTATATGGAACTCATACCATAATCTCTCAGGAAAGCAGAAACTGATCCTTTTGGGACCGCCTAAAAAGGCCTAGGGGGTGAGGGGTACTCTACTTTGCCCCCTTTTCACGTTCCGAACTATTTTATTTTACTCTCTTCTGTAATTACACAAAATAGCAGCGATAAGATGCATCGGAGACACACAGTGAGAGAAAGGAGGCCGGAGATGAAGAAGAGATGTCAAATACACATTGGAGATAATATAGTGGCAGAAGGGAAGTAAATATGAGTAAACTTACCATGTAACATAAAAATGTTGCACTCTATACTATAAGTCTCATTTTATACTACAATCACTTCGCTACAACCTCATAAATTAAAAATAAAAATTAATAATGTCTCAAACAATTTTTGATTTCTAAATATAAATTTATTCTTCAGAATTTTCTAAATTTGAAAGAACTAGTAACATGTCCTCATCAGCAATTTCCTCATGAAAAGTCTGCAATGATGATTCTTGTAACTCTATGGTCTCCAAACATTCGATAAATTCGCCATCAACAGATTGATCAAAAAAATCATTCAAGTCATCTCCTCCTTGTGACAATATTTCATTATTGGTGCTGTCAATTTCAATCAATGTAGTGGAATCATTCAAGTCATCTCCTCGTGACAATATTTCATTATTGGTGCTCTCAATTTCAATCAATGTAGTGGAATCATTCAAGTCATCTCCTCCTTGTGACAATATTTCATTATTGGTGCTGTCCATTTCAATCAATCTAATGGAATCATACAAGCCATCTCCTCCTTGTGACAATATTTCATTATTGGTGCTCTCAATTTCAATCAATGTAGTGGAATCATTCAAGTCATCTCCTTGTGACAATATTTCATTATTGGTGCTGTCCATTTCAATCAATCTAATGGAATCATACAAGTCATCTCCTCCTTGTGACAATATTTCATTATTGGTGCTCTCAATTTCAATCAATGTAGTGGACAATTCAAAAGAAATTGCCACGGTCTCTTCATTGTGAGCCATTTTATTTTGAAATTGCTTGCTGTAAATTGCAGAAAAAAATAATCACTTTCATTTATCGTTTTTAGTAATACATAATATAAAACTAACTTTATCAAGTATTTAGTATAACAGAAGGACTGCAAATAAATAACAGAAAACATTTTTCAAATTATCTTCAAGTGTACAACATAGTTCCCCTTACAAATTAACAACTCACCTTTTTAAAAGTAGGAGAAGTGTTAGTACTGTGTAAATCAAACACCAGAAATTCACCACCAAAAATTCCTCACAAATGTACCTCAGACAGTAGTATCACAAAATGGCTGTGGTTTCCTCTCATTTGACATATATACATAACCAATTAACTTTCATCACACACAAATACAAAACCAAAGTAACATTTTAATTGGTTCTAAATTTCAACACTTTCAAATGTGTTTTCCCCATGCAATTTTCCATAGGACATTTACATACGTCTACAGCCTGAATGGCTGAACGGAATTACACCAAACTTGGCAAAATGGTACATCAAACCTAAGAGGTCAGGAAGGATCTACTATGCCCCCTTATGGTCATTTCCCCCTTCGCTTTGGCCTCCTCTTGTCTCTCAATCCTACCGAGAGACAAGATGGCGGCCGCTACGGACTGTTTGGAATGTTGACAGACGCCGGAGAACCAATCAGCTTCGCAAAGCTCCGTAACGCGAAAAGTACGCGAAGCGGAGCGCTGTTACAGATATATATCTTTTTTTGAACGTTAATTTCTCAAAATCCACTGGAGCACACATATTGAGACCTAGCAAAGGCACATCGGGCTACCAGTCTGTGGTAAATAAATAAATAATACCTCTATTTTTGACTGGATATAACAATAACAGATAGCTCAATAAATAAGAGTCAAGATTCGAGGTAGTAGGAGTTTGCAGGTTTAATACAGCATAAAGGACAGGAACAGGACAACCTGCACGGGCAAGATCTGGGATGGCTAGCCAACAGGGGGGCCCCGACAGCTGTCGGGCAGGAGCTGGAATGAGCGCGCTAAAGGGATAACTTTTTTTAATAACAGTGCACAAGCATATATACTTAAACAAAATACATGGTATTCAATACAGTAGGCGTAGCAGTGGGCGGGGTTTGTAGCAGTCGCGAAAGATAAGGCTGAAATGGGTGTAACAAGAGGCGTGAACATAGACATGTGGTGTAGACGTAACGGAATATGTCATAAATGGGGCGGAAACATGGAGGGGGCTACCTAAGGAGCCGGGACCTCTAACCTAGTGGTGCGCGCAAACTGACGATGACGTGTTACTAGGAGAAGCTGGGGGCTATGACTTCTGCGCTAGGAGCAGAGACTGAAGTCTGGAGAGTCAGAGCGACATGTACCTAAACACTATCTAGTATCTGATGTTTAGAGAACATGTTGATAGAATCCAAAAGTTATCAGGGTAAAGGCTAACAGACTCTAAGACTGGTGCATGCATTATTCTACATGTAGTGCGTGTTGAGGAATATTAAATGACCATTAATACAGTATTTCTCTTACATGGAGACGTAAAGGCTAGACCATGACGGAAACTATTGATGCGATTCAGTAGCTTAGGAATGCAGGGAAGGAGAGCTAGACTGATAACTAGAATCATAACATGCTCTTGGCAGACTGGCAGGCAGAGCCAGGCCAAGCCGGGCACTGTGAGGCAGGAAGTAAGTGAAGGGTCAGGGATATAGGTGGGGGCTGTATCGCTCCTCAACGAGGGTTCAGGAGACAGGAGCTGAATCTGAGTCCGGGCCCTTTTGAGGCCTAGAAACGGGGACTTTACAATGAAATAACGTGCACACTGAGAAACGTGGCAACGTAGCTTTACATAGACCTAATACTCGTAGCTTTCACGAGAACTGGAAACTGGCATACTGGAGATGGACACAACTGTAATTGCGTCTTTAATCGATCATGGGGAATACATATGCATATTAATCATGCACACATAATATAAGATGGGGAACACGTAGGGACACAGAACATGGCAAAATTTACTTTTCCACAAGTCCCTAATATTTTACCAAGTTTCGTGCAAATCCATTCAGCCGTTCGATTATTATTATTATTTTTTTTTTTGCCCCGCGGGGCCCTTTTAAAACCTCCACATCAAACCTAGGGGGTCAGCGAGGATCTACTATGCCCCCTTATGGTCATTTGCCCCTTCGCTTTGGCCTCCTCTTGTCTCTCGATCCTACCGAGAGACAAGATGGCGGCCGCTACGGACTGTTTGGAATGTTTACAGACGCCGGAGAACCAATCAGCTTCGCTTCACAAAGCTCCGTTGCGCGAAAAGTACGCGTACTGGAGCGCTGCCCGGTCCGCTGTTACAGATATATATCTTTTTTTAAACGTTAATTTCTCAAAATCCACTGTAGCACATATATTGAGACCTACAAAAGGCACATCGGGCTACCAGTCCCTACAATTTTGCCAAGTTTCGTGCAAATCCATTCAGCCGTTCGGGCTAAAAGTGAGGCCAACCGCCCTATGGAAAACTTAATGTTAAAAACACGTTTTGGGACCCCCCTTTTTTCTCGACCCCCCCTGGACGAACCCCCCCCCCAATTTTCAGGGGCTGCTCAGAAACAAAATGTGCCATTTTCCTGAAAATTTCAGCCAATTCCGTCCACAAACGCCAAAGTTATTTGACATAGAATTTTCAAAAATCCCATAGAGAAAAAATCCTAACTATATATACCTACTGGCGACCGCCAGTAGGTAATATATATTTAGTAGCCGGATCACTCGTATGGCGGGTGCTTCTCACACGGTGGTGCTCCGTGTTCAATATCCGCTCCAACACTCTCTCCCGTCGGGAAAAAGTAGTAGCACTCGCGTGGTTAGGTTTCACAACCTCGTTTTAATTCAATTTACAGCATTTCCAAAACAAACGCGTTTTGGAGTTTCCCTTCCTCAGTGTTTGGGTTCCACACTGAGAGGCACCATTATTAAATACCATGGCGTTTCGAACATGGAAACAAAGGACAGTCATGCCACACGTTTATAAGGCGCCATCTTGGAGTGTACATAATTACAAAAATCGATCAGTAAAAATCATGAATACACTATTTACAAGATTCTCTGTGCCAGGTTGGTTCAAATAAAACAAATGCCAAATTTTCGCCATAATATTGAAGGCGTCATTTTTGAGGTACGTTCCATTCATATGATCTTTCATAATAATTACAAATTTACCATATTCACAAAGATCATATTTGCGTTTCTGTTATATTATGCTAATTTGTCAGATGGACAAGGCATAGAAAGTGTTTGTTGCAAAATTTGCTAATTATATTGAACCATGTATTAACAGCACATATGATTTTACTCCTTTTAAGTTAATCTCGCTGTGTATTGGCAAATGGCAGGCCCTATATTCGGGTCTGCCAAGGGTAGTTATACTAATTCCTCCCCACTATTTAGTCAATTTGGAATCTTCGTTTGTAGACCGATAATATAACGTGACTCCAATCTCCTTAGCCTTGCTACCCTGTCTCCTCCTCTAATGCTAAGTGACACATGGTCCAAACTGAAATACTGTAACAGATCTCTGTTGCTCTGATGTTTCACAGCAAAATGCTGAGCAACAGGGTAACTTAAATCCTTATTTGCTATAGCGTGCATATGTTCCAACACTCTTACTTTGACGCTATGTATTGTGCTGCCAATATATCTTAGGCCACAAGGGCACACTAAGCAATAGACAGCATGGCTGGTTTAACACGTCATAAATGTGTTAATAGTTTTACGGTTCTTTAATCCCTTAATCTCATATGTTAACACTCTCCTGCTGAAAGCGCAAGCCTTGTATTTTCCGCATGGATAAAACCCTCTCATTTCACTCAATGTTCCTTGCTTAGTTGGAATCAAATCTAAGTGGCTGTGGACCAATCTGTCTTTTATTGATCTAGCTTTCCTGAAGATTATCTGTGGAATTGGTAGGATGTCCATCCCAATGATCACGTCTGTTTTTAGGACGTGCCAGTTCCTGCGGAGAATTTTTCTTACTGAATCAGCATCCTCTGAGTGGGTGGTAATTACCCGAAACTTGCCCTCATCGTGTTTCTTTCCTCTGGTGTTCTCTTGTGTGGTGCCTATCAGCTTCTCTCTCTTTATGTTGTTTACCGTTTGTAAAGCGTTCTCTAAAAGATCCAAATCATATCCACTGCCTACAAACCTTCCCAGGCTATTTCTGGCTACTATGTCAAAATCACATTTTCTGGACAGTTCCGTTTTAACCGCAGAAATTCTCCATATGGTATACTATTTCTTATTTTTTTGGGAAGGTTTGTAGGCAAGTGAATGATTTCAAGGGATTGTGCAATTTGATTATGAGGGAGCAGATCCTTAATAATTGCACTAACCAGTTATTGAATCAGCGCCTGGTCTCTGACTCTGATCTCTCCCCAAGAGTCGGGAAGAAGGCAGATAAGTGGGTCAGAACCAGGGTGAAGCAGAAAAATTAGAAAACAATTGTCGTGACCAAAAGAAGCAAGATGCTAAAACTCCAAATATGGGTGGGGACAAGGGTAAAGATCAAAAGTCTTCATCAGTGCCCAAAAAACCTGCATCGGGGGGGCAGTCACAATCCAACAAAGGTAAAGGCAAAAAGAAACCTTGGTGTTACTTGTGTAAGGTAAAGGCCCATTGGACAAAATATGCAGATTGTCCAAAAGCCAAGGAAAATCCTGCTACCAACACTGCCCCTAAGGCAACTGCGCCCCGGATGCACAAGTACAGGTGGTATTAGAGGGAACAAAGGATTAGTAGGGTTAACCTTGGGCTGTGAGATAGGTGCTGGCCTAGTCAGAACTCCAACTCAGGCTGTGCTTGTCTGTGAGGGTGACATGGATCTTGCCACCTTATTTGTCAGTCTCAGTGACCTGGGCAAATACAGACAACACCCTTTGATGGTAAAGAGGCCATGGCATGCAGGGAACAAGTGCAATTGTCACTATGGTGACAGAGAATCTTGTGGGCCCTGACCAAATCATATTTGGAGAAATGTACCAAGTGACCAATGCTAACAATGTCAGGACTGGCAGTTGTTAATTTCAGCCAGGGAGAGGTAACTGACCCTAAGTAAGTTGTGGTTAGCTCAGACCTTCCAGTGGAGTGTTTGTTTGGCAATAATTTGGAAACTTCAGCCTGGGCTGAAGTAGAGTTAAAGACTCATGCAGCAGCAGTGCTGGGCATCGCCGCAGATGTATTTGCTGTGACCAGGTCACAGGCCAAGCTGGCTAACACTGAACAGGCCTTGGATCCTGGAACAATGGACCAAGAAACTTCCAAGAGAAAGAACAGGGGGGTAGGGCTATAACTTTCTCCCAGACTCAGTGTGAGGATCAATCTCTTGAGGAAGATGATCTCAGTCCCTGTGAAGGAACTGTCTCAGATGAACTGAAACCTGATATGGTTGAGTTCTTGGGGACAGGGGGCCCTTCCAGGGCATACTTGATTTTGGAGCAGAAAACATGCACCCCTGTGTTGAACCCCTCAGACAGAAAGCTGCTGCTGAGGCTGCTGGGAGTGTCAGTGGATCCCACACGATCTATTAGGATGAAGGACTCCTGTACTCAGAGGGTAGAGACCCCAAGCCTGGTGCCACCACGAGGTTGGTCATACCTCTGACATTTAGGGGCTCCCTTCTCACCTTGGCACATGCCATTCCCTTAGCAGGACACCTAGGCCAAAGTAAGACTTGGGGCAGGCTTGTCCCCCACTTCACTGTCCTCACATGTCAGAAGGCACCAAGGGGTTTGGTCACTCCTGTACCACCTTTAAAGCCAGTGGTAAGTCAGGTGGTACCTGTGGTGGGGTTTCCCTTTGAGAGGTTTGGGATTGATATAATTGGTCTCATAAACCATCCTACTGCATCTGGGCACAGTTATGTTCTAGTGGTGGTGGACCATGCCACTAAGTATCCAGAAGCAATACCCTTTAGAACCACCACAGCTCCTATGGTGGCCAAGGCCCTCGTGGGAATTTTTACCAGAGTGGGTTTCCCTGAGGAGATATTAACTGACAGAAGTACCAACTTCAAGTCAAGTTACATTACTGCAATGTGGAAGGAGCGTGGAGTGTACTCCCTATCGCCCACAATGCAATGGGTTAGTTGAAAGGTTCAACAAAACCCTCAAGAGCATGACCATGGGCCACCCAGAAAAGCTTTGGCGAAAATGGGATGTCCTGTTGCCTTGTCTTCTCTTTGCCTGCAAAGAGTTCCCACAGAAGGGGTTTGGCTACAGCCCCTTTGAACTTCTGTTTGAGCATCCAGATAGAGGTTCCTTGTGTTTGGTTAAGGAAGGATGGGAGTTACCTTTCAATACTCCTAAACAAGACATAGGGGGAGATTTACAAAAATGTAGCACAAGGCAGATCAGCCCCTCGCGAGGCTGCGCTGTGTTCTGCGACAGGTAGGGAGCAGGAGAACGCCATATTTTTTAAGATGTGGCTCTCTCCTCCCCTTTCCCTTGCACCAATGCTGATTTCAGCAGCAGTGCGCCACGCATATACCTTAGCGCTGTAGCGCTAGGGTGTGTGCATGAATGTAGCATAGGTTTTGTACGGGAAGGGTACCCTTCTTGTACAAATTACTGTGCTAGACATGAGGAAAACATTTCCCACATTGCATATGGGCTGCACAGTGCAGCACGCAGACAAAGTGGGAAAAGGAAGGAGAAATGAAAGCATTTCTCCTTCACTGCACCCAGTTGACAAGGGCACAGTTTTCTCACGCTAAACTCAACCTTCTGTTTTTAATAAATTGGGTTTAGCATGAGAAACCTTGAGTGGTTGCATGGGAACGCCCATGCACCACCCTTGGCACACCCCCACTGTGCAAAGTGATGCAAAGCAGCCCCATGCGCTGCTTTGCCCTACTTTTACGTTATTTCCAGCGCTAAACAAGTTTAGCGCTGATGCAAACATGGCACAAAATCTTAGTAAATCTCCCCCGTAGTGAACTATGTACTTCCTCTCTGCTCCAGAATGACTGAGTACATGAAGAAAGCCAGTAAACACCTTGAGGCAAGTCAAGAGTTTTGAAAAGCTTGGCATGACCAAAAGGCTGCCTTGACTGTTTATCATGTATGTACAACAGGAGCATAAACCCATCAACACCACCAAGGAGTGATCGCCTCGCTGCTCGTCTCCCTTGAGATTCACTCCAACTGTACCGATCACTCGCGGATCGGCACTCGGGACCGCGCAACATTATTGCTCGCTTCACCAGAATTAACCGCCTCGCTGCCTGTCTCTCAACCAAGATTGTTTCACACAGGCGTGATCACTTCAGGATTGGCACACGGGACCCAGCTGCCTTTTACTCACATCACAGGACTCCTGCCAGCTCGATCTTTTACCCCCATTCCGCCTTCCTCCCACCCATCCTGATTCATCTGAACCGCCGCCACCGATACCATCCTGGTATTGCCTCCTGGACCCACAAGTACGAGTAGCCACTCTCGCACTGCTACCAACCCAGTCCTGAAGAAAATCCTGATTCAAGTGGATTGAAACGCCGTCGACCTTTCAGCGCAATCATAGGCGCTACAATACAAAGTGATTCACAAACATAAAAAAAGAAATGTATTCATCAAGTCACTTTAAATTCTTTACCGTCGTTTAATCACTGTATATATCTCTGCACCAGTCACCTTGCGCCGTCTTCGCTGATCACATTGTCACTTGCGCTGCTACCGTGTTCTTCACCCACGCACACTCAGCACCAAGTAAAATTTGGGTTGTCATCTATTGTTTTAAATTGCTTAAGTGCAGTGCTGTTACAACTGCTTAGTACCTTGTTTTCCTTCCTTCTCATTAAATTCCTATATAAAATGGTGCCATGAGCACGTATAATAACTAACAAAGAGTCTCCTCACTTCCTTCTGATAATGTTGTAGGGGTAAACAGCCTTTACTTTGCATGCCACCAAACAACGCACGCCATAACAACGCGGTTGTTACAATGACCACATTGTTATTTCACATACCGTTGCAACGCAAGTCAAAACCACGACTTGCGTTAGGGGCCAGAAGGTGTTGGATTTAAAATCCAACACCTTCCCTAGTGTCCGCACAGACTGGAGTTGGAATAGTAAATTAAACTATTCCAACATCCAGCGCACCCTAACGCAAGTCGTGGTTTCAACTTGCGTTGTAACGGTATGTGCCCATATAGGGCAGCGTAAGCTTGTGTACCTTGGCCACTGTGTGGGTGGAGGCAAGGTTCAACCATTACAGAGCAAAATCCAGACCAATGTGGACTTGGTTGCTCTGACTACCCAGCTTTCTTGGGCCTGACTGGGTATTACCGGAGATTCTTTAAAGGATATGGGTCTAGAGTGACTCCCTTAAATGATCTTACATCAAAAAGAATGCCCAAGAAGGGTCAGTGGACAGTTAACTGTCAGCAGGCTTTTGATGATCTCAAGTAGGCCATGTACACTGCTCCCATTCTTCAAAGTCCTGACTACTCCAAACTATTTATTGTCCAAACAGGTGCATGTGGGTTGAGAGTGGGGACCGTGTTGTCACAACTAAATGCAGAGGGTCAGGATCAACCAGTTGCTTTTATCAGCAGAAGAGTGGGGAGCCTTAGCTGGGGTCTGGGCCCTGAAGAAGTTGAGGCAATACCTGTTGGACACTCCCTTCATTGTTCTGACAGACCATAAGCCCCTCCTACGGCTAAAGCAGGGATGTACTATGCAGTGGAACATAGACCTGGGAGTAACCATGCCAATGCAGATGGACTCTCCAGATATTTCCACTTAGAATATGAAGACTCAACTGGGCAAGGTTAGTCTCATCACCTTACATTGGGGGGAGGGGGGTGTTGTGTTGTGCTTCTTATGGTTACCCCCACTTTTTGCTTCATGTTATACTGTTTTAGACTAGTCTGACTGGGATCCTACTAATTAGGACCCCAGTCTATGCTTTCTCCCTAAACTGTTATGTCATGTACTGAGGTACACTCCAGATTGGATACAGGGGTACCCTTGTCAGTCCCTAGTTTATGGTACCCATGCGCCCAGGGCATAGCTACCCCAGAGGCCTCTCATGGGCTGAGCATGTATTATGCCACCCTTGAGAGGCCATGCAAAATGGATCTACAGATCTGCCATTGTAGCCTGTGTAAGTTGGTACATGCACCACTTACTAAAGATGTAGGTTTACTATATCTAAGGGTCACTACGCTTGAAACATATAAGTCTACCCTATAGCAGGCCTTGACAATCCTGAAGGCAGGGTGCTTGGTTCTAAGTGAGAGGGTGCCACTGAATGAGCAGAACACCCCTTCAGCCTACAGAGTGCATTCTCCCGAGTTGTTAGTGCTACAGCCATTTACCACATATAGAGTGGCATTATGCGCCCCCATGATGACCAAATATAAAACGGCTCTAAGTAACCCTATCGTGTTTGGTGTCAAACTGTGTGGAATCATACCCCCACACCAGTAACTGGTGTGGGAGGTATGAATCCAAACCTCAGAAACGAGCTTCGTGAGGTCCCTGCTGTTCTCGGTACCAGCCTTCTAGTCATGGGCAGCCCAAAATGGTTGCTGCCGACCAGAGACACATTTCTGCCCTCCTGCAGCTCAGCCAAGCTCGAGCAGGGGACCACCTCTCAGACAGGACTAAGTGTATTAGGCCTGGGTGGGTGCGCTTGTCAGCGACCAAAAGTCTGAATGAGTGGCACATTTGGTGTCCCTGTGCATAGTCCAGTTCAAGCCAGTCCTGGGAGCGGGTGGCTCCTGCTCTGGTGTGAAACTGGACAAAGGACATGAGAGTAACCGCCCCTTTGTCCAGACCCTCCTCTCGGAGGGTCCCCTGAATCTGCCGAACCCTCTCCCTTGGGTACAAAAGGGCTTACCTGGCTGTAGGACCCTAGATTTGACGTAGACACGATTCTGAACCATAAACCACTGAACTTCATCCGTCTGGACACTCTGGACTTCGCTGGACTTTGTTTGTTCCTGACTTCATCCCACTCTCAGTCTGAAGCATTGTCTGTGCTCGTGCACCATACAGGCTCAGTGTAGGACATGTGGAGCATCAAGTACAACTGAAGATATCTCCCTTGGAGTGAAGGAGTCACTCCCCTGCAACCGCAGGCACCACATCTCAACTGACCAGTCTGCTGCTTGTGAGCTCCTATAGACTCCAAAGGCTCCAGCAACATAGGAGGTGGGTTTCAAAGTCCCTAGAGGTCCGAGCTGCCCTCTTACCAAGTTTGAATTCAAAATCCCTCGTGGGAGCCCCTGTGCACCGCATACTTTTGAAAGTGCATATGCTTGTTGGCTTTTCCAAAACAAGTGCACTGGCCTCCAAGTAGCCCCAATCTCTGGCACCATTTCCTACAAAGAACTCTGGCCTCCTCGCACCGAGTGCTCTGTGGGCTGCTCCTTTGTGAAAGTGCTTGAGGTCCCCTTGTGACATGTGTGCCTCCGGCCTGTGGGTCCTCTTGAGTGTCAACACTGTTTTTATTTGGCTCTCTCGTTTCCTCCAAACTGCCCTGAATCCCTTGTGTTTGTGAGTCTCCTGGACCTTGCTGGTCTGAACCTTAACCTTTCTTGACCTTCTGCATGGGTTGCCGCGGGCAAGGCTTGTTGGTGCTCCAGCTGGACACTGGCCCCTCAGCACTCAACATCCTTCGTGGGACCGCTTGCATCTGGCTCCTGGTGATCCTCGATGTCTCCTGGTCCCTGTGGCTGCAGAGTCAATAACCCCCTCAACGTACCTGAAGCACTTGACATCAGTGGGCATTAGTCTACCGAGCCCCTGGTCACTCCTGAGTGACCCAGACTCTGTCCCCTCTGCTTTCATGTACTCTTCCTCAAGAATATACCTTTGGAGTCCAACACACATTTTTCTTCTTCCCAGCAGTGGCTCTTCTTGGAAGTCCTCCATAGAGATCAACGGCGGTCTCCAATGCCAATTCAGACCTATGCACCCAGCTTCCTTGGGATAGGTAACTCTGGTACTACTGTATCCACAGGTGGGGTTGCTCTCCAACCTCCTAAGTTCCACAGGGTTTCTTCAAAGGGCACTTAGAAGTGGCTTTAAACTTTGAAACTGCAACCGTGACTCTCCCATAGAATTGTACCGTGCCCATGGTTGTGTTCCCATACCGCACCCGTCCTCCGTGGGGTTCCTACTTACTCACCTTGGGTGGTTCCTTGGGGTCCCAGCGATTCTACATCCTCTAGACACTGTCTTGACTCGGGTTGATGTTCTTATAACAATATTTTAGTATATGGTCTGGTCTCCCCCTGGAGCCCATTGCGTATTAGTGCTATTTACTATTGTTTCTGTGCTACAGTATTGTGTGCTTTGTGATTATCTGCGTGTAGCGGACACTTTATCGTAGTTGAGAGTGTTATAATAATAAATACATATTTTTATACCTACTGTGGTTCTCCTTTCATTTAACCAATACTACAAGGCTGCATTCTGGTAAAACAACCTGCTTAACATTCCTTCAAGACCAAGAAGGAAGGCTGCTCTCCACAGCTACCACTTGGATAGCTTTCTAAGGTTATCTTTGACCTCTCAAATCACCATTAGGGTTGTTTGGACTGGTGCAAGGTGCCCAATTTAATTAGTGAACAGCATATTCCAGGCCAACTTCTCACAATCACCCAGACCAAACACACCTCCCAGGCACACCCTGTAGAGAGTGGCTGGCAATGCCCCTGCTACTCTAGATGGGTTAATAATTCCCCATGTTTATGAGATAACCCCGTTACGAATGTTACACGAATTTAACTGACAGCTAGGAACAGAGAGGGGGGAGGCCCAACATTCCATGAAGATTAAAATCTAAACAACCCCATACAATTAATGTGTCCAATGAACCATAATGCATTTTTCAAAATCAGATACCCCGACTAGGGCCACCTTCTGGTGCCTCACTAAATTGGCGTCAACAAATGGGGAAAAGCATACCCCTCAAAAGAGAAGGACAGGAAGCATGAAGTAAAATGAAGACTCGTGCAATGATGTACTGTTGTTAACTAACCACATCAATGTTGCTTCTATTTAACAGGTTCACATTCAAATTTCTAAGTGCACCACCTTTTCAGTGGCCACTTCAGCACCCAGCAGGATTTACAGTGTGTGAATTAAAGCCTACAATGTACAATGAACTTTCTTTTTGCCTCAAACTTTCTTGAAGTAAAGACGTTTCCAATTGCCAGAGGATCACCAACATCTCTCCCTAGATCCAGCCCCAAGATCTACAATGTTCCATAAGTTATTTATTGTTTTACTTCTGTGCATCCTTTGTTTGCTATGGGTGTTTTCGCATCTATTCATAATCAATGTACTGCCTAGCCTGATGGAGTCTTCCCCAAAGCAATCACAGCGCTTGAGTAGGGACCTCTCCCATATTACTTACAATTATACTGAACCCAACACTAGCATTCCACACGCAATACACAGCACCCCCTTACAGAACATGTGGTATCAGCACATGACCGTGGTGGGCTCCAAGACAACATCCCGGTTGCATTACGTCTTTTCACTGATACTGCATGCAGTAGGCGCAAACAGGCTTTACTTGTGCCAAGAGGTAGCCACTGAACAAACAAAATGCCTTCTCCACCTATATATGTATCAGAATAATACAGCAAAGGTAGTGGTGGTTTCGACAATCGCACCTTCAATTCTACAAGTAAAGACGTTTCCAATTGCCAGAGGATCGCCAACATCTCTCCCTAGATCCAGCCCCAAGATCTACAATGTTCCATAAGTTATTTATTGTTTCACTTCTGTGCATCCTTTGTTTGCTATGGGTGTTTTCGCATCTATTCGTAATCAATGTACTGCCTAGTCTGATGGAGTCTACCCCAAAGCAATCAAAGCGCTTGAGTAGGGACTTCTCCCATAATACTTACAATTATACTGAACCCAACACTAGCATTCCACACGCAATACACAGCACCCTCTTACAGAACATGTGGTATCAGCACATGACCGTGGTGGGCTCCAAGACAACACCCCGGTTGCATTACGTCTTTTCACTGATACTGCATGCAGTAGGCACAAACAGGCTTTACTTGTCCCAAGAGGTAGCCACTGAACAAACAAAATGCCTTCTCCACCTATATATGTATCACAATAATACAGCAAAGGTAGTGGTGGTTTTGACAATCGCACCTTCAATTCTACAAACAATTTCTAAAAAGTAGATCATCTAATGGAATGATCTTCAAATCGAAATTGAAAAAATATTGATTAGACAACTGAATATCCAAAGAGAACTACATTTATTCGAATTGGGGGTATGACAGGTTACTCTCATCTGGTCAGGAAGCAACAGTTTTATCATACAAGGTCTGAGAACTCACTCATTTTGGAAATCTTTACATTAACACATTGATGTCCCTTAGTGACAAGACGAACAAGCCTTGATGAGGTTACGTTTAGTAACGAAACACGTGTCGGCTGCCTGCATCAGTTCTTTGGGATCAAAAGTGAAGAATTTAGAAAAAAACATGCAATAACACTGATGTTCATCAAAGTTTATATACTGCATTATGTTGTGTCAATAAGAATTGTATTGAGATGAATTGTATCCAATAAGACATTAAATCACAAAATGAATGTAATGTTCTGATGTTCTCTTTCTATACAAAGATACAAGTATTGTTCATATCAGAAATCACTAGTCAGGACACCTTAAACGGGTCAGGACTGGGAATTCCCCCCCCCCCCCTCAAATAGCATATGCTTTTTATGGTGATGCACCATTACATCGCAATTTTTACAACGGGAGGCTTTTACAACGGAACTTTTACAACGCAGGATCCATTACATCGGATGCCATTACAACGCATGGCATTACATCGCAGATGCTATTACAACGCATGGCATTACATCGTAAGTATAGGTAAGTATTTAATTTTTTTTAATTTTATTAATATTAATTATAATTAAATATATTTATTTGTTTTTTAATATTATTAATTTATTATTTATTATATTAATTAAAGTAATTTTTAAAATAAGTACAGGTGTACAGGGGTGTTTTTAGGTTTCAGGGTAGGGTTTGGGTTTTGGGATACAGGGGTGTTTTTAGGTTTCAGGGTAGGGTTTGGGTTTTGGGATACAGGGGTGTTTTTAGGTTTCAGGGTAGGGTTTGGGTTTTGGGGTACAGGGGTGTTTTGGGGTACAGGGGTGTTTTTAGGTTTCAGGGTAGGGTTTGGGTTTTGGGGTACAGGGGTGTTTTTAGGTTTCAGGGTAGGGTTTGGGTTTTGGGGTACAGGGGTGTTTTTAGGTTTCAGGGTAGGGTTTGGGTTTTGGGGTACAGGGGTGTTTTTAGGTTTCAGGGTAGGGTTTGGGTTTTGGGGTACAAGGGTGTTTTTAGGTTTCATGGTAGGGTTTGGGTTTTGGGATACAGGGGTGTTTTTAGGTTTCAGAGTAGGGTTTGGGTTTTGGGGTACAGGGGTGTTTTTAGGTTTCAGGGTAGGGTTTGGGTTTTGGGGTACAGGGGTGTTTTTAGGTTTTATGGTAGGGTTTGGGTTTTGGGGTACAGGGGTGTTTTTAGGTTTCAGGGCAGGGTTTGGGTTTTGGGGTACAGGGGTGTTTTTAGGTTTCAGGGTAGGGTTTGTGCTTAGGGCTAATTAAATTATATTTACCATTTATAAATTAATTAAAATATATTTATTAAATAAAATTAATTATATTATATTAATTACATTTTTAATTAATTTAATTAAATTAAATAATTTTTTTTAATTAATTTAATTACAATTTTAAAAATATTTTAATTAAATTAATTTCATTATATTAGATTTAAATCTATTAAATTAAATTAATTACTATTTTAAAATGTATTTTATTTAAATTAATTAAATTAATTAAATTAACTTAATTACATTTTTTTTAAAAGGTATACTTACCTATACTTACGATGTAATGCAATGCGTTGTAATAGCATCTGCGATGTAATGCCATGCGTTGTAATGCCATCCGATGTAATGGATCCTGCGTTGTAAAAATTCCGATGTAATGGAATGCGTTGTAAAAAACCGCGTTGTAGTGACACCAATCCGCTTTTTATATCTATATTTGAGTGTCGAGGTACAACTAGTTTTATAAGTACCTATATATGTATGTAGGATTACGGCCAAGATACAACCCGACAGAGTAGAACCCAATAGTGTGGCAGTGAATCTGACCGAATATAGGACCAATCCAACAGCATTGTATCTTTTCACACGCCTAGCGACAGTCTAACCGAGCTAGATAGGATGCACAGGAAGGGCACCAAAGGGGAGAATACTATTGTGGAGAAGTGTGACTCACTGGTTAGAGGAGGCAGACCTGGAAGCAGAGGTCAGCCCGGGACCAGGGTTCAATTCCCGGCTCGGCGGGGTCTTGAGTCCTAAAATGTCCATGGACTCGACAATTCTCGCTCCGGTGCCTACTTGATTCACAGGTTCACACTCTGCGACTCTGGGCAATAGCTTGCTTAATCTCCACAACCGCCCCTCGCGGCGGTATGCCTGGCTTTCACCTTGCGGATACCCTGCCGGGGTTATCTCACAGGGGAATACCAGGACGGGTTCCCTAAGCAAGCGCTTAGAAACCGTTTGGTGATTTGCGCTATATAAATTCCTGCACATTTACATTTACATTTACTATTTGGCTCTGAGATATTCCAGAAAAGGGAATCTTGAAAGTAGTAAAACCACAACAGCAATGCACAAACATGTCTGTTCCCGCCTCCAACTGTGGTCCCTGGATGGCTATTAGCATTTCTGGAGCTGTCTTCTTTAATAACAAATGGACCCCAGACATGGAATTTCATTGTAGGGCCATCCACCTCGATGATGCCAGGGGAAATGAGTCTTGTGGGGGAGGGGTAAATAACAGCATAGATGCTCCATGTCGTGAAATCTGGGATACTGAAGTGAATAGATATATGTAGTCAGAAGGGAAAGGGCAACCCTTAATTGTATGTAAACTTGCAATATATTCCTTGTGTTTCAGGGGCAAAGGAACAATTCCAATGGGAATAAATGAGAACTGTGGTGCAAAGCTGCACTTTCTAGACATGCAATGGGGCACCTCCATGCTGATGGATTTCTCCTGGCAATACAGCGAGTTTGCTTACACTCGTCCCTGAATGGCGTGGCCTCTTCTCCCTTATTACCATATACACCGGACCGTGGTCATTCCCAAAAAAGATCTGTCAGAGTTGCATCAACACCAGCTAGAGAAGAAGATGACTTTGTTGAATCAGTATCAAGAGAAAAGAACTGCTGAATATTTTGGTTGGGCTCAGTACAAAAACATTCCGGATTAATTTAGACTGTTTTCTTACACTTAAATCATTGCAGGGGGTCTATACCCTACTTCACAGTACAGACTAAAGCGCACACCTGCTGGTTAAAGATAACAAGGTGGGAGCTAATCAAGATGATGAACAGCACTGAGCTCTGCCTTAATGCAATCAAGGAAGAGCTGAGAGCCATCCACCTCATGGTAATGCAACATCGATATTTGTTGGACTTAATGTCTGCAATGGAGGGAGGGGTGTGTACTAAGAAGTGTGTGTCCTGCTGCTTGTTTATCCCAGGTAATGGCCTGGATAAAGGGAGTCTGACTCTTTCCATCCAATCACTACTCCGCTTACAGTGAGATATGCGCGAGGATATCTCAATTGGTTTGCCTGGCTTCCCCGGTGACAGTCAACTGCCTCTTATCCTTGTGTTCTTTCAAGGTAACTTCATATTCGAGCAAAAGCCACATCTCTGGGTTCTGCACAAGGGGAGAAGGACATAAATAGTGCACCTTGGGAGTAAGGGGCACTACGGAATTGCAGGAGGGAAAACAGGAACGGTTTAAAAAGGGGGTAGGAGCACCCCTGGGAACCTTCACCCATTGGTTAGGGAGGAGTCAGGTGTCACCATACCCACTATAGTGTCAGCCATAAAAGTGGCAGTCCAAGACACCCTCTTGAGAACCCTTTCTAACCCTCTAAGAACAAAGAACTGCATCTATTGTGTGAGACTTGTGAGGAGGGTTGTACCAGCTTTTACTTGTACCCAGGAGAAAGATATGTACCACAGGAATCAGTTACCTGACCTCCTGTGTAGCTGTTGACACAACAACCTGCAAGGGACATTTTTCCTGAGGTGTCCAGCTGACCAATATCAATTGACCTGGACTGGACCTTGCTGTTGGCCTCTGCTGGAGTGAGTCTCAACCCTCAAGTGCTGTCCATAGGGCCCTGGGACCCATGGCTGAGTCTAACTGGGCTTCTCCACCTCTGAACAGTTGAGATTTAGAAAATATTTAGACTTCTAGATCTCTAGAAAACCAGAACCAATCACCCAAACCAGTTTGCCTACGGCGCGACAACAATGGGCTAAAGAGTCAGATTTCTTCCATTTGGAGTTCCTCTACAGCAGCAAATCCATTTCAGCGGGCACTCGGGGAGAAGATATCAGGGCTCGAGAAACTCATAGTCGGATAGAGCCTGCAGTCTTGCCTGCTGGGAGAGTCTCAAAAGAGACTAAGGAACTGATGTAATTCTTGGCTGTAAGGATACTCTGTCACAACAGACCCCCACTGCTGTTTTAGTGCTTCTAATGGTTTACACATATTCTTTAAGTTAAGACTATCTGCCAGTATGTGATCAAATTTTCAGCTGTGCATATCACCTGAATGCTCATTGATTGCCATTTTTCCTGCTCTGATACATTAGGAAGCATGTATTTTGGTACATTTTCATTCTAATGGCCTTCAATTCATCAGATTTTGTGAAGAAGAAGCTAGATTTATGCATTCTGGTCACCATGACATTCAGGCAATTTGCTAGACAAGGCATTCTGTAATGTGCCTCCTGCTACTGAAATATTGCAGTAGTCCCTTGGGTACCCAGAATATATAGGGAGCACATAATCTGGACATGTACCACGCTGGACATGTACCACGCTGTCTTGGCTACGTTGAATATGTCTGATGAGTGTTGGTTCCAACTCATCATTCAAGTCAAATGTCTTTCTCCGTTTGTATTTATCATACATGTCCTTCTCTGTCTTACCACATAGGGGGACTCTTAGTCTAAAAACCCACTCCTGTCTTCTCCTCTCATACAGTACACTTCTCCTTACCATCATCGCATACAGCGCAGCCATTGTAGATGTTTGTGCTGCACACTAAGTGGTCTTTTTTAGGGTGCATTTTCTTACTAACTGCTTCTACTTCATGGTATTGTGCACATTCAACTTGGCAATTTTGCAACTATTTGCAAATTGTGACTACTTCCTACATGCATGTTGTTACTTGCTAATAACGATTTCCTGTTTGATATTCACATTCTTGAGTAAAATGTTTTCAACTTAATATTTGGTTGCGACTCAGTGCAGGTAATTCAAATTGCAGTGTTCAGCCCTTTCATCAGCGGTGGCTCTTCCACTAAGGTGGACGAGCGTTGCCCCATTGCTCTCTGAGCAGTGCAAAAAAGGAAAAATAAAATGATAATATATCTACACCCATTAGTTGACAGGTGATGTTATAGTGAGCACCTTTGCCAATCAGGACCAGGTTTTGTTGTAGAGAATACTTTGAGTGGAGGGTAACCTGGGTCCTTTATGTTCCCTTCATACTCCTAGTTCAGAGGATTGATGAGAACTGGCAGACTAGCCATGAAAGCCTAGTGTAAAGAATAATTTTAAACCATGAGACAGTCATTGTGCTGCCTCAGATAACACTGAGTTTTGACACAGCCCAATCAGTTGTTTCACTGGACATTGATCCATATTATGGACAGGAATTGCCTCGCCTTTACTGAGGACCAAATAGGTTGCCCTACATGGGGCGCTAATGACCGAGTATCTCCGGGCAGGGGCAGCACCAGCTAGCCTGTTGGTGCGTTTGGAGCCAAAAATCTTCCTTGAGGATAAGAGGTTCCGGGTGGACTGGAGTTACATCGCAAATAAGTGCACCCGGGACTGGCCTATCCTCATTATTAACACGGCCAAGCGGCTGAGTGAAGAACTACTGAAGGATATTTTGAACTAGGCCATCAGGATTGACACTACCATCACAGACACTGGGGAACATCTTGCCAGGATCCAGAGTGACCTAGGAGAATACAAGACCTATATGATCAAGCAAAAAATGAAAGGCCTGAAACGCAATTTGGAGAGATATTCTCACGAGTGGGCATTCCCATATACAGAAGACAAGTATTATCAATAGAAACCTGATCAAGTTTTTCAATCCGCTGGTCAGAGAGGGGGGCGACGTCAGGGTAAGAGGACACCTCAAAACTGGACATTCGATAACACCAGCAGTGAGGACGACGACATCAGTGCCCAACCCTCGACTTCGAACCAGGGGAGGGTGAGGTTCAATCACCAAGACAGATCGGACGAAGACCTTGGAGCACTGTTCAGGTCTTTTTTAGGCCAGCACCAGGCAGATCGTGGAAGAGGGGGCGGTCCAGCCCAGAGGGGGAGGGGCCAAACCAGGCAGAACCCCTCATGGCACACCTACTCCCCGAGGGTCACTCGGAGCAGGGAACCGAAACAACCACAGTTTTAACCATACAGAAGAACGATATAGTGGTTAATCTATCTGATCATGTCCTTACACAAGAGGAGCTCCAAGTTCTGAATAAAGGGCTTGGGTTCATGCCCACACCTGTGGATGACAGTTTTAAGTGTAGGGGCGAATTTTTTGAAACACTGAGAAAAATCTAACTGAAAACATTTTTTGCAGACAAACCAATAGATCCCCCATCGCTGTTCAATTCAAACTTACATCGTCCATCCACTTTTTGTCCACCTATAAGTGCGGTTGGCCCTGAAGTCTCAGTTTTCGAAGAGAAAGTCCTATATGAGATTGAACAATTAGAACAAGCTGAATACAAACGTTAATACAGAAACATGAGCAAAGCTGAGTGGCTGGCAATCAAATCTCTGGAGAATAATGGCTCACTGACAATTAAACCAGCCGACAAAGGCGGCGCGGTGGTCATTATGAATACCACAGACTATGAGGCAGAAGTCATGCGACTTCTGGGAGCACGTCAAAATTATCATCCCCTAGCTCGATATCCCACTGCAGAGCTCCTCACTCTTATAACTGAACTAGTGACAGGGGCTAAAGAGAAGAAATGGATCACAGCTAAGGAAATGGATTTTCTGATCAATTCTAAACCAAGAACCCCAGCGTTCTATATTGTACCGAAGATCCACAAGGCCCAATCTCCCCACCCCCCCCCCAGGGCGCCCCATAGTTTCGGGGATCCAGTCAGTACTGGAACCATTGTCGCAGTTTTCTGACTTTTTACTTAGAGAGTGTGTAATTAATCAATCCTCTTACCTACAGGACACCACGGATATTTTGAACATCTTAGAAACCTTGGAGTATGACCCTAACCAACAGTTCCTAGTAGCTATTGACATTGAGTCATTATACACTAGCATACCCTAGGAAGCCACGCTGGTGGCAGCAGCGCGGGCCCTGGCGGCATGTGAGTGGTTTTACGACACATCACAATCTTTTGTCCTCCAATGTGCGGAGTTAGCCTTCACTCCCTACTACTTCCAGTACAAAGACCAGCTGTACCTCCAGATATCCGGAACGTCGATGGGGGCTACATTTGCCCCCAGTCTTGCCTGTATATATGTCGGACAATTTGAAACACATTACATCAACCATCCATCTAATCCTTACGAGAAAAACATCTGTCTCTGGAAAAGATTTATCGACAATGTCCTATGTATTTGGACGTGCACAGAAACAGAGTTAAACTATTTTTTTGTATGGCTCCACAACCTGGATCAATGCCTCAAATTCACCTGGCATGTTAGCAGGGATACAGCAGTATATCTGGATCTGGATATAGTCGCACAAAATAACCAACTCAGTACAAATATCCACCAAAAACCTACGGATAAAAATTCCTTGCTCCACTATGAATTGTTCCACCCATGAGCACTCTGGGATAATTTACCGGTAGGGCAATTCCTCCGTTACCGGAGGAATTGTAGTACGATGGAAAAGTACGTGACACAAGCAAGTGAGCTAGAAGAGAAAAAGGACATCGCGCCTATCTCAGAAGGATTGTGAAGACAGCTTGGAAGAGGGCATTAAATACACCCAGAGAGGCACTGTTGGAAAGAAACTGCAGGGAACGAGGAGAATGTCTCCTGGTGGTCACCACTTTCGACTCACTCTCGACCAAAATCCGACGTATCATCAAGAAGCATTGGTACCTGCTCAGTACTAACAACTTCAGGATGCATCCCCCTAGGTTCGCATTTAAGAGATCACAAAATCTTAAGGACAGATTGGTGCACTCTCGAACCAGACAAGGGGCCAAGCCCCTGGACACATTAGCAGGACATTATCCTTGCGGAGGGTGTTCAGTATGCGAATTGTCTGAACAAACTAAGAGTGTACAATTGGTGAACGGCAAAGTGTGGTATCTTAACAAATTCACCATTTGTAACACAGCCAATGTGATTTACCGATTGACTTGCCCATGTGACTTGAATTACATTGGCCTGACTACAAGGAAAATAAAAATCTGCATACAGGAACACCTAAGCATGATCAAGGCCAGTAGATTGACAACGCGACTGGTTGAGCACTACCGAGAATACAAACATAATTTCACAGACATCCAATGGTTCGTCGTTGAGAAAATCTGGGGTTACTCATCAAACATTGAGAACAGATTGATCGCCAAAGAAGCCCGCTGGATTTATCAGGAGCAGGCAGACAAGACGGGCCGGAATGATGAGATTGAATGGAACAAAGTCATTACAAGGGGTTGATTACATCACATGGAGCGCCCTCCACACTATGACAACACTGATGGGGTGTCAATCCTGATGGGGTCCCTATGATGAAAAACAGTCAGCATCACATAGGATGCACGTTTATAGAACCCTCCTGTTGGACCTGGGGTTACAAGTCCACATAGGGTAGCCTGGCACAGAGTAAGAACAGCTAATTCCCAAAGGCAATTGTGTTGTGCTTACATCACTCACTCACAGTAACCCGGCGCTCTACCACTAAAAATAATGACACTACACCAATTTTAGAAAAATACGGGCTGTTTTATAAAATTCTCTTTGTGGATTCTCTTGGTTTCTTAGCAGTGTTTAGTTTTTGGTTCAGAAAATAACTCTGCAATTGTTGGTTAGCACATTCATTTTAACTTCCAGAACGATTAAGATTCCATTATCACATTCTGTTTCAGAACCTTATTCTCCTTTAACAAGAATTCAGTTATTACTTCAATTGCTTTAAATTCTGATCAGCCCTTTTCCGACTCATATTACTACTTATCTGTGGGTACACACCCACTTCAGTTTAGAAGAGCAGAAAAAAAACATTCTTAAGCCCTGTGGAACATTTGCCACTCCCCATACATTATGAATAGAGATTTCATTGGCAAATACGGCCTGGTTTTACCCCTGAGAAGATGCAGTTATACATTAAACTCCAGCAACAGTACACATTGGTGCGCATCCCCTGTGAAGCTCTAACCACAGGTCTACTTGAGAAAGCGCCTGCATTTACACTGCGAATTACAGTCTCCTCACCCTCTATCAACTATCTCCTCCTGTGGGGCTCCCAGGATGCTGCGTGTCACGCTACCCCCTCACTTAGGATCCAGCCAACTCTCCGCAGTTCCGCAAAGGCGTCAGGACCACAGGCAGCGTTTTACCTCACCGCCGGTAAGTCGGGGCAGGCTTCCCGGGTTATCATTCCCCAGGGACTCTATCACTGGGATGGACCCAGGGAGATGTTGGGGGTTTGGTTTCTTGGATGGCCCACTGGTCAGTTCACACTCCTGCAGGCCAACGATGCAGATGGAATTAAGTGGCTTGGGCCTCACAGTTGCTCCGCTCAAGTTTGAAGAGGTTAGGTTAAATTCTCCTTCCTTCTTATTTTATCAACAACAGGACAAAGTCAAGGTGGAAGCGTGGCAGGGTCCGGTCTCGAAGTAGGGGTCAGGGTCAGTGGAAGGGAAGCCACCCCTGGGAGAAATCAACCCTAAGCGCCCTATCCCCCTGATACCTCAGCCTGAACTCCAGGTAGCTTCTGGTCACTTCTAAAATGGCCGCCCGGGTTCTGACCCTTATATAGGCTGGCCTCAGGCTACCGGAACCAGCTGGAAGGTGAATGAATAAATGAATGAATGAATAAAGTATTTGATAAAGCGCACGGTGGCCGAACGGCTTCCTGGCGCTGGGGACCTGATCAGAGCTCAGCAGAGGGAACCCGGGGAAATTAGGAAGGGAATGCCTGAGAGAAAAGAAAAGTTTTAAGGGCTTTGCGGAAGTGAGTGTAGATGGGAATGGAACGGATGGAAAGAGGGAGACTGTTCCAGAACTGGGGAGCCAGGACTGAGAACCGAGTGCCCCCTGTTCTGGATTTACGGAAGCGAGGGATGTGAAGAAGAGAGAGAGAGGATGAGCGAAGAGTGCGGACCGGGGCATGAGAAGAGACAAGAGAAATGATGAACAGGGGCGCAGAACGGAAATGAGCCCGAAAGGCTAAGCAGGCCAATTTGAAAAAGGATCTAAAGCGGACAGGAAGCCAGTGAAGTGATTTGAGAACCGGGGTGATATGAGAAGATCTGGGGAGGGAAAGGACAAGGCGAGCAGCTTGATTTTGAATGGCCTGTAGGCGACGGGATTCGTAAGCTGGTATGCCCACGTACAGACCATTACCATAGTCAAGGCGGGAAATGACAAGGGCCATGACTATGGATTTAAGTGCATCGGTAGAAAAGAAACGCGAGATTTTCCGGATTAGGCGAAGAGAGAGAAAGCAAGAAGACACTACGGAGCTGATCTGACTGTGCATGGATAAGTCATGACTAACTTTAATACCAAGAGTGCGAACAGAGGAGGCGGGCACCGGGGGGGGACCAAAAGAAAGGGGCCAAAGTGCAAGGGACCAAGGATTGGAGGGGCCACCAGTGAGAACAAGTTCTGTCTTGTCTGGATTGAGCTTCAGATGGTTAGCGCTCATCCAGTCAGAGATAAAAACTAAAGTGGAACAGAACTTGGGAAGAGAATCAGGGGTAGAGGAAAGATCAAAGACGAGCTGGAGGTCATCTGCGTAGTTGTACACAGAGACCCCCAGCTCAAGGAGAGAGGCGATGAGGGGGTGAATATAAAGATTGAAAAGAAGGGGGGAGAGAGAGGAACCTTGGGGGACGCCGCAAGTGACTGGGCGGGGAGGAGCAGAGAAACCGGGGAGATGGACTGCCTGGGACCTATCCCGCAGGAAGGACGCCAGCCAGGAAAAGGCCGTGCCCCGAATGCCCGCTGCGCTGACACGGTCGAGAAGGATGGAATGGTCAACCGTGTCAAACGCAGCAGACAAATCGAGAAGGACCGGGGCTTGGGGGAGGTTGGAGTCGGCCTTTCCCTTGAGCTCATCCAAGACTGCCAGGACCACCATCTCCGTGGAATGGCCCGGGCGGAATCCCGCCTGATGGGATGCAAGAAGGCCGTTCTCCTCTATATAAGAGGAGAGGCAGGAAGTAACGTGAGCTTCAAGGATCTTGGCGAGGTAGGGAAGAAGGGAGATGGGACGGAAATTGGAGGGAAGAGAGGGATCTAATCCGTTTTTTTTAAAAATAGGGAGAACTATAGCGGATTTGAAGGAAGAGGGGACAGATCCTAAAGCCAAAGACAAATTAAGAAGAGCAAGAGGGGGAACAGGACAGTTGGTGAAGAGAGTTTTGAGGATGCGTGCTGGCGCGCAATCTGCGGGAGAGCCGGACTTAATTTTAACCAAAAGTTTTAAAAATAAGTCGGTGGAGATGGGAGGGAAAAGGGCGAAGGAGGAAGAGGGGCAAATGGAGGAGCAAGTGGGACGGGGTAGAGGCACTGTGGGAATGTTGGCTTTAATCTTCACGATCTTGTCGATAAAAAAGTCGTTAAGTGAGGAGCAGAGGGACTGTGAGGGAACTAAACTAGGAGTGGAGCGATCAGAGGTGGCAAGATTGTGGACCAGAGAGAAAATTTCACGGGGTTTGTTGGCCGCGAGAGCTACTCACTCAGTGAAGTATGCGGTTTTAGCCGCTAGGATCGCTTTTTTATATTCAGTGAGGAGTGATTTGTATTTGACACGCAAAGAAGGGCAATAGGTCCGTCTCCAGTGGCGTTCCGACCGCCTAAGGTCGAGTTTAAGTATTTTAAGTTCTGGGGAGAACCATTTGTGCGCGTCATATGGACGGACCGCCTTGATCTTTCTGAGCGGGGCGGCTAGATCGCACGAAGAGGAAATCCAAGTGCCGATAGCGTTAACCTGGGATTCAAGATGAAGATTAGTGAGACTGGGGGCAGAGGAGGCCAAAGTGAGCGAGAGGGAGTCAAGGTCGGTCCGATTCCAATTACGAGCTAAGATGTTTTTCGGACGGGGGGACTTATCGACCGCTCCCAGATGGATAGAAAAGGAGATGATAGAATGATCCGACCAAACACACGGGGATACGAGAGGAGGTGAAACAACGGGACGTGAGGACCAAATTTGGTCCAAGATGTGACCCTGGGCATTGAAGAGTGCCCGAAAAATCTTTGGAGGAGAGATCTTCCCTAGGGTCGCCCGGCCAATAATTAAAGTCGCCGAGCAAAAGGACGGAGGAATTGTTGACCACAAGAGTGGCCATAAGGTCCTGAAGGGAGGCTACAAAGGAAGGCATAGATTGGGGGGGTGATACACAAGGACAACAGTGAGGGGGGCAGAAAGATTAAGAGAGTGAGCCACAAGGTAGTCCACATTGGGTATGGGGGGATAGTTGAGAAGTTGAAATTTGAAGGACGACCGAATGATCATCGCCACCCCTCCCCCCACCTTGCCATCCGGGCGGTCAGCCCGGAGGGCATAATGGGTGTCAGGGAGAATGGCTAGAAGGATGGGAAGGGATTCGGCAGTGAACCAAGTTTCGGTCAGAAAAAGGAAATCCGGGGAGTCGGTGGTTAGGAGGTTGAAGAGAGCAGTGTGATGTTTGACAGCAGAGCGGGTGTTGAGCAATAAGGGAGAAGCTACAGTGGGGACAGGGACGAAGGGGAAACAGGGGACGGGAGGAAGGTCAGCAGCAGGTGGAGAGGGAGTAGTATAAGCTGGAGTCGGGTGAAGAGGAGAAGAGACAAGAATGCCAAGTGTGTGAAGGTGTTGCAAGAGTGAAGGTGAGGGAGGGAAGACAGCAGTGAGAGCGATAAGTTGGGCTGGGGTGTATACCAGAGAAGGGGCAGGGTGCGTGGCCCCTGGTCCCGGCCCGTCGCGGACGGGCTCAGACGGGCTTGCCTTAGGCGCGACTTCGGCACGCAAATGGCGCGCCCGCTGCGCCCGTCCGCTGCGCATACGGGGGAGACACATGATTTGTAGTGGCGTTCAGGGCGTAGCCTGGCGGATGTGGGCGTGCCTAAGGGGCGGCTCGCTGGTGGCGGCGAGCGAAGGAAGCCCGACCCGCTGCAGCGTCAACCTCGGCTGCGCGGGGGGCCACAAAGCAGGAGACAGGTCCCTGAAGGGGACAGAAGTAAGTTTTAAAAAATGAAGCTAAATGAGAGTGAAAAGGTTAAAAATGCAGGGCTTCGCTGGTCTGAGCTCCCGCGGAAGGCAGGGGAGGATCAGGTGAGTTGAGCTAGTAATCAGCTCCTCCCTATAAGGACAAAGTGGGCGTGGCCTGGCGGAGGTAGGCGTGGCTAAGTGGCGGCTCGCTGGTGGCGGCGAGCGAAGGAAGCCTGACCCGCTCCAGCGTCAACCTCGGCTGCGCAGGGGGCCACGAAGCAGGAGACAGGTCCCTGAAGGGGACAGAAGTAAGTTTTAATAAATGAAGCTAAATGAGAGTGAAAAGGTTAAAAATGCAGGGCTTCGCTGGTCTGAGCTCCCGCGGAAGGCAGGGGAGGATCAGGTGATAAGGTTCTGGAGCTTTTCCCATACTCTCCTATGGCGCCAGTTCCTGAGGTAATCAGTTGTGGCAGTTACCAGCCACCATTTTGTGTGACTACATTTTCACCATAATAAGGGATACCTAGGCCTTAAAAAATTATAGGGACAAGGAAGCACCTAACCCCTAGGACGACACCCAGAAATTTCCGGTGAACATAAAAATGAAAAATACTAGGAGGCAAAAAGGGGCAAAATAAATAAATAATAGGAGGGACCACCCAAAGGGCTGTCAGGTCTAACACCTCCTAGTTATAGTATCGAGCTAGATCACGGGGAACGTAGGATGGGGTGTCTGGGGACGTATTACTCAACTCATATAGCGAAATTGGGACACTTTACATTTTTCTGACTTGAGCTATAGATGGCATTCTTACCCACCATTCTCTACCACCCCTCCGATCTTCCCATAGAATATCTAACCAGCATTCTTGGACTACCAACTAAAAGGGCAACTAGAATGTGACAAAACCAGACACTGCAGATACGAGGTTCCATCTATACTCTGTGGCTAAAACATCTTTCTCCTCACTAAGATGGCCATCATTGAATACCATCACGTGACTGTATTATTTACGTGCTGATGACAATGAGCCCCCGACCCCAAAAGGGCCTTGACATGCGCTGTGTAGTTATACATATATATTAGATGCAGGCATTAAACAATAGAAGGATATGAAAGGGTGTTCCAGCTCGAATTTGCACCAGGCAAGACTTTACACCACTCTAAGATGGCCGCTACTAGGTAAACATCACGCGACACCGTCACGCACGGAGCGACGGCAACGCGCCCAGAGCACACTCGGGCGCTGACTTTCTTTAAAAACAAAGCCGCGCAGACAGCTCAGCGGAATGGGAGCCCGTTAGAGCAACAGCCTATCTAAGATGCCGGTAAGAGGGGAGAGCTATGAAGGGGGTGATTGACGACTCCGAGTCTTTCTTGATACATGCAGCACTGAGCTGGCACCATGAGTATACTGCTATATGTGTGTACGAGTGGCGGCCAGCATAACGGAAGAAATTGAGGTTCCATCTGTTGGCGGGCGGGGACTCATAGCGGGTCTCTTACATAGGGGAGCTTCATCTGGCAGTTTACCAGTCTAGCGAACTAACGACATAGAATTAGGAGTCACCCTGATCTATTTTTAATGGTATTAGCATAGTTTCCCAGCAATTACCAAACATCAGAAATAGGGGAAAGACAAAGATCTACGATAAAGCATTAATCTGTAACACAATGCATATAATGTTACGGGTCGACATACAGCGACAGCAAATACCTAAAGAGGATACTCATTGAAGTCCGACATACTGGGGGCCACAGGTATGCCAGTCGGTGGCCACCACAGGGTAACTCACAAATGTCCATGAAACAATTGACAAACAATAGAAAAAGCTGTGGTACGGGCACCTAACAACCAGTGTCACTCTGTGTTTTTATTATTTTTATTGTTGTGTCTGTGTCTGTGTTCTTACAGGTTTAAATGCTGGATACTCACAGCGGCGTGTGACAAAAAACGCCCTAGCCCTGAAGAAGTTGCCTAACAAGTAAGACAGGCAATGAAACATGTTGGCTTCTCATAGGTTAAAACAAAGCTCAACTGGAGAGTATAGGTTTTAATAGGAGTAGATACCGAATTAAAGGTATCATTTAGACAGAGGCAGCTAACTCATTTTGAGCAGGGTAGAGCATTGAATAGCGGTTCTCTTACCCCGGGGTTTTTTGGGTGAATACAGTTATAAGTAGTTAGGATCACAATTGAGTTTTGTAGAATCACTTACACATTTTCACATCATTTTTGTTTATGGTTGGAAGGAGCCAATGATGATAAGAGGAACAAACTGACACGTACCAGTCAGCAGTTCCCTGGTGGTCACTCCCTTGAGGTTCCTTGCTTCCTCATGCACATTTTTATCCAGGACACTAAGTGTAGTGCGTGGGAGGTAGCAACACAGACAGACACAGACACACAAACAGTTTTTAGTAGTATACAAATGAGGTACACCCTGTCAAGGAAAGTAAGATGGTTGGTGGATTAAGTATTTCTACACCCATTAGTTGACAGGTGATGTTATAGTGAGCACCTCTGCCAATCAGGACCAGGTTTTGTTGTAGAGAATACTTTGAGTGGAGGGTAACCTGGGACCTTTATGTTCCCTCTATGCTCCTAGTTGAGAGGCAGTGGCTCTGCACCCAAAAGTTTTCCAAACTCCTCTAAACACCTAATATTGCTATATTTTACTACAATATAGGCATTCATAATTGCAGTTACCTTGCAGATGAAAGGGGATTGATTTAAATGGTGCACTAGCACCAGGAGGACCAAAAGTTATCACACCTCCTCTAAACACGCAATATTACCATATTTGACTACTAAACAGCCAGTCACAATTGCTGTTACCTTGTAGTTAAACGGGACTTGATTTGAATGGTGCAGCAAGTGTAGTGGCACCGGGGCTAAGAGCTCCAGGGACCCCACAGATTATTGCTAAGATTTAAAACTAAACAGCCAGTCGCAAGTGCTTTACCTTGCAGACAACAGGGTCATGATTTGAATGATGCAGTAGATGCAGTGGCACTGGGCCCAAAATTTGTCATGACCTCCTCAAAACATCCAATATTGCTATATTTTACTACTGTACAGGCAGAGACAGTTGCAGTATTACACAGTTGCTGTTAAAGCGGACTTGATTTGAATGGTGCAGCAGGTGCAGGACCACTGGGGCCAATTCAATGAACCTTACTAAACGAAGACTATTGCTAAGCTTTACTACTAAACAGACAGTTCCAAGTTCAGTTATTTAGCAGGCACTAGGGCCATGATTTCAATTATGCTACAGGTGCAGTGGCACCAGGGCCAAGAGTTGCTATATTTATCTACTAAATAAGCAGTAACAAGTGTAGTTACCTTGCGGGCAGTAGGGTCATGATTTCAATGGTGCAGCCAGTGCAGTAACACCGGGGCCAACCGCTCTGGGAATCCCTCTAAACACCAAATATTGCGATACTTTACTACTAAACAGGCAGCCACAAGTGCAGTTACCTTAAAGGACATACGGCCATGATTTAAATGGTGCAGCAGGTGCAATGGCACCGGGCCCAAAACTTGTCAGAACTCCTCTAAAAACATAATATAGCTATTAAATCAATTAATTCTATTATTTCCCTCTTTCATTTCATTTTTCAAAATGTTTCAAAATGTTTCTATTACTTACTCTAGCTATAGCACTAGCAACAGCACAAAGTATTGCGTTTTTGTACATACCCTAGTCAGTTACTTTCTGTAACTTATATTGTACAACTACTCAGCAAGCTACAATTTAATACAAAAAAATGCTAATTATTAAGCACAAAGGCGAAATCCGAAGCATTTACCAATGATTGTTGCTGCTATTGCCTGGTTTCCGTTCCGTCCCATCTAAAGTGAAAGGTATCGTCCATCTTTCTGAGGCATCTTCCCCTCTGCCTCAGGACGTGAATATCATGCCGGCTGGAGCAGGGTCAGTTCAATGATTTCCTGAGTTGCCAAGACGTGCTTTCATTTCTTTGTATTTGCTCCTCAAGACTCCCTAATTCCCTTGATTTTAATTTCGATCGCTAATTTGTCCTATTTCATATGAAAATGTGTTTTTTTTACCCGTTTTCCTACCATCGTCTGTCTTCTCTCTGACCTAGCGGACAGGAGCAGAAGTCTGTACTGCACCATCCATCCTCCCCGTCTGATTTGTCTGAATGCCTGACCTGCTGTCATTTGTGCTGCAATCCATGCTTTAACTCTACCCCTCTTCTATTTTCAGTTATTGCCTCAGCACTCCAGCCAATGGTTGCAAGGGACCTTTCGGAATCTTTATTATGTTCATTTTAGTTCCTTTCCCTTTTGTTTTTATTTCCTTGTATTTACCACCTGGGGCTGCCTGGCCTCCTTTATTTTAATTTTGGTTGTTATTTTAACCTATTCCAGTTGACAATTTATATTTTGTGACCCCTTCTGCTGCAGTCGCCTGGCTTCTGTCTGCTCCAGTGAGGCAGAAGCAGAAGTCCTGTGCTGCCCTATCCATCCTCCCTGAGGCGCCATCCTTTCTGCCTCAGGGTGAATAGATCATTGTGGCTGCAGCACAGATGTGTCACATGTGCCTGCAAGGCCAGCCAGTCTACAGCCATACACGCATGGACCACGCACAGGGCTATGAACCTTTTCCTTTGCCCAATGGATACCACTGTAAGAATTAATTACCTTGCTCACCACTTGACCTGGCTAAAGCTTTCGATAAATGATGGTTGTAGCAGGCACTCCCTCATGCGGTAGAGTAGCACCAATACACCGACCATTGCCCCAAAAAAGACTTAATCACCAAACCCACCAAGTTGCTCACTACTTTAACCCTCAAATACCAACGCCTCCTTGTTTTGGGCAATTTGACCCCCCCCTCTGGACCTAATCCATAACCCGGACGCTAGTACTCTCCTAGTTGATCTTTCACTTCTTGAGTTACATCAATTTGATTTTTACCGCATCAACCTAGCGAGATGTATCCTTAACCCTATCTTCTCCAACATGCTCCAGATTACCCTGCAGCCCCCAGCCTCAGTTATATGGCCTGACCACATTCTCCTGAACTGTCTCATTCCTATTATACTCTCTCCATTTACCTCACATTCCGAAACCTCCTATCATAGCTAAATCTTGGAAACGTATCTCCAATGCTGAACTAGAAGCTTCATACACTCATTCCATTCTTGCTTTTACCTTTAACATCAACATTGTGAACAACTATCTTAATAATTGGATTCTATTTCTCTTGATGCTTTTGCTCGCTCCAAAACTTCAACAGCACCTGTGCAAACAAACATCAGCTCAATGGTACAATGATGACCACAAGGAACTCAAACTCCACTTCAAAGGGCAGCAAAGCCTCCAGAGACACACTTGATCAGACATTACCTGTGGAACATACACAACTACCCTCATCAACTACCACTGACACATCCAAACTGCTTTGTGCAATTATTTAGCTGAGCAAATTCACAAGAGGTCATACCTCCCAGGAACTTTTCTCAATCTTCAAGGAGTTTTCTTTGCCTAATGCCTGCACACTCTGTCTAGTACCCCATCTAAAGACTTATGTGTGTCTGATTATTTACAGAACACAATCTATGAGCTTAACCGCAATTTCGACCACCAACATAGCTGGAGCCCAATCTTTTTTATCCATAATCCATAATCCCTCGACACCAATCATGGGTTTGATCCGCACACATTTTACCCGCATTGATCTTGACTCTACTATGAGTCCCACCCGTTCTGTTAAATGTAGATCCCTAGATTACCCTTGCCTCAACCATATTGACTTACTTTACCCCCACATCATTGGTATGGCATTCTTGACTATCTTCAATATCTCTCTAATTTCAGAAGAGGTGTCCGTGGTACATAAATATGGTAAGGTGATTCCCCTAATGAGAAAGTCAACAATGGATCCTAAGATTCTTTCAAAACTTGTCCATCTAGTTATTACTGTATCCTGCTAACATCCTTGAAAAGTGGATTGGTGGTTAATTGTCAACTTATTTTGAAAGCAATCATCTCCTAGACCTCACCCAGTCAGGGTTATGACCAACTGAAAGCATGGAAACCAACCTCCTGGTTGCTAGATTTGATACCCACTGCCTTGCAGATCAGGGAGTCTCTGTTCTCCTAATCCTTCACGACCTGTCAGAGGCCTTTGATAAGGTCTTGCATGCCATTATTCTAAACTGCCTTCACAACAGGGGCATCTGCCTTCCTTCACTTAAGTGGATAGCATCCTTCCTGTCCAACAGATTCTAGTCGGTCTGTCTCAACTCATTTGCCTTCCATTTCTCCGGGGTTAACTGTGGGGTCCACCAAGGATGTTCCCTCAACCCCACCATGTTCATGTCTATGTGGAATCCCTTCAGATATTGTCAGAAGCTATGGTCTTGAGAGGGTCTTTTATGCTGACAGTACATAGTTCATTCACTAAGTCTCTTAGAATCTCTGACTGCCAAACATACCAACTTCTCCTCCTACATGCTCAAAAGTGGTAAAGCTGAAGTGGTGTTATTCGGCATACCATCTCCTGTTCAACAGAAGGATGAGGGCTAAAGGAGTCGGGAGAAACCAGTTGGCCTACCACACAGGCGAAACCTTTAAGCATTATTGTAAACACTAACTTGTCCATGGCCAACCATATTACCTCAGTAGCGACCTTCTGTTTTGGCATTCTCAAAATGCTTCAATGGCTACCCTTTGGCACTCATAAAATAGTAATCCTAGTTCTAATAACTAGTCATCTGGACTAAGACTACACTATCCATGTCTATATAACAGCTTGTCTTATTAAGAGGCTCCAAATTATTACTACTGACCGATTTGTGTTTAAGCTTCCTGCCTGTACCACCAGCACACCCCTTCTACCGCCCTACATTGGCTACCAACCTACAAAAGAACCCTTTTCAAACTACTTTGCAATAGTCATCAGTCATCTTACATCTCTGGACCTCAGTACTTAGGGGCTCATTACGATCGCGGTTTTCCCGCATCCTCCGGGCCGGCGGAAGCCACCGCCGGCCCGGAGGATGCGGGAAAACCGCTGCGGACCCACCAAAGATCCACCGCCACATTAGGATGGCTGGTGGGTCCTGGTTTAAGTCCGCCGCTTTTCCGCCGCGGTCGGCTTACAACCGCGGCGGAAAAGCTCTAATATGGTGGCGGTGTCTCTCAGACACCGCCAGCCATATTAAGATGTGTCCAAAAAAATGCTTTTCCGCGGCGGGTTTTCCGCCGTGAAAAAGCATGTGGGACTTCACTGCGGGGGCCCGTTGCGGGCCCCCTGGGTGAATGGAGGGCTGGGGGGTGCACATGGGCCACATGGGGGGTACCTATGGTACCCCCTGTATTTGTATGCAGAAATCGGCCAGCACCGCACGGTGCCAGCCGCTTTCTGCATACAAATGCAATGTATGCATTTTTACCATTGCGGCGGGTGCAGCTTGAAGCCGCACCCGCCGCAATGGTAAAAATAGAGGATGTGACCGCCAGGGTGGCGGTCACATCCTAATTTCACAGGAGGGAACTCCGCAGGCCATGCGGAGGTTCCCTCCTACTCAGGGGTCGCGGACGGACGCAAGTCCGTCCGCGATCGTAATGAGCCCCTTAGTCTCTAGGGTCAAATTTCATGAACCTTCCCATCTTCTATGCGTGTCCTCTCTGAAACTGGCCTCTGTTCCCCATACAGACTCTCCAGGAAGGAGGCTGCTCTTTCTCCTACTTGGCCGCATTCAACTGGCACAACCCCTCCTTCCGTTCATATGATTGAAAATATCTGAAAACTCACTTGTTCTAATTTTCTCTCTTGTGGGCTCCAGGAAAAACTTTTTGCTTGTCGCTCCGCTAGGTTACCTTTCTTGGTTGAGATAGCACACTACAAATCTCCATAACGTAAGATAACATATCATAACATTTGTCTGCTTTGTTCTGAGGGAGGCTGTGTGGGGTTGAGAGACTAACAGCTGGCATTCACCTGTTTGTACACATGCAAAGCTCACCATGCATATTTATCCCTTGTATGTTGATGTTACCTATTAAAACCAAATTACAAAATGATATAAAATGTTGTAAATGTTGGAACACAATTTAAAAGCGATACATATGTTTTTATTTTTAAGGTGGTCCACGACAATCGTCCTTAATTAGGGCATTCCGATGATATTTTCATTATATCATACAGTTATAGTTATTAATTACTTTCCTAAGCAATAGATACATGATTAATAAATGTTATTAGTAATTAGAAATAATAATTGCAATTTATCATTCATTTCAATACACCCTAATCGAACCGGATAGTCCCTCTACCCTCCAGAGGGCTCATCACACAGAATCCTTGATCTTGTTCTAATTGATGATGTAGCACATTGTTGATGAGGATGATCATGATGGTTCTGCCTTAATGGAAATAATTTCGGATCCAGTAACACAAATTTCACTTTGAGATTTTTTAGATGGCGTTGGGAATCCTTTTGTACGCCAAAGGCTGCTAAAGTCAAGGGCCTCTGAACAAGCCCCTTAGACCAGGAGGGAAGCATGAGCCACAACTGGGATTTGTGAACATTGAAATCTAAGAAATTCCATCTCAATGAGGGTCTGAAAATCTGAGCACTGTGTAACACTGAGATACAGCCCCTGGATGGAACCACCTGTCAGAATACTGTGGGCCCAGTTCACAAAGTACCAGACGTTGCCAGTTAACAAAGTACGAAATAAATCTACGCTAGCAGATTTACACCTATGGGAGTGTGGATTTAGTACTTTCTTGAATTCATAAAACATTGCCAGGAATGAGGATTCAAAGCTGCGAAGGAACAGGTTTTTAAGTATATTCCTGGAAATGTTACATTCTCAGTGGAGTGATCTTCTGCGCAAATGCACACTATTTTCCCTCTGGAAGGAAAAAACATGTCCTCGTTGAGAAACTCTTCACCCAGAAAAATTGGGGATGAACATGATCCATGTGCCTTCTCACCCTTGAAAGGGATTTGACAGCAGTTAGCGTACAATTTGTACTCTTTCCATGGTGGAAAGGGGTAGGAAAATGTTATGAATGCTGACAAACAGCCACTATTGTGGCCGTTCACAAGCTTCCAAGGCCAATCATACCTTGGAGAATCCACTTTCCCACCCCTTGAGTGGGAACCAACTTCAGACAACATGGACTCCCTCAAGACAGCCACCCGCAAACACCACCAACTGATCCGATCCGCCAAGAAATCAGCACTTAAGAACCGTCTAGACAACAATTCTCATAACAGCAAGGAACTCTTCAATATCGTCAAAGAATTCACCAACCCTCCCGCAGCATCCAACGACATCACTAACTCCCAAGACCTCTGCGATGCGCTCTCCTCCTTCTTCTACAACAAAATTGCCGACATCCACAACAGCTTCAAGAATACTCCCAATGACCAACTCACCCCACCCACTTCAGATCCCACCCCTCCAACTAACTACCTCAACTCCTGGAACCCAATCACCACTGAAGACACCATTCGCCTCATGAACTCAATCCACTCTGGCTCACCTTCTGACCCCTGCCCCCACTTCATCTTCAACAAAGCTGACTCCATCATCGCTCCCCAACTCCGCGATGTCATCAACTGCTCCTTCGACTCCGCCACCTTTCCAGAAATATGGAAACACGCCAAACTCAGCGCCCTTCTGAAAAAACCAACAGCAGACCCCTCAGATCTGAAAAACTACCGACCCATTTCCCTACTCCCTTTCCCGGCCAAAATCATCGAGAAAGCCGTCAATAGCCAACTAGCAGCCTTCCTTGAATCCAACAACTCCTTGGATCCCTCACAGAACGGCTTTCGAGCCAAACACAGCACCGAAACCGCCCTCATTGCGGCGACCGACGACATCCGAGCACTCCTGGACAACGGTGAAACAGTGGCCCTCATTCTACTCAACCTCTCCGCCGCCTTCGACACTGTCTGTCACAACACCCTCATAAAACGCCTCAACAACATCGGCATACAAGGAAAAGCCTTGGACTGGATCATCTCATTCCTAGCCGGGAGAACACAGAGAGTCCGACTCCCCCCATTCTACTCAGAGCCCACCGAAGTCATCTGCGGCGTACCTCAAGGCTCCTCACTCAGTCCCACCCTCTTCAACGTCTACATGAGTCCCCTCGCCTCCATCGCACGTCAACACAAACTCAACATCATCTCCTACACCGACGACACCCAGCTAATCCTTTCCCTCACCAAAGACCCCAACACCGCCAAAAACAACCTTCACGAAGGTATGAAAGAAGTAGCCGAATGGATGAAACAGAGCCGCTTAAAACTCAACTCAGACAAGACGGAGGTGCTCATCCTAGGATTCTCCCCCTCAGCTTGGGACGACTCCTGGTGGCCTTCCGCTTTGGGATCTGCGCCCACACCCACAGACCATGCACGCAACCTTGGCTTCATTCTAGACTCCTCCCTCTCAATGTCCAGACAAGTCAATGCCGTATCGTCCTCCTGCTTCAACGTCCTTCGCATTCTCAAAAAGATCTTCCGCTGGATCCCCCTCGAAACAAGAAAGACTGTCACCCATGCACTGGTCACGAGTCGACTGGACTATGGCAACACACTCTACGCCGGAATTACAACAAAATTGCAGAAAAAACTCCAGCGCATCCAAAACGCATCAGCGAGACTCATATTAGACATCCCGCGTCAAGAGCACATCACCGGTCACTTAAAAAACCTCCACTGGCTTCCCGTCAACAAAAGAATTACTTTCCGCCTTCTTACCCACGCTCACAAGTCCCTTTATAATCTAGGACCCGAATGCCTCAACACCCGACTGTCCTTCTACTATCCCACCCGCCAACTAAGATCATCCAATCAAGCCCTCGCCGCAGTCCCGCGCATCCGAAAAACCACCATGGGTGGCAGATCCTTCTCCTTCCTAGCTGCCAAGACCTGGGACTCACTCCCCACCCACCTCCGCCTTACTCAGAATCACATCTCCTTCAGAAAAGAACTGAAAACATGGCTATTCGATAAAAAGTAAACCCCTCCCTCCAGCGCCTTGAGACCCTCTGGGTGAGTAGTGCGCTTTATAAATACCTGAACTTGAACTATCTATAGGTGGGAAGAACTCCGTACTCATGGTGGCGGTCTCTACACAAGTAAACGGGGTTACACTTACCAGCAATCCCTTTCTGAGTTCCTAGTATTGTGCGTTTATGGCTGAATTTACTTTTGTAAATCGGCCCCTAAGTCCCGAGACTCAAATGTTCTCCTCTGAAATACAAGGAACTTGTGGGATGCCATCAATATGGCACTGCAGAAAAGATACTTGCCTCTGGACAGGTTTTGAGGGAAAATATGCACCGTTCTGCAAATACATTCCGATTTCTTGTGGGGAGAAAGGCCACTATTTAGCTATGCAACAAGAACTGGCCTAAAACAATTTAGTCTCTCAGCAGAGCTCAAAAAGATAGTTTAATTCAAGGAAACACAGAACCTTGAGGAGGTCACATGGGACCGAGCGGTGTCACAATATGAGCATTGGTGAAATGGTCTTTATCAAACATTCTTTACGGAAATGAAACCAGGTCTCTCATGTTTCCGTGGATGTGCGAGGATGATTGTCGTGGCATTGCTGAAACTAAAAATGAGCGAAATGTATTACTTCTGCTTGGTTGGTGGCATTTTGAATACAAAAAGAACACAGGGAAATGGGTGGGACTCATGGTTGAAATGTTGGTGATGATGTTTTGGACAAACATCATTTCGAAACTGACAAGCTTTTAAATTGAGCAAACCAGGGATGTTGGCAAGACTCTACCCTTGGTAAAGAAGGCGTCTCTGGGTGGTGCATGGAGCCCAGGCTTCGGAGATCAGGCCACATGTGCCCTGGCAGGCTTCTCAGAACTCTCCATGTGGTTTCTTTGAGCTGGTTCATCTGAATAAGCGGGAGACTCCTGGTATGTAGACCTTCTGCTCTAGGAAAAGAAAGTGACTCCGGACAGTGCCTTGAACCCTGGCCTATATGACCAGGCCCAGTCATCCACAGAGGTTTCCCCCACTTCTCACTGGGGCTTCTTTGTGCCTGGAGCACTGGCCTAGGGATCACACCCCGGAATAATGTGAGCTTCACAGACCTCCTACTGTGGCCTTGTTTGAGCACGATATCCCTGAGAAGCAGGAGACTTCTTTCCAGTCTCATGACATATATAGGAAAGGTGGCTCTGGCTAGAGGCTGGAAATCTGGCCCGGGGGGTGGGGGCATCACCCATGTAGGCTTCACAGATCAATCAGAGTAATTGGTAGGGCTTGTTCAAATGCGTTCTACCCTGAGACGGCCACCCCAGCCAGTTATCCCTTGGTGCCCAGGCATGCTATTTGCCTTCATGGAACACAGGTGGTTTAAGCTTACTAAGCTCTTGAGACTATCCAAGAGGCCATGTTTCTCACGTTTCAAGCCTCCACAAAGTGGGGATTCATGGATCGTAGGAATAGCAACATGCTGGAGATAGTCATGCCACCTGGCCTTCCAGCCACTTGGAAACCAGATGGTTCTGGCCAGCCGCTGATAAGACGGCCCTGGCCAGCTACCGACCTGATAGCCCAAGCACATTTGAGCTGCAAATTAGATTAACCACGCCCACTAGTTCCACATTCCAGAAGGCTCAATGCCCAAATATTCGACCAGCTGTGCCTCCACCAGTTCCCACTTGAGCTGTCTGCTTCTCATACCTCTATACAAAGGCAGTGGTTTGGGTGCAGGGTGAGACACTCAGCCCGCTTTGCACCTAGTGGTGGAAGGGGATGGGGAGACCCATATGGCCCATGAAGGCAGTCTCCCTTGGGTCAGTGCTCAGTTCCCTCTGGTGGCAGTAGTGAGTTGCTGGCACGTACACCCACACAGGCGAAAGCTTGGCTCAGATAATGACTTTCAATAGATCACAGTAATGTAGCTGTTCTGCTTCTTATGAAATCCTGCACAAGAATCAGAGCGTCTATGTATGATTTAGTAGCATGAACATGTGATGCACTATTAGTGATTGAAGAAGCCCTCTTCCATCAATGCTCCAGTTGCCAGCAAAGCTGCTTTATGCACCAGCCTGCCAGCAAAGCATAGATACATGCTGATCCATTCAGTGTAACATGTATAAAACAGACATCTAAAGGCTTTACAGATTTGTTATTATTTGAACCTGTGTGGCTGACTGACACTTGTCCCGCTAAAAAGTTGAACGCCAACCTCTGGGGTTGGGGAGTGTTACATAACTAGTTACCATGGATCACTCTTGTTTGTTATTGTTAAGAATGACTCTGTAGAAGTTGAGGTTCAATTCAGGTTTCTTTATTCATTCCTCTGGAGTACCAGCCTGGCGCTCCTCAGCTTCATCATCAACATTCTAAGCCGCACTCCAGAGTAGCTTAGGGCCATACCAACATGGGAGGGGGTGGAAGGTACCAAGGTTAAAATGCGACAGGAAAGATATAACACACCTCCTCCCCTCAGGGTGACAGGAAGGAAGAAAAAAGGGGGAAAAAAAACAGGGAAGGATGCAGCGTACTGAAAGGGACCAGTGAAGTCGAGCCATAGCACTAGGGATGTGTTATACAGGATTTACAACAAGAACAATGCACAGTAAGAAATACACAGATGAAGGACATCCTAACATGTGATAAACCTAAAAATTAATGCATCACAGGAATTACACAGAGGATGACATCCTGAAGAATTACACAGATGAATGACATCCTAGCATGTGATAAACCTAAAAATTAAATGCATCACAGGTATTACACAGAGGTTGACATCCTGATATGCCCTCAGTCCATGGCATTGTCCTTATGCCACCTGGGTGGTCCCAGCACTCTATCCTTTCCCTTGGGCAGAGAAGAGCTGATGTGATCCTCCGACTTGTGCTCTGCTCTGTTGCCACCATTTTATTCTGTAAAGGGAGCTAATCTGTCCATGCTCCACATCCTGCCATCTGATATTATGACTACATTATTTCTGACTTCCCTTATTCTAAAATGGCCACTAATGTTGTCATATCGGTTCATGCTATTTTGTGGTCTCTTGATTAGAACTCTTTGGCCTGCTTCCCATTTGTGATTTTTGGTTCCCCATCTGCGGTCATACGCTTGTTTGTACTTATTCTGGTGATTCTCAATCTTCCTTTTGATTATGGTGTCATTTCTTTCAATTAAGTTGTACTCGAATAACCAGTTTGGCGTCAGTTTGGAACCTGGTTTACGTCCTCTAAGAAGAGCGAAAGGAGACATGCCTGTCACACTGTTGGGTGTGGAATGATATGACCAGATGGTGTCCTTAATCTCTTGGATTATAGGTTTGCCTGCAACCATAGCTAACTGTAAAGACTCTTTAATCATACGATTGCAGCATTCCACTAAACCATTAGCACGGGGACAGTAAAGGGGGGTGCAAATATGCTCAATGGCCAAACTCTTGAGAAACTCCTTCATTTCCTCGGAAACCAACTGTACTCCATTGTCGGTGATGAGTGTGTGTGGGATGCCCTCACTCATGAAAACATCCATCAAGAAGCATATTATAGTCTTAGTGTCGATTTTATTGATGAACTTGATATTAATCCACTTGGAAAAGTAATCTATCAAGACTATAATGAATGTTTCTTGTAAGCCACAAATTTAAAGTGGACCAATAATATCCATGCCTATTTTTTCCCAGTCTTTATGGGTACTTGAGCCGGTGCCTTCTTGGTATGTTTTGTTTTATCGCTGAGACTACAGGCATGGCAGTTCTTGACTAATTCTTTTATGACATTGTCCATACCAGGGAACCAATATCCTGATCTGAGTTAGCTTTTGGTAAGGCTTCTGCCTAAATGTCCTTCATGAGCCATTTCACATATACGATTCCTCAGCTCTTCTGGAGGGATTATTTTTCCTGCTTTTGTCATATTGTTCCCTTCCAGAGATAATTCATTTCTTACATTCCAGAACGGTGGTAATTCCACTGGAAGCTCATTAAATTTCTTGGGCCATCCTTTACTGACATAGTCTTTTACCTTCCCGAGGGTGAGATCATTTGACAACACAGAGTACCATTCTTCTTCTCATATAGCAGGCACCCCCACATGTAGTACTTCCAGATCCTCATTTTGTTCCTCAATATGTTTGTTCAGAGGTAGCCGTGATAGCCTATGGGCAATACAATTTTTGCTGCATGGCACATGCTCTAGTTTGAAATTGAAATTTTGCAAGGACACAATCCATTTACCAATGCTAGGTGTAGCCTTCTCTATGTCTTTGGAGGTGACAAGGGATACCAAGGGTTTGTGATCTGTCCTTAGTACAAATGGTATGCCCCATAAAAAGAATTTTAAATGATTCGTAGCCCAAAAACAGGATAACGTTTCCTTCTCGATGGTGGAATAGTTTATTTCAGCATTTTTAAGTGTTCTCGAAGCGAAGGCTATGATTTTTTCTTTTCCTTCATGTATCTGAGATAGGGTAGCACCAATGCCTCTGTTGCTAGCATCTGTTGTCAAAATGGTGTCTTTAGTGCTGTCAAAACTCCCAATACAGGGTGCTTCTGCCATTGCTTCTTTGAGTTTCTTGAATGCTCTGTTTTGGTCGAGTCCCCATTCAAATTTCACTTGTTTTTTTTAATAAGTCTCTGATAGGTTGGACACATTGGGCAAAGTTTTTTATGAACTTAGACATATACTCGGCCAGACATAAGAAAGATTTTATTTCTTCTTTGTTGTTAGGGATAGGAGCGTCTAGCACTGCCCCCATAAGATCCACTTTGGGTTTCATGCCTTCACTGGATAAGGTATGCCCCAGATACTCCAATGATGCTACTCCAATCTTGCATTGTTCTCTTTTAATAGTAAACCCTGCTTCCTTGAGTTTAAAGCAGACTTCTTTTAGGTTGTGATTGTGTTCTACTTCATTTGATCCATACACCAGGATGTCATCTTGGAAACATATGGATTTGTTGGTGCCCTTAAGTAGATGTTGCATTATCCTCTGAAATGCTGCTGCGGTGGATGCCAACCCAAATGGCATCCTCAGAAATGTGTAGGTTCCGAATGGTGTGGTAAACGCCGTGAGGATTTGCGATTCTGGATGTAGTGCTACTTGATGGTACGCCGAAGTGAGATCTAGCACCGAGAAGTACTTGCCGTTGTTTATTACCAACAGAATCTCATTAATATTCGGTAGTGGGTACCTATCTATCCAGATGTTGGCGTTGAGACTCCTGAGGTCCACACATAACCTTATGTTGGTTCCCTTTTTTGACGTGATAACAATTGGTGCCCACCATTCGGATGTTGCCGCAGCTTGTATTATGCCTAACCTTTCTAACTTCTCTAGTTCTCTTTTTAAAGGTTCTCGCATTACCAGATGTATGGATCTTGTCTTGTGAGAAACTGGCATAGCATCCCTTTTCAATTTGATTTTAGGCACATAGCCTTTTAACACTCCTAAATCTTCTGAGAAAACTTCTGGGAACTAATTGCATATCTCTTTTCCTGTTAGAGACCTGTCAACCAGTAATACTTGTTCTGCATTGTTAGGGTCTAGCCTAATTCCTAATTCCTTCTGGTGTTTCCACCCCAGGAGATTACTCCCTTTTTTTGTAATGTAGACTTTGCCATAGGTGTCTCTGTCCTTGAATGTGATACGCATTTTCACCATTCCTACTAAGGGAATGGGATCTTTGTTGTAACCCCCCCCCCGGGTGTACATCCGGGTTTTCTATTACATATTCCCCTTCCTTGAATAATTTGGTGAAGGATTATGGGTATGGGGAACAAGAATCTGCAAAAGCTTTGAGATTTTTACCACTTTTATCACTTGGATTTCAAATACCGGGTAGTTGATTACAACCTCTTTGTTATGTACCTGAAAAATAAATCAGTTATCTTCAGCCTCTGTAGCTTGATCATATACTACATGTACTTTTTTGCCCTCCATTTTTGTATTACTCATCTTGGAAAAGTGACCAATTCTGTTACATTTCCGGCATTGAACACCTCTGGCTGGACATCTGGGGGAATTTGCAAGATGATTAGCATTTCCACATCTATAACATCTAAAACTTTCTTTTTTTTTCTTTAGGTTTAGCCACACCAGTGTTCTGCTCTACTTTTAACACTTTATCATCCTCTTTGATTTCATGGATGTATTTCTCATCTGATGCTATTTCTTTGCTATTCTTCATTTCCTTAACACAAAAAGCTGTGTGCCAATACTTTTTGCTATAGCTATTGCCTCATCTAGTTCAGGGCTGAGGGATACTAATCTTTCCTGAACTTTGTGGTCGTTGGTACAACGGAGCAATTGATCCCTAATAAGGGAATCTGCAAGAACAACAAACTCACAAGTGGAAGAGATTCCCCTCAAAGTGGCTATTTAGGATGTTACTTTTTCATTTTTCACTTGCACCCTTTGAAAAAATTTGTGACGTTCCAACACTACATTTACCTTATCTTTAAAATGGGCTCCCAGTTTCCTCAGAGTAGTGGTGAACAAATCGACATCCCCTTCAGCACCTTCCTCCCCTCCATCTGCTAAATCTTCATATATCTTTCTCCCTTGTGTGCCCAAATTGAGAAGTAAAATATGCTGTTTTCTTACAGAGGAAAACGTTTTGCCTCCTATGACAATTAAATAAGAGTTAAACATTTTGAACTCCCTTTCCCAAGGGATTCCAGGTTCCACTTCATCATTCAGGAAAGGGGGTGTCTGATTCATGTTGGTAATGGACATTATGGAAAGATATACGATGTGACCAAAAATAAAACACTCTAGTGAAGGAAAAAAGAAAATGCTGAGGAGGCTATGACTTAGAAACTGGTTGTAAAAATATGACACTGTACAATTATCTAAATAGAGAATGCCTTTAACATATATAAGAAACCCTGCCTTACAGATGTAATTGACCCTTGCCAGATAGCTATGAAATGCGCACAAAAAACTCAGGAAAACTGTGCCTGTCGACATGGAGGAAGATACTATTATTCCTTAAGTTAGCATTGAAAATGAGGATATACTGTTTGCTCTTTGATTATTTGTATTAATGAAGAAACCCCACCAAGTCTGCCGGCAGCTGTGCCTGTCAACCTGGAACTTCCTCTATGAAGAGTAAAGGTTATAAACTCCTCACCTTGGATACTGTCTGCTGCTGTATAGTTTAGCGCGGAAGAAAATTGACAGGAAAATCTTTAAAACCGTGGCAAAATGCCTCTACCAGCACAGCGGTATTGCAGAGGGAACCTCGAAGAGCGGTCCTGATCGTGAAGCAATGATGCCGCCTTTGCTCCTGAAGTAGTGCCCAGCTGACAGGAAAGCCAAAAGGAGGAGTGGCGTTGGCTTGCTCCCTTTGTGAGAGACGCTATTCCTTCAGCGCCTCACATGACGAGCAAACTCCAGTCCTGATGCCTCACACAAAACGGAGCTCGACGCTATTCCTTCAGCACATCACGTGACGGACCGTATCCAACCCCGATGTCTGCTCCACCGCAGCTCTCCGCAGCACGTCGCCGCTTCAGAATGATGTCGCCTACACCCACGTCTTCGCGGTACACCCCTCCGCTGGTCTACACTGCACACTGCCCAATGCCATGACAAACGCCCCACCAGGACGTCTTCCGCGGTGTCACCACACCACAATTCTGACTTGGGCCTCCTGTCTGTGACGACTGCAGCCTTCGCCTGCCACTGCTCCCTCGCCGCTCACCCTCTTCGGTACGCCAGCCTCCGCTGGTCTACAGTGCACTCTGCCCCACTGCCACCGACAACCACTCACCAGGACGGCCACCGCGGTGCAACTGCACCACAATTCCAGTGCCACAGCTCCCTCGCCCTCGCACAAAATCCTTACCGACGCAGGGGTTTGCTGGGGTCTGTCATTACCAGCAAAACCATAACGAAATGCACAGAGGTGGCGGCAGCAGCATACACAGCAGACCTAGAAGTGCTGGCAGTGGAAGAAACACATTCATGAGGAAGACGATCTGGGAGACTTCTCAAGGTAGGATTGAGGAGTAGGACTCTACATATAGAGGCTGGTAGAAGGAACAGGGGAGAGGAATACAGCTGTCCCCTACACAGCCGTTTTTCCTCATCGCCAATTTGTTAAGAACGACTCTGTAGATGTTGAGGTTCAATTCAGGTTTCTTTAATAATTCCTCTGGAGTACCAGCCTGGCGCTCCTCAGCTTCATCATCAACATTCTAAGCCGCACTCCAGAGTAGCTTAGGGCCATACCAACATGGGAGGCGGTGGAAGGTACCAAGGTAAGAACCAACATGATCTCACTACCCTCCTGTGAAGCCCTACAATTCTCTATTAAGCTGACCCCATCTTATAATTTTAAAGGGATTCTCCTTTATCGACCACCGGGGTCTAGGACTGAATCCATCTCCGACTTTAGGTCCATTCTGGAAGTGTCAGCCCTTGACAGTTCTCTCACTGTCCTAGGCGACTTTAATTTTCATTTTGATAAACCTGAAGATTCAGATACTGCCGCTTTCTTGGCTGACATGTCCACCTTTGGTCTCCCACTGCTGGTTAAGTCACCCACTCACGATGGGGGCCATATGCTGGATGGCATCTTCACTAATTTAACGGGCTTACAAGTTACCCAAATCCTTCCCCTCACCTGGTCAGATCACCATGCCATCTTGGCGTCACTGGCTATTCACGACTCCGGTGCCTCTATGTCACACCCTAATCTTCGTCAGCCGTACCTGGCGTGGGGTGACATTGATAGCTCCAGCCTGGAAACACTCTTGACCAACTCCATTCCTCTCCTATCAGCTGACCCTAATACTGCCACTACACAATTTTATGAGTGGGTGGGCTCTGCGACCACCGACCTGGTCCAGGTCAAACAACGATCTCGCAACAGATCTGCCCCGTCGGCCCCTTGGTATTCGGAGGCATTACGAATTCAGAAACAACAGTGTAGGAATAAAGAGAGGCACTGGCGAAAAGATTACTCCAAAGAGGCCAAAACCAAGTATAAAGAAATGGTGGCTAAATACAAAACTCTAATTAGTGAGGCTAAGAAAAAGTATTACTGTGAGAGAATTGAATCAGTAAAAAACTCTAACAAAGCATTGTATGAAACCACCAAGCAGCTAGCAGGATATTCACCCAATCTGACTCCACCCCCCTCCCAATCGCTCTGTGACGCTTTAGCCAATTTCTTCTTTAGTAAAATTGAAGACATCTACCTGGTCTTCGCCAACAATGCCAATACCTTTACTAAATCACCCGCCTCCTGCACCGGCCCCATTTTTCCGCAGTTTGTAGATGTCTCTAGTTCTCAGATTAAGAACATCGTATCTTCCATCAAATCGGGCTCTGCATTAGACCCATGCCCTCTAAAAGTCTTGCTCCCGGTTATTGAAGTGGTTCTCCCTGCCATCACTGCAATCTGTAATTCTATGTTTAGTACAGGCATTTATCCAGACGTCCTAAAAAAGGCCCTCATTAAACCGCTGCTTAAGAAACCAAATCTCGACATGGAAGAACTAAAAAGTTACCGTCCAATCGCTAGCCTCCCAGCCTTGGCGAAAATAGCCGAAAAAGCACTGAACCTTCAACTATCAGCCTTTATTGAGGAGCATCACCTACTTGATGAATCTCAGTTTGGCTTTCGCCAATACCACGGAACGGAGACGGCCTTGATTAAAGCCGCGGACGATATTAGATCCATCCGTGATGCTGGAGGAACAGCAGTCTTAATACTGCTTGACTTATCGGCGGCTTTCGACACGGTCGATCACACCACCTTGATCGACCGTGTCGAAAGCATGGGTGTCCAACAAAATGCCGAGAAACTCCTGGCATCCTTTCTGGCGGATAGGACCCAGGTGGTCACTATGGGATCTTTTCACTCATCCTCCTTGTCACTGCCATGTGGAGTCCCTCAAGGCTCATCCCTTAGTCCGACACTATTTAACATTTATGTGTCGGACCTTGCCAACGTCATTCGTGCACATGGAATGAACCTTACCTCCTATGCAGATGAGACCCAGTTGGTTCTCGCCGTCAGGAACGATGGCCATAAAATAGCAAATGACTTCAATCTGGGTATGCTGGCCATAGGGAATTGGATGGCCTCCAATTGTCTGAAATTAAATTCCGACAAGTCGGAAGTAGTCATATTCGGACACCTGACCCCGGAATGGTCCTCCCTTTGGTGGCCGCTGTCACTGGGTCCTCCTCCTGAACCGGTCAGTAAGGTTAGGAATTTGGGAGTCATGTTCGACGACCGCCTTACTTTCCTCCCTCACGCCAATCATATTACTTCCTCCGCCTTTCATAAATTGCGACTTATCAAAAAAATTCTGCCATTCCATCCTGAGACAGCTGGCAAAACCTTGGTTACCTCCCTGGTATTGTCTACACTAGACTATTGCAACGCACTGTTCCTAAACGCCCAGGAAAGAGTACTAAACAAAATGCAAATTATCCAAAATGCAGCCGCTAGGCTTCTGGGAAGAATCCCCAAACACCAATCTGCGTCAGAAACCATCAGAAATTTACACTGGCTTCCCATTAGAAACAGAATAAAATTCAAAACTCTCTGCATAGTTTATAAGGCTCTGCTCAACTTGGGACCAGCCTTTCTCACTCAAAATCTTACCCCTTACTGTCCCCCCAGATCATTACGCTCCTCTAGTTTACATGATCTTGTGGTACCTCGTACCAAATCTGTTTTATGGGGAGACAGAAGATTTCTTGTGTCAGCGCCCAAACTATGAAACACCCTGCCGCACCCGATTAAAACAAGCCCCTCACTCTGGTCTTTCCGTAAACAACTTAAGACTTGGCTTTTTAATCAGTAAACTCAGCCTCCCCCTCTTTGGTTAATACTGCAGATATCGTAGCGCCGAGATGCCCTTGGGCCTTCGTTCGCGCTCTATAAATGCTGTTAATAAATAAATAAATAAATAAATAAAGGTTAAAAGGCGACAGGCAAGATATAACAGTTATACTCTCATTACTTTCCGTATCCAGGCTGTATGAGGTTTCCCGTGTTGAGTCAAATTAAATCTCCTCTTCCCGAGGCACACTTCAGTCAAATCATTTCAGTTTTAAGTTTGTAACCATACTACCCACTAGAGCCCAAAGACTTTGGCTCCATTGAAGCTGCATGGTGGGTCATCGGAATATGGTCACTGGATCACTATTCAGCATCATTTATGGTCTAAACTACAAAACTACAATGCACTTTGATCATCTTAGAATATCTAACTATTCACTTCCAGCAGCACAATAAGAATGCTTTTGGCTGCCCCTCTAAATTCCTGGTTTAAGTATTTAGGCAACCGCCTGCTTTGACCACTAATTTTTCCTATTAAACTGTTCAAACCCCCAGTACACTTAATAGGAAACAGAAAGAGGGTGCCAAAAGGCAGGCACTGGGAGTCCGGGACAGGCATTAACTCACTTCACGGTAGACACCAGCTTGAGCCAAGATCCAACTAAGAGCTTTTTAACTGTAGCAACTTTAAAACATGCTAACACACCTGAATTATCATGGCAGCTGGTACCATACTTGCCCTCCAATGCATCCATGTTAAAGTATACTCATTCCAGTTTCAGTGCCTCAAAAGATTGCTCCATTGTTAGTTTTTGCTATTTCCGCCATAACTAAGAACTAGGTAAGCTGCACACTCGATACCTTCCCTTCTCAGAACCACACCTGATTCCCTGTCAAACATGTTCATCAATGCTCCGGCTTTCCGGCTTCAGCGCAGGGTTAGATGACCGGCGTTTGTCCTAATAAGGACAGGGCACCCGAATTGGAGGTGCCATTTGCCGGAAAGACCGTTGAAGCAAGCGCTTCCATCTAGTTGGGTTCCACTAGATTTGGCGGGACTGCGTGCTTGCATACTAGATTAGTGGGAGGTAGAAACTCTTTCTCCAAACCACTTTGTGTAGATAGTTCTTGGTCCTGATGAAATGCACTGTATCACACTGAACACACTGCATGAAACATGTCGACCATTAAAGTATAGTAGAGCATTGCTCCTCTGGAACTTTGAGCCAGAGAGAAGACTCTCTTTTGTTTTTTAACAAGGTGGGTTCCCACTCTATTAAACTTACTCTGTGGACTATCCAACCTCTTTTAAAACCACCCAATCACATCTACACCCCCCCCCCCTCAGGGCCCTCACACCCACGGCACCATACGGCAGAACAGAAGATCTCCACTAAGGAGCCCCTTTATGGGTGCCCATCAGGTATTTCACCGCCGACCCGACGAGGAGCGAGTACATATGATGAAGCATGACACCTAGCTTGCTGGGTGTGTGAGGACTCTAGTTCCGACAAGGAGGATTCCACTCCTTTGTGTCTCCACTCACGTTGGTTCATCCCCTTTTTCCTACTGGGGAACTGCATACTCTCTTTTGATTTACATCAATGTAGGCACACAAATTGAAAGTTGATAGAACATACATTCAAATGTAAGTTGATAGAACAAATATCCAAATGCATTGTTACCATGGGAAGCTGCTATAATCCCAGGGTTATCTAGGGTGACCAAAACAGCCAGGTGAGCCTGGATTGCTCTTGGCTTGATAAATATATGCTTCCTGGGTGGTCAACGCTTGTCTGGATGTAGTAGCACTAAAATTGCCACAGCTGTACATGTAACACAGGGAGTGAACAAAGGAACCATAACTGATGTAATGAGCTATTTGCAGATTCACTTTACCGGCCATGTGTACTAATATGCTGATGACTTAAGGCCAGATGTAGGTAGGCAAATACCGGTCGGGTCCGGGCGAAATTCGGTAATTTCGGCCGTTACCGACCGGTATTTGGAAAATGAGATGTAGGGCCACCTAAAATACAGAATCGGTAATTTTACAGATTCGGTAAAATTACTGATTCTGTACAATTACAGAATCTGTATTATGATATGTAGGTAGCACTGTAATCAGTGCTACAGGCCTTTAAGAATTCGTTATTTACCACCAACTAGAAGTTGGTGGTAAATAATGAAAAGCCTTGAAAAAGCATTTTTTTTGCTTTTCAAACGCTGCCATGTTGCAGAGATACATGCCCTTAGGGCATGTATGTCTGCAACATGTCCACCCATACACAATTGAGGGGTGCAACAGGGTGTCAAAGTGACACCCTGACACCCTTCAATGTTTCCCCCAATTACCGCATCGGTATTTACCAATTCGGTAATTGACATTCATTCCTACGGGCCTCCAGGCCCATAAGAATGAATAGCAATTACCGAATCGGTAAATACCGATTCGGTAATTACCAAATCTTACCCATTCGGTAATTTAAAAAGAGAAATTACCTACATCCCATTTACCTACTCTTAAATACCGAATCGGTATGATTCGGTATTTAAGAGTAGGTAAATCGAGATTACCTACATCTAGCCCTTAATCTTGAAGATAAGCATGCGCAACTGACAGGATCAACCTGATCCCCACACCTAGAGGAGGAACCTGCATTTACATCCCAGACAGACATTCACACCCAAGAGCCTGTGGGTCCTGCTGTCTGCAAAGTTTAGGTGGATAGGACAATCACATAGGCACTGGCGGGCCAGCTTCTCCTCAGTGTGAGTGGTGGGCCATTGTGTAGATGACTAAGACACAGGAGTTTCATTCTCACCACTGGTATAGTTTTTCAGGACACCCAATGCACTGGTCATTCCAATCGACTACAGATATTTGCTGGGTGAAGAAGGGCAACAGAATAGCATGCAGGACCCTGATCACTAGGCAGTGTCAGAGGTTAGTGCCACCTGACCCAACCACTCTACTTGCATTACTGGGGAACAATCTGCCAGGATGCTAAACCTTAACTCAGCTGTATGGGGAGGCCCTGGAAAACCTCCTAGAGGCACACCCCCAAGTCTGATAATCTTGGTACACTGCCTCCCAGCAGGCCATCCTACCTGGGCTATTTGCGCTCTAGGAAGGCAGGCTTAAAGAAAAGCCACCAGCCTATGGGCACCAGTTAGGATTTGGAAAGTGGCAGTCGCGGCTCCTGGAGGGAGTGCTGCGGGGTGGTGGGGCGGGGTGGGGGAGGGTTAGGGTGGGGGTATTGAACTACGGCATGCGGCCGAACAGAGTTAGGTAACTAACTAAATAAATAAAACGAATTACATTGCACACGCTGCATCTTAAATGGCGATGCAGCGCATGCAATGTAATTAATTTTATATATTTAGTTAGTTACTTAACTCTGTTCGGCCGTATGGCGTAGTTTAATACCCCCCACCCTGCCCCTCCCCCGTCCCGCGCCAGCCCACCGCCCCACAGTGCTCCCTCCAGGAGCCGCTAGTGTGGGCCAGGCTCTTGGACCAGCAGGGGATCTGAATGGGGTCCAGAAAGAGTTTGTTGCGCTGGAGGTGCCTAGGAGACAATGCCAGGTGTGCAAGAGGCTCCAACGGGTGTAAGGGCCAACCAAGGCCAGCAGAGAGTCCCTGCCAACAGGCAGGAACCCACAAAGCTCTCACTAGTCTATGGTTACAGGTTTTAATGCTGACAGCCCGTGGAACCCTATCCTGAAGAGCGTTTTGATACAGCAGGCTGGCGAATGGCCTAGAGAAATGCACCCCAGGCTGCTGGAGCTCTGGCCAGAACATGTCGCAGCTTTCTACCCTGCCAGAGTTTTGAAACACTCTCCAGACCTGCCAAACCCATGTCTGGTCACTGGCCGAGTCTGGCGACTAAAGCTCAGGCCCAGGAGAACACACATTGACTCTGCCGGAGCTCTGTACAGAACCTGTCAGAGTTTTCCACTGTGTCTGTTTAACCTGTCAGAGTTTTCCAATATTGCCTGCATTGGTAAACCTTCCCTGGGCCTCCAGAAAATGGACCAGCAAATGGAGCCCAGGTCCATCCTTGCCCACAGTGGGCATGAAGGTTTATTTTGCACTAAAATACAGCATCAAATGCCAGTTTTGCATTTCATGTCAATGTTTGTAATTTTTCTGAAATTTCGGGTCCATGTGTAAAAGCAAATTATATGAATTTTGCCCAACTCTAATTCGTATGGAATTTTTGACAGTCGTCATGGTCATCCTAAAAAGGTATAGAATAGGTCAGCCAGAAACTGGGTGTTCTCAGTGCGTCTTAAATCAGAGTCCTCTCCTTCTAATCATATGGCATGGGGTACTATATATAGGTTTTAAAAGAGAAGTGATGAGTCACAGCTGTGAGGCACCTCACAATCTAATGCTGTTCTGTCTAAAGTGTATTGTCCTAGCGTGCCCTGTCGTCCTTGATTATATGGGAAGGATTAAAACCAATCCCACACATTCAACGGGATGGTAATCCTATATCTAATCAAATACTCGAGTGGTCCAGAGATCTGTACTTATAGTGGCACTTTTTATGGCTGTTGGCCAGGCTTATAAATGACTTTGATTGAGTACTTTGCATTCATAGGTATTACACAACTACATTAAGCATGTGAGAAAATTTCAAACAGTCCTTGATGCAATAACTCTGCAATTAATCCTCCTGACAAAGTATGTCATGCTTACATCAGAAACAAATTAGTACTGAGCAACTAAGTTCAGAGTTTGTTAATTGCTGGGTCTGGGAGTTCCCTGGACTGACAGATGGTGTATTCCATTCTCTCAAGAGTCCGTGAGAGGCTTTATAACCTGAAATGTTTAACATTCCAGTGCCATTGACAGGGCGTGAGACGCGTGCTGCACAATCCCAGAGGTAGGTCGAAGCTGCATACACTGATGTGGTAATATTCCCACACTTCTTTGTATCATGCACTTTTGCATTGTTCATTGCACGTTAACTCGGGCAAGGCCGTGGATCAAAACATTTGGAAGCAAGCAGGACACTTCCTGAACTTCTGACTTCATACTTTTGAAATAATGTGAAATTGCTGGAATAATTGGTCCTTGATGAACAACAGTTTGCCACACGGGAAGAGAGATTTACACCTCCACCTCTTATTTCCTCCAGTCAATCAATCAAACAGCATTTGTAAAGCGTAACACTGTCCCCCATAGGGGTATCAGGGCGCTGTAATGTGTGATTGCTGGGTCGGCGTTAACACTGGTGGCACCCCTTGCGACAATATTTGTTGCCCCCCACCCAATGACCACCTCTGCCACGGATTCCCTCACTAGCACCTTTTAACAGTGCCCCTCAAGTCTCCATAACCACTGTCTCTCAGATTCATTTAGTTTTATAGCGCCACTCATACCAGTGTAAGGTGTCAGAGCACTTTGTATCACACACATTGCACAGAGCCAATCATATGTGTGTACATCAGTGTATAAGAAATGTTACTTAAAACGAGACTACAAGGTGTAGTGTAGGAATGACATGTCTTTGATACTGGTAGGCAATATAGTTTGAGTCCTTATTCTGGAAAAGTACACATTCAGAATTTAAAACATAATATCATTGTTAGGGGTTCCCTTTAATAATAAGAGTTGTTTTCTACCCAAATGAACCCTTTGGGCAAGATTAGGATAATGAAATTCTGCGCAAAAAACATATGTCTCTAACATAAACCTTGCAGTTTGCATGCAGCTCTTTAATGATTTTGTCTTACAAACGACAGGTAGCAAAAGGCCCTCTCTTACATAAGCAGTAACCCAGTGATCCATTTACATTATATGCACTTTGTTATCTGCATAGTACACGTTCTTAGCAGCAGATATTTTAACCCTCTGCACTGCCTTAGGACGAGTCAAAATTTACACTAGACAAACCTCCAGTCTCTTTCAAAGAAGATGATTAATTGCGGGAGTTATCTTGACATTTTAATTGATGTCTGAAAATTGCTGGACGCCAGGAGCAAGGCAGCAGATGCTTTTAAAATAAGAATATACTTGCAAAAATGACGCCCCCCCACCCCAAGTCAGCGCCTGGTGCGGTGGCACCGATCGCACTGCCGTAGAGCTGGCCCTGTGTTATTCAGGAGTGCACCATGCTTTGTATGCCTCAATCAAGGGGTGCCTTCAACTTCAGATGGACTCTTTCCTACCAGTTCTTCTAAATATGTCTATTTTACCCTCATGTGCTGTGCGTTCAGTACTCATATCTCTATAACATGTCAACATTTTGGTCTATATTTTTTTGTCTTCAATATTTTTGTAGTACTCTGTTCTCGTAGACAATACTCTAATGTAAAATCCCTACGTTTCGGGAATCACGTTGGCCGTAGAGGAAAAATAATAATGTACCACACCTCTCTGCAAGACGTTTAAGGAAGATAAATGTCCCCTAATAGTATAGTTTATCAAGCCTATGGCGCACTCCATGTTTCAAAAATTCTGGTGGTAAATATTTTTCCCACTTTAATAGAACCACGTTAATAGCAGGAATAATGGCAATTTATATCATAATAAGCACAGACGAAACCAGTAGCTTTCTTTACCAAGGGACACATGCATCAAGCGATTTTGGAGTCGCAAACGGTGCAAATCGCAAAATTCGGCCGTTTGCGATTCCAAAATCACTTTTTGGGATGCATTAAACAATTTTTTAGAAATCGCAATTTTTTGCGATTTCTAAAAATGCGATTGCATTTAAGGAATCGCATTTTTGCGATTTCTTAAATGCAATGCATGAATGTTTAAAAAAATGCGAATTCGCAAATAGGAGGAGCAAATTAACACGAGGTTGACCCTCATGTTATTTTGCGAAATCTTTCAAAAATGCTCAAAAAAGCATTTTTTAAAGTGTCATGTTACACACACACATGTCCTTTGGACATGTGTGTATGAAACTTGCACTTGAAAAAACATTTCAGGGGTGAAGGGGGGGTCCTTTGGACCCCCCTCAGCACCCTTGAAATGCATTAACAAATTGCGATTCGCAAAATGAAAATCGCAAAATGTTAATGCCTTCCCATTGATTCCTACGGGCCTTTAGGCCCATAGGAATCAATGTAATGCCATTCCTTAATTGCAATTCGCAATTAAGGAATCGCAAATACAGAAAATTAAGAAATCACAAAAACTTTTGAGATTTCTTGATGCATAGGAATTTGCGATTCCTAAATTGCGATTCCTTAATTTTCGCAATTTAGAAATCGCAAATTCCTACAATGATGCATGTGCCCCCAAATCCATAAAACCATCCAGGATTTATCCCAAACTCCATCTTTAAAATTCTCATCCCTTATGCATTTATTTGGGAACTCGCGTAGTTAGTTAAGAGCCTAGCTTGGCTATTAAAGAGCTTTTTCAAAACAATAATATATACAGATAAAATTGATAAGATATTAGTCGTTCCTGAGCAATAAACGCCACATGTAAAATCAATGCAGCTAGCCTGTTTAACCTGAGAATGAATACTCCAATCAGATAACTGGTTTTCATTTCTAGTCTAATGGCGTGTAACATGGCCAAACGTTTTTTTTTTTTTTTTTTTTTTAAACCTTTCTTGTCACAAAGCATTCTTCCTCTGTCACACTAGTCTAGTATTTGGGCAGCATTGCAAAGCTAATGAAATAACCTTGCGACGTCCTTAGCGACAATCGTCTGCAGTAAGGGGAAAGTGTAAACCTGCCATATATTTAATCAAATGTACCATACAACTCATTTCAGACCAAACCTTCGAGGTCAAGAGGTACCAGTGTTTCCCTAAAGGAGGATCGTGGATCGCTAAATTCCCAAATACTAATTCATAGAAATAAATAATTTCCAATTGTTCATATTCAGTCCACCACGTCCTCCAAATTTAACGTGTGCAAAAGACAAAAAGTTGGTTTTGTTCATGTTTAAAAAACCGAGGTGCATATTATCAAGAACAGGCGATACAATTATCGGCACTTTATTGGCAGGAAACTGCCGCTAAAGTGGCGATAATGGGCTTGATAATATGCCCTTGTGAATTCCCATAGCAGCCCAGGTTAACACCAGAACCTGGGCTGCTATGGGAATTCACAAGGACATATTATCAAGCCCATTATCGCCGCTTTAGCGGCAGTTTCCTGCCGATAAAGCGGCGCTAATGTTATTGCCTGTTCTTGATAATATGGCCCCAAGTTATTATGCAAGCAGTAGTTATGACTATAATGAATCTACAGCTGCAAGCCGGTTGGCTACCGACATAGGTGTTTACTGCTTGTGAGTGTAAAAGTATGTGGAGAGATTTGTAGCTGGTACATCGGCAGGAAATGAACAGAAAAGCTAAAATACAACCTTTTTTATGTTTTCTGCAACATTGTAATGGTACATTGTATGTATACGGCGCTCACTACCTCTGTTCGTAATTAGGAACAGCTTCTTAAATAGTGTACTACTCGTTGCAATGTAATCTGACCGTCTCTACTAATCACAACGCAGTGCGGGCACAAATACGTAGGAACAGGCGCATAAATCACAGAGGTACAGCTGAACTGCGCAAACTGAGATGCACACAGCTGGGCTTATTTACAAGTCCCCTGCGCCCCTTTTGCGTCATTTTTAAAATGGGAATAGTGACGTACGGGTGGTGCACGGGGCTTGTAAATAAGCCCCCAGCGATGTTTGCACAGGCGCACTTTGTTCATGTGACGGCATCAGGTTCTGTGTAGTGTGAGAGGGGAGTGCACGATCACTGAGTCAGCATTTCATGCCATGCACTGCCATGTCCACGTGTAAATTGCATACATGACACGTGTAAATGAGCCTGGAGTTATTGTGCGTTATAATATACTCGCGACGTATCTTTTGCTGTGTGTGTAATAAATAAACGCACACGACACCCACCACAAGTCAGTTTTGACTGACCGTCCATATAAATCACACATTGGGACACACAGCTGGTATTTGGTCGAAGAGCACTCAGGTGGAAATTAGATGATTTTTATTTCAACCATGAAAGAGTTGACACCCCAACCAAAATGGCAATGGCCCCGCCTGGGCAGCTGCCGGTTTGCAATTGAAAATTTACTTTTTCATAGTGATACATATACATTAATCAGCGGTAGCTGCAAAATACATTACCCACATCCTATATAACACCACAATTGGATTTCTACTTTCATCATCATTTAAACTTTATTGCGGTCTTTACAACCGTAAAAGTGCAGATGCATACAGTACAAGGGAGCAGGATAAAAGCATAGCAAAGACCAATAGCTGCAGATCATGAAAACTTCAACTTAATTAATATTCCTAAAGAGTGATGGATGGAACACTTACAATGGGCTTGTAAAGCGATTAAAAGCTGTGTCAACAAGAGTCTATGCCGCGATAAAGCTGAGCAGCATGACCCGCCATGCCGTCGCACCTCAGCACATTTGCGATAACCAGATGTAAAATGTATGGATTGTAATGCGGGCTTTCGATGCGATGTTTATATTAATGTTCAATATTGTCATATGTAAAAGATTCCTTGTGATGCGTGGCATGCTTTATACTCTCATTTCACGGCTGTTACCTCTTTGACTTTGTTCAGACTATTTCTCATGCAATTACAGCTGGCTGAATACTTATTAAAACCCCTATTAAAAATTGTGTTTTCGAATGAAAAGGCAGCCTAAGTTTACCTTTGTTGATTTTACGAACACCTGGTCCTAACCCCTTGCCTTAGAGGGGCCCAAACCCATCCACATTTCCATTAGTTCCTCTTTACACACATGTACTTACTTGGTTTTAAACAATACATACAATTAATCAATCAATATTTGTGATTTGTTACAGCTAAAGACACACAAAAATAAACAAATACACCTCTGACAAAATAGACCAGCAAATACATTCCAAGTCATTATAATGTAGGAACCATCAACGAAAAAATATACCATATAAATTACTCCCTAAGTTTAAAGTCATTCCCTTTCTACAGGATCTTGTATACTACTACTAAAATAGGGGAAGAATAAGCTACTTCCTTAGGTGCAAGTTTTTAGTGCAAAGCAGAATGAAATGTGTTAATATCTCTCAGCCACATAATTCACACTTACTGTGTTCTGTGCAGTCCTTGTTGGTGGTCCATTTTTTTTTACATATGATAAAACTGGTAGTGTTCCCAATCTGAATGTGACCTTTTTAGTCATGTCCACATTTATTCTGAGGTGCAGGGTGAAGTACTAGTCGAGTCCAGGGCTTTAAGTGGGATGACAAAACTAGGGGGTCTCTCAAAGGGGTGTGACCAATGTGATTAAGGGCGAGGCTTAAAAACACGTAAGCTAAAAATCGGTGCTTTGCATTGTGTGCTGCCCGACTTCTATTTTGCTGTTTCTGTCATTGCATCCAGATATGTAATACAACAAGTAACATCATACCTACAACAAGCTAGGACTATTGGTTTTGTCAATGGTTGTTAATTGCATAAGATAAATAAGCAGCAAATATGGCTTGTATATAATAATAAAAAAGCTTCCACTTAAAACCCCTGTGACACCACGGCAATTTTTCTGTTTCTGAGTTTCAAAAAGTGAAGGGAAATCCAGAGATAAAATGACTCTCTTTAAAGGATTTCCCTTCCCCTACAACGCTCACCTGGCATGACAGCATACCTCACTTCTCCACTAGTGAGAAGTGAGCAGTGTGAGAAGCCACATTGATGTGCCTGCGGTCACTGCAGTCCGGAAAAAACTGTACCGCCTGTGCCAGACAACAAAACAGAGCCCGATAGAGACCCGTTTCGAGCCCTCCTTTAAAAAACTGCCGGTGCCCAGACCCGGTGAGACCCGGTCCACTTAAAGCCCTGGGCGAGTCACCGGCCAAGTCCTTTGACGAATGTATGACTACAAGGCTGACCACCCTCGAGCTGCCTATCGGGCTAGTAGCTGATACTAGATAAGAACCAGACTGAGGAAATACCGCAGATATTTATGTAAGTGTGTGGCATGCAAAACGGAATGTTTAGATGCAGCATCAGGGATCTAGATATTGGTGGTCCTGAAGAAAGCTAAACAGACTCGTTGAGAGTACGCTAAGGCTGAAACAAGTAGACCAAGAGCTGATGTGGAGCTCTTAATATAAACTCTTCAGACATCAACAAACTTGTTTTTAAGCCTTGGCGAGGGGTCCAGAGACATAATAAGACTAAAAGGGAAACTTGAGACTATGTTAACATACAGGTCTCCCTTCCTAGAACATAGGTGACAATATAAGAGCTCCATAAGATTAGCTGACAGTTAAGGGCACCCAGATATGTGTAGATTATCGGTGGCGAGGAATCGATCATGGAGTATGCCACTGTAGTGAGAACACAGTGGGGGAGAGTCCTTAAATAAACCAATAGGATTGAAAGGTAGGATTTTACTTGATAAAGAGTCCCCTTTAAGTCATGGGCACCAACTTGTGATTTTGATGTCACAGTGGCTCCTGAGAGTTCGGTAAAACTTTGATGAATGGCTTCATCAAACATGACTGCTGGCCGTTAAGCTTCTACAAATTTTACTTTTATCAAACCAAACTTCCAAAGGGCAACTTTTTTTTTGAAAAAAGTAAAACAAAGGTCTCCAATACCATGGGATTTTTCGTCTATGTTGTGAAGTCATTTTTTACTTTTTACTGTCCCTCACCAACAGGTTTACCTGGTGGTGATGGACAGTAAAATAAAGGCACTTTTACTGTCCGTCACCACCAGGTAAAAACCTGTTGGCAAGGGACAGTAAAAAATAAACAAGCATTTGTAATGCAATAGGTCTCGCATTAATTAAGTTTGAGCTATTGGCATTGCTCAATATTGCAACACCAATTGCAACAAAAGTCTATTAATTGTAGGCCAAAAAAATGCGTATTTATTTTTGTAGTAATGGTGGCATGCTGCGCTTTAGATGAATATGTTTAAAAGTAAAGAGCGCTATACTGCGATTGCTACAATAGTTAATTGTGGATGCGTTAACAATTGATGTGTGCACTGATGGCTGGGGGTGTGTGTGCCTGTAGAAATTGTGCATTAATGGCTGGTGGTGTGTGTGTGCCTGGTGGAAGTGTGCACTGCTGGCTTGTGGTGTGTATGCCTGGTGGAAGCGTGCACTGACGCTGGTTGTGTGTGTGCCTGGTGAAAGCGTGGACTGATGGCTGGTGGTGTGTGTGTGCCTGATGAAAGCATGCACTGACGGCTGGTGGTGTGTGTGTGCCTGGTGAAAGCATGCACTGACTGCTGATGGTGTGTGTGCCTGGTGAAAGTGTGCACTGACATCCGGTGGTGTGTACCTGGTGGAAGCGTGCAGTGATGGCTGGTGGTGTTTGTGCCTGGTGAAAGCGCGCACTGACGGCTGGTGGTGTTTGTGCCCTGTGAAAGCGTGCACTGACGGCTGGTGGTGTTTGTGCCCGGTGAAAGCATGCACTGATGGTGTGGCTGTGTGTGTGGTTGCGTGTGTGTGGTTGTGTGTGTGGTTGTGTGTCTGGTTGTGTGTGTGGTTGTGTGGTTGGGTGGTTGTGTGTGGTTGTGTGTGTGGGTTTGGTTGTGTGTGAGTGTGGTTGTGTGTGTGGCTGTGCATGTGGTTGTGTGTGTGGTTGTGTGTGTGGTTGTGCGTGTGGTTGTATGTGTGGTTGTATGTGTGGTTGTGGTTGTATGTGTGGTTGTGTGTGATGTTGTGGTTGTGTGTGTTTGTGGTTGTGTGTGTGTGGTTGTGTGTGTGTGGTTGTGAATGTGTGGTTGTGTGGTTCTGTGGTTCTGTGTGGTTGTGTGTGTGGTTGTGTGTGTGTGGTTGTATGTGTGGTTGTGTGTGTGGTTGTGTGTGATGTTGTGGTTGTGTGTGTGTGTGGTTGTGTGTGTGTGGTTGTGTGTGTGTGGCTGTGTGTGTGTGGTTGTGTGTGTGTGGTTGTGTGGTTCTGTGGTTGTGTGTGTGTGGTTGTGTGTCTGTGGTTGTATGTGTGGTTGTGTGTGGTTGTGGTTGTGAGTGTGGTTGCGTGTGGTTGTGTGTGTGTGGTTGTGTGTGGTTGTTTGTGTGTGTGTGGTTGTGTGGGTGGGTGTGGTTGTGTGTGTGGCTGTGGTTGTGTGTGGTTGTGTGTGTGGTTGTGTGTGTGGTTGTGTGTGTGGTTGTGGTTGTGTGTGTATGTGGCTGTGTGTGCTTGTGTGTGTGGTTGTGTGTGGTTGTGAGTTGTGTTTGTGATTGTGTGTGTGTGGTTATGTGTGTGGTTGTGTGTGTGGTTGTGTGGATGTGGTTGTCTGTGTGGTTGTGCAGGTGGTTGTATGTGTGCTTGTGTCTGGTTGTGTGTGTGGTTGTGTGTGGTTGTAGTTGAGTGTGTGGTTGTGTGTGGTTGTGTGTGTCTTTGTGTTTGTGGTTGTGTGTGTTTGGTTGTGTATGTGGCTGTGGTTGTGGGTGTTGTGTTTGTGGTAGTGTGTGTGGTTGTGTGTGTGTGTGGTTGTGTGTGTGGTTGTGTGTGTGGGGGGTTGTGTGTGTGGTTGTGGTTGTGTGTAGTTGTGTGGTTGGGCGTGGTTGTGTGTGTATGGATGTGGTTGTGTGCTTGTGGTTGTTTGTGTGGTTGTGGTTATGTGTATGGTTGTGTGTGGTTGTGTGTGTGGTTGTGTGGTTATGGTTGTGTGTGTGATTGTGTGTGTGTGGTTGTGTGTGTTTGTGTGTTTGTGTGTGGTTGTGTGTGTGTGCTTGTGTGTGCGTGTGGTTGTGTGTGTGTGTGTTTATGTGGTTGTGTGTGTGTGGTTGTGTGTGGTTGTGTGTGTGTGGTTGTGTGTGTGGTCATATGTGGTTGTGTGTGATTGTGTGTGTGGTTGTGTGTTTGTGTGTGTGGTTGGGTGTGGTTGGGTGTGGTTGTGTGTGGTTGTGTGTGTGTGGTTGGGTGTGTTTGTGTGGTTGTGTGTGTGGTTGTGTTAGAGGTTGTGTGTGTGTTTGTGTGCATGGTTGTGTGTGTGGTTGTGTGAGTGTGGTTGCGTGTGTGTGTAGTTGTGTGTGTGGTTGTGTGTATATGTGTTGTTGTGTGTGGGTGTGTTTGTGTGTGCAGTTGTTTGTGTGGCTGTTTGTGTGGTTGTGTGTGGTTGTGTGTGCTTGTGTGGTTGTGTGTGTGTGGTTGTGTGTGTGGTTGTGTGTGTGGTTGTGGTTGTGTGTGTGCTTGTGTCTGTGGTGTGTGTGTGTGGTTGTATGTGGGGTTTTGTGTGTGGATGTGTGTGTGTGTGTGGTTGTGTGGTTGTTGTGTGTGTGTGGTTGTGTGTATGTGTGTGGTTGTTTTTGTAGTTTGTGTGTGTGGTTGTATGTGTGGTTGTATGTATGGTTCTGTGTGTGTGGTTGTGGTTCTGTGTGAGTGGTTGTGTGTGCAATTGTGTGTGTGGTTGTGTGTGTGGTTGTGCATGTGGTTGTGTGTGTGGTTATGGTTGTGTGTGTGATTGTGTTTGTGGTTGTGTTCGTGTGTTTGACAGTAATACTAAAAGCATCTCAAAATAAAGGAACACAAACATGGAGTTTGTGGAAAGAGAATGCACATTGTAAGTCAAACGGGCGTAGCAAAGCATTAACACAACAACATGTTCTTTGATGTTTGATCTTTGATGTTCTTTGAACGGGAACATCAAAGGGGTGCTGCTAAAGTGATCCCGGGCGAAAGTGACACATGTTCTTTGATGTTTGATGTTCTTTGAACGAGAACATCAAAGGGGTACTGCTAAAGTGATCGCGGGTGAAAGTGATCACGGGTGTTTAATGATTATGATGATGTTTGCCATTTGGCGCCTCAGCTCATAAGCGCGCGCCCGTGCACATGCACTGTAGCTATAGGCTGGCCAGGCTGGCCATGGTAACATTTTTTGAGCCCTCACTAAATGTCTCGCCATACCAGCGCATGCGCTCGGTCAAGCGAGACCTACATGACCTCACACCATGGAAGAAAAATCCCATGGTATTGCAGGTCCTCCCCATTAAAATACTGATGGCACATGCAGGTCCTCCCTATTAAAATACAGTCCTCCCCATTAAAATACAGATGATACACACAGGTCCTCCCCATACAAACACTGCTGTCCCATGTCTCCGAAACAGCTTTGCCAAGCAGTGCTGGGTTTATCCATGCTCTTGCTAAATATTGTAGTTTCTGTGCCATTTATAAGAATACCAACCATTATAAGATGAACAGATAGATCCAAACACGTTCTCATAGGAGATGAATGATTTAGAGTTTGGCAGAGAGGGTACTCTGTCGCAACTTAGATATGCCATCAGTATTTTAATCGGGAGGACCTGCATGTGCCATCAGTATTTTAATGGGGAGGACCTGCATGTGTCATCAGATCTTCTTTATGTTCAAAGGACCATTTTATCATCTCTGAGTAGATCCACCAAGTTCCTAGAGGATAGTTTCAGAACATCTAAGCATAACTGCTATACCTTTAATTGGATAATGTCTATAGTTGTTGAGGTCTTAAGAACAAGACTAAAGTTTGAATGATTGCGGAGCATGACGTTCTCTTTTTGGTAGGTTCGATGGGATGCTAGCATATTTATTTAAGCAAGAAATCGGGTACAATCTTCTACCAAACACAAACAGGTGAAACGTAGCGCAGCACAGCTCGACACAGCCAGCAGCACTGCAAGGGTCTTTGACTCAACTAACAGGTATATTATAGAACACCACAAAATGTATTGTAAAAGGAAGGCCATGGGAATTATGCATCAGTAGAGGATTACACTAGATGGCATGGTTGACCATATTACGTGCAAAAAAAAGCCACACTTTGCAGCGTCAAGTATCACTTTCTGTATTAGTATTATCTCACAAGTTTGTCATTTTAACACAAATTGATTTAATCACGATGCCATCATTGAAATGATTTTTACGAACACATAATATTTGTTCATCAACGCACAGGAACACCATTTTATTAACACTGTCCATTTTAGCTCTGTGTGCACACTATTGATCTCTAGGTCGTCCATTTAAATTCCAAAACAGCCTGCAGATCAGAATTTAACACTAGTGATCTGCTAGTCTTTGCAAAGTGTCTGCCACTGTGCTTCACAATGTGTCACATGGCTGGCTTTGTTACAGGCCCGGATTGGCCGTTGCGGGCACCGGGCAATCCCCCGGTGCGCCGCAAAGATGGGGGGCGGTTTTGGGCCCCTGTGGGCCGTTTTTGTTACAGGGCCGTTTATGCAGCATAGCTGCAAAATCGGCCCTGCAACAAAATCGGCCAAAAACCGGCCCCGGCAAAGAGCTCAGACCTCCCCCTGGGGGCCGGCCAAGCACTTTGCCGGGGCCGATTTTGGTTCCCAGTCCGGCCCTGCTTTGTTATGTGTTGATTCGTTTGAGCTGGAAATATTTTCTGTGCAACTGAGGGTGAAATATTTTGCAAGTGCAGTAGATCCTTAAATACGTGAAAATGTATCAGCTGCAAACACATTTCAGAGGGGCATAGAGCACAAAGAGCAGAACAGTGCACCTGACACTGGCCCACACAAGAGATGCAGAACAGGCAGCGTCTTTCGGACCCACACGTGGGCAAACATCTAGCAAAGGGGGAGCGCAGAAGCAGCAATGTGACTCTGCTAGTAAACAACGACGTGTGTGAAATTGAACTCAACTTGAAGTTTAATTACAAACTACATTTAACATTAGCTAAGAAAGCTTTTCAAAAGGAAGTTCCAGCTGTCTGATTTTTAAAAAGTACAGACGCGTGTAGAGAGGTCTAAACGTGTTTTATAATTAGTGATGACGCAGTGACTTTGCATTTTTGAGAATTTGCGCATGCTAAAAGGGATAATTCTTCTGACTTAAAAAATCTAGGACCAACATCATTATGATGCACAACAAATTAGCAAAAACGTAATTACGTGCCTGGTGGATTACTTATAAGGTTGTGATCCAGCGCGCCTAATGAAAAACTGTCTCACCAACGCTACCTATCTCCACAATACTCACCATTAATCATGAATCACTTACCAAGGCCCATAAACCAACGAGACAATTTTTGAGTGACTGAATCATGTGACCTAATTAATCAGTACTATTCAAAACCTATTTACACATTTATATACAAACTGCAGTTTAACAGTTCTTACCATGGTTTTAAACATTTATCATTTAAATTAAGCGACTAAGGCAAATGGATCTACTGATGGTAACAAGACCAGCTTGTCGTTTCAAAATCTTATTTATTTACTTTATTATTCAAAGAAAGAGCATTTTCGATTAAAACTTTATTTTATTAGCAAAATATAAGCAGCATTTATTGAGGAAAAGGCATATTAGACTGACATTTTAAAGATCACCAATTAGCATGAATTAAAGCAAAATAAACAGTTTTCCATACCCTAAATTCTATTTCCCTTGTCTAAAACGCGCTCCACCTAAAAAGAATAGTCATTTAAGACTGCTGTTCTTACGTGCACCAAAGAGTCCAACAGCACGTCACGCCCGGCCCTTCAGGAATCGGAAAGCGAGAAGCGCCCTCCTGCCCATGGGGCTAGGTTTTATACCTTTGTCACTAGCTAATCTCCACTAAAAAATATACTTTCTTTGCCATCCAGGATCCTCATTGGCTGACTGATGTCAGTCCATGTCGAGTCATCACGTTTCCATACCAAAATTGAGCCTTTTCTTTGACTCTATTGTCCAATATATTTCATGACTTTTGGCTTCCTCGAAAATGAAACATTTCACAAGTAACAGTCCGTTACTTCCTTAGCTTGGCAAACTTGCCGCTTCCTGTCCTTGAATCTGTCTCTCCAGAGCACGTTTAGCACAGTTCATTTTATTTATTTTTCTGACAAACGTCAATGTGGTAAAACTTTCCACTTCTGGTGCAATGGCTCTTCACGACAGGATTCCAAACACCATCTATACAGGCCCTAGGCCTCTTTTTCGAAAACTGTCATTTAAACAAACACAAAACATTAATTAATTAGAGAATTGAGACCCATTCTGTTACCCACCCCCTTTGCTAATTATTAACCCATAAATTTATGTTACCTAGCTGTGCACACAAAGCTGCATTTTATATCTACCCTCTTCTTTTAGGCCGCAGGATTCTCCACAAGCTTTTGCCACAGAAAAGACATAACATAAGCACACAAATAGGCACATGCCATTAGTTAAACAGCTGCATTTAATACTGACAAAGACAATAGACAAGGTTAGTTTATTATTTTCCACATACTTGTAGTTGCAACATAGAGCACATGAGTTAGTCCCTTGTGTTGTGTAAATGCATTTTAAAACTAGGTTGGTTAATACTCTTCACTTCAAACTTGTTAATACGATTACAGTTGTTATGGAAGTTTAACTTTGCGAGTCAGAATAAAATTTCACTCTGCATCTCGCTCCATCAACTCCCTCATCTGGTGATTTCAAAATCACCAAACTACACCCAAAAATTTTAGCAAAATCTTAACCCATGAACATGTTTTGGACAATCACAGTATTAGTATTTCTAAACTTTCGATTCTGCTGTTTGCTTGTAACTCTCATATTGGAATCTACGAAACTCTTCCAATTCTATCTCTTTTTCCTGTTCTTTTCTAAGTGTGTAAATTCTTTTCTTTTCCCTTAGGCATTTCTTTCTCTTGTGTAACATGCAACTAATTTTTAGCAAAAGTATCACAAAGACTATGACTAATAAAGGAGTCAGTATTTTGCCTAATATTGAACTGCCAATCTCTTGAAACCATTTTTTGATTGCTGCAAATCTTTTGCTCAAAGGTTCTGAAAAATCTTCGTCTTCTAAAGGTTCTATTTCAGCATGTAATTCAGTAATATTTTTATTGTACAACTCAATGTTCTGGCTCTTGTCTGGGATATATGTGTAGCAATGCTGAACATGCAAAATTCCACAGACTCCTCCTTCTTTAGCTAGCAGAATGTCAAGGGCAAGACGGTTTGGCATTACCATCGATCTCATGGCAATCAGTTCTGTATTAACTAATTGGAAGCCACTAGCAGTGTCAGTTGATAATCTATCAACAATTGTATAAATTTTTCTAATTTTAACTGCATTCAGGGTTATACCCACCATAGGTATTACTGCACCAAATATGTCACCCAAAATTTCTGAAAAGCTTTCCCTTCTGAATCTACTCAGATGATTGCTAATTTCAAATGATCCCTTTGCATTTCTATCAACATGAAAGATTTTTGGAAAAACTAAACCAACAAAACAAGTCCCATACCAGTGGTCAGGGAGATTATAATAAGCTTTATCCCCACACACAAAATAAATTCCAGGAAAAATTGAATCTTTACCACCTTTGAATCCCCATCCACCTAAGATTTAGTAAGTATCTTCGCATTGACTAGCACCTACAAAATAATTGTCAAAAAGCGTGTTGTCTCTTCTAATACAAAGCTTTCCACTTACAGGTTTATCTATGTGAATAGCAACATTCTCCGTTCTACCATTGAGCTTTTCATCCTCAATCTGCCAAAACTTAGATTTGGTTTGTTTCAGCATTTCATTACGTTTATAAATTGCCCTTCTCTATTCAACCATATTTAAGAAAGATTTTTCTTCCGACCTCAACTTGCATGTTAGATTGTTTCTAAAAGCATACTCATAAGTAAGTTCATTAGTTACTATGAAGAATCCCCTCATCTGTTTAGCATGTTTCAGTTTATTCAGGCTGTTGTCAACTTTTAGATTAGCAAAAATCTTGTCGTAATTAGAATAATAATACTCTAAACTACCTGTCGGGTAAAACAAACTAGTCATCACACTACATGTGATGCCATAAGTAAGAGGAAGCATATTATATGTAACCCCTTCCGAAACAGAAGCAGGTAATTTCACACAAATGTAACAGTCTTTCACATTCATCACTTTAACATATTCAGATAAAAGTCTTGAGAAGGTATTACTAGAAAAATCACCAACATATCTATCTTGGTGGATCTCTGGCTTATGTTCAATAACTCTGTTAGTTTTGCCTAGTGCACCATGGTTATCTTGTTTAGCCATAGCTTTACTTGTCATATTAGCTTTGTACAACTCCTTGTCAACTCCAAAAGGGAAAATGACAGCTAAAACGAACCAGACCAAGATTATTAAAATCACACAAATAGAAGACATTTTGCAACATCTTCTTAGGATATAACATCTTGAATTACTATTAGTAGAAGGCATCTTTACTCAGAAAACCAGCCTTACAAAAAAATCAAAAATCAAAATTTTCTAAATTCCTAACACAAATTTCTTACACCCCCCTGTTTTTTTTTTTTAAAGAAAACCCTACTTCCTAACAGCTTTTCTTCGACCTTACATCTTACATCAAGGTGTTTTTCCAGCTATCACAATTTCTTCAGCCTTGTGCCAAATACAAATTTCAGCTTTTTACAGAAACAAAATCAATCATTGTCACTTGTGTCATCTAAATCTTCCTGTCTACTACTATTTACTTCCACTACTGGTGGAATTATTATATAGGTCCACTCAGGTGACTTATATTTCTGATTTGGTTTTATAACCCTCTTTGCCCTACTGCTAATCACTTCTATTTTTTTCCCTGCTTGATTTTTCCTATCAGAGTCACTTTTCTGATTTGAGACTTTATTTACTTGCTCTTTTGATCTGTTCACCAATTTGAATTTTAAGCATTCATTTTCATTTGGCCAGTTATCACCTTTTCTTGATAACTTCTTCTATGGCTCAGTTAAATTACACTCAACTCTCCAAGCTCTTTTTCTTGATCTTTTCACTTTGGACTCATCATCACTTTCATCAGTTTCGTTTTCTGTAATATCAGCTTTAGATTCAGGTACTTCTTTACTCGGCAGCTTCACTCTGTTAGGAACATCATCCTTATAGCTGGTACTTGGTAATTCGTCTTCTTCTTCTTCTTCAATTACTTCCAATCCACCAGTTTCAGATTTTTCGTTCCTTCTTCCAGCGCTTCCAATCTGCTTTTCAATACTCTCCTGATTTAGATTAACTTCTTGTTCAGACTCCTTTTCTGCTTCTTTTTCTAGCAGGTCTTCATCATTTTCAGAGTCTTGTATCACAACCTCTTCAATTTCATCATTTAATGCTTCATTCGCATTTGAATCTTCTTCTAGATGTCGACTTTCCTGACGATCTTCAGGATCTGGATTTCTTTCATGTTCTTCTTCAGAGTCTGAATCAGCTGTAGTGTCACCTTCATCAGGATTTTCAGTTGGTGGTACACGAATGGTGTGACTAGCATGAATCCACCTCTTCAAACCTTTACACTTTACTGCATATGTTGTGACAAGTATCACCTGTCTTGCCTTTTGCCACCTGGGTACCAGGCAGTTTCTTCTTCGGTGTACTTTTGTCCCCACCTAGTCTCCTGGTGACAGATCATGAGCTTGCTCCTTTTCCTTTGCAATCACATCAGTTCCCACCGGATGGAACACAGAAGTCACCACGTCAGACAAGTTCCTGCAGTATTCCAATAGAAGGCTATCATTAATGCTCAATAGTTTGTCAACTGGAACAAATGCTTGTCTCATGACTCTGCCCATGAGTATTTCATGAGGGCTTAAACCTGTTTTTGTATCTGGAGTACTTCTCAAAGACATCAAAACAAGTGGAAGTGCGTCTGTCCACTTCATTCCTGTAGCTAAACACATTTTCGCTATTCTATTCTTGATTGTGCCATTCACTTGTTCAACAACACCTGATGCTTCTGGTCTGTAAGCACAGTGTAGCTTTTGCTTTATGCTTAATGCTTCACAAATCATTTGTAATAATCTGTTTTCAAAATGTGTACCACGATCAGTCTCGCAAGTCACTGGAAATCCATACCTAGGTATGATCTCTCTTAAAAGTAATTTTGCAACAGTAACTGAATCATTGTGACTTGTTGGGAACGCTTCCACCCATCTTGAAAACAGACATATTATCACCAGTACGTATCTCAATTTGTTGTGGAGTGGCATGTCAATGAAATCAAGCTGCAGTCTGGTAAAAGGACCACCCTCCCGTCCTATTGTTCCCATGCTTACAACTGTTTTTCTGTTTGGATTGATCTGTTGATAGATCAAGCATCTCTGACAAAATGATTCTGCAATTATTCTGAATTTTGGATTGTACCATGTCTGCCTAAACAACCTGATCATTGAATCTCTTCCTAAATGTCCTGGACCATGATACATTCTTGCCATGTCAGCAATCATGCAATCTAGCATAACTGGTCTGTCATCTTTGTAAACCCAAATTTCATCCTCTTCTCGCTGTCTGCAACCTGCCCTTAACCATGTCTTTTTCCTCATCATCTGCCTCATTTTGTAAGTCTTTCACTCCTTGCCATGTCTCAACTACAGATGTTAGCATAAGTGAGTTCAAAACATGTTCATTATCTTTTTTCCGATTGATGGACATATTATTTTTTGCCCAGAACTTCGCGATTTCATCAGCATAGGCATTACCCTTCGTCATATAATCCTCTCCTTTTTTGTGCGCTGTACATTTCACGACAGCAATTTTCTCTGGTAGCTGAATACCATTGATCAGTCTTTTGATCAAATTTGCATTCCTTATCGGAGTTCCCGCAGAAGTTAAATAACCTCTTTGAGACCAGAGCTGGCCATCGTCATGGACTACGCCATATCCATACTGACTATCAGTCACTATGGTAATCTTTAATTCTTTTGCTCTTTCACATGCACGAATCAAAGCAATTAATTCTGCTACTTGAGCTGAACGAATTCCTTTGAGACAGGATGCATCAACTACATCTGCAACTGTACAGACGGAATATGCTGCACTCAGAACACCTTCATTTGTTCTTAAGCATGAACCATCAACAAAATAAACAAAATCTGATTCAGGTAATGGGACGTCTTTAATGTCCTGCCTAGGTTTGGTGCAATATTCTAAAACATCCAAGCATTCATGATCAATATCATTCTCATTTTTGATTTCTGTTGCAGTACCATCAGGCAATAATGTGGAAGGATTTAAATTCACACACCTCGCAATCAAAACGTTATGTGATCCCAGAATAGCTTTCTCATATTTTGTTAGCCTATTACTTGTCAGATGCTGTGTTTTGCTTCTAGTAAGAAGAATTTCAACTGAATGGGGTACATATACTTTTACAGGAAATCCCATTATTATACCCTCGCTTTGTTATAGACTTACACTTGTTGCAGCCACTGCTTTTAAGCAGCCAGTGGTAATGCTTTTGCAACAGGATCAAGTACTGCTGAGAAAAAAGCTATTGGCTTTCTCAGTTTTCCATGTCTTTGAATCAGAACTGATAATGCACATTCTTCCCTTTCACTACAATACAGCTCAAACTCCTTCTCATAATCTGACATTCCCAATGCCGGAGCTTCACACAAGCTTCTTTTTAGCTGTTCAAAAGCTTCTAACTCAGTATCTGTTGGAGTAATCAGGTCTTTTATGTCTGCTTTTGTCAGTCTCTGCAAAGGTTTTGCAATTACTGAAAATCCACTAATCCATTGACGACAGAAACATTCTGACTTGTCTCTGTGTTTTTGGAGGTTGCATTCCCTGAATCATTTCTATTCTCTCAATTGTTACTTGCCTGATTCCTTTCGCAATTCTGTGACCAAGATATTTTACTTCTTGTTTGCAAAACTGTAATTTTGCAGGTGACACTTTATGTCCCTCATCTGCCAAATGATTCAAAAGAGTAATGGTATCTGTCACACAGTTATCTCGTGTTTTTGCAGCTACAAGGAGATCATCTATATACTGCACTAATGTTGATTTTCCAGGTAAATCTAGATTTTCCAAGGATTTCTTTAACAATTGATTAAAAATAGATGGACTCTCTGTATACCCATGAGGGTCATGAGCTTGCTCCTTTTCCTTTGTAATCACATCAGTTCCCACCTGATGGAACACAGAAGTCACCACGTCAGACAAGTTCTTGCAGTATTCCAATATGACGCTGTCATTAATGCTCAATAGTTTGTCAACTGGAACAAATGCTTGTCTCATGACTCTGCCCATGAGTATTTCATGAGGGCTTAAACCTGTTTTTCTATCTTGAGTACTTCTCAAAGACATCAAAACAAGTGGAAGTGAGTCTGTCCACTTCATTCCTGTAGCTAAACACATTTTCGCTATTCTATTCTTGATTGTGCCATCCACTTGTTCAACAACACCTGATGCTTCTGGTCTGTAAGCACAGTGTAGCTTTTGCTTTATGCTTAATGCTTCACAAATCATTTGTAACAATCTGTTTTCAAAATTTGTACCACGATCAGTCTCGACAGTCACTGGAAATCCATACCTAGGTATGATCTCTCTTAAAAGTAATTTTGCAACAGTAACTGAATCATTGTGACTTGTTGGGAACGCTTCCACCCATCTTGAAAACAGACATATTATCACCAGTACGTATCTCAATTTGATGTGGGGTGGCATGTCAATGAAATCAAGCTGCAGTCTGGTAAAAGTACCACCCTCCCGTCCTATTGTTCCCATGCTTACAACTGTTTTTCTGTTTGGATTGATCTGTTGATAGATCAAGCATCTCTGACAAAATGATTCTGCAATTATTCTGAATTTTGGATTGTACCATGTCTGCCTAAACAACCTGATCATTGAATCTCTTCCTAAATGTCCTGGACCATGATACATTCTTGCCATGTCAGTAATCATGCAATCTGGCATAACTGGTCTGTCATCTTTGTAAACCCAAATTTCATCCTCTTCTCGCTGTCTGCAACCTGCCCTTAACCATAAGTCTTTTTCCTCATCATCTGCCTCACTTTGTAAGTCTTTCACTCCTTGCCATGTCTCAACTACAGATGTTAGCATAAGTGAGTTCAAAACATGTTCATTATCTTTTTCCCGATTGATGGACATATTATTTTTTGCACAGAACTTCGCGATTTCATCAGCATAGGCATTACCCTTCGTCATATAATCCTCTCCTTTTTTGTGCGCTGTACATTTCACGACAGCGATTTTCTCTGGTAGCTGAATACCATCGATCAGTCTTTTGATCAAATTTGCATTCCTTATCGGAGTTCCCGCAGAAGTTAAGTAACCTCTTTGAGACCAGAGCAGGCCATAGTCATGGACTACGCCATATCCATACTGACTATCAGTCACTATGGTAATCTTTAATTCTTTTGCTCTTTCACATGCACAAATCAAAGCAATTAATTCTGCTACTTGAGCTGAACAAATTCCTTTGAGACAGGATGCTTCAACTACATCTGCAACTGTACAGACAGAATATGCTGCACTCAGAACACCTTCATTTGTTCTTAAGCATGAACCATCAACAAAATAAACTAAATCTGATTCAGGTAATGGGACGTCTTTAATGTACTGCCTAGGTTTGGTGCAATATTCTAAAACATCCATGCATTCATGATCAATATCATTCTCATTTTTTATTTCTGTTGCAGTACCATCAGGCAATAATGTGGAAGGATTTAAATTCACACACCTCGCAATCAAAACGTTATCTGATCCCAGAATAGCTTTCTCATATTTTGTTAGCCTATTACTTGTCAGATGCTGTGTTTTGCTTCTAGTAAGAAGAATTTCAACTGAATGGGGTACATATACTTTTACAGGAAATCCCATTATTATACCTTCGCTTTGTTCTAGACTTACACTCGTTGCAGCCATTGCTTTTAAGCAGCCTGGTAATGCTTTTGCAACAGGATCAAGTACTGCTGAGAAATAAGCTATTGGCTTTCTCGGTTTTCCATGTCTTTGAATCAGAACTGATAATGCACATTCTTCCCTTTCACTACAATACAGCTCAAACTCCTTCTCATAATCTGGCATTCCCAATGCCGGAGCTTCACACAAACTTCTTTTTAGCTGTTCAAAAGCTTCTAACTCAGTTTCTGTTAGAGTAATCAGGTCTTTTATGTCTGCTTTTGTCAGTCTCTACAAAGGTTTTGCAATTACTGAAAATCCACTAATCCATTGACGACAGAAACATTCTGACTTGTCTCTGTGTTACTGGAGGTTGCATTCCCTGAATCATTTCTATTCTCTCAATTGTTACTAGCCTGATTCCTTTCGCAATTCTGTGAACAAGATATTTTACTTCTTGTTTGCAAAACTGTAATTTTGCAGGTGACACTTTATGTCCCTCATCTGCCAAATGATTCAAAAGAGTAATGGTATCTGTCACACAGTTATCTCGTGTTTTTGCAGCTACAAGGAGATCATCTATATACTGCACTAATGTTGATTTTCCAGGTGAATGTAGATTTTCCAAGGATTTCTTAACAACTGATTAAAAATAGATGGACTCTCTGTATACCCTTGAAGGATCCGACACCATGCTAGGATACGCTCTTGGAACCTGAACGCAAAAATTTGTTGGCTTTCTGGATGCAACGGAACAGTAAAGAATGCGTTACAAAGATCTATAACTGTATACCATTCTGCATCATGCGGAATCTGATATAAAATTACCGCTGGGTTTGGTACAACTGGGCAACATGGAACAACTATTTGATTAACCTTTCTCAGGTCTTGAACAATCCTGAAAGTTCCGTTTGGCTTTTTAATTCCCATAATCGGTGAATTACATGGACTGCTTTCAATTTCTTTTAGAACACCTTGTTTTATGAATTTGTCAATTACAGGTATAACACCTTCAATAACATCTGCTTTCATTTTATACTGAGGAATATTTGGAAAATCTACTCCTTGTTTCACTGTTATTTTTACTGGATCGATACAGAAAAGGGGGTGGTGATGAACAGAGTGTCTGAATTAAGCAGACCACTCTTACCCAGTCCAAAGATCAGGGCTTGATCCATCAGCGTTATTTATCTCACTGCCCCATCCCAGCTCAGAACCTGACTATATGCAAATTAGTCTGTCCCTGGCCCAGTGCATCATGGGAACAGGGCAGACCAAACTACCAAGCCAATTCTTCACCAGAAAGGAGACAAGCTACCGGGGACCGGTTTCTGGCATTTCAGCCTCTTCGGCCCGGCTTGCTTGAATCCTGATGGAGCAGTGAGAAAGGGACTCATGTCTGAGTATACCCTGCCACACCTATAGTGGCCAAAAACGATACAGAAAAGGGGGTGGTGATGAACAGAGTGTCTGAATTAAGCAGACCACTCTTACCCAGTCCAAAGATCAGGGCTTGATCCATCACCGTTATTTATCTCACTGCCCCATCCCAGCTCAGAACCTGGCTATATGCAAATTAGTCTGTCCCTGGCCCAGTGCATCATGGGAACAGGGCAGACCAAACTACCAAGCCAATTCTTCACCAGAAAGGAGACAAGCTACCAGGGACCGGTTTCTGGCATTTCAGCCTCTTCGGCCCCGCTTGCTTGAATCCTGATGGAGCAGTGAGAAAGGGACTCATGTCTGAGTATACCCTGCCACACCTATAGTGGCCAAAAAAGATACAGAAAAGGGGGTGGTGATGAACAGAGTGTCTGAATTAAGCAGACCACTCTTACCCAGTCCAAAGATCAGGGCTTGATCCATCACCGTTATTTATCTCACTGCCCCATCCCAGCTCAGAACCTGGCTATATGCAAATTAGTCTGTCCCTGGCCCAGTGCATCATGGGAACAGGGCAGATCAAACTACCAAGCCAATTCTTCACCAGAAAGGAGACAAGCTACCGGGGACTGGTTTCTGGCATTTCAGCCTCTTCGGCCCGGCTTGCTTGAATCCTGATGGAGCAGTGAGAAAGGGACTCATGTCTGAGTATACCCTGCCACACCTATAGTGGCCAAAAACGATACAGAAAAGGGGGTGGTGATGAACAGAGTGTCTGAATTAAGCAGACCACTCTTACCCAGTCCAAAGATCAGGGCTTGATCCATCAGCGTTATTTATCTCACTGCCCCATCCCAGCTCAGAACCTGGCTATATGCAAATTAGTCTGTCCCTGGCCCAGTGCATCATGGGAACAGGGCAGACCAAACTACCAAGCCAATTCTTCAACAGAAAGGAGACAAGCTACCGGGGACCGGTTTCTGGCATTTCAGCCTCTTCGGCCCGGCTTGCTTGAATCCTGATGGAGCAGTGAGAAAGGGACTCATGTCTGAGTATACCCTGCCACACCTATAGTGGCCAAAAATGATACAGAAAAGGGGGTGGTGATGAACAGAGTGTCTGAAATAAGCAGACCACTCTTACCCAGTCCAAAGATCAGGGCTTGATCCATCACCGTTATTTATCTCACTGCCCCATCCCAGCTCAGAACCTGGCTATATGCAAATTAGTCTGTCCCTGGCCCAGTGCATCATGGGAACAGGGCAGACCAAACTACCAAGCCAATTCTTCACCAGAAAGGAGACAAGCTACCGGGGGCCGGTTTCTGGCATTTCAGCCTCTTCGGCCCGGCTTGCTTGAATCCTGATGGAGCAGTGAGAAAGGGACTCATGTCTGAGTATACCCTGCCACACCTATAGTGGCCAAAAACGATACAGAAAAGGGGGTGGTGATGAACAGAGTGTCTGAATTAAGCAGACCACTCTTACCCAGTCCAAAGATCAGGGCTTGATCCATCACCGTTATTTATCTCACTGCCCCATCCCAGCTCAGAACCTGGCTATATGCAAATTAGTCTGTCCTGGCCCAGTGCATCATGGGAACAGGGCAGACCAAACTACCAAGCCAATTCTTCACCAGAAAGGAGACAAGCTACCGGGGACCGGTTTCTGGCATTTCAGCCTCTTCGGCCCGGCTTGCTTGAATCCTGATGGAGCAGTGAGAAAGGGACTCATGTCTGAGTATACCCTGCCACACCTATAGTGGCCAAAAACGATACAGAAAAGGGGGTGGTGATGAACGGAGTGTCTGAATTAAGCAGACCACTCTTACCCAGTCCAAAGATCAGGGCTTGATCCATCACCGTTATTTATCTCACTGCCCCATCCCAGCTCAGAACCTGGCTATATGCAAATTAGTCTGTCCCTGGCCCAGTGCATCATGGGAACAGGGCAGACCAAACTACCAAGCCAATTCTTCACCAGAAAGGAGACAAGCTACCGGGGACCGGTTTCTGGCATTTCAGCCTCTTCGGCCCGGCTTGCTTGAATCCTGATGGAGCAGTGAGAAAGGGACTCATGTCTGAGTATACCCTGCCACACCTATAGTGGCCAAAAACGATACAGAAAAGGGGGTGGTGATGAACAGAGTGTCTGAAATAAGCAGACCACTCTTACCCAGTCCAAAGATCAGGGCTTGATCCATCACCGTTATTTATCTCACTGCCCCATCCCAGCTCAGAACCTGGCTATATGCAAATTAGTCTGTCCCTGGCCCAGTGCATCATGGGAACAGGGCAGACCAAACTACCAAGCCAATTCTTCACCAGAAAGGAGACAAGCTACCGGGGGCCGGTTTCTGGCATTTCAGCCTCTTCGGCCCGGCTTGCTTGAATCCTGATGGAGCAGTGAGAAAGGGACTCATGTCTGAGTATACCCTGCCACACCTATAGTGGCCAAAAACGATACAGAAAAGGGGGTGGTGATGAACAGAGTGTCTGAATTAAGCAGACCACTCTTACCCAGTCCAAAGATCAGGGCTTGATCCATCACTGTTATTTATCTCACTGCCCCATCCCAGCTCAGAACCTGGCTATATGCAAATTAGTCTGTCCCTGGCCCAGTGCATCATGGGAACAGGGCAGACCAAACTACCAAGCCAATTCTTCACCAGAAAGGAGACAAGCTACCGGGGACCGGTTTCTGGCATTTCAGCCTCTTCGGCCCGGCTTGCTTGAATCCTGATGGAGCAGTGAGAAAGGGACTCATGTCTGAGTATACCCTGCACACCTATAGTGGCCAAAAACGATACAGAAAAGGGGGTGGTGATGAACAGAGTGTCTGAATTAAGCAGACCACTCTTACCCAGTCCAAAGATCAGGGCTTGATCCATCACCGTTATTTATCTCACTGCCCCATCCCAGCTCAGAACCTGGCTATATGCAAATTGCACCATCAGGATTCAAGCAAGCCGGGCCGAAGACGGCTGGAATGCCAGAAACCGGTCCCCGGAAGCTTGTTTCCTTCCCAGTGTAAGAATTGGCTTTTGTAGTCTGGTCTGCCCTGTTCCCATGATGCACTGGGCCAGGGACAGACTAATTTGCATACAGCCAGGTTCTGAAACTGGGATGGTGCAATGAGCTAAAAAACGGTGTTGGATCTAGCCCTGATCTCTTGACTGGGTGAGAGTACTCTGCTTAATTCAGAGACTCTGTCCATCACCACCCCTTGTTGTAAATAATTTTTACTGGATCTACATTTTTCATCAAGCCCATTTAATCTCCTGTCAAATCCCAAATTTTAGCATTGACTGTCTCTTTTAATTCTTCATGCAGATTATTTTTATCAAATGCAGGAAATAATTTACGTTCCTCTGCTTCAACCATTAGCATTGTTAACCTGTAAAGCCCATCTTCCTCTTGAGTTTGGAGCTCCCTAACATGTTTACAGGACTGCTGTTACAAACTACAAATCTATGCGTGTCTTTAAATGTACCAATTTCAACTTCAACTGGTTCTGTTAAATACGTTTTAATTTGTTGATGAGCTACGCCAACTACTTGGATAGTGTCACCAGAGAGAGGTAGGTTTTCTATTTCCACTGATCTAACAGTAGAACTGGTAGCACCTGTTTCCCCAAGAAAAGTGATTTCTACATCATTCACTTTACCATTTACAAATGGACCGGATTGGTCTACCTCAAGAGTGGCTCCAAGCACACACTCTTCCTCCTCTCTCAGGCACCATCATAAGTAATCCTCAGAATCACTCCCTCCATTTTCTTTCATCCAATATCGTTGAGAAACATTTGGCACATTCACTCTTTGTGGTCTGTTTACCTGTTCACCTCCGCAGAATCCTGTTTCTGTACTGTATCTCTGCACATTCACACAGTTTGGAAGTGGCGGTTGTGGAATTTGACCTTGCTGATTCACGTCCTGTCGCTGTAGCTGTTGCTGCTGATTTATCTCATTCTGCATCTGTGGATTTAATGACGCATTTTTACAATTTCTGGGCGGATTCTTACATTCGCGCTTCAAAACATGGGAGTTTCTGCTTTAACTCTTCAATATTCCTTATCAAATTTTGCTTATTAAAGTTACCTTTAAATTTATCTTGATTCTGATGAACATTTTTATTTTCTAATGTTGCTATCTGTTGTTCAACCACTTTTACCTGTGCCCACATAGCCTTTTCTTTTAGCTTCTTTTGTTTGGCATCTATTTCATCACTGCAATATTTTGCTTTTCTCAAAATGTCATCAACTGAAAGTGATTGCGAGCCAACTATTCCAGATCTAATCATTTCACAAATTTCAGGTTTTAAACCATATACAATCCTGTATATGAAGTGGCTCATATCCTTCTCACTCAATTTTTCATAACCACTGTATTGTTTAAATACCAGCAGTAATCTTTCATAGAATGAATGTACTGATTCTTTTGGCTCTTGATTTGTTCTGTCTATTTTAACCCAATCAACTTCTTTTGGGGGAATCTTGTTTTTTAACCACACAATTACTTTATCATACAGATTCATAAAATCTGGTGAAGGAGCACCTGTTACCTTATTTCGAGCAGATTCTTCTTTGGGCCAATCTGTAGAAATTTTGCATTCTGTCCAAAGATCCGATGGGACAACAATGTCAAAGAATCCATCAAGATCAATCCACAGAACTTTTGAGACATTAACAAATCTGTCTACCTGTCGATACCATTCCACAGGCTTTTCTCTCAGCCGAGGATAATCATTTGTTAACAATAAAATGTCCTGTCTTGTCCATGGAATATGCACATATCCACCTCCTGCTATTTCTCTCATCGGAAACTGATTTGCTTCTTCTCCTCTTTCTCTTCTTTCTTCCTCTCTTTTCTTTGTCCATTTTACTCTCCATTTACTTCATTCACCTAATCTTTTTAAAAACAGAATCAATTCTTTTATATGTATTATTCTTCCTGTGGTATTCAGGTTCTCAATTTCTTTTTCAGTAAAATCTACTCTGTAATGTTTTCCCAAATTTTTCTGTTTACTCAAATCAACTTCTAATTCAGTAGCTAATTCCTCTAATTGGTCATATATTGTTTTCGTTTTCCACTGTATACTTTTACAAATAAACAATAATTCATCATCCTGATATAGCTTTAAATTGTCAGGTCCAATTGTGCCAATAATCAATTCCTCCAAATCTGCTTTCAGTTTTGCAACATCAAGTAATTTAAATTCTGGGGTTTTTGGGGTTTGCGTTAAATCTATTTTATTAATGCTCTTTTCCGGGGTATCAGTATCAGATTCTGCACCAGTTGGGGTTCTACATGTCGGACTTTGATTAAAAGTTAAATTGGGCATCATTGTTTTTTTCTCGGTGAATTTCTGATAAATCTGAGTAAAATGTTTCAGCCTCTTTCTGAATTTCCGCATTTAATGGAACAGTTAAAGCTGAATGTCTAACTTCCCCTTGATCAAATACTGGAAGAACAGGTCCAATTGTTACTGGTACTGTTACTGCTTCCATGCTTTTAGTTAACTGCTGTATTGATTCATCTTTTGATCAGAAATATTCTGAGTTATTTGGTGTTTCCTCACATCTTTCTGTTCTCATTACATTTTTTGGGGTTTCATTTCTCAAAACTGGGGTTTCAGGATAATTTCTATTTTCTCCTGTTATACTAGAACTAGTTCTTGTTTCTACTCTTTCAGGAGTTTTTGCATTATTCTGATTTAATCTGGGTGGTGTCTCATCAATAATTTCTCTAGGAGGAGCACTTGGAGAAGTTCCTGGAGGAATTCTCGGGGAAGACCATGAACAAACTGGTTGGTAAGGTGGCGGTTTCTGTTTCGTAATATAAATCTCTTCCAAAACCGCATCTTCTAAATCATTATCTTCAACATTATTATTTTTCTTTTGGGCACTCTTTTGACCAGTAGGCTCACCAAATCTTGCTGGATACAGACCATCACACATATCTGCACGTCTCCATCGACGCATTCTATCCTCATGAGTTTCCCTATTTATGTCCAATCTAGTGCTTTTTGTTACACCTCTGTTTTCTCATTCCAATTCAAACATCTCATCCTCCCATTCAGCTAAAGACTCAAATTGAGTAGGTCTAGGCTTCGGTACAAGTGTCATCATTTTTTCTCTTAAGTTTTTCAAAACCTTAATGTTAAATGACCCATCTTCCGGCCATGCTAATACACCATCATCTTTGGTATATTCTATCCAACTTTCTATCCAAAGGCAAGTATGATAACCATATTCACCTAACATATAAGCTGCAGGTGTTTTGTCCTTATGAATTAATCTTCCACCACGCGTTTCAATTTTCTTGTCAGTTTTGAATACATTTTTCAATTTCTGAAACCATGAAAGCTTCTTTTCCTCTTTCATGTAATATTAATTCATGTTTAAAACAATTCCGCTTGCTTAAGTAAAGATCGTAAGTATTTCCTGGTTGTTCCGCAAAACCAACCAATCCGTGCGCGAAACTCACCAACAAGCCAATTAGGTTAAGCTACGTCACTATTCTGCTGAACCAATAGAATTACTGCTTTTCAGGATAAGCCAATCAGCTGCAAGCTTGTCTAGTCACATGAGCCAATCATTGCGCGAATACTGTGACGTATGCTAGCCAATCACAGCGCGACACCAGTGACGTACACTGCCACTGCAGCTTCAGACAGAGAAACTCTGCTCCGTAAACTCACCCCTCCTTTACAAAATATTTTCACAGCGCCATTTTTTAACAATTCTTTTCAGTGAAATTCAATTAGTAACTACAGAAAAACAAACCATTTGTCTGTTTGGCTAAAATAAAGTGATAGTTTTTTCAGTCATTCAAGTATTCTTTTGCGTGAAATAGACGACACTATTCTCGCAGAATATTCAATCATTGATAAAGTAAGGCTACTCTACCCTTCTAACAGGTAAAAACGAACTCGTTTCACTCTGAATGCACATAAAGTGACAATTCAAAGTTACACTCGATCGGAATTACAAAATCATTTACGCTCATTCAAACGGAAGAAACCTTAAACATACATACATGAATCATAGTAGGACTTTAACCCACAGAGACCCTCACTCGCCAGTAAGAATAGACGACGCTTCCTTACCCTTCACTCAAGCTTGGATAAATTCTACTACTCTTTTCACAGTTAGTTTTAAAACAGGACAGATGTCCCTATACTCGAAAGCTACGATTTCATAGACAATCCTCACTATACATTCTACCTAGCACACCTAAAATCCCTAAACTTGTGCTGTACGTCCACAACACTAGTGATATATGACAATACCACTATTTTGAAACAGAGCAAATGAACTGTGCAACTCCACCTGTTACACTACACTTATGCCGGCAAACCAGGAATTTTCACACTTCTGGAAAAAACCTTTTGACTACATATAACAACTGAACGAACTTAACATGTTTTAGTCATCAATTCTATGTAATTACCATGTAGCATGCCTGTTACCATAGTAACCATAACTCTGCTACCAAGTTATTGATCCAGCGCCCCTAATGAAAAACTGTCTCACCAACGCTACCTATCTCCACAATACTCACCATTAATCATGAATCACTTACCAAGGCCCATAAACTAACGAGACAATTTTTGAGCGACTGAATCATGTGACCTAATTAATCAGTACTATTCAAAAACTATTTACACATTTATATACAAACTGCAGTTTAACATTTCTTACCATGGTTTTAAAAATGTATCATTTAAATTAAGCCACTAAGGCAAATGGATCTACTGATGGTAACAAGACCATGAATAAGCAAGACCAGCTTGTCGTTTCAAAATCTTATTTATTTACTTTATTATTCAAAGAAAGAGCATTTTCGATTAAAACTATATTTTATTAGCAAAATATAAGCAGCATTATTGAGGAAAAGGCATATTAGACTGACATTCTCAAGATCACCAATTAGCTTGAATTGAAGGAAAATAAACAGTTTTCCATACCCTAAATTCTATTTCCCTGTCTAAAACTCGCTCCACCTAAAAAGAATAGTCATTTAAGACTGCTGTCCTTACGTGCGCCAAAGAGTCCAACAGCACGTCACGCCCTTCAGGAATCGGAAAGCGAGAAGCGCCCTCCTGCCCATGGGGCTGGGTTTTATACCTTTCTCACTAGCTAATCTCCACTAAAAAATATACTTTCTTTGCCATCCAGGATCCTCATTGGCTGACTGATGTCAGTCCATGTCGAGTCCTCACGTTTCCATACCAAAATTGAGCCTTTTCTTTGACTCTATTGTCCAATATATCTCATGACTTTTGGCTTCCTCGAAAATGAAACATTTCACGGCTAACAGTCCGGTACTTCCTTAGCTTGGCAAACTTGCCGCTTCCTGTCCTTGAATCTGTCTCTCCAGAGCACGTTTAGCACAGTTCATTTTATTTATTTTTCTGACAAACGTCAATGTGGTAATACTTTCCACTTCTTGTGCAATGGCTCTTCACGACAGGATTCCAAACACCATCTATACAGGCCTTACGCCTCTTTTTCGAAAACTGTCATTTAAACAAACACAAAATATTAATTAATTAGAGAATTGAGACCCATTCTGTTACCCACCCCCTTTGCTAATTATTAACCCATTAATTTATGTTACCTAGCTGTGCACACAAAGCTGCATTTTATATCTACCCTCTTCTTTTAGGCCGCAGGATTCTCCACAAGCTTTTGCCACAGAAAAGACATAACATAAGCACACAAATAAACACATGCCATTAGTTAAACAGACGCATTTAATACTGACAAAGACAATAGACAAGGTTAGTTTATTATTTTCCACATACTTGCAGTTGCAACATAGAGCACATGAGTTAGTCCCTTGTGTTGTGTAAATGCATTTTAAAACTAGGTTGGTTAATACTTTTCATTTCGAACTTGTCAATACGATTACAGTTTTTATGGAGGTTTAACTTTGCGAGTCAGAATAAAATTTCACTCTGCATCTCGCTCTATCAGTTGCTACTTTCCTGTCTTTAAAATTAACCAATTTTAAACCTAATGTCTGTATATGATGGAATGGTTGCGATAGAGCACCAATAAGTAGTTTCTCCCACACCCTACCTCAGCTTGGGGACAGTGCGTTAAGGTTTTAATCGGACTTGAATCAATCCCAGGACAAGAGACTTCATCAGACTTCATCAGACACTTCATATTTCTTTTTTTTGAAATTTCTTTTTCAGTAAAATCTACTCTGTAATGTTTTCCCAAATTTTTCTGTTTACTCAAATCAACTTCTAATTCAGTAGCTAATTCCTCTAATTGGTCATATATTGTTTTCGTTTTCCACTGTATACTTTTACAAATAAACAATAATTCATCATCCTGATATAGCTTTAAATTGTCAGGTCCAATTGTGCCAATAATCAATTCCTCCAAATCTGCTTTCAGTTTTGCAACATCAAGTAATTTAAATTCTGGGGTTTTTGGGGTTTGCGTTAAATCTATTTTATTAATGCTCTTTTCCGGGGTATCAGTATCAGATTCTGCACCAGTTGGGGTTCTACATGTCGGACTTTGATTAAAAGTTAAATTGGGCATCATTGTTTTTTTCTCGGTGAATTTCTGATAAATCTGAGTAAAATGTTTCAGCCTCTTTCTGAATTTCCGCATTTAATGGAACAGTTAAAGCTGAATGTCTAACTTCCCCTTGATCAAATACTGGAAGAACAGGTCCAATTGTTACTGGTACTGTTACTGCTTCCATGCTTTTAGTTAACTGCTGTATTGATTCATCTTTTGATCAGAAATATTCTGAGTTATTTGGTGTTTCCTCACATCTTTCTGTTCTCATTACATTTTTTGGGGTTTCATTTCTCAAAACTGGGGTTTCAGGATAATTTCTATTTTCTCCTGTTATACTAGAACTAGTTCTTGTTTCTACTCTTTCAGGAGTTTTTGCATTATTCTGATTTAATCTGGGTGGTGTCTCATCAATAATTTCTCTAGGAGGAGCACTTGGAGAAGTTCCTGGAGGAATTCTCGGGGAAGACCATGAACAAACTGGTTGGTAAGGTGGCGGTTTCTGTTTCGTAATATAAATCTCTTCCAAAACCGCATCTTCTAAATCATTATCTTCAACATTATTATTTTTCTTTTGGGCACTCTTTTGACCAGTAGGCTCACCAAATCTTGCTGGATACAGACCATCACACATATCTGCACGTCTCCATCGACGCATTCTATCCTCATGAGTTTCCCTATTTATGTCCAATCTAGTGCCTTTTGTTACACCTCTGTTTTCTCATTCCAATTCAAACATCTCATCCTCCCATTCAGCTAAAGACTCAAATTGAGTAGGTCTAGGCTTCGGTACAAGTGTCATCATTTTTTCTCTTAAGTTTTTCAAAACCTTAATGTTAAATGACCCATCTTCCGGCCATGCTAATACACCATCATCTTTGGTATATTCTATCCAACTTTCTATCCAAAGGCAAGTATGATAACCATATTCACCTAACATATAAGCTGCAGGTGTTTTGTCCTTATGAATTAATCTTCCACCACGCGTTTCAATTTTCTTGTCAGGTTTGAATACATTTTTCAATTTCTGAAACCATGAAAGCTTCTTTTCCTCTTTCATGTAATAATAATTCATGTTTAAAACAATTCCGCTTGCTTAAGTAAAGATCGTAAGTATTTCCTGGTTGTTCCGCAAAACCAACCAATCCGTGCGCGAAACTCACCAACAAGCCAATTAGGTTAAGCTACGTCACTATTCTGCTGAACCAATAGAATTACTGCTTTTCAGGATAAGCCAATCAGCTGCAAGCTTGTCTAGTCACATGAGCCAATCATTGCGCGAATACTGTGACGTATGCTAGCCAATCACAGCGCGACACCAGTGACGTACACTGCCACTGCAGCTTCAGACAGAGAAACTCTGCTCCGTAAACTCACCCCTCCTTTACAAAATATTTTCACAGCGCCATTTTTTAACAATTCTTTTCAGTGAAATTCAATTAGTAACTACAGAAAAACAAACCATTTGTCTGTTTGGCTAAAATAAAGTGATAGTTTTTTCAGTCATTCAAGTATTCTTTTGCGTGAAATAGACGACACTATTCTCGCAGAATATTCAATCATTGATAAAGTAAGGCTACTCTACCCTTCTAACAGGTAAAAACGAACTCGTTTCACTCTGAATGCACATAAAGTGACAATTCAAAGTTACACTCGATCGGAATTACAAAATCATTTACGCTCATTCAAACGGAAGAAACCTTAAACATACATACATGAATCATAGTAGGACTTTAACCCACAGAGACCCTCACTCGCCAGTAAGAATAGACGACGCTTCCTTACCCTTCACTCAAGCTTGGATAAATTCTACTACTCTTTTCACAGTTAGTTTTAAAACAGGACAGATGTCCCTATACTCGAAAGCTACGATTTCATAGACAATCCTCACTATACATTCTACCTAGCACACCTAAAATCCCTAAACTTGTGCTGTACGTCCACAACACTAGTGATATATGACAATACCACTATTTTGAAACAGAGCAAATGAACTGTGCAACTCCACCTGTTACACTACACTTATGCCGGCAAACCAGGAATTTTCACACTTCTGGAAAAAACCTTTCGACTACATATAACAACTGAACGAACTTAACATGTTTTAGTCATCAATTCTATGTAATTACCATGTAGCATGCCTGTTACCATAGTAACCATAACTCTGCTACCAAGTTATTGATCCAGCGCCCCTAATGAAAAACTGTCTCACCAACGCTACCTATCTCCACAATACTCACCATTAATCATGAATCACTTACCAAGGCCCATAAACTAACGAGACAATTTTTGAGCGACTGAATCATGTGACCTAATTAATCAGTACTATTCAAAAACTATTTACACATTTATATACAAACTGCAGTTTAACATTTCTTACCATGGTTTTAAAAATGTATCATTTAAATTAAGCCACTAAGGCAAATGGATCTACTGATGGTAACAAGACCATGAATAAGCAAGACCAGCTTGTCTTTTCAAAATCTTATTTATTTACTTTATTATTCAAAGAAAGAGCATTTTCGATTAAAACTATATTTTATTAGCAAAATATAAGCAGCATTATTGAGGAAAAGGCATATTAGACTGACATTCTCAAGATCACCAATTAGCTTGAATTAAAGGAAAATAAACAGTTTTCCATACCCTAAATTCTATTTCCCTGTCTAAAACTCGCTCCACCTAAAAAGAATAGTCATTTAAGACTGCTGTCCTTACGTGCGCCAAAGAGTCCAACAGCACGTCACGCCCTTCAGGAATCGGAAAGCGAGAAGCGCCCTCCTGCCCATGGGGCTGGGTTTTATACCTTTCTCACTAGCTAATCTCCACTAAAAAATATACTTTCTTTGCCATCCAGGATCCTCATTGGCTGACTGATGTCAGTCCATGTCGAGTCCTCACGTTTCCATACCAAAATTGAGCCTTTTCTTTGACTCTATTGTCCAATATATTTCATGACTTTTGGCTTCCTCGAAAATGAAACATTTCACGGCTAACAGTCCGGTACTTCCTTAGCTTGGCAAACTTGCCGCTTCCTGTCCTTGAATCTGTCTCTCCAGAGCACGTTTAGCACAGTTCATTTTATTTATTTTTCTGACAAACGTCAATGTGGTAATACTTTCCACTTCTTGTGCAATGGATCTTCACGACAGGATTCCAAACACCATCTATACAGGCCTTACGCCTCTTTTTCGAAAACTGTCATTTAAACAAACACAAAATATTAATTAATTAGAGAATTGAGACCCATTCTGTTACCCACCCCCTTTGCTAATTATTAACCCATTAATTTATGTTACCTAGCTGTGCACACAAAGCTGCATTTTATATCTACCCTCTTCTTTTAGGCCGCAGGATTCTCCACAAGCTTTTGCCACAGAAAAGACATAACATAAGCACACAAATAAACACATGCCATTAGTTAAACAGACGCATTTAATACTGACAAAGACAATAGACAAGGTTAATTTATTATTTTCCACATACTTGCAGTTGCAACATAGAGCACATGAGTTAGTCCCTTGTGTTGTGTAAATGCATTTTAAAACTAGGTTGGTTAATACTTTTCATTTCGAACTTGTCAATACGATTACAGTTTTTATGGAGGTTTAACTTTGCGAGTCAGAATAAAATTTCACTCTGCATCTCGCTCTATCAGTTGCTACTTTCCTGTCTTTAAAATTAACCAATTTTAAACCTAATGTCTGTATATGATGGAATGGTTGCGATAGAGCACCAATAAGTAGTTTCTCCCACACCCTACCTCAGCTTGGGGACAGTGCGTTAAGGTTTTAATCGGACTTGAATCAATCCCAGGACAAGAGACTTCATCAGACTTCATCAGACACTTCATATTTTGACTGTCAAAAGCAGAATGCCACTGATCAGGGGCGCTGGATGTAGGGGTGCGTAAGTTCAGCAGCTCCCCAACGATAACCTAACAGGAGCTCAGAAGGTGACTGAGCAATTTGTTTTTCACTTGTCCATTTGCTGTTAGTTCAAAGCAGAGGTGAAGTGTCAGGCAATGTCTTCTGACAAACGTGTTTACATTTCCTTTACTCAATTACAAAGTGAGGGAATTATGTGAACCCACAGACAATCTTGTTGGGGTGCAGGAAGAATGGAAGGAAAGGCTGCAAGCCTGCCCGGGAAGCTGTTTTCCTTGACAAAGTGGGAGCTTAGAGAACCCTGGGGAGACACAAGTGAGTTAGCTGCACCTGCTGACCTTCCGGTCATCTGATCAGCCACCTGGCCCTCCGGTCATCTGGATGGACAGCCCGTGACCAGATGGCTCGGTCTGCCCTGGCGACCGGAGTGTCCAATACAAGAAGGGGCCCCCGATACTGATATATGGTAGACAGGCAGGGGAAGAAAAGCAAACCAATCACAAATAATGTCTGCCAAGCAGGATTAATAAAGCTGGCTCACTCAGAGTTTATTAGGGTATATTCAGCAAAATTGAGCTCACCATATTCTAGGACCAAAATACAGATTCAGCCGTGCAACAGTCTTAAACAAAACATCTTTTTATTTTCATTTTATTTATTTTTTGTATTTAAACTTTGATTCACTGTTATCATTCTTTAACTTTAGAAAAATACAATAAAAAAGTGATATCTAATACACAATAGAATTTCATAAAATCTCTAAACTAGCCCCTGGTACCAAGCTCCCCAGACATTCAAAAATCGATCATTCAATCAACAAACACATACATTCAAGCAACAAGCTAAACATTCATCCAACATCCTCTATGTAGTTCCAGAGTGACACATGGAACCGGTCCTGTAGGGTCTTCTCAGCACAGCACTGGAGACTCCGGTTAGTGGAATCAGGACAGGAGTTAGTAACGCCAACGCGCGTTTCGGTGCCCAGCCAGATCTACTGCCGCACCTTCGTCAGGGCATTCACACGAGGACAATGGGGAGGGGCAAACAGATTATAAGCAACGGCCGGTCTCATTCGAGAACACACAGCAGTGTGGCCTTCTCAACGATAAAGAGTTTCTTAAAAGCTTCTGCGATTGATCACCACATCACAAAAGGAGGGGAGGTTTTTTGAGAACGTTGTTTCTTTAGCTTCTCTCAGTCCATACACGCAATATGCTTAGATCCACAAGTCCATATTAGGAAGATGAACGACAGAGTAAGATTTCACAAGAAAGGAATTCGGGTGGAGGAGGGCCTCATATACAGCGGGCAGTCTCTCCAGCAGTTTTTTTTTATTTTCTGTCTTGAACTTGATAGTTTAATAGCTGGCAATCTGTATCTGTTGATAGCCAGTAAAATCGGTGGCACTATTTCTCTCAATCTTAGGTCAACTGTCTAATCCGCCCCCGAAGTTCGGTAAACGTTTAACTGGTCAAAAACGGGTAGTTTGGTGGATGCGAGGTCTGTATTGCCTCCACGGTAAACAGCTACAATGACCAACCTGGCGAGCGGAGTGCCCAGGCCCACAGCAACCAACGATAACCAGAGTGGCAATGCACACTGAGGCCACAGCTCAGAAGCATCCTTCCAAGACCTTCCTCCCGGCGACCCCGCTGGTGCCTGCTCTCGCTAGCTGCTTGTCCTGCTGCCCTGCGAGGAGTTGGAAGGAGTAGACACCCTGACCACACAGCAAGTGGTGGAGACAGCCTCTCATGGGCCCAAACTTGTCCCTCCCGCCAGCCAGCCACAGATGGGTAGGAGAGGAGAGGGCGCCTACAGACAGAGACCTTGACTTGAGCTCAGAGGATGACTTTCAATAGACAACAGCATGGGGTAGCTTTTCTGCTACTTACAAAACCCTGACCCAGAATCATGTCTATAAATAATTTAGCACCAAGTGACCTCCTTCATCTGAACTCCGGTCCTTAAGCAAGCGTCTCGAGGCACCAGACCAGATGTCGGCTATCGTAGGCCAATTGAGGATCTATAGCATTGCAGTATCTTTGCATTTATAAAAATTTATATATTGGTAACGGTATAGATGAGCGCACAGCACAAGTCAAGGTACACGTAATAAAGCAATAAGTCCGTCAGGTGCTCAGGGGGAGGTGGGTGACTGGTTACCACAGTCACCAAGACAACCAAAAGGTCCAAACAATTATTGTGATCCTCCGAGCACTCAATCATGTAACAAAAAAGTCTTTGTATAATTTCCACTGTATCTTTAATGTTCAGTCTTCTTGTACATTCAATCCAACTGTCCTCATAAGATATTCGCAGCCAACGCACGTTTCGTCTAGTCCGTCTAGGACTAATGACTTCCTCAGGGCTGCAACCCAAATGCACATAATCAATTTACATTCATACTCGTTAGAAATAGCAAAACAGATACATTTCACATTTTCCATCAATTAACTAAGAATCATTCTTAATGATACATTCGACCATAACTTAGGTCCAATAGGTAATTGCAATTAGTAACAGAATAGTTCTTAAAAGAAAACCACTTTTTCCAAATTCGTGTGAATCGCGTCATTGAATACAAATCAGGCATATCAAAAGAATCCAAAACTATAATTACATACGAGTCATATGCACAGTGCTTCAGTAAGGGTATAAGGTTTTGGTCACTGATAACCACCTCAGCCTACAGGTTATCTATTAAGTCAAACACTCTGACTGTTTAGACACTCACCTATTCCCAGTGGCGTATCCACTCTTAATTAGTCCTCATACAGTAAACCCGTTATATCTCAAGTGTATGTCTCCACATCTGTAAATACAATCATCAGATACTACTGTCAAATACTCAATATTTATCTCAGACTATTCTAATAGTAACTAGAAGCTCACTGTGGGCAATAGAACTGCAAATAACCAATTGTAACACTCACCAAATCATATGGTAAGCAGTTCCACACTAATATTCCCGTAGTGCGTGCACCAAATCATAATACTCAAACATCAGAGTAGATCCCAGTCCAAAGTATCCTTATGTCGGATTACTCCATCACTACCTGCAGTCAAATAATGGCATACTCAGTATTTAAGATTCTAACTTCCAAAGTCCAAGCAAAATTATACCAGGCTGCATAAGTATATCATATGCTCACCTTGTAACTCTGTATCCGCGTTTCCCCGTAATTCTTATACTTCCAAATTTCACATATATAGCCCACGTGTTCGTGTCTGACAAAACAATAACGATTGAATATGTATGTAAATGACAAGAGTCTCACGTAATCTCAGAACCCCCCATAATCACTAATTACACGATAATCTTCATGTAGCGTCCTTACCGGCAGTCTGCCTTGAGTATCCCGACTTCGGCGTCCAGCGCGGGGGCCATCTTGGAATGGCAATTTATGTTAAGTTACACGGGCGCCATCTTGGACTGTCTATCCTCTAACGCGAACTCTCATACGAGTAACAAAATGTAAATAATCGTAACTTGTGTTATAATATCCTAACATTAGTATTGACACAAGTACAACTTCCCAAGTTAATTATTTAGCGTCCATCGCGAGTGCCAACTAGGAATGGCATTTGATATTATTTTTCACAGGCGCCATCTTGTAATATCAATTCCAATACTGCAAAATCCCATACAGGTACCATAAATTAGTAAAACATGGCTCGTGTTATAATATCTAAATATCACTTTGAACACCAATATAGTTTCCACATGTTTTGTCAGTTGATAGTTGTTATCTCATCTAGGTAAATAAAGTGGTAGAAAGAAAATTTGGGTTACAATACTATTGCCCACAGTCTGATTTATAATATTTACGCAAATAGACCTAACTCACAGTCGCCATAACCTGCAAGCCTCGGGAGTCCTCAGATCTACCCCCACCTTTCCCCATAATCATCTCATAGCATGCATTAATTTCAGTTACTTTACCAAGAACAAGACAATTTCATGAGGCAGTAAGTTTCCTAAAGGTCACAAACAATTCAAAATTCAACCTCAATACACCATATCATTGTAATGTACAATCTCAGAAATCATTGTACTTTCTCATCATACAGAGTTGTTAGCGTTCGGAGACATTTGTATACATAAAGAATAAAGTAAATAATATCCTCAACTTCCTAAGTAAAACTCATACTCATGGTCCACATTGAGACCACACTCCACCGCTTTAAGTCTAATCAGCCAAAGTACCTCACGCTTCCTCAGAGTCAACAGTCTGTTGCCCCCTCGTGGGTCTGGTTTGATGTGGTCAATCCCATGGTAACTGGTACAATGGTACAATCCCATGGTAGCTCTCCCTGAGCCTCCTCTTAGTACTCCCTACATAGATCTGGCCACATTTACATGAGATTACATATACCACATAGGCTGTGTGGTATGTTTATTAATTGCGACACAGCCTATGTGGTATATGTAATCTCATGTAAATGTGGCCAGATCTATGTAGGGAGTACTAAGAGGAGGCTCAGGGAGAGAATTGCTGAACACTTTAGGGCTCTAAAGAATGGTGACACAAGATACCCAATTGCGTCACACATTGTTCAAAATTTCGAGCACAAGGACCAACATATCTTCAGTTACCATGGGATTGACCACATCAAACCAGACCCACGAGGGGGCAACAGACTGTTGACTCTGAGGAAGCGTGAGGTACTTTGGCTGATTAGACTTAAAGCGGTGGAGTGTGGTCTCAATGTGGACCATGAGTATGAGTTTTACTTAGGAAGTTGAGGATATTATTTACTTTATTCTTTATGTATACAAATGTCTCCGAACGCTAACAACTCTGTATGATGAGAAAGTACAATGATTTCTGAGATTGTACATTACAATGATATGGTGTATTGAGGTTGAATTTTGAATTGTTTGTGACCTTTAGGAAACTTACTGCCTCATGAAATTGTCTTGTTCTTGGTAAAGTAACTGAAATTAATGCATGCTATGAGATGATTATGGGGAAAGGTGGGGGTAGATCTGAGGACTCCCGAGGCTTGCAGGTTATGGCGACTGTGAGTTAGGTCTATTTGCGTAAATATTATAAATCAGACTGTGGGCAATAGTATTGTAACCCAAATTTTCTTTCTACCACTTTATTTACCTAGATGAGATAACAACTATCAACTGACAAAACATGTGGAAACTATATTGGTGTTCAAAGTGATATTTAGATATTATAACACGAGCCATGTTTTACTAATTTATGGTACCTGTATGGGATTTTGCAGTATTGGAATTGATATTACAAGATGGCGCCTGTGAAAAATAATATCAAATGCCATTCCTAGTTGGCACTCGCGATGGACGCTAAATAATTAACTTGGGAAGTTGTACTTGTGTCAATACTAATGTTAGGATATTATAACACAAGTTACGATTATTTACATTTTGTTACTCGTATGAGAGTTCGCGTTAGAGGATAGACAGTCCAAGATGGCGCCCGTGTAACTTAACATAAATTGCCATTCCAAGATGGCCCCCGCGCTGGACGCCGAAGTCGGGATACTCAAGGCAGACTGCCGGTAAGGACGCTACATGAAGATTATCGTGTAATTAGTGATTATGGGGGGTTCTGAGATTACGTGAGACTCTTGTCATTTACATACATATTCAATCGTTATTGTTTTGTCAGACACGAACACGTGGGCTATATATGTGAAATTTGGAAGTATAAGAATTACGGGGAAACGCGGATACAGAGTTACAAGGTGAGCATATGATATACTTATGCAGCCTGGTATAATTTTGCTTGGACTTTGGAAGTTAGAATCTTAAATACTGAGTATGCCATTATTTGACTGCAGGTAGTGATGGAGTAATCCGACATAAGGATACTTTGGACTGGGATCTACTCTGATGTTTGAGTATTATGATTTGGTGCACGCACTACGGGAATATTAGTGTGGAACTGCTTACCATATGATTTGGTGAGTGTTACAATTGGTTATTTGCAGTTCTATTGCCCACAGTGAGCTTCTAGTTACTATTAGAATAGTCTGAGATAAATATTGAGTATTTGACAGTAGTATCTGATGATTGTATTTACAGATGTGGAGACATACACTTGAGATATAACGGGTTTACTGTATGAGGACTAATTAAGAGTGGATACGCCACTGGGAATAGGTGAGTGTCTAAACAGTCAGAGTGTTTGACTTAATAGATAACCTGTAGGCTGAGGTGGTTATCAGTGACCAAAACCTTATACCCTTACTGAAGCACTGTGCATATGACTCGTATGTAATTATAGTTTTGGATTCTTTTGATATGCCTGATTTGTATTCAATGACGCGATTCACACGAATTTGGAAAAAGTGGTTTTCTTTTAAGAACTATTCTGTTACTAATTGCAATTACCTATTGGACCTAAGTTATGGTCGAATGTATCATTAAGAATGATTCTTAGTTAATTGATGGAAAATGTGAAATGTATCTGTTTTGCTATTTCTAACGAGTATGAATGTAAATTGATTATGTGCATTTGGGTTGCAGCCCTGAGGAAGTCATTAGTCCTAGACGGACTAGACGAAACGTGCGTTGGCTGCGAATATCTTATGAGGACAGTTGGATTGAATGTACAAGAAGACTGAACATTAAAGATACAGTGGAAATTATACAAAGACTTTTTTGTTACATGATTGAGTGCTCGGAGGATCACAATAATCTTTGCATTTATGTTTCCCAATTTTATAGTGCATGTGGCTAGCCAAACACGGGCTTCCCAGCGCTAGAAGGCATAGCGTAATGGCAGAGTGGTGTAATAGCTAGATGAACAGGTATGTCTTCAATTGCTTTCTAAAGCTGGCGAGATTGCAGTTTGCTCTCAGGTGTATGGGGAGGGAGTTCCAGAGCCTGGATACCAAATATGCGTCCTCCATTTCTGGTTTAAAATGTGTTGGCCCTGAGCATATTTTATGTCATGTGCTGTGCAGAGAGTTTTAAACTCCATCCTTCTCTTTACTGGGAGCTGTTGCATTTTGTATAGTCTGCAGTGTTGTACAACATAGGCAGGACTTCCCAAGTAGAGCGAATTGCAGTTTTCAAGTCATGAGAGTATGAGGCCTTGAACCACAGATCTTCGTGTTTCGGCCCGTAACCATTTCAGAGTCCTCCTCAATGCTCTTAACAGACTGATACATCCCTGCCACCTTTCTAGCCTGGGAGGCATAGTGAGGCCAGCGTCCACAAGAATTTCCAAGCTCTTTACTTCAAGTGTGGGGGACGGACATTCACCCAGGCATAGCAGCCAAATAAGCCGTCCCCAAAGAGATATGTTTTTCCCCACCCCCATAACCTCAGTCTTGTCGCCATTTATTTCAAAGAGACTGGAGGCCATCCATTTATTGACTTTTTTTCCAACAAGGTGGAATGGTTTGCCTTAGTTTGATTGATGTTAGGTGTCAGAGAGCTAATAATTTGGGTGTCATTAACGAATGACAACATGGTAAGGCTAAATGAGCTAGGGACCGCACATATTTGTTGAAAAGTGTGGGGATCAGGAAGAGGCCCTGAGGCACACCCCACTTAAGCTGCTGAACTTCTGAAAGATATGCGTTTTCCCTGACCTGGAAGCGTCGATTTTCAAGGAAAGAGGGCAACCATTCAAGTGCTTATCCCATTATCACGTGTGCCTCCAATCTGTATCGGAGGACAAGGTAGGACACTGTGTCAAAAGCTGCACTCAAATCAAGAAGAATGAGCACATATGCCCCTCCCAGTCCAGGTTTTCCTGAGTTCTTCTATGGCTAATAGCAAGGCTGTTTTGGTGCTATAGCCAGGTTTGAAGCTGGCCAGAATACGATGCAGCAGATTGTGGGCTTCCAGAAAAGTGGTCAGGTGTCCCCGTCGGGTGTCCCTTAACCAGTTTGTATAGGATCTTGTTGACACCTAGAAGCAGGGATATAGGTCTGAACTCTCATTCTTAGTTGGATCTAAATAGTGTTTTTTCAGCAATGGGTTGATTATCACATGCTTCCTGGGGTCGGAATTTTTCCACTATTCAGTAAGAGGTTGGACATGCTAGTTAGCGCTGGCAGTATGGTGTCTTTTGCTTTTACCAAAATGTCTATAGGTTCAGGGTCTGGGAGGGGGAGGCAGATTTGATTGTTTTTGCTGTTTCCCAACCAGTATTGCTGCATACCTGAATAAAAACAGATAGGCCAGGGCAGGGTTTTTGCCAAATGATCCTTCATGGGAAATGGCCTTAACAACGAGGGCTGAGCCACATGTGCCGTTTCCCTGCAAGCTTAAGTACACTTGCCTTAACCACGCATAAACGCTAACCAGGCATATGCGTGGTTAAATCATTGCGTGGTCTATAAGCACAAAGAGTGAGAGACGCAATATTGTAAAGACAACACTCATAGGGTTTAATCCCAAAAACACAGAAAAAAAGAGATGACAGAAATAAAAAAAAATCTCTAGATGCTATGGTGAATCCTTGTATTCATTAGTTTACACATAACAGCCAACGCGTTTCACCCTTGCGGGCTTCTTCAGGGCAAGGATACGGTCCACAAAGCACAAGGATTCAACAGGGTATTAACCCAGGTAGTGGATGATATCTCCAATAGATTCCTGATCAAAAGACCTGAATAAGAGTGATCAGAAATTTCCATAAAATACGTAAGTCGATACACCAAGCGTACACGGTTCACGCTAATTGCAGTAGAGAACCAAAGCGCATAAAGTATCGCGCTAAGCTGCAGGCCTGTACAGCGGCCAACGAGAAAACTCCTATCACATCCAGTTTTGGGATTAAACCCTAGGAGTGCACAAGGTTCACACTAATTGCAGTAGAGAACCAAAGCGCATAAAGTATCGCGCTAAGCTGCAGGTCTGTACAGCGGCCAACGAGAAAACTCCTATCACATCCAGTTTTGGGATTAAACCCTAGGAGTGTTGTCTTTACAATAATGCCTCTCCCACTCTTTGTCCATATAGATTGTATTTGAGACCATTAATGGTGTCTGGTTTCGAGAGAAGGGCATTCTTGTTAGCAACTGTTCAATGAATTACTGTTAGCTTCTTTGGTTACTGTTGCAATCAGTCCTGTTGGTACATTCCGTCCACCCCTACCCTTCTGTCCCGGTTGGTTGCCCCCTCCCTGAAGCTCCCTATGGAATGTTGGTGTGCTCTCCAGTGAGGAGAGTGGATGGTCAATAAACAGCATCTTAATCCCTCTCCAGAGTCCTGTCATTCTTTTGGATCTCAACACTGGCGACGGAACTGCGCAGGGTGCAGTCTTGACCATCTCCCCTTTGTGTGCTGTCTCTATACGACAAGGAGGGAGAAGAAGTAGAGACTTTGGAAAAAATTTAAGGTATTTTACAGGAAAACGAATCTACAAGGAAGTACTAGAGTAATGAAGGGCTCGAAGTGAATCCACTATCTTCCTCCTTTAAAGCAACGTGGGGTAAGACCATCTTGCTGTGATCAGTGAAGCAGTTTGGAAGGAAAAAAAAAATAACGGTGTCAAGGTCCCAGCCTGGACCGCTGCGTGTCTGGAATAGTAGTCCTTTCTGGGAAAGTATTTTCTCAGCGTGTGTTAAGGAAGAACAACGCAGCATGTGAGCAAAAGTAGACTATGTGATTTTTGGCTGAGCTGAACAACTGAACGTGTGGTGGAATTCAAATGAGCTCATAGTAGGAGCGTACCTGTGCTGCTGGTGGAAGTTCTCGTTCGGCGGTGGTTGTGAGCGCAATGAGTCTTGTTTGAAGTGCGAAGGCACCTGGATTCTGGACTCGTGTCGGTGACAGAACTCTAACAGCGAGTGCTAGACGCCTAATGACGGAGATTCCTGTCAGTTTCTGCCCGAGCGCTCATGTGCTGAGGCGCCTGCGTGGTATTCTCGTCAGTCAGCTGTGGGGGCCGGACCTGCCTACGCGGCGAGCCGCATCCGGAAAGTGACATTTCCTGCCGCGCACCAGGAGCTAAGAACCGTCTGTCTTGTCTGACGGTATCGTGGAGATTGAGCCCAAGTTTATCGGCAGTATTATGACTTTTGGAAGTGAATTTGAGGAGGCAAAGTAATTAACCCTGTTGGATTATCTGCTGGGTAGGCGGTGAGTGAACGGACTTACAGCTGGGTTCCATGGTCAAGGATTAATTATATCCCGCATCATTTTCATCTGGAATTTGAACACTTGACTGTGTGGCGTTCCCAGCAGATATCATATCCTTCATAGAGATTGGGTCACCTGGGGTAAATGTGAATTTAAGCTGTATTATTTAACCTGCTAGTGTGGTTTGGAGTGTGTCCACTAGGTATACGCTTTATTAACCCCAGTATACTTACAATTCCTCTCTAGTGCTCTTACACCCTCCTGGTAAAATGGCAGCAGCCAGCATAAATCAACCCCCGCCTTTTCTGAATGATATAGGGGAACCTGAGATAAATTGGAAGGAATGGGTGAAACTGTTTGAATCTTACCTCATAGCTATTGGGGGTCAAAGGTTCAATTCTGTAAGGAAACAGCACATTTTACTCCATAATTTGGGTGTGCAAGGGCGCAAGGTATATGAATCTTTACCAGTGCCAGAACAGGAGGGGAATGCAGTGGGAGAGGTAGATGTGTATGAGCAAACCATGGGAAAACTAGAAAAACATTTCGGAGATAGAGTCAATGTAGTTCTGGAACGCCACAAGTTTTTTAAAAGGAGTCAGGGCAAACAGGAGTCAGTGCAGAATTATATCGCAGCTTTATGGGGCCTTACTCAACTATGTGAGTTTGGCACTCTCACTGATTCCTTACTAAGAGACCAACTTGTGCGGTGCACTAATAATCGCACATCCAAGAGAAGTTGTTGGCTAAGAATCCAGGTCTTAGGGAAGCTATCGAAATAGCGAAGTCAGTGGAACACACTGCAAAGTGCGTAAAGGAAATGAAACCTGACGGAGAGGTTGTGGGAGCCATTAATGATGTAGAAGACAAAAGTGATGTGTATAAGATGAAATTTAAGGAGAATGCCAACATCAGAGTAGATTACAGGGAGAGAGGTCCCAAGTGTTACCGGTGTGGCAGTAATAACCATTTTGCTACTATTTTTTCAATGCCCTGCCAGGTATGTCACTTGTAAAAAATGCAATAGGAGAGGGCATTTTGTGAGGGTGTGTCGTGATGGTGAACTACACATAAGAGAACAGGATAGGAACACAGAGAAGGCCACACGTAAATAAGTGAAATGCATAGAACAAAAGATGGAAACATTTATTTTGCAAGTAAAAGATGTCAGTGACACTATAAATTCTATTTATCCAAAATGCGAAGTTCTCATTGATGATGAATGTGTAGAAATGTTTGCAGATTCCTGTTCACCATTCACTCTACTCAACAAGGATGATTATGGTTCCCTGGGTAACAATAAAATTAGTGAGTTAAAAACACCAGATATTTCTCCTACAGGGTACAACAAGGGAACCATTCCCCTTTTGGGTATGAAAAATGTGCAGCTGCAGTTCAAGGACAGAAAAACTTATGGAACGGTATATGTAGCAAAATCAGGGTCCAATCTGCTAGAATGGGTAAACCAGAAGGAGCTGGGAATCATCTTAGACCCCAATAGTGCTGCACAAGTCCTGCTCACAGAGAAATTCAATAAGGGGGATGAAATATGTGGAGAGTTCAAACAGTTATTCAAAGAGGAATTAGGATGTTTGCACAATTTCCAACATAAGATCAAGCTAAAATACAATGCAAAACTCGTGGTGCACAGTTTGCGTCCAGTGCCTCTCAAATTAAAGGATCCCCTTGAAAACGAGCTGCGCAAGCTATGTGACTTGGACATAATCCAACCTATAGACTGTTCAGAGTGGTTGGCTCTGATAGTTATCGCGGCCAAGTCCAATGGTGAAGGTATCCGCCTCTGTGTAGACTTGTGCAGTCTTAATGACTGTATTTGGGTAGAAAGACATCCCTTGCCCATAATCAATGAAATACTTAGCACGATGGGCCCAGCAAAGTATTTCAGTGTGATTGATTTTTCCGTGGCATACCACCAGATTGAGCTTCATCCGGATTCAAGACCACTCACGGCGTTCATTACACCTTTCGGGGCATTTATGTTTAAAAGGATGCCTTTTGGGCTTGCGTCAGCTGCGGCCATTTTTCAAAAAGCAATGCAGAAGATCTTGGAAGGTGTAGAACGGACAATGTGTTTCCAAGACGATATTTTAGTCTATGGCCACAATTCGGAAGAACATGATGGCGTATTGAGAGAAGTCTTTAGGAGACTCTTGGATGCTGGCCTAACAGTAAAGAAAGAGAAGTGCAAGATAAGAGTACAACAGGTCGAGTACCTGGGAGATTCTATCTCAGAAGAGGGATTCAGACCTAAGAGCAGCTTGATCCGAGCGTAAAAGAAGCTCCCCATCCGAGGAATAAAGAGGAACTTAAGTCCTTCTTGGGACTTATGGAGTATATGTCCAAGTATATCGACAACTTCGCTGCTAAATGTGAACCTATGAGAGAACTCTTGAAGAAAAACAAAGAGTTTGTGTGGGATGAAGAGCAAGAAGTGGTGGCAAATGCCTTAAAGGATGATCTAATCAACTCTCCAGCCTTAGGATCATTTCACCCATCCAAGAAAACCATACTTGCAACTGATGCCTCAAACAATGGGTTGGGTGCCACCCTTTTCCAAAAAGATGGTAATGATGAGAAGATCATTGCGTTTGCGTCCAGGAGCCTATCTAAACCAGAGTAGAATTACTCCATAATTGAACGGGAAGCCTTGGCCTGTTTTTGGGCTGTGAGGCATTTCAAGTTTTTTCTATGGGGTTTGAGGTTCACGATTCGGACTGATCACAAGCCCCTCACATTTATATTCTCAGTGAAAGGTCTTGAAAATTGCACCCTGTGCATCAGCAGATGGATTCTAGGACTCGAACATTACAATTTCAAGATAGAGCATGTGCCGGGCAAGGAAAATAGAGTTGCAGATTTCCTATCAAGATCACCCTTGCCCGAAGCAGGAGATGCTTCGAAACGCGTCGGGACATTTTAGAAATAACAGGCACAGCACACAGTTCTCAATAAAGAAGGTTGTACCTGTTCTCATTCGGAGTGGCGTCTTCATGTCAGAGGCATCTTGTAGAGAGATTTGAACGCGGTGGCCTCAACCGCGGAAGATGCACCGCCCGCTGGGAATATCAGAGCGGGACTGCTGGGACTGCCATCAGACAGCAAAGAAGCAGCGTGAGAGAACTGCACAAATTGAACTGGGCGCTGTGTCTGTAGCCCACCGGAGGGCAGTGAAGAATGAATTAAGGCATGTAAATTAAATTGAGAACACGGACTCCACCGAAGGAGCAATATCAAACTACAGCTCCCAGCATGCACTCACCAGGGGGTGCATGCGCAATGGACAAATAGAGCTGCAGTGTTTCCATTTCTCAATGTCTGCCATCCCATGAAGAAGAAGCGAGATGCTTCGAAACGCGTCGGGACAATTTAGAAATAACAGGCACAGCACACAGTTCGCAATAAAGAAGGTTGTACCTGTTCTCATACGGAGTGGCGTCTTCATATCAGAGGCATCTTGTAGAGAGATTTGAATGCAGTGGCCTCAACAGAGGAAGATGCACCGCACGCTGGGGAATATCAGAGCGGGACTGCTGGGACTGCCATCCGACAGCCAAGAAGCAGCGGGAGAGAACTGCACAAATTGAACTGGGCGCTGTGTCTGTAGCCCACCGGAGGGCAGTGAAGAATGAATTAAGGCATGTCAGAGGCATCTTATAGAGATATATGTATATGTATGCATGCATTTATATTTGTATTTATATAGATATGCAGATGTATATATATATATTCACTGAAAAAACCATAGGTTATAGACCATATATAGTTAGGAATTAGCATTTACAAAACCTTGAAAATTCACTGAAAAAACCATAGGTTATAGACCATATATAGTTAGGAATTAGCATTTAAAAAACCTTATTTTACTCACACAAAACCATTGAAATTCCATATATAGTTAGTTGCACTAACTATATATCGCGCACCTGCAATCCACTGCTGATGATGTCACATATTACATCATTCATGACATGGTCAGTGACATCACTGATGACATCACTGATGACATCTCAAATGACATCACTGATGACATCACTGATGACAACATCCAGTGACTGTATGTTTCTGTAAAGTTAAAATATATCTTACATATTGAAGAATGAGTGGATGTATAAGTGTCTGGATGAAGGATTTAGTAGGTGCGTGACTGACTGTATGAGTGAGTGATTAAATGTGTCTCACTGAATGCATGGGTTAGTGACTAAACTGTCTTAATTTGTGCATCATTATGTCTGTTGTTCTGTAAACTGCTGCATGTGTTGATCATTAGCTATACGAGAGGCTATATGTGTTATTAATTGCTTGCCCAAGTATTTCTATGGGAGATTGAGTTTGTGTGGGGGTGGCTGAAAGGTGTGTGACTCTATGCATAGATGTGTGAACAGTTTATTCACTAGGTGTATGAGTTCAAGAGTGCATGTGGAAACAGCTACATGGGCAGTTGACTGTGTGCATGAGTATATTGATGAGTAAATGGATATCTCAATGCTACATGTCATAGTAAGTACATATGTAAAACACAGTACATGTGAGAGTTGGCATATATAAATAACTGTGCATGAGAGCCACCGAATGAGTGAGTGGTTGTATCGATCATTGTGAACTTGTATCAGGGATTGTATAAGAGAGTAAATATGTGTTAGTATATGTTTCAATAAGTAAGGTGTGTTTAACTGTATAGTTGAAGAAATGGAGATGAGATTGTTTCTTTGCATGACTGACTGGGTGTGTGAGTAACTCCATGGATGAGTGGAAGTGTGTGAGTGTCTGTATACACTGAGTGTATCTAAGATTATATTAGAGTCTGAAGAGGTTTATCGTATTAGCACAAGAATGATGTCAAATGAGATGTCATTAGTGATGTCATCAGTGATGTCATTTGAGATGTCATCAGTGATGTCATCAGTGATGTCACTGACCATGTCATGAATGATGTAATATGTGACATCATCAGCAGTGGATTGCAGGTGCGCGATATATAGTTAGTGCAACTAACTATATATGGAATTTCAATGGTTTTGTGTGAGTAAAATAAGGTTTTTTAAATGCTAATTCCTAACTATATATGGTCTATAACCTATGGTTTTTTCAGTGAATTTTCAAGGTTTTGTAAATGCTAATTCCTAACTATATATGGTCTATAACCTATGGTTTTTTCAGTGAATTTCAATGGTTTTTTAATAGCAAATATCATAAGCTGTCGAATGTCAAGTACGTGGTAAGTGAAAACATTTTCGTGTTTATGCACACTGATCTGCTTTGAATGGTGCCCCCCCCCCTCATTTCTATTAGGAGTACTCTCTCTTTGCAGATAGTGAAAGGTAGTTAACGCAGGTCTTTGCCCCCATTGTAATCCGTCGTGCCTGCTTCTCTCTCCATTTGATTCATTGTTATCCAAGTATTTACTGTTTTAGAATTAGTTCTCTTTGGTTCATTCTCTATTTACAAACAAACACAGAGTCGCAATACTCTGTTTAGTCTTTGCAGATAACGAAAAATCGTGTAAAAAAAAAGAAAAGGAATCGAGCAAAATCAGTAGGCCACTAATGGGATCTCTTTTTGACCTCGCTAAAATAGAAACATTAGGAACAACCCCTCATGACAAATACAAAACTAGTGAGATGAACTGAACTCCACACAATGATGGCTGCAAAACAGCTCGGCTCCGCCACCCACCCCGCCCAAAATAACGATAAAGAACGGCTGCCATGATTGGTTGCGGAATGACCACGACGGAGCTACGAAATGGTGCTGCTCTCATGCTAACCCCAGCTTCAGTCTGAAACATCCAGAAACACTGTAGACTACCAATTCGATCAGTTCCGGTAGCGCCCCAATGTAACCCGGTAGAGAAGAACTAGCCCTCCCCTCTTTGACTGATGGTTCTTGTTGCCTGTCCCTTCTGTTGTCATTTAACAGAACTATTTAGCCTGCTGAAAGGGGTTGTGTTCCGACCGCTGGTTGGTGGAGACATTTTGACTATATTCTGTACCTGCGTTGTCGCGTAATGCGTCATATGACGCGCCGCGTTAGCGCATCCGGAAGTCATCCGTGGCGCGCAGCGCGTAACGTAAGCATAACAAGTCATGTGACTTGTTAATAAAACTTTTCATTGGTTCATTTTACTTTTCTTATTGTAATGATGAAAGGCTTGGTCATATGACCTAAAAATTACGCTTTTCATTACTTCCGAACATTATTTTTTCTTAAATATATGTTATAATGTTCCAGGCTAATGTACTTTCCCGGAAATTTTACAACTGTCCTGCAAGTAAAATATATTCTTTTTTCGAGAAAAAGAGCGTTTCTTCGTCCCATGACGGAGCCGTTGAGCAAAAGAGGGTCGACCTGCTGTCTTAGTCGCCGATACGCCTGAATATGAGATTCTTATCGATCACTTTATGTTGCAGGAATAGAAAACACAACAGCCCTTGACCATTTATCTTTACTGCGTTCCTTCGTATTATACCTTTTACCCTTCATGTAATTGGTCTGCTTTATTTCACTTGCCTTTTAATGATTCTAAAACAGTGACTATTATTAAAAACTTTACCAATGTATATACTACTACCATGTTTTCTTTTAAAAACCTTTATTGTGAAAATTTCATTATACAAATACGAGCCTATAACCACGTGGGCCGGCCACGGAGCAAACTGTAATCGTATATGATGAATAGACATTTACACTGTAGAGGAACGTAACGGGCGGGCCATTAGGTTGCAAGAACTAAGGTGTCTAACAGTTACGGAATCGGTGGACGTACATTTTATAATTAAAATACGACAGGGCCAGTTACAATAAAATTATCTAGATATACATTTGCGGGCAAGTACCATGGGTGACGTTAATTCGAACTTTCAACAGTACAGTAATCAATAACACATCAGAACTTAATATCAATAGGGATGTCGAAATATTCAATCAATTCTCGTCCCCGCCCGCCATGTGCTTCAAAACTGCATACGTATCTCGTGATTTCAAGGTTCTGCAACCAGTACACAACAAGGAGTTACGAGTCCCATTTATTCTGGCGCCATTTTGGGCGAGGACGGGCAGGTCCACGATATAGTCAAAATGTCTCTACCAACCATCGACTATGATGATGTTCATATGCTGTATTTATTAGAGTAACACTCATCTGTCCACATGAAATTAATTTGCCACAATCTAAACATGTCATTTTAATCTTTCCAAAGTTCTTCTAAATATTTGGGACCGTTTCCCTTGCCTCTGAAGCTCTCAGTGCCACTTCTTTGATGAATGTACTAGCAGGTCAGGGGTTCTCCTCCAAATCTCTCTTTTATGCAGCACTATAATTAATTGGTGCCACCTCTCCATATGACGATGCATGGTATAGTTACCACAACTATATTTTTTTTCGGTTCCTCTGGAGAGTTCATCGTGGCAGATGAAGCGTGTAACGTACCGGGCATTTACCTTTTTTTGCATGTACAGGAAAGGAAAAAAAAATCGAGCGTCCGAGTTCTAAGGTGTCCCAGGGCCATTTTGGTGGACCAGGCCCAAATCCAAAGAACAGCTATCTCACAGGCTAATGGGGCGACCCACGCCGAGTTTCAGCATTGTAGGATGACCACACAAGTACAGCAACTTGCTAGACATCACCTCGGTGCCATCCGGATCTCGGCGCCCCACTGCAGATGAAGTGCCTCTCAACTATGAAACCACCACGGTGACATCCGGATCTTGGCGCGTTGTGCTGCCTTCGGCCTATTCGCACATCGGTCCGCTACTGACGCCATCTCACAGGCTAATGGGGCGACCCACGCCGAGTTTCAGCATTGTAGGATGACCACACCAGTACAGCAACTTGCTAGACATCACCTCGGTGCCATCCGGATCTCGGCGCCCCACTGCAGATGAAGTGCCTCTCAACTATGAAACCACCACGGTGACATCCGGATCTTGGCGCGTTGTGCTGCCTTCGGCCTATTCGCACATCGGTCCGCTACTGACGCCATCTCACAGGCTAATGGGGCGACCCACGCCGAGTTTCAGCATTGTAGGATGACCACACCAACTTGCTAGACATCACCTCAGTGCCATCCGAATCTTGGCATCTCAACGCCTAGTGGTATCTTCCATACAAAAAATATTGTTACGCTGCCTTTGGCCCCATTCGCACATCAGTCCGCAATTTAGACATCACCTCGGTGCCATCCGGATCTTGGCATCTCAGCGCCTTGTGGTGTCAGTCAGAAAATATTGTTGTGCTGCCTTCGGCCTATTCGCACATCGGTCCGCTACTGACGCCATCTCACAGGCCAACGGGGCGCCCCACGCCGACTTTCAGCATTGTAGGATGGCCACACCAGTGCGGCAACTTGCTACACACCACCTCGGTGCCATCCGGTTCTTGGCATCTCAGCGCCTTGTGGTGTCTTCTACTCCGGAAATATAGTAGAAAATATTGTTGCGCTGCCTTTGGCCCCATTCACACATCAGTCCGCTACTGACACCATCTCACAGGCCAACGGGGCGCCCCACGCCGACTTTCAACATTGTAGGATGGCCACAGAAGTGCGACAACTTACTAGACACCACCTCGGTGCCATCCGGATCTTGGCGCGTTGTGCTGCCTTCGGCCTATTCGCACATCGGTCCGCTACTGACGCAAACTCACAGGCCAACGGGGCGCCCCACGCCGACTTTCAGCATTGTAGGATGGCCACACCAGTGCGGCAACTTCCTACACACCACCTTGGTGCCATCCGGATCTTGGCGCGTAGTGAAGCTGCAGCAGCTGCAAATAAGCTTCAGACAGTGTTACAACCGCTGCTCAGAACTCTCAACTATGACACCACTCGGTGCCATCCGGATCTTGGCGCGTTGTATTGCCTTCGGCCTATTCGCACATCGGTCCGCTACTGACGCCGCCTCACGTGCCAACGTATTTTCTCCGCATTTTATACCCTATGCCGCATAACAGGTCATGTGACTTGTTTATAAAACTTTTCATTGGTTCATTTTACTTTTGGTTTCCTAATGATGGAAGGCTTGATCATATGACCTAAAAACAACACTTTTCATTGGATGAAAACTTTTTTTTTCCCCCAAACGATGAAAGCCCCACCTTGTTTCTGGATGTTTCAGACTAAACTGGTGTCACCATGAGAGCACCACCATCTCGTAGCTCCGTCGTGGTCATTCCGCGAGCAATCATGGCAGCCGCTCCCCACCAGAAGCCTGCAGGACTCGGGGCCCCCAAAACTTTTGATGAATTCTCAAGGCGGAGGGGACGCTTTCGAGAATGGGGTCCAAGACCTAGCAGACAAGCGTCCGATTTCCAAGGTGTCCCAGGGCCATTTCAGTGGACCAGGCCCAAAAAGGAAACAGCCTGCCGCCATTTTGAGAGTCCTGTGACAGCCGCCTATCGCTGCACCGCAAGAGTGGGCGCAACTCAGCTGAATGGCGGATTTTGACACAGTGGACCAAAAGCGGACGGAATGGCAACTGAAACGGTAAAGGGGCGCCCCACTAAAACAGATGAGACTCCACCTGGAGAGGCCCGTTCACGCCGCCTCCCCCGGGGCGCTCCACGCCGTTATTCGGAGCAGCATTGTAGGATACCAAAACCAGTGCGGCAACTTACTGGACATCACCTTGGTGCCATCGTTCTGCTGCCTTGGAACTATTCGCACAACAGTTTGCTACTGATGACCCACCCCCCGCGACGCCCCACGCCGTTATTTGCTGGGTGGCAACTTACTAGACATCACTTTCGTGTCATCTAGATTTCGGCGCGTTCTGCTGCCTTGGAACTATTCGCACAACAGTTTGCTACTGATGACCCACCCCCCGCGACGCCCCACGCCGGAAATCTGGACGTTGTGCTGCGTTGGGACTATTCGCACAGCCGACCGCTACTTCGTTGTTTTTCTCTAAAAATGTTTATATGTTATTACTATTTTTGTTTTCTTGTATATATTTATAAATTATTAAAGTTTTATAATCTTACTACTTTGTCGGAGTGCTATATATTTTTAATGTGACACATAATTGTAAAAACTTTGATGTACAAAGAGTCATCCCTGGAATCTTCCGCTTCACGCTCGGTCCCCTCCCCAATCACAATACAGGATGGTTTTCAGATAATAGCAACGCTTCTGCTGTGACGGATCTCATCGAGTGTGGGCCTTGATCTACTATAACTCCTTTGAAGAGGGGTGATTCTTTACAGCTGTGGCCATAAACTACATCTGCAGGGCTAGCTGATACCCTAGGACCAGCCTGGACAATCGGACACAGAGGAAAAGGAGTGTCAGAGGGTGCGGTAGTGAATAGGGCGAAAGGGAGGTGTCGGGCGGGCACAGGGTGTGATTCTCAGGGAAGAACAGCGCAGATGGGGGGAGGTTTATTACCCATGCATAAAACAGAGAGCGGGGGTGACCACTGCCTGGGGGAGATGCTTGCGAGGGTGGGGAGCCATGCTAAGGATCGACAGCGTGCACAGAGTGGATCTGGTCAAGGCATCTAAAATGGCTGCCGTGCACGACAAAAGTGTGGCATTTGAAAAAAGACAAGATGGCGCACACAATGTTTTTCAACAATTCCTGATTTCCTTTGAATCGAACGTTAACAGACGTTGGGGCATATTACCAAAGTTAAGCGATATTTATCCCTAACGATGCATTGCAAAGATTTTTTTACCGTCAGAAATTATCGCAGATAAACCTTGCTATTATCAAGGTTTATCGCAAATACGATAAAAAACGAGCGCAATGCATTAATATCGCTGAAAACTCCGCGATATTCATGCATTACCGAGCTAATGCTCTTAGCCATGTTATCCACCTCCCATTGGATAACATGGCTAAGAACTGCTCAGGGCAGCTGTTACTTTTTGGAGATATTCGCGCTTATCTCGAATATTTCCAAAAGTTGATAATAGGAGATAGCGATGTTAGCGACTGTTTCCAGTCGCTAACATCTTGGCATGCCCACTTTGCATGTCATTAGTGATAAATATCACTCACATGCAAAGTGGGACCCAAGATGGTCGCTATCTCCTACTAGCCGTCGCTAACTGGTGTTAGCAACAGCTAGGTAATACAGATATAATTTTATCTCCGCGAAGCGGAGCGCTGTTACAGATATATATCTTGTTTTTGAACGTTAATTTCTCAAAATGCACTGAAGCACATATATTGAGACATAGCAAAGGCACATCGGGCTACCAGTCCCTAATATTTTACCAAGTTTCGTGCAAATCCATTCAGCCGTTCGATTATTATTATTATTATTTTTTTTTGCCCCGCGGGGCCCTTTTAAAACCTCCACATCAAACCTAGGGGGTCAGCGAGGATCTACTATGCCCCCTTATGGTCATCAGCCGTTCGATTATTATTATTATTTTTTTTTTTTGCCCCGCGGGGCCCTTTTAAAACCTCCACATCAAACCTAGGGGGTCAGCGAGGATCTACTATGCCCCCTTATGGTCATTTGCCCCTTCGCTTTGGCCTCCTCTTGTCTCTCGATCCTACCGAGAGACAAGATGGCGGCCGCTACGTACTGTTTGGAATGTTTACAGACACCGGAGAGCCAATCAGCTTCGCTTCGCAAAGCTCCGTAACTCGAAAAGTACGCGAAGCGGTGCGCTGTTACAGATATATATCTTTTTTTTAACGTTAATTTCTCAAAATCCACTGAAGCACATATATTGAGACCTAGCAAAGGCACATCGGGCTACCAGTCCCTACAATTTTGCCAAGTTTCGTGCAAATCCATTCAGCCGTTCGATTATTATTATTATTATTTTTTTTTGCCCCGCGGGGCCCTTTTAAAACCTCCACATCAAACCTAGGGGGTCAGCGAGGATCTACTATGCCCCCTTATAGTTATTTCCCCCTTTGTTTTGACCTCCTCTTGTCTCTCGATCCTACCGAGAGACAAGATGGCGGCCGCTACGGACTGTTTGGAATGTTGACAGACGCCGGAGAACCAATCAGCTTCGCTTCACAAAGCTCCGTTGCGCGAAAAGTCCGCGAACCAGAGCGCTAACCGGTCCGCTGTTACAGATATATATCTTTTTTTAAACGTTAATTTCTCAAAATCCACTGGAGCACATATATTGAGACCTACAAAAGGCACATCGGGCTACCAGTCCCTACAATTTTGCCAAGTTTCGTGCAAATCCATTCAGCCGTTCGGGCTAAAAGTGAGGCCAACCGCCCTATGGAAAACTCAATGTTAAAAACACGTTTTGGGACCCCCCTTTTTTCTCGGCCCCCACTGGACGACCCCCCCCCAAATTTTCAAGGGCTGCTCAGAAACAAAATGTGCCATTTTCCTGAAAATTTCAGCCGATTCCGTCCACAAACGCCAAAGTTATTAGACATAGAATTTTCAAAAAACCCATAGAGAAAAAATCCTAACTATATATACCTACTGGCGACCGCCAGTAGGTAATGTTTATATATGTATGTTTGTATATATATATACACATACATATATAGAAATGCATATGCATTTATATAAATATTTATATATATATATGCATATGTGTGCACGTAGAGAGGTAGAGGTAGAGAGGTAGGGGTAGAGAGGTAGAGGTAGAGAGGTAGACAGAAGTAGAGAGAGAGGCAGAGAGAGAGGTAGAGCGAGAGGTAGCGCGAGAGGTAGAGAGAGGTAAGAGGTAGAGAGGTAAATAGTAGAGAGTGAGTAGTAGAGAGTGTAGTAGAGAGTAGAGAGTGAGTAGTAGAGAATAGAGAGAACTAGAGAGTGAGTAGTATAGAGTGAGGAGTGGAGAGTAGTAGAGAGTAGAGAGAGTAGTAGAGAGTAGTAGAGAGTGAGTAGTAGAGAGTAGTAGAGTGAGTAGTATAGAGTAGAAGAGTGAGTATTAGAGTGAATAGTAGAGAGTAGTAGAGAGTGAGTAGAGTAGTTGAGAGTGAGTACTAGAGAGTGAGTAGAGAGTGAGTAGTAGAGAGGGATTAGTAGAGAGTGTGTGGTAGAGAGTGAATAGTAGAGAGTAGCGAGTAGTAGAGAGTAGTGAGTAGTAGAGAGTGAGTAGTAGAGAGTAGTAGAGAGTGAGTAGTGGAGGGTTATTAGTAGAGAGTGAGTAGTAGAGAGTAGAGAGTGAGTAGTAGAGAGTGAGTAGATATTAGTAGAGAGTGAGTAGTAGAGAGTGAGTAGTAGAAAGTGAGTAGTAGAGAGTGAGTATTGAGTAGAGTAGTTGAGAGTAGTTGAGAGTAGTACTGAGTAGTAGAGAGTAGTAGAGAGTGAGTAGTAGAGAGTGATTAGTAGAGAGTAGTAGAGAGTGAGGAGTAGAGAGTAGTAGAGAGTGAGGAGTACAGAGTGAGTAGTAGAACGTGAGTAGTAGTGAGTAGTAGAGAATGAGTAGAGTAGTAGAGAGTAGTAGAGTGAGTAGTAGATAGTAAAAAGAGAGTGAGTAGTAGAGAGTGAATAGTACAGAGTGAGTAGTAGAGAGTTAGTCGTAGAGAGTAGTAGAGTGAGTAGAGATTAGAGTATTAGAGTGAGTAGAGAGTGAGTAGTAGAGAGTAGTAGAGAGTGAGTAGTGGAGCGTAGTAGAGTGAGTAGGAGAGAGTGAGTAGTAGAGAGTGAGTAGTAGACAGTGTCTCACACACACAGTTTCTCACACACAGTGTCTCACGCACACACAGTGTCTCACACACAGTCTCACACACAGTCTCACACAGTCACTCACACACAGTCTCTCATACAGTCTCTCACACACAGTGTCACACACACAGTCCCTCACACACAGCCTTGCACACACAATGTCTCACACACACAGTGTCTCAGACAGTGTCTCACACACACAGTGTCTCTCACACACAGTGTCTCTCACACACCGTGTCTCTCACACACACCGTGTCTCTCACACAGTCTCACAGTCTCTCACACACAGTGTCACACACAGCCTCTCACACACACAGTGTCACACACACACAGGGCCTCTCACAAAGTGTCTCACACACACAGCAGTGTCTCTCACACACACAGTGTCTCTCACACACACAGTGTCTCTCACACACACAGTCTCACACACACAGTGTCTCTCACACACACAGTCTCACACACCCAGTCTCTCACACACAGTCTCTCACACACAGTCACACAGTCTCGCACACACAGGCTCACACTAAGTCTCTCACACACACAGTGTCACGCACACACAGTGTCACACACACACACAGGCCAACGCTTCGGTGTATGCAGCACCACTTCTTTATTTTCACGTACAGGAAGTGCACCGACACACTATATCAGCACATCACAGACTGTAGTCGGGCACACGATTCTATAAGCGCTTGGGGGCATCCAATGTTGGGAGCCAGCTCTACAAATCCACGTAATTGTGTTGAATGCAAGTTTCTTCTTCTTGCTTCCAGAACTGGACTTTGCTCACGGCTCTGCAGCCAGTCATTACTGAGAAAAACTAAAGGGGATGATGGACGGAGCGTTGACAATACAAACACTCACCCCCAGTCAACTGACCTGGGTTTAATCCATCACCGTTCTTTAGCTCACTCCGCCACCCCAGTTCAGACATGGCCATATGCAAATCAGTCTGACCCTGTGCCTCATGGGAACAGTTCAGCCCGAACTGCCAAGCCATGTCTTCCCTGGACCGGAATCAAGCTTCCCAGGACCGGTTTCTGGCATTACAGCCGTCTTCAGCCGGGCTTGCTTGAATCCAGTGGCAAAGTGAGCAAGGGACTCACGTCTGAGCATACCCTGCCAACTTAGGGCGAACAAAGAAAAACCAAAGGGGGTGATGGACGGAGCATTGACAATACAAACACTCACCCCCAGTCAACTGATCTGGGTTTACTGGCCATACTTTAGCGAGTTTCACTCCTTGCATACACTTTGGGCTCTCACTAGTCTCCTGGGGTATTTTTGTCTTTCAAATGGCAGTCATTTCTGTAGCGCCGTGAGCCTTAAATTCGGAGAACGTTTTTCAATATGCACCAGTAGGCAGCATCTGCATGCGTGGTTGGAGGTGCTTTGTGGACCGTTTACTAAACTGTAGATGCATCTTTTTATGTTGTGGGTCACGACTCACGTAACAAGGCCTTTCTTCTGACCAGGATCCCAGATTACACTGCAATTGGCTTAGTATTGCGGTGAAATTTAACCACAATCTTGAGGCGGCTGGTGCTGAAAAGGGGTATATCTGTTGTGTAAAAAAAAATGCACATTGGCTTTGTTGGGGTTCCTTGGCCCGTGCTATTTTTCTGGGATGAGAAAGATTGCACTCAAGTATGTGTACCTACGCGTACATGCCAGGGACTCGTTAAAATAAATACCTTGCTTATTTAAAAATACGGTATATTGGTTTTTGCTCCGGGGTGGGGGAGGAATAACAGAAAGGGGCTTGTTTCCTAAATTGAAATGTTCCTTCCGACAGAACCATTGTTTTTTGTTTAATTACCCGCTCGGGTTCTGAGGTTTACAGGGTTACCCCATTACACTTAATCCTAAATAATGCAGACTGCCTCTGTGATGGATGTATTCTGAACAATGGACACCCCAGGGGAAGGGCTGTTTGTATTGTACACTGGTGAGGAGGGAGTGGGCAGAGGGGGGGAAAGGAGGTTGCATGTGCCCTGGGGGGAGGAGAGTGACCGGGGACCATGCAATGCCCATTGAACCTCTCAAACACAAGCTGAAGCGTGTCCAGATCAGAACACACAAAAAATCCAACCCCCCCAGCAAATACGACCCACCCGAAGGATAATAGGAGCCCCAAGCCTGCCAACGACAAAAAGCTCAAAATCGCCCGACGTCAAGAGGTCTTTGAGAACCTCAAAGTGAGAGGACCCGAGTTATTCCTGCAACAAGGGGCCTCTCCTCAATGCAGAGATAACCCAGGCATTCCAACACAAGGCCTTGCAGCTCCCCTGCTAGCTGTACAAGGCGTTCCACACAGAGCATGCACACCAAGCAAGTGAAAACCAAGCGTTACCACAGGGCCTGCACATCAACCAAGAGAACCCCGAGCTCTGCCCACAGAACTGCATCGAGCCAGTAGGTTCAAGAGGCCTGCAACGTAAACAAGCGCTCGTCAGCCAGCCATGGTTTATTTGTGCATCTCGCTTTCACTTTAAAGTGATAGCCAGATGCAAAAATAAACACGCTGCGGAGCTTGTATTTATGGGGCCATGTGTTTGAAACACATGGCCCCATAAAGATAAGAAAGATTTTGCAATGAACAGAAATCAGACTAGCCTGTCCAAGTGGGCCGTCTGAAAAAGAGAAAAGTCTATGTCACGAAAAGCTCTTTCCAAATGGCTGACCACCCTTGAGCACGCTAATGGGAAAGAGGTGCGGGGCTTGAAGCCCTTTAATGAATGTCCTCCAAAACATAAAATCTGGCAGTGTGAGCTGCTCATGTGCGCAGCCACGCTAGCCGAGACCTAAAAAGGGGTTAAATAGTAGGGAAAAGATATAACTGTTACATGTATACAGTCCCTAATATTGGGTCGACATGCTTCGAGGTATTCCCTAAACTTCTTCCTCAGGACCACACGGAGACCAGCCCCATGCGTGCTACTCCTTGTGAAAATCTACAATAAAGTGAGAATGCACACCTAATGTGTGAGCACCCAATTCAAAATACATACGGTTTAGACTCGTAGTATTTATACGGTCCGCCTGGGTGCCAGTAGGTGTTATTAGACAGAGGTGCTTTGACTAAGGTATGACTACAGGTCCCTCTACCCCAGCAGACCATGAGGCATAGTATTGCCAAAGCATAAATACTGCGAGTCAAAGACTAAACCGCAGGCACTTTGAGACACAGTGGGCCGAAGAACAGAGGCCAGGTTTGGAGACTTCTACCACAGAGGACAGGTTCAGAGACTTCTACCCCAGTGCCAGTGGGGGCTCTGATCCGGGGCCCGGGCTGAGCTTCTTAACCCAGCCAAGCTGGAGAGACTTCCCCAGGCTTGCCGGCACTTTAGATACAGAGACCTGGGTCGGGCACTTCAACCCTAGTGGCAGCTAAAGTTTTGACCTGGGGTCCATTCAGAGATTGTATTTTTTTGATTAACACATTTTTATTATTTTACTGTACAATGCAAACCACAAACCCCTCGGACCACACATGAGTGTCAAAGTACCATTGAGAGTCTCTGCCGCCCCCCCCGAAGAGAGAAGAAAGAAAAGGAACAACTCCGCTCTATCCCCTCCATCTGCCTCCCCCACGACCCCCCGCACACCCAATCCAAGTTATGATACATTTCCCAGCCATTTCCCCCACACTCTGCGGTATTTTTTGGGACAACCTCTTGCCTGATAGAACGTTTTTTCCTGGGCGGCACATCAGTCCCCTTCCACCCCCCACTTAGCACAGCTGGGTGGCCACGGTTGTTTCCAGGCAGCAGCAATGTCTCTTTTCGCCACCATCAATGCAGTTGTGAGAAACAACTTCTCATTTCTTGTGCCGTCCAGACCCTCTGTGATACCCAGGAGAGTATGCTTGGGGTTGTGCTGTACCTCCCACACCAGGACCTTCGTGAGCTCAGCCTCAATGTCCCTCCAATATCATGTGAATAAAGTCAGCCGGCTCAAAACTACAGCGGGGGCAGGTTGCGTCTGGGGAGAGGCCTGCGCGGTGGAGTCGGGCCAGGGTGAGATATGCGTTGTATAAATAGTATAGTTGAGTCAACCGCACCCTGGCTGAAGCAGTGACCAATCTGGGTACCATATGGGCATCCCTCCATTCATCCTCGTCCAAGGGACCCACCCAAGCTTCCCAGCGCTCCTTAAGCCCGTCCAGGGATGTTGGGGTGTTATTGACTAATGAATGGTATATTCGGGAGATCCCCCCTTCCCCAGGTTCCCCAACAAGACCTGCGCCTCTGGGGGTTGTGGTCCGGCAGCCTCACGTGTAGGGGTGTATGGACGCTTATTGCATGACGCAGCTGCAGGTATTTGTAGAATTGGGAGGCCTGGAGGGAAAAGCGTGTTTGAAGCTCCTGAAACGAACACATGTGGGCCCCATGCCAAACATCCCTAAGTTGTGATATACCAAGGAGGTCCCAGGTTCGAAATCCCTTCAGCCCCACTACTTCCCGCAGTCAGGTGCCGCGCCACAGGGGAGTGAGCTGGGTCAATTTTCTGGTCCAGCGGGTATGATGTAGTGCCGCCCGCCAAGCCAGAAACACTGCTTTGATGATGTCCGGACAAGCCGTTGGGATGGGAGCCCCGTAGAGCCAGTCTTGAATACATGAGAAACCCAACTCTCCCAGTTCCACCCTATACTCCAGATCCAACCAGCTCCCCCTGAACCAGTCGTGAATTACTAGGAGACGAGTGGCCAAGTAGTAGAGGTATAGATCAGTCATACCAAACCCTCCATCGAAGGAGGGCTAGCGACAGAGCGCCAGTGCCAGCCTGGGTCTATCGCCTCCCCAAAGCACCCGCGTCGTCCTCCCCGTCAAGCTCGCGGAACCATCACCGCGGAAAGGAGATGGGGACGCTTTGGAGCATATACAGGAACCGCGGGAGCACCATAATTTTGTAGAGGGCAACCCTCCCCATGGGTTAAGGGGAAGCGACTGCCACCTGAGAAGGTCCGCCCTAGCTTTCTTAACCAGGGGTGCTATATTGAGGGCCCAACTGAGTTCCGGGAGAAGAGTGACCCAGATACCCAGGTATTTGAACGAGAGCTGGCGGAGGGGAATAGTGGATTGCCAGTCTAAGCATTACCGGAAGGGATGCAGTGGCACCAACACCGACTTTTTAGCATTCAGAAAAAGGCCGGACGCTTGACTGAAGTATCGTAGAATTTGTAGCGCGCGTGGGCCCGATCGCGCTGGGTCTGCTAAGTATAACAGTACATCGTCTGCATAGAGAGCGATCTTGTCGGCCTCCATGCCAGGCCACTCCCAGCTTCGGAGTAGGGGTCCACCCTAATCAGGGCCGCCAAATGTTTCATTGCTAAGGCGAATAGAAGAGGGGACAAGGGACAGCCTTGCCTCGTCCCTCGGCTGATGGAAAACGTAGTGGATAACGCCCCGTTCACCAAAACACGAGCGCGCGGGCTGGTATATTGCACCTGGACCATGTCCCGGAATTTGGGGCCAAAGCCCATGTGAACTCGGACGTCCCCCAGATACTGCCAGTCCACTGAGTCAAAGGCCTTCTCAAAGTCCACCAAAAGGAGGGCCAGGTAGGGGGACAGGCGGGCGCAGTGTTCAAGCACCCCATGGAGGCGGCGCAAACAATGGCACGTGCCACGACCCGGCATAAAGCCGCACTGGTCAGGGTGGACCAATCCGGACATCAGAGGGTGAAGCCTCCGTGCCAAGACCACAGCATAGAGTTTGACCTCTGTGTTTATGAGGGAGATCGCCCGGTAATCGGCGCTGTGCAGGGATGGCGGGTGCGATTTTGGCAGAATCACAATCGTTGTCACGTCCGTTTCCGGGGGGAAGGAGCCCTTTTCCCCGGCTTCCACGTAGAGACCTTTAAGTCGAGGAACCAAGGTCTCTCAATAAAGGGAGTATAATTCCTGCAGAAACCCGTCGGGCTCTGGGGTTTTACCCGCGGATGTGTGGGTTATGGCGTCCCCGATCTCCTTCAGGGAGATGGGAGCCTCCAATGCCTCCCGCTCCTTCCGTCTCGGCTAGTTGAGGCATATGCCCCCTGTCATCCCCAAGTCGGGCAACGATAGGTCAAAGCTCCTCGTACGATAGAGCTGGGAGTAGTACTCGGCAAAGATCCCCGCCACAGCCACTGATGAGGTGTGAGTGGTGCCGAATTGGTCCGTAATTGCAGGAATAATACGGGATGCCCTGGGGTAGGTGGCCAGCCAATGAAGCAGAGCCCCATTCTTGTCCCCCCACCCGTATACCCTCGCCACCGATGAGCGCCAAAGGAGTTTGGCCGCATCTAAGGACCGCTGCTGGATTTCATCCCGAAGGAGCCACAGTTGTTGGCCCGCAGCTGGATCATCCCTTTCATGGAGCGATTGCTCAAGCAGCAACGCCTGTGCCTCGCAGGTCGTAAGCTGTTGCAATTGCATCTGCCACTGTTGTAGGACTCAAAAGGATGGGGGAGTGATTGGAGATGCCCCGGGGAAGGATACGTACATCTTGAATGCCCACGCAGTCCATGGAGGGGACGACGATCGCGTCAATACGGGCGTGAGTGTGGTGCGCCGCAAAGGTGAGGGTATAATGCCGTATCTGCGGGTGCCAGACCCTCCAAGCGTCACAGAGGCCTTGTGATTCTGCCCAATCCGATAACTGTTTGGCTCGCAGAGTTCGGGAGTCGGAGATGGGCCCCGAGGAGTCCATCCGAGGGGCAAAGACAGCATTGAAATCCCCCCCGATAACAGTGGCTCCTGAAGGAAAGGTGGCAGCAAGGACCCAGAGTAGGACCGGGCCTGCGGCAGTATGGACGGAGGTGCGTAGAGAGACATGAAGGTAACCGGCCGACCCTCCAAAGTACCGCAGATGGCTAGACCCATACCTTGGGGATCATGGAAGACCTGTGTTGAAATGCAGGGAAGGGAGCGCCGCAACAGGATAGCCACCCCACGCGAGCTGCGTGTGAACCCGGAGTGCCATACACGATCGTAACCGTAACGTGCTAGGAAAGGACATTTATTGCCCAGCAGGTAGGTCTCCTGGAGCAAGAGTACGTCTGCCCCAGTGCGCTGGGTATATTTGAGGACGGCCATCCACTTGAATCAGTCTAACAGGCCATTTACGTTCCATGATAGGAGGCGTAGGGATGCCCTGGGGACTGGGTTGTCAGTCATTACGTTGGGTTGAGGAGCACTAAGGTGAAGGGATGCTGGCCGGGGCATGAAGGGGCACCATGGCTACACGTTGGAGGAAGTGGGGGCACGTGGGGAGGGGGCAGGGACCCAGACCGGGGCAGCACACGGTGTGGTACCATGAGGTGAACTTTACCTGAAGGAACATTTAAAAACTCAACCACCTCCCTCTCGGGAGAAACAACCAATCGCCAAACTCCCCCCAACCCAAACCCCCCACCCCATACTTTGAGAACAGAAGCATCTGTTGCCCCTAACTATACTAGAGACAAAGAACAAAAACCAAGCTGTGTTGCCTGGACTGGGACCGTGGTGGACCCCTCCTTTCATAAGGATAACCGTGCCGAAGCCAAGGGTAAGAAACTAAACATTGAAAGTCTGCCTGCGCTGTCATCCGCCAGCGCGGACCATCAGGCCAGCTGCAGTGCATCATTCCCCGAGGATGTCATCAGATCAAAGTGCTGGACTGCGGGAAAGATCCAAAATGTCTATCAGTAGCCCCTGGCAATCCGGTGATCTGGGACTCCCGGGAGCCCCTCCATGACCCCCCTACTAGGAGGCAGGGAGGCCTGAGAGGATGTAGAGGAGTCCCTGGTGCCCTGCTCCGCTAGGCTTGATGACTTTGTCTGTGTCGCTGCAGGGGTTTGCCTTCTGCGGGACTGACTGCGCCGTCTTTGGCACCGGCCAGGAGGCTGGGACGTCGCCGCGGCCATGGGCACCGGGGATCTGCGCCCTGGCTGTTTCAGTGGCCTTTCCTCCATTAGCCAGGTCCATGCCGCTCTCGGGGTCTCGAAGAAGATCGTCTTGCCCTGGAAGATGACTCTAAGGTGAGCAGGGAACTGGAGCTGATACTGAAGGCCCAGGGCCCTCATTTATTGGTTAACTTCTGTGTACGATCGGCGTAGCTCTTGGGTCTCTCGGGTGTAGTCGGGAAAAATCATGATGGTGTGGTTTGGAAAGTTCAAGGGCCCCAGCCGGCGCGCCTCTCTGAGAATCGTGTCCCGATCTCTGAAGTTGAGGAGTTTGATGATGAATGGATGGGGGGAAGTCCCCGGGCGTGGGCGGGCCGCGAGAGAGCGATGAGCCCTCTCAACCACGAACCAAGTTGAATGACTGTCAGCCGGCACCCAGAACCTGAATCAGTGTTCCAGGAAATCGTCGGCCCTTCCCGCCTCACAGCCCCTCCGGGAACCCCCCCAGTTCTCCGCATCTTCTGCGCACCTGTGTAGCTCCTTGGAGTGTGTAGTAAGCTTGCAGACTTGATCTTGTAGTTGGTGGACATTGTCCTCCATGGAGGAGATCCTGGATTCCGCCTCAGTAATCCGGGACGTGGCATTGCGGAGGTCCTGTCGCAGCAAGGCCACGTCCACCTTGACCTCGCCCACCATGGTCTCCACAGAAATGCGCGAAGTGTCTATGGCCTGCAGGATAGCTGCCAGGTCATAACCTGGGGCCGAGGCAGTGCCCCCCGAAGAACCACCCTGGTCACGACCAGCCGATGTGAACTGGTCAATCTTTGCTCGCAGCGGGGTGGGCGTTGACTTGGCACCCTTGCCCATGATGATGGTCCAGGGGGGCAGCCACGGAAGGGCCCGACGGTATACCAGGCCCGGGCGGCCCCAAGGAACAGGTCGGTGTCTCCTCACTCGCCTCCAGAAGAGAAGGGGATGGACCTGGGGTCAAACCCCTCGGCACCCCCAGGCACCGGCTAATAGGAGCACCAGTGCACTCCCACTTGGGCCCTCCTTGACCCTGCCAGCCGAGGGTCTCACCCCCGGGGGGATGCCACATCGCCACAGCAAAAAAGGGGGGGAGCCCGGCCCGCCCCACAGTCACTGGCCCCACAGCGGGCTCACCTCTTACCGGCCCGAAGTACCCGCCGATTTCCCTCTAAAGTACAGTCCAGGGGCTGCCCCACTACCACCCCGTTCTGATCTGAGCACTCCTTGGGAGAGATCTCCAGCGCAGGTCCACTGAGGGCCAGGCACGCAGTCCCTTGGTGGAAGTCAGCAGGCCAAGGTGGACGCAATGGCAGCTCCCGGCTGCTGAGGCAGGCCCCTGTCCAGCTTGTTCCGGGGAGTCACACCGGTTCACCACTCTCGCTTCTTGCCCCAGTCTTGCCCCAGTCTTGCCCCAGTCGCCTCTCTTGTGGCAGGGATGGAAAATCGAGGCGGGCTGAGGAGCGCAGAGTTCGGGAGTCGGAGATGGGCCCCGAGGAGTCCATCCGAGGGGCAAAGACAGCATTGAAATCCCCCCCGATAACAGTGGCTCCTGAAGGAAAGGTGGCAGCAAGGACCCAGAGTAGGACCGGGCCTGCGGCAGTATGGACGGAGGTGCGTAGAGAGACATGAAGGTAACCGGCCGACCCTCCAAAGTACCGCAGATGGCTAGACCCATACCTTGGGGATCATGGAAGACCTGTGTTGAAATGCAGGGAAGGGAGCGCCGCAACAGGATAGCCACCCCACGCGAGCTGCGTGTGAACCCGGAGTGCCATACACGATCGTAACCGTAACGTGCTAGGAAAGGACATTTATTGCCCAGCAGGTAGGTCTCCTGGAGCAAGAGTACGTCTGCCCCAGTGCGCTGGGTATATTTGAGGACGGCCATCCACTTGAATCAGTCTAACAGGCCATTTACGTTCCATGATAGGAGGCGTAGGGATGCCCTGGGGACTGGGTTGTCAGTCATTACGTTGGGTTGAGGAGCACTAAGGTGAAGGGATGCTGGCCGGGGCATGAAGGGGCACCATGGCTACACGTTGGAGGAAGTGGGGGCACGTGGGGAGGGGGCAGGGACCCAGACCGGGGCAGCACACGGAGTGGTACCATGAGGTGAACTTTACCTGAAGGAACATTTAAAAACTCAACCACCTCCCTCTCGGGAGAAACAACCAATCGCCAAACTCCCCCCAACCCAAACCCCCACCCCATACTTTGAGAACAGAAGCATCTGTTGCCCCTAACTATACTAGAGACAAAGAACAAAAACCAAGCTGTGTTGCCTGGACTGGGACCGTGGTGGACCCCTCCTTTCATAAGGATAACCGTGCCGAAGCCAAGGGTAAGAAACTAAACATTGAAAGTCTGCCTGCGCTGTCATCCGCCAGCGCGGACCATCAGGCCAGCTGCAGTGCATCATTCCCCGAGGATGTCATCAGATCAAAGTGCTGGACTGCGGGAAAGATCCAAAATGTCTATCAGTAGCCCCTGGCAATCCGGTGATCTGGGACTCCCGGGAGCCCCTCCATGACCCCCCTACTAGGAGGCAGGGAGGCCTGAGAGGATGTAGAGGAGTCCCTGGTGCCCTGCTCCGCTAGGCTTGATGACTTTGTCTGTGTCGCTGCAGGGGTTTGCCTTCTGCGGGACTGACTGCGCCGTCTTTGGCACCGGCCAGGAGGCTGGGACGTCGCCGCGGCCATGGGCACCGGGGATCTGCGCCCTGGCTGTTTCAGTGGCCTTTCCTCCATTAGCCAGGTCCATGCCGCTCTCGGGGTCTCGAAGAAGATCGTCTTGCCCTGGAAGATGACTCTAAGGTGAGCAGGGAACTGGAGCTGATACTGAAGGCCCAGGGCCCTCATTTATTGGTTAACTTCTGTGTACGATCGGCGTAGCTCTTGGGTCTCTCGGGTGTAGTCGGGAAAAATCATGATGGTGTGGTTTGGAAAGTTCAAGGGCCCCAGCCGGCGCGCCTCTCTGAGAATCGTGTCCCGATCTCTGAAGTTGAGGAGTTTGATGATGAATGGATGGGGGGAAGTCCCCGGGCGTGGGCGGGCTGCGAGAGAGCGATGAGCCCTCTCAACCACGAACCAAGTTGAATGACTGTCAGCCGGCACCCAGAACCTGAATCAGTGTTCCAGGAAATCGTCGGCCCTTCCCGCCTCACAGCCCTCCGGGAACCCCCCCAGTTCTCCGCATCTTCTGCGCACCTGTGTAGCTCCTTGGAGTGTGTAGTAAGCTTGCAGACTTGATCTTGTAGTTGGTGGACATTGTCCTCCATGGAGGAGATCCTGGATTCCGCCTCAGTAATCCGGGACGTGGCATTGCGGAGGTCCTGTCGCAGCAAGGCCACGTCCACCTTGACCTCGCCCACCATGGTCTCCACAGAAATGCGCGAAGTGTCTATGGCCTGCAGGATAGCTGCCAGGTCATAACCTGGGGCCGAGGCAGTGTCCCCCGAAGAACCACCCTGGTCACGACCAGCCGATGTGAACTGGTCAATCTTTGTCTGCAGCGGGGTGGGCGTTGACTTGGCACCCTTGCCCATGATGATGGTCCAGGGGGGCAGCCACGGAAGGGCCCGACGGTATACCAGGCCCGGGCGGCCCCAAGGAACAGGTCGGTGTCTCCTCACTCGCCTCCAGAAGAGAAGGGGATGGACCTGGGGTCAAACCCCTCGGCACCCCCAGGCACCGGCTAATAGGAGCACCAGTGCACTCCCACTTGGGCCCTCCTTGACCCTGCCAGCCGAGGGTCTCACCCCCGGGGGGATGCCACATCGCCACAGCAAAAAAGGGGGGGAGCCCGGCCCGCCCCACAGTCACTGGCCCCACAGCGGGCTCACCTCTTACCGGCCCGAATTACCCGCCGATTTCCCTCTAAAGTACAGTCCAGGGGCTGCCCCACTACCACCCCGTTCTGATCTGAGCACTCCTTGGGAGAGATCTCCAGCGCAGGTCCACTGAGGGCCAGGCACGCAGTCCCTTGGTGGAAGTCAGCAGGCCAAGGTGGACGCAATGGCAGCTCCCGGCTGCTGAGGCAGGCCCCTGTCCAGCCCGTTCCGGGGAGTCACACCGGTTCACCACTCTCGCTTCTTGCCCCAGTCTTGCCCCAGTCTTGCCCCAGTCGCCTCTCTTGTGGCAGGGATGGAAAATCGAGGCGGGCTGAGGAGCGGAGCAGCCACGCAGATCAGCTGCCCGGCCGCCCCCGCCGCCACCCACTCCTGGCGCCTTGAAATCTCAGTGGGCCCCAGTCTATTTGATTCGGGGCCCGGCCCTCAGGAGGTAGCGGGCCCCTCCAGCAGCTCTTGGCCACTGCATATGTCTTTGCACCCCAGTCACTCGGTGGTGCCCCCGGCACACACAGAAGGCACGCACCCCCCCAAGTTTCACACCACTGCCCAGGAAGCTCCGCAGCCTCCCCACCACCCAATTGGTGGTTGATGTTACGGGGAGGAGGATGGCGGCCAGAACAGAGGCCGGCCCGTGGCCAGGCCCAAAGCCGGGAGCTCGCACTGGCCTGCACCCCCGCCCCCTCTACCTGCGAGCTTGCTCCATCAGGGCGGCGATTCCGGGCCCGCCGGGGGGGGCGACGTCCACGTCCACCGGAGGTATCCGCAGTCACTGGTGGCACCTCCGGGCCGCCACCCGGCCTGAACACTGAAGGGCAGGGGCGGTGGGTCGTCCCAGGAGTTCCGGAGCGCCAGCAGCCTCACCGTGCCGGCCGCGCTCCCAGACACTGCGGCAAGGCCACTCACCCCGTGCAGCACAGGAACCTCCAAGGATCACCGGGCGAACAGCCCCCGGGAGCCCGCTTCAGCAGGGACCCAAAGGAGACAGGTACAGGGCAGAAAATGTGGGATTCAGCTAGGATGCCGAGCAGATGATGGAGGGGTCCAGAGCACTACAAAAGTGCGACCGCCATCTTGACGCTCGTAGCCACGCCCCCCATTCAGAGCTTCTTAACCCTGTGGCATGTGGGATCCTGTCCTGGGCACTAAGGAGATGATGGGCCAGTGAAACAAGACCATGGCTGGGGGCTTCCACATCATGGCTAGCCAGAACTCAGGCCCCTAGCATGGACAGAGATATTTAACCCGGCATCTTGGGGAGATCCCCGGAGGCCATCAAGAACCCGTCACATGCACTATGAGATATCAGGGCTGAAGAACGGAGCCCAGGGCCAGAGACTTCATGCCAGGGCCAGCTGGAGTTCTGACCCATCTGTGGTCAGAAGGTGACATTGATACCTTTGACTACAGTGGATTTAGGTTTAGTAAGACAGATAGTATCTGCCAAGATGCAGTTAAATACCAATTGTCTCCTCACAAGGCTAGCAAAGTAGGCATGCTCTCACACCATTACCATATCATCTACAGTAAATAGGAGATCTCACCATTTAATGGCTGTATGTCTTCAGCAGGCCTTGGCCAGTAGGATGCCATCAATGTTAGTGGCGTTTAAGGAGCTGTAGGCTTATAGTAGACTTTTCAGTGATGGGAACTTTATATTCCCTAAAGATTTCTTCCTGAATGGCTGGAAAGTCATAGATGTTTTCAGATAAATCATAAAAGAGTATTGAATAGAATGAGGGTGAGTCAAGGGGTGATAATCTTTCGATGGGAAGAGCGTGTGACAGAGTTTGGCTTCAAGGGGTGACATAGAGAGGGTGGTACATTTTGAAAGTTTACGAACATTAGTGAATTATTTCTATGTGTTCACTCCTCTTCTCGAGAGGAGAGGCGTGGGAAGGGGGTGTGTGATCTATAATGATATTAGCCAGTGGAAAAAGGAACTATTGCTAACGTGAATGGACAAAAGACGCTCTCTAGGGGGTACTCCGGGAGGAGAGCGCGCCTCTCGGAGGGAAGGGTGCATAGGCCCTGTTCTCGCAGCGGAGAACCAGGGAGGGGGTCTAGGTTCCCGGGGTAGTTTCCGTGTGGTGCTACTGACGGGGGAAATGAGCTGTAGGATGTCTCACGAGGCACCCTCATTGTTCCTCCCTGGCACTGCCAGTGTTGTAGTGAGGCCGGTCTGAGGTACTATAAGGGAGTTAGGCCAGAAGCCAAAGGTGCTTTTCTGTGTGGGGAAAGTACGAATGGCTGTGCTTTCTTTAGGGAAGCCAGCCATCCCGAAAGGGTGATGGCAGCTGAATGACCCCGGCGGCAGGCTGAGGGTGCGGGTCCAGAGAGGTTGCATCTTTCGGGTACAAGGACCAAAGGGAGAGAGGGTACTGGTTGGAACAAACTCCGGGAGGGAGACCAGTCAGTGACCCCGGGGATGGGAGTAGACCTGTACCAGAAGACTGCTGAGACACTGTACCCTTGTCCGGAGAAGTGGTAGGCATAGTGTTTCATGCCCAAGGGCAAAGGTGGCCCTAGTTAGGCTGAGTCCATGTAGACCATGAGTGACCTAGAGGGATCTAACCTAGAGCCCAAAGGGTTCTTAGAGTAGTCTGGGATCCCTGTCATGGGTGGATATTTCATGGAAGGGAGGAGTAGGTGGTCTAAGCGAATAACTGGTGAGTAAGGGGGGGTCTGGTCAAAACCCCTTATAACTAGTTATCACTGACTACAGGAAGAATACCCATGTAGAGTGGCTTTTTCTTCCCTGTATGAATCAGCTGGGCGCAGCGTGTGATAAAAGGTGGTTCTGACACTCTGGGACGCCCAAATGTTTAGCTTATTGAGCACCTATTTGTTGAGCTTTTACTGTGGGAGTGCCTCATAAGTTGGGACTCACCCACAGTGAACTCTTGATGAAAGAGACTGCATGTGGATTTTACTGGTGTCTCCCTAGTTTGATTAGACCACTGCGCAGCAGCTGGAGTAAGGGGCACAGTGCTGGTTACATGCAGACACACGTGTAAATGCGTGTTCACACTTGTATGGGCTGCGTAGGGGAGATTCCTAACGTGCGCAGCCCAGGAGCAGAACCAAAGTGAATGGTGTGGCAGGAATGATGCAGAATTGGGTTGTGGCATGGTATAGGCTGTATACACTGGGAAAAAACAAGACAGGGAAAGTTAGTGTGTTTCACTGTTTTCACTTCATTATTCTCCTATGGGGATGTGGAGCCCATGTGCTAGTTTCACTTTCCTAAGGCTTACCAATTCCAGACAAGCACTAAAGTCCACTGTAACTTGTGTGAGAAGAAGTATTCTGCAGAGTCCAAAGTTCTATCTGTACTGCTTTTGGGTCATCTAGAACTGTCACATTGCTCTGACGCAGCTCATAACCAGGGCCTGGCAGGCGATTATCCTGGCAGGCTGGATTAATGACCTTCCCTCCCAGAGCCAAGGCCTCCTCTCCGAAGAAGAGAAGATGGGTAGGGCTACAGGCTCATCCATCAGCAGCTGTCACTGGGTGCCAGGAACCAGGCTGCACAAGGGAGAAGGCAGTGGGGGAAAGAGGTTTCAGAGGCCATGTGGCAGGAGACCACTGGACGACGCCATCTTGAACCAACGCAGAGGCCTGGGCAGGAAGGAGGGAGCAGGGGCAGTGAAGTGATGTGTTGCTGTTTGATAGGACAAACAGAGACTTCCCTCCGGCCCCCTCCCCAAACTTTAAAAGTGTTTACACAGGAAAAATGCTCTCTCTGGGGAGTGGTCTTCTGAGGCAGAGGGTGCTGGAGCCTGGTGCAATGGGCAGTTGGAAGGAGGACCCCCCTGAATGTCCCAGAATCCTGAACCGCACCAGGAGAAGAGACCAGGACCAGTGCGCAGAAGCAGGGGCCTCCGCGAAGAAACCGGTCCCCGGAAGCTTGTTTCCTTCCCAGTGTAAGAATTGGCTTTTGTAGTCTGGTCTGCCCTGTTCCCATGATGCACTGGGCCAGGGACAGACTAATTTGCATACAGCCAGGTTCTGAAACTGGGATGGTGCAATGAGCTAAAAAACGGTGTTGGATCTAGCCCTGATCTCTTGACTGGGTGAGAGCACTCTGCTTAATTCAGAGACTCTGTCCATCACCACCCCTTGTTGTAAATAATTTTGTCCACCCTAAGCGTGGAAGGGTATACTCAGATGTGAGTCCCTTGCTCATTGCACCATCAGGATTCAAGCAAGCCGGGCCGAAGACGGCTGTAATGCCAGAAACCGGTCCCCGGAAGCTTGTTTCCTTCCCAGTGTAAGAATTGGCTTTTGTAGTCTGGTCTGCCCTGTTCCCATGATGCACTGGGCCAGGGACAGACTAATTTGCATACAGCCAGGTTCTGAAACTGGGATGGTGCAATGAGCTAAAAAACGGTGTTGGATCTAGCCCTGATCTCTTGACTGGGTGAGAGCACTCTGCTTAATTCAGAGACTCTGTCCATCACCACCCCTTGTTGTAAAGAAGCAGGGGCCTCTGCACAGGGAGAAGAGAGGCCCAGGAAGAGAGCCAGGCGAAAGGCCAGCTCACGGAGCCAGTGAAGACAGTTCCATGCTGAATGCACCCTCCTTGAGATGAGGAGGGTGAAGGAAAGTGCTCCCAGTGACTAGGGAGCACTGCCAGGAGCAAGAGGAGGCAAAAATGGTGCAGATCGGTACCCTGGGGGCAGAGATATGTCCCCCAGAAGGTAGGCAACCTTTGACCCCCAAGAAGACTGATGACGAAATGTGTGGGGCTCTGCCATCGGTCTTGAATGTGCCCCCGAGGTGGGTAAAGTCCATGGGGTTTTCCCCAACAGAAGCTTCAGAAGCTAAGGCGGCCAGCGCCGTCGCGTTCCCCGTGAAGGTGGTGAAAAGGGGCCCGGGATCTCAACTCCGGGCCCCACTGAAGGCGGTGGTTGCCGTCGTGCCCCAGTGAAGATGTAGGCATGGGAATGCCGTCGCGCTCTCCGTGAAGGTGCCCCAGTGGGGTGCCAGGACCCCATCCTGGCCCCGCCAAAAACGAAACCGGGGAGCACTGGCACGCTACCCGTGAAGGAGGGGGAGGGTCCTGGGATCCCAACTCCGGGCCCCGTGTGATGAGCAGGAGGTGGGGAGCACCGTCACGCCCCAGCGAACAAGACTCTGGGGCCCGAGGTCCCATCTCTGGACCCCGAAGAAGGAGAAGACAAGACGGGGAGCGTCATTGCGCTCCGTGTGAAAATGGCCGTGTGGGGTGCCAGGAGCCCACCCTGGCTACTGAAGATTCTAGAGGGAGGGTAGTGCCGTCACGCCCCTCAATGATGTCCGAGGGCTCGGGACCCCATCTTGGGGCCCTGCAGAGAAGGAGGAGGCTGGTGGGCCAGTTGGAGTTGACACGTCTGCCTGCCGGAGCAGGCAGAATAGAACTGCTATGCCGGCTCCTGCAGTAGCACGCAAGGGTGCTGGCCGGGCGAGGAGCCAGCGGGGGCAGCGGGGGGTGGGCTCCCCGGCCTCCCCTCCAACCCGCGGGGGTCCCAGGTGGCCCCGGGATTTGGTATACACGCGGAGGGCCCCAAAAATGAGCATAAGTGGCTGGGCTCCCAGAAACATATCACTCACCTGGGGGTCCGGGTGGGTCCGGACCCTCAAAAGGAAGGCTGATGCGGTGTGAAGCGCCAGGATTACAGGCAGTGCAGCCCTCCCCAGAGCAGCGGCTCCAATATTCAAGAGCCGGGGGCAAGAGCGGCCCATAATGTTTTGCAGAGCTAGAGGCCTGCATGGAAAAATGCCTATTTTCTGCGAGTGGTGGCCCCAGGAGGACGGGGTCACCATGAGGTGTGTGTAGGGGTGCAGTGTGAGCTGCAGGAGAACGCAGCCTCTCCCAGCACGAATAAGAGGAGTCCCTCCCTAAGTCTCATGGAGACTTGAAAATAATAACCCCTGAAGGACTCAGCCGGCAATTTAAGACCTCTTGGGCTGGAATTTTTGTACTACATCTGGGGGTGTATTGAGAAGTGCACCAAGGGATGAAGGGATGAGTTGGGGATGTCTGGAGAAGGGCATCCCTTGGAGTTGAAGAGGTGTAAGTGCACCCGTAGTGCATTTTCTAATGTTACTTTTTTCAGAGGGACTGCAGGTCACATGTGTAATGTGAGGTACCTGTGTAATGTGATGTCATGAGCAAAGGGGGGTTATGTTGCCAGACATTCCTGTAAATACTTAATCATGTGAGTTCATCTGTGATGCCTTTAGGGGCTGTAATTGCAATTAATTCTTATGACCAATAAATGGGGAAACAGCCATTACATTGCGGTCATAAACACGTGTGACCGTCACCACAAAGCAATTACCACGCATATGCCTTTACCACGCATGCTTTTACCACGAGTATGCATTTACCACGCATGATAAAGGCATAAGCGTCGTTATGGCTTTGTGGTGACGGTCATTCATGATTATGACTGTGTCGTAATGGCTGTGGATTAAGTAATACACACTGGGGTGTCTGTGGCAGGAAATCTTATGGTGTGTGCCTGGAAAATTAAGAATGACGGCGGAAAACTAAAACAAATGGCGGAGTTCGGCGACATGTAATCCTGGTTTGTCACACAAGGTAACACAATGGAAAAAAGTCATATAATATTAATATATTATTATATTAGGATTATTAAAATATTATTGTGTTGCAGCGCATGAGCACCACAGACCGGGAGATCAAAGCAGCAATTAAGTATCTGCAATGAGGAGAGGGTGGCTTGGCAAACATGAAGCTCATAAGAGTAGCGTGGTCTCGGAAATGAGGCTCCGCATGCGCAGACACTACAAATGGTGATGAAAGACAACTGGAAACTAAGGGTATCGTAGGTTTGGCCATGGCACATAGAGGAGCACACCAGGAATTGTGGGGGTATGTCACTGTGACAGATAAGTCGTAGGTGAATCGGCATGAGAGGAGAGTGCGAGAGTGCATGATTGCCAAATCAACTGAAATGTTAGCACGGAGCCGAAGAGCTGAACTGAGTGAAAGTTTCAGTGCTATAGATAGTTATACACATACCAGAAAAAAAATAATAAAAGTGTGCCTGAAGTGGTATGCGTGGTTAATGTAAGCGTTGTAATGGAACTTTAAAAGTGTCCGGATGCATGTGTGATGAAATGGTATGCGTGGTAATGGGAATGCGTGGTAGTGAGTCATGCGTGGTAGTTGACAGGTTGTAAAGGCATGTGTGATGAATGTGTGCATTGTTATATCATACATTTCAATAAATGTGATGAATACTGTCATTCTAAAGTGATGCTTACACATATGTTCTTGCTGCTGCGCTTAGGTGAATAACCCAGACTGTTATCCCTTAAGAAGTAGAGGTGTATATATAATTCATGGTCAGTAGGAAATGCTCAGTCAGAGCTGTGTGTCACCAGGGCAGGTGCACCTATCTTAAAGGCTTGTTGAGGTAACGGGGTGGGTCTCCTCTGGGATGATGTCAGTGCGCAGGGCCCTCGCTCCAGGTTAGGTTCAACTAACTGCATTTGGGGGAAAGGTGATGTGCACACATGGGAGTGGTGGTGCTAGACCCCACCCCCCTGCAGGAGGGGTGGAGATGTTATGCAATGTCACAAAGTAATTCCTATAGATTATGTATATTTGTAAATGGGTGCATAGTATTGAGTAGTGTGTGTTATTAATAAATGTACTCTTACTTTTATAAAGCAGAGTACAGACTGGACAATCAATTATTGAGTGTTATTGCTGCACACTTTCTAATGGCGATTACTAGCCCACACCACCTCCCTTGAGTAAGCCTCAGACTGCTCTGCAACGCTACCCTCTGAGAGTCAGGCGCTACAATTGTGTGTTTGGTTCCCAGTGCAGGACAAATGTAGTCATGTTATTTGTGCAGGCATCTCAGATACTGCCTTCTTTTCCAACAACCACACAAACAGTAATAAAGTCAAAACAAAACACAAGAAAAATTCCATGCCAATTTAGAGAAATAGAGTAAATTTCAATTAAAAAAGTGATACCAGACCAAAACTCCAATCGGCAGAACAGAAGATAGGCAATTTCTAAAGTTTTTCATGAAAATAGCACCCAAAAGCAAAAAGCACCACTTGCCATCATCACTGTTGGAAAGTCACAAGTTCAGGCTGACCTTCATAAAGAATGAGTCGGATGCAGAGACTAGATTACCTTCTGAGTCTGGCATTAAGGTTTACATACATATTTGAAGAGCTGCAAGGAGGGGGCTGAGCACTGCGAAAGGTTGTTGCTGTTGTGAAAAGAGCAGGTCCGGTGTCACAGACGGTTGTTGCTGTAATGCGAAGAGCTGCTTGGGCATTGTGCAAGGTTGTTGCTGTAGCTTTGCATTGGCGGTTGTTGTGGGCTGTCATTGCTGTAGCATGAAATGTAACTCTCACGTTGCCGTTCGTCACTGAGGTTGCTGTCAACGTGAAGAGCAGGTCTCACAAGAACTTTGTGTTGGCAGTTGCAGCGGATAGCAGTGTCTTGGCACAGACTGGCCTGTTTGTGGTCACGAGGTGCACAAACATCAGGAATCACACCGTTTTTCTCTATGTTTATTTCTTTTATTAATTTCCAAGACAAAGGAAACAATAAACAAGCGAATGTGCTCTATGGTCATCGGGATGCAACCTGGCAATTGTGTTATCATGTTTGGCGAAAGAATTAACAAAAATAGCAAAACAGAGAACATCCCCCACTCAGCCCACCCTCCTCCCTCCAGTTATAAGCTGCGCATCCAGGAAATGGTAACAGTAAGGTCAAACTAGGGAAGACCAATAGGCAAAGTACACTAGGTAGCAGAGGTGTTTGAGGCTGGCAATCTGGGATGGTTCGAAAGTCCCAGGAGTCGCAAATATTTGGGACAAGTAAGCTCCATGAACTCGGACGTTAGTCGTGTGAGGAAAGGTTCCCATAATTCATGAAAGGAGGCCCCAGAATAAGTTAGAGAAAGTGAAATCTTTTCCATTCCCAAGATGCCCCACATTCTATAAAGCCATCCAAGCCGGTTGGAACTGTCTTATTGCCCCAGTGAGCGAGGATGTTCTGAACCGCAGCCCCCAGTGCAAGTGCCATCTGTTTGCCCCTTTGAGATTTAAGGGGAAAGGTAATAGCGTTAGGTAGCCTAGAAGAACATACACTGGGAAACGAGGGATCTATGTGTCAAAGTGGGAGTCCACGTCGTCAAGTTTCTGCTGCCAATATGTCCCCAAGGAAGGGCAGTCCCACAGTAAATGAGTTAGGGTACACAACTGGCCACCGGCACACCAACATTGCGGGCTACGTGAGGGGTTACCTCTATGAAGTCGTACGGGAGTAAGGTACCAATAGCTGGCTACTTTAGTAGCCATCTCAACGGAGGACACATTGCACGCTGTGCGGAGGGCCCTAAAATAGATGTCATTCCACTCTTTTTGTGTCAGGGCTCTACCTAGCTCTCCCTCCCAACGCAACTGGCCAGGACTCTTCACGAAATCTGAGGTGCACCTAGTAAACCTATATAAGTCAGGGGTCAGGTGTGCATCATTATGGCGTGTAAGCAGCCACTACTCAAACGGAGTGAGGTGTCTCTCCGCACCCCGTACCTCCCCATGTAACACCCAGTGGCGAAACTGCAAACAGCGGTAACGCTCCGTTTCTGGTATAGCCTGCTCCATGCGAAGATCAGTAAAGGAGCCGGGTCCAGAGAGATCGAAAAGGTGCCCTATGGAGTGACATGATTCCTTGGTCCAGTGTCGGAAATTCTCAGAATCAAGGCCCGGTGTAAAGTAGGAGTTATGGACTGTAGGTGTGATCGGTGATGGGAAGGTCTTAAGCCCTTGAGGTGCAGCAATCTTTTCCCACACCAACAGGTTTCAGGGCCAACCTGCACGTGCAAGGAAGGGGACACCCCACAGGGGCTGACCAGCAAGCGACCAATCCATAAATAACCAATGTTTCTCGGACTCTGGAGGAGACCACTCCACCAGAGCTCTCATTTGGGCCGCCCACCAGTAAGCATGGAGATCAGGGATCCCTAGGCCTCCCTCAAAAGGGTCTCTGCAAGTGAGCTCCTGACGTTACCAAGCCCTGTGGTTGCGCCAGAAAAAATGTTCTATGTCCCATTGCAATGAGCGTATGACCCCAGGTGGAGGTACAAGTGGCAATATGTGGAATAAATAAAGAAGCTGGAGCAATATCACCATTTTCACTGCAGCTATACGGCCCAGCCAGGAGAGAGAGTGCAGTCTCCACTTGCGGTGGGAGTTTCAGACCTGTCGGGAGATTGCGACATAATTTTTGACTCTGGTGGCTTGTATAGTAGCGGAGAGTTGCAATCCTAGGTAAGGAATTGAGTCGCGGGCCCCCTGGACCGGGTACAAATGCTGTAGGAGCCCCAGCACCTCAGGCTGCAAGGAAAGATCTAAGGCTTGAGATTTATGTACATTGATCTTAATGCAGGGCAAACCTGTCTAGCTCAGCCAAGAAAGGGGGCATAGATTCCCGGGGGTGGTCCAGTGTGGCTACCACTTCATCCACATATAAACAGAGTTTGTGCCCCGAACTTGCGAAGTGTGCCCCTGTGATACTCAGAGCATCTCGAACCCTTTGGGCCATAGGTTCCATATACAGGGCAAACAGAAGTGGTGACAGGGGACAGCCCTGTCTAGTCAAGTTGTAGACCCGCACCAGCAGGGGGGCTAGCAGCGCGCAAAACTTTTTATAAAAAACGGATGAGAAGTCGTCCGGACCCGGTGACTTGTGAAGTTGCAAACAAGAGATGGCGAAAATGCCTTCCTCAAAGCGGATATTGGCTGCAAGCTGCTCCGCGCTGGCTTGGTAAAAGTTTAGATGTAGCAACCTCTTGCAGATAGCGGGCCGGCTCCTCATTAGGTAGAGTCTGGGCTGTATATTGGGTCTCATAAAAGTGCCGAAACTCATCCACAATTTCATGAACGATATTGGACTCTCTCCCCTGTCGGTCTTGGATCATAGTAACACGTGACGCCTGTTGCTGCGCACGCAACCTATTGGCAAGAAGCCTTCCACACCCGTCCCCCCCACATAGAAGGAATGTTTCAGGCGAAGGGCTGCGTATTCAGCCCGGTCAACATCCAGCCCCGCTAGCTGCGCCCTAGCTGTCTTAAGATGTTTCCAGACTCTGGGTGCCCCCGTTCATTGGTGGAAGCTTTCTAGTTCAGCTACTTCCCAGCGCTCCCTTTTCTGTCTCCTATCCTTATTGTCTGCTGCCGCTACACCCAGGAATTTCCCTCTAACTACTGCCTTTAGGGCCTCCCAAAGAGTCATTGTAGAAATGGAAGGGGAGTAATTGAGATCTAGGTAGTCAGTTATGCCCTGTTGAATTTGCTGTACCACTGAAGGGCGCTGTAGCATGGTCTCACGCAGGCGCCAGTAGCACCGTGAGGGTCGGGGTTAATGCAAGGATAGAGAAATCTGCACCGCTGAGTATTTACCTGTTGATTTGTCTTACCTATATAAATTAGGATGTCTGTGGCTTCGCTCCGTGGGTTGGTGAATTCATGAATGACACTGAAAAAAATCAAAGTATAGGACAGCAGATAATACGCATGGACATTTCTTCACCCAAACCAAAAAGTGACCTATTATCAAAATGGAATTTGAAGCCAGTAGAGGGCCACTATAAATGTGGCAATTCCGTGGCTTGCAATAGGACTGTTGAAGGTACAGAATTCAATCATAATGGGATAAATTGGAAACACACTGACTTTACTAATTGTAAAACTAAGAATGTAATTTACGCCATATTATGACCCTGCCAAAAAATGTATATAGGTAAGACAAATCAACAGATAATACTAGGATTACACAGCACAGACCAAGAATTAAAAAGAAGGTGACCACTGCGCCAATAGTTAAGCATGTCCTTAAAAAATCTCACAGCGAAAACGAGTTTCAATAGACTATTTTAGCGACAATCAATGCGGCTAAAAGACCAATTGATACAGAAAGCGCGTTGCTACAAAAAGAAACTTACTTAATCTTGAAATTTAACAGCACTGTTACAGGATTAAACAGTATGAGTGTGCTCAATAAAACGTGAAACTGCAAAACCCACAATGTATTTCGGTGGCTAATATAAGTAGGCTAGCTGTGATTGGTAAATACTCCCGGAAACACCTAAAAATCTTTATTTAGAAAACGCTGTGCGCAAAATGGCCACCACCATTAATGGTACCCCAGAGTTGTGATATGCAGCGCAAACACGTTTGAAACTGCGGTAAGCACACAATAATAAAGATTAGAATAAAGCCATTTTCAATTGAAGGAAAGTTATAATACATAATCAGACTCGCACATAACGTGAGTGTGAAACAATTAAACGCGAGGAATGGAAAGCGGCGTTCCCCAAAACCGTTCTCAAAGATTCCTTATCAATGGTGATTTGTCCGCTCCACCCGTGGTCACGGTGGAAGTCCCTCAAAGATCACCATTGTCCCCCACCCTCTTCAATCTCTATTTAGAACCCCTTACCGAAGTCCTTTGCACTGCAAACATCTCCTTCCACATGTACACTGATGACACCCAGATCTATATAAAAATCTCCTCTCTGGAGGAGATCCTCACCTTGAATGAAGCCTTGAAAGTGACCGTCAGACGGCTCTCCTCCAACCAACTCAAACTCAATGCTAAGAAAACCGAGTTCCTTTTAATCTCCCCGCCCAAGAGCAACCCTAAGATCCAGTCTTGGATTAAAGCCATCACAGCCTTAAACGGTACCCCAACCATTGTGGACTCGTCCAAATCTCTGGAAATTACCTTGGATTACAACCTAAACATGCGAGACCACATCAACGCAATGGCCAAATCTGCCAGATTCCACCTGAGCTATCTATGGAAACTGAAACCCTTCCTTGACGCTCCTGACCTAAAACTAGCAGTCCAATCACTAGTTATCTCTAGACTAGAATATGGTTGCTCAACCCTCTCCGGTTTACCCAAGACATCGCTGGCTCCCTTAAAAGCATGCCTCAACACAGCCGCTAGACTACTTACAGGCTCCAGGAAATTTGATCACATCACTCCTCACCTGAAAGCTTTGAAATGGCTTCCCTTCGAGGCTAGGATCCACCTCAAGCTGGCTTGCAACACGCACAAGGCCTTACACTCTAACTCTGCTGCGTATCTTGCACAGAAGCTTGTGATATCCGGAGGAAGCAGAAACCTACGATCGACCAATGCCCTACTCCTACGGCCTGCAAACTTCAGGAAAATAAAAACCCACAATCGGGCCTTCACCGGGACTGCACCAAGAATATGGAACTCCCTCCCTCCTGATATCAGAAGAATCCCTTTCCTGGCACGCTTCAAAAAAGAGGCTAAGTCCTTCCTCATGGGAAATTCCTTGGATAATCCACAGCCACCTGAGAGACTATTTCTGCGACCCTGTACAGGACTCATGTTGATATCCTGCCTATTGTATGACTCTGTCTCCTCATAATGCCCTGATGTACAGTTTCCCCTATCCCTAATGTACTGTACTTGTGTGATATCCTGCCTTCCTTATGACCCCGCGACCCTCCCTGATGTACTTTTTCTCCTACGATGACCCGCCTCTGTATTACCCCATGAATATGTAAAGCGCTCTGATACCCTCACAGGTCAAGTTCGCGCTCTATAAAACATTAAAATAAAATAAAATAAAGGTCGATGGAAGAATAAATGGGTAAATAAGTGTCTAAGTAGACGTTTTTTTGTAAAACTGATGGTATAACTGACTTATTAAGTGTATCTTAGTGAATACATGTATTAACAAGTAATGTTTAAATATTTAAATATCTGTATCAGTGTCTCACTTCGTGTTTAAATGGCTGCATGGGTTGGTGAGTAGCTAAATGAATCTGTAGATGGGTTATTAGTTTGTGTTTTGAGTATCAGTATGAGTGTCTGTATGGTTCGGTGGGGGATATTACTTAGCATATAGATGCATGAATGAGTGACTCACTGTTTGTATGTGTTTTAAAGACAGCATGTGTGCAGGACTGTATGGGTGGATGTGTGTGTGTTGTGAGTGAATGACTGTCTCAATAGTGTCTTTATGAGTAACTACATATTTTTTAAACTAGTATATGTGAGTATTAATGTATATAAGTGAGTATATGTGAGAGTGAGAGCTTGGAAGAGTTCCTGTATAAATAAGTTTGTGTTTCTATTAGTGATTGTTTAACACCATCAGTGCTGCAGCAATTCCCCCTCTGTGCTGACTCTCCATTTACTCCATTGTTCATGACGAGCTCAGCTCGTCATGAGCACACGAGCAGGGTACTGCATGACGAGCTGAGCTCGTCATGAGCATGGAAGGGGTTAAGAGAGTAAGTATGTATACATTTCTGTAGAAGTAAGTGTAGTGGTGGGTGTATAGCTGTATATACAAGTAAATGGATGTTTGATAGTTTATTTGCATGTGTGAGTATGTGTGTGAGTAACTCTATGGATGAGTATCGGTGCGTAACAGGATGTATAGGTGTATGAGTACATATGATAAGTGAGAACATGTATGAGTGACTATATAGAAATGTTGGTGAATTAGTGGATGTGAATGTAGATGTTGAAATTACTGAATAGGTTGTTGTAACTGGTATTGGTATCTCTGTTTTTTTTTTATTTTTTGCTTCTATTTTTGAATGTGTGTATCAAAGGTTATATTAGGGTGAGAGGAGGTCTGTCACTCTTTCACAAGGATGATGTCATCAGTGATGTCATTTGAGATGTCATCAGTGATGTCATGAGTGATGTCACTGACCATGTCATGAGTGATGTAATATGTGACGTCATCAGCAGTGAATTGCAGGCGCGCGAGTTATAGTTAGCGGAACTAACTATAACGGGGGAATTTCAATGGTTTTGTATGAGTGAAATGTCCAGCTAACTATAACGTGTGAAACCAATGGTTTTTTCAGTGAATTTCTAAGCTTTTTGAAATGCTAATTCCTAACTATAACGTGGCTGAAACCTATGGTTTTTTCAGTGGATTTCTAAGGTTTTTTTAATTCTAATTCCTAACTAAAACGTGGCTGAAACCTATGGTTTTTTCAGTGAATTTCAAAGGTTTTGTAAATGATAATTTTTAAAAGCATTTATTTTTAGATATTTTATTTTTCAAATTACATTACATATTTTTAATATAAATTGAAAAAAAATGTTTTTAAAAATATTGAAATTGTAATATTAGTTTTTTTAGTTTTATATTTTTTAAATGTATATATTTTATATAGCAGGCAATGATATCCTATGGAAGGAAATTCAAGTTACTGGTAAGTACGGTTAACATTACTTTTCAGGAACAGTAGTGAGCTGACAGATGCAGCACTGAGGTCTCTCATGATAACCGCTGAGTAAATCGGAATTCGTAGTTCGACTGATTTTAGAGGATTTTTTAAAGTTCCAAAACTCCACACTTAGAAGAATTTCCAAGTGAAACCAGTCAATGTTAGGCTATGGAAGAAAATTCAAGTCACTGCAAGTAAGGTTAGAATTACTTTTCAGGATCAGGAGTGAGCTGAAAGATGCAGCACTTAGGTCTCTCCTGATAACAGGTGAGTGAATTGGAATTCGTAGTTCGGCTGATTTTAGAGGAATATTTTGCTCATTAGTGAAGTAAGGGGGCGGGGCCTGAGGTGACATTTGTGCAAACACGCCCTGTGGCGCTTTTTAGGTTGGGGAATTAATTCCTCTTCAATCCTGAGTCCCCTGTGAGCCAACTAGCCCACCAGGTACCTCCAGTATGCGCCAGGGAGCTGTGTTGCAGAGAGTTGTTAAGAGGGCACGCCTCCTTTTTACAACACTCTGCAACACAGCTCCGTGGCGCTTACTGGAGGTACCTGTTGGACTAGTTGGCCCCTAAGGGAACCTCTGGATTGAAGACGAATTAATTCCCCAACTTAAAACGCGACACAGGGCATGTTTGCACTCATATCCCCTCAAACCCGCCCCTACCTTCACCACTGTGCAAACGCGCCCCGTAGCATGTTCTAAGTTGGGGGATTAAGTCCCCTTGCATACTGGGGGTACCTGGGGGCCAACTAGCCCACCAGGAACCTCCAGTATGCGCCAGGGGGCTGCGTTGCAGAGAAGTGTAAAAAGGGGCGTGGCCTCATTACAACTCTCTGCAACACGCCCTCCCTGCGCCTCTCTGTAAACGCGCCCCCTGGTGCGTTTGCAGAGGGGGAACTAATTCCCATTGCATACTGGGGGTCCCTGGGGGCCAACTAGCCCACCAGGAACCTCAAGTATGCGCCAAAACCGAAGCACTTTGCTATGGTAGGGCAGGAGCCACGAGGCTCCCGTCCTACCATAGCAAACAGCAGTGTCCCGGGGGTAGGCACCCCGGGACACTGCAGGAGCCGGCCCTGGGGTTGGTTGTCCCCAGGGCCATCAAGGGCTCCAGGAGGGGGGCCGTGCGGCCCCCTCCCACCAGTTAAAGGCCCCAGAGGGTGGCGGTCACTGGGGCTACAGGGAAGCCATGAGCCCCCCTGCATTCATAATATTAAAGCCCCGGGGATTGGCGGTACCCGGGGCTGGGGGGCCCCTCTGGGCCCCCCATTATTATAAAAATAAGAAGCCCCGGGGGTGGTGGTCCCCGGGGCTGCAGGGGGGCCCGTGAGCCCCCGGATATATAATGTGAAAGCCCCGGGGGGTAGCGGTCCCTGAGGCTGGCGCGCCCCTCTGGGCCCCCCCATTAAAATAAACAAAAATGCCCCCGGGTTTCGACCCCCCCTCCAGGGGCTAATTAACAAAAAAGCGGCTTAAGGTTTTTTTTCACGGGATACGCGTACCTACGCGTATCCCACGATTTAAAAAGAATAATAATAATTTGGGGCCTTGGGGGTCCTTGTGGGACCCCCTAAACACGCCTAGGGTTCAGGGTGTTTCTACCCTGCCCGTTTGCATGTTTTTCACATTTCTTTCACTGCTTTCTTGTGCCTCGGTTCTACCGAGGGACAAGATGGCTGCCAACATTTCCTGTTTGGAGTGTTGACAGCCAATTAGCATGCAGCTCGCGCTCGGTAGGGTACGCGTATAATCCTCGGATAGTACGGGTACAGTATTGGAGTTCTGGACTTTTTGGTTCCGTCCAGAGGTGTCAGGGACAACACCCGAAGACCCCGGAGTTCAACCTGTCTCGGTGCACAAACAAACAGAAACACGGGCTTCTCGATGGTGGCGTCAAAGACCAAAGGTTTATTACTGCAGGGACACAGAAGTCACAGAAACTACACATGGGCAGTGTCTAGGAGCCTGTTCAATTTGTACAAAGAGGGTTGTTCCTTATATACTGAATATTGGGCTTCAGGCAAATTCTTTACATGTTAGCACATTCCAAAACCATTGTATCTTAAACAATAAATATTTGGCGTTGCACAGGGATCGTCAATAATATCTGATGTCAAAACATAACGAACGAGGGGTTCCCACTAGTCCATCATAATCCCATGTCAACTTTCCATTCAAGACCCGGACCGCCTCATCGTAAATTTCGTTACCTCCCCCTAATAAAGGCCCAGAAGGAAAGGAGCAGAGCCAGGTGCAGAAGATAGAAGAGTAGGATAAGAGATGTTTGTGGGTCGTAAATGGGCACGGCTACCAGCTTCGGCCGCCTAATCATGATCAGACCAACGAACACGAGAACCAGTATAGCAGGACTGGCCTCAGGCTGGGGAGGCAGCTCTTTGCCGAGTCATGCTGCCACAGCGTTGCTGGCCTAAGGTGCACGTGTCACTAGCAAGGTGAATTGCCGGCTAAAGCCTACGTGTCCTTAAATGAAAAGAGGTCATTGCGTGTCCACTGACTATGTGAGGGCAAGGAATACAAAATGGCTTCCTTGTTCTAAGATGGATGCCACGGGTAGATCAGATATGTGTTCATAACGGGAGTGCTCTTGCTCGTAGCATAGCGAAAACACCAGGATATACTAAATGGATCATTTGCGGTTCACTGATACCAAAATTATGCATTTGCGACAATGTTACAAACACGGGTAAAATCGTCACGGAACCTCAGACCCTCCTTTTGCCCTTACATAGGCAATTACTCAGTCTATGTCTGAATCTAACTCTATGCTCATTAGGTCAGTGACATGTTGTTGCATCATCATCCTGTCTCGTGCCTTTTCTCCTAATGCAGGTGGTTTTCTGAAACAGGTTGCAGCACAGAGGCTACACAAAGCGGGACCACATTGGATAATAAGGCAGCACGAGAACAGAAATACTAGGATGACACCAATGACCATTAGAACCTTCCATCCCCACGCTGATACCAGAGTCCAAAACCACTCCATGAAGGACCAGTTTCCCTTGTCTACGTGTATAGAGTCGGAAATCTTGTGTAGCTTAGAGATCGCTTCATAGACAGTTGGAGCATTATTGGGAATAAAAACACAGCAGCTCGATTGGATCATTCTGCATACCCCACCTCGATCTGCAAGTATTACGTCTAGAACCATACGGTTCTGCAACGTCATGAGACGATCCGCCTGAAGCTCAGCTGTTAAGTTACTAAGGGCACCAGCAGTTTCTGTAATAGTAGATTCAACTACCCGTGTTAGTTGACGTAGATTTCTACTATTGGCCATAGGCCCCCAAAACGGAAGGAAACCTTTGAAGAAGTCTCCAGCTTCCTGACCAGCGGTATCTTCCTTGCTGAAGACACCCCTTGCTACTCTGGTCTTGTGATAATCAGAGGAAGCAGTGTATGTCGGAGGTAACAATCGAGCAATATAACATGAACCTGAGAAGTCAGCAGGCAGCCATGTATACGCTCTGTCTTGACAGATGAAGTAAGTACCCCTAGCAGTAAGGAAGGCAGGGGAGGAGTTAGACGGAAATACGTAAGTCTCAACGCACTCACTCCTCCCTAGCTGAGCTCTCAGATTTCTCCCATTTCCTTGCAAACAGACCTGACCTCGGTGAGGCACGACCCAGACTGAAGTGGAGCTTTTACGCTTGCTCTCTCCCAAACTAAGGCGATACTCGGTAGAGTTCCAACTCAAATACACCCGTAATTCATCTCTAGGGTATGATGGAGTATTATTGACGTCTTTAATCATGTCAATAATCCCCTGGACTAAAGCTTTGTTGGCTGAGTTGTATTTAGTGGACCGTGGTGGACGCGGAGGATAGGTCTCAAGGGCATATGAAAAAAATGGTCTGAAAGGCCTGAAATGATCCATTGTAGCTAAAAGGCAAGACTAGATAGGGAATGCCTTTATCCATAGTGTGAGGTATCAAGCCACACACCCAGCAGTCTGTAGTATTAACTACCAGTTGGTGTTGATGCAAGAGCTGTACAAATGTATTGTTAATAAATTCTGAACGTCGAGCTTGTTCGTGTTCAGGAAATGAGTGAAAAGAATGCATAGAAGAAACCGTAGAAGTAGTAGGATCAAGGGGAGGTACTGTAGTTACTGGCATAAAAATCAAATGTACACCAAAGATGATTCCACCCACCAACGTTATCAAAACAATTAAAAATGTAACTGCACATTGCATTAGAAAGCATTTGCTGTGAAGTATTCGGTTCAGTCTATTTCTGCGCCCATAAATTACATTCTTTCGTTGCAGCTCAGGAAGCTCCATCTTCTACAATCCGCTCGTGACCACTGATGATGTGTACGTAGATGAAAATGCCTCTATCAGCCCTGGGAGTTCCCAGAACTAACAGAAAGATCGACCTTGTGTCTGACCCCCGCAGATTCAACTAGGCACACAGCCACGACCCTACGGCTACCCAGACGGCAAGGCAAAATTTTATTTTAAAACAACAAAATAATAGTAAACTTCCTGGCTGGAGGCAATGTATCAGCAAATTCAAATGTGAAAATAGGCAGTTTCCTGCTTTATTTGTCCATATTGCGAGGTCGCAGGTTGTATCTCAGTTTTGCAGGAGCTGTCTGATCTGGAAACAATATATTTTCAGCCGACGCTGCAATGTTCGCGTTTGCAGATGACAAATGTTCTTTTGGTGCAGATGGCAAGTGTTCAGGGTTCAAAAGAGCAGTTTCAGGAGGAGAGTCAGAGTTTGATGTATCAGTGATCAGTTCTGCATCACTGAAAGGTATGAACCTGGGTATTTGTTCTGCTTCAGAGGCACTGATTCCTTTCTTTACCCAGTTGTCGTAAGGAAGTGGCAGAGGCACACGTTTGACATGTGTCGTATGAATCCAGTTCTTCCTTCCGGCCACTCGAATAGCAGTCCTCGTTGCCAATAAGACTTGGAAAGGGCCAACGAATCTGGGCTGAAGATTTTTCGTTCTTGCAAAGTTTCTAATGACTACTTGGTCTCCAGGTTTCAGCTGATGACCTGGACTCTCCGGTGGCTTTGGCAATGCATCGAAAACCTGTTGGTGAATAAGGCTCAATTTAGCAGTCAAGTCGAAAAGATAATCAATTAACATTGGGTATTCCAGCTGCTTAAATTCTTTCGGTCTAGGTACCCCCCAAACATTTGCAGGACGACCAAAAATTATTTCATATGGACTAAGCCCTACTCTAGAATGTACAGTTGCTCTTGTTGATAACAAAGCCAAAGGCAGTGCATCTGGCCAGGGCAAACCCGTGGATGCTTGTATCTTAGCAAGTTTCAGTTTAAGGGTGCCATTGTAACCCTCAACTAAACCCGCGGACTGGGGGTGATTCGCACTATGAAACTTCTGTCTAATCCCTAGGCCGGCACACACACTCTGCATAACTTTCCCTACGAACTCACTTCCGTTATCTGACCATACAATCCGTGGCATTCCGAATCTGGGGAAGTACTCTTTAAGAAGGATTTTGGCAGTGGACAAAGCAGTATTGTCCTTTAGCGGGTATGCTTCGATCCATCTGGAGAAAGCACAAACTACCACCAGGACGTATTTCAGATTATTACAACGATCCATGTGAATGAAGTCTAGCTGGATCACTTCAAAGGGGCAGGAAGGAGGAGCGAAGTGACCTGCAGGTGTGGGGATTCCCTTGCCAGGATTATGCATCAAGCATACCATACAATTTCTCACCACTCTCTCTGCACACTTACTAATCCCATCATTCTTCCAGACCGGAGCCAACATCTTACAAATCCCTTTTGAACTGATGTGCGCTGTTCCATGTGCCATCGTTACTACTGCAAGCACATACGCATCAGGCAACATCCAACGCTGTTGTTCCGACAAGTCAATCCAACACCCACTCGAATCCAATTTACCCGTGCTCTCTTTCCATGCACGCTTTTCCTCCTCAGTCGCCTCTTTCTGAATTTCTTTCACGCTTTCCACTGTGTCCTCACACATTCCAGACTCAGAAATCCATCTTGCAGACGTTGCAACATACATTCTACTCATCATATTTCTAGCTGTCTGTTTTGCAGTCTCATCGGCAAAAGCATTCCCACGACCAACATCATCCGTGATTGCTTTATGAGCACTGCATTTCACAATCGCAACTTCAGTCGGTAAGGTTAGAGATTCCAACAAGTCATTAACTAGCTGGCCATGTTGAATCTTAGTCCCATGGGACGTAATGAAACCTCTCTCTTTCCACAAACGGCCAAAACTATGGGCCACGCCGAACGCGTACTGACTATCTGTGAACACATTCACTCTCTTTCCCTTAGCTAAAACGCACGCTCTTGTCAGCGCGATCAATTCTGCAGCCTGGGCAGAATTCTGACTCACTCTCGCAGTCTCCACAATCGTACTCAAAGTCGTTACTGCATAGGCAGCAGTCACATCACCATTCTCCAATTTGAAGCAAGACCCGTCAACATACAACGTGCCATCTGGATCTGATAATGGAGTGTTTTTTAAATCAATTCGTCCTTTTGTTTCTTCCTCAGTTTTAAAACAACAGTCGTGTGGTTCGGAATCACTCGACTCTTGGCTAGTCGGCAACAATGTTGCTGGATTCAATACATTGCATCTTTTGATCTGAATATGACTCGCTAACAATGTCAGTTCGTAACCTGATAATCTAGCACTGGTAAGGTGTTGTGTCTTGGTTCGATTCATGAGTGTATCCACAGCATGAGGAACCATAACCACTAGCATGTTGTTCATTACTAAACCAGCAGATTGTCGGATGGAGGCTGCAGCTGCGGCTGTAGCTCTCAAGCAACTAGGCAACGCTCTAGCTACCGGATGTAATGTTGATGAAAAATACGCACAAGGGCGTTGTTTATCACCAAATTTCTGTGTCAAAACACTCAACGCGCAACCTTCTCTCTCATGGACATAGAGCGTGAATGGTTTACTGTAATCGGGTGTACCCAATACAGGAGCTGAACACAGTGCATTTCGTAACTCAGAAAAACTCTCCTGGCATTCGGCAGACCATGGCACTGGACTCGGAACATTTTTCCCAGTCAAAGCTACCAACGGTTTCGCCAAAAGAGAAAAATTTGGGATCCATTGCCTACAATATGAGGTAATACCTAAAAAGGCACGTACTTCTCTCTGCGTGCTAGGAACATTCATCTGTGTAATTGCTTTTATTCTCTCTGGGGTCAACTTCCTTCCCTCCTTTGACAAGAGATGACCTAGGTAGGTCACTTCTTGGCAACAGTATTGCATTTTTGAAGGTGACACCTTGTGATTCAAATTTGACAAATGATGCAATAAAGAAATTGTAGCTGTTTTGCAAGTTTCCTTGTCATCGGCAGCCACTAGAAGATCATCGACATATTGTATTGAAGCAGAACCAGGAGGAAGCACAAATGAGTCTAACTGGCTTTTTAATGCTTGACTGTAGATGGATGGGCTTTCACAATAACCTTGTGGAGCGCGTTTAAACCTGAAGCTTCGTCCTCCTAGAGAGAAACCGAAGATATCTCTGCTTTCCTCGGCTATCGGAATGCTGAAAAAGGCATTTTTCAAGTCGATAACTGAAAACCATGCTGCTGTAGCAGGAATCAACGTTAACAATGCAGTAATGTCTGGAACCACAGGAAACTGTGGAATCACAATTTTATTAACCTCTCTAAGATCAATTACAAATCTATATACTGGAGGTTTTGTTGGGTCAGTTCGTTTCAGAATGGGCAGTACAGGACTATTGCAGACATTACCTCTAGTTTCTTCTATAACGCCTTTCTTGATCAGATCTTGTACTGTCAGTAGGAGCGCACGCTCACCTTCACTAGATATTCTGTATTGTGGAATTCGTGGAAATTTTACATTCACTTTCAAAGTTACTACATATGGTGGAATTTCTAAAAGACCTACATCATTAGGACCAGTCGCCCAAAGAGTATCAGGGAGTGAACGCAGCTCTGGTGGAAGTGCATCCATCGACAAATACATTGGAGAGATGATTCTTTTACCCAACGTAAGCTGTACTCCTTCTGGAGAACAGTACAATGTCGCATATAGGCGTTTTAACAAGTCTAAACCAAGCAGATTTTCATTACAACCTGTCGTCAAAATCAGGGGTGCTTTCAATTGTCGGGGTCCAACAGAAATAGACAAAGGACCAGAAACAGGGTTGTGAACAGGGGCGCCTGAAAAACCTACTGAAACGTTTGTTGAGCCAGACAAAGGTGCGCCAGGGAGTTTCGCATGTATGATAGAACTTTTTGCTGCACCAGTATCCAACAGAAACGGTTCGACTATACCTGATGTTGCTACTGCGACATAAGGCCCACTCTGATCTACTGGAACTGATACTACTCCCTCTCTTTGTCCATGGCTGTCCTAGTACTCCCTTGGTTGACCTTCCTCACTAGCTTCATAGTAATCTTCAACATGATACTGTTGAGACCTATTCTGTTGGGCAGATTGTCCATTTCGTTGGTCGAAATAATTAGAAGGGCGATCACTTGTCTGTGGAGGCATAGCACCTCTTCCTCGACCTCTAGAGTTTTGCATATAACCACCACGACCTCTTTGAGCTGCCGCAGCATTATTTTGTGCCCGTACCGGACACTCAGTCTTATAATGGCCTTCCATTTTGCAATAAGCACACTGATTCCATTGGTACTGTGGCCTCTGAGAATTATACTCCGTTCTTTGATATGACCCTTGCTGTGTATTGGTCTGATTGGTGCGAGGCGGATATGCTTGCTGTAAAAGAACTTTAGTTTTTAACTCTTTCGTCTTTTTATCTGATTTTTCTTTCTCCTCTTTGTCCCTATTTTCATAGTACTGGGCAGTAGCAAGTATTTGCGCAGTCGTAGAGACAGCCCACGCACTTTCAGAATTCTTTAATTTTCCACTAAGTTCTGGCAACAGATTGTGCACAAATTTATCAACAAATAATCTCTGGCCTCCTTCTGTGCTCATATCCTGACCACTGTGATCCACGAAAGTCTCCTCGAATCTTGTGAAAAAGTCGGAGACGCTTTCGTCTTTCTTTTGTTTGCACGCGGACAATTTGTCCCAGTTAACGCGTAATGCTGGCATTAGGGTCTTCATTAAGTCGATTATTCTACCGGGCAAATTAGCAATTAAGGGTTCAGGTTTAGAACCACCTATTTGTTGACCATCCGCTGCAATTATAGCTGCCCAATCACCACCTAGGGCAACTGGATGATTCTCTCTACGAATTTTAGCCCAAATTGGTTGCGGTACTACATTACCAAATAGCAGATCTATGTCAGCTAGATTCAATACACAAGCGTCAACTGTCTGAGCCAACTCTTTGTAGTACCCTGCAGGATTTTTACGCGGATCTGGCAAGGCCTGTTTCACTGCTAATACTTCAGCTCGCTTCCATGGAATATGTATCCATACTCTCTGGAATTGGGCCGGAGCGGCTGCAATACCAAGGTTTACATTAGCTTGCACAGCTTCACGCCAAATTGGTGGAACCTCTCTCATTGGATATTGACGATTTTGTTTCGTACTACGTTTCTCTGACTCCCTCGGAGAACGAAGGGATGGGTCATTCCTATAACTTAAAACCAGTTCCATCGCTTCTTTTATATTTTGTCCAACTATCATACCTGCAGCAAATTCTTTCTGAACATTAATTAATTCTTCTAGATTTGATTCAGGGTCATCCTCTTCCAATTCCTCACGTAGAAGGAAACACATTTCATCGAACACATATCGTTGTGTCGGTTCATTCCATTGCATAAATGTATCTAATACATCTTGTACATTATATCTTCCAACTTTCGAAATCCATCTAAGAGCAGTGGAATCTAGTATTCCTCTTTCTTCAGTACTGGGAAGCTGACTACGTCTCTGCACAGAGTCAGAGGTAGGAGTCTTAATCAGAGTTTTATAGAAGGGAGATAGAATGTTAGAGACAGAATCAGTGATTCTTCGACGAACAGAAAGTGGAGTCATAATATTAGCAGAAGCAGTAAATAGAGTAGCAGTTGGAACAGATAGATTAGAAACAGTAGGAGTAGCGGGCAATACAGCTTGTGAACTAGCAGGTGTGAGCGATACAGGTATAGGTAAAGGAGCCGGCAACGCTGAAAGAGGGGGTGCCGAAGGAACATTAATAGGAGGAGCGGGAACACCAGGTTGTCCAGCAACCGGTAATTGAACATTCGGTATAGGTGGAGCCGTAGCACCCTGTGCATACGGTGGGGGTGATCGTAACAAGTAAGATAACAGGGGATCCTTTTCAGGGTCCTCTACTATCTTAGCTGTACTTGATGGCAAAGCAGGATAGCACTTGTCTATTGCTAAATTATGCTCTCTATTGGCCACCTCCATCGCTTTCTCAGACTCGTTGAGTTGCAGCTGCTTAGCAGACTGTTCTAAAGTCAACTCTTGTTCTTTCTGTTCTTTTTTTAACTTTTTAATTTCTCTCTGTTTAGATTCTTTTCGCCAATAACGGAAAGAATCAAACATTGCCGGCCGGGCTTTCTTCTTGAACAATTTCGTTTCTAAATTATCAAGAACTTGAGGTTCGAAACTACCATGCAGTGGCCAACTAAGGACACCATCTTTCTTAGTGTAGTGTATCCATACCTCGTTATAAGAGATAGGGCCCACACCAAATTTGCAATATAGATCATAAAGGGGAGTTCCAATCGGAGGAACCAAACACGAGTCCTCCAACTGGGAATCACTGTTGCAACTAAAACAAGACAACATACAATTTTTCCGACTTACCATTTTATAACCCGGAACACAAAACAGACGAAACACAAATTAAAGAAAGGTGCGCACTTGAACCAAGAACTTAGGCCTACCAGAACTGACAAACGTATCGATACCCGAACTGAACTGAATGATTATCGTAACCAGAATAACCAGCGACAATCTTGTAAAACCGAACCAAACCAAGAACTAAAAGGATTAGCAAAACAGAAACAACCCTTACGAAGTAACCAACTATCAACCACTTAATACTTAACTGAGGCACTGAAGACGTCACCAAGGAGAAACCCGTCACGTCTCGCCGTACTAAGGACTGCACCTCGGGTCCAAGACAGGGCGACGGTCAAGGCAACGAACCACTGCAGCCGTCTGAACGGGAACCCTCGTGGAAGAGAACGTCGGGCCACTTTTGCGATATGCCGGGATCGATGAAGTGGGGCGCCTCCCTCTGAAATCTTCACACGAAGCTTCTCGAACTCTTCAGGCTTTTGGACCGGTACCGAATGACGTCGCCCCACGTTGGGCGCCAATTGGAGTTCTGGACTTTTTGGTTCCGTCCAGAGGTGTCAGGGACAACACCCGAAGACCCCGGAGTTCAACCTGTCTCGGTGCACAAACAAACAGAAACACGGGCTTCTCGATGGTGGCGTCAAAGACCAAAGGTTTATTACTGCAGGGTCACAGAAGTCACAGAAACTACACATGGGCAGTGTCTAGGAGCCTGTTCAATTTGTACAAAGAGGGTTGTTCCTTATATACTGAATATTGGGCTTCAGGCAAATTCTTTACATGTTAGCACATTCCAAAACCATTGTATCTTAAACAATAAATATTTGGCGTTGCACAGGGATCGTCAATAATATCTGATGTCAAAACATAACGAACGAGGGGTTCCCACTAGTCCATCATAATCCCATGTCAACTTTCCATTCAAGACCCGGACCGCCTCATCGTAAATTTCGTTACCTCCCCCTAATAAAGGCCCAGAAGGAAAGGAGCAGAGCCAGGTGCAGAAGATAGAAGAGTAGGATAAGAGATGTTTGTGGGTCGTAAATGGGCACGGCTACCAGCTTCGGCCGCCTAATCATGATCAGACCAACGAACACGAGAACCAGTATAGCAGGACTGGCCTCAGGCTGGGGAGGCAGCTCTTTGCCGAGTCATGCTGCCACAGCGTTGCTGGCCTAAGGTGCACGTGTCACTAGCAAGGTGAATTGCCGGCTAAAGCCTACGTGTCCTTAAATGAAAAGAGGTCATTGCGTGTCCACTGACTATGTGAGGGCAAGGAATACAAAATGGCTTCCTTGTTCTAAGATGGATGCCACGGGTAGATCAGATATGTGTTCATAACGGGAGTGCTCTTGCTCGTAGCATAGCGAAAACACCAGGATATACTAAATGGATCATTTGCGGTTCACTGATACCAAAATTATGCATTTGCGACAATGTTACAAACACGGGTAAAATCGTCACGGAACCTCAGTATGTTATGTTATGTTATGTTACTGGGGGTTTTGTATAGCGCACAGCTGCTCCGAAGAGCGTCCCGGTGCTGCAGATCAAGAACAAGCACCAGCAACCAACAAAGAATACCACCAGCGAAGGAAAGTGCTCAGAAGAAAAAGAATTATTGGGAAAAGAGAAAAGTCTTCAGCTCCTGTCTAAAGGCGAGCAGGTTAGAGCTAGCGCGTAAGGTCAGAGGTAACTCGTTCCAAAGAGGTGGAGCAAGGTAGTTAAAGGAACGTCCTCCACATCGTGCACGTCGCACTGCCGGCACGATTGCCTTGGCCAAGGCAGCTGACCTCAACGGTCTGGATGGAAAGTAGAAGTTGACCCTTTTTTGTAGATACATTGCTCCGATGTTATGTAGAGCTTTAAACGCCGTCGTTAAGGTCTTGAAAGTGATGCGTTTACGAACCGGCAGCCAGTGCAACGCTCTAAGAAGGTCGCTGGCCCTAGCTCTTCTGGTTAGGCCGTAGATGGCCCTGGCTGCCGAGTTCTGGACAACCTGAAGATGGGTCAGGAGATACTCGGGGAGGCCTAGATAGAGAATGTTACAGTAGTCTAAGCGCGATCCTATCAGCGCCTGCACCGTGATCTTTCTGTGCTCCAAGGAGAGGAACGGCAAAAACTTCCTCAGCATCCTTAAGATGGCAAAACACTTCCCCGTTAAGTCCTGCTACTTGAGCCTTAAAGGAGAGAGTGTTATCCACCTGGATGCCCAGATTCTTTGCTGTTACAGAATCACCGGCTGGCGGGAACATGGCCGAAGGCCACCATTCCTTCCATCTCAGGTCGGCGGGACAGCCAAAAAAAAGGATCTCGGACTTGTCCGAGTTGCACTTGAGGCCGCTCTTCCCAAACCAACCAAACACAGCCTCAAGACACCTCCGAATGGCAGCCCCGTCGAAGTCACATCCCTTGTCGCAGGTGAACAAGAGCTGGGTGTCATCCGCATAGGAGACGATCTGGGCCCCATGCTCCTCCGCTAGCGCAGCTAAGGGTGTCAGGAAGATATTAAAGAGGGAGGGGCTGAGTATAGAACCCTGCGGGACCCCTACCTCAAGCTGCGGCATCACGGCGGAGAAAGGGGGGGCCCAGATCGTTTGTCTTCGGTCGGCCAAAAAGGATTGGAACCATTTGAACACCGTTCCCCTAAGACCTATCTCCCAAAGTCTAGTAAGGAGAAGGTCATGGGGAACGGTGTCAAAGGCCGCCGACAGATCGAGCATGATAAGCATGGCCTTTCCACCCCTATCCAGAGTTTCCTTCACAGCCTCAGTAACCTCGAGTAACGCAGTTTCAGTACTCAGGTTAGATCTAAACCCGGACTGTGACTGATGAAGTAAGGAGTTAGACTCTAAAAAGTGGGATAGGGTGGTGTGTACATGCTTCTCTGCTATTTTCGCCAAAGCAGGCAACAATGAGATTGGTCTATAATTAGAGTGAAGTTCCGGGTCCATGTTAGGGGAAGGACAAGGGCCTGCTTCCAGGGAGTGGGAACCATGCCTGTGCTAAGAGACAGATTAATAATGGGATTAATAATAGGGTTAAGAACGGGGGCCAAGGTCGCAAGAAATTTAGCGGGGCAAGGATCTAAGGGAGAACCTGATTTCAGTACATCTTCGCAAATATATCTATGATTTTACTTTTGATTTTCTAAGGAACTACCGAATGGATTTACACCATTTAACAAAAAGCGTAATCTGCGAACCAAACTCTACCTTTTTGCCAAACTTGGTGTATTTCCGTTCAGCAGTTCGGGCTGTAGCCTCACTTAAAGGTCCCTATGGAAAATTGCATGGGGAAAACATGTTTTAGGACCCCTTTTTTCTCGGCTCCCGCTTGACAAATCAACCTGAAACTTTAAGGGAAGGAGCGGAGCGGAGCAGGCCATCTTCTTTGTGTATTTCGTGAAGATTCGTCGACCGGCGCCAAAGTTATTCCAAATAGAATGTTGTGGACTTCCTATGGAAACTAGGTCCTAACTATAACTACCTACTGGTGACCGCCAATGAAAAATCCATAGGTTTTTAGAAACGTTATAGTTAGAAATTAGCATATAAAAAACCTTAGAAATTCACAGAAAAAAACATAGGTTTCAGGGGTGTTATAGTTAGCTGGACATTTCACTCATACAAAACCATAGATATTCCTCCGTTAAAGTTAGTTCTGCTAACTATAACTCGCGCACCCACAATGCACTGATGATGATGTCACATATTACATCATTCATGACATGGTCAGTGACATCACTGATGACATCACTAATGACATCTCAAATGACATCACTCATGACATCACTGACGACATCATCCACGTGACAATCTGATACACCTCATCATACACTAGTATAACCTTTCATCACTCACTGTAAAATACAGAGTACCATATTTGAAACCATTGACACACCAATACCAGTTACTACATACCCACACACTGATTCCTAAGTCTAGACACGAGCAACCCATTCAACAACAGAAACAGAAACCTATGGTTTTTTCTGAGAATTTCTAAGGTTTTTTAAATGCTAATTTCTAACTATACCGTCTCTGAAACCTATGGTTTTTTCAGTGAATTTCGAACCTTTTTTAAGTGCTAATTTCTAACTATAACTTTTCTGAAACCTATGGTTTTGTCAGTGAATTTGAAAGGATTTTTAAATGCTCATTTTTAAGTGTAATAGTAGTTATACCTATTTTTTGTACTGATTTTCTACAGTTTTTTAACTGTTTATTTATAAATATTGTATTCATTAAATAACATTATATATTTTTCTGAAAATAGCAAAAACAAAATTTAAAAAGAAATGAAACTGAAATATTGTTACATTTTTTTGTAGTAATTTTTTTTTTCATTTTATTATATTTATATTATTTATGTTTTTTTCCAAATTTTTTTCGGAGTCAACAACAACAACAACAACAAATTGTATTGTTTGATTAGTTAAAATCATTACAAAAACCCCTCTAGAGAAATAGAATACATCTGCACAGGCGACTAAGATTATCATGCAATGAAAAGTATCGAAATGCATCACTATTCTTATCTAATAGTACTTTAACAGTTTTATAACTCGAATAACAAACTGTTTTTTTTGTTTTTTTTTAAATATGTACCCCCTAAAAAGGGTGTGGGGTGAATTTACATGAATTTATGTTTAGTCTTCGTCAGCTTGCAATAAGAAACTATTGACAAGATTCATGAATTTGACTCATCTGCAAGCCAGGATACACGACGAGCCCTCCAACCAGCGTTTAACTGCTTGCCTGCTGGACCGGATGTTCAGTTCATTAAAACTAGCTTTCAGGTACTGTCTCCTTTGGCTTAGGATAGCTGGACAGACACATAGCAAGTGGATTAGGGTTTCTTTTTTAAATCCACAAAGTCGACAGGATTCTGAATTAAAAGCTGGTTTCCATGAGGGGTATAGGTCCTTGGAGTCATGCACACCCATTCTAAACTTTAAAAAACACGTTTTATATAAGAGCTGAAATGGGCAGATAAGTAAGCTTGTGGTTTTAAGAACCTGTACGATTTTATGACTGTCCATCCGTGCTGCCTCCTGGTGAGCGCCATTTTATCCTCCAATAAAGATTTCTTTTTGGCCGCGACATTTACTATTTTGTTGAAGGATCCTCCATCCATCGCATTGTCCCATGCTGGTTGAAGTTCCATCTTAGCCAGAGAGATACTCAGGAAACTCCCCCAGGAGTTTGGCGTTTCCTGCTCCCACTGAGACTTAATTTCGTCCCAGCATAGGCTGTTCAGAGTGGCGGAGAGTATGGCAACATTTTATGAAGTTACTCATTCCCCTGAATTTCTGATGCTGGAGACCAAATTCCAGTCTGACCTGGGCTGGGGAGGCACATTTCGGCAGATCAAAAACAGCCGATTATTACGCCCAAGTATTTGTATGAACTTTTTTCTTTTTTTCTTTTTTCCCCATTGACCATCCATTTGAACTTTAATTTTCTACTATCAACTAGGCGGACGATTTTTGTTTTCTCCTTATTTAGCTCTAGCTGTTCCTTGTCCAAGTAGGATACCAGATTGTTTATTGATCTCTGTAACCCCACTGGGGTTTGACTCAGCAAGACTATGTCGTCCACGTATTGTAGGATTGCAACTGGCTCGTTAGCTAATTTCGGGGGGTGACAGTCTAGTTTTTCAAAGTATGGCGCTATGTCAGATAAATACAGGTAGAAAAGGCTGGGGGCCGAACACAGCCTTGTTTCAGTCCGCTTTGTATGTGAATACTAGCGGTAGTACTCAACCCATTTCCCAGCTTGACTCTTGCCCAAGTATCCGTATACAAAGTGATAATGTCATTGAGCAGTACATTCGGCAAGCCCCATCTGTTGAAATTTTTCCATAGGTGACTCCTGCTTACTCTGTCGAATGCGGATTTAATGTCCACAAAACAGACGAACAGGCGGCGTTTCCTTCTTTGCGCTTGTTCCGTCAAAAGTGCTAGAGTTGCGAGGTTGGATAGAGTACCCATACCTTGCCTAAATCCTGTTTGGAATCTGGGAATGATGTTTTTTTCCTCCATCCAACCTTGCAACTGAATTAGCAGGCACGAAGCATACCGTTTTGCTTCGACATCAATCAGTGAGATTAGTCTATAGTTTCCCGGCTTACAGTGATCTCCCTTTTTGAATATGGGGTGGATGATGGTCCCCCTCCAGGAAGCTGGATGTTGGACTGCGAATAAATCTAATTGAATACTGGGGTGAGGATAGAAGACCACATCTCTGGGTTATTCCTAAAAATCGCGTTCGGTATACCCGTTTGGCCCGGCTGCTCCCTGAGACTTCAGTTTCATTATGAGACCACTTAGCTCTTTCACGTTTGTCAGTGAGTTTGGCTCATTGATGAGTGAATTTGATTGAGATGTGATGTCTTCTGCAGAGACTGGAGTGGATGAGGTTGGACTTCCTTCTGTTCGTGGTCTAGCCCCTGAGGTGATTGTTCGGGACCCATCGTAGACTTGTTAAACAGGGTT